>NC_140544.1:24268377-25700877 GCF_057382185.1 Mchenga conophoros | reverse complement strand
ACAATTGAAGTCAGTGCTACTGGACGGTAGTCATTGTGGCAAGCGGGCTGTTGTTTCTTTGGAACAGGGACAATAATGGACCGTTTGAAGCACATGGGAACCACAGCTTGGGCCAGGGAGAGGTTGAAGATCTCCGTGAACACCGGTGCTAGTTGATCAGCGCAGGCTCTAAGGACCCGGCCAGGGATTGCATCTGGTCCTGCTGCCTTCCTGGTGTTCACCCTCCTGAAGGTGTTCCTCACGGCATGCTCTGTGATGACGAATGCATTTTCTTCACTGGTGCACTCCGAGCCGTTTGTTGTTTTAATTGCTGCGGCGTCGAAGCGAGCATAAAACGTGTTCAGCTCATCAGCCAGTGAAGCATCGGCATTCATCATTGAAGAAGCTGGTCGTTTATAGTCCGTTATAGTCCACAGTCCTTTCCACAGGCTCCTAGAGTCGCACTGTCGTAGCTGTGACTCTAGTTTTTCCCCGTAGCTCCGCTTTGCCTTTCGGACCGCGCTGCGCACGTTGTAGGACGCAGCCTTGTATAGGTCCATATTACCGGAGACAAGCCCTTCATTGTAGGCAGCGGTGCGTGATCTCAGAGCGTCGCGGATGTTTTTATCCACCCACGGCTTCTGGTTGGGAAACGTTCGGATGATAGTTCTTTCTGCTGTGTCGTCCGCTAGTTTCCCGATAAATCCCACAACCGCTTCCGTAAACATGTTGATGTCATCAGAGCTGCGCCGAAACATGTCCCAGTCTGCGTCATCCAGTGCGTCCTGCAGCGCGGCCACCGATTGGTCCGTCCAGCGAGCGACCTCCCTCCTGATTGGTGGTTGCTGCTTTAGCCTTTGTTTGTAAGCAGGTATGAGGAAGATGGCGGAATGGTCCGATTTTCCAAATGCCGGCAGGGGTTGAGCCTTGTAACAGTTCTTGAACGGGGTGTAGCAGTGGTCTAATGTCCTCGTGCCCCGGGTGGGGCAGTTGATGTGCTGGTGAAGGTTGTGAAATGTCCGTTTGAGATTCACTCTGTTAAAATCTCCCATAACAATGAGTGCGGCACCTCGGTGAAGTGTTTGTTGATGTGTGAGAGCCTCATGTAGCTCACATAAGGCAGTGTCCGAGTCCGCGTGAGGCGGAATGTAAACAGTGCAGGCAATGACCGCAGTGAATTCCCGAGGGAGATAGAAAGGGCGACACTTAACGATCAAAAGCTCCAGATTGGGCGAGCAAGAGCGTGTGAGTGGGGAGATGTTTGTGCTGTCGCACCATCTGTTGTTCACCATCAAACACACTCCACCACCTCTTTTCTTCCCCGACTCCATTGTCCTGTCCATGCGGTAAACCGAAAAGAACCCCGTCGGCTGCACGGCGTGGTCTGGTATCGCTGGGTTCAGCCAAGTCTCGGTGAAGCAGAGGAGGTTGCAGTCCCGAATGTCTCTCTGGAACTTGATTCTGGCTCTGAGGTCATCAAGCTTGTTCTCGATGGATTGAACATTGGCTAGCAGGATACTGGGCATGGGTGCGCGGTGTGCGCGAGCCCGTAGCCTGTTCCTGATGCCGGCTCTTTTACCTCGAGGCCGTCGCTTAGGGTCGCGTCCTTTGTTCTCTCTCAGGATCTCCTTTGGCCAGGTTGGGTCCGGAGTTAAACATGGTGAAATGTTCGTGTACTGCAGACCAATAGAAACCAAAGTGTCTCTACTGTAGCGGATTTGTGTGTTTTGCATGATGCCCATGCAAGATTATCGCAGATATAGCAAAAAGTGACGAAAAACTGCAAAAAGTGGAGAAGTTAGGGCAGAGCATCCAGCACGGCAGCCGACCTCACCGGCGCCATTTTGATATATTTTGATATATAAAAACACCCAGCACGCCCCTGCGGGCGGTTTATCCTTCAAGCTCGGGTCCTCTACCAGAGGCCTGGGAGCTTGAGGGTCCTGCGCAGTATCTTAGCTGTTCCCAGGACTGCGCTCTTCTGGACAGAGATCTCCGATGTTGTTCCCGGGATCTGCTGGAGCCACTCGTCTAGCTTGGGAGTCACCGCACCTAGTGCTCCGATTACCACGGGGACCACCGTTACCTTCACCCTCCACATCCTCTCGAGCTCTTCTCTGAGCCCTTGGTATTTCTCCAGCTTCTCGTGTTCCTTCTTCCTGATATTGCTGTCATTCGGAACCGCTACATCGATCACTACGGCCGTCTTCTTCTGTTTGTCTACCACCACTATGTCCGGTTGGTTAGCCACCACCATTTTGTCCGTCTGTATCTGGAAGTCCCACAGGATCTTAGCTCGGTCATTCTCCACCACCCTTGGGGGCATCTCCCATTTTGACCTCGGGACTTCCAGGTTATACTCGGCACAGATGCTCCTGTACACTATGCCGGCCACTTGGTTATGGCGTTCCATGTATGCCTTGCCTGCTAGCATCTTGCACCCTGTTGTTATGTGCTGGATTGTCTCTGGGGCATCTTTACACAGCCTGCACCTGGGGTCTTGCCTGGTGTGATAGACCCCAGCCTCTATGGATCTTGTGCTCAGAGCTTGTTCTTGTGCTGCCATGATTAGTGCCTCTGTGCTGTCTTTCAGTCCAGCTTTGTCCAGCCACTGGTAGGATTTCTGGATATCAGCCACCTCCTCTATCTGCCGGTGGTACATACCGTGCAGGGGCCTGTCCTTCCATGATGGTTCCTCGTCTCCCTCCTCTTTCTTGGGTTTCTGCTGCCTGAGGTATTCACTGAGCACTCGGTCAGTTGGGGCCATCTTCCCAATGTATTCTTGGATGTTCCTTGTCTCATCCTGGACTGTGGTGCTGACACTCACCAGTCCCCGGCCCCCTTCCTTCCGCTTAGCGTACAGCCTCAGGGTGCTGGACTTGGGGTGAAACCCTCCATGCATGGTAAGGAGTTTTCTTGTCTTTATGTCAGTGGCTTCTATCTCCTCCTTTGGCCAGCCTATTACCCCAGCAGGGTACCTGATCACGGGCAGGGCGTACGTGTTGATGGCCCGGATCTTGTTCTTACCGTTCAGCTGAATCCTCAGGACTTGCCTGACCCTCTGCAGGTACTTGGTGGTTGCAGCCTTTCTAGCGGCCTCTTCATGGTTCCCATTCGCCTGCGGGATCCCCAAGTACTTGTAACTGTCCTCTATGTCTGAAATGTTGCCTTCTGGTAGTTCAATCCCCTCAGTTCTGACTACCTTCCCTCTCTTTGTTACCATCCGACTACACTTCTCCAGTCCGAACGACATTCCAATGTCATTGCTGTATAGCCTGGTAGTGTGGATCAGTGAATCGATGTCTCGTTCACTCTTGGCATACAGCTTGATATATATATATATATATATATATATATATATATATATATATATATATATATATATATAAGAACAAGATCCGGGCCATCAACACGTACGCCCTGCCCGTGATCAGGTACCCTGCTGGGGTAATAGGCTGGCCAAAGGAGGAGATAGAAGCCACTGACATAAAGACAAGAAAGCTCCTTACCATGCATGGAGGGTTTCACCCCAAGTCCAGCACCCTGAGGCTGTACGCTAAGCGGAAGGAAGGGGGCCGGGGACTGGTGAGTGTCAGCACCACAGTCCAGGATGAGACAAGGAACATCCAAGAATACATTGGGAAGATGGCCCCAACTGACCGAGTGCTCAGTGAATACCTCAGGCAGCAGAAACCCAAGAAAGAGGAGGGAGACGAGGAACCATCATGGAAGGACAGGCCCCTGCACGGTATGTACCACCGGCAGATAGAGGAGGTGGCTGATATCCAGAAATCCTACCAGTGGCTGGACAAAGCTGGACTGAAAGACAGCACAGAGGCACTAATCATGGCAGCACAAGAACAAGCTCTGAGTACAAGATCCATAGAGGCTGGGGTCTATCACACCAGGCAAGACCCCAGGAGCAGGCTGTGTAAAGATGCCCCAGAGACAATCCAGCACATAACAGCAGGGTGCAAGATGCTAGCAGGCAAGGCATACATGGAACGCCATAACCAAGTGGCCGGTATAGTGTACAGGAACATCTGTGCCGAGTATAACCTGGAAGTCCCGAGGTCAAAATGGGAGATGCCCCCAAGGGTGGTGGAGAATGACCGAGCTAAGATCCTGTGGGACTTCCAGATACAGACGGACAAAATGGTGGTGGCTAACCAACCGGACATAGTGGTGGTAGACAAACAGAAGCAGACGGCCGTAGTGATCGATGTAGCGGTTCCGAATGACAGTAATATCAGGAAGAAGGAACACGAGAAGCTGGAGAAATACCAAGGGCTCAGAGAAGAGCTCGAGAGGATGTGGAGGGTGAAGGTAATGGTGGTCCCCGTGGTAATTGGAGCACTAGGAGCACTCAACATCGGAGATCTCTGTCCAGAAGAGCGCAGTCCTGGGAACAGCTAAGATACTGTGCAGGACCCTCAAGCTCCCAGGCCTCTGGTAGAAGACCCGAGCTTGAAGGATAAACCGCCCACAGGGGCAAGTGGGGAATTTTATATATATATATATATATATATATATATATATATATATATATATATATAAGAAAATATCATTTTCCTAAGTGAACACATCTCAAAAGTTCTTCTTTATTGTTGTTTCAACACCCATCCAAGAGCGAGAATATAGTGTTTGCAGGAGGCGCTGAATTGAGAAAAAGGAGGACAAGATCACCAGGAAACCAGACAGAGAAAATGATACAGGAAGAAGACAACAGGTAAGTGTGCACACACACACTTACATTAAACATAGTTGTGGTGGGGAGTGGTCTGCAGTGCTGCTGCAGGGGAGGTGGACACACCTGAGCAGCATCATGCCTCGCCAGCTTCAAGTCTATGCTGACTGTTTAATGCTGTTGTTGTGTGTTTGTGACAGCAACTGTGAGGTAGTAAAAGTGTCAATAGAGTGTGCTGAATAGCATGTTCACGTGCACGTCATCGGGTCTGCCGTGGTATGTTTACACTAGTATTAGGATTGTAAGAAGCATTTTAAAAAGAACTTTGGCTGTTTCAAATTCAATTTAATAAAAGTACTTTATGTGATATTTTTGTTTTGTTTTTTTACACTTTGTCTTTATCTCACATTACAGTATAATCTACTACTACTTTATTATCTTCAGTAGCATGTCTCATTACTGAAGTAATCAAATCATGTTGGCATGTTGGCTGGGGCTCACCAAAACCTGTGCTCAGGGGTCTGTAACTTGATGATACAGGCATGAAGAAAATAATTAAAGGATAGATTTAACATCTTAGATTGTAAGTGCCATTTGTCTGGACTCCAGGACAGCATCACTGGATGTATCACAGTAAACATTATGAGGATGGAACCAGAAACGTTGTCACCCAAATGTTGTCTAAGGTTCTCAGTATTATGGCTAATATAATAGTAATTACACTTTTGCACTTTTGGTACACTTTTGCACTTTTGGTGGTACTGTGTATTATTTCACACAGTCTGGGGTTACTTCAATACAACAGAGATGATCTACTACAACTAAGCCGTGGAGATCTTCAACTAACATCCGAGTATCTCATCCCCCCGGAGATCGTTAAGCAACCCCCGGGGCTACCCGCAACAGCAAGCCGCAGGAGGAGACGTTGCGAGCGGAGGCAGAAGAGAGGCAAGCGGGGAGGCCTGTGGGCACGGCTAAAGACTAGTCCGTTTAAACCACCACTCCCGATCATATTCCTCTCCAACGCCCGTTCAATCCGTTACAAACTGGATGAAATACGACTGCAGATCGCCACTCGACGGACTTTTAATAACTGTTCGTGCATGATTTTCACTGAAACCTGGCTGGACAGCGCCATTCCCGATGCGGCTATCGATCTAGCAGGCCGCACCGCCTATCGAGCCGACAGGTCTGCGGACTCAGGTAAGAAGACTGGCGGGGGGCTGTGCATCTATATTAACAACCTTTGGTGCACGAACGTCACGGTAACGGAAAAACTGTGCAGTACAGAGGTAGAACTGTTGGTGTTAAAGTGCCGTCCATTCTATCTCCCTCGGGAATTTTCTGCCGTTTACATCTGCGCTGTTTACATTCCACCAGATGCTAATGCTAAGCTAGCGTTAGCACAATTGAGCAGCAGCATCAATAACAGCCTGGTAGCACACCCGGACAGTGTCTTTATTGCGGCTGGGGATTTTAACCACGCGGACCTGAAATCTGTACTTCACAATTTCCACCGTAATGTGAAGTGTGCTACCAGAGGAGATAGAACGTTGGACCAGGTGTACACCAACATGGCGAATGCGTACAGAGCCCAGGCTTATCCCCACCTGGGTCTGTCAGACCATCTCTCCCTTCTGCTACACCCAATATACACACAAAAGATCAAGAGCACTGGGATTACAACCAAAACCGTGAGAACATGGCCGCAGGACGCTATTCCGATGCTTCAGGACTGTTTCCACTGCACAGACTGGGATGTATTCAAGGTGCAGGACACTGACAATCGACACGCATTGGACAGTTACACCTCCACTGTCTTGGACTACATCTGTTTCTGTGTGGACAATGTAACAACTTGGAAACGATTCCGTGTGTTCCCTAATAATCCACCCTGGATGACACACGGAGTTCAACAACTTATTCGAACAAGGAACAACGCTTTCAAATCCGGGGACCAGGAGGCATACAGTGCTGCCAGGGCCAACCTGAGAAGAGGCATCAAGACTGCCAAGCAGCAGCACAGGAGGCGTATCGAGGCCAGGTTTGAGAACAACACAAACCCAAGGCAGGTCTGGGAGGGCATCAGGGCTATCACGGACTACAAAAGAAGAACACCATCACCCTCAGCCGACAGTTCTACTCTGGCTGAGGATCTAAATCTCTTTTATGCCCGTTTTGACAGGGAGAACACCGACCCTGTCCTGTCCCCTCTCCCCTCAACCGACCCTGCTCCGGTCCTGAGCACTCATGAGCTGAGGCGTGTGTTCCGGAGCATTAACACCAGGAAGGCGGCCGGGCCGGATGGAGTGCTGGGCCGGGTGCTAAAAGACTGTGCTGCGGACCTGGCGGACGTCTTCACCTCTATATATAACACCTCGTTGTCCTGTTCACTGGTACCATCCTGTTTCAAAGCAGCAACCATCGTTCCCATCCCAAAACAGTCAAATGTCACATGTCTGAACGATTTCAGACCTGTGGCACTCACCCCCATTCCCGCCAAATGCCTGGAGAGACTGGTCATTAAACACATCAGAGCTGCTTTTCCACCATCCCTGGACTCGCACCAGTTTGCATACAGGGAGAACCGGTCAACCGAGGATGCGATCGCCACAGTGCTGCACACATTACTGAAGCACTTGGAACACAGGAACACCTATGCACGGCTCCTCTTTGTAGACTACAGCTCGGCTTTTAATACCATCCGGCCATACAAACTCCGTCCCAAACTCCACCAACTGGGACTTAACTCCTCTCTGTGCAACTGGATTGTGGACTTCCTCACTAACCGTAGACAGAGTGTCAGAGTGGGTAAGAATACCTCTTCCACCCTTGTGGTCAACACCGGTGCCCCTCAGGGGTGTGTTCTGAGCCCTCTGCTATACACTCTCTTCACCCATGACTGTATTTCCTCCTGCGCGTCCAATCTCATTGTTAAGTTTGCAGATGACACTACAGTGCTCGGACTTATATCCAACAATGATGAGACAAACTATAGGACAGAGGTGCAACAACTAGAGTCATGGTGCCACGACAATAACTTGGTCTTAAACACCAAAAAGACCAAGGAGATCATTGTAGATTTCCGGAAGAGGGGTCATAACAACCATCTGCCTCTCTTCATTGGCAGTGAGGCGGTGGAGAGGGTGAGCAGTTTTAAATTCTTGGGGGTAACTGTGACCGAGGACCTGTCCTGGGGCAACCATATCACCTCAGTTGTACGGAAGGCCCAACAGCGCCTCTACTACCTGAGGAGACTGCGGAGCGCACACATTCCCAGATCTCTGATGTTGAACTTCTACAACTGTGCCATCAGCAGCGTTCTGACGTATGGATTTCTAGTGTGGTTCCCCAGCTGCACCAAGGCCGATCAGCAAGCACTCCAGCGGGTGGTGAAAGAAGCTGGCAGAATTATTGGAACAAGTCTGCCAGAGATCAGTAATATCTTCCCCACTCGCTGTCTGAGGAGGGTGCACAGTATCCTGCGGGACCAACATCACCCTGCGCGCCACCTTTTCCATCTGCTGCCCTCAGGGAGAAGGTACAGGTCTATACAGGCCAGAACATCCAGACTGGCCAACAGCCTGTATCCACAGGCTGTGAGGCTCCTGAACTCTCTGCCCCCCTCTCACGGACAATAACCATATCCAACTTCTTAATAGCAATGAACTGGTCTGCATTGGTGCATCATATCTTTATTCTCTTCCCCCCCCCTCTTTCTTAAATAGATAACTATCATATCTGATATCATATCTCACAGTACAATAATATTGAATGGGTTGCATTGTTGTATTTTGTCATGTTTCTCAGGTCTGAATTTCTACGAACATTATTGCTAAGGATTGTCTTATTGCATTGGAGTCACACTGGGTTAAATATGTACACTTGGGTTTTAAGGGGTATTTATTATTTTCTTCTTTTTTTTGGGTTGTATGGAAGCCCCAAACGCAATTTCATTGTTCTTGACAATGACAATAAATAAATAAATACTAAAATACTAAATACTAATTACTTTACAATGTAAATTGCCTCCAAGTGACTGTTGCTGTGATTTGGTTAAATAAATGAAATTGAATTGAACTAAACTAAATATTAGCAGCAAGTGAAAATATCAATTTGTCGTTCAAAATTATTCAAGATAACTAAGGTTTGTTTGTTTTTTTACCGTGGTTTGGAAATGTTTTTGGAGTCGCAAGAAGAAAATAAGCTGAGGGGATTGTCACCTGCAAAAAGCTCCAGAGGGGCCAAGTTCAGCTTGATAAAAGGGGAGACGATTTTTCTAAAAGATGTCTCACCTGCTAAAACTTGGAATGACACATATTATTATCCACTTAGGCTGCCGATGTCTTCTGATTCGCTGTGTTGACACATTTCCTCGATAGTAGAAATGTTTCCATCCTCCTCCCAAAAGTCCTGCACATCTCTTTATCGCAGTCTGGCTGACATACCCTGTTATTTTGTGCTCCGCCGCCACAACTTATATTTACAGTAAACTCAACTTGACGTGAATGCAGCAATGCCCCGTGTCACTATATTTTTCCCCCCCATTCTTAAACTGTTTTGAGGTGGGGGACATGTAGCCAGCGGGGACAGAAAAGCGACAGATCTGACAGAAGAAATCGCACATACACGCACACCAGTTAGACATCCTCTGTCAGCAATAGGTGACACAGCAGGCCTGCACTATTCACACCTGTCTAGATCGCTCAACACAGAAACAGCACAAAAAGCAGTGGGAAGGCCTGTTGGATTGGCGACGAAGATTCATCATTTCGCCCAGACTAGAGCGCCGTGACAGATGGTTCTGCAATTTGATGTCTTGTAGCGACATCTTTGCATCGGTGCGTATGTGGCTGACGAGGAAAATGTCAGCGGGCCTTTAGTCATTTGGATGCATAATTCAAAATAAGTTATTATGAAGACATTGAAAGCAGGGGATCTGGTGACACGTGTGCCACCTACTGTGTTTTTTGTCACCTGTGCAACGAAACCAAGCGACTGATTTCAGAGACAGGGAGAAATACCCACGTCTGTCACCAAGTAAGTAATTCTTCTCCGATCTTGTGCTCTCCGCTATCTCGCTGTCTCAGGATGACCACAATCCAGCTGCTGGACTGTGTCACTCTGCACAGGTGCCCAAAAAACTATAGAGTTTCATTCATCAGTCTGAGCTTGAAACCTACAACAACTGCACCCACTAAAACAACTCACTACACACACATGCACAGCAAGAGAGGGAGAAACAGCTGCACCCTGATGAATGCCCTACATTCATTCCACAGGAAGCCGGTTCATATGTCACCACTGATGCAGCCCTTCCACTCTCCTCATTCAAAAACACACACAGGCGCACACACACACATATACTGAACTCCAGTTCTCTTTCTCTGATTATACTCCCAGCTGGTCTCTGCGACAAATGCTCCTTTGATGCGTCTTCCCGGAGGCCAAAGCCACCATCGGCATTCTCCTCCTCCTTCTCCTCCCTTCCACTTCTCTGCTCTCTTTCTGTCTCCCCACCAGCAGCTTCCTGCGTGACATTGAAAGTCGTGAACTTGCCGTCCCATTCTGCGGCAGCTCTGTGCTCCAGCGCGAGGACGACAGAAGAAGACAAAGAAAAGAAAAAGATGCCTTGTGATCTAGATTTTTCCTGCAGAGATGCCAGTTTGAGCTGGAATGAGACGCCCACTTCAAACCCATTGGTTTTTATTACTTACGGGTGACAATAAGTCATTGGGAAGCACCCAGAAGTTGTAGATTGCTCTAATTACCCAGCGAAGATGGGTCATTTTCATTGCAGGTTGTAAAATTTCTCTGGTTTTAGCAGATGGGCCTTCCTCAGTAACCTACAGTAGACATGTTATGTTTGATAATCAGGGTAAATACCTGGGAGAATGCCCAGCAGCCAACAGCAAACATCTTATATTGGCTCCATGAAATAGGAAAAGGAGAGGGACTCTTGTTTGTTTTGATGAATTTAATTTTCCACCTGGGCTTGCCGTGAGCTGATTGTGTACGGAAACACCACTTCACATCCAGTTGGCGTGTGTACAGAATGATTAATGTGTAAGCATACATACCTTTAGTCATTCTCTTGACGGGATTATGCTTCTCTTTTCAGCCTCCAGGCCCGACAAAGATTTTTATTTATACGACTCCAGGAAGAGCCGAGATTTTAAGCTCCTACCTTAATTTTGAAGGCCGTCATCTGCACCTGACAGGGTACTATTTAGATAATAACTCATGGAGCTTTGATATCATTATGGATGTAAATTAGGGGGTTTCTTTTTTTTTTTTTTTTTTTTTTTTTTTTTTTTTTTCTTTTTTTTAAATGACATCAGAAACAGCAGTATGCGACATTACGTGATGGCAGAGCTTCAGTTCATCCTTTGTCATTTTTTTTTTTTTTTTTTTTTTTTTTTTTTTTTTTAATAAATAGGACAGGGGGAATGAATGAGAGAGAGAGGGGGAGAGAAAGAAAGAAAACCCAAGGGGAGAAGAGACGGTGAGAAGGGGGGGGAAGAGAGACAAAAAAAAAAAAAAACTCCTGGGTCACCTGTATGGAGAAAAAACAAACAAACAAACAAACAAACAGAGGAGACAGCAAACAACAAAGAGCAACATAATAATAGAGAAAACAAAGCACCATCACAATAAACTAGCTAGTCATAGATATCAGTATTTACTAAGTAATAAACGATATTGTGCAGCACGCAAGATAGACAGCGCACAGTGTGCTTTGAGGCAGCAGCCAAGAAAGCTTTAGTCCGCGTCTGTGAATACCCATGTGTGCATACCTGTGTGGATCAGCATGCTTGCATTCCAAAGGTTTCTCCATGTAATGATCTGCTAGGGAGTGTGGGGGGGCCACAGCCCCATCCTCCAGGGTGTGAAGCGGGTATGGAGGAGATCAAAACTCCAGACATCCAGAGGCCCCCAGAACACAAGAGACCATGGAAGACCAACAGAGGGGCAGCCGCGCCACTGTTCCAGTAAGAGCTGAGGAGAGTCCCAGATGAGGGCTCACTCAGCAGCCGCGGAGCAGAAGCCAGGGGGGGTTGCAGTGACGCGCCCGTGAGCTCCGCCGGCCCCCAGCTGCGCCTGAGTGACCGAGCCCTAGGCCGAGAGGCCGGGGGCACCCCACCTCCAAAGGGGCCCGAGCGAGCCCCAGGCCCCAGGCCCCGACAAGCGGCCGCCAAGGAGTGAGCCGGTGTGTACCCGGACGCCCACCCCCAGACACAAAGAACCACCAACACACCGACACCTGAGGGAGTCCGCCACCGGCAGGGGAAGTGGTGGTGGGTGGAGATAGGCCTCCAAACCTTGGAGGGCCTGAGGTGTCCCCAGAGAGGTGGCGTCTGATACCCAACCTGACATATAGACACAGACATACAGGCACACACAGACACAAACATCCATTCCCACCCTCATGCTCTCATATGCACTCACTCCACACTCAACCAACGTGGAGACAGACATAAAGAGACGCTGTACACACAATCACACTCCCCAAGCGTACTCTACAAACCGGGTCTAGGTACCCTTGCCCCTGGAGGGGGGAATTGCACCCAGACCCAGGTGGTGTTACCCTTTTCCCTGCGGTGGGGAGAGGCAGACCACCCCGACTCCGCAGCAGCAGGGAGGCCCCACACCCCAGACCGCAGTCGGACGGCCAACTCCTCCTACTAGCCCCCCCGCTCCAGCAGGCCGCAGAGAATGGGGGTGGGAGAAGACTCCAAACCTCCCTCCACCCGCTCATTGTAGTGTTGATGCATATGTGTTCTAAGGTGCAATTAAAACCCAGGAGGGCATGGAGCTACCTGCCAAGGAGCAGCAGGTAAGCGCATGGTCCCTCCTGCTAGCCCTCAATGACTTTCTGTCTCCCCACCAGCAGCTTCCTGCGTGACATTGAAAGTCGTGAACTTGCCGTCCCATTCTGCGGCAGCTCTGTGCTCCAGCGCGAGGACGACAGAAGAAGACAAAGAAAAGAAAAAGATGCCTTGTGATCTAGATTTTTCCTGCAGAGATGCCAGTTTGAGCTGGAATGAGACGCCCACTTCAAACCCATTGGTTTTTATTACTTACGGGTGACAATAAGTCATTGGGAAGCACCCAGAAGTTGTAGATTGCTCTAATTACCCAGCGAAGATGGGTCATTTTCATTGCAGGTTGTAAAATTTCTCTGGTTTTAGCAGATGGGCCTTCCTCAGTAACCTACAGTAGACATGTTATGTTTGATAATCAGGGTAAATACCTGGGAGAATGCCCAGCAGCCAACAGCAAACATCTTATATTGGCTCCATGAAATAGGAAAAGGAGAGGGACTCTTGTTTGTTTTGATGAATTTAATTTTCCACCTGGGCTTGCCGTGAGCTGATTGTGTACGGAAACACCACTTCACATCCAGTTGGCGTGTGTACAGAATGATTAATGTGTAAGCATACATACCTTTAGTCATTCTCTTGACGGGATTATGCTTCTCTTTTCAGCCTCCAGGCCCGACAAAGATTTTTATTTATACGACTCCAGGAAGAGCCGAGATTTTAAGCTCCTACCTTAATTTTGAAGGCCGTCATCTGCACCTGACAGGGTACTATTTAGATAATAACTCATGGAGCTTTGATATCATTATGGATGTAAATTAGGGGGTTTCGATGATTTTACTCGCTCACTGTTTAAGGACCACGGCCCTAACTTGTGTTACTCTGAAAATAACCATATATTTTTTTAAAATTAGGACTTTTCCCCCCCCTTTTTCTTTTTAAAGTCAAACAAAGAAAAGATGTAAGTGATATCTTATTTTGTTTGCCACAAACTGAACTTGCACAATGCATAAATGTGACAAAACATAGAAATTACCATCAGGCATTTTAATGACTCCAAATGAGACATTTTACAATATGTTGCCTGAATTCAACAAACTGCTGGAAACACTCCTCAGAGATTTTGTTCCTGTTGACATGAGGGCATCACTCAGTTCTCGCAGATTTTCCAGCTGCTCGTTTGATCTCCAGTTCCACCTCATCCCGAATGTGCTCTATTGGATTGAGATCTGCTGACTATGGAGGACATTTAAGTACAGTGAACCAGTTTGTGACATGTTGTGTTATCCTGCTGGAAGCAGCCATTAGAAGGTGGGTACACTGTGGTAAAGGGTCAACATGGTCAACAACAATATTGAGGCTTGCTGTCGTGTTTAAATGATGCTCAGTGGGTACAAAGAGGCCTAAAGTGCGCTAAGAAAATATCTCCCACACCATTAGCAGCCTGAACCGAGGCAGGATGGATCCACAAATTCGGGTCCTACGATCGAGTCCAGACAACATTTTTCTAGTCTTTGATTATCAACGTTTGGTGAGCCTGACCAAACTGTAGCCTCACTTTCCGGTTCTTACCTGATAGGTGGCACCCGGTGTGGCCTTCTGTGCGGTAGCCCATCTGCTTTAAGGCTTATTTAAGGCTGTTGCGCGTTCAGAGATGTTCAAGATATGTTTGTGGCTCACATTTTATTTTTCTCTGTAAACCCTAGAAATGATTGTGTGTGTCAGGCACCAACTGCCACGTAAACTCACTTAAATCACAGTTCTTCATCATGTGGACACTTGAATCCCATGTGATTGGCTGGTTAGGTGTACCTAGTAAAGTGGCCTGTGCATGAGCACTAAAACAGGCATATTGTTCACAGAGTTGGGCTCAGCTGCAGACTGGCTAAATCTCATTTAGCATGTGGCATTTCAGTGCCTGCAGTTCTGCATACATGTGGCAACTCCTCATGCTGTATCTGATTTAATGAGATACCTGCGGTCAGTGTTGACGCCTGGTGCTTTTTGTGCAGGAGGTCCTTGTTGCTGCTCTCCCCACCACAGAGCCATCCCATCAAATATAAATGACTGCAGACAGAAATATTAACCATCTTCCTTGGATTAAAGTGCTACTGAGTGAAAACCAGATAAACGTCTTGCACAATTAAAACAGTAAAACCTCCAACAGGTCAGAAAATACCCGACTGATTACAACCTCCTCCCCTTTCCTTTTATAGCTGTTAAGAAGGTTAAGTGGCCTCCAGGACTCCAAGTAAAACATTATGTTTAAAATGGAAAACATAAAACTCAAAGATCAATTCGTGTATGGCAGCAGAGGCGTGACGTATTAAATTTTAAACACACCGGTAAGATAATCTAACCCCTTGCAGTCTTGAAAGCATTGGCAGATGCACGCGTGACATTTAATGAGTGAAACACAGCTATTTATAGGAAGCGAGTATGTAAACACTGCATGCTGCTCATTCAGTGCGACACGCAGCCTTTTAGCGAGCGGTCGACCTCGTGATGAGTTCGCCGTGTGCAGCAATGACAAGATGACACATCACTCCGCATCGTCAGCCTTTATTAAAACAGATCCGCCTCTAAATAGTATCACTGCTCAGTTTGCTGTAGAAGTGTCAACTTTTTAACCTGACGCCAGTATACTTGGTGTCACCTGTCACGCGTGATTACTAGCGGTCGAGAACGATTGACTGGACCAGACAGGAGTGAAGCGCGAGGATTTGGTGCAGCAGTAGTCAGCACAGATTTTAAAAGTCAGTGTGGATGCCGTCTCCAGAGAGAAAGCTTTAACTGTGTGACCCTCTTTGAAGGTCAGCATTTTACATTTTACCAACATCACACTCAAATCCAGCAGAGGGCTTGATCTCACTTTAAAGGCTTAGGTGAGTTATTTTTCCAGGATCTGAACCCTCACTTTTTTTTTTAAACTTCCTGTAAGTATAGCACACCTACCTACCTTTTCAACTCCCCAAAGTCACAGCAAATCCAAAGAAATGATGTTACCGATAAAAAGTGTGAAAAGGACGAGTCCAGGTAGAGCAGTCAGAGGGAAGCTTGTAAATATCGTTCTTTATTGCACACATGACATTTGTTCTCCTCATATTTATTCTTTTTTTTTTCCTCTTTTTTGGTGTGAGCAACAAAAACTGGCATTACATGTTTTACACCCTATTGAAAAATTCTCAGTCTAACCCCGTATAATAAAAAACAAGATAACACAAAACAAAATAAAGACTACTTCACATAAAAACTTACAACTCCACAAAAAAGGAAATCTCACAGATATTGCATCACTAAATGGATGAGAAACTTACAATATATCATACTAGTATTTTTTTTTAGGAAAAAAATTGTTTTATACTATTAAATGCATGCATATATATATATATATATATATATATATATATATATATATATCATTATTTTTTTTTAAAAGGAAGAAAAATCCAGTGGGGCGAATTTATTTCTGTATTTTGGTAGCATTTTTCTTTCAACCACCTGAGTGCTACATCGCTGAGACCAGTACTGATTGGTTAAACCTGCCATTTAACTCATTGGAGGAATGTTTGTTAAACAGAGGTGAAGAAGAAAAAGAGATTGACAGGTGAGAAGGTAGTTAGTAGATAAATCCACTGAATGTCCTGTGACAGATTTGGAAAAGACAGTGAGAACTCTGCCAGAGATGGCAGCAGTATGCAACCAGCAGCAGTTCACTGCATACTGTGGTCCGATTAGAAAGTTCTCAGTGGATCAAATCGAAAACAGGACCCATTAAGCCAAAGTTTAATGGTGGGAAACATCTGTGACCAAATTCCCCCCTCTTTTTTTGGTCAAATTTCCCAGTTTAAAGAAAAAAAACAAAAGAAAAAAAAATGTGCATTGTGCTTGGGTATTTAGTTTTGTGTGCTCAACAAGCCAAGAATAAAAACAACAGCTTTTGGTGAGATAAAGGGAGGCAGAAAATTGGCACTTGAATGATAAAGTACAAAAATATATAATTTTCCAATAGAAGAAAGAAAAGGCACTTTTTAAACACAGCCGCGGTATTTTAGGCAGCGTTTGTAGTTTACTGTGCTTCAGACAAGAACTCCCACCGGCTCACTGTCTTTTTCATCAGCTCGTTTGTTGACGGGAGCCACTGAAAACCTCTCCGACATATAAAAAGGCAAGGCTTGTGACAGCTAGTGGACGGATGTTTAGCTCAAATTGCTCATTACGACACAGACAAGCCCATCGAAAAAAAAAAAAAAAAAACCCCACATTAAAGGCCAATCCTAGATTAATAAATAAAAAGCTTATGTCTAACAATCAAAAATGCACAGCGAAAAAAATAAAATTACAATTTTTTGGCTTGCCTGTAATGTAATCTCTGCCTTTATTTGCTGGTGTATAAGCAGGTGTTAAAGGTTAAAGTAAAATAAAAACATGTTAATGTTAATTTTACAAGTCGAGAAATGTTAGTTTTGATGTTAGACACTTTAATTCTTGCTCTCCGCTCGCTGAGACAAGAAGAGAATTACAACAAGTTAAGGCCAAGTTGTTTTGGTTGCTGCAGATATTAAAAAGGAGGAAAACCCCCCCCCAAAATAATGATCTGGAGGCAACAACTCAGCGGGTTAAAGTAATAATCGGGATTAATGAAGTTAATCTTTTGCTTGTGTGTCAGTGTCAATACCTCGAGTAAAGAGTGGAGGGAGAGCTGAATAAAGAAAAAGGAGAAGAAAGCTCAATGAACCCCAGGACGAGTTTAATGTCAGCAGGAGGATGAAAAAACACGAAACAAAAAAGAAACCACACACACACTGGCAGTGTTTCAGACGAGGAAAATCCACCCTGGACAGAAAAAAGGTGATAAATACTAACAAGCTGAAAGCCATATCAGCATTCTTACACTGGAAGAAATAGTACGGTTGTTTTGATCCCAGAGCACTTCATATTGGCGTGGTGTACTGGTGTGTGTCTAAGCGTTATAGATGCTCCCAAATGGCCTAGTATTAGCCGTTATATCAATAAGCTGAATGGGGAGAAGTGTTCACCAAACAGGCAACAGCTGGTGATAACAGTAATGCTCCAATCCAGGCATAATAAGCCAGGGATGCAATAGAGGGAAAGTGGGGAAAAAATAAAATAAAATACAGCTTTAGACGTTCACACGACTGCCATCTATAAATTTGCCCCCGCGCCCGAGTGTCTGTTGTAAATAACTCACTACATCTATAATGTGCAGTGATGAGATGTTCTGCTCTTCACATTCACAGTAAAATTAATCCCTTTGAGATGACTAATATGAGTATTTTTGCACAGCTTGCAATTAGTCCTGCACTAACTAATGGTTAGAGATAGTGTGTGTGTGTCTGTGTGTGTGTAGGGAGGAAATGGGAGTTTTATCTTCTGGGGATTAGGACGTTTTGACTTTGCGTGTGGAGATGTATTTGTTTTTTTAATCAGTGCGCGCCTCGTTGGAGAGAGAACAGCCGACCCAGAGGTTAACCCGTGACCTCGAGCAATGTGGGGCTTGTTGTTTCAGACAGGGCGACACTTCCTGCCGTCTCACGGAGGGGGCGGCGGAGGGTCAGTGACACAGGCGGATAGGACAACTAACAAAAAGTTGCTTCGGAGAGAGACGACAAGACATAGCAGCAGTGTTGGGTGCAAGTATGAAGAGACTTTTTTTTGTTGGTTTCTTTTTTTGTAGTCAGCACAGAGGTGAGAGCGCGTGAGCGGCAGTGAGGGACATTTATCAACTCGTGCAGTTTCCAGTTAGATCTGTGCGTGTGTGTAGTGTGGTTTTATGTAGAGCACACACGTTCATGTAATGTGCGTTGTCAGTCAGTGGAAGTGGTGGCAGGACAACTGGTTTTAATCGTGTTAGTCCGTGAACCAGACCAGAGGTAATACATTCATGAAACTGGTTATAAACACAAGACAAAATATCAGCAAGTTAGTAAAATTCTTACTAAGAATGTTTTATTAAAATAAATGCCAAGAGGTTAATAAGAAAAAAATAACAGCATACACCATGAAAACTAAATGCAAGCATGTAAAAATACTCGTGACAAGGAAAAAAAATTAACTAATAAAGTAGCTAATGAGTTAAACAAGCTGGGAATCAGCAAGAAAACAAAACAAAACGTAACAGGGAAAAAGGCAACACTCCCCACAAGAGACAGTTTTCAAGATGTAAAAGAGATGAGGGGAGGGGGCGGGGGAGAAGGAGGAGAGAGGGTTGTTTAAGGGCGAGGGGGGTTGCAGTGGGTTTCATTTAAAAAAAAGAAGAAGAAGAAGAAAAAAAAAGCACTCAGAAACATGATTAATATACATATAAAATGAGATTAGAAAAATACATTATAAACCTGTAACAATGGCTGTTAATTACATTATCATACATGTAGTAGGCAGGCCAGAGAGAATACGGTAGGCATAAGAGTCAACCTTTCCCCTGATGGTCTTATCCAGCCTTTCACAATGACACAGCAAGTTGTAACATTGCAGAGGGAATTTTCTTAATACTGTCAAATGCCGAATAACCATCTCTTGCTCCACTTTAATATTGCATTTCAATTTAATAAAAATAATAACACTGAAAAAGAATATTTCATTGACCTTTCACTGTAACAGCGTGATGAAAGAGCTATGAATAGAGGGGGAAAAAAAACAACAAAAAAAACCAAAACCGCCAAGTGTTATATTGGATTTAAGAATTCCTCGATTTTAATATTATTTCACCTTCCAGCAATAAACTGTCAGTTATTTCAACAGCTGAGAACTGTTTGGCGGTGAAGCGGGCCTCGCTTGTTTCATTATTCCAACATTTCAGCTGTCCAATTTAAACCTCATGATTGTATTGATAGTTTGTTGTCAAGCTGACGCTGAGAGACGTGGACTGGATGCTTTCAGTTTGCAGCTGTTGAAACAAAAACAAACAGGCGTAGTGGGGACGACCCTCCCCACCTGCTGTTCGCTCTTCCATCCACTCCCTTGAACATCATGTATTTTTCTTAGCTCATAATAAAAACAAACAAACAAACTATAAAAAAGGAAAAAAAAAAAAAAAAACATGTTCCGGCAGACTACTGGGTCACGACTGGCAGTTCAATTTGTTCTAGGAAGTTAGTCAAAGTCACCAAAAATCAAGACAATATCTCATTTGATCGTTAGAATCGAAATAACAATAATAATAATTAAAAAAACAGAGAACACAATCTGCTCATACAGCAGAGTAAAGGGCCATCAGGTAAAAGGAAAAGAGAAAAAAAATCATTTCAGGAAGACAAAACCATGGCACATGTTTGTAGCTGGTCAAAACGACTGCTATTCTTTTTGCATAGAATAACTTCGGTAACGCCACGATACGGTGGCGGCTACCCTGCTCGACCTTTCAGAGCGTGTAACACCAGCCATTCCTCTCTGCGCCATCTTGGTGGGTGCTGGATATTATTGAACACAACTGGAATACTAGAAAACAGAAACCACTGTCGATAAGGCACTTTGATTTGATCTTTTTAAGCTCTCTAGGCGTCCGTCTCACTCTGATGCTCGCTAACTTTCCGAAGGGTCGTGACTGTTTTGGTCTTCCTTTTCCAATCATATTCAAGGTCAACAGCACTTCTCCCCCTCCCCTTCCCCACTTGGTCCCCCCCCCATTTCCCCTATACGGTTTTAAACTTTTTTTCTTTATTTTTTTCTGATTTTGTAACTGCAAGTAAAGTATCAAAAGCTAAAATTGCCAAAAATAGATCTTATTTTTTCTCATCTCCAGCACCCTGTAAAATTATCTTTTTTTTTGTTCTCTTCTGTATTTGAATATGCAATGACATATCTACATTTTTATATATTTATATATATATTTATATATATAAGACGTATGTATAAAGCAATTTGAACAGGCAGGCATGGCTTTCACATCCTATTTTTTTCTTGAGAGAGTTAAACAAAAGATTGTGGGCTCAGAAGCTAGACTATGATCACAGGGAGGTGTGACACATTGTGGATGCGCTTTTGGATCGTTTACCTCGAGTTTAAAAAAAAGAAAAAAGAAAAAGAAAAAAGAAATTTCATCAGTAAAAAAAACAAAACACAAAAATGCAAGTAGGCTCAGATTATGCCAACTGCACGATTCAACTCATGTAAAGTCTTCAAACTGGGGTTAAAACTTAAAATACATTTAAAAAGAATTAGTCAAACGTGGAGATGGAAAAAAAATGGCAAAATAAAACATCTGTTTGGCAACGTGGCTGATGAAACAACTTAATATAGAATCCAGGTAACATGGCAAAAGCATTTATGTACAGAACTTCAAAGTACCCCCCTACCCCCTTTGCTGTCACTGTGTAACATGTTGATTTAGTGTTGATTAGCATCTCTTCACCTTAAAAGAAAACAGAGCAGTAATGGGTGAGAAATCATCTAAACTGACTGGCTGGCTGGCTGTTACAGCTGAAGGCAGGCACTAAAAATTCACACCCTTTTAAACTCTTAAAAATCACAAAGAGAGCCCTCTGTGAGACAGATGCATAACTGCAGATATATAATTCACTGGCAAACCCTTTGGCTAAATATGCACACTTAATACTTTTTTTTTGTCTTTGTGATCACAGCTCAGCTAACTCATTGAGATTTTTTTTTGTCAAAATACATCAGGCACTGTATAGTGGATGTAGTGTGGATGGGGGGGCAATTTCCCTCTCCCTCCCCCCGAAGCCTCAACACACCCTACTTTCATTGTAGTATTAATTAAAAACACACACAAAAACACACAAAGAACCATCAGCCCAAGTAGTGACCTTCCCATCTTGCCCTTCATCATTTCTTAAGCTTCTGCAGCCTGCTTTGAACATCAGTTGGCGTACTGCTTTAGAGCTAACCACCTCGCCTTGGTTTTGGCTGGTCAGGTTTAAGCAAAAGCTAATTAGTCAAATATGAACAACAGGGGGGGAAAAAAAAGGACAAAATCAAGTGGAGAAAATGACTAAAAAAAAAAAAAGCATTAAAAACAGACAGGAGAAAAACAAAACACATAAATCATAAAAAGCTCCTTTAGCAATCATTTCAGCCATGCTTTTTAAAAAATTAAATAAAAACAAAGACAGAAAGCTGTTTAGAGGGCACACCCAGAATGTGTCAGCTCAAAAGTACATCTTAGAGCTCAACAACTGAACTACACGTGAAAATGACAGAAATTAAACAAGTTAATGTGAGTGTATGTTCTCTTTCCTTCTGTTTCTTTTTCTCTCCCCGTGGGTGGGTTTTGGGACAGGGTGGGAGCAGGTAGACGCTCTTATATCTATATTTTGAGGGAGGGGAGGAGGGGCTGTCAATCTGAGGGCCATTACTCTGAAACCAAATGGTTTGCGTCAAATAAATACTCAACTTTGATTCATACAAGTGAGGTCACCACAGAGTAATTAGAGGAAGGGGGGTGGGGTGTGTGGGGTGGGGGTCTTTATTGCTATGTAATTCAGTGCAGATTTATGAGTCATACCACAAACACGTCCACCCAGTGTGTGATTCATGAAGAAAAAGAAAGAGAAAGAATGGGAATCGAACTCAATGAACAAAGGGAAAAAAATATTTATGAATATCACACAACTTTGTTGGGTTTTCGTTGTGTTTCTGTGAAGATTCTGCGTTGGTTTCTACTTTTTTTCTCTCTTCTTTTTTTTATTTTTATTGTCAGAATGTGTTAGGGTAACTGTACGGGCAGGCGCCTCTCTCTCTCTCTCTCTCTCTCACACTTGCGTCCGAGAGGCTAGCAAAAGGCAATTACCAGTTAACTGATCAGCAGGCAGGCTTGGGGCGGCTCGTCATTGGGTGAAGAGTTCAGAGGTCAGAAGGTCATGTGTTAGTTGCCGGTGGCGGCTAGGTGGTTAGAAACAAAAACAAAACAAACAGAAAAAAAAAGATAGAAAGGATATTAGTGTCAGCAAGAAGAGACTGGAATGACATCATTTTAACAATAAAATGAATGCAATCTCTTACGTCGCCCCCTGCTCTTAGTCCCCTGCCAACATGAGGTGAACCCAGCTAATCTCACTGCGATCGTGGCGCCGCAACGGCATGATCCAAACTACTAAGCCCCACCCTGAATCAGGTAGCTTGGTGGTTTAAATAAAGCGCACATTGCCCCCAAAACCAAAAATAGAAGCAAAGAGAGGTCGAACAGACAAACAAAGTAACAAAAATCTAGTGTTTTAGTGTCGTTCGAGTTGGAATGCAAGCTCCAAACAGTGTGATTAGTGTTAAGGAGACTTAATAACTAGAGTTATGTGAAGCATAACTAAGACTAGTGTTATATGTGCAATGAATAGATGAATCGCTGTTTTCCGATTCGTTCTCTTTATTTAGCAGTATATTTTTATAGAATATAAATATACACAAAACCATAAATACATTTGATATAAAATGCTCAAATATAAAATGACAGTACCTCATGTACAACTGAAATATTAAAAATGTACTTTAGCTTTATTTCAATATATTTGCAATACACTGGAGAGAATGCAAGCTACCTCAGCTTATGTCTGTGCGTGCCTATCTTCCAGAGAAAAATCAAAAAATCAAAAATAAATGTAAATTTCAAGGTGAAATGGGGCCTGGTAGCAGCACGGCCACTTGCCTTATGCCTGCTATGTCTTTACGATACAGTATAGAAATGAGTCTCCTTTTTCTCTGCTCCCTATGAGTCGAGGAGATAAATCATGTATGGGAACAAGCCTGCCCCATTTTAGGCTCTAATCTCACATCAGAGGAATGTCATTATACACTTTCAACACTGCCTGCAAAGTACTACCTGTCCTGGCTTCACAGCTGCAAAAACCCAAACCTTTCAACATCACTTTTGCCTGAGCTTTGACATATACACAGTCTACACATACTGCATATGTTAAGTACTAAATGTAAACAAAATGTGCATACCACAATCAACCATTTAGCTGGCGTGTGGCGATACGGGGTAGGAAAGGTGGCAGGGGGACAGGAAAACAAAACAAAATGCAATACAGACAATGTAGAAATTCCCAACTAAGGCATCGAGGCATAATACAATAATCACTGAAATGCATAAGTCAACATCAAAGTGTAGCTAAGAGACTAAACTGACCTCTGTCAGCGGTCACAATCCTTTGGTAAGGATGGACCCGCGTGTCATGCCGTCTCACTTTAGTAGCCATTGCACCTAGATTGTAACAGGTCCACAGGGTTAGAAACCGTTCACTTTGAGGAGGGCAAAAACAGTCATTTGTACAGTGATAACATTCACATTTTAACCATTATAATGCTCGGATTACACAACAATACACAGAATAACATAATACAGATTATAGTACATATACACACAAGCACGTCTTCTTTTTTTCCTTTTACATGTAGAAAAAATGCAGTAGAAAAAAAATTATACAACTTTTTGGAGATTTACTTGGTATTTAAAAATTCATAACTTAAGTACTAAAATTCCACAGTGCTCAGAGTTATATATGTGGGTGGATGGGGTGGTAGGTAAAGGGTACAGGCTCCAGGGCTGTCTAGAAAAATAATGTGATTCTTCCTGTGGGATCCAAAAGGGGAACAGAGAGAAATTTGTCTCTTCATTTTGAAAGGTGGGGAAATCCAATACAGCTCTGATGGTAATTGAATAGTGCCAGACACCACCTGCCTCTCCCTCTCTCCTTCATTTTCTCTTTCCCTTTTCAACATTTCTCTCCAGGTCAATCTGCTCACTAGCGGCACAGGCTGTCATTTCCTTCCTATATTTGTCACAACTGATTTCTTTCTACTGCAGCGGTTGACACCGCCTCGTATGCATCACAAAAACTGTTTGTGTGCCACACTATGTTCAAGTATTACAAATTTCAGATGTGTGCATGGATTTAAAACAACAACAAAAAAATGAAATAGAAAAACATTTCCCAGAGGAAGCGAGGACATGCGAAATAAGTTATAAAAAAAGATTTTCTTCTGGCATTATCAAGAGCAGATTTTTTTGGCCCATGACTACACAGCTAACTACACTACTCTGAAGTAGCAGATGGCCTGACATTTCTTTATTCTCAGAGAAGCCGTTGGTGGCTAGATACAGTAGCGCAGGAAACTGAGCCAAGTCTGAGTATGTGTGTGTGCGCGCGCGCGAGTATGAGAGGGAGTGTGTTCCACAGGGCCCTGTGTTGCTGAAAGCACCAATCGATAGTGTGAGTAAATAAAATGCACTAAGCTGGTGTAACCCTGCAAGTTAAAGAGAGAAAAGCCAGTCAGCTGCCCCTGTCTGTTCTACACATGACTCCCAGAGGCACCTCAAATACACAGGTCAGCTAAAACCACACTTGTGTCTGCTGCTGCCAAATGAATCTGTGAACATTAGTGAAGTGCAGTGTCAAATTAAATCTGGAAAGCGGCTAACAAAGGTTTCTCCTGCCTAACGCGGGAAACGGCTTTTCTTTTGTGTTAACTAGAGCCTTAATATAACATATGGGGACGGTACCAGGCCTAAACCTAGTTCTTTCTTCTTTGGTAGCAGATGAGCTGAGCTTAAAGCACCGTCGGGGATAAACACAACATATATTAGACCCCCCTCCATATTGGACTTTTTTTCTGACACAAAAAGTAAGTGGAGCGTCAGGTGTTAGCACAGCGCTCCGGTTCAACGGGGCTAGAGCTAAGACAATGGAGAGAAGGAAAAAAGGGAGTGAGTGGGGGAATTTAATGAACATCCCCAGTGGGAGTGAGAGAGGGACTATCTGCAGGCATTGAGGCCTGCCTGCAGACAACAGCGCAGAGAAATAATTTCAAAAGCTGCAGAAATCCAAGGGGATCTGCCGCCAGACTGAATAAACCTCTAGGCCAGTGCATGAAAGGGTTAGGGAGTGTGTTACTGTCAGTGTGCCTCGTTTCACGCTGAGGCAAGTGCAAGTCCACCTATAATAAACCTTGCAGACAAGAGGCAATATAAACCTGAGAGCGCAACTGTTTGGCAAGAACGTAACTAAACAGTGAATATCTTTAGTCTATAGAGAACTTCCCATTAGCCTGGCCCTCACACAAGGTAATTATTGCCCCCCATTGCCATTTAACAAAGTGTCCATGAGCAACATAGCTGGTCATCCCATCACCAAGAGCTTCATCAGTACATCCACCCTGTGAGTTTGTCTGTTTTGATCCTCAGGTGGACACGACATATTTACCTTTCAACAAGTCCTGACTGTGGCTCATGGAAGCCGCGTCCAGCACCCCAGCTCCGGGGTAAAACAAGCTGGCCTCTTGTCCAGGCTGGCTAAAGCTGGTCGCTGTACCTGCGGCACCCATGCTTCCCCAGGCTCTCTTACCTAGAACCCCACTATGCTCGATGGGGTACTCCAGCAGGGAGGTGGGTGCCAAGGCATAAGGGTACTCGTAGGGGGTGGTGTAGATAAGCCCGCCATCCGGTGTGGGAGGCACCAGGGTGGGGGTGCCATTGGGCAGCATGGCAGCCATCTGAGTGGGCCGGATGAGGTTCATGATGGGGGCCCCGGCTGGCGTCTGAGGCCGCAGTGCCTGGGGAGGCAACACCTGACCTGTGGAGGTCGCTATGAGGCGAGGGCCCTGAGCGGCTGCTGCCGCCGCTGCAAGAGAGAACGCAAGGGTGGCTGCCATAAGCAAGAGAGTGAAGGACAGGAACAGAAAGAAAGAGGACAAGAGATAAAGTGTAGTGTGGTTGAACAATATCACAGATGAAAAGTGAAGTGTGAAAATACGAAAGGGGGAAAGGAAGGGTGAACAGGAAGTGGCAGAGAGAGATAGAGAGAAAGGGGAGAGGAGCAAAAGGGAAAATTAGTCCATGCAATGATCATGGTGGTGAACCACAAAAGCGACAATCTTTTGCCAACATTGCCAAACAAAATTTAAAAAAATAAAATCACCCCACACACCAAAACACAAGAAGCACAAAAATACTGAAATAACGCCATCATCCCAGTGCATCTGAAGCAGACCGATCACCACAGCAGCTACACATTCACCTACTGGAAATGATATGGGTGAGTTAAACGACACGCATGCCAACAGAAACAGAGCTGTTGACTTCATATAGAGGAGGAGGCAGTTTTTATGGCATAAATAAATAAATAAGCAAAATGAGGAGAATTTTGAACTTGATGTGGAGGTCAGAGTGGGAGCATTTAAACTTAAAGAAATGCCCATCCTCTGCAAAGTCAGCACTCAGTTTGTGTTGGATGACAAATGGACATACAAATATAATTCTTATAGAGGCTAAGCATTAGCATGTTCTATAAGCTGTGCCACACAAGCTTCCCCAAAGGGAAGCCTATTAAATAAAGTGCTTTTGTAACTGCAGTTGGGTGGTGGGCTACTTCATCATGGCTCCCATTTAGGCAGATGTTAAACGAGAAAAATTCAACAAAGAAATTAATCGCTTAAACTTTCATTAACAAAAAAAAAATGTGTACAGAATAACCAATTTTTAGAGACATTTTTAATTAAATTTTGATTAATTATAAAGAAAATAATCACATGCACAAGTTCAGATTAACTTGCCATTAAGTCAAACATTGGGGCTGTATATGATTTAGATTTTTTAAAAATAATTTGGTGATTACAAAACACACGTGAATCAGCAACTGACATGCAGAACTGAGCAGGTGAAATACAGCAATGTGCTTAATATTTAAAGTCTGCCAGGAGCGAGTAAAACAGGGTGAATGCATGTGGATTGCAGGGGAAAGGATGGGTGGATGAAAGGATGGCAGAGAGGACAAGAAATATGGAGAAAAATGGAACAGAGGTATTCCTACTTATGGTTGGAAAACAGTTTTGAAAAAGAGGTCTGCTCATAGTCAGAGATAATATGATGTATGCACACAGTGGAGCTGACTGCACATTTATTTAATGAAAACCAAAAGTATGAGTTAATGGGAAATATTGGAAAAATATCATTAAAATATTAAAGGTTTTTATTATGTATGGAAGAAAACTGATGGATTATGGAAATTGGGGATGCGGTTGCTTTTCACTGCAGCTCACTTACGTGTTTTGATGTTGTTATCTCTGTATGTCCCATTGAGAATAGCTAGCTCCATCAGCTGCATCTTCTTCAAATTGTCCTCTCCCTCCGCCTGTTAAAAAACAAAACATTTTAATACTCACATTAACACACCTTACATTAATTAACATGAGCCGACAACTATCGGACAACTAAAACAATCCACATGAAGACCATTTCACCTAACCGCATGTCTGGCTGTTGCCGTTAAATCATTTGGACACGACGTGTCATCTGCTCTCCAGAAGCACTGGTTGGACTGGGTTTAGGGAAGCAGATATGAGATAAGCTAAAGGGCTGTTGTCGTGGCAGAGTGCCTTGTTGTTACTAAAATGCTGACAGAGACATTAAGTGTGGGAATGCATATTCATAATCCATATCAGAATGATAATTACTGTAATTTTCTTTGCTCCCTTGTGCGCAATCAAATGCGCAATAACCGCACTGGCTAATGTCAGTCCTGTCAATTAATGTTTGGATAAATAAATACAAAAGCAGCAGCCACTGTCATTATCGCCAAATTAGGGGACTGAAATTATTCACGGAAAGCAATTAAGATAGCACCCCTCCTTCCTCCTCCCACTCACCCATCCATTCCTCCCAGTTTCTTTTCTGCACCTCGCCCCACCCCACCCAAACTTAATTTCCCCTTAAGCTACCGAACATCCAATAACCATGACAACACAAACCCCTCCCTGTGATTTTCCAGGTTGTACGTCATAATATAGGCACAGTCTTACGTGGCTTATTCACAAAACCGAGGGTGCACGTGAAGCCTTGCTGACCTCAGGTTAACCTCAAGTCAGTTATTGATTTTATACCTTTTGCTGGTTCAAGGTAAAATTGTGACACTTGTTCCCTCACTAGTTCATCTCGTAGGCACATACACTCTGCACCAGCATTTAAACGCCTCATGTGTGCACAGAGTAAGGCAAACCTGTCAGGGTGGCAGGAATGAAAGCAGAAAGGCAGATACTGAACCTCCTCCGTTTCTCTATTTTGTCTAGGTGCAGAGTGTGTCTCCTGGACTAATTCACAGTTCAACAACAGCCTGCAGCTCCATTCACAGGACGATAAGGGAAGAAAAGACGTGGAAGGAGAGAGAGAAAGAAACGGAAAAAGAACGAGGGCTCAGAGTTAAGCCCTCCCCTGAGACTCCTCTTCAACACAGCCACCGAGAGAGGAAGAGAAAGAGCGAGGTTAAGCAAGAGAAAAAGTGACAGAGGCTGGTCTCTTGACTAAATATAAAGCTGTGGCTTCAGAGCAGTCACAGCATTCAACAGTGTGTCTGCGTGTGTGTGTCTGTGTGCACACGGCATGTTTAGTGTACCACAGAGCTGCCAATTAATGAAGCAAGGAAATTTCTTTTCCTTCGCTACCTCCACTGTGATCTGTCTCTCTTTTCTTTTAATAGGGAGGTCTTAAAGCATGAAAACGACACAGAATTATTCCAAGCTGCAAAGGCTGATCAAACAATAACTAGTGATTCAACAGACATGTTTTTATTTTCCAGGTAATTAGAAATTGATTGATTAAACAAACAGCTTTACATTACCAATAATTAACATCTAAATGATCATTAATTTCATTCAAAATGGCGTTCTAATATTCACCTCTGAATCAAATATTTTACATCTAATCAAATGACAACTTATGCTAACTAGCACATTCAGAAATTGGTTAAAAAAAAAAAAAATAAATCAAGCTACAGGCTTGAACGGTGCTGTATGACAGACAAGTCAAGACAAGGTGTTAAAATAGCAGCCAAGCACTATTTTACTCCCTCGCCATTAGCTTTGGAGGTGAGCAAAGGGCCGCTTGACATGCAGCTTCAACACTAACTGAACACGGCCCAGGTCAGTCGCTAACATGGACCAATAAACCCTCTTCAATAGAGAGACAAAATCAGTACTAATTAGATGCTGCAATCTCTACATAAACAACCGAACACGTGAATGAACAAGCCCTGCCAATAAACATTAAATCCAATATCATCTCTGTTTCTTCCATTTCTGGGATCACCTTTAGTTACTTACGTTACAAAGTCAATATAATCATAGTGTCTACAACCTTGCGCAGTCCAGAAAGTGGGACAAGCCTGCCGTTATTTGCTAATGACTCTCATAAATCAAAACAACCATTTATTCTCCTGCTTCCCTCTATGTGTGTGTCTGGGTCTCCCTAAAAGTCCATAATCCTTTCTCTGGAGCTGGCTTAAGCAAACGTAAGCTTCCCACGTCCACAAGTATGCTCGGGTACAAGTGATGTAAATTTCATCATCAGACCCAGAGCATGAGGGTTCGTGCAAATGTCTACATACCTGCCTGTTTTCCGGAACCGTGGAGAGAATTTACATTGTAATGCACCAACTACGCAAGCGCCCCGGGTGGAGGACTTCAAGAAGACTTGAAATAAAATATTAGAAGAATGACTACTCGGCTGCCGGGTCTGTATCCGTAACAGAGTATAATCAAGGCAGTCAAATTGAGGGATGAAAAGTAAAGAGAAAAAAATACAAAATGAATCACATAACTACTGCAGAGGAAAATCATGACGAGGGGCTGCATGTGTAATACTTTCAAAGCTCAATATGTTTATTCTGACAATAATAAATCACACAATCTTGCCCGTGTCCCTACATGGAGAGCTGGATAAAGAATACCAATTCTGCTAAAACCACACTTGCATTCAAGTTTTATTTTACACACAAGCAGAAAAACCTCTAACTGTAATTTAAATGAACTGTCTCTTATATTAAGATCAAGCCCTTAATGAGCACATAGCATCCCAGCAAGCTTAGTGCAAAGAACACAGCATCAGTTTGGTTGCAACAGACTAAGACTTAAAAAAGAAAAAGACATAATAATTAGCACATTTCAGGGGTGAGACTCTAAAGTATATGACAAAACGATTAGGGGTTACTTAGTAGGAAGCTACAGATCAGGACATATGCATTCAGGGATGTGGGTGTTACATGTGTTGTGTGTGTTGAGCAATGATGGATCTGCAGGGCTGTGGGGGTTAAATGGGTGCAAGGGGAAGGGGGTGCCACCATCCATCCAACTCTGCATAGGTGGCACACTGCCTGTTGAGAGGAGAGAGACAAAATAGAGGGCAGCGAGAGGGGAAAAGCACAGATGCTGCTGCTGCTGCTGCAAGGATGAGGTGTGCATTGTTGTGTGTGAAATGTGTACATCCTCAGTGGAGGGCTGCCGATATAGCTCCAGCCTCTAACAGTTTGCTCACTAAACCCCCCAAACGCAAGACAGATCATTTCTGTTTTACATCTGAAACAAGCTCATTTTCTGCATCAAAACACAAAATCCCTCTTGCAGCATTGCCACCACTTTTCTCTGTAGTAGGTTTTGGGAAGTGCTGGTTGTATTAGTGCTACAGTTTGAGCAAAACAACAACTGAAAAATGACAGGCTCAAAATGGCTAAAGACACAGCCATTTACACGGGCAGGAAACAAAAGACGGTACTGCAGAAATCATGTTGCTTCCCCCCGCAGAAGCACAGATTAGATAAATGATGAACGGTACCTGAGAGAGCAGTTAACACTTAAATGTTGTCTTGCTCAAGGTGTCGTCACAATTAACAGACTCCTCAGTCGGCATGCACAATAAATAATAAAATCTTCATTCTGATGCTGCACTAAGTGTGTGTGAGAGCTTCTTTGTGTGTGTCTGTAATGATCTGGCTGCTGGAATTCCCTAGAGATGAATAGCTCCTGGATTACAGAATGAGAGGGATGGGGAAAGGAAGTTTTCTCTTATCATCTCTTACATGCACACATGAATGTGTGTAACAAACACGCACACACACACACAGACACACACACGCTCCTGTCCATCAGTGAAAAAGCCACTCAATAAAGCTGCTCTATCCACAAGAATCAGATTCAATCAATGAGGCCTATTTGTGAAATCAGCAGAGCGGTAAAAGCTATCAGGGACAAGCAAGACGGAGGGATGAGGGAAGGTGGCGGAGGAGGAGCAGGCAGTGTGATGAGCTAAAGCAGGTGAGCCATGTCCCAATGCCTACCTGACAACCCGGCGATGAGGTCACTAGATGCATGCTAAATTACTGTCACGCTTCACTCTCCCGTGCCTCTTCTGATCACAGCTCGTGTCAGCCTTTTATATGAAAACAAACTGTAGCTAATGCTAGTTTTTATTAGACAATAGTGTTTAATGGCATTTACTGCATGTGCATCCCATGAATGATTGTGTACACTCACTCTCGCCCTGACACCCCGATTGAAGGCCCTTTCCTTTCCCCTCTCACCCACAGAAAAATGCAACAGGCGCCTGGATTAGGTTGGATGAGTTTCCTCATGTCTATGACTGCAACTGAGGGGGAGTTTTTGCTCATATCTGGCAAGAGTCGCAGTCTATGCAGCTCAGCTCAGAGAGATGAAATGATGAGCAGTGAGAGATACAGAAAGAGAAGTGGAACAAAAGGGTAACAGGAGGAGAAAAAGCGCTGCGGAGCAAGTACAAGAGAAAGCGTGAAAGATTGTCCTTGAGTTGGTGGAGAGATGGAAAGATAGGTAGGAAGAAGAAAGGAATAGCTGAAGAATATGAAACGAGAAAAGACAGGCAGAGTAGTGAAAGCCAATTTGTCTGCTCCCTAGTGGGATGACACTGGCTAAGGCCTGCTTTCCTTCCCTGGCCTCTCTGCCAGTCATCACAAACAGCCGTACGCACACATGTGAGTATACGAGCGCGCACACACACACACACACACACACACACACACACACACACCTACACCTTAGGCCTTAGCAGGGCTAGGGTCAGGCTGTCTCCAAACTACTCCAATTACCTCAGCGGTAAATACTGCCTGCCCTAGCTGCCTCCTGGGGTATAGGGAGGCAGTATGTGTAGAACTGAGAATGAGAAGGGAGGGTAAGTTTTTCAGCAGAGGGGAGTGAAGGAGATGATATTGGGAGTCTCGGGAAGGGAGGAGTAGGTGACTTCATGTATATGGGTGGAACTGGCAGTGGCGGCAGCTGGTTTCTCCCCCCGTATCCCTCCCTCTTTTCACTCCCTTTTGGTTCCTTCCCAAACTCTAACATCTGGAGGGAAATGATTACTCTTGCTATGCTGCCAAGACGACTTATCAACAATTCCACACTCTCCAGAAGTGGAGGGTGTGAGAGAAGAGGATGGAATGAGTACTTGTAGCAAGCTTCAAAACATCTCCACACTAAATAGTGACAAGAAGTTTAATCAATGCAAGATAGTTAAAGCAAACTTGGAACCTGGACGGGGGGGAAGAAATGAAAACACTTGTGCAGCAAACCTAATTCCAGTGTTTTCATGGACAAGACTGTAAATCAAAGAGATGCTCTGGAAATGAAAAAAAAAAAAATCAAACATGCCACTCATATATACAAGTGTGTCTTTCCACCAGGGAAAGACACAAACATGCACGCACAGAATAAAAACATATTAGACCTTTATCACTTTTCAGCAACAAGACCATGTATCAATCAACTACAGGGGAAAAAAAAAAAAAAAAAAAGTCTTATAAATGGGCATCACATTTTTATCTATTCTCTTTCATTAAAAAAGGCCCTTTAAAGGGTCTAGTAGAGTAAGTGCTGTTTGCCCTTTTTCAAATTCACTGTTGCACTTTCAAAGGCAATTTTCTTGCCTCTGCCTTGCTCCTCAGCTTTTGTGAACATATCTGCCAAGAGAATCAGGCCTCAACTGTATTTTCCCTTTCCCCAAAGACTAACAATGCAATCTCCTGCAACTTTGCTTTCTCGCAGCCTCATGCCTTCACAACATTCCCGTAAAGCCTCTTTATTTCTGCTGAACTTCTTTGCTCCCGTCCTCACAACCAGACAGCTCTGTTAGCGATGTGCGCCATTAGTCATGCTAAACCACCAACACACTTGCTCATTAGCATAGAAGTGAACATGACTCCAGTCAGATTATTACAAACGCATCACGGCTGCTCCGCCCCATCGCTGTCAATCAGACAGCTTATCGAGGTACGGTTGAAAGTGGCACATATAGTGAGGCGCTAACTCTTCTGTTAATACTTCTCTTTCTACTTCATAACAAAGCTCAAGTGCCAAAAGCTCAGGCTCAGAAGTGCCAACTCTGCTCCGTCTGGAGAAGCATCGGTTGTAGCTCAGTATGTAAGACATATGTTGCAAAAGGGTATTAATTTAATTGCATACTTTATTCCTACAGCTTCTCTGGGGTTGTTCATAGCATGTGGTGTAGGTATGGGTGGTAGAAACAGCCTGAGCCATGGAACTGGAAATGGTTACTGGATCTATGGGGCTTATTACAGCCTTTTATTGTACTGGAGAATAGCGAAGTGGGCAGCCTTGGTGCTTGCCGATAGCCCCATCAATATCAACTGACAGACCCATACAGACTCTGCCACGGACAGGAGAAAGGACAAGAAAATAAGAAGGGAAACAGAAATACTTTTTTTTACTGAACTAACTAGAACTTTAAAAAAATATATCTTTTTTTCTTTCCATGAAAAGCTTTTCCAGTAATAGGGAAATAGCCACGCAGAAATTCTGAGTGATCATGTTTATCCTTAGAAACTGGGCTGGTATTTCATGTAACATATCAGCATTAAAAGCAGATTAAATTTCATATGAATAACCTAGAGAAAAAAATGTACACAGATTTAACAGAATGATTCAGATATAATTAAAGCTTGTTGGCCTGCTCTAGCTTTGACAAACCAATGACGTTACAAGCTAAGAGAATAAAGGATCGTGCAGTCCCACCGTGCTGTACAACCTAACTAACAGCTGTCGGATTCTCCTGAACACTCTCATCTTCGTTTTGCTTGCCTGACAATAAAATTCCCTTTGCCTGCTCCCACATTCCCAATTTTCACTCACAAGCTCTACCTTATTCATCCATTTCCATTTCATTTCCCCCCCCTTCTGCGCTGCACTCTGTTCCTGCCCCTATCTTTATCCCTCATTCCAGCATACTGCCAGACAGTGTATTGTTCTGTCGCTGCGATCCCTTAATGCCATCCAATCGAGCAGGGAATATCTTGAAGGGATTTGGCCAGGGATGATTTGGGAGCTTTAAATACTGCTAGGGGATTTGCATCAGATTCAGAGATCCTGACTCAGAGCTGATCACTGGAGCTTTCTCCCGAAACAGGGATCCAAGTACCTGCTGCAAGATGTGGATTCAACCCTGGAACTATTTGGATGGATGTGCACATGTGCAGGCCAGCAATTATATTTTAAGACAACTTCCTTGGGTGTCCTTGGGTTATCTGGCTCAGTGCAACCTGGGAAAGCTAGAACTGTGACTCTCAATAAAGGAACAAGTTTCAGTTCACTCATTGTGCTATAACTCTTAATTACCAACATCAACAAGAAAGCAAAGGGTTTACCATGATTCTGATGATTTCATTCACTAAGTAGCACAGAGCTATGAGGCATCCTAGCACTTCCTACAATGCACTGTTGAAAAGTATATTTAGTTTTATTTAGTATGCCAGTATTGCAGATGTTGACTGCATCCTCTGCTCATGCAAAACCACATTCAACATAGCTGTTTGGAAGAAAAATACCAAACAGGCAACGGAACTCAACTTCTACCACGGGACGACCAGTCAGCAATCGCCAACAAGTTAACATCACCCCTAACAAACAAAAGCAGCGTGGAAGAGAAAGACAAAAGAAGGGCCCTGCGATAAACAAATCAAACCAACCCAAGTGAGATTTTTAAAAAAAACAAAAATCTGAGGGAAAGCATTTATTCTCAAGAGACCATGGAGGAGGCAAGAAAGCCATCAGTCCAGAGCTGGCTGGTGGGACTGAGAGAATGGAGTTTGAAATGACTTGAACGATGGCTGGCAAAGCGAGGCATCAAAGCCTGTAGGAGCTGAATTTGATGGGCAGCCTTTGGGCTTTCAAAGCGCTGAGCTCTACACAATCCTATTTTCCTGCCTAAACACTGGGACACACTGTCGCTGGAGAGGCAGAGATGAAAGCTCCGAGTGTGTGCGTGTTTGTGTGTGTGCTTCCTCTTCACAGATGTTGCAGCTTGGCCCTGGTATGGGCCCTGAGGAAGTTCAGAACATACTGTGGGTGGACAGTATAAAGTGGCGTGTGCAAGAGACAAAAAGACAAAGTGGCAAAGAGACAATGTGCACAAGTCTTGATCAGCACTGAGCTGTCGGAGACAGAGTTCTAACTGCAACTCCCCTGAAATTGACTCGCAGCCATGTGCACACTTCTGCATTTCCTTGCCTCTCTGTAAAAGGATTAAAGGGACCTTCAAAGAGCGGCAGAGAGATTGGCCAGGGGCCTGCAGGGTCCCTTTCCTCACCACTGGAGGACCAGGGCAGATTAAAAGTGCCCGGGCTGCTCAGCCTGCCTTGTTACCCGCCTTTGCTTTCTGCGCAGTGTATTAGGACACTTGAAACTCCCCCCGGAGGAGCCGAGCACAACCAGGTGGATTAGGAAGGAGGTTATTTTACAATGATGTGAGGGACCTGGATGGGGACCGAAGAGCACGTGTATGTGTGTGAACTGAAATTAAAAGGACAGTACAAGTGGGCCAGGCAATTTCATAAGTGGTGCCTGTGTACACAGAATGCACCCTCACAGGGGATCATGGGTGACTGAAATCTAAATGAATGAGACAGGAGAAGAAACAGGCCTAATTCTCCTTAGACAGAAAAAATGAACTAGATGGATTAGCAACAGGATGAGGTTTCAAGGAGAAATGAAGAAGTCAAGAGAGCGCGTGAGAGAGAAGCTGCTAAGTGTGGCGAGTTTGGTTCAACAACAAAGGACAAGCCATCACAAATGAGACCTCTTCGGTTGTTCAGCTAGTTTATATTGACAATTAATTACTGACCAATTACCCACTGTGAAATTTGATGGTCTAAGAATATAGTTATCCTCATTTTACATCCAATTTACTTGGCTCTCATTTGTAATTTGCATGGCAGCACACATGCATGGCAGTGCACTTCTTTCTTCTTTCCACAACTCTTCCCAGCCGTGAGTAGGTGAACGCCAGAGGGATAAAACAAGCAGGAGGTGGGGAAGGAGATGAAACACACCATTCAGCATGAATATTATTGTAATCTGAATCTTCTCCTTGCTTTGGGTTTTCAACATTTCCTGTGGTTGGCTCTGTGAGCAGACTGGCGATGAAGGAACAGTGGGGAAAGTGGAATACAAAGCAACAAAACCATTATTCCTTGTTCATATGTCACTAAGTGCGTGCAAGCAGCTTACTACAGGTGCACATCTAGGTAGGTGCACACATGCAAGGAATTTTATCAAAACCGTTTGACAACTTCTTTCCAGATGTGGGGACAGCTGACAGTCAAACTAGACTAAGACTGTTTAAAAATATGGTCCCAGTTTAATTCCAGGCTACTTCACTCTTTGCAAAAATGTTCTGTTTGTGGTCAATACGCTGACAGACTAACTATAGTATTTTTCAACACTAAATTCATAGCATAAACTATCCGTAAGGTGCCATTAAAAGTGAATGTATAAGAAAAGCTTATGTGGGTGGAGAAGCGAGGAGTAGACCAAATTGCTAAATCTTGAGATAAAGTTAAAGTTCAACAATCAAATAATATTCTAATGAAAAAAATAATAAAAATAATATCTATGTGTACAACCAAAGTTCTACTGAATATTCGTGTCCAACATGAAACTAGGCTTTGAAGCCGAAGCCTTCCAGGCCCTCGTCTTTTCTATCAGCGGTGAGTCTCAGTACACCGGTGAGGATAAAGTTGGAGCACAGCATGAGAACAGAGCTGTTCAGCAGATTTATGTAACCATTAACTAGTCCAAGATAGAGCTGGGCGATATGAGATTTTTTCATATCACGATATGTTTTTTTCCATTTCAGGCGATAACGATATCTATCACGATATAAGCCAAATAACTATATTTGTAAGATTTAAATGTGCCGTTGCTCACAAGTAAAATGTGAAATTATCAGCAGCTTGTTTTTAAATATTTATTTCCCATAATAAGTTCAACAGGGTAGATGTACTTAAGGAACATGAGACTTTTTCAGATAAATAAAGGCAAATATTGCAAACTACACAAAAGGCAGCCGCTAAAGCGTTTAAGTTTCAAAATAGAACAAATGAAACAGACTAAATTGTCAATTCCACTTAGAAATAAAGTATTAATTCTAAAAATAAATCTTAGTTTGTTTTACAGAAGAACAGACAAAACTGACTAACTTTTGTCAATATCAAATAAACTGAGAACTAAAAGGAAATTCTCAATCTCTCCTTGTTGTATAGCTGAGCTTTTCAAACAGTTTTAACAGTTACTTTAGTCTGACAAAAGCCGAATGACGAATTAGCGCTTCCAGTCAGAGACTGAGGCTACGTCCACACGTACACGGGTATTTTTGAAAACGGAGATTTTCCGTTCTCGTTTTAAAAAATAATCCCGTCCACACATAAAGGCAGAAATGAAGGAAAACGCTGCTATGAACATGCCAAAGCAGCAGGTGGCGCTAGATTCCTAACCGTGCAGAAATGTTGGCCAATCAGAAGTCTAGAAGCCTCGGTGGGAAAAAGTAAACAAAGCTGGGGCATAGAAGCAGAACAGAGTCGTATGTGTGGAGGGACAGTAACTGTGTGTATATGTGAGCATTTAAACACTGCAGAGAGTAGAATTAACAGTATTGTAGAAATTCATTTCACCGAAACAATAACGTGGCGCACAGTGACGCATGCACCAGTTTATTGTATTTCCAGACTTGCTTTCGGCACAATTTACAGTGCACGCTACTCTGTTTTTTGTCAGACTTGAAATAGCCGAAATACCTTCACACTACGGAACTTCTATGGCTCTTCCGTTTGACAATCTCTCCGGCATTGGAACCATCATCTGTTTTCTCTTCGGTCACGCTCGGTTGATTTTTCTAGTCAGCACACTCATTTCCTCCATTACGCGCTGGCTCCATTACCCGCTGGCTGCTCCCCAAACAAACACACGTGCGGCTTGGCACTTGTGCTGTACGTAACAAGTCACGCGACGTGACGCTGCGGCTATGATTGGTTCGGCTCTGCGCTACTGAATTTGGATCGGCTGACCTTTTTTTTTTTTTTTTAAGACGACAAGAGCGGCGAGGTCTATCGCGATAGCTTAATTTCTCTATCGAGTAAAAGTTATATCGCGATACATATCGTTATCGTTCTATCGCCCAGCTCTAGTCCAAGACTATGTAAGGTTACTCTAACGTGTTCTCAACCTTATCTGTACTTGTCGATGTGCTTTGTTATGTAAGACGAGATCACCAAAACGCAATATAAGTGAGCTGCCTGGCTATATGATGTGATGTTAGACTATTCTATATTTTCATCACATCTTATTTGAAGTGTTCCCTGTTTTTCCCTGTATTTTAATCTACATATAGGGGGGAAAATGGCCAATTTTAGTTCAACTCAAATTGGTTGAAGAAGTCTGCCTGCCTGCCTTTGAGCTTTACGGCCAGTAAATTAAAGAAGAAAAGGACAAGGCCGGGGAAGGTAGCCAAGATTAGACAGGTTGCTCCCTACGGGATTACAGTTTCTTTAGGGTCAGAACCACCTGTCTGCCGCCCAGGAGAGTGGTAGAACTGGAGATGACGAAGGATGGGCAGATGGAGATGTGGAGGGGAGAGATGGCAGGGGAGGATCCCTAAGGGGAAAGACCAGACCGAGTCCCTCCGGTCAGCATTTGAGCTGAGAGGAGGGACCTGGCACACAACACAGAAGCTCACCGATTACCACATATAGTAGAGCGATAGAAAATGGAGGAATGTGTGTAACTAGATGATCAAAACTGGGTCCAAACAAGTAACAGATAAAGGAATAGAAGAAAGTATTGAATAGCCTTTGTCCTTTCAATCACTTCTACAGAAGAGAACTTCTGTTCTCATACTTTATGGAGTAAAATATGAGAACGACAATGAAAGAAATGTCTTTCGCTATAAATCATGAATTGATGTAACTGTGCAACTGTGAACACACAATAAATAGCAGTGTTACAAAATCAAGCGTACGCGCAGCAAGACCAGCACAATTACAGGTGAGAAGTGGAAACCTTTTTCTCAGAAAAAAAACGAGAAGAAGAAGAAAAGAAATTAAAATGTATGCAAACAGATTTATATGCCAACAATGCTGGCCTTTCATGGTGATTGATGGCTTCCCTTTCTGCACATTTCAGAAGTAATAAACACAGAAATATTTCCTTCTCTTCTCTCTTAGAAAGGCACAGAAGGAAGGTTTGGGTAAAACAAATGGCTCAGAGATTCCAGATGTGTGGTCATTTATTTTATACCCAGCTTTCCCCGCTGTACTGAAATGTTAGCGAAGGTCTTGTCTGAGCCCGCTTTCAAATGTAGTAAGTTAACACCAAACGGAGGATGGCTGTGTTTCATTGTTGATTTGGTGTGTAAAGTATTACTGAAGAATGGGTGTTGGGGATAAGTTTGTGATTTATACAGCCAATCCAAAAAGTTAAAAGGAAAGTCTTTGAGGAGGGGATGTATAAATGTCAGTCTGCACGCTTGATTAAAGAGCGCTTCAACCTGACATGGCCGATCACGGTCACTTCTTAAAAAGTAGCCCATTAAATGACATGCACTAGTAATCATTATTGGCATAAGTGTCAGAAAATCCACATCTGTTTCCTGTGGTAACAGTTCAAGTGTTCCACTTCAATTACCCACTTATCACATCTAGACCATTAATCAGAGCTGCTTTATACATCACTATTTTAGTGTTTGCTCTTCACTGCTCTCCTGGTTACAAGGTTTCAATACGAGTCTGTGTGGTACTTGTCTCAAATGTATTAGCAAGGGCACAGAAAAGGTTGGATAAATGAGTAAAGAGTGTGAGCGCTGAAGATGGATGATGATGAAAGTGGAAGACAAGAGGATGGTTAGAAGTCAGAGGTCTCAGTGCCTCCAGGCCACATTCTCTACCACTTCACACACACGCAGACACACACATGCATACACACAGCCAAACCAAGAAAACAGCACAATTGCACTGAAGCAGGAGCACAGTGATGCAGCCTTGCAGTCTCTAGCAGGGGTCACCATGTCAAGGAAGCAAATTAAAAAGATGATTAACATTCATGTGGGAGAAGCGTCATTGACGTGCAGGTGGGACCACACACCATTCACTCACTCACCCACCCACCCACACCCACACACATATATCTATATAATGGGTGCACTGAATATTGCAGTCCAGCCAGTTGTAGCTGCGATGTCCTGGGAGGTGGAGAGCAGGAGGTTAATATGATCCTAGCCAGCTCTTTCATTAGACTGATGAAGGTAATAACAGCCTACAGGGAAGGAAGGGCTGCCAGATTGACTAAAACCATATACCCACAACCTGAAAGCAACGTCTGCAAGCCTACTTGAGCTACCTGGCATAGTGAGATAATAGCTACTTTTGTCATTCACCGCATTTAAATGCAGACAAACCAAACATGGAACGAGAACTGACATGACGTCATGCGATGTGTGAGTCTGATGCCCTTTCATTCCGTAGCTGTACTGCAGACCTTTCAGCTAGCTTAAAGAAGACAAAGGTAAAAGTATATGAAGAAATGATGAACCAGTCATTTGCGATACTGCACATAAATACAGAGCCAGTATTGCAAACACCAATAACAATACATTAAGGTGCAAATTTATGCAATGCAAATTTAGTTGGCTAAATATTAAACTTAAAAAACATATCCATCCTATCTGATCAATACCAACACCAACATTGGTATCGATACCATCAATATTTGGATCAATCTGCCCAACTCTATCATGAAGTTATACTTTTACACAACTACGTAGCACCTGTTGCAGAGTATTTTCTTTAGAAGTCATGTTCATTGAGCACAGTTAAGTGCATGCATCACCAAAACACATTATGAAGAAATGTGAGCTTCTATTCATGGGTATAGCCGATATCATGCATGGCTGAGAATGTGAGGCAGGGGAGCAGATTAAGAGTAAATAAAAAGAGGATGGTCGTGATAGGTAGCCCCAACAAAGAATAAACATCATTAATTGGGGAGGCACACATGGATGGACACAGCCAGATGGTGTTTTGTGCTCATTTGTCATACACTGCTGACAGAGAAAGAGGAAAGAGTGAGAACCAGAAAGAGAAAAAGGAAGAAAAAGGTGTTTATTGATTGCAAAAATCTGCACACTGCTGCCTAGAACACACTTTTACTGTGCAAATCTACCTCCGCTTGTTCTGCACCGTCTTCTCTCTGTGCCTTTCCAGACTGAGTGGTTCTGATGGTGCTGCCATTGTACACTCTGCCAAGCCGGATGCATACTGGTGAGTACAGACCCAACACCCCACAGATAGCCAAGCTTGGCATCCATTAAGGTCCATCTGTCTGCCTTTCACAAAAACACCCTCTACTGTATGTTCTTTCTCAAAGGTGGCCCACAGGAGAGAACAGAAAAGAGAGAAGAGTGACAGGAGACTCAGGAGAGCAAGAGACAGGAACAAGAAAAACGGGGTTGAGTGGATTTGGGGGGGAAAAGAACCCTAGTGTTGGCATGAAGGGACTCCAAATGACAACCAGCTGGGCTCTCACTTTGCTGCTTGCTGTTCAGGCATTTATAAAATTGAAGAGAGAAAAGTGGACTGAAAACAATGTCTTATTTTGCATTATGTGTACTAGAACTTCTAAAGTTAAAAAAAAACAAAAAAACAACAACAGTAGGATGGAGTGGAAAGTAAGAGAGATGTAGCACAAGAGGGAGCAGTAAGTCTGAGTCAGGACTGGGTTTCCACCATCCCACAAATGGAGAGTAGTGCTCAAGGCCATGGGCTGCTCAGGCAGCTACCATGCTCACTTTGTTCTCTGCGATGACAGTTTCATTCAGAGAGGCATGCACTCGGCTCCCCAGGGCCAACGTGCCCCTGCACCAACCAGCTCTTTCTTTCTCTGTTTGCTGTTCTCCTTTCAAACACAACCCTGCCTGCTTTTTGGATGTTCAATGTGTATGTGTGTAAGAATGTCAAAGGAATCAAAGCAAGCCGGCTACCCCTATTAATATACTATGGGTACCTTACAGTAAGTGCTTTACTGTCACTGCACTGAATCAGATGTAGACCCTGCTGACATGAGAGCCTGTAGACCAGATACGGTCATAAAAATGCCTGAAATTTAAAACAGAATTGACTCACTTTTTCTAAATAGTATAAACTTTGTAAGCAGCTCAATTATCACTACACAGCAGAACATTTTGCTTTGTTAGAAAGAGTGAAGTGCCAAGTGTTTTTTTGGGGATTGAGCAGACACACTATAAGGCAGAAATATAGCTCTCAAAGAATCTGAAAAAGTAGATTATTGGTGAAATCCATAACGGCACAGATGCAGGCTGTCTCACCCGGTCTCCAAAGAGCCAATCAGAAGTCGAACAAGGAAACATACTAGCCAATCATGTCTAGACTGGAGGTTCACGAAAGGATTCCCTGTGCATTGCAGGACATATCAACTCACTCCTCTACTAAAAATGAAGGTAAGCCCAATTTTTGTTTTTCTTGCTTTGCTATATCTATAATATGAATTAGCATTTCTGGTGAGATGAGCCATAAACACAGATCACGCCATAAATGAAGCTGTGATACTGCAAAGCGATCGAACGGCCAATTCATAGGCGACCTGCTTTACCTCCTGAATTACAGCTACCCCACATTTATGTCTGGAACAAAAACATTAAGACAGCTCATCCAGTTCCTGTATCAGAAATCTGTGAGCTCTATGCAGAGTTTAAAAAAAAAAAAAAAAAAAGGCAACACTGCTGCTCTCTTTTCCTTCCTCCTGCACACTCTCATACACAGAATGTTACACAATGCATCTCTTGGCTAACATAGTTATTAATAATAATAATGGATTGCATTTATATAGCGCTTTTCGGGGCCCTTAAAAAGTAAATCTCTACTAAATAATTTGGAGACCACGTCTGCCACACAGCTTGCAGTGAAACAGTCAGGCCACATCTCAATCAGTGATATCACAGCAGGCACTTGCTCCTAAGAAAAGTAAAGTACCTACACCGGCCTGATTAAGAAGGGGTGTGGCCAAAGGTGCGGCGTGCCTAAATGTTTCATACAGAGGTCATGTTATTGCATTTAATGGGGATTATAAAGAAATTGCTGTGGCACCCCCTGTGTGTGCAGCTGCCAAGCCAAGACTTCATTACACACCAGAAAAAACGTTTTCCATCGATGCTTTGTTTGAGGTTGTGAGTACAAGTAAGCAGTAGATCATTAATAACATGTGGAAGTAATTCAGATGGATTTGGACCTAAGCGTATGTCTGTTTACACAAGTCAGCTGCAAGCCAATTCTTATTTGTGATGACAACATCATTCTACATAATCTTGGCATACACAAAAATCAGGGTTTTGGGGGGGATTTTTTGCCTCTCTCTTAATTGGCCATGATATTCTGTCAATCACAGGATAATGCCTTCCTATAGGCTGATAATCTTTGCTCTCCTGCCCTTCTAAGGATAGTGGGGAGAAGTGCAATGAGCCAGTCAGGGTTTATGCATACAACTGTGCAAGCTGAGGTTACCCAAAGTGCATTGGGGTTCTGCTGCTTGCTCTGTTTGAGGCCTTAACGAAGGACTCAAGAGATGAGAGCAGCATTTTTGTCGGTGTCTATGCGAACGCACGCACGTGGACGCATTTTTCTGTGCAAGCGCATGTGTGTGTGCGCACTAGCGTAGGATCAGTGAAGTAAATCCACACTTGAAAGAGTAGCTCAATCAAGCTCTTCCACCAATCTCCCCCCGCCTCCCTTCCTTTTGCCTCTCAACTTGCTGTCGTTCCCCTGCTCCCAGTTCATTTAGAGTTGAAGAGTTCACAGGACTAAGGAGTGAAAGAGCAACACACGGGGCAAAGATGAAGAACTACCATGAGCAATGCAGCAGCCACTGGCTAAATGACAGATAAAATGTAAATACATCATACAAACCCACAAATGAGCCGAATGATTTTACAAGTCATGCTTTTTAAGAAAATTACATGAGAAATAAGCTCATATTGTTTCTGTTAAATGCACTTATTTAGCCTAGGGAAAAAAGTTTCATTTTGAATAATTAAACGAAACCATTACTGTTAAACAAGCTTCTACAAACTATTTTCTTACTAAAAAAAATAAATAGTATGAACGTGACTGAGTTTAGTTGGCTAAGCAAGTGGGAGGAGAGGATTTTCACTGCCAGACATCCTGGCTTTTAATCCCAATTCAGTCAATTGTGAGATTATTTAAGAGCAAAATTATTATTATTATAAAGCCTTTAACTTCAATTTAAGGCCAGATTTGAAGAACCTTTGGTTATCCCGCATCCTCCCCTCTTTGCTTCCTTTCTGCAGCAGGGACCTCGTCAATGACAAGTAAAGCCTTTTCCTTGGAAGGGAATAAAAAGCATGACCTCATTTTGTGTCCTGTGCGATGTAATAAAGGCAATTTTACGCTGCCAAACGTAGAGGAGATGCCCTTCATTAGAACTGTGCATACTCAGCGTGTCCATACTTTAATCCAATTTAGTTTAGCATGATAAAGGGCATTACAGCCACCCAGTCCCACACATACTCACGAGACGTATGCATTCAGATGCAGGAAATAACAGAAGAAAAGAAAGAAAGAAATGCAGAGCCCTTAAGAATTATTGGGTAGATAATGCACTGCCCCAGTATTTAGGAACATCAGACAATTATATTGAACCCAGGGGCCAGTCAGAGTCCTCTGTGGTAAGTAAAATCTATAACAAAGTCAAACTTGGTTTATTTCTTGCGTCAATATAAAGTAGAGTATTAACTAAAAATATGTCTTAGCCGAACAAGCTTTAGCATTTTTTAATAGATATGAATGTGAGGAAAATGTGCTTCCCTTATTTCATTATATTCCAAAGCAAAAACAGGACACATGGATCCTGAGAAATCAGAACATTTATATGCAAATTTGATAGGTTCAGAAAAAACACTATCTATCTAATGTCTAACTAATGGAAATAACTTTTCATTATGGTTAAATGAACAAAGATGCTTTGCCTGAAGGAAAAATAGCCTTTGGCAAACTGCATCTGGTCATTAATTAGATCCATAAAACTCTTATTCAAATTAAGAGAGAAACTTTATGAGCAAAGAGATTTCATTAGTGTCTCAAAAGAGCAAGAAGCTTTCTTGTGTTTGAGAAATAAAAGAGCGGCTCTTTACTCCACTCAGTGGTTCAGGTACCAAATTAAAAGACTGTGTGTAATGTACTTGTAAGGGTGCAAAATGCACAGAGATTTCTAGGAAAGTGATAAAGTTATTTTCATGGCACTTGATTCGGATTAGTTTTAACATTGAGCAGCTGCCATTATCTTAAAAGGTGTTGCTGTGTCGTGTTGACACGTGTGCCAGTGACTCATTCTACTTATAATAATGCAGCTTCCAGATATGGCCTTCATCTTCAACTGTGAATATAAAAGTCTTTCAATATCCTCTGTACATAATTACAAGTCCCCAAACTAAAGTCAGGAAATGAGAACCAGTTCCAAATTGTCCAATCCATCAGAGTAGGATGTTCCCTGGGTTACTTTTTTCTTTTTATTGATGCCAATGTGTTTTTCTGACTGTTGAGTCTTGCAAAAACAATGTTGTTAAACTCATGAATCTACTTTGTTGGAAACTTCTAACAAAAAGGAGTCAAGATGAAAAGGAGGAAACGGTGCAAAGCATGGCTTCATTTGAGAGAAAAAAGGATAGCAGTGCTAGTTTTAATGGCTTTAAAATGATCATTTCAAGTACGGGTGGAAACACCAGCAATATGCCGAAACATCTGTCTACACAACTTGGGCTTAAAACAGGAATCCATTAGACACTATTGCTTCTCAGCTAGGCAGCACACATGTTACAAGGGTAAATACTGCATGGTATATCCGTACAACACAGGCGAGCTTAGCAATTTTTTTCTTCTTTGACTTCAAACAACATTTTTCCCCCCCCTCACTGCATCCATTTTAAGTTTTGACTGACTGTTGCTACAATAAAATAAGGGAATTCAACCAATAAGGTTAAAAAAAAAAAAATCAATTAAGTGTGGTATCAGTGAAGTCATATCAGTTCCCTAAGGAGCTGTGAAACACTTCAGTATTCAAAACAGTCAGCGCCTAAACAAATGACAAGTAAGCCGAATACAGACAAGAAATACTCCGGCAAGATGGCACGAATTAAAGCGCCTTCCACACTGTCTCAAAAGGGCCTTATACCGCTTTGACAGACAGGTTAGAAACATCACAGAAGACAGGAGATGCATGATGCCGCTTCCTGTGGCAGACGTGAAGCTCTAAACTAGGGCTGCTCGATTATGGCAAAAATGATAATCACGATTATTTTCACTGAAATTGAGATCTCGATTATTTGACGATATTTATTTAACCCTTTAATACCTACCATAGAACCAAGTACGCCAGAGCTTATATTATTTTTTTACATGTTGTAGTGCCATTTGTGGGAGCATTTCAAGTTGCTATACAACTGTTATAGCCCATATTTTAATAATATGTATGCATTAAGTCCATAGTAACTACATTAATTGCAAAAAAAGTGCAATAAACTACAAAAAAAAAAATTGAAAATCGTTTTTGTTTTTTTGTTTTTTAGGTTTATCCCTCAAAACTTTAAATACAAAAAAGTTGCAAAAAATAGTTTACAACAACAGGAAATTTATTTTGAGTGTCTTCATAGTTTTATTTTGGAGATACACCAATTTTTATATACTGCAGGAAAAACGAAAAAAAACAATCCTATGATGCAAATTTGCAAAGAAAACAGCAGGTGCATCAAAATAAACTATTTCCAGCTGTGCAATTCGAGTTCTAAGCATCCCAGAAACTATTCAGAAAAGTCAAACATGACCAGTATAGGCTTTTAAGGCCTACAAGTAAAAAACTAAATTTTCCGCGAAAATGACGTCACTTCCGGTTTCGGGCAGGAAATGGCGGACATGCGATAGTTCGCGCTGACGTCTGTTTCACTGTGGGAAGTGTTACGAACAGCTGATCGGATCGGCAAAGCGTGTTTCTGGAATATTATGTTTTTGTTCCTGCAAGCGCTTTTTATGCAATTTTTGCAAAGCTTTATGTGGAAGGAAACCGTGACCGAGGACAAGCTGATGGCATGAGATGTAACACAACTCCTCTGGTTTCATATGCAAAACAAATTATTGCGCTAGCTTACGCGGTTCCGGTTCTACAGGGATTTAAAAATAGCTACACAAAACAGAGCGTGCTGCTCTGACCAGCTTTAAAGGGTTAACAATAACAACGTATTGAATAATGACTTTAAAAAATAATATAAAATAGTGTGCAACACCACTGAAGTTTTTTTTTTACCTCTCTTTTCAACCAACAGCAGTCACTCTCCTCTCCAAATAACTTCTGCTTAGCTTTCCGAGCTTCCCTCAGGTCCTCTTAGTCAGCGGTCTCCAACCTTTTTTGCACCATCGACCGGTTTATGCCCGACAATATTTTCACAGACCGGCGTTTAAGGTGTCACGGATAAATGAGGGAGGGGCTAATAATCGGCTCAGTCATTTTTAATGATCGTTGAAAGCCCAGATCGTAATCATGATTAAAATTCGATTAATTGAGCAGCCCTACTCTAAACTGGTCTAAACGAAAAGATACCGTTCAGGGCCCTAGAATGATGCAATGACAAGGATTTGTTTTAACTCTTTACACTATAAAACAACATTTTACAGTCTCCCCCATTATGAGTTTTGACACCTCAGTATATATCAATAAAAATGTGGTTTGACGACCATTAGGATGGTTTCCAGGTCTTTTCAAGCATACAGTAGCTGCATAGGCAGAGACTACCCTCACTAACTTCTGATGCACACCCAGTCATTTTGTTCTCTAAGCAGACCAGAAATATGAGAGAAAGCACTCAAGGAGCTTCAAGGGGTAAAGAGGTAAACCCCATTTGTTTTAACAATTACTTTCCTGATGTGGCAGACCCAATAAAATAACTAATAACCCTGAGCTGACACATGTAAACATTTGAATTAAAATATAGCAATTTATAGTCTATGCTTGTTTTTCCTAATACAACACCAGGATTCAGAGAGCCTTTCCCATGAGAATTTCTATATAAAGTTTCAAACATGTTGGTCTTAGAGCTAAATAGGTGACTTCAACTTAACTCTTGGGATTCAGGTTTCCATTTTATAAGTCTGAAGAGAAGTTTGTTCAGCTACTTTTTGACAGATTGATTAACATACAGCTCTTACTGGTGTGCATCTGAATATCCCTGTAATCTTATAACCCCTATATTGATGTGTTCAGATCAAATTTTTTCCCACTATTGAGCTCATTTCCACAAATGTTGACTTTCTTGGGGTATCGAAGGCATCATAACTCTGACACTCAAACATTACATGCTTGTAATTGTAATACAGTTACAACTGGGACAAACGCTGTCCTTGTTGCGTATGTCCCTCCCCGGGCGAAAGAATCTTAATGTGAAGCACACATGTAGGAATAATTATGCATTAGCACGATAGAATGCATGAAGGACAGCGGATTAACAAGGTTACAAATGCAAGTAACACTTTGTTTAACCTTGTAAGGCTGATATTGGTTGGCCCCATTACCACAGACCTCCAACCCTGTGCATTGCCACCTGCTGGTAAACCTGTGCCTTCAGCTGCCCTGCCCACCTGGTCACCACAGCTAAAAGCAAAAATATGCATTGCATGCCAAAAGCACTACCAGCAGCTATCACCAGTGGCACCATGTAAGAGGAAGTCTTGGCAGAGGGGAAGCGGAGATGAAATGTGGCAGTCACAGGAGGTGTGTACAGCTAGCTATGTTTTTCCACTCCGCTGGAGGTACAGCCAACCTGTTCTCCTCAACTATATATGGAAGTAAACAGGATGCTAACAGCGGGATAGAGGTAGTATGCCATATGTAGGTCGGTAATCTTGTTGTTTTGACCAAAAGCTTCTCATAGGACCATAAATTTAGAGTCAATATAAGTCCTTCATCTTCTGGGAAACTCAAATGGAGAACATTAAATCTCTCATTAAACCTCAAGCTGCTACCATTGCATCCATCCATACATCCATCCGACCGGCAAGAGGCAGAGTACAAAATGTGTACGTATAAACTTGTGGACAGTATGTACTTACTGCAGGTACAAGGAGCTTCTTGACCTCCTCCACTGCTCTCCTCATCTTGATCTCTGCTCTAGCCTGTGTGTCTTCCACTGTGATGAGGACATGAAGGTCTTCATTTAGGTGTTCCCAGTTTGGCTTTCCTCTGTTCTGCTCCTCCTGGACAGAGAAATAGGAAGAGCGAGAGAGACGTTGAGTGAATGTGACAGTGTGGGTGTGTTAGAGTACCAGTGCAGTAACACGGCATATCAGAGAAAGTGGAGGCGAGAGGCAGGCATACACAGAGGACGACGGGGCCCTGTGAAGAGAGGCGGGATGACAGGGCCGGCCCTTTAGTCAGCTATTTAGCTTTAACTTTGAAAGGACACCCTTCTTTAATAGATCCCTCGCTTCGCAGAGACAAAGATGACAGCTAGCCCTGCAGCAATTAATATCAGTGAAAGATGGATGGATCAGAGAGAGATGGATGGGGATGTTTTTATTTTATTTTATTTTTTAAACCGCAGCAACTTCACTTGTTGGACTAAAATTATAACATAGCTAGGGCTCAGAGTATGTGAAAGTACATGAGTGTGCATCTGCCTCTGACACATTTTGACATACACTGTAAGGGCAACAAAGGTTCGATGAAGGAGTCGTTTTCCTTCCTACAAAGGCAGCAGCACAGTACTCTCAGGGTCCCAAACTAGCAATAGCAGCATCTAAAAGGAAAAAATGGGTTGTATTCAAAACCACCATCACTGCTAGATAGCCTTTCAACACAGTTAAATAGGAAGCAGGCTCAAAATTGAAATTTGGCAGACTGAAGTTTAGAGAAGCTTTATGTTTTCAGTTGCCTCCATGAAAAGCCCAGTCATACCCAAGTTGTGTGAAAAAGGTAAAATGGGATATATGTACAGACAAAAAAAATCCTACATTTGCAGCAAAAAAATAAAAAATGGGATCAATTTTCAATTTAGCATAGCTACTTTCCTCCCTCTTCTTGTTGCCCGGCTGACAGTAAATCTAGCGAGCAGACACTGAGAGCGCTCTAAAAAGCTTTTGAGGTTGGATCGCATGTCAGCGTACAACCATGAAAGCCAGTGGTTTGAAAGCAGACTACTTCCCCTTGAGGTGAGGAGTTGAGGTCTAGGTTGTCTGTAAAAGATACAACCTCAGATTTTGATGTGTGACACCACATTATAGCACCAAAAAGGGGAAAAGGGGATAATAATGCTCAAATGTTTCAGTTCGTGAAGACAAAACGTGTAAAGTGAAAATGAATCTGACTGCATTGTAAAATCAGAAATGTTTTTCCAAAGGAGGTCAGAGTCTTGAGGAGTCAGCTGCATACTCTCCTGCTGTTGTTCATAAATACTGTATCGTTTACTCCCGCCCATACAAACCACCTCAACTCCAGATCACGGCTCATTTCTGAGTAGTAGGCGAACTGCTGCAAGGATGTCTAATTACAAACAATGCATTGCAGTGCTCTGCATGGGGTCCACCTGACATGATTTCAATATACTCAACAAGCACCTCAAAGTGAGGTGGAGCACGCACGCACGCACAGTACTAAGAGCTTGAGCTGAGTGCCACCCACCTGCTTTCTACTCCACAGAGAGCTGTTGCCATGGCACTGCTCTTTACAACACACACACACACACACACACACACACACACACACACACACACACACACACACACACACACGAAAGTTCAATATTCCACTCTCGTTTTCCCCTTTTCCACACATGGGTGTGGGTGGGAGGGTTGTTGGGGGGCTAGTTTTCAGCAGTCAGGCCATTATTTCACCATGGCTGTTTGCTTATGGCCTATTAGGGGACATGGGGACTGGAACGTGACTCAGCACTTTCTGGAGGGGACAAGACAGAAAGGCCACAAGGGCTGCCACTGTATGCAGGACACAGTATGAAAACACATGGCTGACACGTAAAAGTATTTACACTGACAGACTCCTGCTCAAGTTGGAACCAAAAAAAGATTAGTCGTCACATGCTCGTGCACATATGTGTGCAAAGTGTGACCACCAAAGCTCGGACAGATTCAGATTTGGTAAGGATTTTATCCAAATATATCGGGGGGTGGGGGCGATGCGTACACCCACACATCTCACACCAGCATGACTGCCTGAGAACAAGGTCACTGTGTGCCTCTGAGAGAATGTGACAGCATGACAAACAGGAGGAAGGCTGGAGGGGGAGGTAAGAGGAGACCTACCAGGAATATTGGGAAGGCCTTTGAAGACAATGTCCATGCTGGCCAACATCAAATGCCACTGCAATAACCACGTACCGGAGGGCAATGGATTTTGGCAAAGCACGTAGCATGAAAAAAATAGCATGGGGATTGCATCTATAAACACCATCTAAGAACAGGATCAAGGGGAAAGGCTGCTAGTCAGCTATGTTGCCCGACTTCCAACGTCTGTGCAGCACCTGTTAGCCCGTTGCATTTCACACCTCTCAGAAAACTTAAGGCCTCAATTCTCACCACATGTTAAAAGGTTACAAAAATATAGCACTGATATTTTTGACGATCCCTTTTTTGGTTGTCCTAAAAATCGTGATTCAACGTAGGCTTTTTAAACTTATTTCATGATCTGAGTAGTTATTCTTTACAGTCAGGTACACTCAAAAGGATCTTTGGCCATGCGGCGCCACAATTTTATTGTTATTTTGTTGGTATTTGACAGTCTAGCTACTGTTTCAACTCTGCCTTTGCTACTCTGAACGGCCCATTTGCTTTTGATCCTAAAGGATTTCCCAACTAAGGTCAGAACAACTGAGGCTGAATGCAAGCAGGCCAAACAGGTGCAGCAGAGAGCTGCAAGGACATGGAAGGACAAGAGAAGATAAGCAACGCTGGAGAAGAACAGTAAGCACTGAGGGGAAAAGATATAACTACATATTAAATGAAAATGAGCCAGATTACAGAATAAACACAGAAAACCAACATATCCACCCCCAAAATGTAGATGACAGTGGTTAAAAAAACTCAACTTATCAATAAACAAGATCAAAAATGACAGATTGAACATGACATTACTAAACAGGTCACCTTTAAATCTTTGTGGCTAAAGGACATAGCCACCTATCACAGAGGAAACAAAGACATGAATTACTGGGTAATACGGCAAGTGTAGCTGCACCCTCTGCTCAATGCCAATCACATTAAGGGTGCTCAAAACAGACCAAAAACAGCCTGCAACACAACTCCGTTACAAATAAGGCTTTTCAGATTGCAGGGAGTACAAATCATTCTCTCAGCCATCAATACCATATGGATGTTGATTTCATTTTAAAGTCAAAGTGACTTTGTGCGACACTTTGTGTCCATTAGGTATTCGGCTTCAGTCAGTGTATTGCAAACCAGGCCTCAAGTGACCCCACAGGCTCTAAGCAATGGGACATATTGTTTTTAGGGTGTATTTTATCCATTAGCTACAACAACTAAACTAATGTTACTAAACTATTGTTAACAGTTGGTCATTACAGTGATTAAGTATAAATTCAAAAACATAAAAACAGCTTGAAAGAGTTAGAGCTATAAATATAAAATGAGAGAAAAGAACCAGGCAGATATTTTGACTCGACATTGTTTCCCTTAAGTTGTTCAGCTTAAGGTAAACATTGCTAATAACCAGCCATTAATATTAACTAATTAAGGTAGACTAAATTATTCACTGCTTTCTCTCTCCATGCACCAGCATCTGTGCACTGAAAGCATGAAGCCGTAATACCTGCATGTATACTCTGCTATTCTCACAGTGTGCCCTTTTGCGGTTGGATGGTGCCAAGTTAACCAAGGCGCAGCCCCGATGTCTACAGCTTTTCTGGTGTGTAATCAGCCTGGCAGCCTGTGCTTCTTCCACAATCAAATATTAATGTTCACAAATTAAATTGGATTTTATATATAATTTAGAAATGTACAACACTAAATATCCGCCTTAGTCCTTTTCTATGACAGTCACCTTTTAACCCCCTAAAGCTATTTGCAGAGGAAAAACTCCAAGGCAACTAAAGTAACACCTGGACTCTGAAGACTTAAGTACAAAGAAGCTATTGTGGCTCTATCGAAGTGCATCCAAAGATGAGGAGCTAAAAAAATAAATTAAAATGTAAACAAAACAAGTAGGTCTGCTGCAGAGCCAGCAGGCTAATGGAATTCAGTGTATTGACTGCCAATGTCACATATTAACTCTTAAGCAATAAATGCAGGAGCTGTAGTGTGACTCTGTCTATGGGCTGGCACAAGCTGATGGCTCAAATTGGAGTCCGATTCTATTCCATCAGTGACCATGCTGATAGCACAGTTTTAGCCATTATGTTTTGGGACAATCAGCAAAAAATACAAATCAAAGCAAATTCACTTGATAGAGAACATTTTTCAAGTGCAAGTCTGAAAGGACATTTAGTGCGACTCTAAATAAAACAGCCATCTAAGTAATTTCACCATGTAGCAGCCAAAATAGAATTAGGGAATTGGTTTTGCAAAAGGGAAGGGAAATCCCTTTTCTGCCTGTGCAGCGGTCGATACAGCGTACCTGTAATTTAATTGCAGTTGTTCTTGCTGCTGTTTTGCATTAAGCGCGACTGCGGGAGTGGAAAACAGAGACCAAAGCTGCCACGTCAGGTGAAAATCTGATTGGAATATGGCTGCAAAGAGAGTCCTTTTTAGCTGTCAGAAAAATAATTACTCAAATGTGTCAGAAAATCTTTCATCTTTCCAACCATACTTCTCTATTAAGAGATGTTGCAAAAATCTACGTGTACCAGTCACTCTTATAGAGACCTCACAAGTTATTTTCATGTGTTAGACTCCCCTGTCTCAGCCTAAGCTGGATTTCAGATGCCTGCACATACACACAGACATTTGTAGTAAGTTCACTATTTTCATATTCTGTATTTGCCTACCATGCCAAACCATAAATGATAAAAATACTTCTGCTGGGCTCTGTCCATTATAGCTGCCCAACATCATTTTAGCGTCAACACTACGGTGTGCAGGCCTGCAATCGTTACATCACAGGCCATGCTGCAACTCATTTGACAAAGAGTGTGTCATTACAGAAATATCTTGCCTCAGTCCTGAGGAAATGTCGATGGGGACTCGGTCAGAGGCACAAAACAGATTTTTCTCTAATGTTTTTTTTTCTTATGTTAAAAAAATTAACATTTAAGAAAGAACGCTTTGCACTCGATTATTACTTAGGGGCAAGAAATGCAGCTGTTCTAGGGAAAATTCATGAAAATCACTTTATTTTTCCATCTTGTCCAACATGTTTCAATTTCTACTTCAGATATTCTATTCTAAATAACCCAATGCTGCACCATTAGACAAAAGACATTTGTTAACTATGCTTAAATACTGTGCTTGGAAACAATTAAATGACTACAGTTTTTAATTTGCACACAAAATACTACAGCAAACAAAAGAAGACTGCAATGCAACGTAAATTTGTGTCAGGCAGCCTAAAACAAAACATGATATGTGTTGGTACATAAACATACAACAAATAATTATAATCTGGTGTGATTAGATGTTCAGGATTACAAAAATCTCCATCACTCGTCATCCATCAGTCTACCCTATTGTTCTCTTCACCTGCTTCTTTCCCTCTTATTTTATTTTCTGCTTTTCTTCTCTCACTATTGTTCTTTACTTCTCTTTCCCATTCCATAGCTCCAGTGAACTGACTCCCTGTCAGGCAGTGCGACCCAAGAGGGAGTAACCAGCTGAATTATTGAGAGCATAAAAATGCTGCTGCTAATGGATCCTGAATAAACACACTGGCTAAGCTGCTGCCGTGGCATCCTCTTCTGCCACGGGGCATCAAGCTGAAAATACTGAGGTTGAGAATGCAGTGACTGGGAGCTCCTCACGCAGCTTTATTTGCAGCTGAGCCACAGCCATGAGACGCTTCAAAGCTTTTGGGGTCCTGTAAACAAATCTCATAGTATCTATTATGATTTATGAATCCAAAAACAGTCACATTATTAGGCGTTTTCCTCATTACGCACTGTAACGCAACATTAATGGGGGGAAAAAAACAACATTAGTGGAGTGTTGAGTGATTAATGTAATTAAATCTTCAGTTATAATTTTGTTTAAAGAAAGATAATCGAAATAGGGAATTATTGTGCTGCAATCAATTTTGTAATGGTGTTCTGGTTTTGTCTCTTTTTATGAGTCCAGCAAATGCCTTTTCCCCAACAAAGGTGAAACTATACCAGCAAACTCCTGAAGTGGAGACTAGTGAGCTCAACTTCCATCAAAACAATCCTGTAACCCTACCACCTAATTTCTTTTCCATTCACTTATTTGTTGTTCAGTTTAATTAAATTTAATTTAAATTTAAACATTTTTAAATTCCACAAATGTATAATGTTTTTAGTCTTGATAAGTAATCCTCTCAAATAATGATTTTTTTTGTAGCCCTACATGGGTGTACGTTAAAATCATAGCACAATACTAGGGGGGGAAAAGAGAGAAATGAAATTAAAATAAAAAAAAATAAATAACTATAATGGATTTGGAGGAGGAAACAAAACCTTTTCCTCATTTACTTAGATTTTCTATGTATACACAGTATTCAGGACCATTTATGAAGCATTTTGAACATGAGATCATTTAATTTCTAAATATCAAGTGGAGAAATGATCCTGCTTGCTTATGTGTGTAATATTTGCCTTGACAGGTCCCATCACAGCATCACACACACACACAAAACAAACTGGCACACGTCATTAACTTTTAACACAGTAAGAAATAAGGGAGGCAATCATGGATTCACGTAATGAGCTAAAACAAAAGGATGTGTGGGCTGGTACATGTGTGAGCATGCTTGGTCCCATTAAACAACTTCGGGATCTAATTCCAAAGAAGACGCCGCAGCTGAGCATCTCCATCTTGTTCTGTGATAATGAACTTACTCAAATGGAAATGAGAAGGAAAGATAGAAATTAAAATACGAATGAAAGAAGCCATAAAAAAAGAGGAAAAAAAAAAAGAAAGTGGAGCAAAAACACTGGGCCTGCAGCAAACTGGATCCTCTAACATATGACTCAGCTGGAATCTGTATGATCTATTGGACTATTCTGTAACTGTTGGACTTTTTTTTTTTTTTTTTTTATGTAGGAGAAAGGTAAGTATTTGGACATGGACAAAAGACATTTCTGCAACTGTTAAATTACAGCTGCTTTCATCACACTGTGTCAATGCACTGGTCACTTTTTTAAGTACACCTGTATAACTGCTTGTTAAGCCAAATATCTAACCAGCCAATCGCATGGCAGCAGCTCAAAATATTTAGTTGGGTCAAGACAACATGGTGAAGTTCAAACTGAGCACCAGAATGGGGAAGAAAGGTGATTTAAGTGACTTTGAAAATGGAATGTTTGTTGTTGTCAAGACAGGCTGGTGTGAGTATTTCAGAAACTGTTGATCTACTGTTGATCTGTGGAATTTCCCCACATAGCAATCTCTAGTGTTTACAGAAATTGGTCAGAAAAAGACAAAATACAAAGTGAGAGGCAGTTCTCTGGGTAAAAGTGCCTTGTTACTGAAGCAAAAGCGGGCTTGATCTGGTACTAGCAAGGTGTACCTAAAGAGTCACCGATATGATGATGAGCAATTGGGAGCACAAAGAAAAGGAAAATTAAAAAATGAGATATAAATAATGAGTTAATTAAATACAGTCAAAAGCAGCCTTTATAGGAGGCTTTGAGGCAGATGGGCAAAATTTGCAGTTAATTGAAACAACACATCTTAAAACTGTCAATTTGTCCTTGTATTAACTTCCACACAATTTCCTCAGGGATTAATAAAGTATTCTTATTTTAAGGGCATCACTAAACCTGATCTGACAGACTCAAAATCTTACTTCAGGGTGCATTTTTGTTGCTGTTGTCTTGTTGTCAGCCATACTTTGGGATTGTGTTATGATAGGAATTTCAGCAAACTTGGCGTCTGACTTTGACCGCGTCTGAGATTTTTAGGACACACACCTATGGTATATCAATTTGAAAATCCTACGTCGTCTCATTGGAGTAATCGTGTCCATGTCACTCGCACAGAGAGACAACATCAATACTCCAGGTCTTTTATGACTGTGGGCTCAAAATGTTTCACATCATTTCATTTTATTTACCTAAAGAGCACAGTTTGTAAATAAAATAATGCAAAAGGTGGCATTGTTTTGCATAACTTCAGTCCTTTGTGGATATGTAGAGACCTTATATGTCTCCAAAGTCAGCTCGGTATATCCAGAAATAGTGGCTGCTCCTGGCCTTGGCCGACTGGTTTACTACTGGCTTCAATACTTTCCACTGCGCAGCGTTTTGCAAACAGCACTATCAGATATCAGGATGCAGCCACTGGGCATTAGCTAAGCATGTGTCTGCTTCATGTTTCTTCAAGACCAGAGGGAAGCTTTTTGTGTGACCACTGGCCCAGAAACTTTCGCAATATTGTGTGAAAATTAAAAAAAAAATATGAGTTTTCCTCTTGTATATACCAGGCACACTGCCACTGATGATCTTACCTTCTTTTTGTCTCTCATGGAGCTTTTTCCTCGCACCATGATTTTGCATCCCGTTTCTGCTTCCAACTGTTTGGCTGTGAGTCCCCGCGGGCCAAGGATTCTCCCCACAAAGTTATACTGCAGAAAGAGAGAGAGGAAGAATAAATAAAAATAAAATAAAAAAAAAAGAGAGAAAACCTTGTGAGTCTATATACAGACACATAAAAGACAGAAAAATTTACATTTTATTTACCTCAGAGAAACCCTTCATAAGCAATAAGCAGTTTCCATGAGCTTTCAAAAAGCATGACCTCAGCTTTGTTGGATATCACGCCTCTGCTACAAAGACTACACGCACAGCCAAAACTACCCTCTTTCAGCCTTTCAGGAGCCATTTTCACACCTGCACTACAGACCTGAACTTTTCTCGACAACAACACTGGAGGATTTGTGTCTGAGAACACAAAAGTCCATATCAGTCTGACAGGATATTAAACTGACCCCACCCTGCCAGTTCCCTATGCAGTGTAATGTCCACTTCACTTAAGCAAGTACGCGTGCAGGTGCCGTCCATCATGTGTTTTCTGTGATCTACCAGGCCATGCTTAACCCAAAATAGATTTTTTTCCCTTGTCTGACACAAACAATCTGCTGTCTACTAAATGTAGGAAAGGAAAAGTTGGTAACCAGCAGATACAGTTCCTCTTTTTTTTCAGTTTTTTCCCACCTATTTGACTGGAAACTGTGCTAAAATAGCTGCACTGGTTGTATTTTTTGTCCCTTCACCACAATGAGAGCACGATCAAAGACGACAGTGAGGTTGGCTTGCCCCAATAGATGTCAAAATGATCTCAAACAAAAAATAGAATATTAACTACACAGGGTGTAGTCTGGGTGGGCATGGTGGAAAAAGAACAAGGGAAATTGAGGTGGAAAGTGTGCTAGGGGTTGTGAAGTATGGCAGTGTGTTTTGACACAATTTTATTATCATGGCCCCCCTTTCACTGGTGAGTGGCTGTGGAGCTTTGTACCACAAGGAAACAAATTTGCCAACATAATCCTCTTGACATGAAACTGGTTTCCAACAGGATAAAGAGAAAACATGTTGGAATAATCCAAATAAATTTTCAGCCAGAACGAAAACAGAGGGTAAGGAGGAGCACAGTGATGTATAAAAAGGTAAACAAACCACCCAGGTTTCAATAACGTATGCTGGTGGAGAGCATGACGGGTAAGAGATGCCCCCTCCCCCCTTCTTTTTCTACCTGAAAATGCTCACTGCCATAGCGGAAAGCTTTCCTTGACAATCAGAAGCACAACTATTCGTCTCTTGGGCTGTCGCAATGAGCTGTGACACCACAGCATTAAATTCTTAAAACGCAGTCACATCTGCTTACGCACGCCACCGCACCAGTGCCTCTGCAAAATCCAAAAGGCTATCAGAGGAGTCACATTTAATTACAGAGGGATTACAAATTTAATGTGATGTTGCCAGTATTTCCCCTAAACAACATAAATGCTACTGAGGACAATCGAAAACTCCGGGCCTTTTGTTTTTCTAGTCCCTGTCGGTGGGTTTTGCCTGCATCCCTGGCCTGTCTCTAACAGGAAAGACACACCCTGTGACTGGAGTCTCCCACAGACGATCATGGCGTGCTGCTACACAGGCTGCAAGCGTGCTTTTCTCTGTCACAAGGCAACTGTCCGTTTGGTTAACTCGAATGCAGGAAACTGGCACAGGGGCTACATTTGTGTGTGTGCCAGCTGAAGGATGTAAGGACACCTGTCCTCGGAGGTCAGCCACCAACGAGGTATGTTGGCCTGCTTCTGACTTCTACATAAACACACAGATGCATGCACAGCCTCGAGAAGCACAGAAGAGAGAGCTGTCTGTCTGCATCACAGCTCCCGCTGCAGACGAGGGTGAACCCTGAGTACTGTGGTACTCCTACACATACCACACAAACACACAGTTTCTAACCCACTAAACTCAAGCTACAGTGATGTGTGTTACACTCTGCTAACAACAGTGGTGACATATTTGAAAAATGCTTGCTATCAAATTAGCAAATACAAGGTTAAAGAGAAAGAAAAAAATCTAAATGTATATGTAGATTTCTGTGCAGATATGACATGTGACAGCTCCAATTGGCCTTAAAACCTACAATATAACCCATCAGTCCCAAAACTGACAGATTTATTCACCGTGAATATATTAAATACATATATATTACACACCAAGCTTAAATCATCGGATTATAGAAGGGGGTAGGAGAATATCTGATCAAAACTCTGAGGTGGCAACTAGTCGAACCACTCACCTTTTTACAGCAGAGGTGTACAATGTGAACATGATTATGCTGTGTTTGTCAGAGAGCAGTGACACGAAGGAGGAAAGCAGGAAGAAATAAAGAAAGGAAAAAGTTATGATGCCACATCTTGTTTTACCACTACTTGGGAAATGATTATGAGTAAGAAAGGCCAGCACCGGCGCATTCTCGTATTTTTCACACTGTGCAGGTAGACAAGCTAACTACTCAACTCCATCTGACGGGTCCTTGCAGATAAAAGAAGTGTGCGGATTGTTATGGCCCCAGGCCCTCTTGCGGTGGTGCTGTCTCTATTGAGTTGCAGGGGTTCCTGTGTACAGCTGAGTAAGACTGGTGGAAAAGCAGAAAACCCAGCGAGCACTCTGCACAGCTATTTAAACGCCACGTGCCTCGTCTGGCTTTGTCTCACATGTCCATATATTGTTTGCACACTTCACGTTTCTTCCTGTAAGTTTCAAAAATACATATATATGTTAAGCTGGCAGTACACCTCAGTTTTTTGCTGTGACGTGACTACGCGAGCATTTCAACAAAGCAGCCACCTATCATATTTAAACTTTGCAATTTGAAATGTAACACTGCTGTAAAGAGTGAAGCCACATTTACTCAGTAACAGAATAAAGCTCAGCATTTTAATTGTAGTGGATGGCTCGCTTTGCTCCCTGGTCTGCAGTGAGGGTTTGACACTCTTTTCATGGATGTTGATATGCTTTTACAAAAAAGCGACCTCCATTTTCAGCCACTGGAATGTAGAGACAATGAACAGCCAAGCGGGTGAGTTATCAGAAGGGTACAGGGCCCTCGACTCTGCCAGGAACTACACTCAGTACAGCCAGACAGGGGAGAAGGACGGATACTGTGCCCTGACTGCCAAATGCACTATCCAGTCTTCACCCGGGCCTGCTAAACTATCAAGCTAGCTTTCATTTTCTGTCTTCCTGCTATTAAATCAACTCCGTGCTTCTGCAGACTTAAAAAACATCTGGGAGCCATCATTTTTCTCGTCTGGACTTCCAGAGCTTTATTATTGATTATCGTCAACAGATCTATGATTTTCCTCACTAAAAAGAAAAAGGAGGGGGGTTGGGCTCGATTATTTACAGTAGTAGAAAATTGCAATGGAAGTCTTCTCTTCAGTTCTTGAGTTCAGTGTCACGTTATCTGAGTTTTCTCAAAGTTTCACCCCCCCCACAAAAAACAAACAAAACAAACAACAAAATACAAATACAAACATATACAGTATTCACACATAGCTCATGTGTAAACACAAAGACATACAGATGCGCACACATTCATACTCACAAAGCCCCCTCCAGGACAAAGGCTTACACTGACATTAAAGGGCCTTTGTTTAGTCCCAGTTATCGCTACTCCACAGGCGGGTTATGCTGTGTGCATCTACGTCTCTGTCACTGTGTGTTTGTGAGCGTGTGTGACACAATGTATGGAGTGAACTCTTACAGACACCCTCGGCATACAGAGCTGCACGGGTTTGTGTGCACGGGCATTCTGGTTTTGTGTGAACTACTGAGAAAAAACAGCAGTTCCACCAACAATGCTCACAGAAGCAGAACAATTGTGCCTTTGACGGCGTTTGTTTGTGGTGGTGGGGAGACAGGAAATGAGATCATGCTGAGGGTTCTGACTGTGTGCGTGGAAGGCTTATCGAAGAGCCGGGCAAGGCCAGGAGCAGAATACCAATCACTTATTAACCAGCCTTGCTGGGCTTATGGAAATGAGGAATAGTTCATTCAGTGCAATGCATCATGGAAAGGAGGAACCTGGTTACACCAGGCACCATCATCTCTCCCCATCTTTTCACTTACTTTACTCTAAACCTCCCTCAAAGTCTGAAAGCATTATTGCGAAACAATGATATCCAGTTTATGGAGGCTTTACAGAAGTTACCAGCCCGCTTAGTTGGTAAAATACATCCCTTTTGTTTCCATATCCTCCCTTCTGTATCCATTCATAGCTTCTGGAAACTCTGCGGGCTTCCTTTTCCTCTTTGTCAGGACCTTGGCGTTTCCTTTGCTTATCTGTGACCCCCACCCCTGTAGTGGACAGGTCTTTCATTTAATCACAGACAAGCTCCCTGCTTTTAGTCACTCATTTATCTTTGGGCTCTAGTGTTGCATCACTGAAATAATCCATCATATTTACCTTCACACTACTGCTTGATCCCTACCCCTGCCAAAAAACAGTATAGAAGGAATATGAAATGGAGCAGACAGGTGTATAAACTACTGAAACCTGCATACCTGATGTTTGGGAGGGACAGAGGACAAGGCCATAGGCTGATGAAGGAGTGAAAATTAGACTTAGATTCCAGTGGTGACATTTACACCTCAAAGCCCTACAGACTTCAAAGCTCTCTATTCAGCACACCCAGCATTTAGTGCCTAATCCATAGCTCCTTTGATAATTCTGTTTGGGTTTATTTCGGGGTTGCAGGCAGGGTGGAAATACAGACGAGTGAGGACGGAGAGATGGAAAGCATAAAGATTGATATTGGCTCAAAGTTTGGAAGATGTGAGTAAAGAAAGCAGCGAGCAAAGTTTGTAACCCTTTAGATAAACAAGAAGCTGGGATAAAAAATAAACAAGTAGAAACATGCTCAGTTACATTCAGCCTCACCCCTATGGTTAAACGTTACATAATCACAATGAATCAATAGAAGACCGAGAAAGATGTGGATTACTGTTATTCGTGTGATGCTAGCTTTCTCAGGAAAACTTGATGCCGGTTAGTTACATCTCACCAATATCCATTCAGTTTAACAGAATTATGCAAATTCAGGTAAAGCTGTGAAATCACACTTGCATCAGCTGATTAGCCATCAGCTTCTTTACTCACTTGTACTGATTCATAATATGACAGCCAACCATGTAACTGATAACAGCTAGTCATACACATTCATAGCCTGATCTGCTTCTAGCAACACCCTGTGATGCAACAACTTCCTGTTAAGTTTTCGGTAATGTTGATGTTGATATCCAGCATTTATCCTGGCGTATTAGATCTCCCAGCAGTGTCTCTCATTATGAGCTATTTCCAATAAATTGTTGATTCCTTCAGGAGATTGTCTTTCAAAAAAATAAAAAATAAAACAAATAATGTTGGTACTGACACAGATATCAAATTAGTATAGTTGATATTTACATCCAAGATTTTTGTTCAGCAGTAAAATCCTGGTACTTACACAGCACTCTTCAAGCATTAAAAGTGATTTTCTCCCACACATTGATACAGTGCTTTTTTCAGTGCCTTCAAGTGCTTTCCAGTTATCGCACACATGCAAATTGATGGACCCATCAGGGGTGACTTGGACACTCTGGGATCAAACCACTGACCTTACGACTGTTAGACGAAACGCTCTATTACCTGAGCCAGAGTCCAAACAGGACAGGTCTTGCCAGCTATCTCTGTTTTTTTGTTTTTTTTAAGTCAAAGGCATGGATATTAGTATTTGCTCAAAAATCCTGTATCAGTGTGATCTAGTATATGTATGCAGGTAGTGTAGCACTATTGATACAAGCTGACACGACAGTGCAGTGCAGTCTTTGATTCCGGTGTGGTCGACCTGCTTCATTTTGTCCTTGATTCTCACTTTTCACCCTCCGTATCTGTCAGCTTAATGATGCACAGACGGACGGGCCAAAGCAGCACGTGGCACCATCCACCCAAAGTATGCAAGCACACGCTGCTGCTACACAAGCTGGCATTAGTGCGGTAACGGAAGCACGTCTAATAGCTTATACTTTTGCTCTTCGTCATTTTAACTGACAACAACAAATAGAGTTCTCGCTGCTTAAATTATTATTGTAATTACCTTCTTATCAAACGGCTAACTGGAAAACCATCCGTTCATCAAATTATCAGCATCACGCATGGCTGGCTAGCTATAGTTATCAAAATCCTCCTCTCTGCCGCTCTACCAGTGTGTCGAGGTGAGGTGCGGGGCGGTACATTTCCAGGACTCGTAATGACTTAAGGGGGTCAGAAGGATATCAGGAGCTGGCATGATAAGTGATGACACCCTCATGGGAGCAAGCTTAATGACTTTCCCTGTGCAGGGACCTGGCTGGTTTGGCCGGGCAATTTTTCCGCAGTGAAAGAGAGAGGGCCAGGACATTCTGTCTGCTCAAACCACCAGAGCCTCTTTCTTTGCTGTTCGCAAATCTGGGTGCCTTGCAGTGAAGCACCATGATCCAACAGAACACATGAACACACACACAAACACACTCAGAATTCAAATAGTTAATGGACTTTTTCTCCCTCTCTCTCCCTTTTTTTTTTTTTTTTTAAACCAACTCATCAATGTATAGAAAATATAGTATCTTTCTATTGTCTTTTTTTTCTTATTTGCAACAAGATTTACAGTTAAAAACCTCATTTGAAGCTTAAATTCTTTGGAACAATGAAAGGCTGGTGATCCCCCCGGTGCTTTCTCCAAATATAAGGAGAGAAAATATTTGCTTCTATTAAGGAGACGAGTTATTTGCAGTTTACAGATCGACTAATTTGCTTTTAGAAACTTTAAAAAATAAGAAAAAATAGAAACTCGCATGGACTTCAAACATCTGCTCCTGTGAGGTTCTTTGGTTTGGAGACAGCTGGTGTGGTGAGAGAGCGGAAATGGGACAGGGGCTTAAAAGGATTTCATTACTGGGGTAAACAACCTTAAGTGCCATGACAACACCCAGAACACTAGACAAACAGAAAAGACCAACAGCAGAGACTTAGCTAGGGTGTCCCTAGCTAGGTTTTTTCCCCTTTTTTTTAAATAAACAATTTTGGCTATACAAGTGATCATTTTCGTCTTGTGGATGCCCCCGAGCTTGTGACAAGTTCAGACGGTCCTGTTTACCACTTGCTCAACAGCTTACATCCAACTGAGGGTCTCATTTCACAGAGTCAGCACAGCAGAGGTGTCTCCCCCCACCTCTCGCGTGTGTTTTCAGTCCTAAGCATTTCTCAACACCAGGTGACCTGCCCACAACCCACCTGGGCATTTAAGAGTTGGCACATACAAATACACTGGGAATAAAGTGGAGACAGACACCATCTTAAAAAGATATGTCACACATCCTATCAGACGCCTCAAGGTCAACGGAAATGACATGCTGAGCTGTCAGTCAGCTGCCTATCAATGTGTATGCGAGCGTGTGCTTGGAAGAGAAGCGGAGCCACAGATAGCATTTAATTGAAGGTTGAAGTTATCAGATAGCCTGCGACTCAGCTGTCAGTCAAGATGCAGTCACCACAGTGACGCTTCGCAGTGTTCTGCACCGCTGACGACATCGGGAAATGGCTGACTTTGAAGAATGGCGAGGGGGTGGGGGAGACAGACGCGCAGGCAGACTGAGTGATGGAGGCGCACGCATACACAAACACATTTACAGACAGATGTGGGGCACACAGGCTAGAAGAGGGACACACTTAAGGGAATTAGAGTAGGAGTGTGCTGGCGAGGCAAGTTATTTTGGTAGAATTGACATGCCGCACTGCATCCAGGCACCAGGACAATCTAATTATCTACTGGTGAAACCTGAGCAGGGTAAACATAGGTGATCTGACAGAGAAAGCGTAAGAGAGCGCGTAACCTCAGCCTAAGGATATAGTATGAATAAAGGGAGTTTTTAAATGGAAGTGAAAACTGATGCCAAGAGTTCCACAGATGGGGAAACGGCATGAATGATGACAAATGTTCCACGGCAGGTGAGTAGATGCCAACAACACAAAACAGGAGACTTGGAACATCATTCTCCGTTTTCTTGGGAGAGCCTAGACTTGTATCAGCAAGCCACACATACATGGATTTTCAGTGGGAGGACTCTGGGAAATCAGACAGAAATGTAAAAAGGATGGTGAAATTCCCCAGTCTAATAATCTTTCATTACACTTTCCTATCCGTTAGAAGTGGGCAGATGGGGATAAAAGGGACATTTTTCCCTTTGCTTCTTTTCTATCCTCTCGTGCTTCCTCCCCCTTTTTCTTAAAAGACTAAAGGCTTCTTCTTTTTATCATCTTTAAAAGCACAAACTGTAGAACCGCTGTCTCTCCGTGTTAAGACAACCATTTTAACTGTTTTATTGGGAAATCAGTTTAATGCGCAGCAACACTTTATCTCCTATTGTCTGCTGCTCAAATAGTCAATGCCAGATTTTATTTCCTCTCTGTCCACTAACTTAAAAATCCTAAACAGCAGCGAGAGCAGCAGCACAATCAAACGGATGACTACTCTTCAACTTCAACTGGTAGCCTTAAAAAAAATTACATATCTGGCACAAGATTACTGTTGGCACCTACACAAATATGATTTGGCAATCATGCTGAGGAAGTTTTGCACGTGTTCCAAACAGGAGAGCTAAAATAAATAAATAAATAAATAAATAAAATAACAATCATTTAATCTGGACTTGCTGCTGATTTCTCCCAACTGCAGTCATCACATCTAAATTTAACAGTAAGTCTGCCATTGTCCTCTTTCCCTGCTGACAGACTGAATGGCCATGCTTGAATGTGTTCACCAAATGAAAGCAGAAAACAAATAATTTGAAAAATGTCCTATTTTTGTGTCACTGAGTTTCAGTGTTCATCTGTGCTCACACTTCTTTATGTGCATGTCAGTGGGTGTGCTAATTTGTGTCTGATAAGGTCATCAGTGAGTCATCTTGACCACCAGGGGGAAGCCTAATTAATTTAGTAGCTTTCCAAACAGCTTATAAACAGAATACAAGAGTTACAGCCCTGCTCTGCTCAAAGCAGTGCAGCAAAGCGAGTGAAGGGTACACCAAGGGTCATCTGCGGATGCTGCACTTTTAATAGATTGTGTGTGTGTTATTTCATTAGCATCTCTACAGTCACAGGTGGCACCCACTGCTTCACACATTTTTATTGAACTTCTTCGCTTAAAAAAAAAAAAAAATTGCATTCCTGTGCAGCACAAAACCCACACACAAAGAACACAGAAACTTCTGCAGTAACTGAAAGCAGGCATCATCTCTAAACAGCATGTCACAGTCGATGATCTCACTAAGACGACCACCATGCTCTTAAAGGCAACTGCACATCAGCTATGACCACACATGTCACAATTACAAGGCAAACACTTAAGGGTCACTTAAACTGGCTGGAAGTCCCTTAAGAGCCTGAGCGCAGACGCTGGGCCTGGTCTCAGGGTGAGATGGAGCTAAGCTGATCCTAGCCAGTCCCTGGTGCCTTTTATCAATTCTGTCAGGGGGAAAATGCAATCCATGCCCGACTGAGCCTTGGCCTGCTCTACGGTGTCTCTTATCCTCGTCACCTCCCTCCATTCATTTCCTTGCTGCCAGCTGCTGGGATTATGAAGAGAAACGCTGCTTCTCAGGACGTGACACAATCATTCATGTGTGCGTCAAAGATTACCATGAGCACATAAATGTGGCCGACTGTGGTAAACGCCTTACACACACGTCCCAAAGCTTTACACGCAGACACACATATCACTCTGCTCTGTGCTGCCACCATCCTCCTCATCTCTAGAAACACCATGGTACCTCCACCGTGTGCTGCTTCCCCCCCTGCCCCAACTGTGTGCATCCATCTCTCCATCACAGTAAAAACCAAGTGGTTACTCTAAAAGATTTTCATTCCCTTTTACTGAATATTTATGAAATTGCAGTTTACTTTTCTTGATGCTTCTTTTTTCAATCCCCCGCTTTCTCTCGCAGCACTAATCTGCTGCTGAGTTGGCTCATAAACACCCCAGCATGCTGCGTTTTCCACAGACCAGGACCAAATTAGTGTGCAGTCTGACAAAGTTGTATCAGTAGTACATTAACAACTTGGTGCACACAGTGTAAGTCGGGCAGCTAATAAAGTAAAAAGAACAAGTCAAGGACTGCATGTTTATCAACTAAAATATATTTTTTTAAAAGAGCAAAAAAACTGAAAGGAAAAAGAACAGAACTGAGAGCAGAGTGCATGAGCAGTGAGCAAGTGCTTACAACAGTCATGAGATATGTCTTCAGTGCTGACAGACTGCAGAACTATCAGCAGCTGTCGTTCCCATGATGACACATCACAAAGACACATGGCCTAAGGCAAGAGGACCAACAGTGTGTGTAGAGGTATTTCTGCACAAGGACCAGTATGTGAAAGAATGTCTTTATCTGTTAACATGAACTTATATGAAAAATAAAATCTAGTTTCTCGATAAGATTAAGATTTCTTCTTTAATACACTTTCCTCTGGCTCCAGTCTAAATATTAATCCAGCAACCATTCAGGCAAATGCTCTGATATTATTAGCAATGTGATGCAACAGCAAATGTGAGAGACGTGTAACCCTGATACTCACATCTGGGTACTCTTTGACAGGCACAAACAGTTTTTCCTGCAGGTGAACGATGGGTCCGACTGGTTCGGGCAGCTCCAGTGGGTGTTTGTCCACAAGGCCATTCACTGTGTCGCTGTACATGTCTTTACGCACTCTGTTGATCTCTGAAAGACAAAAATATGTAAAGTGCGGTAAGCAACTGCATAAAAACAGAGCAGTGACACTTAAAAAGAACGGTGCTAGATATATCACTGTCATATTGATTTTGACTTATGGGGAAAAGCCTAATGTAGCATACAAATCTTTGCCTTGCGTAATGTTTGTCTTTTACAGATAAACAACTGCGTAACTTGGCTAATATTAACATAGCCTTTGAGTATAAAAACGTGTGAGCATTAATGTTTCCTGCTTTCTACAGAAAATGGCATTTTTTCCTACTACAAACTGCTCTGAGTAGAAACAACAAATCTGTGATTGTGTGCAAGTTAGTCTATGAGCCGGAGACAAAAGTTAAACACTGCACTATTTACAGGTTAAGGCCACCGACTTTCTGTTCTTTCCCCTCAGAGGTTGTTCTCTAACAGAGCAGCCTGTGCAAGAGCCTGAGCAGGAGACCAGATACAGGGGAATCACTAAGGCTTAAGTATATGCCGCCTTTAGATCTGATCCCCCTATCAGATAAAACTAATGGACCTCTCTCTCTTCCACACGCACATGCTGCCGACTCACTCATACACATGTTCAAGCAGCACACCCCATTTTTACTCCATGTGTAGCCCGATGCATACAATCAAACCAGTGTGTCTGCAAGTCCTGGTATGTGACAGTGAAACGAGGGTCAGCTGCTGCAGGGCATATTTCTGCTTTCCAGGTTACCCTCAGAGTACGGTCATAGTGAATCCAAAAGTGCAAAGACGACGCACTCTGACGTTTGTGCCATAATCATATGATCTGCGATAACACTGGTATACAAGTTAACGTGACAAAATGTTAAAAAATTAATTGTCATATAACAATATCACTGACATAGTAAGACAGTGTTTACCTTCCCCCAGCGTGCACAACAAGACAAGCTCTTACATGTTTGACAGCAAACCTCTGATGATGATTTAGCACATAAAACTAAGCTACTTCAACATTCTCCACCATAGCACGTACAGGAAAACACGCCTTCGAGTACAACCAGGCTAAGAAGGCACGTGAGGAGCACATTCTAGCAGATGGTCATATGTGACCCCAAAGTAAACAAATGAGTCAACCAACCATTGCTAGAGAACTCAGTGGTTGCACTCCATATGACAAGAAGAGCAAACAGTGAATGGATGTTACTGTAGCAGGTACATGGTTGTAAAGGAGACCTTCAAGCAATGTTAAAGAGCTCAACCCAAGACACTGACACCTTTTTTCCCCAATAGAGTCACACTTTGAATTAGGCAGTTTGTCATTAATGACAAATACCCTTCATTTCTTGCACTTCTAAATGCTGCTGCCTGCAAGCTGCAAGCAATAAAACATTGTTCAGTAGTTTTGTTTTCTATATTTTCATAAATATCACTATTGCAACTTTTCCTGAAATACTGTGATATCATTTTGTGGCTATGTCACCCACCTCTAGTATGAAACAGCATGAACTAAATTGTAGAGCTGGCGAGGCCTCAAGGAACCGTGTGTGCAGGGTGGAGTGGGGGCGGCTGCTAGGCACTTTTTCCATCACCCATGAGACCTTCTGGCAGTAGGGAGCTCTATATTAAACTGCAGCAGGGGAACCTGACACTCAACTATAGATGCCCTCAGTAAGGCATGCATGACAGGCGAAGCATAACCCTGCACCTATGCAAAACTGGATAGGTGGGGTGAAACTTGCATCATCAGCTGCTTGTTAAAATTTGCAATTATAACAAAAGACAAAATAGCAGCATTAGAAAGGGCAAAAACGTCCCGACAAATCTCAGCAAAGCAGTTTTCCCTGACGATGTCTCAATTACATTCACAGGCATGTCTTTCTCTTCCTGTCATCTTAAGCAGATTAATACTTGTTGGAAACCTTTTACTACACTCACAGTAACGTAATGAGTGGTCAAAAATAAAGTCATCCTTATTTTACCCGTCAATGTTCCTGTTGGATCACATAATTGTGACACATTTCCAAACTTGGTGCAGGAAGAAAAGAAATTTCCTGCATTTTTATCTAATTTCGTATTATGAACAGCAACCGGTGCTGTGGTTTAAAAGTGCCAACAAAATGTTTTAATTTTTGGACAGTGGAGAAAATATATTTCCTCATATATTGACTTTATGTCCTACAAGACACCTAGATACAACATTTTTACTGCTAAACTGAAAAAGAGTTATCTCCGGACATGGCAATGAGACTAAAAATTTGTCACCAGTGAGGTCACAGACACTGACCAGCACACAGCTAAAAAACATCTGGTCTGCAGCTGTGTGGACAGCACCTGCAGAAGACATTGGAAGAGTACAAACAGGCAGCCAGGAGACTCGGCCCAACTCCTTTCCAAACCACATGACCTCAGTACTGTGAGGACCACAGATACTCCCAGCCCTTCCCAAAGATGAATTCATCCTCATGGTATCTTGCACAGAAAACAGATTACATCACTCCTAACCAAAACAGCAGCCAGGCAACGTCTTAGCTTTGGTTTGACACATTATACGGGGAGTAGACCACGACAGAAGGACAAAACAAACAACATACAGGAAAGGCAACATAGTTGACAACAAATCAACATGTATTGTGTTTTAAAGAACCCTTGAATCAGAAAAACCTGAACACGAGCAGGTTTAATTTCGTTCCTTAAAAATAAGTAATCACCACTAAAGTGCAACTAAAACCAAGTTCTATAAGCCTTCTCAAGACAATGAGCGAAAAAAAGAGTTATTCAACACCAGTAAAAGCAAGTCAATGACAACTAAAGAAGAGATCTGTAACTTAAATTAAGAAATCACTTCTCTGTATAAGAGGGCGTAACTGTGCTTGATATGAATTTCATATTTGGAGTATGTTTTCTCTACAGCAGAGAAATCATCCACACACAAAAAAATCCATTAACTTTTTAAAACTTTACAAATGCATTCACACGTGCTCGACTGGCAAAAGTTCAACTGTAACAATAAAGGCACTCAAATGCTGTGAACAGTCAATGAAGAGAAACTCGGTTTAGTGTCAAGCATAAAACAAATCAAACAAAAAAACACAGTAAAGAAGAATGCAACATAACATAACAACACAACTGAAGTGAATAAATAAACATCTCCTGCTTGTTGCTTCTATTTGACAGATACTGTACCGATACTGTATCAGCAGAATCCTCTGTATTATTATCCTTATTGTAACTGTATCGTAACCACTCTTGTTATGAGGTAATTCAAGAAAAATACACGTACCATTACACCTATATCTACTTTTTTTTTTTTTATTACACTAGGTCTGCATCCGGGAACTATTTTTTTCTTCAAGATAACAAAAGAAAACCAAAGGTGGTATTCATATGTGACAATGCAATCCAACAACCACCAGCGGCCTCCCCACCCCCTTCTTCTAATTCTATTTCCTCTTGCTGAAATGTCACATTAACATAAGGAGGCCGCGCTGGGCCATCAATGGAGACATGCGGCATTTGACAACCTCTAATTTCTGTGCGCCAACTCTTTTCTGAAGCGCTGCGCTCACCTAAAAATTACCCCCTGCCTCGCACGGCCGACAAAATCATTTGTCTAGCTGTCCACCCCGGCAGAAAAGGCTGATTTTGTAACAAAGCGTGCATGTGGGATCACTATCTTGGATGGGGGTTGGGAGGGTGTCACCCTCTTGGAAAAGAAAAGAGACGGGGGTAAAAAGACGAGACAATCAAGTGGAGTGAGAAAAGACGTTAGCCGCTGAATGAGACTTTTTCTTGATAAGTGGTATTAAATGCAAAACCCTACTAATGCCACAGTAAACCCTGCAACTATGGTCACACATCACCCAGCTCAGTGTGTCATCTCCAACCTGACTCAGCTCTTCACACAGACAACTCTGACAGAAAGAGTTGTGTGTTTATTTACCTGTGGGGGTGGCTCCACATAGACACAGGAAGAAAGCATAATATATCTGTTTAGTTTTTTTACTCAGACATCTGTCAAGAAGAAACAAGTATTGACCTTGAGAGCAGGGTGAGGGCACAGCGGAGGGTTTGATGATACAAAGACAGAGAATTATAACCACAGTGCTGAGCAAGCAGAGTGCAGCTGAATTCTTCTAGACTCACGCTGCTCTTTTCTGCCTCAATTTAAGTTTTTTTTTTTTAGAAGCATTTCACTTTATCGTTCTCTTTCTTTTGTTTCTCTCAGCTTCTGCCCTTTCTTCTCAATTTTGCGGTGAAAAAAGAAAATGTCACAGACTGAGGCTGCATATCTGTCTGCCCTTTGTCAAGCAAAAGAGACAATTTCTCCTCATCTTTGCCGTGATCTTAGCAATGGTTAGAGACGTGTAACTAAAGGGAAGGGTGTGGGAGTGAGGAAGGGCAGGTGAAGCGCTTTTAAAAGGCAGTGGACTGAGAAATATGGGAGAGGAAGTGTCTGTAAGATGGGAGCCCATATTCAGTGAGGTTTGGGGAGTGGATATTAACTGAAATGTTCATTCTTGACCTTGGAAGAAAAAACTGATCGGGAAAAAAGAAAAATCTTAAATCAACATCTGCTCAATTATTTGAGCCTACCATCAGTGTGTGGCTGTCTCCATTTGGCTTAAATGCACTTTTTTGTACACGGCCTCATCATGTGATAACATCAAACTCTTTGACAAAGTTTGTGAGAAGTTAAAGAAATCACATTTGATTTTGTTTTATTGAAATTTAAGAAGATGCCTGATTTTCAGTGTCCATTTCAAGGGGTCATATTACTAGAACGTACATATTTCAGGGGGTGTTTTTTGCCGCTGACAATTAAAAACACACCTGGGTAAATGTAGAGGTCAGTGGATTTCCTGCTATGTTGGAGAATTTTATAAATTAAACATGTATGTAATGAGGAAATAAATAAAACCCTTTAAAAAAAAAAATTCTGATATCGCACAGGTCATTTTTGTTTGGCAGAAAACCTCTTGGGTACCCTGATGTCACTGTAAGTGATCTGTAGAGACCATAAGGACCATACATATGGTGTTTTTAATCCTAATTTACCCTTAAGATATAAGCCACTTGATGACTCTTGGTTTTATTTACTTGTAGATTTAATTTGAATCTAAAGTTACGGCAAAATAAAATATGGTGACATCGTGTAACAAAACAAAAGCCATACATGTGGTGATTTTTAAAGCCAATTGATCCTCAAGATAATGCCTCGTGATTTTGATCGTCTCAGGCCTCGACATTTAATGAAAATGTAGATGAATTAGGTGAAGCTACATCACAGAATGACAAAAAATCTCATTCTCATATAACAAAACAACAAGCCTTGAAGAGAAAAGGCAGCGTCACTGTGCCACCTTTGCTTCTAACTGGTTCTTTAGCAGGAAGTCAGACTAGCAGTCCCAAACAGAAACCATATCCCTGTCAGGGCACAGCACCAAAAAAAAAAAAAAAAAAAGGGGGGGGTAGACTTGGGAATTATGTGCACACTGAAGCAAAAGATCGAGCGCAAATCCATTATGTGTATCGAGTTATTTAAGTGTCTGTGACACTGTCAGCCAATCACAATTGGCCACTGCAAACTCACAGACATGGACAGAGAAGCTTTTCTTGCATTTACCCAGCCAGATGTTTAAAAACATGATCACACAGGGGCAGCACATGCTGAACTAGGGCAAACAATTCATGAGCCTGTGATGAGAAAAGGCACACGACGAGAAAGAATAGCCAAGTGAGGTAGGTCAAGTTTGGAATCTGAGGTAATGTATTCAACCACAGCATGAAGAAAACACAGTGAGTGAAACAGAGAGGAAGGGAGATCAAAATTGGAGCAAAGAGAGAGGAAATAGAAGAGCGAGAGTAAAATTAAAAACAATGGAGAGGTCCAGCAGGAGATCCTGTAATCAGGTTTAAGACAGGTGAACATCACTCAACTAGACCTGCTCCATAAGAGAATGGGAGCAAGTCCATTAAGAGCCCAAAAATAGACACGTTCCATAAATGCTTTGTCTTCACCCTGTAGCTCACAGCAAACCGTCCTCTGACCATGCAGAGCACATCTGTCCCAGTAAGTACTCTGCATGTGTGAGAGACTGTCAAGAGCGGGAGTGAAAGCAAAAGAAATATAATGGTTGAGCAATCAGTGTGATCAGCTTTGCCTAAGGAAAGCTGCTTTAGATGCCTTGTGATGCCTGGCATTAGCCTGATATTATCTGGCACCTGAAGCAGATCCAGTCCAACACCAATTAATCTTCAAGCCAAAATGATCAAATGTTCAACCCTGCAGAGAGACAGAGCCAGTCCTTCCAGTTTAGGATGATTTAAGATCAAAAACCTGTAGTGTTAAAAATAATAATAATAATCCTCTTCATGCTTGCACGTGCATGAATGCTCAATTCATGTTTTAAACAGGGGAGGGGGGAGTGACTGGGATCTCAGGTAAATATAGACTGAATGCGGTCGCATCCAAAAAACTACAGCAATCAAAGATACACCTAAATGTGGCGGTGCCGAGTGAAACAAGACTCGGGCGAGGAACAAGCCTTTTCACTTAAAAGCTGCGCACTTCAGCAATCACAAAGCCTGGGTACCCCTTGCAAGCGAAAGGATTTGGGCATTTAATGCATTCCTGCCCTTTATTCACGGCACAGACGACTTTATCCAAGACGACACTCCACTTCAACAGTTTAGGGGTTTGGCAGGCCAAGCATATGAAAGACGGGGGTTTCTTTTAAAGCAGAGAGCAGAAGTATAGCGCGCACTGGTGGGGCTGACTGAGCCATGAAAACGTATGCATTTCTGGGTCTTATCGTCAACTCACAGCTGTCTCTCGCTACCCCTCCCTGTTTGTGGAGGGGAGAAAAAAAAAGTTTCCCTATGCTTCCGTCTTATTTTTACTTACATATCTTTGATTTAACAGTAGGCCTACACTGCTAAATCCTTTGATGTTCATGCACAGTCTATTCCTGCGCTGTTAATGAGTGCTGTCTTATATACATAGTAACCAAAATAAGTTTACATTTTGAAATATAAAATTCTTTACTCTGGGGAACAAATGTAATTTAATCATTATTAATTAGTGTATTAATCTTTATTAATCAGTGCCGAATGTTATGTCTGAAATGTCATTTGTTGCGCATTGATAGTCCCCGTGAATAAGGTAATCACGGCTCATGTGACTTTATGGTTTCCAAGTAAACAGCAGCAACACTGAACAAAGAGGATTTAGATAACTGTGGATCAACATTATTCAAGCCAATTAAGCCAGTATTGTGCCTTTGGAAATGGCTATATCAAACACACCGATCATTTGCGAAAGCTTCACCCGAGTGTGTCTATTAGCAGCGTAGCCGTGTTTCTTGCAATGGTTATGTGGCTATATTGAGCAAAGCACAGTGTTATTTGTCCCCGGCAGACCGCACAAAGATTTGTCTTTTAAGCACAAAATTCACAGTTTGTCTCTTTGCTGACCTGCAGCAACAGCAATACAGAGAGGCAATTTTGCACAATACAATTTTATTGCTGGAAGATATACACTTAGTCTGAGCAACCCAGACAGCTGAAGCACAATATAAACTTTGGCACAGAACATTTCGGGGCAGAATGAGGCCAAAGGATTTTGTCACCCATCCCTTACATACGGGTTGCTCCAATAATAGGGGGCTGCTCAACATTCTACCAGGACAGGAGAAATGATATGCAACTGCAGCGACTAACAACTTTTTATTGTACGAGAGTACTGCGAAAGGCTCGGAAGAGTACTCATTAAATTTAAAATTTGTGCCAAGAGGTCTCTGTGAATGCTAATGCATCTCAACTGTCAAATTCTAAGTAGCACACAAAAAAAAATACAGTATATCTCAATTTTACTTTACAGCGACTTATCTACACAGTTGCTTAACCCTGACATGTGGATATAAGCGCTGACCCCCACAGGCTGAGGGGGGACTAAAAGGCTCTAGACAGAAATGACGGTGCGGTTTGCAGCCAGAGGGAGAGATTTATGTTGTGTGTCAGGGATTTTCCTGAGGCAGGCTGGGTAGAAAGCTCCAGCGTCAGGTCTTTAAGTAGATAGGCCACTAAATAAACGACTGGCATAACAAGGTTTCTGGATTCTTTCCTGCCTGTGCCTGGTTTAAAAAAATAAAAAAATTTAAAAAAAAAAGAAAGAGGGAGAGAAAAAAGAAACACAGAAAACACATTCACAAACACACTTTTACCCATCACTTGGTTAAAGTGCAAGCCACGAGAGAGTGGAGCTACACTTTCAGCCAAATTAGGGATGGACGAACAACGACAAAAAAACCTTACATACAGCAACGGTAACCATTTCTGTCTGCGACATAAACTATAGCTGGGAAACAGCAGCAAACATAAATGCTGTGCGATTGTACACACACGTCTATATCTCAGCCAACTCACTCCCTGAAAGCAGCACGTTCTGCTCTCTGATTATCAATAATGAGCAGAAGCTGCCCGAAAACACACACACACGTAGATAATAACTCACACAACATTTAAGCTATGGGCTCACCAATGCTCTGATATCATGCGCACAAATGCACACATAAGCACATATGATACACATAAAAACAAACATCCAGCCGAACATTAAAACACCCACACACGCACAAGCTAATGAGCCTGTGTGTGTTTATAGGCAAGGCTCCCCTGAGACAGTGAACCCACAGAAATAACACTACACACGGAAGGAGGAGGGAAACTGCCTCGGAGAATATCTGCTGAACAAATACAGCAGGAAACAAGAAGGAAATGGTGCTACATCTCTCTTCTAGCTTGCCTTAATAGCCACTGCTTTATATTTAGTCTGGTGACAAAAAGACAGATTAAAAACAGAGATTAGAGAAACACACAGCTGCTCTACATTACGCTGTTCTCCACAGTCTCACGACTCTTGACTGGTGAATTTATTTTATCATGATGACTGAGAGCAGGGGGAAAACTGAGCTGCAAAGTTGTAGTTTGTAACAAAGGTGAGCCTGTTAATATAACGTCATCTACTTTTAATAGCTGAGCATTAGGATTATTACAACAAATGTGTGCATGCTTGAAACAGAAAGCAAAAGATTTATGTGCACAGAAAACAGAGTTGGTGGCGAAACTAATCTCAGAAGTCATCAAGTCAGACTAAACTGCACACAAATACGTCAGAACACTGTGACGTCGGGTGTCATGGTTTACCGCCTTCTCTAGTCACCTAAGAAAATATATATGCTCAAAGCGGGGTGTGTAGGTGTCTTCGTGGCCAAAAAAAAAAAAAAACAGCAATCAGTAAAGCCATTAATCATAACCTGTAGCAAATGCTAGGTTTCCTGAGGCTGTCAGAGTGACTGCATGCAGGAAGGGGGAAGAAGTGCCAGACTGAGTATGGCTTTCTGCGACTGCTGACACAAACAGTGACGGTATGCTGTAAAAAATGTGTGTCATTGCACATTAGTTTGGTGATTAAACTGCGTAAACAGACAGTGAAGAAGAGGAGAGAGGATCCACAGGAAAGGTGTGGCCAAGGGTGAGGCGATAGAGACGCAGGAACAGCCTGCAGATCTGCATTTGACTGGCCACAAATTCCTTCTACAGATTGATAATGACTGTAATGTTTGAAAAAAAAAATCGTCACATACATAAACAACAAGCTCTACAACAGATGGTATAATAATGAGAGAAAATAAAGAGAGCCTAAAATCCAGAGAACAGTAAAAAAAAAGAAAAACAACAAAAAAACAGAAAAAAGCTCTACAAGGGGTTTAAAACTGCACAAGTATACCTAGGATGCTTGCTGTTATTTTAAAAACAAACAAACACTGGGCAGACCCAATAATCATCAGATTTAGATTTTTTTTTTTCCTGTTTACAGCATTTCGAAGACGAATAAAAAAAACTATCCATCTCATTTTTAAAAAGCATCATCACTTTAATTTCAGTGACATTTTCTTTTCTTGCAAAGTGCTGTGAACAGTCAAAAAAAAGCACCACATTAGCAGCGTGCACATAGTTCTGTGCGTGAACTTTGAAAGACTCGGGGTTGTCTAACAAATCAACAAAATGTCTTTACCGTCTCACAGCAGCAAACAGCCCTTGTAAAACAAAAGAGGCCATTTGATTAGAGTGACTGCTGTCACTTGATAACTCCCATCAGCAGTGAAAGCTGAACAGGTGCAGATACCCCTGAAAAAGTTAAGACAAATATCCTTTTGTGATCTCACAGCTGGCACCTTTTGTTTTAGTACATATCTCAAATAAAAAAAGAACAGGATTATTACTAAAAGGTGATTACTAAAGCTATTAAGCTGCAAAGACATTCAAGGTTAATGCCTTTGGGATGGTCTGGAAGAAAAAAAAATGTAAAAATAAATAAATAAATAAGACAAGCAGAAAATTTATTTGCCATCTTTTGCCATTCCACAACATTTTCTTTTTAAAACCTGCCATATTTGTTTACATATGGCACTACATTTTAAAACAAAGTACCAAATTTATGGTAAAAAGAGGAATATGTCTCCAAAACTCCTGTCCTCACATCAGGACCGCCTTTCATCTGCACCAAAATGACATTTTCAGTTGTGTTACATGCAAACAAAGTGTCCAAAGAAGAAAGTCATATGACAAATATAACAACAACTGGGATAGAATCAGAATCAGAATGTCTTTAGTGTCATTGTTACAGGTACAACGAAATTAAAAATGGTCCCCAATCAGTGCATCATCCCTAACAATATCAAAATATAAATAAAACAATAAAATCAATAAATAAAATACTTAAGAATAGTATTAGCAAACTTTCACATCCATTACTACAAATATGCTTCAGTCAGCGCATAGATTAATACAAGAGTGGCATGATGGACATTTTTTTTGTAGCAGTATTCAGATAATTTAAAGGTTTGATTAACCTACAGTAATGATTCAGTGTAAATCAAATAAATAGTGAGCACATTTAAAACCCAATTCTAAACAAAATAGCCCAAACAGGCACCATATGTGGTAGTTTTTTGGGGGGAAACACGCAAACAGAAATGATAGCATACCGTAGCGTAATAATGAAATAAAATCATTATTTAATGACAAATTTGAAAAAAAGAAAAAAGAAAAAAAAGAAAAGATGTCTGATATCCAATCAATCATATGTGGCCAAAATAACAAGGTGAATAATTTACATGTTTCCCAGATGAGACACTGCAAAGCCCTATCCTCCTCACTTCCCTCAGCTCAAGGCTGAAATTACTGTTTCACACAGTATCTGCAGAGCTATTAGGACTTCAGTCTAAAATTAGAAAAGGGGATCATCACATTTGATGATGTGGAACTGCTTTATGGGGCTGTCTGTTGGTGGGGGGCAAGCTGGCAGCTCAATGAGCCAGAGGTGTGCCAGTTTTGTGCACTCCGTGGGGTCTACCATACAGAGTGAGGCAGGGGAGGGCAGCTCAATACCGAACCATAATGGTTTACTCTTAATAGCTGCCCGCGAGGGGCCAAAGTTCATTACTCCCTGCGTGGCGGGACTTCTGATCGGTCGAAACGTATAAGTGCAATCGCACTCACACATTTACACTTCAGGGAGGCACCCCAAGGGGAGTGAGCAAGGTGGAAAGCTGTGGAAACTGTTTACTTTCCTTCACACACTCACACAGATACAATTCCCTTACAGGAAGCACCGGAGAGCACGGTACTTAACAGAAAGCTTAAACCTCTTTCTCATTGCTAATTATTCAGCAGTTTTGAAAAAAAAAAAAAAAAAGTTTGGTGCTAATACTCTCCTCAGTTAACCTTTAAAAGTAGCCCAACATGCTAGCTCAGCTAGAAAAAAAAAAAGAGAAAAAAAGACAACCTAATGCACACAAATGCAGACTCAGACTGCTTCTAAAATACCAGGCAAAGGCTATTTTACTGCTGCTTTTGCCATCTAAAGAGGGAACGATATGTAGCGTTAAATTGGAAGCCAAAGCAAAAGTCATTTAACAGGCTGGCTTTAAGAGAGAAGCCTCATGAGCTGAAAATGGTTTCACAAATTTGAGAGGAAATACTTTGTCCCCAAAAAAGCAGCAGCACAAGGAGAAAGCGCATCTGCTTCCCTTACATAGACCCTACAAACTATGCTTAGTTATGATGGGAACTGTTAAAACTTGTGGGTTAATTAGTATTAACCCAAGCACACAGAAAAACTAGATTGTTCTTCTGCATCCTGCGGGAACTCATTTCTCCACCTGGCAGACAAAAGATTGACTGTGCTGTGTGGTGACACACAAGAACCCTTCTCTTACTTTGCTTGTTGCCCATTTAACTCAACTTTTAATGTTTCAGTCAATGTAGACGCAAACAGGCATTTCATCCGCCAACGCCCCAGGCATTATGCTTACAAATCAGGACTTACATTTGAGACAGACACACACACACACACACACACCTCACAACAATGCAGAGGATGCTATGTAAAGTGAAGCACAGGATGCATTCTTTGAGCTCCACAAGATGTGAGAGCATGAGATAAGGAATGGGAAGAATAACAGGATGAAGAGTCAGGAAGCTTGCTGATGTGGTGTGTGTGTGTGTGTGTGTGTGTGTGTGTGTGTGTGTGTGTGTGTGTGTGTGTGTGTGTGTGTGTGTGTGTGTGTGTGTGTGTCTTGGCCCGTTTTGTGTTGACGCTCGCCTTCTGGACGGTGAAAAAAGGAGGTATCCTTTTCCTCTTTCCACAACCTGGAAGGGGCGGGAGGGAGTTCAAGAAAAGTATCATTTCCTGTCAGTGGCCAGATACAACGCTATGCCTCAAAGACGCAACCCAGTGTCTGGCAGAATAACTTTGAGCTTAAAAATACACAACCACTTAGATGGTGAGCCGCCGTTCATTTCATAATATATTTTTGCTGTGTGTGCACACAGCTGCCCCCTTTTGTCACGCAACAATTCAAGGAAAGGTCCAGCTGTCAGAAGAGGAAGTGAGGGGAAGGAAAGGCTCCGACTGTCAATGTGACTGGAGGAGATAACACGCGCTGTGCTTCCTGTCCCCACCCCTGTAACTAAGGAGACCACAGTGCACACAACCAATGGCGAGGATGGAAGGGAGGATTATTTGGATAATTTGTAATACCCCCTACGTCGTCTTTGTGAACCGATCTCTTCCTCAGATGTTTTTCCCCTGACTATACAATTTACCCATGCTTCAACTCTTTCCTACAAACCGATCAGAACCCACAGGAAGCCGACAAAAAGCTGGTTTACCTGAAGGTCGTGCAGTGGAAGATTGGCATATTCAAAGATCATTCCATCACGTAAACGCTGCCAAGTGACGGCACAGAGAGAGTCTCAGACAGATGCACATTTTAACTGTAAACCTTGGGCAAAGCCTAACATCAACTGAGACTTCTGATTTTTGGCAAAGAACAGATGGGAGCAGAAGCTTGCAAGAAGTGCGGCACTGAGAATGTCAAACAGAAACAAAAATGTTTATTTAAAAAGGGGAATTTCACTTCTAAATCACATTGGCACATTTTCCATTTGCCTGTAGTGATTTTTATCTCAAAATACCAGAAGAATATAGACGAAAAAAACTGAGCAGAAGTCTCTATTTTAAGAAATCATAACTCAAAAATACTAAATTCGCCTAGTAAGCGGTTTCATATAGGAACTTAGTGTAGGAACAGTTTTCTTTCATTAAAAGTAAAAATAAAGTCTGTTTCCTAAAATCACAACCTGGTTATTCAAAAAACATTTAAACATTATCTGCACTTTCATGTGGAAATGATTTTATTTGTAGCAAACTGCATCCCACGGCAAAAGTGGTATGCACCGAGCTTATATTACAGAGTCGGCAAAATGGATGCCATTATAGACGATGATGACCCTTCTCAATGCATGTAGGTGTGTGTTTCCCTCTGTGGGGTGAGAGGGTTGGCTGGTGAATTTCTGAGTAACCTGGTCATGATTTCAGAAACCGGATGTCTCCAAATATCCAGTGTTATAGGACCCTTATTGAAATAAGTACAGAAATAGACACATTTTCCTTATAATTTTGAATAAAAGATGGAAGACTAAGTATGTTTTATTCATATCCATTTCCATGGAACAATATGGGGGGGGGGGAGTTAAGGGTCTCTTCAGGTGTCCACAGAGCAAACTCAACCTCAACACTTTCTTAAAGCAAGGCAAGCAAGTCAGCTTTATCTTTTGATCTGGCTCAAAAGATGAAGCCGACATAAAATATTTACAATAAATATTACGAGGAAAATACAAAATAAAATATGATGCAATTAAATTAAAAAGCAGTGCAATAACTCCTGGCTTTATGGATCTTGTCATAACCAGTTACTGGTTCAATAGGTAAGTGCAACCATAACAAATGCAGTCTGCTCTTTCATATAAGCAATACAGACGTTTGAGCACGTATTTTAAACGCCTTTTAATCCACCAAATGAGAACGTTAAGCTTTAAAAATGACAATTAACTTCCCTTACCTCCTCTCTAATGAGTGTCAGACAGTATACAACAAGACAGGAAGACTACGCATGTATTGTGTACCACAAATAACAGAAACCACTGAAACATTTAGTCAATCCATAAGTTAACAAATGATCTGTAAGGCTGGCGCTTTGCCCTGCTCTTTCCTGCACTCCACATTTTTTACTAAACTCAAATTTGTGCCAATGCACATTAGTAGTCACCCTGCTATGACAGCTATATTCACCTGCCATTATAGCAATACAAGCTTTAATGAAGCAATTCAATCTAACGCTGAAATTAAGTAAGGTGCGTGCCTATAGTCTGTGTGCAGAAAAAGCTTGAGAAGGATATGAGTTATACATACAGGAGACAAACAGGTTACATCACAGATTATATGCATGTTGTGTGTCTGTATGTCAGCTTCTTTTATCCCCAGGCGCTGGGCCTGCTGGGGCTTGTAGCTACCATCTTAAGTTCCAGTCCAACAGCCACTCAGTCGCTGTCCCTGGGTGTGACAACACACAGACATCCCAGCTGCTATTGTGTCTTTGTGCTGGCTCTTCATCAGCTTTGCAGTCTGATGGGCCCTTTTTTTCCTCCAGTATTTAAATCTTACCACTTTAAACGCCTACACTTGTTCAAAACAAATTAGGCATACAAAAACAAATGTGTTAAATATCTGTATAGATATGCATGGTCCTCTGCCAGAACAGGAATTATTCTGGACTAAGTATCCAAGGACGCATTGTGTAAGTGTTAGATAGTCATAACTCGGACTGTTCTTTATAGAGTAGCTGTATGTACTAAACAGGCCTGGCACGATGCAGACACACTTAAAAACTCTCCTGCTATGGGATGTACTTCCAGATTGCTTATCTTGAAGGACACACAACAACAAAAAATAAATTTCAAAAAAGGAAAGGGCTCCCCCTCACCTACCCTCTCTTCTATCTGTAGATCATAAGAAAAACTGCACTTTAGCTATGCATCTGTTTGGTCTGGCTGCCCCACAGATCAGCCATTTGATCTGTTTTGTCTGCCAAGTCATGTACCTTTCAGAGTATTTAAACAGAAGGATTTTAAGATTTTGAAGAGCTACAACAACTAGGTCAGAGTGTCAAAAAGGGAGGAGAGGAATATGAAGAAGAAGAAAAAAAAAGTGGGAAGCGCTGTCGCTGACTCAACTGTCATTAACCAAGCTTCCACAATGTTTAAGCCTTTAAACACTGATCTGCCTCAAAGTGCTTGGGTGTGGGGTGGGGTGGGCTTAACAAATCTGCAAGTGCAATGTACATGTGCACAATTACAGCCAGCGGACGCAGGCATGTTGTTTCCTACCAAACGACGATTGAGCTTGGCAGTGAGTGAGTGGAAAGCTGAGTGCACGCTTGGGTCCTGGGCGCAGACAGTTAGAGCTGGGCTGATGCAAACCGACAGACAACGTTACAGGCCTTTAATGTCACCACTGGTCCTCACATGAAAGAGGCAATGTAGCCCCAAGGCTGGATTTTTGCCACACATGCGAGTACAGAGGGAGGCTGGAGAAGTGAAAACAAATGGAAGCAGAGAGTGGGAGAAGAAAATAAAATAAAAAATCTGGAGAAACAGGAGATGAGAGGGGAGAACAAAAGGCAGAGGGGAAAAAAACAATGATGGGAAGCTGTAGAGTCAGCCTGATAAAATAAATAGGTGAAAAGACAAAACTAGGAAAAATGAGTCACTCCCTGGGGAGAACAGATACCGATTTTTCCCCAACAATGAAAACGTTGCTTTTGCCGAGCAACACGTTATCAAAATGGAAGGCAAAGTAACACAAATAGATGAGACGGATGCATGTACATGTTTGAGGCAGAAAGGAAGAAATGGGAGGGGGAAATAAGGAAAAAAAACTATGTGTATGTGCATTTTAGAGATGCAGACAGAGCAAGATTTCAAATGGTGATGAGGGAGGAGGAGACAGAACCAAGGTCTGGTTCATTCAGAGTGTCAGACGCTCAATAAAAATAAGGTTTCAGGAAGAACTCCCATCACAAACAGCCTAAAGTAGTGTCAGACAAATACTCTCCAGGAAAGCAGAGCAGGGAGCTGAAGAGAGGGGATTAAAGGGGACACAGAGAGAGACAAGTCCATCTCCTAGCAGACTATTCTTCACCTTAAGGTGTCAACAGCAGCTGGCACCTTGGCACCCTGCTCATGGCCACACCTGTCTCTCCTGCTGGGTCTACACACCTTCCATCCCCAGCTGCAATAAATCTTTTCTTCCCTTGGAAGCAACACAATGCTGGTAATCAAAAAAAAAAAAATCTCTTAAATCACCATTTTCAATGTCAGCGAGCTTATGCTGGCACCTTCTGTAATAAAATCTATACACACCAGCCGGAGAGAAGCGGCTGTATTCGTACCCAGGATGTACTGACGCAAAGGGGCGGGCAGTACTTCAGCATACTGTCAAACAGTGTTGTTTATTTTTATTTAAACAACACGTTTTTCTCGTCCAGCAACCACAAGTGCCACAAATACAGGAAAAAAGGACTTAAAAGCCTTTTTCAACCACTACTTTGACAGAGAAAGTGCTTATAGATTTGAAGCTCCTTCAATAAACCACATTAATCATTAAACAGTGACCAAATTATATTTTTTGGTTTTATTGTGGCAGTTTTACTGTATGTCACAGTTTATTATTTATTGATACTATTTAATTAATAGGCTCATTCTTCTGACAGGCATGTATGGAATATAAAACATTAATTAAACAGAGATAATAAAATAAAAGCATGTGGCCAAACTAATAAATCTGCTCTTCTAACCTCTAAGATTTGAACACAAAATAAATACTAGAGTCAGGCCATAACAGAGTACCTGTTATGGTTTCTGTTAGATGTAATGGCACTTTTTGTTTGCCACTGTTTTTAAACAATGTCAACATCTGGCTCGTTAGCATTAATGTGTCCACAGCCGAGAGCAGCTTTCAAACAAACTCTGTTTGGACTTATTCTTCCAAACTTTGCAGCACAAAATGATTGTATTGCCAGGAAAAAGCACCTGTTAGCCTCTAGCTGGGTTTCTCCTGGCAAAATGAGCCTTTGGGGTTATGCTCACAAGCGTGTTAACTTACTTAGCAGAAGCCTGTATTGTTTCCTGTTATTTCTGGCCATTTGACAAAATAAAATAAAGCATTTTAATCTTATCCAAATTAAACTACACTTAAATCAAAACAGCTGTCTACTTATTCTTTTTTAAATAAATAATAAAAAAAATAAAAATCACAGTTCTGGTGATTTTCCTTTGGTGGAAGGGTGGGTACCAAGTTTGTTTTTCAATGCAGGAAGCGCATTTATTAACCTAGAGTAACATGTTCATTATGCTGGCCTCATCTGGAGCTGTCTGTACCCCGCCTGCAGTGAACTTTAAGCATGGAGGGAGCCTGTCCAGGAATGAGACAAGACGAGTCTCATTTTGAGACTGAAAACCTTACAAAGAGCTGACCCAACTCCTTCCTGTTATATTTTTCATCTTCCATCTGTCTTTATCGCTTCTGAATGTAGCAACAGAGTCTCAGACTGCCACTTGGCTAACTAGCATTATGTAGGTGGTGAAATTTAGCAAATGTGCAGTTTTTGGTGGTACAAATAGTTTGTGTTACAAATTACAGAACTCATAGTTCAGTAGAATTGGTTACATAATATCAATTGCCTTATACATACAAATTGACATTAATAGACTATAAACTCTTTGATCTGCCATGGTGGTCTTTTTTTCTGCTCACCTATATAATGTATGATATTGTGTCAGGAATACCACCAGCAGTATGCAGCAGCTTTATAAAGTGGTACATCCAGGTCACATTATTAACCAAGTGGTAAATACAGAGTGTAAAAAATTAACTGCAATCCTCTGGGCTTTTTTGACAGATAGCACTTGTGTGCATGCTGCTATGTGAACTGGTAGGAATGACCCAGTGTGTGAGTCTGGCCCATTAGAGCACAAAAAGCCATTGTGCATCATTTGCTGAGAGGAGGAATGGGGAGACAGAGGGGTGGCGTGTGGAGCTGAGGGAGGGGTCAGTGACCTTCTTCATAACCAACCAGATGACCTCATTCACAGCACATAGGAATCCTCTGTCTCCCCCCACTGTTCTTTATCACACTCACCATCCTCCCATTGCTCTCGGAAGCCTAACTCGCCTTTTTTGCTTTCAGCGAACACAATAAATTAACTGAGTGGGGACAAGCTCATGCCCTAACCCTTTCATATAGACGACACATTCTTTCCTGCCAGTTATCCATGTTTTTTATGCCAGTCTTTCCCATGTTGCACAAAGTGTGACAGGGACTCTTTGTTTCGCCAATTAAAGCCTAATCATATGAAAACACCTATTGTTTCTGCTGTGTAATCTCCTCCCAACCCATGCACTGATAAGGATAGGCAGACTTAAGCCTCGCTACAAACAGACAAGCAGCAACAAACACTAAACGAACACAACAGGCTCAAAACTGGTTCACTTTCTGTCACAGAACTTAGTTCATGAGCTGCTCCTGTCACCGTGGGCTGCATGTGCTGCACATGGGCATAAATTATGCTAAGCAAACCATGTTTTGTATTACAGCAGAAGACTGCAGGGCAGACAGCCACTGTAAAATACAACTGTGCAACACATGTAATTGGAGTTGGGCCAGACAGTTACTATGTGTGACTGTGTCACTGAGTCAGAGTAAACCCTGTTCAATCAACTGAACCACTGCTGTACAGGTTGAAGGAACAATGACATAAAAATCTACAGAGGACAAAAAAAAAGACTGCTGTTTGTAAAAGAAATGTGTGCACCTCTATCCAAGACAACATAACTCCATCACTACAAACACGAATGAGAACACCAACAACAAGGACAGTACAGGGACTGCTACCTGCAATTAGTGTGACCAGGTGTCCCACTTAATGTATGGCTGCACAGCATTTTTATCCCTCGTCTCCCCGACCCACATATTGAGACAACATACCACACTTGGATTGGTTCAAGCTAACAAAATTCAACACGCGAGTCTCACAAGAAACATGGCTGCCAAAGACATGAGCCGTTTATGGATGAATAAATAGAAAAACTCAGAGATAATTAGCAGAAAGAACAGAAGCTGAAGTAACACTTTTAAACCACTGTAACACTGTGATGACATTAAAACTGTAAGACTATCACTCAGGGGCATTAAAGCAATTTTTAGCTTTTATTTATCCTCGTAGGAAGTTGTAAAATGTGTATTTAAATACAATAAACAACATCTGTTTATGCGCCTGATCCCAAATCTCTAACCTGTCTAAAAATTAAGACCATCTCATGCCACATAAAAATCTTTTCCCCACCACATGTTACAGGTCTGCTACAGGTAACGTGCTGTTTTATTAGATAAGAGGGACAAATGTTGCCTGGTATTAGTAATAGAAACACTTTAAACTTGAATATCTGCTAAAAAAATGATGCTCCTTTACCAGCATCTTAGCTTGTAAACTAAGAGAGTTCATATGCCTATGTCATCTACGCCAGCGGTCCCCCAACCCCCGGGCCTCGGACCGGTACTGGTCCGTGAGTCGTTTGGTACCGGGCCGCGAGAGTTGGTTTTCAGGGTTTTTAGCGTTATTTTGTTATCGTTTTTATCGTTAACTCTGTTTTCCTGGGTCTTTTCATGTGTGTTATGAATAAATCTTCTTTTTTTTCGGTACCGGTACTAGTTTTATTTTGTTGTATTTATCCGCAACACCTTAAAGGCCGGTCCCTGAAAATATTGTCGGGCATAAACCGGTCCGTGGCGCAAAAAAGGTTGGGGACTGCTGATCTACACCTAAAATAAATACATAAAAAAAGCCTTCCTGCATGATTTGATAGAGGACATCCTCCTTCACTCTGCTGACATGTGTGACAAAACCAGTTTCACAGTCTTTGAAACTATCTTTATAACTGGTAAAAGTTAAATATGTCAAAGGCCTCTCTTGATTAAAAACGAAAGTAATTTAGTACTCATATAACACAATATCGAAGCTTTTACCCAGTATATAAGCATTTAAGAGAAGTCTGCATGCATGTGAAATCCTTAACATTAGGGCTGCACGATTAATCGTTAGAAAACCGCGATCTCGATTCATACTTATGTGCGATCTCATTTCCAAATGACAACGATTTAAAAAAAAAAAGAAAAAGAAAAAAAGACGACGATTGTACCGCATTTTGATCCGGGACGTACTCTGCATGAAAACAAGCGCTCACTCTTCCTGCTCAACAAATGACAAGGGCGGAGCCTTATACCACGTGATACAGAAGCTGTGCCGTGTGATGCTAAAATTAGCAGGGAAAAAACAACGGAGAGCACATCAGGGATGACGAGAAAGTGACAGGAGAAAATCCGTCCCAGTCAACCACCCAAACATCAATAACGGGAACCTTATACAGCGCTTCCCTATACCTGTCGAACTCCCGCAGGCACAAAGAAATTACGGAGGCTATCACTTATCACCTGACCAAAGATATGGCTCCCATCGACACTGTGCAAAACGAGGGATTTAGGAAAATGATCAACACCCTAGACAAACGCTACACAGTGCCGTCCTGCAACTATTTTTCTATTGTTGCACTACCTGCTCTATACATGCAGTGTCGAGCAACGGTGGAGACGGAATTTCAAGCAGTACAACATTTTGCGGCAACAACAAAACGTGAGAAATTTGTTGTTTTTATGTTTATTTATTGTTTTTATGTTCAGTCTCAACTATTAGGAAGTTGATGTGCAGTTAATAAGTGCAATAAATATTTATACTGGAAAAGAAAATCGTGAGAGAATCGTGATCTCAATTCTAAACCAAAAAAATCGTGATTCTCATTTTATGCAAACTCGTGCAGCCCTACTTAACATTGAGGAGATTTCTACAAGATGAACTCAAATTTTTGTGGGGGTTTGGGACTTCAAACAACATCCTGAAAATATTTATTATATTTACAATTGTTTGGAACAATGCTGACATTATTTCTGGCACCGGTTTGTTTTTTTTTCTCAGAACTGTCAATTCTGTTCAAAGCAGGACCGGAGAAATCTAAAGGGACAACAACATCTAAAGAACAATGCAGCAAGCGTCTTTACAAGAGATCGACTGCATTCAAGATGAAAAGCCGACTGCCCTGGGTAAAAATACAAACAAAACACGACTCGCAAAATTCTGCATCATTGTGTAATTAGAGCTCCCAAACCAGAAAAAGTCTGTGAAGGACACATCAAACGACATCTCAATCTCTGCCTTATCAAACTGGACGCCAGAAAGCTTGTTTAGAAATGTCTTTAAGACAATGACACGTTTGAAATTAAAATATAAGAAACAGGTGAAAAATACAAAAACCATAATAACTCATAATAACAATATATAAAAACTGCAGCTTTAAGGCAGCAGTGCAGATGCCAGATTAAAAGTTGGCATTGAAGCAAATGGCGCAGTATACAGGCTAAAGGCATCATTTTGCAAAATTATGCAATTTACAGTGAAATTTTTACAGCACGTTGCACAATGACACAACTAACAAGCAACAGTACTGTGAATAGTAGAGTATGGCTTTTGAAATGCAAGGACGGAAAACGTGTTGAAAGCACGGTGGCAAAATGCTCAGTAGTGATCTCACTGCCTCCTCCTACTTCACTTTCTTTGGCCCCTACAGGAGGTTATGGCAGCACTGCCTGCTCTTGCCAAGCTTCACAGAAACAACAAGGGCTGCTGAGGAACAGTTAAATTATTCATCTCAGATTCATCAGCCTGCGACTAGTTAGAAACCCCTGCAAAGGCTGAAAACCACAGGCAGACTGATTTAACGCTGGGTGTTATGAATAGGAAAGGGCCAGAGGACGCTTTGGGCAAACGGGGGTTATATGAGAGTATAGAAACGTTACAAAGCTAAAAAAAAAAAAAAAAGGGGGGGGGGGGTAAGAAAGAACGTTTCTGCACTTTGATATTTCCACAGGAGTTGAATCAAGTTTCCTGTTGCTGGCTGTTAGGGGAAAAAAATTTCACAGAGTCAAAGACAAAATTATTCATCGAGCATTTCCAGGCATTTAAAGCAAAGGAGTAATTCCTACGTGTCACGGTGGCATTCGCATTAAGCCGAGCTAAAACACTCTATGAGAGCAAGTGTGGGGAAAACAAACACCAGGCTGGAGGTTAAGTGTTCTGACTGTGCTCCGGTGAAATTCCTGAGCTGGCTGCCAACGTTCGCTTTGCCGTTCCTCCTCTGAAAGGAGAAAGAAAATGAATGCAGATCGGTGGGCGAGTGAGACGGGAACAGAGTGAGCATTCAGCTCTTCTTTTTTTTCCCCCCTCATCTCCTTTTATGATAAAAATAGGGGACGAAAACAGGATATGGTGCTGGTCAATTATAACCAGTGTATGTGTTGGGACAGTTCAGACTTTAAAAACAGAGTGGAAAGGGGAAAAAGAGAGAAAATGAGGTGGACTTCTGTGAGTGAGGCCAGTGGGAGAGCTGTTTGAGGCATGCAAAGAATGTAGCAGGGTGGGGCCCATACTTCTGTAACTGAGAAATATAGCGCAAGTTGCGTATTTATATAAATGTGCAACGGAGGAACCAGATAAGAGGTGATTCATTGTGTAATCTAAAATAAGTAATAAAAATAAAATAAACAGACAGGCTCACCTCTGTGGGTCTGGAAACAAAAACAAAACAAAAACAGAGCTTGTCACCACAGCAAGAAAACAGCTCCCCCTCCCTCCCCGTGCCTGTCTGAAGGAAAACAAACCACTGAGTCCCCCTCTTTATAGCACTTTCCTGTCTGAAGCAGGCATGACTTCCTGGATATGTTATTCCATCAGACACAAAAATTTAAGACAGATGGTAAAAGCTGACAAAACTTGGGTCAAATGCAATGGTGGAGCTCTAGTTTTAGAGACGGGAACAAGTAACCCAATTTACTGAACAAGTCTGTGTCAGGAAGCTGTTGTAAGATTACGACATCCCTCAGTTCATCTTCCGCTTTAATCCTGCTTGTCATCATCTAATGAAACACAGAAACAAGTATGACTCCCACTTTAACAAGAACCACGATTTTCCAGGAAGATTTCCGGTCCATCTGGTTACCTTACTCTCTTATTGCTCATTCTGATGCAATGGCTCTGCTTTTAGGGAAAAATAAAGAGAGATAAAACTGCCTGCAGCCATGTGTGGCCTAACAGCCAGCAGCATCATAAGGAAAGACACTTAGTCTTGGCGACACAAGCCTGATAGTCAGCCAGGCAGTTGGGGCAGGGCACGAAGACAGGAGGCCAGGCAGAGAAATCGCTGATAAGGAGTCCCCAGCACTCACGGGATTGAGTCCTGAGATAAGACCCTGGAACTGTCAGTGGATGACTTTATCATACAGCATCCACAGGGTGGGAGTGGTTTTCTCGGGGCGAGAGCAGCACCAGGGGAGCAAGATGGCTCCAGGGCCAGAAGCTGCGGTGGGGGTAGGCAGAGGTACAACAGAAGAAAGTGTCAAGCAAATGCTGTGACTCTGTTTCCTTCTACAAACCCTCCACATCACCCTGTCAGACTTGTGCCACCACCTAATTTATTACCAGGGAGGAGAGACCGCGTAAAGGAACCACATTAGGGCCAGAGTAAGGCCCACTAGTGTGTCTACCTGATGTGCATGCACAATCGTATATATGCAACTGTTTGTGGTACATCAGGTATGATTCTCTACTGGATTATATACAGAGTTTCTCCTGTCTCAAAATCGGACTTTAGGGGGAAGGGGTGGATGAAAACACATGTACAGCAAGCACAACTGGGCCAAATGTAGTTAAGGGAATGAGTCTGTGTTACTATACTAAACAAAGATCTGTTTATTTCCCTGATATTTCTGGTAAAAATGCTGTTTAAAGAGAGAGGACAGATGGCTTGAAAGAGGAGTGAAAGAAGCCATCTATGTCCACTGTGAGCAACCATCTTTGAACAGAGGCGGGGGTTTACGACACCAACTCTCTGCCATCTATAATCCAGTTTTGAGATCCCTTCCCAGACACCTTAACGCCCACTCACATCCTGGGCCATCTGACCTCAGGAATTCGCATGATAAGGTGGGGCCAGGTTTCACAATGAACACACCCGAAACTCTGGCTGATTGGGACCCACACCCAGTTTCACACCTAGGCTCAGGCGATTAGAGGATCATCAGGGGGTCCTTTTGTCCCTCTGTGGGGGGATACTCCCACTAGGTTTATATCTGGGACTCTCCACCATTTGACCTTAGAACGGAAGAAGCTTCTCGGATGAGAGGTGAAACATCTTCAAGCAACTTAAAGAAGTCCAGACGCTTTTCTTTGCAAGCTCCTTTGACTGCTGTTTAAAGAGTTTTTTCCTTGGTAGAAAGTGTTTTAAAAAACAAAAACAATATTCATATGCTGAAAAAACCCACATATAACAGCAAGAGCACGTTTTCAAAGTCACGGGACGTATGCTGGAAGGTGAACCAAGTTTAGTGCTGATCTCAGCACATGAGAACTGGAGGAACACTTTTTCAATGAAACGCTGTAGTGGTACACTCCTAGCATTTCTAGATTATCGGTAGATATGAGAAGTTAAAACAAAGAAGTTAAAAGGTTAAACATTGCTGCCCTCATTAGCTGGTATCTGAAATAGAGCTTGCTTGAGATTATTTCATGTTTTGTTAACATACGACACAAGGGAACTAGTGGAACTATCATGTTACGACACTGCCTGTTGCTAGCCGTAGCTGCGGCCCCAATGGACGCTGGCGCTTCTTTCTCGCCCTCTCTCTCTGACAGAAACCATTGTGGTCCTGTTGTTGTACCTGTAGAAAAATGACCAGATGTATGACAACTGCAGTAAACTAGTATTTAACTACGCAAAAGTAGCAATATAGCTACTGTACAGGTGTCTGGGTGCAAGCTTGGAAGAAAGAAAAACTGCAGCTGCTAATGCTTGCCGCTCTTATCTAATATTGTGTGCATGCAATGCGATGCATGGATCAAAGAGCCACAGAATTCAGCAACATTTAAAACACAATTTTATTCTATAAGAATATAATTAAATGTTTTAGAGAACTGTTAAATACTTTTAGACTAGCTGAGCATCTGGAGCTGGGACAACCAGGAACATCCCTGCTATAGACACCGAGAAAGGCAAAGTAATGATCAGTTTATACCGTAGTTCTTTATTGTTAGATAACATATGCAGAAAAAACCCTTCAGAGTAATTTACCTGCCGACAGCTATATAAGAGGCACTGTGTGGGTCATATGCAGAATAACCAATAATCATAATATACTTATTGAGCAATCAAAATAGTTATTGGATTCCGCTCTAGGGGATTTAACAGGTTTCTGCTTGCAACAACAGCCTTGGCCTAACACCCCCCAACTTTATCTGTGTTCCCTTACAGCTCTGAGCACTATCTCACTTTGTGAGCTGTGCTCAATCTTGTTAGCTGCTAAATTGATTGCATGTCAGAGGTTACTGCAGGTCCAGCCCTGTGCCGAGGAACGCCAAGGGTCAAGCTACAGTGGGAGGGCAGTGCAGCAATGGCAGACACAGGAATACAGGGGGAGGAGAGGGGGGACTGCTATACACGAAAGACTGACAGAAATGTGGGACGTCAGGTAGAGAACAGAATTCAGACTTCCAGCAGTCACCCATTTATCACAATCTGTTCACTAAAACAGCTGTTCCCTGAAGACCAATTCCCCACAAACGCACCACAGTGGACAGCAGACTGTTTGTCCTCCAGAATGCTGACAGCTCTCACAGGAATGTCCTGTTAAAACGTGACACACAGAAATAAACAAGCAGACACTAAAACTGTATGCAAAGGGAAATGATGTAGCTAGGAACAAGTGGCACATTGCACCACGTGGCTTCACCGCACAATTGCACATTTAATCTATTATAGCAACAATCCACAAAAATAGGCACATTGCTAAGGCTGGGTATTGTGGCCCAAAATGCTGATTTTCCATTTTGGAGGCTAATGGATGATTTACTACGTCAATGTATTAGTTTACTCGCCACTCAAGACAAATCGTGACTCAAAAACAGCTTATTAAAATAAAACTGAAGGCCTGCACAAAACAAACAAAGAAAACAGCACCACTAGCAACTGCTAATGTTTACATATTGCAATTATAAAGAAAAACACTAAGAGCAGCTGGGCAACAATAACAAAATAGCGAGAGGGAGTACAATGTTATTCCCACCAAGCTAATGCTTGTGTAATTTCTCTTTGCTGGTGCCCGGTCTTGTTACACAAAATGAAAGTAAGACCACTAATGTTAGCCATTTTTAAACTGTGGTTTTTGGAATTGAAACAGAAGCTAACATGTGAATCGCATTGCTCCCATTTTACAACATGCCTTTGTCTAAAGTCCTGAGCAGCTCTGCTGTGCAGCTGCTGTTAGTTTTCAAAAACTTTACATGTCTTTGCAAAACTGACCAATTTTTATATCTGTGGAGTAATCTGACTACATTTCTTCATCTTCATTTCATCATAACAGGAGCTCAGAATAAATATATTGCTGAGAAATCTGACTATTTTGCCCACCCACAGACACTCATCAAACTTCATGGCAACAACTAATAAAAATCTTGCCTTCAACATTTCCCGTACTTCACTACTAGGACTGCATTTCTAGATGTTATACAGTCTGTCTCCTTCTACCAAGAGAAAATATAGCAATTTGAAGCAGCTTGTTGGCAGGCAGATCGTAAATAGAAATAAAAAAAACTCCACAGCAGGTGTCACCTCAGGGAGATGAACAACTGCAACGGAAGGGGATTTCAAAAAGGGGGGCACGTCAATCGGCCAGAGTGACCTTGAGGGACAACATGCATGCTGGGAAAGTAACGGGGTCGTCCGTGCACGCAGGCTTGCTAAAACAGGGCGGGAGCGGTGTTCGCACAGGAGGGTGGTGTCGGCTTTCTTGCGCACATGGAAACAGCTGTGTAGACATGCACAAAATGCTGGGCGGGAGGGTGAGGTGGGGGAGATGAGCAGCTGTCGGAAGGGTGCACTGAGAGATGGGAGGAATTGGGAGAGTTTAAAATATTCAACTGCAACTGGTTATATTTTTGCTCTCATTAGCAGCACTTAAATCTGACAAAGGAAGGCGTTTAAGCCGTTCAGTCACATTTAAGCCCACAAAACAGACTCAGAAAGCAAAGCCCATCCTCTGAGAATTAGTTTTAAACAATACACAAAAAACGTCCAACACTAATGTAAAGCTTTATCAACAAATTAGCACAGTCATTAACTTTTTGTTGTTTGGCACAGTATACTTGCCTTCATGGGACACCTTCAATGTGCAAGAAATGGCTGAGATATCGAAGGCACGTAGCATACTCCGTGGGGAAAACAGCGTAACTTGTTAGGTCAAATACAAGTCAGACCTCAGTCTATCCAGTCTGACTAGAAAGGAAAGAGAGATGCTATCTTTACTACTCAAATGTCAACTACCAACCACCATTAAAATTTTTTTTTTTTTTTTTTTTTAAATCACAACTCTACACTACTTTTCTGAACTTCGGGAGGAGCAGACATCCAACATCACATGAAACGCAACATAAACAAGCCTGATTCTACTAGATGTGGTGGGGCCTGCTTACAATATATACAAGGGGACGAGGGGACCGAGAGGAGGTCTGCTCCAAATACCACATCAGAGTTTTGGCCCCCTCCACAGGGAGATGAAACCAAACAACAGAAGAAGCCAGACAGTCAGGCAGACAGGCCTTCACTACCATCATCTGATACACACATGCAACTTTTAGCAGCAGGGTAAAGTTTGGGCTGGTGCCGTGGAAACCCTCAAAAACATCAGATGTGCCGTTTTAGAGGAGCGAGACTGGGAAGTTACAAGTGATTTCTTAAACACCAGAGGACTGGATGGTTTTGCAAGTTTTTTAACAACGGGCGCTGCAACGAAGCATCAGACCAGAGCACCGAGTCGCTTGCAGAAAGCAAATGCAATTTTTATCCAACTCCTCCTTGACTTAAGAGTCCGTTTAATGAACACAACTGGGAACCTTTATCAGCTCAGCCTTTTTAGTATTCCTGAGATGCAAACAGATACATTTTAGTTGGCCCCATGTATAAAAAGTCAATAGACAAAAATGCATTATTTGCATGGAGTTCTTTCTTTTTGAGGGGTTAACTCAAAAGTTTACCAAAAGCAGCAGGGCTGAGCTGTTAACAGTGTGGATGAGAGGAAAAAAAAAAATAGGAGAATACATCTGCTTCCTAACTCTCCCTCAAATGAAAACACCAACACACCCAGCAGTCCCACATGACTACAATAAAAGTGCAAGATATTTCATCAGTTTTGTGAAGTATTTATGGGGTGTGGAGACGATCAAATTGGAGGCCGAAATCATTAAAAACAAAAAAATACGTGTGCATTGCAGAGCTGCAGATTTTCTGAGAACATCATGCATAAGAGACTTTAGCAAGCCTCAAACTAAATAAAAAAGATGAAGAAGTGCAATTTTCTACTAATAAAAAAAGCACTATAAAAATGTCCTATAGGCAAATGAGAAGACTTCACTATTTACTGCACCAAAGCAGCACCCAGGCTTAAACTTAAAGTCAATGTACATCCGTTTAGCGTTATGCAAGCTTTAGTTTCATAGTGGCAATAAGTAAACAGCTCCGCATTTGTCTTGTTTATCGCCCATCAAGACGGCCAGAAAATCTTTGCAGACCGGTTTAGCAACTACATACTACAGAGCCTACTCATCCAGACATGTTACCGAAACTCATAGGCATGCGCTACTTTCAGGTCCTCTTTCCTCTTAAGAAATAGCCCGTTCATGCTGTAGCTTACGGGGTAGTCTTATTTTTAAATTCATCGTGATGTCCGATCCAAAGCTTCACACAAAATGCATGGGGACAGTCTGCCAGGGGGCTGTGGCGCTCTCTAGTGTCCCCAGCTCAGTTACATAAACCACAGGTCCAACCTTCCGCTTAGACCAGCTTATGATAATGATACTATCAACATAAACGGCAAACAATCCTGGGTTATCAAAGCCACAGGGGGTGCCAAAATCAGTGACAGGGCGCAGGAAACAAATTCTGGCTGCCAAATCCAGCCTGGACGGCGCCGCTGACAAAAAAAAAGGGCGACGCAGTTTTGGTAGGGCAAGCTTGACTGGTTAAAAAAAAAAAAAAAAGAGGGGAAAAAAGAAAACACGACGGCAGCTGCAGCAGGGGAAGGAAATACAGACAAGCCCCCCTTCTAGGTTTTAAGGCAAATGTTGTAGTAGCCAAAAGAAGAGGGAGAAAGACAGCGGTGCCGCGTTTAATGAAAAAGTTAGACGGCTGAAATAATCTTCCGAGTACCGCCCCCCCCCCCCTCCTCGCAGCAACTCAGTGGCCATTGTTTGGGCAACAAGCAGAGACATTCCGCCGTGCTGTTAGACTCGGCCGCTGGGCAACAACTAACACGACCCTCGGAGTAAGGCAAAAGGAGAGGAACACGAGCAAACCCAAACACCCCCCCAACGTGTGTTTATAGCAGTGTTAAGCACAGCAATTGCAGTCTGTTTATTACATACGTGGCCAAGTTAACGCCACTGCCTGGTTCTTGAAGAGTTCAGCAGACACCCAGACAGGCTAGCTGAAAATGTTGCTAACCCGAGCGGCTAAACTGCTGTGTGGAACATGTGGAACCAGGGCCCCAGAGATTGTTCTTTTTTTTTTTTAAACTGAGAACAACATTTGTATAACCTGAAATAAATAAAGATATTTTTATATCTTTATTTATTTTTATAAACTTGCCTGTTAACACGTCTGACAACATGACAGTGATATGCGATTTTTATTTCTTAGGCAAGTAAGAGAAAGTTTTCATCTCGTCGTCACAAAGTCAAGAGAGCAGCAGAAAACTCCGGTGGACTCGGAGCTCAGGGAGAAACAAACTCGCTCCGGTAGGATACTAGTGCGTTTCTTGGGTTGTATTGTGGGGCAATTCTCACTGGAAGTTGGTACTACTACGCCTGCCACCGCCTGGAATATCGGGGTGCCCTCTGCTAGTGTATCCCCGGGTTTCGCTAACGATTTGCGGCAGGGATGCCCAGCGAAGCCGTGCCGACACCGGACTGCACCGTGGTCATGCTTTAACCCACTCCCCCACCTCTCCAACGAGGAGGGTGTCTCTCCAGAAGGCCACTTACCTTCATCCAGAAGCCTCTCTAGGTGTGTGAAGATGCCGCAGAGATTTGGCAAACTGGTCATGAGCTTCTTCTCGTTCAATAATTGCATTAAATAGTCGGGACTCGGCCTCGGTCGCTCCTTCACTTCGACCTCTCCGACCATCATATTTGCGGCGAGAGCGGAGAACAAACCACCGCGAAGCACAGAATCCTCTTTTAAGGAAAAGAGAAAAAAAACGAAAAAAGAAAAAAAAAAACTTGCGGCTCCTCGTTTCCCTCCTCCTGATAATCAGAAGACTCTGTGAGACCCCCCTAAAATCAGGTTTGGTTTGTTCTTGTTGTTTGAGTGGAGAGGGGGGACAAAAAAAAGAAACCGTTATCTCCCTTCCACAGACTCGTGCGCTGTACTCTCCTCTACGCCGTGTGCGCTCGGGGACGTTCGATTCCACCACTGTAGGCGCGAGAGCCTGTTCCACCGGAAAGGGTCCGCCCTCCTTAACGCTCATTGGACATCTTGCTTTACAGAGTAACCAATCATTCCTCAGATCCGAGCTACAGGGGCGGAGTCGAGTCGTTAGCGGAATGACGGACGGGTATTGTAGCCAATGAGACGCAGTGCGCAGGAATGCACATAATGCTTCTAATATGTTGTCAACAGAATAGAACACATTTACCTCCTCCTTCCCCCAAACTAACAGCAACATTTTCCAGATTTAATCTTAGTCTCTCATTCTTTGTTCCTTAATAGCCTGACACTGCCATAAGTAAGTTCATAACTGTCATACCACACCATTCATGTGTGTCAAAGGTTCATGCAGTGGAATGGCTTCATTTTAAGCCCAAAGAACAAACATCAGACACAGCGATAATTTCACCTAAGATATTGTTTACAATCAGATTTTTGTGTATGCATGGATATGTCCTGATGGAAATAAGAATACAGGTGTCTATACAGCCTATAGTGGCTGAGGCTTGGAGGGAAGCTATTAGAAGCCTGGATACCATTATAATTCCTACAAAGGGATATCAATAACATATTTTTTCATCTTCCAAATAAGATATGTCATTATTAGGAGAGCCATACAACCTCCAGTAAAGAAATGCTTTCATAATTAAATTTTTACCCCCTAGCAACATAAGTTGTAAGCATAGAACAACAGAATGACTGTCTCCAGAGTCTTTAGATGTGGAGCACTTTCAGCCATTAAGTTGCTCAGCTGTTCTCATCGCTGTGGTTGCATTAACTTTTTCATTGGCGAAAGAACAAAGAAATCCTTTATATTGCACAAGGACATACATGTTGTGTCAAAACTTCAGCCCCGCTTGTCATTCAGACTGTATGAGGCCTGGTGTGATTCCAGGTCTCGGTAATGACGTGTATGGGTCTCCTAATCTATGGAGTAGTCAGCTGATTTGAAAAGTCATACGTGGGTTGAGTGCTTCATGCACAGGGTTTGTGTGCAGCAGAGGCAGTACACTTGCCAAGACCAACCTACGAATCAGGATGATTGTGGATTTCATGTGTGGGCTCCACTCTGGGATGCTAAAATATGAAATAAAGATCAAACTTGCAGTTCATATCCTACAACATGCCTATTGTTACTCAAGACTTGTACATCTTGTTATCCGTCTGGGACTGATTGATCAATGCTCTGGTAATCAATAGAGACTTTTCATTGTCCTGTCCTTGGGAGAACCTTTCAACATGTCCTTTGAAGATTAAAATACTTGATCGATGAAATGCACGCATGCAACCAGCTACCTCAACTTAGATCTGATTTGTGTGAAAATAAACCACAACTGGTGCAATTTTAACAGCTGTTGGTTAAGAGGCACCAAACTATGTCTGAGCCATGACCTTGGCAGCCATTCGATTTGTTCGCTTGTTGCTCACCCACTTGTGTTTTTGTATAACAAAAAAAAAGGAAGAAAGTCCCTACAGTGGGTGCTTAAACAGCTGCATCATAACCTCCTGGCTTTACTTTGTCGCCACTGTGTTGCAATGAAATACAAACAATCTGGTCCAAGGTATTAGAGTCAGTGCAGCATGTCCAATAAACTGATCAAACAACACTAACTATATGTGGTGATGTGCTTGGACTAACATTGTCCCACAGTATTATTAGCTCAAAAAACATATGCCACTCATAACATACCAATCAGCCAAATCGTTAAAGCCACTGAGATGTGAAGCAGATAGCATTGAGCATCTCACTGTAGTGCAACGTTCTCTTGGGAAACCTTGGTTGCAATCACGTGGATCTTTCTTTGATACATAACAAATGCACCCACCGGTCCCACTGCAATTCCATCTGCTAACGGTGGGCTCCCTTAGCAGGATAGTGTGCACACACATTCAAATCCAATTCAGGATCCACAGAGGCTCAACTGTAAAACTCATAGGTTCCACAGAATCTGCCTGTCTGCCAGTGTCAGGACCCCAAAGGACTGGTGTCCATACCCTGATGTGTTTTTCAATTTTATTTATAATAGCGCCAAATCACAACAACAGTTCCCTTAAGGCCCTTTACGTTTCAGGTTACAGACCTAGCAACAATACAGAGAAACCCCCAACAATAAGACAACACTCCATGAGCGAGCACTTGGCGACAGTGGGAAGGAAAAACTGCCTTTTAACAGGAAGACACCTCTGGTAGAACCAGGCTCAGGGAGGGGCAGCCATCTACTGCGACCTGTTGAGCGCGTGGGGAAGGACACAAGACAAAAGACACACCGTGGACAAGAGTCAGAGATTAATAATACCTCATAATTAAATGCAGAGAGGTAAATAAAACACAGAGAGTGAAAAAGAATCAATCAGTGCTTCATGTGAAGTTCCCAGCAGCCTAGGCCTATTGCAGTGTAACTAAGGGAGGGTTCACCGTCACCTGATCCAGCCTAACTATACGTTTCATCAAAAAGGAACGTTTTAAATTTCTTCGCCTGTTCTGGTGTAACAAAGAGGGAACCTATACAATATTAGGCCGTTGAGTATGACATCAGGGCTACATCCAAAATGCCTGCTCAAAACCAAAAGAAAAACGCGTGCAACCGGCCGTTCAGCCCTAGATGAGGGCAGTTAGGAGAAGAGCATGCCACAGAAGGCTTCCTGTCAAAGCAGGAGGACAGGTATGGTTGCCTTAACAACCGGTGCAACACATTCTTGGATATAGCTACATACATTACTGCTATAATTACTGAGCTTCCGGTCAGACAAACTGAGCTCAGAAGAGACAAAATCCTGCTTCAGATTGTTTTTGAACTACCTATTATACATCAAAAGGACTTTACGATCTAAAACTCTATACTTGAAGTGTCTGGAATTAACTATTTGATCATAATTTCAACCAGTGACCAGGGAAATTCAGATAGTAACGCTTTTGCATAAAGGCTCGTCACTTACACTGCCACCAATTATACAGGATATGTAATATTAGTCCCATCGTCCAAATGGTCTGCATTATCACAGGGCTATCTTAAACCCCAGATGATAAAACATCCCTTGAAGTCAAACGCTGATAAGTGATTTCAGCGGATAAGACTAAGCAGATAGGCAGAGGAACGAGAAACCCAATTTTCATGTGACTTGGAGATAGCTAAATTGTTCACGGTGTTGACTTTATGTTTCTCTTTTTTCCCCCCTCCTGCCTTATTCTTTGAATATAAGCGATGGAAAAAGTCATAGTCTTCTAGCATCAAAAAGAATCTGGCATTTATTCTGAGCTTTGAAAATGGGCTTAGTTCTTATCACCAACGGTGTGCATGGTAATTTGCACCTTGCCTAGCGCTCATTCTTCTGAGATGGGTCACATACGCCCTGTGTGTGTGCATGAGTATATACGTGTGTGAAACAGCAACAGAGAGTTAGAAGAACTGAGCGAGACGCAGCAATAGCATACGTAAGTGTGTGTGTGTGTGTGTGTGTGTGTGCCCATGCATGCTTGTGTCTTCTGACAGCCCGAGAGTAAACAGAAACGATATTAATCCCCCCCCTTTTGCTCCCCCTGCCCTTGTGTTTTCGTCATTTTTAATAACACGGTTTCTATTCAACAATTAATCCAATTAACAAGGATCCAGATAATTAATGAACATGCGTTTAGGCCCTTTTGAAGAGAGGCTGTTAGCTCCCTCACAATGAGCTTTGAGAGCACCTTGGGTTCTCGAATGAAAGTATGCTGCTGGAAACAATCGAGCCCTCGGTAGGGCCCCTGCAGCTTTTCACGGCTTGCCTCGGGGGCCACAGCCACAGGAACGCGAGTCAGAGCTGGTGACTCTGTCGAGGCAAGGCTGTCTGCGATAAAGACTGCAGCTCTGGAGGAGGCGAACAGAGAGAGACCCACGGGCTCTGATAACACGCATACATACAAACAAGTACAACATCTCTCTCTTTTTCTACCGACTTGCTAGTTTGGGGACTGTGGGGAGAAACTGCTGGCAGAATCTGGGTCATTTACATTTTGAGGAAGGTGTGAGCACAACGAGAAAGAAATAAATGTCCTTCTAGCAACCACAGCACATACAGAGAAACGCATAATGCCCCTATTATTCATTTTAACTTGTATCATAGGCGTGACATGACAAATGCACTATTCTTCCTTGTGCATTGTTTCCCTCACACTTGTTTGTGCTTGGTGGTACTAAACAGTGTCCATGCAGTATTTTTTTTTGTCTTCAAATAATCACCTGATGTAAGCATTGGAGATACAATGGACAAAGAGTAAGCGAGTGTAAGTGAAGCAAAGGTGGGGCATGTTCAGATGACAGGCTAATAATGAACTTCCCCTCTAGGTATACTTTAGTGGTCTGTAAAGATTTGCAAAGGTCAATCAATTTACAACCTCTAAACTGCTTTGTAGGCACTTATTTTAAATGTCAATATTGCCACATATGTTGATATTTAACTGTATCTGTGTTTACCTCTCAGTAGCTCCTATCGCCTATTGTTAGGAGAAGCTCCAAACATTTCTGGACAGAGTAATTAAAAACTGCATTTTAGCAGTAAAAGTAGTTCTTAACTTTGAGAAGCTGAGAGGTAATTTGACTTTTTCTGGACAATTCTTCCAAAAATACAGCCATAATTTATTATGAAAAAATATTTCAATGGTGGAGAGTTACATTAATGATTAAATTGGGGCAGCATCACTGAAAATACTGGTTTGAACAGCTATTTTGCTACTAAAATGTGTTTCCAGTGCTGCTAAACATCTCTGCCATCTGTCAGAATTCTTAATGCTCATCAGACTCAATTTTTCCTGACAGTATAATAAGTGAACAGCAGCACCGGTTGCATTAAAACTGTTCTGTTAATTTACATCATCTTTTTAGTTTCGTGTAATATTAAAAATGCATTCACTGAAGCACACAGCATACACTATAGTTAAAAAACAAGAAGCCCTCTTAGCTCTGAAAAAGTGAAGCCATTGTGAAAGTAATGAATAAGCCCGATATCCTTCTAATGACCAACAGGGGGTGACCCTGCATGTTGGAGTCATAGATGGTACAAAATATGGATATGACACGCGGGCTGGAAGCTGCAGTCTATCTAAAGCCCAGCAGATGTGGTTGCAAAAAGACCTCTGTTCCTATGTGACATCATGCGCACATTGCTCAAGGGTTGTCCGCCATATTCGATGTGATGGAGCCAGTGGTTGCTAGGGAAAAATTATATTGGCAGAGGTTTCTACCTCTTGAAATTAATTGCAATTTCCCAGATGGTTGTGGACCAGTGTCTTGGCCTTCGTGACTGGGGGCCTTAGTCACTTGAACCTGTATGATTTTTAGATCCAAAATGGCCGACAAGTCAACGTCACATGGTCACGTGAATGTAAACCCCCAGTAGAAGGCTTTGGAGCACCAGTTTTCTTTCTGTCGTGACTCTGTAAAAGCTTTCCCGCTAGGTTTATGGGCTCAGCCGCTTATTTTGGGTCAAACTGAATAAAATGAAAGTTGCCAATCACAAGTTGTTAGCCAATGAGTTTCACAGACAGACCCACTCTTTCCATTCACATTTCGAAATGTTCAACTTGAGGCTTCAACTTGAGAGACCAGTGGCTGACGACATCATGGTTACATCCATTTTTTATACTGTCTGTGGCTGCAAATAAGAAGACATTAAAAAACGAAGACCCCAACTTTGACTATTGCGAAAGATGCTAATTTTGGGAATTATGTCCCCTTTTGGATTAAAATAAATGACAGACCAGATAAAGAAGGACATTTTAAGGAATCAGCTGCTGTTTTTCTCTGATAAGTACATTTTAAGTGCCTTTCCCTATCCAAAACTATCATGTCATTAATATCACAGGGAATCACTCATAGCCAAGCTAGCTAGCTAGCTAGCATTAGCTTTGGCTCAGTCTTCTTTTCCAAACATGGTCACGTCCCATTTCAACTGAAATGGCGCTGGCCAAATGCCAAATCAATGTGTAATGACATGGTGGCTGCATTCATCTTCTATCTACAGTCGATGACACATAACAGTGGACTGTCAGTCAGTCACTTCGCACATCAGTAGGAAATGAATTCACAAAGTATAATGTCATTCATGCTTGAAGGGCCTTTCCCTTTGCTTGTTTCATTCTTGTTTATTCTTTACTAATAGTTGCTCTCAGCAGCTTTCGGAGTATATCTAAAGAGGAAACTCATATAAACTTTCAGAACAGTTTACAATGATTCCTCTAATCTACAAATATAAACCCTGGTGCTTTGGAGTGGTTTCTATATATATATATATATATACACACTTAGCTAGACTGGTGTGAGTGCGGTCTCATTTGTGTGAATTTCTAGCTCGAAATACCTCGACTGCATGTCGCCCTGTGATCTATTACAGATGCGAGCGATGAGGTCAGAGACCTCTATACATCACGTTATATTTGACGCCTGCCTACTCAACACGTTATAAGGTTAGTAAAGGGCAAAATGCATGTTTTGAAACTTAGCTGACTTAGATTTGTGCTCTCTAAGTGGTTGCAGAATTCATGGACAGGAAACCAGACCAGGAAAATATCCATGTGCTAAAGAAAGAAAAGCCAGCTGCTGAAGTGCTAAAGCATGGGGCAGAATGAGGAAAAAAAAATCTATCACAATTCAATCTGACACTGCAACATTCAAGCTCTTGTGTGTTTCCACAGCCCCTTCTTACCCCCACCACCCCCCTTCAGCTATACACTATTTTCTATTTTGTTAAAGGTCACCTTGGGTGTTGTAGCGTAGATGGTCCAGTGGTTTGGCAATCTGGTGATGGAAATGCCTGTTGGCTCGCCTGTTGTCACTCAGACAGAGAAAGGGAGGGAGAGAGGTGTAGGACAGCTGGAACTACTCGTGATAGTGGGCTGTGGATGGGAAAGCATCGCCTCCAAACTCCCACCTTGAACCTGCTGATCATCAATCAGACACACAAAAACCACTCTTTACCATTTTGCAGGATGAGGCACTTGTACAGGCCGGAGGATATGTTTCGCAGGCCGCCCGCTCCTCGTTTCATTCCTCGTTGAGATCACACCGGTGTGAGCGCAGCTTAAAGAAGTCCAGCTGATGCTTCATCTGTCCGTACCAATTGTTAACAGCGTGGACTCGTTGCCGCTCCTCCCGAAGATGCCTGTATTTGTTTACTTGCTTTTTTGCCTGTTTGTTTGCACCTGCCAAACTGTAGCAGGGAAAAGAAATGAGTGTTTGTGAGTGATAAGACCTGTAGGAGAGGAAGAGGAGAAAGATGAACAGAGAAAGTGGGAGACGGATAGTAACGGAGGGGAGAGAGGCAGAGAATCCTCATTGATCACATCTGCAAAGAGAAGGATCGATCCCGTGGTGTGGTCTGGGATATAAACACATGCGCAAACACACAGGATCACACTGGCAATCATGAGCACTGGTAAGAGAATCACTATATACATATATATATATGTTCTCCCTCTACACCCCCCCCAATTTTTTTGCACATGTTGAGGAGCATGTCAGGCTACATTTCACTGTGTGTTATACTTGTATAACTATGCATGTGACAAATAAAGAACCTTGAACCTTGAACCCTTGAACACTTCAATCAGGATGTGAGTTTTTAGCATATTTTTATTCATATTTAAGGGGAGTTTTGTGGAGGGCTGCGAGAGGGAAACAGAATTTGAGCTTTAAAGTGTTTACATTATTTCTCCACTCTTGAATTAAGCCTGTGAATTAGACACCTGGCACATGGAGAGGCAGATAGATAAACCATTGTGCTGTCCTGTCTCGCACATGCTCAGTAGCTGCCCGGATGAGCAACGGAGTCTGCCAGGCAGACGAGAACAAGACGAATCATTCCCCGGGGGGCATTTATTTGTGTTGCACAGCACAATCCCTTCATTGCCGGTTCTAACAATCTGCCTTTTGAGACTATAACACTGCAGTAAGAGAGACAGGACATCAGAAAAAAAAGGGACCAGATGAAAAGAGGAAGGAAGTGATAAAGAGGAAGACAGATGAAGACTTCCCGAGTGCTTAATCAATCCTTCAGTGTGCACAGGGCTACATTACTGCATGCATCACCACAACACAGCTTTTTATCATATTAAGTGTGACCCACATGGCTGAATTATTTGATTTCCAACACGCGGAGATGTTGCACACAAAGTGGGACATTCGCATTCAGCTTGTTTGTTCAGATAAGGGAGCGTGGTGATGTTGTTAAGTGGCAGTTGTCGCCTCATTTCTCCTCAGTTTTTCACTTGCGAAGGGGGGAAAAAACAGACAAACAAGTGGTTTCTTCTTCGGTCTCTTATTTCTCTTTTCTGCAGCTGACTGCTCCTAAATCTCAGGTCTGGCTGGAGCTAGACAGCTCTCTCTACCAGGTGACACAACATCCCCCTTCCCTCCATTCATCCATCTCGACGTGGCCCACACAGCCTCTCTTTCCCTTCATTTCTCTGCGCGCTGGATTCATCTCAGGCTGCCCGTCTGTCTCCGAGCTCAGGTGCAACCAATCTCCCTGTCCTCCTCTTTATTCAGCGTGCTCTCTCTCTCTCTCAAACAGACAGCACAGGCATTGTCATGGTGCCTTTTCCTCTTCATAATTGTTCCCTTCCTCTTCCTTCCTCAGCCTTTTCTCAATCTCCTTTTTTTCCTCTCCGTCAACAAAACGCTATCAGCGTGTTTGTGTAGCTTTTGTTGCGCAGCTCACTGCAGTATAAAAGCCTTTGTTGGCCTGCCACCACTATGATGTGGCGAGACGGAGATGCACAAGGACAAACTTGAGCTCTGTGGAGCCGGCTCTCACGACGTCACTGTTCATTCTGAGAGAAGCGTCTCATCCTGCTGCTGCTGGGGTGCGAGCTAGACACGCACCTACTCACTTGACTGAGTAGTCAACTGTGTTGATCTGTGTGGCTGGATGACGTCTCTGTATGTATGGTCCCATGTCGGCGTACCGAAGTGTTTCCGACAGTGAAATAGCTCGCGCGTGCTCCTCGGTGGGAGTAGCTGCACGGCGGCGGCAGCTGTTGTGAGTGGCTGAGCTTGCTAAGCTAATAATAAACCTTGGAGCGGAGCGAGTGGCTGTGGGCCCCACACCATCTATGGTTGACCCGTGAAGTTGAGCTGTAACAGAGAGTGGCCATCAGGAGAGATCCTGGATTAGAGAAAGCCATCCCAGTAACATGTGACTTACTGGAGTCAACCTAGAGCCTGCAACGTAACAACGCAGCTGGACGACATTGTTGCTTTGACACTATGTGGTTCTGTCCCAGTGTAGAAAGTCGGGGTAAGTTTGTAAGGGATGTTTGATTGATGCTGGACCTATACAATTAGCTTTCATGAATTAGTTTCTCATGAAAACACGACAACACTTTGGAAGAAGAGACAAGCAGATATATGGACACATTTTGTATTTGATGTCTAGAAAAATAAGACACTTTTTAAAACATGCGAAGCAACTCTCACTGGGAAAAACACAAACTTCACCTACAATAATCTTATGATTTTGTCAACTAAAATTAGACTAAACTAAATGGTGTTTTGTTCAAAAGACTGTGATTAAAGCTAAATCAAAATTTACTGTCAAAATTAACAGTGGTTCAGAGGAATTTGTGGTTTTCATCCCCACTAAGGACAAAGGTAAGTGTGCAGGAATGGTTAATGTTGGGTTTGTGACACCTTAAAACAGCACAAACCTATAAAAAACATGCCAGTGAGCAGTACGATGTTTTTCCAAAATGCAGTCAGAAGGGTGTTAGACTTGTGCAGAAACTGGGATAAACACATCTAACCATGATTCAAACAGAATCAGCAGATTTCCCCCTCTATCTCTGCAGCTATCTCTGTTAACAACAACAGGATGGTTGGTGTGAGGTCGTTAAGTAACACGTTAGATTAATACCACTGACTCCACGAGCTATCAGCAAAATCTTTCAAAATAGACAAGGAATACCAAAGGAGAGCAACAAAACAACTCGGAAATCCGCTCAACTGAAAATAATAATGTGGCTCTATCAGCGGCAGATAGTATCTGCTGTAAGGAAGAGGAGCAGATTGTTGTAACCTGCGCTCTATGACTGGAGGAAATGCACCGAATGGGTGGCAATTTATTTCTTTGTGAATGTTGGTGCACCTGCAGTCATAAGATGATCAATTGCTCATTATGACTGAGGGGAGAAGGGTCAGCATATTATGATCAGGATCATTTCAGCTCCGTGCTAAATTTGTTGCCGCTGTGTTTTGTTTTGTTTTTCCGTGTCTGAGAACAGGATGAGAGATAAGGTGGGGGGGAAAGAATTCAGGTAATGTCATGCATGTCTTTCTGGCCTGTAGGTCTGAACCAGCCATGCGGCGATGCTTTTGATAGAGCAAATAACCTCAATGGCTGCCTTCATTCCTGTTCATTTCGCACTTCACTCTATTACTTGCATGAGCAATTACAGCAGTGTAGCTGCTTGGCGTTGGGTTGCCATTACTGCGTGTGTTCGTTTGGTTGTGTTACTCGGATTGTGGGGGTGTAAATATGTTTACACGTTCACATTGTGGGGAAAAGCAAGGAGATGATTCGATTTTTAAGGTGGAAGTATGATTTAAGGTTAGTTTGGGGTTAGATTTAACCTATGAAGATAAATTGAGTGTTTCTGTGCAATTGCAAACTCTGTGTTAACCATCCTGGTATCAAAATAAAGGTAACACTTGTGAGATCTCCTCATAGGTGTAAGGATCACAGCAGATGCTACTGTATCAAAGTAACTGAAGGTGGAACATAAAAATATATATAAGGTTTTCTTCATATTTCATATCATCTAACACCTTTAAAAATATGTAGCTGTAGACCAAAAGCTCAAGAAATCCATGAATCTGCATACGGACATTATCTGCTGAAATTACTTGCTTTGAAGATCATTTTTGCAAAAATTAAAATCATACCAGCAGTCACCTCGAGGTGCTTTATATGCAAGGTAAAACTCTTCAAGAATAGACAGAAAATCCCAACAATTAGACGGCCCCCTATGAGCAAGCACTTGGCAAATGTGGGAAGGAAAAACACCCTTTTAAGAGGAAGAAACCTCCTGCAGCTATCGGTTGGGGGTGAAAGGGGTTTAGGAAAGTAGAAGTTATGGTTAGGCTCACTCTGAATTGATCTTCTTTTTGAAACCATATTCTCAAGCGTTCCTTTCCACACTGTCCCCTTTCTTCCCGATGAGTATGATTAGCGCCTGTGATGTGACCTAATTGGAAAAAAAATCACATTGCCTGGCCCTTTAAGTGTGACAAAGCAAAGTGATCCGTATAATATCGCTTGCATGACACGGTGTTCAAAGATGGGAGGGGGCGGTGGTGAACAAGGGAGAGAAGTCCCATTTCTAAAACCAAGATTTGAAAAAAAGCTTAACAAAATTGTTCGCCCTGTTTCACTTTGTCCTTTTCTTCTAGTTCTCCTCTTTATCTCTAAGCTCTTTGCTGGCCAGCTGCTACCCTGTGGCTCAGTAAAATTGGACAGGTGAAGCGGGACAGCGGGGCGTCACTGATACAGTTCGACAGAACTGCAGGCTATTCAGAGTTCGATATGCTCATTAAGTGAGAACACGGGTGAAATTGTATGCCCCCCACCCCCTCCACAACGCACCCCTTTAAAAAGTAGTCAAGTGGCTATACCGTTGCTATCTTTGTTTTGCTATGCAGCTGCAGTTATTAAGGTGAAATATGTGCTTTGTCTCGAAATGGGACCTCTCCGCACTACCTTACGTCTTTCACTTCACAGATCAAGCACGAGGCAGGAGCAGCTCGACTTGAGTTCAGCAGTGTGGAACACCTATTCAGTAACGTTCCTTTCAGGATGTGCTGAGGTTGAAATATGAGCAATATGAACCTGTCTTCTGCTTGAGAATAGATTCCTCCGCAGGCCTGTAAAGCTGCTTTCGCTGGAGACATGACTTACAATAAGAGATGGCGCAAGTGTCCTTGCGAGTTTCAGAAATCAATTACGCTGTGTTTTCCCCCATGGGTCGCAGTGTTGTATATGTATATGTGTCAGTGAGTGTATGTGCATGTGCGTGCTGAAATATGGCTGCTAAAACTTCTGCTGCGTCTGTGAAGAAGTTTACAGCAGAGGATAGAGAGCGAGAGAGGGGAGCTTCACTCAGTGTGAGAACAGAGAGCTGGTTACTGAGTTACTGGCTGGTCCGGATAAACAACGAGGCAGGCGTGTTGTCATGCACAAACACCAACAAATAAGCCCGCATACACACCAAGTGTTCCCTAAGATCACTGTGGGGTATTTGAGTTCAAATATCCAACATAAATGCACGTTCAGACAGGCTGCGTCTCCAGCTGGGTTAGTGACAGAATGAGTGCAGTAGTACAATACGATACAAAAAAGAAAAAAAAAACAACCCCAAACCCCTCCGCAGTTTCTGCGTTACTGAAACCAATCTTTTCTATATCTCAAACAGTATTATCAGCTTTTCAAAGGAAACCTTTGTGGTGAAGCGATAACGGCTTTCAGATCTGGAGATATAAAATACTTTATATTTATATTTCGAAATATCATAAATACACACGTGCTTCGGAGACAGCTGCTGCTGGAGCTGTGGACGCCAGCGTAAGTCTTGTCGCTGTACATTGGCATCTTCTTTAGCCGACATAAATCCAAGATGGCCAACGCTTCAACAGCAACACAAGTGTTTGAAAGGCGAAAAAATAGATTCTGCGGGATGATTTACTTAGATGCAACAGAATTTTTAATGTTTTCATACATTTTAAAAGAGGCTTTGAAACAAACGTCAGTATGCACCGAGGACTTTCCATCAGCTGTCTAAATAAATCACTAAAGAAACGGGAACAGAACAACAAACTGATAGCACTTTAAACATGCCGCTGTAAATTAAATCTTAAAGACGTGGACATGGCTGACAGCCCCTTCCTCTCTCCTTAGTTCGTCAGGCAGGACTGATAGGTGGGGATCATGTATTTGATGTTTATATAGGCGTCCGGTCCTCCGTAGCGCTCAAAGATCTGGAGAGTCTCGTTGATCAGTTTGCCAATGTCCTCTTTCTCCAACTGGTCGTAGTCGATGCCATCTCCGAGATTTTCTAGGGGACGAGCAAAGACATAAACCAGACAGAATGAGGAGAAACAAAACAAAGATGGCGTATATTCTAGGAGCGCCCGGGTCATTTCAGACTGTGAGGCTGATGTCAGGGCTCACAAAGCACCACCTGTGGCCACAGCGCATTGCTTTGAGACTGCAGACCGAGTCGGCAAATGCCACCCTTCCATCTGACTTCAAACCCAGTGGACAGACTGAATTTAATTTACTCCTCTTATGCCGAGGGACCGAACGGCAAAAAGAGTTTTCAGCTGAAAGTTTAATGAGGCGGCCTGCGGAGGGGAGAGCGGCGGAGAGGACGCACGAGGTAGTGTGTGCTCTGCTGCTGCACAGAGCATGCGCCGGTGCACATGAGGCATGAGCAGTGAGCTGGAGTCATGCTCCAAAGGTAGGAATGTGCTCAGTGTGTGTGTGTGTTTGTGCTGTTATCTTCTTTCACTGATGTGATTGTGTGATTTTGATTTGGAGTAAAATCTGAGACAGTAAAAATCCTCAAAAACACACAAAGGAGCTGATCCTCTGCATTTCAGTTAGGACCCCTGCAGTTTATAGTTGTGGATCACGGCTTTATTCTGGGATGTCGGACACAGTGGGTTGCAAAGAGGCTTGCAGGTAATGCTCAAAATGACATTAGCTGAACTGGGATTGTAACTGACCTGGAGTCTTTGGTTTACTGAATTTAAATAAATTCCACAGCTGTGGACGTACATCTGTATGTAATTAAAACTCGTTCACTGCACGATGAAAAAATCTACATCTCTTTGACCCAATTGGACTCCTTTAATGCTACGCTTTGGCTGCATGTTTGCATACTCCACTGTGATTAAAAATAAACTTGTGGCTAACTGAAAAGCAGTGAAACCTGCCCTCCACTATCACACACACACACACACACACACACACACACACACACACACACACACACACAGTGCAGTAAAACACATAAAATTACAACAGCCGAGCACACAGCGCAGGAAGAACTTGTTATCAGGAAAACATTCCTGAGGTGTCCAGGCTGCACTCCTCCTTCCTCCTTCCTCTTCACCAGCAGGCACACTTAAATGCGCGCGCGCGCACACACACACACACACACACACACACACACACACACACACACACGTTGACTTTATCAGCACACAGCAAACTGCCAATCTCATGCCAGTGCACCGGAGGCTCAAAACACTTTTCAGAGGAATGACACACACACACACACACACACACACACACACACACACACACACACACACACACACACGTTCAAGTTTGTTGCCAATTTAAGGCCCTGCTCAACTAACATATCCTGAAGAAAGAGTGTAGATTTTATTTCTGGAGGCTATAAAATAAAACAAAGAAAAACAAACCGGTCATTTGACTTTAGAGAGATTTGAGAAGAGAAGAGAAGAGAAGAGAAGAGAAGAGAAGAGAAGAGAAGAGAAGAGAAGAGAAGAGAAGAGAATCATCAGGATGTGATGTGAAAAATTAAAAGCAGCACTTAAAGGAGGACCCGGCAACCCCTTCTTTCACTCCTAATTAGACGTGGAGAGAGAAAGGGGACACTAAACCTCACGATAACCTCTTCCAAACACTCCATCCTTTATTCTTTCTCAGTCTTTTCTAATCACTCATCTTCCCTTACAACCCCACCAACCCTCACCACCCCTCCATCTTTCTCCTCTCCTTTCCACTCGTCCATGGCCTCCTCATTAAAACACAAAGACAGCCAGTCCCATAAAGTGGACTGTTAAGCAGTAACATGTCTATGATCTCAGTCTGCAGCTCTCGCTTTTTGATATGTGGGGGGTTGGTTTCCAGCTGTGCTTTGACCAACAGTTAGCCCAGATACACTTAAGATTTTTACAGCTTTGGCTTTATTTAGCAGCTATTTACTGTTTTCCTTTTAGAGATACAACAACTACAATAGTCGCATACGCTGAGGAATGCATCATTCGAGAAAAGCTCTTATTCACATCAAAACTCAGGCAGTGGTTCATTTTGGAGCGGCCCACAACACAGGCGTCCGCACCCTACTAGTTAGCAAAGTTTTAAATAGCATCTATAATGCAGCCAGTGAAAGAAAATCAGAGATGTGTGTAAGCTGGGCAGTGAGAGGTAATGAGTACAGTGACTCTTACAAACTTGCAGTCTGCTTCAGCTGCGTGTGTGTGTGTGTTTGCACAAAAGCATGTTGGTGTAGGTTACAAAGCCAAGTCTGTGGAGAGTTGCCCCCTGTTACTGTGGAAATGAGCAGCCAAAGCCAGCCCAGAGGGGGAGCTTGGCCTTCAGACAGAGAACACAGGGAGTCGGGGAAGAGGTGCAGCTTGGGAACCAGCGGAGCTCCGACCAGTTTCCTGGGGCCTGGAGTTGGGGCAGAGAGGTTGTGCAATCTGGGGCCTTTCAGCCCATCCAAACACATCTCGCCTGGTGAGCTGTTGGGAGGCCAGTAGCATCTAAAGGCAGAGAGCAGAAGAATTTTCAGCGATTCTCAATATTTAAAGAGCAGAAAGGGGAGAAGTGTGTTTAAGCAGGGATGGAGGAAAAGGAGTGAGGAAGGAGAGGAGGGGTGAGGGTGTTAAAAGCAGCCTCTGCAAATGTCCTTCAGCAAAATAACTTCTCTTTCTACTCTTGCTTTTTTTCCCCTTCTCTCCCCTCCCTGCTTTTTTTTCTTCTTCTTTCCTCTCTCCTTTTGGCAATATCCGCAACCCTGGGCAAAGAGCGAGACAGAGGGAGAGCGAGGGGAAAAAAATCTTTAAAAACAATCATAATAAAAAAAAAACTCCCACCCCATGAACAGAAGGAAAAGGGCCCTAGCAGGAGCCGGCTCTATGTTCCTCTGAGGAAGACGAAAGGTCGATACAGAGGCAGACAGCGGAGGATTCTCGGTGCAGCGACATTTGCTACACAGAAGGTGGAGGAGGAGGAAACGCAAGGTGGCTTGGAGACGCCGCTTTGTTTCTGCCTTTTATGCTAAATCCCCGGGTTTAAAGGGGGCCTTTAGCACATAAAGCGAGGTGAGGAAGCTGGAAGGAAGAGGTGAAATTATCTATCTATCTATATATCTGTCGATGCCTCTCTGGCTCTGCTGTGATTTCTGCCAACCCACAGCAGACCAAATCTAAACTACACACAACAACAGCTGCAGCCTTCCTCCTCCTCCTCCACCTCCTCCTCCTCTCACACCCTGGTCTTTCTTCATCCCTCAATCCCCACGGTCCTAAACAACCTGTCTTCCCACATCAAGCTGAAGACGAGCTGTCACAGATGGAGGCAGCGCTCGCTGTTTCTCCGAATTACCTCCAAATGTACAGACAGCGGCCTTTCGAGGCATATTTACTGCTGGCAAACTGGGTCTAATGGGTTATAAGCAGACCTCCTTATTGCTTCATTTTTCCCTCTGAAGCTGTAACAGAGCTGCGCTCTTACCCAGCCCAAAGATTTCTGACTGAGGTTAGTGTGCATTATGTGTATGCTGTGAGGTTATAATCCCCTTCTCCCCTCTGCTGCCAGGGACTGAGTGACACACACAATGCAAAGGCTTTGGGAAGTTTAGCTCGAAATTCCAGTGCTGGCTCAACGTAGCATCATCCCACCTGCTTTGTTTCTAATCAACTTACGCCTGGTTATGGAGGTTCCTAATGAAAGCAGCTTAGAGAACAGACCCCCCAACACAATAGCCCTTTGATCATAGCAGCCAGATGCTGAAGAGACTCAATGAATGTGAGAGACTTGTTTTTCTTTCCTTCTTCTTCTTTTTTTTTTTTTAAATTTCCTCTGAAGGGCTTTGGCCTTGCTGAAAAAGGGAAATGGAAGAATGCAGGTTATGAGTGTGATGGAGCAGCTTGAGTTCCAGGAATATTTTGAGCATTGCTGCACAGCTGACTGTGTTACAAGAGTGCATGTGTTGCATATCTTTCCTGCTCACAAACCCGATAGCACTCGAAGTCCATTTTTTCAGGCAGACTAAAGAGCGTTTTCATTCAGAAACAAAACCAAACAGAACAGAGTAAATTCCATGAAATTCAATTTTTTTAAAAACCATCAATGTTTGTAATTGTTCTTTCATAGTTATATAGTCGCAGTTTAATGTGACTGTTTACAGAATTTGAGCTTAAAAAGGGCTAGAGAAAGGGGTCGTGCATTTTCTTCGCCTTCTGGGTACAGTGTTTAACGCCTTCAGGTCTCAAAGGACAAGGAGTGAAGAGAGCACAGCGGCGGTCTGTGTGCAATGGAGGGTGTGTGGGTTGGAGGAAGGAGGTGATGGGAAGTGGATGGGACCATTGGAGGAGGTCTGTGCTTAACAGCAGGGCTCTAATTAAAAGTGCCTCACAGTTGGGTGCCAGGCAGGCCTCGCATAAAGGGACTGTGGTGGAGAGTGTGAGACTTGATGTGTGTGTGTGTGTGAGAGAGAGTGAACGTATGCTAGTGTGTGTGTAACCACAGGTGTCTGTGAAGGAAAGGCAGAAAGACAGAGTGAAAAGGGGCTTGTATATGCTCTTATATGTGTAATTCTAAGTACTGTATGTAGTTTTATGAGTTTACTGCATGTGCGTGTAGATGACATAAGCATTTTTAAGTGATTACATGTGACAAGGACAGAAAGAGCTAGAGAGCAAGTAGGAAAAGGGTCCTTTCTTAAAAATATATACTTGCAAAATCTAAGAAAGGCTCACAGGATGTTCAAAAATACAACAAACACCACCTCACCCTCAAATACTGTTCTTCCCCTCTCACTGTGCCATTGTCCCCCCCCCCACCACCACCACCACAATGGATTAGGCTAGGCTGATGGACAGCATAGCTGTGGCTCACATATACATCCACCTACACACACACACACGCACGCACGCATACATATACATAAACATGCACGCACCTGGAGCTGGGCTCATTCCCTGGCTGTTGCTTTTCCATCACAACCTCTGTGTGTAATCAATAATAACATTTCAGCTTAACACAGCTAGCCCCAATGAGGGCTGCAGCTCCAGTGGCATTACATTAAACACATACACACACGCAAACACACACATGCACAGATATCCAGAGGAGAGACGTAAAACAATAGGCTTATGGTCAGCAGTAGTTTATTAAAGCCCCGGCTCCTGCACCGGCCCTCATCTGAGTGCTCGTGCTTACTGAAGTCTAACCTTTGCTGTAGGTCAGCGATCTCATTTTCCATGTGTTCACCCAGCCCAGCAGTGCTCAATCTATAGGCTAGGTGAAGCAGAGTACCACTTCAACCCTGTGAAAGTTGGACATCAGCAAAGCAGCAAAGCAGGCAGATGAGAAAACGTGTCAAGGTCAGGTTGCAGCCCAGAAAGTAACGCCGGAGGAGTGTGTAGACAAGGCCGAGACTAAGACGTAACCAGCCGAGGATGCTCCTGAGCTGCTCAGGTGCTAAAACTGTTAGATTCCTATTGATCTGGGTCCCACTGGCTTAGTAGACTACATCTGTGCGTGGATATACAGAAACTGAATTCCAATTCCACGCTTCCGCCAAAATCATGCCGTGTCTTCGGCTAATCCCAGGTTGTGCGAGGGATTGAAAGCCCGAGCGAGGCAAGGTGAGAGGCTCATCACACTTCCACACATCACAAAACCCTCATTTTACTCATTTCTTTTTCAATTAGCCCACACGACCTAGCCATGACCGAGAGCAATATCAGTTTGCACCATTTAGTCATGCTTTTAATGCACAAAGAGGGCTCATCTTAGATGATGGATCAATGCTATTTGCCAAGCTGTTATCATGTCCATTATTGTTTCAATTACCACCAGCTTGATACATGCATCTCGAAATCAGCCCCAGCATGCTTATCACAGGTTTAAAGGAAAGAGCCATCCCATAATATGTGTGCAGGTACATTACACTGATGGGCAGTATATGTTTTAATTCTTTTTAGATCAAATTTCACATTGTTTTAGGCGCATAAGTGATCCCTGTTGGCTTGCTGAGGTTTTAATCTGGGCCAGAAAATATGCTTTTTACCACGAGTCTGGTTAGACAGTGGGTCATACATAACCCAGCACCGCCTACAGACAAATCCCACAGAGCAGCAGCAAAGCTACACTCTGAATTCAACTGTACTGAACTCTAAGAGGCTGCGGCGGGTCAGGCTTCAATAATACAGAGGTCGATCCTGAAAATTTGGCTTTCTCGTGGAAGAAGAATGCCAAACGTACCTGCCGTTCTTTTCAACATCTTCCACAGAGATTTTATAGTAAATGATTGTGGACCACGGACATGTTCACCCAGCTTCCGTCTCCAGTGAAAGGTTTCATAAACTGCAATAGGTTTTATAGAACAAAACAAAGCTTTTAACAGTATAGCCGACCACAAAGGACCTACCCTTTCCCACTCTGCCCGTCTGTGTCGCTCCCTGGCTGGGAGCTGAGTGTCAGTGCTGTCAGGTGTGAGTCAATGCCGTCAGATGTGATCTCATTACGCCAACTTACCTCAAGGTTAGCAGCGGGCTGCTGGCTAGGCACAAAATCGATCTGCACCAGGGACAGGCGTTAAAGGCCACCGCAGTGTGCAGTGCGAACACCCGGACACAAGCCAAACACGCACTGCGCTTTGAAATGCAAAGGCCACTTAAACAGGAGTAAGCACATAACATACGTACACAGAGAAACTGAATGTGTACTATAGAGTCTGAGCCCACAGGAATTTGGCGTAGCTTATATATAGATAAAAGAAAGACTTTATAATGGCTACTGTTAATAAATAATCAATTATTCATATCTAAAGTTTAGTTAATAATGATTTTATTATGAAAATAAAATAATAACAATGTTGCTAATTTTATTAATGTTACATTTTATGATGCTTTTGCCATTAGATTAGTGCAACAATGGTTGCAATGTCAAATTATTTTTTTTTAATTTGTGTGATACATATTAGCAGAATTAAAAAACAAATCTAAATCTCTGCAGCATCTTTACAATAGGTATATAAACAGTGTTTAAAAATGACGTACTAAATAAATAAAATAAAAAAGTATTTATTTGATTTAAAATTTTAATGCAAAGAATATATATAGTTTATGGCTATTTTACATGGTTATCAGCCACCCCATAATGACTTTAAATATAGATGAATAATACTAACAATCTCTTTAAAAATAATTTCATTCTCAAATACTAAAATAATAGAAGCAATAATAAACTGGTAAGAAATCATTTTCAGAATAAAGAATAAATATTTTCAGAATAAAATAGCTGTTTCTAATCAGCTATGATACATTTATAAATATTTAATATTACACAAACTACTGAAAAACTGACATTAAAGAAATCATTAATAATTAGCAAAGATAAATAATATCAGTTTAATTGCCTGATAACAATTAAAAACAGACTACAATTGAATAAATTAAATAAAAAAAATACAGAAGAATATGGATGGATTCACCCTTTTTAAGGAGTGGAGTGTTTGCCCACAATTTAAAAACATGTCCCCGCGCATTTACACATCTGTGGAGGTCACAACACCACGCATTCCTTACATCTCAGCATGCAGAGAAGTTAAATTAATCATGGTGCAAAAAATATACAAACAAAAGGGAATAGTTTAATTCCTATTCAGGGTGGCTGATGACTTTCAGAATACTGGAGGAATTAATATTAATAGCAAACAGCTTGGCTCGTGCACTTTTGCTCTGGTAGCAGGTGTCTATATGTGGGGGATACAAGCGCCTTGCTAGGGCTACCTGCCTTCCCTTCCTCTCATTTACACATCTTAATGGGTGCAGAGAGCATATGCTTTAGCCGATCATTTTTTTAAAGATTTACTTTCTTTGAGAACTACTAAGCTATTGAATAAAACATACTGCACAGCTCGGGAACAGTGTGGCTACTCCTTTCCGTTAACACCTCCATGGTGAAAATCTGGATGCACAAGTATTACATTTAACCTCATATTATAGTCTATAAACACTGTGAATAAACAGATTAATACAATCCTATGTTTATGTCTCGTGGTTTATGTCTAAGGATAAGAGCCACACACACACACACACACACAGACACAAAAGGGAAGGGAAGCTGAAAGAGTTTTCTAAGGTGCTGCTGCTTTTGATCAATTTAAACTGAATTTGTTCTGTAACAAACTGAATTCATCTCAACTTTAAAGGCATGAAAAGAACAGACTCGCCAGACCCACATCAAGGCCAACCATTAAACATCTATTTAACTATTTAACAGAAAAAAGAAGATGAGAGATATTTCAGTGGGAAAGGACAGTTCAGATGATGGAGCAAGCCCCTGGTTGTTACAAAACAATTCAAAGACGGGTCCCGGCACTCACTCACTTGGACACTAGAAGGGGGAATTATGTTAAAATGCTCTTCATAGACTACAGCTCTGCATTTAACACCATAATTCCCTCCACACTCACCACCAAGCTGGAGCATCTGGGACTCAGCTCATCTATGTGTCAGTGGATCTCCAACTTCCTAACTGGCAGACCACAGGCAGTAAGGATGGGCGGACATGTCTCAGCCTCCACCACTCTCAGCACTGGAGCCCCCCAGGGGTGTGTTCTGAGCCCCCTGCTGTACTCTTTGTACACATATGACTGTGTGGCCACTACCAGCTCCACCACCATAATCAAGTTTGCTGACGACACCGTCGTGGTGGGCCTGATCTCTGATAACAACGAGACGGCCTACCTGAAGGAGATTGGGAATCTGGAGAACTGGTGCCAGAGGAACAACCTCCTTCTAAACGTCAGTAAGACAAAGGAGCTGATAGTGGACTTCAGCACTAAGCAGGAGAGGAACTACCAGACCCCCGTCATCAACGAGTGCCCAGAGGAGAGAGTGGACAGCTTCAAATACCTCGGAGTTCACATCACGCAGGACCTGTCATGGTCCTGTCACATCAACACCGTGGTGAAAAAGGCCCGACAGCGTCTCTACCACCTCAGACGCTTGAGAGACTTCCAACTGCCCTCCAAGGTGCTCAGGAACTTTTACTCGTGCACCATAGAGAGCATCCTGGCGGGAAACATCTTAACCTGGTTCGGGAACAGCACCATGCAGGACAGACGAGCTCTACAGAGGGTTGTGCGGTCAGCTGAGCGCACCATCCGCTCCGAGCTCCCTGACCTGCACTCAATCTACAGCAGGCGGTGCCGGACCAAGGCCAGGAAGATCGTGAAGGACCTCAGCCATCCCAACAACAGACTGTTCTCTCTGCTGAGGTCAGGAAAGCGATTCCGCTCCCTGAAGACCAACACAGAGAGACTGAGGAGGAGCTTCTTCCCGCAGGCGATACGGTCTCTCAATCACACCACCACACAGTACTGACCCACACATATGGTTCTTACACACACACTGGACTTTCTGGACATTGTTTTTGCACACATTGTTTTTTTGCACAACACTGGTCACTATATTCTTCATTTCCGGTTAATACTTGTACAGCTGCTGTTATTGTGTATATATTTATTTATATTTAGATTTCTTCATACATTCTTATATAGTTCTATATTGTGTATTTTGTTGTACAGTTATTTTATTTTCAACTTTAATTTATATATTTTATCTTATCCTTCCCAGTTAAATTTACCCTTCATTCTAATTTGTGTTGTACAGTTATTTCATTTTTAACCTTAATTTATATTTTATTCCTTCTTAGTTAAATTTACCCTTTTTAATTTTTCATATTTATTTCCTATCTTATTCATAGCCTTTCCTTTTTTGTTTTCTTTAGGTCACGAGCAGTTGTCCAAGCATTTCACTACATATCGTACTGTGTATGACTGTGTACGTGACAAATAAAATTTGAATTTGAATTTGAAAAATCAAAAAAATTGCTAAAACGGACTCAAATCAGAGGAATTGCGTCCTGTAAACGCAGCAGAAGTCCAGACGGCAGCCCGTGTGGGTTTCAGGCGGAAAAACTGACAAACAGAAAGCGATGGAAAGAGAGAGGAGGAGAGGAAGAGCGAGACGCAGAGGGAGGAGGTCGGGCGGTGCAGCAGATTCCAAGAGCATTTCCCTTTGTCCTCTTCGCTCGTCACAAGAGGAACATTTGAAGTGACGTGCAAATTTAAGTCAGTGACAAATCAGTCCTTCATTGATGTTACTCTGAAGTTTGCTGAGTATTCTCCCTGCACTTCACGTTTTTTGCAAGTCACTGAAGGAATGTGACTGCAGTCGAAACATTAAAAAAATAAGGTGGGTTTATTTCTGTATTTTCTCCTCACACCTAAAATAGCACCTGTACAGCCTTATGACTGTACAGACACACACATGGACACACACACACATACTTATGCCCATACACAGTGATGGGCTATGTGCCTGGCTAATAAAATCACTTTAGCCTTCATAACCACTTTAGCCTTGGAAGCTGCCATCAGTGGAAGGACAAACACACACACACACACACACACACATTCACGCACAGGAACGAACAGTGAGCGGTCCAGCCCTTCCATTAGCCTAATGAAGTGGCTCCCTGAGATGGATGACATGACATCACCTCCACCACCAATCACAATATCACCCCTAAAAAACCTTCCACTAAAAGCCCCACCCCTCCTCTGATACCGCACCCCCCCACACCGTTGCTTACAGCACCAAATGGACGGCGAGCTTTCCAGGACCCATTCGGCCCGCTCACAACACTTTTATTGGTCTGGTTATTTATCTCTTTAATGCAATTGGCTGGAGCAGAGGCCTCATGGATGGGGAGAGCTAGTAAATCACGGCGGGTTGAGGGCAGCGGTGTGATTAAAAGAACTTTGGCTCAACAATGACAATGGCACCAAGCGGACGGCACTGAGTCCACTTACATTCTAAGCAGAAAGAAGCGCAGGGGAGGGGAAGCTGTTCACTGATGACATTTACAAGAAAGGACAACGCACATAAATACAAAAGTGCATTATTGTTTTTTTCTCCATGCAGACAGAAAATCAAGTTTTTCAGCCAGTGAAAAATGAGGATGCTTTCTCCTAATCAGATAAATGGGAGCTGCATATATATCTGTTGTGTGATATTATAAGCAGTACTTTTGGATGTAGTCCTGTTATGAAGCTTTGAGTTGCCATCTTGGCAAACCGTATGCTGTCCAGTGAGCAGCCAATGAGCATATCCTGAATAAAGGTGTCAGTATACCTGCCGCATTGGTCCAATGGTCTCTATTTATGCTCACCATTAAAGCGCAGTAAGCCACTGCAGCATTCTCCTGGACAACAGGTGTCGCAAGTCACACAATACCGCCACACCTGTTGTCCAGGAAGAGAAGAAGTTAAAACCCAAAACAAAGACATTTCTGAGAGTTTGTTTCAAAGTTTTTTCCACAAAGTCTCGTGTTTCCAAACTGAAATATTAAAATCATGGCAAAAATCTAGTGTACATCTACACTTGTGTCTTCAACTCAGCTGAGACCGGGAGTGAGCGGTAAGCACAAAAGCAATCAAATCCTCCTGACTCAGAATGAATAATTTACAAAATGGACTTCATTATCTATTCGATATGACCCGACACTAGGGAGTGAGTCCATGAAGTCATGAAGAAGGTGCTCGCTGAGGTCTCAGTGTGAGGAAGCTGTTTTCCCATATACGTCTATACAACCGAAAAAGCAAGCCAAAGGCTTTTGGCAAAAACAGGAGTCGCCCCCTTCTGGTTACTGAGATAAATGCGTATTTCTTGCATTTCTATGACTCTCCGCTTCAGACCTGGAGGTTAGCTCCATATTTCAAAATATCGATGTTCAATATCAAGTGTTTCCTTGCCATTTTGGAATGGGATGAAATCTTTAGTAGCTCTTAAGATGCTCTGCGTTAGTTGGTTAGAAAAGAACAAAACAAAAAACAGATGCTATCAGTGTCACGGTTCAAATGTCATTTACTTGCAGAAACTTACATGCCTCTCCACTCATTTAGAGTTTTATTGCAGATGGCAAACTATCTACCAAAACTACAGACAGGGAACACTTCCTGGTTAAAGTCACACAATCTAGTCCCCTTTCGCTCCCTTTCCTCCGTCCACTTCCCAGAAGGACAAAGGAAAGCGTTTATTGGTGGAAAGCTGCAGGTACAGGCATCCATAAACAGTCAGTGTTTTATAGGGAGTGGTAAGGCCTGGGGTTCTGTCACGGTTTATGACTCCCCAAACTCTTTAAAGCAGGAGAGTTTAAGTGTGGTATTTACATAAAACAAGCCAAGGTGTCTGTGTAAAGCAGACCTCACTGCAGCATGGGACATGCTTAGCATTTCTTACAGATCGATAATCTGAGCGTGACAATCACGAGTAAGAATATTACTCTATATTTATATTTTTCCTCTATTTGTGGATCTAAACTAAAATTTGTCTTGTTTAAAGAGTATGTTTTACACCTGAGCAGCTGTGTGTAATAAAGTGTCGCAACATTTTATACCTTTGTAGCACCAGCACATTCAGTACACAGTCAAACTTATTTCCAGCATTAATACGGCCTCATCACCTTTTTTCCAATGGCATCTTTGCCTCCTGTCAGCTTTCCCCTTTTTGCTCCAGCTTTATTTATTTACTTATTTATTATCACACTCCACATGGGAGGGAAAATAGGAGATGACTGATTAAAACACAGTAAACTCTATATAGCTATCCAACGGGCCTGCACAGGTATCTGTGTGTGCGTATGTTTACTTATTATTAGTGGATGTCCCCTACCTAGTGAGGAAGGTGCATCCCAAACCGAAGCAGAAGGGGAGAGTATAGGAGGCATAGGAGGATGCACATAGGGTGGTGGGATGAGGGGGTGTAGAGATGTGCTGGGACAGCAGTACCACCCTGATGTGAGTCATAGGACACACTGTCAGCAACCATCCAGCATCACACACTGAGTCATTACGCTACAGGAGAGAAGGCGACAACAGTAGCCATGATCAAGGAGAATGGAAAAAGGCCCATCAGTGATAGATGGAAAGAGAGGAAATAGTCAGCATCAGCAGTAATGGTGGCGGCCTGTCTGTCATCGTCAGTGATTATGATGACGATGATGGTGCGAACACTTTCAAATGTTTACAAGTGCAACGACAACATGGTAAATTATTGATGCTCTGAACTCCATTTCTTCTCCATTTTAGGTGATCAGATTAGGCTTTATCTCATTTAGACATATTTAATTTTTTTATTTGGCGACTGCCTTTCCAAGAAGCAAATGTTTTTGTTTTTTTTAAAAAACACCTTCAGGGTAAAGGAGGTGGATATGGGCTTTCACAGAGCACACTCTCACTTTTGATTTCTTACTGCCACTCAACTTTTTTTCTTTTAATCCAAGCCAGATTTTTTCCGTGACCCTAAAGAAATCATAATCAAGCCTTAATCACAGCAAGATGAGAAACCGGCAATGATTGCATTTTCCCCATCTGTGATTTGCAATGTCCTTTTTAGTCCTTCCAATAAGGTCATAAAAAACTTTCTTAAGGACTTAAAAAAGTGATGAGGACAATAAACAATTTACTGGGATATTCAATTAAAGGGAAAAAAAAGTCAAGCAATCTGCCTTTTGCTTTTTTTAAACAACAGTGGAAAAAATGAATCTTTGCTACATGTATTACGTACTATATTTATAGTTGGAGGGACTATAAATGCAAGTTCAGAAGAGCCAGATGTAGGATATTCTTACTAGCATGCAAGCAAAACTTGGATACATTACAACCAAATTTGGGTTAAAATGAAGCTAAGCTGATACACTTGTGTGAAAAAGAAGTCTTATGAAATACTAAGTATGCCGCATGATTCAATAGCATGTAGCATGTTATGTAATTGTTATCACTGGTTTCTGAATATCACCATTTTGGAAGGGTTTCCCTCTCGTCTTTGCAACGTTGTTTCAGTTCATTGAGGTCTACAGATATTTGCAGAGCGCTCTTAAGGTCCTGCCACAACATATCAATCAGGTTGAAGTCTGGACTTTGACTGGGCCATTGCAACACCTTAATTCTTTTCTTTTTCAGCCATTCTGTTGTAGATTTGCTTTCGTGCTTGGGATCATCGTCCTGTTGTGTGACCCAGTTTAGGCCAAGTTTTAGCTGTTGGACAGATGCTGTTTGACTCTAGAATACTTTGATATACAGAGAAGTTAATGTTCAACACAATGACTACACGGTGTCAAGGTCCTGTACCTGCAAAACAACCTGTAGTCTACTGCGATTCATAGTTGGTTTGAGGTGTTTGTGCTCATAAACATATCCATTTTGGTCTTGTATGTCCAAAGGCGATTGTCCCAGAAGTCTTGTGGTTTGTTCAGTTATAATTTTTCAAACAGTCTGAGATGAAGCTCTAACATTTTTTGCAGTTTCTCTGAACATTGCACAGTCTGACCTTGAGGCAATAGGACATGAACTCCTGGGAGGATTGTTCTTTTGAATGCTCCAGAACTGAACAAACTTCCAAAACGTTGCCTTTTATAGGGGTGCTCACACTCCCTGATCATCCTTTAACCAAACACATTTAATTAGCATGATCTCACTGCTACACACCCTCATAATTCTTATGAAAACAGCAATGGTGTACTTAGCTTTTCTGTAGAAAGCTTTTGCTTTTCCATGACGATGCCTAAAATTACAATATTCTACATTTTTCTCCATAAACGCAGACTTGCAAAATGACAAAAGAAAGAAGGAAAAACTCGTTTTATGTTTTTGATAGATAAACAGTATAGCAGTAATAATATATTGATGTCATGTTGTGATACACCCTGATAGCTCAATAATTATAACTGCTTAATAATCCCACCACCTGGTGCGTTGACAGAGGAGACAAATTCATAACATATGGCATAACTATCTCCAGTGAGAACCACAAATGAAATGTCACAATGCAACGGATTTTCCGGACTTGTTTAATTATGCAGTCTCCTTACACCTCGTTCTCGTTGACAATATTTAACACGCAGCTGCGCTAAACTGTACAACGTAAAATGCATTTTCTTTTGACATCTTGTTGGGTTTTTTCCCCCCTGAACTTCAGAATAAGACGCACTATTTGAAATATGTTGGCATCTATCGCCGATCTGCAAAGGTTATAGAGTGCTGCATGCGTATGAATATTAGCGTATATGTGATAGCGCTTTAGATGTGATTAGGGCTTTGAGATTTGAATTATCTCCCCGTTATGTACTCCTGCAACAGACACCTTCATGTCACATTCATACATCACCATGCAAATAGCACAATAAACATCCCCCCGATAAGCACTGTATTTGTCTAGGGATATGTTGACAGCTGACAGGCTTTATTCATAAGGTGCCTGTGAGGCTTGTGAGTTTTTCTCTTTCCAAGCGGACGTTTGTATCCATGTAGTACCCAGGCTAAGCACTGTCCTCTGGCCAAGTGGAAAGCAGGACCATTAGGTCGGCATAGAAGGGACCATTTATTTGGCTCTTTTTCTGGCTGTGGCTGTATTATCTGCCATGATGCTATTTGTCTGAGACCAGCCAAGCCGCCAATGCGTCAGGAGTTGGGGGGGGGGGGGGGTGTAGATGAATGATGGCTCCAAGACTCAGCCAGTTTTGCTTCGCTGACAAACTGGGGCAAGAGCTGGAGGGCTGAGGCGATGAGAACGATGACAAAGAGCAAGGATGGAGGCAGGCGCAAGGGACACTCTGGGGTGGCCGGTTCACCAGAGGACACAGTTTAACAGCACCTGTATGCAATGATTGATCAAAAGAGGAGGAGAGAGGGCAATGGTGTTTGAGATACTGCATGATATAGGATGAAATTATGTGACAGACATACAGAAGAATACAGAGTTCGAGAGGTGTAGGTGTGGAGGAGGAATGTAAAGACGGAGAGGGAATAAAACAAACAAAAGAAAAACTACAAAAAAAAAAAAACCCACACACAAAGAGCAAGGGCCCCAGATGAAGTCATAGCAAGAGAATGGGAGACAAATAAAGAGAAAAGGTCGCTGGTGCAGGAATGTGTGAGCAAAAGAGACAGAGAGAATATATATTTGTCCCCTGATGGGAGTGTGTTAGGAGTCCATCTGGGGAGAAATGAGATCAGTAGCTGACTTAGTGGTAGAGGAAGACTTTGCTGCCCTGGAGCTTACACAACACCTTCTCCCATTCTCTCTGCTTGGCTCTCTGGTCTCACACAACCTGCAGCGCATTTAATCTGCTGGACCATTTTGTGCATGTGCTCAGGCTTCTGTGTGTGTGTGTGTGTGCCCACGGACACCTGTGCAGTCTTATTACCCAGTCCTACTCCACCTCTCCATCAAATGACTAGGGCAGTCTGGCCCCCGCCCCACTCTCTCCTCGCTATCTTTTTCACTCCATCCCAGCTGAGACCACAGAGGAATCTCCTCATAGAATCACCCACTAAATCATCTATCCACCAAAGAGACACCTTGGCAAACACTCTTACTGCCAGCTTTCATTTTCAATCCAAACACACACAGGATAGACAGTGGGTGGGTTTGAATTTGGGGGGAAGATACGTGGAAGAGCTACTTTCATGTTTCACTTTATATATGGACCCCAAATGTATCAATTACAGGAAGTTATCAGTAACTGCTGTTAGCAATCAGGCTCTTTGGTGGCTCAGAATGAGCCTTTGGGGGTTTACTACATGTGCATCATGTGAGTAAATCTCAGGGTAATTTGGGGTTTTATTGATTTTTTTTGTAACTGTTCTATACACAGGCTCAAATATAAACTCACACTCCTACTATGTACCTTAGCAAGTTGCCCCTTCAAATTAATGTCAGGCTTGAGCTTTGGTAGTTCCTTGATTTCTCCTGAACATCCTAACCAAAATTTCCTCTCCTTGTGTACAATATTTGAACTCATGATCTTGGAATGTATAGTTCTCCTCCTTAGATTTTCACTGAGTTCCTTGAACTTTCCCTTTGTTCCGAGTATTGGTCAATCCAATGAGTGCTGTCAAAAATATATTTTATGTTGCAAAGTGAAACTAACACTTGTAGTCAAGCATAACCACTAGGATAAGTTAATAGGCCATGGCTAAGATTTAGGTGAGTGTATATATATTTTTGAACCTGTGTGGATTAGTGGTTTGTCATCAAAGATGAATGTTGTACAATTATTCCAGCCTGGAAAAAGCCCCAAATTACCATGACATTCACTCCCATGATGAGTGTATTTATGTACTTCTGACCACAAATGTATCATAGTGATGAATGTGTGTGGTTCAGGTTTGGGGAAGACTGTTTTCGTATTTCTCTGTGTTTGGTTGCAGGTGGTTTGATCCCGCCTGGTTTCCGCCCTCGGATAGAGCAGGTTTGCTGTCACACACCTGCAAGCAATCTGCTCAGTGAAGGCTGTTTGTTTAAAGCTGCCTGTGACGGGCTCTGCACCAGACTGTCCTCATCACTGTGGTAGTAAATTAGATTTCTGAGTTGGTTCCTGTGCTTATTCATCAATGTTTAGTAACTCCTGTCTCCTGTGTTTCCTCCAGTGCCCAGTCACCTGATCAACCCTCTTAAGAAACTTGCCCTCTGGATCACAAATAAAATTTCTACAATCCCCCCCCCCCCCCCCCCTTTTTTTTTTTAACCATACAGCTCCTGTATGCTGACCCACTCTGAACTTTGCCTCTCCTTTTTCACAGGCCCTCCCTGTGTGCCAGTGTTGTGTTTAGGGACAACTCGGGTTTTCTCTACATATGTTTCAAAGTTGTTTTAGCTTCATCAGCAGCCTCTGTTAGCTATGAAAATGAATGTGTTTGTGTATGTGGAACCTGTTTTAACCAAGTGACAGTCTTCAGGGCTGCATATTGAAGCGCCTAAGACATTTGCTCTCTTGGCCACTTGAGGCTGACTCCACAGGCAAGTCGATCCCCACAAACCCCCCAGCTTCAACCATGAAACAAACTTCTTGGTACAAGAAAGGGTTTGATCTACAGGCAATTTCACCTGCTAGGTCCCGTTATGCTAGTCACATAACTGGACCTCTGGACTGTGTTTGTGGTGGTAATGCCTTCTGGAACACATTCAATGGAGTTACCTGAATCATAGTACGACTTTCTCTGTTGATGGTTATGAATGGGATTTGCTAAAGCTTCTCTCTCTCGTTCAAACTTAATCTTGCTTGCTGAAAAAAACAAAAAACAAAAACAAAAAATAAAAAACAGGCAGCATGGGATTAGCAAAAATGCTTATGCTGAGTCACAGTAGCAATGTAGTCTACACTATATTAACTTGATGTGGTCTGGTGCAAACAGGTGACACATGTACTGTGTGAGTCCACTGTGCAAAGGATCCTTTTTATACAGCATAATCACAGGGTGCACTCAAATCCACTGACGCATATCAACATCCCAGATGACACAGCACGGATCTTTTTCTACCCAGGAAGCCAAAGGAAGACAGAAAAAGGCTTATGTATAGTTCTGGTGACGCTGAGATGAAGTGTGCCAGAGGGGAACCAGATGAGGTAGGAGAGGAAGGGAAGCCATCGGGGAGGCAGATTAGAGAGCCTGGAGGCTGCTGAAGAGGGGAAAAAAGGAAAGAAAAGCTAGAAAAGGGATGAAACACAGAAGGAGCTCTGTGGAGGAGTTAGCTAGTGGTTAACAGTACCTGACAGAGATAACACTGCCGGTAGGCTTACCTGATTACAGCAGTGTGCTGGAGGACAATAAAAAGACGTATGCACATGGCGCGTCATGCACATACACAAACACTGCAAACACACACACAGACACACACACACACACAGAGCCAAAGGGCTCAACAGGAAGCAGTAGCTGCAAAATTCTGGATAGATTCGTACATCAGAGTGGACTGTTTATATCTTCAAGTACTTCTGTATTGCATAAGGTGTGCGAGTGCATTACATTCAAGAGGAAGAAATACATCAGATGTATTAGCGAGTTCGCCAAAGCTATTCCTCCCCCTCACTCTTCTCTGGTTGCAGAGCAATCAAGCAGAGGCTCATATAATACAGTCTCTCCGCGCTCAAACTTTCCTCTTGATCTATGTTTCATGGTGTACGAGACCGAGCCGGAGCGCACAGCACTGCGGCAGTCGTATAAAGTCACAAAATTATCCTGGCCTTACAGGACGAGGAAGCGAGAGGAGTTAATTAATCACTAGTGCCTCATTTTCTCTTTATAACGCTCTCATTTACTCTGTGGCTCATTTCTGTGTGTCACTCTTCGCTCACTGTCTTCTCCCACTGCTGATCTGTGTAAGGTGTTTGATGAGGGTAGCAGTGGCTAAAGAAATAACTGATAGTTTTATTTTATTTTTTTGGTTAGCTCTAATGCCAGCTTTACTCTTTATTAATGGATGGACCCAACTTTATGCAAGCAGCATAAAGCTGAACGATTAGCTAATTAGCTGCGTGTGATATTTCGTGTCAAAGAAGTCGGTTTTCTCTCTACGCAGGCGGTTCTTTTAAGTAGAGATGAAATTAGTTTATCAACAGGAAATTAATCAGCAACTATTTTGATAACTGATTAGCCTTTTTTTTCTGTTTCCAAAAAAAAGACACATTTTCTGATCCCGGCTTTTTTTTTTTAAATTAATTATCTAGAGGTCTTAGAGGCTGTTTGGCAGACAAAAACAACAATTTCAGGACACTGCCTTTTTACACTGAACTGAAAAGTTGATTGCTTAATTAAGAAAATGATCAATTATGGAAGTAATTACTAAATTCCTGGTCTACTTACAGCTGTTGCAGCTTTTTAAAAGCTTCGCCTAGAACTGAAGACGACGGGAAAATAATCCCTTGTAAATTTGATCATAATTGGGATTTTCTTTCTTTTCTTTTTTTTAATTATGCTACATGTTCAGAGAAACTCATTTGACTTCCTGGCTCAAGAGAGAGGGACAGAGTTGAGTCGATTAGTCATTTTTGGTGATCATTTATATTAATAACAAGCAGGAGTGTGTCTGCAGCTCTGCCTCAGCTCATGTTCCTGTGATGAATGGTTTATTAGTTGGTGTCCGATCTTTCTTGAATATTCATTATTAGTGTACACATATAGATTTTTATGCAGCCGCGGGTACAGTGATTCCTTTTAATCACCAGGAGTGTTATAAAATAATTAAACACTGAGAAAAGTTAACACATTCATGTGCAGTTGCACAAATCAAGGTGATATGTTGTTAACAAACTGCGACCAAAGTGAACAAAGTCAAAACCTCCCTGTATGAACTTCCTTCAAACTGCAATCTGAAGTTACTACATGACCCACGGGCCTCCTTCTGCGGTATCCTGCAGCGCCGCAGCTGGACATGGGCGTGAGATAGAAAGAGCCAGATGCACGGCGAGAAAAACACAGGAGTGGGAGGTGGAGAAAAGCCAGTCAAAAGTTATGAAACGTGCCCCTTGAATAATCAACGCCCAAATCAATTTGTTCAACGTCCAAGGGAAGCGGATGGACTACAGAGGAATGCGTGGAGTGGGCGGTCGCTCGGTGCATCCAAGTCCATATCTCAGACAAACACACAACAGCCAGAGAGACTGCCTGAGTGTAGAGAGAGATGGCCAGGGGGGATGGGACCGAGCTGAGACACACACACACTCACTCTCTCTCTCTCTCTCTCTCTCTCTCTCTCTCTCTCTCTCTCTCTCTCTCTCTCTCTCTCTCTCTCTCTCTCTCTCTCTCTCTCTCTCTCTCTCTCTCTCTCTCTCTCATTCTTTCTCCAGTTTTTGATAGATACTGCAATGCACATAAATTTCCATATTTCTTGGATTAGCGAGCACTTCTATGTTCATACATTTTTAACAATACTTGCTATTTGGCCAAAAGTATGTGGACACTGACGCTGGAACATTTCACTCATTAAGTTTAAGACCGATACAACTTGGATATCTCTATCCATTCATTTTCTTCTCCTTATTCAAGTAGAGAGGAGAACAGCCGAAGTAAGGGCGTCCAGACCTCGGTCTCTCCAGCCACCTCTTCCAGCTAATCCTGAAGTGTTCCCGGGCCAGCTGAGAGATGTAATCTCTCCAACATGTCCTCGGTCTCAGTTAAATATAATACCATGTTCCCCGTGCCTTCACTGCTGGTCGGCAGTTTTGTTTCCCTCACCTCTGTCTGTGTGTCTGCCTGGGCGCGGCAAGTTGCAGTGCACATATATCCCTGGTCCTTCCATTCACTCTTGCCAGACTATTCTGCTGCTAGGGTGTAACGCTTAGGCTAATTCCTAGAGTTTTACTTGTTTGTTAAGTTTGAATTATCCTTGGCTCTTTCTCCTTGTACTCTAGATCCTTCTTTTGTGCCAGCCGTCACATCACAGGCCCAGTCTGCCAGACTAACGCCAAAGAACGTCACCTGCCAGTCCACCCCACCCTGCCTCTGCTTTGGCAGCTAAAGACCTAAACATCATTTTCACAAATAGAAATCAAAAATTCCATTTCTTTAATTTATCGCCTTACCCTCCCACTGTTACATTTTTACTCAAAATGTCCTAACAGGGAAGCTTCATTGGACCGAACTGAAGTATGAGTACGACTTGTGGAGTTGCAGTGCAGTACAAGAGTAGAAAAGGCCCGCAGGCAGCAACTGGCCCACTGTGCCCCGCTCAATAAAGGCAGTCGTTTTATGACCCCGCCTCTTGGCATTTTGATTTTAATACTCTTCCTCTTTTCCTTGTGTCTTTCTCACTTCCCCTTTCACTGTTTCTTTTGTCGCCAAAAGATCTGTATTTTCCTTCACTTCTATTTGAATTCCTGCCTCGTCTCCAAGAACGGCGTGTCTGTCTACTGTCTCTGCCTCCTCGCTCCTGAACACTGGCAGAGAGGCGGCCTAAAGTGGCGGTGGGAGGGGGTGGGACAAATGCTGGCCTAACCAGATTAGCAAGTATCCTATTTCTTACACTGACAAATTAATTTCCGTACAAATTAAATGAAGGGACTCTCCCTTGATAATTCCCTTGGAAATTGAAGATGGTTTGGAAGAATGTAATAAAACAGCATCTTCTACAAGACACGCACACAAAAAAATCTAATTACTAGCAGAGAAAAATAAAGGTAGGCTAATAAATTAGGGGAAATATAAAGGCAAGAAGCCAGAATACAATATGGTCTCTGAAACCAAGTAATGTGAAACAGAGCGGTTACTAGTCAGGTGGAGTTAGGCTGAGCAGAAATCCAGAAAAGGGTGAGAAAAGAGAAAAACAAAGAAACAAAAACCAGCCATGTCTATTACAGGATCTGCTATATTCCTGCAGGCAATGGCAAGGCAAAGGTAAAAGACAATAATGAAAGTGAGAGGGAGAGGGTGGGTGGGATAACAGAGGATGGGGAAGGAGAGGAGAAAATAAACAGCTCCCAGACAGAGACAAAAAAGAGAAGGATGGATAAAGAAGAGTGTGAGTGGCAGGCGACGGCACAAGGCTGTCTGGGCTCCGGCTGTTCAGATCCACTGACATTTACAGAGTGGCCAATCGCTCCTTGCCATCCTACCCTTGAAAAGTTCAAACGCACACTGATCCACAGAGGAAATGCTACGCCATGTGGATTAACACACTCTCTCACATCTCTCTGCAGGCCTCCCCTCCGTCTTTGTGTGCTGCTGCTGTCAGTCTGTCTGTTTGCGCATCTGTCTGGTTTCACGTCTGTCTCTTACCCGTTTCTGCATTTTCGACAGCACAGGACCAATTCCCCCTCTGATTCAAAAACGTAGCAAAACTTTCCGTATGTGTGACGATGTGCTGCAAGCTTGTATGTGTGTCTATATTCTCTCTAATGCAACCTTTAACCAGCTTTTAGCACATTTCTTCGAAATAATCTCTGTCAGTAAATGCATCACGCTGAATGAACACGGGGGCATGTGTGTGCTGGTGTAAACAGGTAGCTATGGGTTGGATGTCTGCAGAAAACACTACAGAAGCAAAACAGCAATGGTATTTTTTTTTTTTGCTTGGACTGACAATGGAACTGTCACTGAAAGTAACACACAAGTGACATGGTGGAGAAAATAGATTAGGAGTCTTTGCAAAACAAATTTAGTGACATACCAAAGCTGTACCGGGAGTATTATCCATTTCCAGGACAATGGGAAAGGAGCTCCCACATAAGAAGGATTAATTTACAAAGGGTTTCTGAGCCTAGCTTTAATGTTTTGGCTCAGTTTCAATGTCAGGAATTTGGGAAGAGATAACAAAAGTCCCTTTTTTCCATAGAGTGTACATAAAAGATGGACTGGAGATGAGAAATATGTAGGGTGCAAGATAAAGTTTTATCAATTTCCAGGTGAGCAACAGAAGTGATTACCAATGACACTGAAGAATACATTGATTGACATATGACCTAGCAGTAATTGCATAATAAGGTTCCTTAAGCAACCGGAGCCTGGAAAGTCCATAAGCAATCAGCTGTCAGCTGCAAAGCAATGTGGGACGAGTGGGCCGCTTCCAGTGTGGATGCAGCTTAAGATAGCAACAGCCAAAATCCTCAGATCGACGCTTCACAGGACCCGGCTAACAGATGGTTGACCTTGTGGTCGCTATGTCCTTCTTTTATAAACAGTCTATTGTTTCTGACAGTCCACACTAAAACAACTAATTCAACATCAAATAAAATTATAAGAAAAGAAAGTTAAACTAACAGAGAGACTATTACTTTGTCTTTGACACATTTCACTGTGTGAGATAAATGGGCCTTATGTATGGGCATTGCTGCTCTGCTGCTCATTGGGCCTGTAAGCAGGGGAGCAAGTCCCTAAAGTCCTCAGAAAAGTCATTGCATTACAAGTGTTGCATTGCAACACAGGCACTAAGCTGGCAACAATAACGCGTACTGAAGTGTGAGGTCAGTGAGAAGGATGCTAAGGGAATCCCCTAAATTTAAAATCCTACCCCCCAAAAAAACATAAATACAAAGGTATAAACATAATAAAATGTAAAATATTAAAGATGAAAACATTAGTTCAGAAGTACAGTGTGCATGAGGACCTGCCTCAGCTCTGATTGGCTGACAGACAGACAGAGGGTGATGAATGGGAACCCCCGGCTGCGGAAAGGTTACTAAGATAGGTCCAATTAGAGATGAGCAGTCGCTCAGGTTTTTACCCAGCAGAGGAACTCCCCAGCACCATATCACTGACATTTAACCCTCACACCCTAATCACCAACACACACACATACATACACACATGCACACAGACATATGTTTATTGATACTCTGATGGGTGGGCCATTCTCCCACGACAATGACAAGAGAAAATAGTTTTCCTATCACATGACGTGCACCTTAAACAGAAGGCCAAGCCTGTAATAGTTCATGTGAGATGAACATTTATAAAGATTAACATTAAATGGTGCAAACCTGTCTAAACACTGTACTTCTTAAACCTGCGCAACACGTTCTCACGTAGCGTAACATTTTACGCTAGGTGACAAATCGTCGACATATTACGCTTTCGGCTACCCACCACGTTCCTAAATGACGACCTCGGAAAAATGAGGAAATATGAGAACCGTCTGGACTGAATCTACACATGTTCGCTCTTTTTCTTCAAATCGCTTACAAACACGCTATTTAACGTCATTAAAGTCCTGGTTAAGGTCAGGATTAAGGTTATCGTTAGAGCTAAGGATAAGGTTAGGTTTAGGGCTGGAATACAGGGCTGGAACGTCTATTACCGCGGGAGCGTCATTGCACTGGATTTCAGCCGCGTACCATAAGAACGCCGAAGGTCTCCTTTCGCGTTCCTGAGGAACGGGACGTGACAAAACGTCGGTATATTACGCCTCGGGAGTGAGAACGAGCTGACCTGCAACCATGAAAAAAGGCCACGTTCCTTGTGGTGTTAATATTTACCAGCTAACTTAAGCTCCTGACCACAGCAAATCAAACAATGCTTAAGCTTGGGAGCGATACAAGTGGAGCAGACGTGCGCCTTTGTTATCTGGCAATATTTGGATAAGGCAAATACAGACAACAGCTCAAAAGTAATTTTAGCGCCTTTGCTGATTATCCCTCTGGCTACAGTGCTTGAACTTTCAGTGCCGCCCCCTCCCAGGCCCACATGCATCCCAAAGTGAATCCACCTGTGGAGATGATGGTCGGCCTGCCCTCTTCATCACCTCTTAATCAGAGTGTTGGCACTGGCTGCCCAGAATTGGATCAACCTCTGTGACCCCTGCTGCTGCTTTCCTTCCAGAGGTCAGCCTCACATCGCTGCGCTCTGCGTCTGCGAGGCAGCGGCGCGTTCTCTTAAATAAAATCTTATTTCTCTCTCTTTCCGCCTCTTTGTCTTTATCTCCCTCTGGCTTGGTGTATTAACCCAGGCCTGATCTTTTGCAGCTCAGACTTGAGTTTTTTTCTTTTTTCTTTCCCTCTTTATTCGGAGTTTTGCGTAATAGCTCGTGTTAGTCTGGATAGAATGTTTGTTTATTTATTTATTTTTGGTTTTGAGTGCGTCAGTCGATATTACCACGACCAATATTTATGACAAATGATTAACAAGACAAGCTGTTCTTTTAACCACAGGTAGAGCAGGCATGCAGAGGCATAGCTTTCTTGATTGGATTCGATTGCAGGACAGCTGTAGTGTAAACAACACTGATTGCACATTGTCTGCAGAAACTCTTACTTAGTGTCCAAGATTAGGGTTTGTTCACCCTCCAAGGACTGGTAAACAATGACAGAAAATAAAATAAATAAACCCACCAGCTGCCAAGAAAAGTTTCACTGGCTGCTTTTAATGTAAATTTGTTACCCAGACGATTTGCAGCCAGAAAGTTAAGGACACCAAAACAACTACTTGTAACTGTAATAAATCTCTCCCGGTTACACCCTGCATTTAGCTTTAATCACTCTGACTTTCATTGGTCAGAGTGATTTTCCAGACACAGGATGAGAAGATGTTACGTCATGTGTGCTCAAAGTGTCAGTATCAGCGTTGTGTGAATATACAGCAAGGCTGCTTTTAGACATTAATCTGATGTCTTAATGGGGCATCTGCATGTGACATCTGCATGTCTAAATGAGGACCATAGTAAAAGCGGTCCCACCAACAAGCTCACTCAGCCAGACCTAGTCATCCCTATCATAATGGCACAGGTCTAAAATGCTGTCAGGGGTTGTGGTGCTAGAGAGAGGACACAAATGCACGGCTTGGAGGCAGACTGTATGAAAAATGAGCCTTTACTGGCCAATTAAAAGAAGCAAGAAACACAAAGCCCCAAAATGAAACAAAACATGAATCTAAAAAGAGGAGAATGACGAGGATAAACAGACCGAAATGACAAAGACAAAGGGAAAGACGGGATAGCGGGCTTTTCAATTTCACTAATTTGACCCTCTTTGTCTCCTCTGTCCTCAGGCCTCCTGCCTGCGACCAGGAAATCAATCTTAGTTTGCCATGCTGAAGGAGATCTCTTTCTGAAATGCATGTGAAGGACAGAGGAGGCTTGCTGGCAGAGCTATAATTGAGGACGCACAGGTGCATCCTTTGCAGAAGTGTGTGTGTGAATGGGTTTGCCTTTTTTTTTTTTTTACCTCAGACAGACAAATGAAGTGTAGCAAGAGGGGAACTCTAAACAGCTCCTTTTTATTCATACGCTGTTTCACTTAGGTAATCAAACTTGGCTTCATTTGAGGAATTCACGGTGTGCAATTTGGGAAATGAGAACAGATACAGAGGGGTGATTGGTGATTAGGCACATGTGGGAATGAAACACAGGTGAAACAAATGGAGAGAAAAGAGCAAAAGGTCAAGAAAAAAAGAAAAAAAACCCCATAAAGACTCACAAGCGACCCCCCGAAAGTGAAACTCTTACAAATACAAATGCCATAGTGCCACAAAAATGCTCCTCTCCATACCTTTCAGTTACAGAACTGACACTGTGCCTCTTTAGTAAATTCAGCAGATTTTGTATGTCAAAATAAGTTTTGTGCTTCTGCAGACGTTAGCAAATCTGTCCCAAAATGTTCCTGTTTCTTTAAAATTCCAACCTTTATAATAACGGGATATTTGTCATAGCATGTTCTTGTTTACATGACCTGCATTAAACAGCAAGGTAAGAGGACGCTGGTGAAGTAAGATGCACATTTTGTTTGCTATCTTCTGCTCGCTGTAGTTTCGACACTGGATGGATGTCCAGGGTCACACGTCAGATAAGGTCGTTCAAATTCTCAGTGCACCGCTCTTCTCTTTTCCTAACTCCTAATCGAGTCTCCTAACTACCTTTCCTTGATCTCGATGACGTATCCATCTAGATCAAAGAAAGGTGGCTAGGAAAAGGATCTAGGACGCACCCTTACTCTTGTTTGAATGCATCCTTCACATTGTCAGAGAAGTGTTTCTGTTCTCACCTTCCTGTGTTCACTGACCTGCTTACATATTCAGTATAAACACTACATTTACGTTTCTTTTGCTTCTTAAAACTAACTCAACCTAAACTAAGAAGGCATCAATAACACATACATGCGCATGCGCACACACACAAATAATGTAAAACTGTGCTTTTCTTGACTTCCATTTTAGAGCCACATCCAATAAGTTGCCTGATGCTTTGCTCCTGAATCATTCCCCTCAGGTATGTAAGCTCTTCATTAAAGCTGTGGCAATCAGAGGGGGGGGGGGGGGAGTACTGCTCCTCGTAAAGAGAATAGATTACTTCCCCATCTTTCACAGAAAGCTGTTTGCAAGAGTAGACACTCTCCTCCATTTTCATTAGCGACCTGACTACTATATATTCTCCATATAATTGAGGTTGAAACCTTCTGCACTGTAATGGGTCTTTCCATAACAGTCTTTTAAAAGTGAAAGTCTGCCATCCTTGGGCACTGTGTGATACGGGCTTGTGTCGTGCAGAGTGCATGTGGAAGTGCGTTGCAAGGTGTGTGTGTGTGCTGTTATCAGACTCATCAGTCCTTCTTATGCCACTTTTCAAAGGCAGCTTTGAAAAAACAAAGGCACATCCTCACGGTCTGAGAACTAATATCGGAAAAAACTAGATGGACAGAGATATTTTACACACACATATGTGTATATCTGTCTTTGTCATGTGCAACCAAGCATTTCAGCTGGTGCAATTTGGCAAAAATAAGCGTAATCTTCGAAAATCCAATTTTTTATGCATGAGTTTATGCATGAGTTTAAAATTCTCCTAATCATTATTTTATTGGACTCCTTTTATGTTGCTTTTATGTTCTGTCCTTTAATGAAGTTTTATGCCCGCTGTTGTTTTATGATAAGATGTTTGTGCAAGAATGAGATTATAATGTTTATGATTATTTTATACACTACAAACCACTTTATAGGCCTAACAGTAAGCAATAACTGCAGGGCTTTCTGAAAAACACAGGCTTTGATACATTCACCCACTGTAGCTACTAATCCTGCCTCTCTGCTCTGCATGCAGCGCGCTGGGCTAGTTGAACTCACGTGGCCAGGGTTTTATTCAAACTAGTTTCCTTAAATTATCAGGCAGGGGAGATATTACCGCACGGTGAGCTCAAACACAACGCAGGTGACACTTTCCCCTGTAATCTCAATTTTCTCTCTGTTTCTCAATCAGACTGAACATCTGAGAAGATGACATCTAAGGGAGACTTAAGCTGATGAAAGGCAGCTATCGGGAGTCGTATTTAAAGCGAAGTCAAGATGGTCAGCGGTAAATGCAAGGTAAATTACTCAGCTAGAGCAATTTAAACGGCTAATGAAATGAAACATGTCGAGTATGCCATAAAGCAGCAATTTTAGATCAGATCTCATTCAGGGCCTTGGATGATTTGAGCTTTGCTTTCCACTATAGATGGATAAAAGTATAGAGCAGACACTGTGCCATAATATGAAAAAAAGAATGATCTGCTTTCGCCTTCAAGTAGATGAAAGTCATATAACCCCCTCCTACTGCCCATCTGGCTTTAGCTTGTGGTATCATCATCCAAACCTTTGAAAACAAGTTCCTCATTATCTGAAAAACCCACCTGCACTCTCCCTGCATCTCTTACTTCCAGCCTATTAGCCTAGCTTACACCATCAAACCTTCTTTGAACGTGGACAAGTCAGCATCCCGAAGTTAGTGTGGGTGATTTGTAGCTCTGTGGAAATTGGAAGTTGCAGCCTGAGTCAAAGATGAGTCGTAAACGGGCGGGAGAAGAGGACGACAGCACTCAGATTCAGAGAGGGAACTGATGAAGGCCATCAGCCTCCCGTAGATCAGAAGCGCATTCTTAATAACCATCTCGTCAAAACACAACCCTCTGCTCACACCCCGGGTCAAAGTGTACAAAATAACAAATCAGAGCGTCTACGGGGAGGACTGACTTACAAACTGCATTTCTGTCCCTCTGCTGAGAGTAAACCCCACAATTCAAATTCTGCTCAAATTCTCTCAAAATCTTTTACACTTACAGAGTTTGTTTTACTCAAGTTCACCTGTGTGGCGATGTGGGGAATTCATAAAAAAGGAGGGTAAAACTATTGTTCTTCAATTATTTTTGAAGCCCAGCTTTTAGCTTATTCATCCAGGTTGATGTGGTGTGCAGTGAAGTGACGAGTTTGAAAGGTCACTGCTTCAGAGGTTGTGAAGTGTATTCAGACTGAGTGCAGAGTTAATTAATTTTTCTTCACTTTTGTTATTTTCTCTTATTGGGGTTTTTTTGTTATTTTTTTAGGGCTGAAGGATTTCAAACGTCTGCGTTTAAATGGAAAACACTGCAAGCTAGCAATAAACACACGGATTTAAACCAATCTACATTTTTATATAAACTGTGTATGGCTAATGCTCTAGACCCGGGAAGGGCAATTAATTTTCCCAATGGACCACCAATAAGCTGGTAAGAGCACACGCCACAATTAGGCACTGGAAATGTGAAATGAACCTAGTAAAAACACCAGCATTTATTATCACTGTTTAATCAATGTTCCTAAAATCAATTATGAACAAAATGTGCCTGTTTTTACAAAATCTGTGCTAATTCTATGTGCTAAGTGAGAGAAATCTGGTCTGTTTTGGGCTTAAACAAACGCATTAGAGTCAGGTTTAATGTCTGAGGTTAAAATATGAAGGACAGCAGACACGTGATCTCCACTGAGAGAGGATCTGAATCTGGATTTGTTAAACTTTGTCTTGAAAGAAACTGCAACCTTCTTGTGAAAGCTTCCACCTTGCCTTGCAGTTTGGTATTTAGCTCATTCATTAGTGCAGTCACATCAACAGCAAATGCAAGATGTGGTGAGAGCTGTTCCAACACATTTTCACATTGCTTTCAAAATGAAAGCAACAAAGTTGTATGATGAGTTGGCAATTCCGTTTTCTCATTGACCTCATGAAGTCCAGTCAGGGACAACCCAAGAGCCTCAACACACACAGATATCATCAATATCATTTCTGCTCCTTTTGGGCTGAATTCATGTCCAGTGAAAGAGACTATTAGTGTCTAACACCCTGCCTGAAAAGTGATAAACTTCACATAACACCTGCTCTTTATTAAGTTAATTAGCATATTGATAATCAGGTCATAATTGGGTGAAAGTGGGTTATGTTTATGTATCAGCATACGTGGTGTCAGGACTGTAAACCTATGCAGGTTAGAGAGACTTTAGAGAGGACATCTAACTGAAAGTACATTAGTGAAGAAGTCCTGCTCTCTTGTTTCACAGTGGAAATGACCCCAGTGGTTAAGAATGTTGCGTCGCTGTTCAAAAACTCTCCTGCACACATGCTTTTCTTTCTGCCTTTCAGACACTGAAGAGCCACAGATTAGAACAAACTGAAGATTTTACTCAATTTCATCACACACGTATCTTTACAATATTTGGTACTATGGCCATCACCCACATCTTTTAGCTTGTCTGTGTGTAAGAACGCCACCTTTGAAAATTCTTTATTGCTATAACCAACATGTCCTGAAGGACCGCCTTTTCTATCGAAATACAATATTTTCACTTAAGATTAGGGTTACATCTCTCATCATGGTCATTATATAACCTCCTACATCTCCACAAGGCTGACAAAACTATGCCATCACTGATCCGCATAAAGCTACACTGTTACCAGCAGACGTGAAATGCTGACTCAGACCAGGATCCCCCAGCTTATTCTGGTTTCTGTGTCAGAGGGTGTCTGTGTTTGCTTAAATTAATGCGCATGTGTGAGTACATCTTGCTATAATGTATGAGGCAACACTGTGCATGTTATCGTGAGCATGTATGCCATTGTTTGTGTGTGTTTCTCTACAGTGATGTGATAATGCATCAGCATCTAAAATTGGTTGCGTATGTGTAAGAGTGTGTGTGTGTGTGTGTGTGTCTGTGTGCACGCGTGTGTGTGTTGGTAGCTGTACAACCTGGCCCTCCAGGGGACCATCAGTGTGTGAGTCTTTCAGAGAATAATAAATTTGTGCAGGGCGAGGAAAAGAGAGGCTGGGACCGCCAATCGATCCCACCACTGTTTCTCAAATTAGGAAGGAGGGATGAGCGCGAGAGACAGGAGGAAGAGGAAGACAGGAAGAAGAAAAAGTCAGACAGTAACAGAAAGACTAGGGGAAGGGGAACTGAAGTAGACAGTGGCAGAAAGCATTTTAATTTGAAAACGTACGAGCAGAAGGGAAGCACGTGTGCAAAAAAAGCATAAAGAAAGGAAGAGCAGCAGATGCAGGTACTGTTGCAGTGATTGAAGGAAGTGAATAAAGAGAAAGAGCCAAACAATGAGTCCAATTAAGTATCATCCCAGTGGGGAAGAGTGTCACCATCCTCCTCCATCCGGGCTACACGGCAGCAGCTTCCAGGGACACACTGCTGGTCACGTGGCTCAACACACAAACCTCATGACACATCCACTACAACTATTAACACGTACACGGCTGCACAATTTTCTCACAGCTGGAAAACACATATCTTAACGGATTGTTCACACAGAAAAGACATTTACACACACGCACGCACACCAATGTGCAATCGTGCACATCTCCTGAGGGACACAGCCTTTGGAAGACCTGGGGAAGAAGAGGAGCCAAAGATGGCTGGCGCCAGCAGCTACTGCTCCCAGGGTGCAGATGTGTGCCAGGGGCTAACCCACTCATCTCTGCTCTGCCCACCCACCAGCTGCTGCTGAGGGGTAGCAAACATGCTGCCCCAGAGTAAGCCAAATCGATTACAAACACACAAGTTAAGAATACACTCGCATACACACAAGGGAACGTGAGCACACACACAGACGCACACACACAGATTCATACAAATAATCTAACTCATGTCTCACACATAAACAGGCGATGGCCTCGGGGATGGCTTCCTGTCTCTTAGAAAGGCCAAGTTAATGAGTGAGGCCTCCGGCTCTACAGGCTTTGGACTATAGCAGACAGAGTGTCTGAATGACTGACTATGGCACTACAGTGGGATTAGAGGGATGCTTCATATTGACACAGAGAACAAATTGACATACTCTAATAATTCCCTTTCACATTCTGCGGCGGTGTGAGAGGAAACAGCAAATGGATAGGAATAATAGAGGTCGAGGCTGACGGTCCCCTGTGAGTGCTTTCACCCCGCTCCCCCTCCTCAGCACATCCCACGCTCAAACAGACAGATACGTTAATGCACACATCTGAACACATGCAAGTGCGCACACAGACACAAGAGACACACACTGAATAGAGACAAGTGATCCTTTTGACTGCAGGCACTGAGTCCTGAGTTACAAGAGAAAGACAGCGCGAGAAATACGATTTTTTGGTGGTGATGGTGGTGGTGGGGGGGGGGCGTATGAAAGGCTGAGCGAGGCAGACTGAATGGCAGGAGGGAGGTGACGAAGGAGGAATAGAAAGTGTAAAAGTGTGAAAAGAAAGCCATGTCTGCATTTCAGCATGTGTAAAAAGCAGCAAGAGAAGAAACCCTGCTTCAGATTTAATCTGGGCCTGGATGCAAACAACACCCAAAGCCCAGCCTCTACAGGGTGCTGCGTGCACAGAGAGTGTGTGTGTGTGTTTGTGTTTGTGCATGCAGGGGTGGGGGCGGCTGAAGGATTGGTTGCCAGGGAGATTCTGACATATCGGGCCCCACTCCCTGCTGCCCTCAGTTTAGCCTCGACAAGTCGGAGAAAACGCTCTGCGGCGGCCCGGCTAATTTACAATCTTTCTCTCTTGTTCTTTCCCACCTGTCTCTCCCTCTTCCTCCTGCCGCTGTCTTCCTTTGTTTGCATCAAGGTTATATGATTCTCTGCTAAGAATGCTTACTGGTCTTTGTACTAGTCTTGACAAATTTTCTTAATCGGTTTTACCTGGACCACTGAACGATTAATTTCCCTTTCTCTTAGTCTTTCTAGCACCTCTTCTCATTTCTTCCTCTTCCTCTTCACAAGCCTCTGTACTCACTTTCCTCTATTCCCCTACTTTATTCTCACTCTAAGGTAGGCTGATATGGTCGGGACCTGTTGTTCTCATCTGGTGACAGCCAAACAGGGCCTGTTGTAATTAGTGTGGAATTCTAATGAGCTTATCAGGTCAAAAGCAGCTTAGTCCTCCAGGACCCTAGCAGGGTGGAAATTAGCCCTGCTCCCCTCCCAGACAAAACGCACACACCCGCCTGCACATTACACAAAAACACATTGTGCATACCGATGATACAAGCTCGATTCATTAACAGACACTCGCTGACAAATTCAGCCTCACTCTCTCCCCTCATAAAGGGATTAGCCCACTTTACATCAGCCGGTTAACAAAAAAGCGAATTATTAATGCGAGTGGCAACAACAATAAAGAAGGCAACAGCACTGATGTGTAAGGCTGTCACTGTGCAAAAGGAACAAGTAGCTGGAGGGGTGAATAAGTTATCTGAAGACAGGATTGTAGGCACAGATAAATAAACAAGCTCAAACAGGCGCATGCACGCAGTAATTGCCAGCATGTACACAAAAGCAGTGCAACCTTTTCTTTACTTCTCTGTGATGGTGTGGAAAGGAGCAGCAGCTTTTAACATAAAAGCTCACGCTCTTATGGTCAGCAGTCTGCTGCTGCAGCCAGACATCTCCATTAAGTATCTCCACAATTAGTTCTGTGGAAGTTGCGCTGATATGCAGAAAGCAGAGGGGGAAAGGCGAGGTACATTGATTAAGCACTGCAACAGCTGCACCAACTGAATTACACTCAAGAATTTCAGTTGCACATTTCAGCCATCCTCAGATTTGATATTTCCATTAAAAGGAAGCCTATTTCAACTTGGAGGGCCTTAATAAGCCTAAAATGTGCTCTCTTGCTAAATTACTCTGTAAAACAGATGAATTGTTTTATAAATCCTAAATGTTTGACCCACAGAGTCAGCCATAACTATGCCAAATGCATTTTGGGTTAAGGATATAGGTGTTATTTCTGGTGGACTGAGGTAAGAAGTATTAACATTTTTTTCTTTTTGTTTTTAGTGAGCAAAGTGGGCTTCACAGCCAGAAAGAAAAAGAAACATGGCTGTGTTTTTGGTGCTTCTCTCTCGCATTTTATTGAACTAAAAGAACTCATAAATGCTGCTGTCTATAAGCAACGACTAAGATGTATTCTTCTTTTCACAGCAGCTCATTTTCCTCCATGTCCTCCTTCACTACATCCATGAACTTTCTCTGAGGTTTTCCTCTTTTCCTCCTGCCTGGCAGCTCTTCAACATCCATTGTACAAAATATCCACTATTCCTGCTCCGCACATCTCCAAACCAACCATCTCAGGCCTGCCTCTCTAACTTTGTCTCCAAACCACTCAGCTCGTCTTTTCTAATCCTGTCCATTCTGCTCACTCCCGAATAAAACGTTAACAACTTTAGCTCTGTCTTCTATCTCTTGGTCAGTTCCACTGCATCCAAACCATACATCATAGCAGGTCTGACTACCCTCTTGAAAGCCTTCCGTTTCACTCTTGCTGCTGTCCTTCAGTCACAAATCACCCCTGACGCTCATCTCCACCCACTCCACCTTGCTTGCACTCTCTTCTTCACCTCTCTTGTGCACTTTCCATCGCTTTGGATGGTTGACCCCAGGTACTTAAACTCATCTACCTTCTTCTTCTTGCATGTTTTCCTTTCCACTTGTCTCCCTCTGATTTGCCCACATACATACTGACTGACATGCTGACTTTCAGTCCTCTACTCTCCAGAGCATACCTGCACCTCTCCAGGCTCTCTTCAACCTGCTACAAAGACACAGTGCAACTCGTTCTGACCTCCTCTATACTTCTCCATCAACACTCTCAAAGCAAACATCACATCTGCAGTGCTCTTTTTGGGCATGAAGTCATACTGCTGCTCACTGATCATCGCCTGGCTTCCTGTGATGTAGAGTCTGAGTAATTTCTTGTAATGTATTTTTCCTAATTTACATTACACCCAGTTTCAAATTGAAAAGGCGGGACAGAAAACATCGTTATGGCGCTAATTAAACATTATTCTTACATAAACAGCGATGTTGGCCCATGAATTAAAGGATTATTTCAAATCCCTTTCAAATCTCTTTCAGTAACAATGTCTTCATAGTGGGGAAATCTGTAAAAAAAAGTATAATGAATGTACATTTGATACAGTGGTGAAATGGTTAAATGCACAAAGATCAGCTACACTACTAAAACGTTTGCTTGATATTGTGTAGATCCAGCTCATGTCGCCAAAACAGCTCCGACCCAGCAGGGCACAGACACGGGACCTCTGCTGGTGTCAGCAAAAATATTTACGTGGGTGGTGTGTGTCACCTTAATGACGGGACTAAAGGTTTCACAGCAAATGTTGCATTGTAATGAGATGATTAATGTTATCCCCTTTACCTGTCAGCGCTTTTAATGTTGTGGATGATCAGTGTATCATTGTATGTCAGTGTGTAATGGTGGGAGGCCAGAAGACAGTAAAGGATTATGGGAAAAAGGAGGAGGGGGGGCTGAATAAATCCATTTCCTGTGTTTGGTGCTGTAGCGCAGCCCTTCCATCTGTTTTATTCCAGACTGGTTAACATCCAATCACTTACTGTGATAGTCCTGGGTGTGTGTGTCTGTCTGCATTTCCGTACCAGGAGAAAAATGGGATGCAAAAACTCCTACACTCAAAATGCTTAGATCTTGAAAGCAGATCGGTGAAGCAATGCGTTTGAGGCAGAAACGAACGCTGCATTTCACCCTTTGCTCTCTCTGAAATACAGCACGACCCGCTGAAACAAGCAAAGCGTATCGCCAGGCACACGACACAGGAGATCATCAAAATGCAATCACACAGCCACGGGAAAATATTAAAGTCTGCAAGGTGAAAACATTAACCTACCTCTGTTAAAACAATAAAAACACTGAGACATTGTTATTTTTGTAAGATACAAATAGCTTTCTTTTCATGCTTTAGTCTTGGGTGCTACAGTCTGGATTTAAAGCGCATTAGAGGAGTCTAAATGGACCGTCTCACTTGCCTTTACTCTGTAATACACACATCCAAACGTCATCGTGTTATTTAAAACCACAATGTCATGTGGAAAGTTGCCCGAGTTATTACTTATAAATGTCTTCCTGTCAGAGGTGGGACCAAGTCATTGTTTTGGAAGTCTCAAGTAAGTCTCAAGTCTTTATCCTCAAGTCAAGTCTCAAGTAATGTCAGGCAAGTCAGAGTCGAGTCTCAAGTCACTGGTGTAAAAGTCCGAGTCGAGTCACAAGTCTGAAACTTTGAATTTCAAGTCCTTTCGAGTCTTTAAAAAAAACAAACGAAAAAATAATGTTGCAGTTATATGCTAAATGTAAATATTAGACCATGTAATTTTAAAATCTGTGTTTTTCTCAACACATGACAAAATAGTGAACTTAGAAAATATACACAAATTGTGAAATTGCACCTCTTTAAAATGCAGCTCAATTAAACTTAGCTCCAAGAATAATTTTCACCGACAGTTCTGAGATACGCTGCATGTTATTCTTGGATGCGGTTGTAGGACCAGCTTTAAAATCGCATGACAAAAATATCATACACATTAAAAAAAACTGTATCACCAACGTAGCCTGGAAAACATTTGCTAGTTAGATGAAGTCAGCTATCTCATCTTAGCATATTTATATGCATATTTATAATTATACGGTTCTTGGAGTGAGTGCATACACTCATGAAGTTTAGTAACTTCCGGTCACTGCAACAAGCCCAGGTACAGTTTACCGACGGATGGGTGCAGGACCTTGAAATGCACCGTGTAGAACGAAAGACCATCGTACGTATCATAAGTTTACCAGTCTCACAAATCGTCGTCATAAATACACATTCGTTAACCGTTTATTAATATAACCTTTGAGCTCAACGGTAATTAATTAGTAGTGGAAATAATTTCTGGTAGCATCACAGAAATGTAGCAGTGACAATAATACTGTATGCTGTAATCGTACTGGACAATTGGTGATACAAAAAACCTGTTTTATCCTGTGAATAAAAGTATGTGTTTTTGTCAGTGTACCATAATAACAGAAGCGAAACGCAATATTGTGTCAGGACAATTTACTATTTATGCACAATAAATAAAGGAGCATAGCGCGACAATTTCTGTTCAGCGCCAGACTTGCTTGTAACCTATATCACCAATTATGTTAACTACAACAGCAGACTGACCTTTGTGTAAATGCTTGGAGCAGACTAACCTGTGAGCTGGAGTGTTCTAGGACGTTATATTTGATCTTTGAATGGCTGCAATCCAGTCGCCTCTTTGTTACTTCGGAAACATGGCTCGAACAATTTCTCTTCAACGACGTAATCCGATAACAACCGATCTCTTTACCCGTCGGCTTCCCGTGGCTGTCATGCGACCGGCTATTGCAGTTAATAATACAACAGCTTCTTGACATTTTTGTGTTTCTTTTTATCGCTGTGTGACTGATTTTAATTGAAAGCCTGCGTGCGCTAGTACCGCTTGCCACGAGTTCCCAGAATCCTTTGCGGTTCTACCCGTGAATGACGTCACATTTTCAATCTCCATATAATATGCATGTTAAATTTTATATTTGGGGTAAAATATCAAGTCTTTTCAAGTAAACCGGTTCAAGTCCAATTCAAGTCCCAAGTCATTGGTGTAAAAGTCCAAGTCAAGTCACAAGTCTTAGAACATTTTTTCAAGTCAAGTCTAAAGTCATAAAATTAATGACTCGAGTCTGACTCGAGTCCAAGTCATGTGACTCGAGTCCACACCTCTGCTTCCTGTTGGTAGATTAAGCCATCCATCTTTATGTAAGTGAAATTTACACATCTATCCAATACATCTCGCCTAGCGCCCCCTGTTATTAATGCAAATCCTGGCCTTAAAGGGGGACCAGAAAGGGCCAGACACAACTGAGAGCAAGAGGGAAAAAAAGAGCAAGAGTAGCAGTCTTCCAAGGTGAGCAACACAGTTAGCCACAGCGAGACCACATGGCTGTGGTCTCTGAGAGTTAATGAAGCAGTCCTTCCCTAATATCTCAGCCTGCATCCACTACAGCACAAGGTAAGAGACTGGCAGATAACCCTCTCCTCTGGCCTGAAAACTAATCCTGCACACAACTCATCCCTCACCACTCACCCTGTAAACCATACCTACCTCTGTCCCAGACAAAGGCATAAATCTGCTCTTGTTTCCAGGTAATAAAGAACTTCTGATATAGCAAGAGAGCAAGAGTGAGAAAGAGGGAACTGCAGTGGCAAAGAAACAGATTTATTATAGGAGTGAAAACACATCCTGACTAATGACGTGAGTAAAAGATTCATGGTGTTGTTGTCAAATGATCTAATGAGCATGGTGAGAGAGAATTACAATTAGGGAGTCTAATGCAATCGCATAGTCGGACAAAATACCGAATACCAAAAATCGAATGTTTTTCTAGGGGAATGTTGTTCAGAAAATAAGCAGAAAGTTATTTTGCCATTAAGTTGAAGCGAACTGAAATAGTTTTTATTGCACAATATTAAGTGCATAAACACAACAACAGTAACAAATGAAACAATCAAAGCTTTATATGTTTGAAATACTATGTTCCCATATGGAAAAGATATATATAAATCTTATAAGGTTTGTGTATCTGTCTTGTGTGAAACTTGTATGAAAAGCATACAAGAGTAAAAACAGATATAAGATCCCTTGAAAAATTATATAATGAAACTTGTATGTTTTGGATACTTACTAAAACAATATATGAAAGTAATGTGAAAGTGGCCACTTTCATGAGTAAATCATGTAAGCCTTATATGATTTAGTCATATAAGTTTATATGACATATAAGTCATATAAGTTTTTACTATTTCTTTTCCATATGGGTTCCTTCACGGGCAGTTGTATCCATGAAACACAGCAATGGATACGTTACGTTACTCCACTGATTAGCTTTTGACTGTTAAAACAAAGCTAAAAGAACCGTCTTTGATCAGGAACCAGTTAAAACAGCTCTCTGTGCTCTGTTTGTTCTGTCGGGTAAACTGACACCACAAATCTAATCACACATTTATTTTAAGATAGCATCACTGCATCAGTCTGGATTTATATAGTAGGAGTGGAAACTCTCTTTTTCTTTTACCTGAGTACCAAAAGTAACCTCTAACTCTATCATACCAACCTGTGATAATACCAATAGTAATAACAATGTCGTATCGTGATATATAAATGATTGTGTCTTAGGAAGTAGAGCAAATCATCTAATGATCAGCAGGTTGGTGGTTCAAAGCATCCTTGGGCAAGATACTAAACCCTGAGTTGCTCGTGATGCATTCATCAGAAGCGCTTTGAGTGCTCAATTAGTGCACTCAAAGCACAATAAGGAAATGGAAAGACCTAGTGTTTAAGCAGGGCTTGAAGGAGATGGTTAAAAAGCTTGACCCAAGATAAAGTATCCCAGGTAGAAAATATCCTTATTATGTGGAAAATACTGTTCAGCTTCTGAAGAGTTTCAAGGTTAAATTACTTTAGTTATCATTAAACTCAAGTGTTAGGCAGTTATTTTATACTTGTACTTTAAATTTCCATGGAAAACACTATCTAGGCCTGACATGTCATGTGCTGTGTCACTGTCACTGTATATAATAGTGAGTCACTGCTATTGTCTTATAAAGCTGCTGCTGGCACCTTGTTTCAATTGATTCACATTTTGAATTAGACATTCTGCCATCAGCGACAATCGCTGCTGCCTGCAAGTTACAATCACTGTGTATCTCTCTGTATTTTACTTTCTATATTGTCACAAATATCATAATCGTAAATAAATATCGTTATATAACTTTGAGGCTATGTCGCCCACCCTTTACCAGCATCTTACCTTACCTAAGATGCTCTTAAGTGCTACAGAGTAACTCAATCAACCTACTGTGGTGTTATTTTCAGTTAAAACATTACCTGCTCTAACCAAGGCAACCCAGAGGAAGCACCACAAGCAGTAACCGGGCCACTGGCTAACATCATTATTCTGACTGCCCGTCACCGGCAGCAGTCGACACTGTCGCTATGACTTGCCACCTCAGTAATGCCGGCGCGCCAGATGGAGGAACGCACAAATTAGTCACCGGACTTGTCTATTCCTGCCAGACTAACACATCTCTTGAACCAAGAGGGATAACGTTTCTGTATTTGCATTTCCAGACCCAATGTGCATTTTGTCAAACTAACAAATGTGTTTTTAATCGGAATATTTTTCTCTGTGTGCAGAGCAGAGGCAGCCTTAAGACTGTCAAACTGCTGAATGTGCTCAGGTTTTTTTTCATGGTGGGGATGGGAGCTGTGCAACCTTACTTAACTCTGAATAAATAAACACTACTTAAGAAAATGATTACATTTTACACGTTTTTTTAATAGGAAAACCCTGATGCTTTGTTGCCAAATGCTTTGTTGATTTGCTTGGGGTTCTGCTTTGGTTATAGTTGTGTTGGCTACCAAAAAGGTTAAATAACACTTACTCTTTGAGGTCTGCTTAAATGACTTGCTGGGATCTTTTCCTTTTTTTTCCTTTTTTTTTTTGAAAACTGCCTACAGCTATACAGAAGCCTTTCAAGCTGTGTGAGTGTCTGAGGATATTGCCTTACTACTGCTCGTCCCCTGGGAAGCCTGGGTTTCTGCACTGCCTCACACATTGTATCTGATAACATTTCCACTAATATCAATATTGTATAACTCAAATGCTTGTCACATCTCATTTTTCTCCGTTTCATCAGCAAAACAGACCTGACGAATTGTATTTCTTGTAATACGACAGCGCTCTTCACTTAATATATATTTGATCTGGATATTTGTCTTTCACACCAATGCACCAGACAGAGAGGGTGATTTTGTTATTGTTGTGTTTGATTCATGCCTATGTTGTGTTCAATTCAGGCGCACTTATACATCCATCTGTTTCCAAGAGAGTTTGTTAATTAATATCTTTGGTTCCCTCCCTGGTAGCTGCACCTGTATTCTCACCCATTCGTAGCACCTAGGATTTTACAAATCTGTCTTCAGCACAGTCAAGTATAAAGCAGAAATCAATGCCATCCATCCTGTTTCTTGTGGAGACAAAGTAAAGTAAAGCCATAAAGGTTAAGTCTGCCCGTCTGTCTGTCTTAATGGCAGAGTCGGTCCTCTTTAAGTAACGCCAGCTACTCAATTACACAAGAAAACTCACACAGGCAACAAAACAGGAGCAAACTTGTTAATGTGCATGTTTAGTTTAGTACATGATCGAATGATTCATCAGTTTTCAGGTTTTCTGTTGTTTCCTCCTCGCAATCTATTTGACTGTCAGTTGGCCCGCGACACATTTAAGGATTAAATGTGCTCCATTTCCATTCCACCACGGCAAAAATCACATCTCATGTCTTGACGCCTGGCTGTCATTTCACAGCCATGCGTGGAGTATACCAGAGATCTCAATCTTTAATGCGGCTAATGTCAAACAGGGAGAAACGGAGAGGGAAGGGAAGAGAGGGAAGGAGGAAAAGACACAGAGACCAAGAAAGAGATGACAGCGGAAGAGAGACAAAGGCGAGAAAAATCAACAGTGATATTCTTGGACTGGATGTGAGGCGGTAAGTATGAGAGGATGGGGGGGGGAGGGAGGGAGGGAGGAGGAGGAGGAAAATGTCACGGCCAACCTCTAATGAAGGGCCTTGCGGGAACTATAGTTAGATAAATTATTTAAAGGCTTTCATTTAAAAATGTCCAAAAAACTGTGCTGCGATGATTTGCGCAGGGGCTGGGGAAAGGTCAGCTGTGTGTTGGGAGTGCTTCATTAACCTCCCACCACCTCCCCACCTCAATTATTTCTGTCAAAGAGCACCTGGAGGGGAGGGGGGGGGGGGATAGGGAAGACTGGAGACAGGGAGGGAGCGTGACTGCTGCGGTCGAGCTGATACCACTCTGCTGCTGGTGTGGCTGCCGCTCAGGAGATGAGAGCTGAGGGGCTTCGACTATGTTCAGCTTATCTCAGAACCTGGTGGCGGTCGTTTCCAGGTGGAATGTTTATGTGACTTCAGTGTTATAAAATCCCCCGAGACGTGCAGGGGTAAAGGCTGGATGAACTAGTACATGTCCTAGTATGTCTGTGTGTGTGTTTGTGTATGTAAGTGTGTGTGTGTGTGTGTGAAGAAATGGGTTGGGAGGAAGCTGGCCTAGGGCTCGGGAGTGTTAAATGCTTTGATCTTGTAAAATGTTTTCTACAACCGTGGAGCTGACGGAGCTGCAAGGAAGTTTGATCGCTTAAACACATGCACACACACACACACACACACACATTCATATAAAGTAACTTTTTTCACATGTGTAGCAGGAGGTCGAAACTTTCTGCCATTTTTCACTCCATCACTTATCTCATCTCTCACGTTGCTCTTTTAACAGTCCATATGTTGAAAAACGTTACTTTCAGAGTAAAGTGTATGCGTTTATGAAGAAGAAGAAAGCATTTAATGGTTTAGCTGAATTATACTATTGGAACTGCACACAGTTTCAACAAACGTAGATACATTTGTGGTCCGAGGTTTACACACACCATACCCATCATCAAGGGTAGGACTGTCATGGTAATTTTGAGCTTTTAATGAATTCTTTGAACCGCTCTTTCTCCAGGGTGAAGGATTGTACAGCATACATATTTAATGTTTTTTTTAAAGAAATGGACAGTTAAGTTTGTATTTATTTTGTATTTTCTAAAAAATACCTTGTGTTTTTATTCATAACCGCTTAGCAAGTGTTTGCAAACCACTTGCCATCTTCAGTATAAACACCATGGGACTGTGGCAATCTGCTCACGAACAAATCAGTCGCAAGGATGTTTTTGGTGTAGCACCGTATACGTCTCTTAGATAGCTTGCGTTAGATAACCGCTTTCAGCAATGACTCACAATTGGTCAGGAAATACGCCTTTTCTGTAGTGACTGGTGGTTGCTAGGTGGTCCTCAACAGATCTCTAGGCTTTACCTCATGATGTAAAATGGAAAGCCGTTCAATTTATATTTCCAGTTATCTACATGCCAGCATTATTGCTAACTACTACATAGTTTTATGTGGATTTGTTTGTGACTGATGACGTAATTTGGAAATGGTAAACTAGATTATTAGCCACATCAGCACTGGATCTTTTACAGAGTGTTTTGCTACAAGACAAGTCTTGAAACTGGGTACTGTTAGCAGAAAAGCTAGCAATAATTAGCTAACATTAGCCAAAAAGAAAACCAATTTGATGCCAGCTTGGAGAAGAAGCTGTCACTAGCTGTCTCCCATCAACTTATTTTATCTTACCCTGCTTTTCTGGAATATATATGGCTCCATAAACAACTGAAATAATTGCATTAGCTTGCTGTAGGGTCAGTATAGCATTGCATATTTTGCCAGAGGGTTAAGATGAAGCATGTGAAATAAAATGTCACATACTGCTAAGGTCATGATAATGCTCCACTTTGGGAAAAAAGGAAAACCCTTAATAGGTGTCTTCAAATGTTCCCAAGGCAGGAATTTATCTTAAACCTGTCTATCTTCCTCTCTTTTGCTCTTTGTCTTGTTATTCTGATCCCATCCCAGTGAGGCAATAGCAGACTAATTGTCAGGCTGTTCCTCTAATGCCTGATTTCAGGGTTAGAGGGCAGCTGTCGGCTCCCCTGAGCTTGTAAAGATGATAGTACCAGGGGGAGAGACAGAGAGAGAGAGAGGGAAACATGAAAAAAGTAGATGGACAGAGAATCATTTTGCTTTGATTCCCTGAAATTTTACAGATTTTCTAAGAATCCACATGCAGGACTGACAACAGTCCAACAAGCTGCAATACATTCCAAAAGTGGCAATACGGAAGTAAAAAAAGTGTTGAAGCTTGGCATATGATGGAAGATGGTGTTTCAGCATTATGTATTATGAGCCCTATTCAGCTAGCAAGTGTCGGGCTGTCTTCTACTTAAGAGCCTTAATATAGGCTGCTACATCAAAGAGGTGACTAATCAGGCAGACGGAGAGAGGTGTCACAGAGTGTCAATCCTTCAGGGCCGCTGCACGTCTCTCAGGAAGCCCAGTCCATCAGCTTTGACCTCAAATACCCAACACGCAGCACATGCACGTGCTGTGTATGCAAAAAGCACACAAGCACACATAGTAGCGTGCAAACACAAATGCACATATATGCCCAAACACATGCATACGTCCATGTTCGTTTGCTAACATAAGCGCATACATGTACTGTAGGCATGCTAACCCAGCAAAACTCATTTAACTGCAAATCAATGTGAAAGATGACTTGGTTCAATGATAGGTCTCTGTTGATGAGAGCTGATTAAAGAGGTAAAAAATGGAAACTCATCTTGATGTATTTGGGTCAATTTCACGTCCACAGCTGTTGCTTGGTCAGGCCTATTTCTAGCAGAAGTGGTGGCGGTAATTAATGGGTGATAACGGACACATTTAATTGGCTGTAATCTATCCGATGAAGCGAGGAGCTTCCATTCTTTTGAGGACAAAGGCCCGTTGGGAGGGCGGAAGAATGTAGCTTCATCTTTAATGCTGCAGGCATACAGTGCAGAGTGGACCATACATCAGCATAACAATACAGCAACTCTGCAATGCCAAACAATTAAAAGCTACACTGCGCATTTAAGACATTGTAAATACACATCCTTCACTGCGTGAGCATGGCTGCATCTTTCTCCATGAACAAAGTGCAGGATAAAAAAGTCCTTTCTACTTAACATAAAACTCAGCAAATCAGTTCAAGCAGGCGATGCACTATATGTACTCATAGCTGTTTGGTTCTGCCCGAGAGCTCACTATACAATCTAGATCTTCCATATGATAGAGAAGAGAAAATGCAGTCTGCCAAGAACTCCTCCCAGAAGAGGGGTGAACACTTATTTGCATTGAAATGAACTGTCTGAGGCATGTGTGTGTATGTCTCTGCGTGTGGCAACAATACTTGCTCTGTGTGTTTTGTCAAGAGGGTGCTGGCTTGTGTGCATGGATCACTAGTGATGGGGGTGACTCTGCAATCTCACCACCCAGCCTCCAGCCCCAGGGGGACATGTGCATGTAGCTGTACTTACAAATAGTCTGTGTTTTCTGTCCATTCCAGCTCCACTGCCATGCCTTCTCTCCCCATTAACCCCCTATAGTACTGGCAAACATAGCAGTGTCAATGCCATTGAAATGACGGTATCATAGCTAATTCTTCACTCATCTGTAATTGTTCTAAATCAGATCCTAACCTTAATTACCATGGTTTGGACGATTTATTTTTTTGATTGGGGATCTATTTTATGTGAGAGGTCATGGGGATGTAGAGCACATATTTCACCTCCGGCTCTCTTATAGCTAAGAGACAAAACAGTGGATGCTGCAGCATAAGCCTTCTGTACCTTACATGTAGTTTTGCACAAGCCAGCCTAAATCTTTTAAGCCCCAGGTTTGCCACAACATTAGTTTGGAGAACATCAAACAATAGTTGATTAAGTCTGGCAGCAAATCTGCTACGGGGCATGGTTTTACTTAATACTCACAACAAGAGAGATTGTGTTATGATTTCAACTGACAGTGCTGTTATTCTAAGAAAATTTCTATTGAATCTTGCCAGTTTACACTTGGTCTCAATACAACATCGCTCTCCTCTCCCCCCCCCCCTCCCCCATACAAAATGAATACTCCATATTTTTCTCCACTGAGAGCAATCAGCTCAGATTAGGGATGGGTACCGAAACCCAGCATTAAACAAGCACTGGGGCTAAAACACTAAGGCTCATATTGATAAGCTCTGACATTATCAGCTCTGCTGTCATTACTGAGAAATTATGATGCATTTTTACTGTTCCCTCTCCAGCAGAGAGAACCCTTTCTTGGAGTCTGTGTACAAGGAACGGACGCAGCTGTCTTTCTTACAGGCTTCAGCATCATGCAGCAATCACACACACAAACCCACAGAGACCCTGCTCTTAGTTAGCGGGCTATATGTTTAAGAGGGTGGTTAAGATATTATAGCGATGGTTATAATTCTCATAACTGGGCATTATGCAGTATACTTATATGCTTCACAATCTGCCACACAGTTATATTGTAAATGAGGCCCAAAAACTAAATTGTTTGGGGAAAGCCACACCCCTTCACCTTAGGTCTGACACGTTTGGAAAAAGGATTTAATCAGCATATAGCCACTTAAAATATTATCAATTGATTAAACTGCCACTTATTGTCATGGTCCTGGGTCTTTTGACCCAGCGTTTTAAGTTTGAGTTTATTTTGTTCATTAGGTTATCTAAGTTCATTTGGTTATTAGACTCCTTGTGTTTTCTTCCCCTGTATTTAAGCTTCCCCTCACCCTTCGTGTTTCATGCTGCGTGTCTTATGTTATCAAGTTTGTATTATTATGCCTAAGTGTTTCTAGTTATTATTTTCCCCTCGTGTTTCCAACCATGTTAAATCTCCCCTGCTCTTCATGCGTTTCATGTCTGTGTCTTACGTTGTCAAGTTCGGGTTGTCATGTCTGTCTCATTATGTTTCCTGTTTTATTGTGAAGAGGTCTGGTGTTCTGTGTTCATCATGTTCAGTTTTACTCTCCCACTGTGACGTCATTATGTTCATGTGTGCCAGCTGTTTCCTCATGTGTCTCCACTTCCCCTAATCACCTCCCGTGTATTTAAGTCCTCTGTTTTCAGTGTGTGATTGTCAGGTCGTCTGTTGTTCACGCCATGTTCTCCATGCCATGTTTCTAGGTTTCATGTCCAGGTTTTTCCATGTTGTTTGTTTAGTTCTCCCAGTTTAGGTTAATGTTAGTTTTATTTCTGTTTGCCTTACCCTTTATTTGTACCTTTTCTGCCAGCCTCATTAAACGGCTCGCTTTTTGTTGATACTCAAGTTTTGATCCAAGTTCCTTGGTGTCTGCATTTTGGGTCCACTCTTCACAATACATACAGTCTGCTCTCGCCAGACTGTGACACTTATTTCTCACTCCACTGATTGTTCTGTAAAAATGGTTCATTAACCTTGTGAAACAGATAAACAATGAGAAATTTTTCAGTGACACAGCGGTCTGACCCATACTGTTGTTAGCCAAGCAAGAAAAGAAAAGAGTAAACTAGCAAAAACATTAAAAAAAAGTTAGTTTAGCTATGATCTTTAGCACTGTATTTTTATTAGTCATTGTGTGATAGCAAAAATATGTAAAGCAATTAAGATCTACAGCAGTAAAAACAATATATTCCAACATTTGCCTCAAAATTCTGGTGGACTACAATTATAAAAAATACTCAAAAGCATCTTTTGGTAGTAATTGCTAGTAATACATTAATTAAACCCTTTAACAGAACTAATATTTATCAAATGCGATAAACAAACACAAAAAAGAAAATAAAAAAGGGGGGAAATAATGTGGAAATCACAGACAGTCAAATCAATTATAGACAGTTCCAATAACAGAGGAGCATTTTTACCATTAGGCCTATGCAAACATTTTCTAGGGTAATAGAAAAAGTCATTAATGAAATTGCCTCTCTGCTCAACATTATATGGAAGACATTATGTGCGTTGTCTAAGATGAATTAAATTTAGGCTCTAATAGAAATTCAAGAAGGAAACTTTGTTTAGATTCATTCCCAGACTGATGTCGTCCTTTGCTCGGTTCTATTTTGTCACAAAGGCAAAGCTTGCAGTGGTCTTACAAACAGAGAAGCACAATGTCACAGACTCACCAATCAATCATCTGTTTGTTAGCAGTAGGCCTCAGAATACATTAGCATAGCAACATTCACATGTAATATTGCTTTTATTTTTTTATTGACACAAGAATAAATGTATTTATTCTGTGTGTTGTTCCTGGCTCTGTGTGTATGTGGATGCCCACGAGTCTCTGTGTGTCTTATTGTCGTGACTTCAAAGCTCAGGCCTTATTGGTACGGTAGCTGAGCCCGCACTGATGTTCAAATTGAAAGCCCATTTTGTTACCACTCCATTATTCTGCCTGATTGCCTTCTTGTTAGCTGCTTTCTGTGGGAGGTTTTGATTTTGCCCTGAAAAACATGTCTGGCTGCTTTGACGTCATTTTTTTTCCAGCACTGAGGCAGCATTAGCAGGGATACTGCTGTTTGTAGCAAGTCCATATCCGGTCTATGACTATGTGGCTGTTAAATGAGCTACAAACTACCAAATAAATAGCAATTGTGTTTTAAAAATATTTAACAGCTGATTGTAAGTACGTTTAATCTCTTAAACTGACTCACTACCACTCTGCTGTGTACTCCTGCCTGCAAAGGCTCATTCTCCAACCTGTTTGCCAGATCCATTTGAATTGCTCAACAAAATTTGAGATGTGGCTGGCGATGCAGAGGTTTGGAACCAGAGTAAGTTGAGCCTCCCTGTGCAAAGCATTATCTATGGATCACAGCACGTCTCCACTGAGTGCTCTTTATAGGTAATCAATAGGCAACTGGCTTATGATGGCTCTCACTCATTACAACTCTTTAATAAAAGCCCACCCTGCGGTGACTGCGGCATTGAGCAGTATGAATACTGCCACATGGGAACCCAAGTCTCTGTTTACGCACAGGGAAGACTAAAACTCACAAACAAATATTGAGCACATCATACTTGCTAGCAGTTAGTTTAATCTAAATCATCTATAGCTGTTCCGACAGCATTAAGAAATCTAGCCCTTTCTTACGTATCCTGTTGGTGAGGACTTCTAAAGTATCTCTGACTTAATCAATATGCACATCACCCAATTGATAGGGCGCTGTGTCATGAGAGTTTCCAGGAGACTCTCGAGAAAAAGGTGGCGCACCCGCTTTAATGCTCCAATCAATGCACTGCTGCCTGCATTTATCAGCGACTAAACTGCCAGACTACAATTCTCAAGCTGAAAGCATCATTCTTGTGACCAAGAGAGCTGAGCTTCAATTTGCATGGTCTCACATAACCTTCAGCAACATATGGCTTCCTCTCTTATTCGCCCCTAAAGCTGGAGGTGTGTATCGTAGTAGCTATTTTCCAATGGCTGAAAAGCAGCTGTCCCATCTCTCCGCACATATGGAGCCAGGTGATGAAATTCATACTACACCAAAGTTGTTTTTTTTTTTTTAAATCTCTGTACTTTCTAATGAGGGGAGGCCTCATGTTAATCTATAGGTGGGTCACTTTGTTATATATAGAGGGTCAGGGGAAGAGGTCCCGCGTGGATCAGTTTCCCATTACTTTGCCTTCATATGTCCAGGAAACACAGGGAGACAAAACTAGAGAAGGAAGTAAGTGACCCTGCTTCTACTACTGCATACGTCAGTACTCAATAAGCACAGATGTTCTCAGTCTACCTTAAATTACCCTACAGCATCTGTTTCAGCTTGCCATCGGCCACCCACACACACATATGTATGGATGCAAATACACAGCATCCTAAATGAAAACACAACAATATATAATTAGGGAAACCTACTGTAATAAGAAGTTTGCCTCCACTACTCTCTACTCTAAATACAAATATAAAACAATACAAAGCAAAGAGGCTAAAAATCATCAGCAGAGAACCTGCTGACTTCTTCTGTAGACAGTGTGCAGTTATGAACATCCTTAAGGTGCCAGTATCCGAGGGGAAGATGACCTTTCTCTTCCCAGAATAGCAGGCCTGTGGGAAACAAAGACTATGGTGACAAACACAAGAGAGTGACTGTGACCCCTCAGGGGCCAACACACATGCTCTGAACACAAGCTCAACTCCAGAGCTTGCTCACCTGCGTGCAACACACACACACACACACACACACACACACACACACACACACACACACACACACACACACACACAATATATATATATGCATGCTATAGCCTTAAAACTTTTGTTTCAAATCAGTGATTTCTTCAAAATTGGATTTCAATGATAAAATGAACAACAATCAGAGCTGAAATAGTTGAAGGAATATCTTTGTGGACCATGTTATGCTATAATAGTTTTGGCATTAGATGAGAAGAGTTAGATGAGTCACATAAGAAGTAAAACACCACACACATACGTTGGCAAATAAGCCACAACCGTCTCACGGGTAGCAAAACTTAACAGAAAGACTAAAAATCAAAGAGTGAATGATAACAGTAGCAGCATTTTTCTGTATTTCATTGCTTTTGAAGTTCACGTGGCTGTCTACTTCTTGACCGCCTATAGTGACGTCCGGGATTCTCGTTGTCATGGTGCGGTTGCCAGGCAACTCCAAGATGAGTGAGCTCACAAATGACCATGAGCCCTACCCAGTTCAGACTACAGAAAACAACGAAAGAAAAGAAAAAGTGTTCAAAACTTTAAGAGAGAATTGTGTTATTTTAGAGTCACCTCTCAAATAAAAGCCCCCTTCTGCCCCCAGGCCAGCAGATATCATATTACATACCAGAGGTGTGGACTCGAGTCACATGACTTGGACTCGAGTCAGACTCGAGTCATTAATTTTATGACTTTAGACTTGACTTGAAAAAATGTTCTAAGACTTGTGACTTGACTTGGACTTTTACACCAATGACTTGGGACTTGAATTGGACTTGAACCGGTTTACTTGAAAAGACTTGATATTTTACCCCAAATATAAAATTTAACATGCATATTATATAGAGATTGAAAATGTGACGTCATTCACGGGTAGAACCGCAAAGGATTCTGGGAACTCGTGGCAAGCGGTACTAGCTCACGCAGGCTTTCAATTAAAATCAGTTATACAGCGATAAAAAGAAACACAAAAATGTCAAGAAGCTGTTGTATTATTAACTGCAATAGCCGGTCGCATGACAGCCACGGGAAGCCGACGGGTAAAGAGATCGGTTGTTATCGGATTACGTCGTTGAAGAGAAATTGTTCGAGCCATGTTTCCGAAGTAACAAAGAGGCGACTGGATTGCAGCCATTCAAAGAGCAAATATAACGTCCCAGAACACTCCAGCTCACAGGTTAGTCTGCTCCAAGCATTTACACGAAGGTCAGTGTTTTTTAGTAGTTAATACGTCATTTTCATAACATAATTAGTGATATAGGTTACAAGCAATTCTGGCGCTGAACAGAAATGGTCGCGCTATGCTCCTTTGTTTATTGTGCATAAATAGTGAATTGTCCTGACACAATATTGCGTTTCGCTTCTGTTATTATGGTACATTGACAAAAACATATACTTTTATTCACAGGATAAAACAGGTTTTTTGTATCACTAATTGCCCAGTACGATTACAGCATACAGTATTATTGTCACTGCTACATTTCTGTGATGGGTACCAGAAATTATTTCCACTGCTAATTAATTACCGTTGAGCTCAAAGGTCCTATTAATAAACGGTTAAGGAATGTGTATTTATGAAGACGATTTGTGAGACTGGTAAACTTATGATACGTACGATGGTCTTTCGTTCTACACGGTACATTTCAAGGTCCTGCACCCATCCGTCGGTAAACTGTACCTGGGCTTGTTGCAGTGACCTGAAGTTACTAAACTTCATGAGTGTATGCACTCACTCCAAGAACCGTATAATTATAAATATGCATATAAATATGCTAAGATGAGATAGCTGACTTCATCTAACTAGCAAATGTTGTACAGGCTATGTTGGTGATGCAGTTTTTTTTAATGTGTATGATATTTTTGTCATGCGATTTTAAAGCTGGTCCTACAACCGCATCCAAGAATAACATGCAGCGTATCTCAGAACTGTCGGTGAAAATTATTCTTGGAGCTAAGTTTAATTGAGCTGCATTTTAAAGAGGTGCAATTTCACAATTTGTGTATATTTTCTAAGTTCACTATTTTGTCATGTGTTGAGAAAAACACAGATTTTAAAATTACATGGTCTAATATTTACATTTAGCATAACTGCAACATTATTTTTTCGTTTTTTTTTTTTTTTTTAAAGACTCGAAAGGACTTGAAATTCAAAGTTTCAGACTTGTGACTTGACTCGGACTTTTACACCAGTGACTTGAGACTCGACTCTGACTTGCCTGACATTACTTGAGACTTGACTTGAGGCTTGAGGATAAAGACTTGAGACTTACTTGAGACTTGCAAAACAATGACTTGGTCCCACCTCTGTTACATACATATTTTAGCCTAGCTTAAAAAATAAAAACAATTCAAATTTAACTCCATATGATTCATAAGATTATGGGTAGATTTATGTATTTAACCCTGTGTCTGCACCTCCTTACTGCTGCCTCTTTCCAGTGAGTTGTGTGTGTAGAAGCATCAGCTCCACCACATATTACACTTGCATCAGAGTCACTGTTGTTTTGTGAACTTTTTTTGTTGAGAAAAACAGATTCTCCTTGGGATGAATTGTACTACTACTTAAAAGATGCTGTATTTTTAGTAGCCTTGTACACCTCTGTTGAAGTGAAACCTTTAGAGTACTAGCTAAAATGGAAACTTATTAACTTGTCATTGGTCATTGAGTTACCTTGAATAAGGAAATAGTAAGTTTCCCTGGACCTTTAAGATAAAATGTCCCTGGTGTAGCAGCATATTTCCATATATTCGTTTTTGTTTTTTTGTTTTTTTTAAAAACAACCATGAAAGAAAAAATAATTTTTTGAAGAAAAATGTGAGAGGAAGATACTGAAACAGTTTGCTATCAAAGCACCGTGAGACCACATCTGTGTAGTATAGATGTGGTTCACAGTAAAGGAGAACATCGAGGCTTGTAGAGAAATGAGGCGAGAGAGGCTGGGGATTTGCTTCTCCATCCACGCAGACTAAATATTTGATGGGAGGAGGTGGTGGAGAAGACAGAAGCTGAGGGGAGAGGAGGAGAACCATGGGTGCATCTCCTTTGGGAGTAATGTAAAGTGTCCCAGGCATGCAGAGGGGTTGGCGGGTCAGCACGTTACAAGAGCTGCCACAAACCTCAAGGTGAATAATTCATCTATCTTGGGTCAACAGTAGAGCAGAACAAAGAAGCCAAGGCTTTTAGCACTTGGGCTACACTGAAGGAAAAAGCGAAAACTATGCATCAGCTCGGTTATGAAAAGGAGGACTGGGAGCAAACACGGAGCATAAAAGATAATGTTAAAGCCTTGGCTGGTACTGAAAGTCAGATAAAGTTAATTATGTGGCCACTGTTGCAAGGCGTTAGATGAAGGGTCCACCTTGCATTGTTATCACCAACACATACATAGAAAAGAAAACTAGGAATACTGGATTTGTATAAATCACCACAGCAGTGTTTTGTTTATGCTCCTAACATCTTTTGATCCTGTGTTTCCAAAGCGAAGATGTTAGAAAGTGCACGGCATGTGCAAAGCTTTCACCGCAGAGGTCAAGAATCTGCCTATAAAATATGATCCCAAGCAGACTGCATACTCTACATTCCACGTGACAGTGTGACGTAGACGTTGATGTTTATATCCCCTCTATTGACTTTGAAGGGCACAGAAAGTGTGTGTGTGTGTGTATCCTGCACTCACGCTTGTGTGACAGAACAGATCCTGAAAGTAAATAAGGCACTAAAGTGGGAATTTTCTCAGTGTTTGTGCAGCAGTGACAGTGTGCCCTATTGCACTCGCACGCAAGCACACACACATATCCTGATAACGGTCTTCTGTGTCTGTGCAACTGGTGTGGTAACAATATTATTTACAGATGAAGCTGCACTGAATTAATTATGCAAACAATGTGCAATGTGCATTCTAAATGATAATACTGTACATCGCCAGCAGCCTATTTAAATATTAATCTTTCCTTTATTAAATGAAATTTAACCATTAGCAATGTTGCAGCACTGAAAAGGCAACGCGCTTGAAGCGTATTCCATGGAGAAAAACATTTCAAGTGACGCTACTGATTTCTGAGCACACCGTTAGCTCGTAGCTGAATACTGAAGTCATGTGCTACATTTGAGAGATTTGTTTCATGTACGTCTTTAACACCGTGCAGCTTACAGATGACAGTTTATGTCAGGGAACTTATTTTACATGACAGGCCACACATAGCCCACTTTAATCCTAAGTGGGCAGAACCAGTGAAACTCTCCTTTCTGTAGACAAAACGAAGTTTAACTGCTAATTTGATCCCTGCAATATATGATTGCAAGAAAAAGCAGCATTTCTTTATCAGGTTTTTCTAGCAGATAAAGAAATGTTCCTGTATTTAAAAAAAGCATCTGTCAGAATGACTCTTTGAGTTTAAATTGTGAGAAATTATTGTGTAAAACAACATAAAAGGTTTTGATAGCACATTGCTCGGACTGTTCTGTAATTATAAATCAAAAGGTTTCTGTTAATTCACAGAAAACAGCCTTTTAAAAGAAATAGTGGAACATACAGGACTTTTTCTGTCATTTAATTGTTAAATTGTATTATTTTATTACTTTGGTGCAGTATGAATGGCCATGTAGGGATGCTTTTATCAGGATGAAAAGCTGTAAAACTTGAAAATATATGAAAATTAAACAGTTAAAAGTCAATAACATGTGCTGTCGTTCACATTTTCCAAAGCCATCTATTGGAGTCTGTATAAGGCTGATTATTATGGCATTATTGGAATATGAATTCTGGAGTCATGATAAAACAAAAAAAAAAAATTGTGAGTGAACCATGATCTTGACTGAACATCAGTTGATGAAGAAAATAATGGAAAAAAGTTCCCTCGAGCTGTAAATGAGGATAAGATGGACAGACAGATCAGACAGACTGACAACAGGAAAAAACAAAATAAAAAACAACAGAATAAAATAGAACCTACATGGTATAAGTAAATAAAATTCCAGTGTTCATACCACTCTTGTATGATAGAAACATGACAAAAAAAAGCTGTGTTATTGACTGTATGAGCAAAATACATCAGTTAGAGACAGTGCAGAGACTGGCTGGCATATGATGAGATAATGGGGTATATCTGTCAGTGAAATATGCCCAGAAGGGGCAGTAATGGGGTGTGGGTCTCTAAAGGGGTAGGGTTGGGGGGGCACACTGTGGCAGCATTACTCTGGCTTTGTTTGGTTCAGTGAGAATGACTATGGGTGACCGAGTGGTTTTCCTGGCCGCATTAAAGTGGAACTTCTGTGTGAAAGAAGACAGAGGTGACAAAAAATGACAGTCGCAGATGTAATATGACTGCCACAGCAGGGACGCCTGAAAATCTCAAGTGCTTTGCAAACAGTGACCTGTTTGAAATGCGGGTGTATCACACGAATCCAGACAGAGGTGATAAAATCTATTTTATTCATTGTTTATTATGAGTGTCCTTGCCGGAGACAACAAAATCAGAAGCCTGTAGAAATGCCATTTGTTATTTATTTTGCAAAACTGTGCTTTTTTCTCTCTCTCCGTGTTCAAGCGGCGGACCCATTCGTGGAGGTGCGCTTATGAAAGCCGACAGCCAACCTGACGCAGGGTGCGAACGCTGATCCAAAGCGGGCCGGACAAATGTCTGCACACACACCAGCACTCTGTCGCTGCCTGCCCGCGGAGATGTCAAACACGATGATGTGGGAAGAAGCTGGAGGAGAGCTCTCTGCTTGCCACTACCAAGTCAGGAAGCCCAAAAAATTCTCATGCGAGGACGCGGATTCATACGTATGAATACACGGGAGCCATCGTCACACATGCACTCTAATCTGAATGACAACAAAGTGGCCCACGAATCTAATCCAGGCTGTGACTGGAACGATCACCTGTTTTTAGCAAACACAGCTAATGCTGGCCTATTCATCTCACTCTTTTGTCTGGTTTCGACAACTCGATAATTGTGTTACACATGTCAGGCCCCCGGAGCCAGGACAATCCTGCAAATCGTTTCACAGTGCCCCAAATTCATTAATTACAGAGTGTGTTAATCTCATTGAGATGGGAGGGAATCGGGTGAGGAAAGGACCCTCATAACTCATCCAATTAAGTAATTGGGTGCTTCTTGGATTTAGAGGGAATGAAAGGAGCAGCTCCACTGAAAGTGAAGACTTATGTTTCATCACTAAGGATACGGTACCTACACATTCATCTACAAAGCAGAAGTTACTGTGTTCAGTAACCCGATCTTAGCTGTCTAAAAGCTAAACATTCAGCTTTTAGAAGACTGATCTGGAGCCTAAATTCTTGTCCAATAAATATCCAAGATTTAAATTTTAGTGAAGATTGCTGAACTAGCTACTCCAAGGAACCACAGGGAAGGGAATTACTGTGGATGTATTTCTATAATGAAAAACATCCATTCTACTTCATCCATCAGCTTAAAAACATTTTCTGCATCTTCTGTTGCAGTGATTCCCAGGGTGTAGGCCAGGTTCCCCTGGTGGTAGTTTGTAATATTATTCATTACTCATTGCTCTGACTAAATTTGACATTTGTGTCCTACTGGCAGGTGGGTCACACATTAGTCTTAACCTCCTAAGATGCGAACTCTTCCACAGCATGCATTTTTAATTTCTCTTTGATATTTGGGCATATTGGGGCCCAATGAATGTAAAAACAAAGAATTACCAGATTTTTTTTTTTTTTTACCTTTTTTTTTTTTTTAAGAAAAATAAGAGTCACATATGAGAATATTCATTTAAAATTTTGATAGAACAGTAGCAGTATAATGTCCTTGTAAGTGGATATCAGGCCCGTGTAGAGCAAAATTGAGTATTTTGGTCTAAATAACCAAATTCTATTTCATTTTAAGCGCACTGCCAGGTTTTGTGCTTTGTTAAAGATCCCGTAATTCCCCTAAGTGCTTCACATCGCAAGAAAGGCACTATGTACCAAATGATGAACAAATCAACAAACATAAAGCCGGGCTCTTTCTGAGATGCTCCTCTCAAACAATTAGTAAAAGTACATTATGTGGCTTGATGGAACAATAGAGGCAGGCATTTATTCCGGCGAGAAAAGGGCACGTGAAATACGTCTTCTTCTTCGTTTTCTGAGGGTCGATCAGACCAAGAGAATGAGTTGTGTATGCTGGGTGTGGATATGTGTGTGTGTGCATGCTCATTGAGCAGTCTGCCTGTCTGACTGCGGAGCAGCCCAGATTATGCATGAATCTGGCTGCTTATCAGCTGACCTTTAAATTGGAGCCGCGGAGTGACTGCAGGCCCAAGGGCTGACGCTCGCAACTGATTGGCTGCTCCGCCTCAGACCTGCTGACAATAGAAATTAACAGAGACAGGTGGGCATATCCGCAGGCGCAAGGAGTATTGGAGTGGAGGGAGATAGAAAGAGGTAGGCGGGAGGGGAATGGGGGGAGTGGGCGGCATTAATATAAAACCATATTTCTACTATTTTCCTCAACTTTGTGTCTTTTCTTAAGCTTTAGGAAAGAAAGAAAAAAAAGTCATTATGTGCTGTGAAGCATGCTAACAATGCAGCAGGTAAGGACAGGCAACTCGGTATACCTGGATTTCATCTCTTGCTCACTCATGCTATATCTTCTTCCATTTCTCTTTTGGCTCTCTGTTTCTCCCATTCATCTCGTATTGTAATGGCGGAGGGGTTTCGGCAGGATGTGATGGTTTGATAGATATCTCCAGTTGGAGGGGGGCTATGTGGAAAGAGGAGCTGAAGATGAGGTGTGTGTTCTGATGTCCACTGGGGGAAAAGGAGCTCTCCGTGCCTGTGGAAGATGATGGATTATAGTGGGGGCATAGGCTTATGTGCGTGTTTTTGTGTGTTTGTGCGAGCGCGGCTCCTCCATAGCGTTGCTATGTACACAACGAAAGCGTGGCAGTGAATTAATTTTTCACAACAGCAGCTGGAAAAGGTCATTAAATAAAGCAAATGTTTGTGACTGGGAATCCCCAGGAATTAGCTTCAACATCATACACGCCACAGTGCAGTGGTGTGGCAGTAAATGGGAGTATTATGTTGTATTGTGGACAGGAGCACAGGTGGTTGAGTACACAGGCATACGCTTGGCCTTCTGTCTTATTAAAATGAGCCGAGGAAAAAAAAAAGGATTTAATTTCCTTGTGTTTCTGCTCAAGATGGCCTTTTCTCTTAGTATCATAGTTGAACACAGTGGAATAGGTCTCCTTCCTCATGACTCTCCATGTCCTTGTATCAGGGTGTGATGGAGGGGGTGGGGGTGGCGGTTGTCTGGTGAACCACCTACCCGTGTTTATTTCCATTCAATTCCAAACATCGGCTGTAACTGAGCCGCCGTATAAATAAAAAAGGCCCAACGTGACCTGTGAGTGTGCCTGTGACCACGTCATGTGATACTCAGATAGAGCGCGGTCATGAGATAAGATACAGCCACAGTGCTGCATCTGTCACCAACACAAAAACCTCACCAGTTGTCCAGACACAGAAGACAGAGAGCCACTATCACAACTTGTAGAGTGTGTGTGTGTGTCTGTGTGTGTGTCTGTGTGTGTAGGCTCAGCAATGCATGTGGGCGAGACCCTATCATAGCTGGCCACATTCCTAGCAGAAAGATAAAAGAGGCTAAATGAACCAGATCACTGGTGTGTGAGCAATAAGTGTGAATAACTGTGTTTCTGTGGGTGTGTGTGTGTAAGAGAGAGAGAGAGAGAGAGACAGTGAGAGTGCGCTTGTCAGTGATGAATAGGTGTTTAAGGACCTACACCTTACAGATAAGCGAAGAAAATTATCAGGGCAACAACAACAATGCTACCCTGGGAACCAGACAAATCTGCGAGCTCATGTTTCATTCACTGTGGCAGAGCACGCCAGGCCCTCCTCCTGGTCGTACAGATTTCTAAATGCTTAGTCTCCGCTACACCAAACACAACAGCTTTAATACGACAGCTGCATATAAAAGCTATATGATTGAGCAATTTCGATAAACACACAACCAAGATGCTTGCCACTGATGTGGAGCACCCTGTTAAATCCACTTTTGTCTCTATTAAAGGAGTTGGATGGATAGAGAAGAACAAAAAACTGAACTTGAAGACTTCATCTGAAGCCAAGCACCAACATCTGGGGCTGAAAAATGAAGCAAATATGAAAGTCCAAAAAATGCAACTTAAATAGCCACTTGAGGCTGGCTGTGAAAATAAGCCATCCCCAATAAACTCACAGTTTGAAATCCTTCGCTCTCGCCAGTCCTTCTTAGTTTGTCCTTATTTTAAGTTGTATCTTTTCCCTTAATAACCAACCGGTTATAACAGAGGGCTGCCCCTCCCTGCACCTGGCTTTGTCTTCCTGCCAAAACAGAGTTCTTCCTTCCCACTGCTCCCCAGTGCTCGCTCATAGGGGATCATCAGAAGTGCTTTGAGATGGCTGCTACTGTAAACTGAAAACCGATGTTAATTTTAATTGAATTATAAATGCACAACTTAACAGCAGAAATGTTTAGGGAGTATACTGTGGGGTGATTATTTAAATAACCAGTCTGTTGAATTGTTTTAACGTCCCAGCTATGCTTCGAGCACTGAAGTGACCATTTTTGGGTCCCACTAGAAGTGATTTGTGTCGAAAAGACACCATGTATGCAGGACTTTTTAAAAATTTAAACTCGAGTTAGTGTTCATAGTTTTCTTTACATCTGCTCAGCTCACCAGGTCCTATTTATCATAAGGTAACATAACCGACTGTGAAAAAGTGGAATTTAGTAATAAAGAATCTGTATTCACTGATCTAGCCAACATCTAATCTACTAAATAAAATCAGTACTGGCATACATTTCATCTTCATTCACAACCCCGCAATATATTTTCGATGTTGTTTACTCCGCTGCAGAGTCCCTTCCTGATATGATATACAGTACGGCAGATGAGTTCCCATCCTTTGAGCTCAGAAGAGGAATTTGCTGGATGAGGGAGCACATCTCTCCTTCTTAAGGAACATTGTTGCATTTCATTAGGGATAAGATTCATCACATCAAGAAAACAAGAGAGCCATGCAAATCGTATTGGAGAAATTCCTACACTGTCCTCAACATTGTCTCTAAAACACACACATGCACACACACATGCACACGTAGACAAATACACAAAGAACAGTTGATAAACAAAAGACACAAAGCAAACAAAAGCTGAGAGCGTTGATTCAGGAGACAAAAGGGTACATCAAGGATGGTGATACTATGTGATTGCTCATTATTGTGCACTTCAAAATGACGCATTACTGTGACAGTGGGAAGAATGGCAGCCAGCAGCCCGGAGTTAAACGGGCATATTTTTCTCTCTTTGAACAATGACAGAGGCCTGGACCCCAAAAAGACTGAACATGTGGGTTGGTGGGTTGTAACGCTGTTCTTCTGGTCAGAGGGCCAGCGCTCTGTCTGAGTGAAAGGACACCCGAGGGTCCATTCTGGAGATGGCTGTTAAGTTCCGTCTCTGACCTTGGAAAAATGGCTCAGATAAGGGCTGTATACAGACCAATTTAACAGGTCACAACCCTGTCTCAGAGTGGGAGCGACACAGCGGAAGCATGGGAACACAGCCTAAGGGATCTGTCCCGCCATGAGATGTCGGTGATATCTAACTGTGGCCCTGACCCTGCAGCAGTGGCTGTCAGCCTATTGATTCGGAGCTCGAACAACTGGGCAGACAGAAACAGAGTCAGGTTGTGTAGCCTCATCTGGACCGGCGTGCAATGGTATATGTGCAAGTATATGTGGGGCATGTCATAGATGTGTAGTAAAGCATTGTGTGCCCAAGGCTGGCAAACAGACAACAGTGAGCAGGGAGAGACAGAAAGCACTGAAGGCAACAGCTGCATATGGGATACAACAGATCTATTCATGACAGACGTACACAAATGTGGACACAGACACACACATTTGGCATGAAATGGACAGTGGTCCCGTTGTGGCGCAGGAGATAAGAGGGATGCCATGCAAGCTCTGTGAGTTACAGTGTGGGAGTTACCACACACAACTAGCCGGCCTTCTGTGTCTTCTACTGTATTAACACAATGATCGTGCCTGTCTGCTAGAGGCTCGGTCTGAGGCACTGAGACAGCCGACTGAGTGTGGGATGGACCTGGAGGTGTATATAAGTAAGATTAGATAATAGATGGACTTCAATGAAAGCTTTGATATTGATATAAACAAGCCATAAAACAGAAGAGAGAAACAAAGACAAAGGCACACAGAGAAAGACTGTGAGAGAACAACAACCCTGAAATATTTGTGGATTAGGCAGAAAGAACTCTAGTTCTAGTTCACACCGTGTTTGTTCCCCCCTCCCAAAAGGGAAGCATCTATTCTCTGTATTTGAAGTTATATCTTTCTCTGCTAGAGGGGAGTGGGTAGAACAGAACATGAATTGTGACAGCTCATCTAAGGCTTCAGACGGTGATCGGGGGGGAAACACAAGGAAATTATCCAGCTATCTATGAACTTACAGTATATAGACGCTCGCTTGCACCGACATACTTTACTTTGGTAACATTTTCAGCCTCAACTCTCGTCAAACTTTACAGGAGAGAAACTCTGCCGGATGCCTATAAACTACTGAAGAGGAAGCTCTGTCCTTGTTTAGCAGATTGGGCCCTGTGCTTTGGCAGCTGTATGGACCTCTCTCTGGCAGAGGCTGGTCTCAAGAGGTGGATAGCAGAGACGCCTGCCAGGTGAGAGGTTGGCTCGGATTTAATCGATGCCTGCCAGAGGAGGACAGAGGAGCAGTTGAGGCAGGTGGACAGAGCGCCACGGTAACTACCAGGCAGATATATTCATGGTGAGGTTCACCGGCTGACTCCGGAGCTTTTGGTGTGGCGGAGAAACTCGCGCTTCAAAACAGTTTAGGGGATTGATTTGACAGCTAATTTACGGAGGAGATTTGCATAAGGCCGTGCACTAATAAGGCGGGCTTTCCTGTTCCCTCCTTTGTCTTTTCTCACTATCTCAACAAACAGATAAATGTAAGCGAATTAAAGAGACAACAGATTCAAATTGGATATTGATTAAGAGACTAAAGCCTTGTGTTTTCTCCCGTTAAAGCTTGTGTTTAGATGATTGATTCACAATGTCAGTCTCCACACCCTGCTGTGGTGTTTGGGGCTGGTTGTGCCTTTAAGCCTTCAATGGGTCCACATCATGTCACACCATCCTAAGTGCTTTGACACAGCCACACAAAGAGCCCTGCCTATCTGATGCCAATCTCCCCAGGTCCTGGTGTCACCCAGGTGCAGCCTTTCAGTGAGAGCAAGGACAAAGTCTCCTCCTCAACAGCACTGCACAATGCCGCCTGACTGACAGCAGAAAAGACAAAATTGAGCTTCTCTGTCAAGTGGATGCTTAAGTGGAAGGAGGAAAAGTAAAAAGGACTCGAGGGCAGAAGCTTTGAGTCTACAGCAAAGAAAATGCAGAAAACAGAATCCCTTTTTAGTTGGACTCAAATAAAAAGAGACACTTAACCTCTACGTGGCATTTCTCAGGGCTGTCAAATCACCTGGTTCATGCCCCTCCCCCCGTGACTGCTGCTCTGCAGTCATGCCAATATTAGAACAAGCTTACACAAGATCTGCTCCAAAAGACAAACACCTCCCACATCATCTGTCCTTGAAACACTCCAGAGCTTGGTGCCTGAAACTCACTTCTCTTGTTCTTGAAGAGGTTAAAAACGGTGAGGATCTGCCTGAAGTAGGGCACCAGAGCTTCTCCCACCTTGTCTGCAGACATCACCAGGTGCTGCAGGACTTTCACGGTGGTGCACATCACCTGATGGTTCCTTGTGTTCAGGGCATCTGAAGGGCAGCAACATAATTTGATATCAGTTAGCAATATCAGTTAAATACAGTCAATTTACACATTGTTTCTTCATGTAAGTGAAGGCGATGATCTGCGTTGGGAATGGGTTTAGCAGACTCCCTTTTCCTTGAAAGAATTTTCCTTAAAGCAGAGCTTTGATTTAGACTAGCTTGTCTGCAATCAGTGATTTCAAATGCACTGGGGAGGCAGGAGTAAGTGAGAGCCAATCACTGGGCTATTTGGCCTACAGCTGCACTTAACTCCATCTCCCACCGATAGAGAGAACAAAAGAGAATGATGGTGGGAGAAATGGAGAGCTCGTGATCCAGAGAGACAAATATGGAGAGGAAAAAAAGGGGGAGAAAACAACATAAGACAAATGTCAAATCAGAGATTAAGATAGATGAAAGACAGAAAGGAAAGGGCTAGAAAATAACTTGTTATTAGCCTCTAAGACTGGCATATTCATACTTGTTGTTTTATTTCGGCTGCTTTGGATTTTATGTGGCCCTTTGAATGAGCACTGGTAATTCCCTTTGTGCAGTCTAAAACAGTATATCCCCACCAAAAAAAGTTAGGTCTCTTCATGAAACCTTTAACTGTCATTTGACGCCTACTTTCACAAAAAGGGGTTTGCAATACCATCACACTGACTATTCTGCCTGTAAGCACTTAGAAAAACAAATATGAAAGGCATGAAAAAAAGAAAAACCTTTTAAAAGAAATAGTCAAAAACAAAGAAATCAGCTACGGAGTGCAAAAACACTGAGAGCCTGTGGTTGATGGTGAGGAAAATAGGAATAGCAGAGAAATGCCGCTATTATACAGTTTCAATCTGGTAAAAGATACTAGGACACGGCAGAAGTATTAAAGCCAGCCATTTGACTTTAAAGATGCAATGAATGAGGATATCAACTGCTCCACGCTAATTTAGAGAAACCGTAGCCACAGGTTTTGCTTCGTGGTTATGCTACTGACTTTGGTTAGTAAAGCTGTCGTAATATTAAATGCCACAGAAGGGAGTCCATCAACTGCTTATTTTTAGTGAAAAAAAAAACATTTAAAAACTAGGTAATAGACAATCCTTACAAAACTACTGCAATAAATGGCATCCCTCTCTTCCTGTCAACATGGACCGCTTACCTGCAAACCCACATGTGAATGTTCCTTAGCACTTAGACAACATGAAAGCTGGGGGTTCCAAAAATTCTATTGAAATGTTGAACCTGTTTATAAAGATCATCAGAAACATGGCTAAATGACAAAATGAGTGGCACAGTGCTTCACACCAAAAGAAAAAGTTTGCTAAAAATACGTTTTAAATAAAAAATAAAGGTGAAATTTCTTTTCACTGCCCTCGAGTCACAAAACCTAACGAAATAAAAAAGGTTTCTGGATTATTACCCCCATATCAGTGGTTTGTACACACACACACACACACACACACACACACACACACACACACACACACATATATATGTACACACACACTGATTGGACAGTGTTGAAACAGCACTGCATATTTGTGGAGGAGTTATTTAGGCTGTCCTTCGTGATAAAGTCTACAGATTATCATAAACATAAGCAGCTCTGAGTTTTGTATTTTTAGCACAAACTCATGAACACAATTTCTACCAGCAGCACGTGTGTATATACTGTACACTGTAAAAAAAAAATCCTAAAAACACAGTAATGTTCCGGCAGCTGGGGCGCCAAAATAATACTATAAAATAACAGAAAATAACTAACTAAATAAAATACGGTTATTTTCAGTAATGACAATACAGTTTGTAGCCCAAATTTTACATAGGATTTTGCCTTTTTCAAGTGCTTTTAAACATTAAATTAGGAACATTTGAATGTGATTAAAATGTTAAATAAATGGTAAATGGCCTGTATTTGTATAGCGCTTTACTAGTCCCTAAGGACCCTAAAGCTTTACACATCCAGTCATCCACCCATTCACACACACACTCACACACTGGTGATGGCAAGCTACATTGTAGCCACAGCCACCCTGGGGCGCACTGACAGAGGTTTATAGGTAATTTCATTAAACAATGAAATTACCTATAAACAAGGTCAATGAATGCGGCAATATGAATAATAATACTTAAATGTACAGAAATATACAGTTAACAGTTGGTTTAAATAATAATAATGGATTGCATTTATATAGCGCTTTTCGAGACCCTCAAAGTGCTTTACAATTCCACTATTCATTCACTCTCACATTCACACACTGGTGGAGGCAAGCTACAGTTGTAGCCACAGCTGCCCTGGGGCAGACTGACAGAAGCAAGGCTGCCATATCGCGCCATCGGCCCCTCTGGCCTCACCAGTAGGTGGTAGGTGAAATGTCTTGCCCAAGGACACAACGACCGAGACTGTCCGAGCTGGGGCTCGAACCGGCAACCTTCTGATTACGAGACGAAATGCCAACTCTTGAGCCACGATCGCCCTAAATAACATTATTTGATGTAAAAAAAGTTTATAAGAATCATTTTATATATTTTTCCATAGCATTACATTTGAATTTAACAGTTCAATCTTTCAAATAATGGACAGATATTTGTGAAATTATGATACATTTGTGAATGTATTTTAACAATCTAAATATGCATATGTACAGACAAATATATTTAAAAAACAAGAAAATTATGTTTTATTACATTTACAGTGATTTTATGTTATTTTACATTTGAAATGTAAAATCACAGTCTATTTATGTAAATTTAATGATATTCTAGAAAAACAGTACAAAACTGTAAAATACACAGTAAAATACTTTTATATTACAACATTTTTTTTACAGTGTATGCTTCAAGATGAGTACAAAATTGATTGTAACAAAATTGATAGCAACACTATATGAATAGCCCTGCATGTAGCTCAAAGGCTTCCAGAAGTGAGAATAATGACTAATTAACTTCCAGAAACTGCTACTGTGAGTCCCTGTCTAAATGAATGGAGCCTGAAAGTGGTTCTACCTGCCTCGAACTAACCTGTAACAGTAACTAACCCAACCAGTGGGATTACATGTTTGTGTGCAGCCAAGTTAAACCCTTTGTCTTTCAGAGGAATTGGAGGGACATTTGCGATCTCTGCCATGACAGAATTCTTCCATGAATCTCTATTCATTCATTCATGGATCTCTGTTTTTCTGACTGCTATTTAAGTCTTTGTACATTAGAATCAATATATATTTCAAGTCATTAGTAGAAATAGTAATTTACCCATACCTAGCTGCAGCACCTTATTCGAACTCACATAAGACTAATCGAGAAAGAGGAAAAGGGCACCAGCCCTAAAAGATTGTGTGTGAGCAGCAAAGAGAACAGCGTACTGCATCACTCAGTGCAAGTGTTAAAACAGCTAATATGCAAACATGGAGCAGTCCCGAGCACACGGAGCCACACTCTCATACACCACTCACACATCACACACACAAGCGTACCCGTACGTGTGCGCGTACATGAGTGCACATTCCAGTGCAAGCATTTTACAAGCAATGGGACAAAAATGTCAGCCTCATTCACGAGCACAGGCAGTGCTGAATGTGGCAGTAACAAAACACGAACCAAGTTACGCAATGTTAGAAGAGTCACATAAACAACATGAGGCTCAAAGGTTCAAGGAATATTGCATACGGCATTCATAAAAGACTATGTGAACCAGGGCCACTGCTTTGTGTCCATCTGAGAGCAGGAGAATGAGAAGGAGCGTGACTTTATCTGTGTCGGCGACAATGTGCGAGTGTGTGAGTGAGCGAGTGAGTGAATGAGTGTGTGCTGAATGAGCAAATGTATTGTGCTTCACGCCATCTCTCCATCGTTGCCTTAGTGTCTCCCCCGGATAGACAAGCGCAGTGATATCTGCCATCACCGAGATAAGGTGGAATGTGGAATGACAGGAATTTCAAACCTACATAACAAACAATGAAATTCTAATTACCAGCCAGCGCAAACAATTTTCCCTGCTGTGACATTTGGACCGCGGGACTGTTCAATTATTCATCAGCACTCTTGCCTCACTGCAAAAAAGAAAAAAAAAGAAAAAGAGAAAGGAAAAAAAAATTAAAAGAGCCAGAGTGGAAGGCAGCCGAGGGCCTGATATATTAATGCTGGTTTAAAACCTGTGTTGGGACAAATCTGAATAATCATCTATTCATGCTAAGGCCTGCTTCGTATTCAGCGTGGAAATAAAACAACGCTGACCCCGTATTCCGCTTCCTGTGAAATGTCAGAGGCAGGGGCGACACCTCGGAGAGTTTAGCAGTGAATTGTTCTCGCTCGGGGTATAAATACACTTCTGAGATCAGATGAAGATGTTCTCGTGCAGAGGCGTAACTGAGGATCTCCTTGTAATGAAAGTCTCATTTTAGTTCAAAGCCGAACAAATGCTCTGCCAATCAACTGCACGCAGGCATGGCTCAGAATCTTCCTCCTTGTTTAAGGACGCCAGAGAAAGCCCAAAACAACGGCGTTTCAAAAACATTCTGCCTTGTCTCCTGAGTCACCTTGGATCTGTTTGGCTGAACAAAACCATTTTTTACGACTTTACTTACACAAATTGATGTTTCATAGCAAACCATTTGTCATTTCAAACACACACCGGGAAAAAAAAAGCCTTCTGAAATGCGTCAACGCCACAAAAATATATTAAATGCTCTCGCCTCTTTTCCCACAGTAAGGTTTTCTTTCTAAAGCAAGCAAAAGGGAGCATGGTGTACAGTAGGAAAGAGTTCAGTCTTTAAGTCACTGAGGACCGGGGCCTCAGAGTATAATGTCAGCCAGAGCCTTCCTCATTGTGTATTCTCATTGGGTAACCTGCAGTCATCATCAAAATTCACCAGGGCCTGATGTGGCTCAGTCGCTCTGCAGATAAGAGTCTGCCAGCCACATTGAAGATGTATTAACGTCAGAGGAGAAAAATATATATCTTGCCATTTTAAACTGTGGATGGCTTTTTACTTTCTTCCTCTTTCTGCCATCCCTCCTTCTTTCCAACGCCATAGAAAAGTAATTAATCTGCAACAGAGACACGGACTGGCGGTTTTGCCTTGTGGATGGCAAAACGGGACTGATTTTTAATAAACGAAAAAGTTAATAAGGAGCAAGCCATTTAGAATTCCATTATCAGGGCGAAGTGTGTGTTTTCATTAGGGGCATAACCATCACCTTTGGTCTGGCCTCCAGAAGGCAAATGGCCAAAACTGCTGAGCGGTTTGAACTTATAAAATGCTGTCTGGGTTACTGAGTAGCCAAGTACCACTGTGTATAATGATTAGTTGTGTGTAAAGTGAGTGCTTCATTACAGAGGGCCAAATAGACATTTTGCTTTCACGTGCCTGTATAGAGACTTACAATCTATCTGTGGTGGTAGAGGAGGTTGCAAACACACTTGTGCAAGCAAAAGAAGGCAAACCAGTGCTTAAATTAATTATTAATATAAATACTTATTGACAAAAAACTTTGAAGCACTGACTGGTTATCTCATTTATCAACAAACTCCAGCTGAGCGGGGTTGAATTGCAGCTGGTAGTCCTTGCTCTGCTTAGTGTAGTGGCATCTCATGAACCAATTCTCCACCAGCTGCAGGTTTTGGTTGGAGTAACCCTCAATCTCACAGCATAGGAAAGGAAGGGCCATCTTCACCAGCTTCAACACGAGAAGGTGGATTTGAACAAGAGAAAAAAAAAAAAATCAATCAAAAGATTCAGAGAATCTGGAGAAAACTCTGTGCACAAAGGGCGAGCTTCACATTCAACACCAGATGCCTGTGATCTTTAGGCCCTTAGGTGGCACTGCATTAGAAACATGGAAATCACTGCCTGAAATCACAGTTTTCTGTGCCACCCAAAAATGTAAGTTGAAGTTCTATCATGCAAAGAAGAAGCCACAAAAGCTGCATCTCAGATGGAAAAACAAGCCTGTACATCTGAAAGCCACCGTCAATCCTGAGCTGTAAATACAGATTTTAAAGCAGTAACATGCTCACACCCAGGTGGCTTTTTCAGGAATGAGCTAGCATATTTCAGCAAGACAATGCTAAACCACATTAATCATAACAGCATGGCTTTGTAGTAGAAGAGTACAAGTTGCTGAACTGGCCAGCCTATAGTCCAGACCTTCCCACAAGTGAAATGTTTGTCACATTATAAAAAGAAAACTATGTCAACAGAGATCAAGGTCAGCGGACCAGCTAGAATCTTACATCAGACCAAATTTGGGACAACACTGCTCTCCTAAAAGTCCACCAACTGGTCTCCTGAGTTCATTTATTGTTGTTAAATGAGAAGGCGATGCTACACATCGAAAAACATATGCCTGTCTCTTTTTCTTAAAATGGTAAATTTTCACATAATCATTTGATAAAATATTGTTTTATGAAATTTGCAAATCACTGCATTCTGCTTTTATTTACATTCCACAGAGCATCCCAACTTTTGGGAATCTGGGTTGTTATAAAGCAGTAAAGCGTACGCACACACGACACTTCGGAGTTGTTACACTGTATGATGTGAAACAGTTAAGACCGAGCAGCTTGTGCTCAGTGCGACTTTCTGCCAGGGTCAGTCTGTCACCGTGTCTCTGTGTCTCCAACAGCCCTGCCTGGTGTTGGCCGTCATGCCCCTCTGCCTCCACAGACATCCAACACCCACACATAAACAAGAAGCACACACACGTACACACCCCCAGCCAACTGCCCATGACATGAACACTACCGCAGGCTCACTGGGCGCCACTTAAAGGCTCCGACTTTGAAACTGACACTCCACTTGGCAGTGGCGCCAAACAAAAGAGTTTCTGTGTGTGTGTGTGTGTGTGTGTGTGTGTGTGTGTGTTTGAGACTTTGTGCCTGTGCATGTGCTGAAATTCTTTCAACAAAGCCACACTTTGCATTCCTCCAACTTCTTCTTTCCTTGTTCTTCCTTGTTCTTGCTGCACATGAAACCTTTCCTGTTCGCATCCCTATGAATTCCGAAGTCTATTTTTGAAGTCGTACACCACTTCGCCCTCAGGCACAACCTTTCGGCCCTCCTTAAAAATGTGTGTGTATGTGTGTGTGTGTGTGTGTGTGTGAGAGAGACTGTGCGCACGCGTGTAAACGTGTCAGCCTGGAAAGGTAAGGAGGCACAGCATGATGACAGAGTTAAATGTAGCATGTCATCACATTCATTGCAGATTATCAGGCATACTTTTAGAGCCAGCGTCTTCCGGCAAATGAAAAATAGAAAAACAGAAAAAAAAACAAGGACGCTTCACCCTGAGGGTTAATGCAATAATAGGAACTGTATGACAGCGAAACCAAATTAGGACGCCACATCAGGACTGGTTGTATAATATTAGAAGCGGCTGTAGCAGCAGACTGCAAGACAGGTGATTCTTTTCCTGGTAAAGCATGTTGTTCTATTTTTGTTGCATCGAATCTCCAAAGCAAAGTCTGAGAAAAGTCTAAAAAAGATATGTATGTAAATATAATAAATATATATTATCTATAAAACCAAAGTGAGAAATCCATTTTCATTAAGGTCAGATTCCTTAACCCTCTAACTCTTGCCCCTTACTCCTAACTATAACGTTACCAGGCCCTTTATTTGAGTGATTTTCAAATGTGAAAGTTAGATATTCACGGTTGGAAATTCATTTTCATGGTCCCAGTCTATGACCCAGCTTTTGTGTTTTGACTTTTGATTCAGGTTTATTTAATATTCTGTTCCTAGTATTTCATTATTATAGTTGTGATCTCCGTTTGTAGCCTTAGTTTGTTATCTAGGCTTTAGGTTTTCTGTTATCATTCCTCTCTGTGTTCCCCGTCCTCTTGTGTCTAGTTTCCTGTGTTGTTGTAGCGCCCTGTGATGTCTGTCTCTCTCTCTTTCTTGTCCCTTGCTCTCTCACTCTCTGTCTTTAGGTCATGTCTGTCATGTGATTCTTGTGTTCTAGTTTGGCTATTGCTTGCTTCCATGTCTTTTTATCCCCTGTAGTGTAAAGCTCAAATGTCCTTGTCCAAGTCTCAGTGCTCTTGTCACTTCCTGTTTTATTCTGATAGTCACTTGTCTTGTGTGCAAAATGTTCAGTTTCTCATCAGCAGTGTTGGTCAAGTTACTTGAAAAAAGTAATCAGTAACTGATTACTGATTACTTCCCGAAAAAAAAGTAATCCTGTTACTTTACTGATTACTTATTTTCAAAACTAATTAGTGACTTAGTTACTTTTTAAAACAGGATTTACACCCTAAATAGGTAATAAAGCAAGAGATCTTTCAGCCCAATTCTACTTTTTCTGCATAATCCATCATATAAAATGCAACCAAATGAAAAAGTCTCTTTTTAAAACTTGTTTCATTAGTTTTAATATTTTAACTTTATGCATCAAGCATACATTAAATTATATGCAACATTCTCTGACTGGAAGAAATTTGTTTAATATTTAAACCTATTTTCTGCACATTCCAGCACATAAAATAAAATAGTTTTTTGTGTTTACACTCACTCTTTCAAATAGATGCAAGTAAAACACAGCAGAAAATAAATAAAATCAATGACCCAGCGGTCCTGTTGCTCTATTTTCACCTGTATAGCAGGAGTGGGGCAGGCGGAGGTTTGCCCTGGTGCAGGTGTGTCGCAGAGATCAGTGGAAGGATACGGCAGTTTCTCTGTGAATTTCACATTCCAGTGGCAGTGCACTCGGTGCTTGCTTGGAAGTTTAGGGTTTTTTTTCGCTGTAAAAGGTTTTCTTCCCACGCAGTGAACAGCGGACGGTAATGTTTTTGTCACTTTTTACAGAATTAAACTCTCCCGCACTCATTATATTATCCATTTTTGATCTGCACACAGCTGTTGCCACAAACGTCGCAGTCGCTTACGTCATTGTCATGAGACACTCTTGCAAAAAGATCAGTTTTAGTAACGCAGTAACGCAGCGTGCTAAAGGGAAAGTAACAGTAATCGAATTATCTTTTTTGCAATAGTAATTCCTTACTTTACTTGTTACTTGTTACAGTTTTAGTTTTGTAATCTGTAATTCCAGCAATAAAGCTGTGTTTTGAGTTCAGTTCCGTCTCCGAGAGTCCTGCATTTTGGGTCCTTTCCTGCCTGCTTCCCACAGCGTAACGGCAGATATAGCCTCCATGCCCGTATAGTGAAGCCAACATTGGCTGTGATTGCAAAAAGACCTCTGCTTACGTAGAAGCAGAGGCCTTGCAGTACAATGACTCTCTCCTCCTGAAACCTCAGTGAACAATTTCCTAGCCAGTTCATGGGTTCAGTAAAAGGAATGCCTTTTAGTGTCAGAGATCATAAGCTAATGAGGCTGCCACCAAATAGTGAATAATGAAATAATGACATGCAAAAATATTTATTAAGGCTGCAGTTCAAGTCTGAGATGATTACTCTGCTGTCTATCAGTGTTAAAATAATAATAATATTTACATATACAAAGGTTTGGAAAAGTAATGTAAATGATGATGAAGATGATGAGGACATTTTGCTGCCAAAGCTAATTGAAAGGCTGCTATATTTTAACATCACAGAAAATTGCCATGATAATAACTCTGTGTGATTGCAAAGCAGACATTAGCCCTGAAAAGTAATCATTAAAACCGTCAAGTTACACATATTTAAAACTTCATCTGTGGTTTCTCTCTCCTTCTAATTAGCTTTAAAGATGTGATTTTCACGTTAAATCCGGCTCCTCGCTTCTACTAACACTGTAACTGACTTGGATTTGTCTCCAGGTGACTATACATTTCCCTGAGAAAACGAGAGAGTGAAGCGAAGGTAAAATGACATGACACACTGGGTCACGTGAGAGAGGAGCTCTGTTTTGTGTGGTTGGTAAACCGTGAGTGCGGGCACCCTCCCAGACTTACTCCTGATGGGCATGATGAGCTGGGGGATGACAGGCAGGATCTTGGGGCCTCCGCGGTCCAGCATGTCATGGATTCCCTGGCGGGCGAAGAGCTCATACGGAAAAGCAGTCTCAGTTAAACCATCAAAGAACAGTGGCAGGTAGTGGTGGTAGTCCAGTGTCTCCACGTCCACCTGAGGACAGAAACACACATTTATATCACAGGTAACATTAGCTCCCTATTAATCTTACTATTAAACTTAATAAAAGTACTTAATCTTAAGCTTGTCTCATTAAAGCTTTGGGTGTGTAACAGAAGGTTATAATTGTAAAAGCTCAGATTTTGAAATTTAAGTCAAATTTAAGTCAAAACTTTAAATAAGCCACTCCAAAACCTTCATTTTGTTTTGTTTTTTAGCCATTCAGAGATGGACTTGCTAATGTGTTTTTAATCATTGTGCTGCTGCATAAGTGTGCCTGAACTTCAGGGCACAAACTGATGGATGGACATTGTCCTTCAGGATTTTCTGGTACAGAGCAGAATTCAGGGATCCATCAGTTATAGCAGGTTGTCGTGGACCCACACTATCACACCAATGTTCTTTGGACTGATGAGACAAATGTTGAATTTTATTTGTAAACGCTGCATCCTGCTTGCGACGGAACTACCTCAACGATGCCATTTATTCCTAGTGTCTTTCTTATTGCTGAATTGTGAACTCTGACCTAATTGAGGCGAGTGAGCCTTGCGTGTCTTTAGATGTTGTTCTGGGTTCTTTTGTCACCTCCTGGATGTGTTGCTAATACACTCTTGGAATAATTTTGGTAGGCTGGCCACTCCTGGGAAGGTTCACCACTGTCCAAGTTTTCTCTATTTGGGGACAATGGCTGTCACCATAATTCACTGGAATCCCAAAGCCTTAGAAATGGCTTTGAAACCCTTTCCAGACTGATCATGCCAATGATTTTGTTTCTCAGCTCTTTCATTAGATGGTGGTTAGATGCTTCTCCTTGAGATCTTTTAGTCTTCTTCACTTTGTCAGGTTATATTTAAGCAGTTCAACAGGTCTCACAGTAGTCAGGCCTGCTTGTGGCTAGTGAAATTGTTTTCACATAAGATCAGGAAGATTTACATTTTTTTCACTTGATAAACGAATCATAATTTAACACGTATTTTTATTTATTTGTCTTATCTTCGTCTAATCTTTGAAATTGTTTGATGATCTGAAACATGCAAGTGTGACCAAAACCGCTTATCCTTGTCAGGGCTAAATGTGATCAATATGGGAAAAAAAAGCAATCGGGAAGGGGCCAAATACTTTCTCACAGCATTGTTATATTCTGGATTACTCCCTTAAACGTAAAAAAAGAGTAGTGTGTGTTAAATGTGAAAGAGGTCCTGATTAAGTTTCAGGATTCGGTGAGCTGGTGAATGTGTTGCTTACAGCCGTGAGGCCCCCTCTCATTCTTTGCCCTTTCTCTTTGTTTGTCCTTGGCTCTGCACAAAACTAGGGCTAAATCTCCTCTTGCCCTCATTTATAACCCTCACAGTGAACACATACACTCACTTACACACTCTCACACACACGCACACACTGCTAGGGGACAGCTGTTCAGAAGATCATGACACCACAGCATGTGGCGTCCTGTGGGGGCTGACATGTTAACACCTGTTTACACCATTTACAGGACAGACAGAGAGACGTGCAGAAACAATCAGGTGGTAGATGAAGACATTTGTCCGGCTACAGGCTGCTGGCAGACTTTGATGTTGTTCAGCTGTGTTTGTGTCTATTGCGTGACACGTGAAAGTGAAGTCTTTCATGTGTAAGAAGCTATTGGGCTAGAGCCACTCAGGCACAATGAACTCGAATGCACAGGTGATCCAAAGGAAGCTGTCCTTGAGTTACGAAATGCACGCAAATCTTACATCTAGGCTCACACAGCATGTGCACCGAGGTACCAAGTGTGTATCAATATATGCTTTAGTGCACAGGCAAAAAAGGCTATAAGAATTACAATAAAGTCACCTTCCTAAAACTCCAAAGTACTGAAATAATTTTTAAGTGACCACGTGCATGTTCACATGAATTCTTGTGACAATGTGCTCTGTGTTATTCACTTTATCTGTCAGTGGCTTTAATATTGTTGATGATTGGTGTGTACAGGCGCACCCTACTGGGCCACGCTGCTCTGTGCTGAAATGTCACCCAGGCAGTGACACTGTGTGCTTTTAAGTCCCTCGCCCCACTGCCGGTCAGAGCCGAGACTTCAAAGCAGGGCTGACCGCCTTTACCTCGCTCAAGCTGCCAAACCTCCCTGTCGCACAGCTAACTGCCCCCCCACCCCGGGTAAACACAGAGATGGAGGAGGACAGACTAAAGATGGAGACAGGGCAAAGATGGCGACAGAGATGGAGAGTTTGCGCACAGTTTGCGAGAGACAAGGCTGATTGCTTTGAGGCAATTTGCAACCTTGACCTTTCCCCGCGTTTGGTCAAGATGATCACCGTGAGTCAGGCTGACTGGAGACAAGAACAAAAGCAAACACGAGCCCAGAGAGCAGGGGTGGACAGGGGATGAGAGGGTGAGGAGAGGCGAGATGACACTACATCACCGTGCTGCTCACTAGCCAGTGGCAGTCAGTGGTACACAGGGACACGTCATGCCATAAGCAGCTTTTCTGGATGAGGCTACAGAAATAACACAAACAGCAGACACAATAAAACACTATCACAAAACCCCTTTTTAACCAGTACACTTGGCCTTGTAGAAGCAACTTTAAAATCCTTAACTATTAACACTGGACATAGCAGGCAGTGAATTTCCCAATGTATTATTTAAATACTGCTACATTAGAAACAATGCTAGACATAAAGTAGAATATTTCATTCAGCTGTAAATGAGATAAATTGAATTATTATTATGGAATTAAATAACATAAAAAGGGAGGAAAAACACCCTAATTTGAGTAAATGGAAAAGAATAATACAAAACTACAGCCTATAGAAAAAAATACCCACAAAATGCAATTAGTTTAAATGTAAAAAGATGTGAACTCTACACCAAAATGTGAAAACCTATGTGATATCTTTCCCCCCTAGCTTTAAATTATGCTTTAACGTAATATGCGACTTTTTAAAATGAATTCTTACTTGCAGAAACAAAAAAATGACACACAGGAGAGGAAAAAGTCAAAGTAATACCTGGGGCTAACAGAAAGTGGCACACGCAGTTTTACTTTTCACTGTTAGCACATGATCTGCTCTCACACGACTACGTTGTGAACCTGCGATGTTGCGTGAATAATTACCTGAAGCATTAATTTGCTGCTGTTGTGAACTCTGATGCTCATAATCAAAATCACATAAACAAGCACTTAGGGACTGACTGAAGATTCCAGTTAGCACCGGCAGAGTGAGGACAATCAGCAAACACTCCTGCAAGCTCGCACTGTTTCACATAAACACATACATTCCTGGGGAATCTTAATCAGACACTGTGCTGAGCGCTAACTCTTCCATCCGCTATTGATTGTCCGCCCAGGTTTGTTTGTCTTTGGGTGCCTGAGGGAATCCCTCCGGAGTCTGGGGAGTCAATGAGAGTGGAGCACAGAAAGACTATCAGCCCAGCAGCAGCAATTAGCCCTGGGACTCAGACCTGCGTGTCTCCTCTGGTCAGCGCTGCAACGGCAGACAGACAACAACAGAAGCAGGCCAGCCTCTGCTCATTAAACAGCGGTATCAGAGGCCCCTGACAGCCACAGGAGACCAGGAGGAACAGAAAACAGCAGGTTGCCACTTTAAATACATAATACCTGGACGCCATTTGGTGTGAGGTGTGTGAATACATGTACATGCGACTCCATATGAAGCCCGGGAGTGTGCACAGACATGATAAGCTGCCGTTTTTCAGTGGCAGTATTATTTCTGATACACACTCTGGGGACATAGAGGCTATAGAGGGAGTGTGAAAGTGACACGGAAAATGGCGGGGGGTTGTTTTGGGGGGTTTGAACCTGAGGTAAGTGCCGTGGACTATGTCACATGTGATCTGATGTAACAAACAACACGCTGACACTTCCCATTACATCGACTGTTAGGTTGTGGGTCCAAGGTTTTGGAGGGGGCAGGAGTTGCTGTGTGTAAACTTACATTTCCAAAAGAGCAGCAGCAGACATCTAATCAAACTAAAGTAGCTGATCAAATCCTGGCCTGGTGACGCACTGGTGTTGTACCTGCAACTGAACTTTTGCGCGGAAACAAAAAAACACTGTCATCTTATCTTGCTGTCTTAGTGAAGCCTGCCTCATAGAACAGGCACGAAACAGCCTGCACTGCAGCTGTTTGACAGTGATGCTATTTTAATTGATGATGCCATAATGACTTGACCTGGATTCTGCCTCCTGTTAACACAAGTACAGGTTGCTGTATTTAGATGAGCTGCAGATGAGGTGCTGTCAATTATTTCAGCTTTAAGAGGAGAACAGGTTTCCTATTGGAGCTGCTAACACTGTGAGTCATTCACCGCACAGTCAGAGTAGCCAAACAAGCATCCATTAGTTCTGCCGTAAATGTATTACACAAGACCAAAAAAGAATACAGAGCTCACACATGACAGAAAAAAAAACAGTGTGCGTGCATCTAAAAGATAGGCCCAGGAGAGAAATACACCCTAGAAGAGCTATCAGTTATGAGGGATGCAGGAGGCAGGTGTGAACCAACCGGCACTAAAAATAACCACACACAGCACAACAGTGTAGTCCGGGCTCCACCATGTAATTAACTAACCAAACACTGACTGTACATTGTGTGTTGGTCAGGGTTTTTTTTCTATAACCTGTGTTGTTCGGCAGCTTCAGCAAGCAGGATCATGATCTGTTGAGCCAAACACTCTTGCCTTGCTCTATGAACTCTCTATAGATGCCTCTTCTTAGTCAATTTCTTTTTTTATTCATTTTAATAAACAGATAGTGTATCGATGCCAAAGTTGACAGATGGGGAGGGTCAGATTAGCAAGAGAAAAGAAAAAGATGATGATGATGAAAGAGATGACAAACTGGGGAAAAGATAGAAAAGATTAAAAAAAAATAAGAGAAAAAGCACAAATAAAGTCAGATTCTGTTTCATTTTTATATGCATGCATTCTTCTTTGGTAGATCTCAGATTACAGCACAGTCAGTCTGCAGCCACATCATCATGACTGAGCAAATTTTCTGAAATTTTCTTACATGAGATTTAAAAAAGGAAATTAAATTAGTTGCAGAGTTCAGTGTATCTGAGTGTGTGCAGAAACATTTATCTCCTGATTGGTATTTTGTTAAGAAGTCTTGTTGCTATGATCATAGTAAGCTGTGAATAAATTTGATATCCTCCGTGTCTTTTTGCAGCAATATAACACATATCACATATTTACAAACCTTGCTAAGCATACTGAGGACGGCTCAGGATACCGTGTTTGTCAGATTCTGTCCGTTTTTGTGGTGAACAATCCCAAATGCAAACTCTTGGGCAGATGAAACCACCTTTTATTGAAAGCAAAACAAAATACATGCACATGTCATGCAGTGCAGGAGTGCCAGGAAAACACAGGAAGTTCAGAAACAGAACTCGGTACACAACATGAAATTAAGGCAAGCTGAGGAAATAAATGCACAAGAGGTAATTAGGGCAAAGGGGACACAGCTGGGAACTACATACAGCTGAACTAAATCTGAATAATGAGACACGGGAAGCAAAAGCACAGACACATGTCTATCAAAATAACACAGGACGTAACTAATGGCCAGTGACATCCTCCAGCATGCAACGGCATAGAGCAGGGGTGTCCAACTCCAGGCCTCAAGGTTTTAGATATCGCCTGGGTCAACACACCTGAATCAAATGATTCGTTTATTACCAGGCCTCTGGAGAACTTCAAGACATGTTGAGGAGGTAATTTAGCTATTTAAATCAGCTATGTTGGATCAAGGACACATCTAAAACCTGCAGGACACTGGCCCTTGAGGCCTGGAGTTGGACACCCCTGCTCTATGCCGTTGCATGCTGGAGCAGCAGGTTGTGGGTCGCAGATGACAACAGACTCAGTAAACTGATCCACAAGACCAGCAATGTTGTGGAGATGGAGCTGGACTGTCATGGTTTGCCGGGGCAAGCTGTGTGGAGTGAAGAATAACGGACCCAAAGCCTGGCACAGGCTGAGATGCAATGAGGGAGCTTTATTGACATGTGGTGGAAGTACAGACAGCAACGGTGGTGACGAGGACAAAAACTAAGACAAACCTAGACTGGGAAAAAACTAGCAAACGAAAATGAACCCTAAGCTCACGGGACGAAACACAGGATGACGCCAGGATGAGACACAGAGTGACACAGGGAGGTGACACAGACGGACCGACAATGAGCATAGGTAACACACACTATATATACATACGGAGGGGAACGAGGAATGCAAAAGAGGAGGGAGGCACAGCTGATTCTAATTGACAGCTGTGCCTCCCAGTCACAGCAGCAGTGACAGAGAGTGTCTGTCAAGGCTCTGTCCGGCTCCTAATGGGATGTTCTTGTTGTTGCCAGCGGATAACTCTCATCCTGTGTTCTGGACTAGAGTTCAAAGAGAGCCTGGACTCTGCAGAGCTCTTGGGGCTGCAAGGACGGAGAAGACAGGAACAGACGACAGAGTAAAAAGTAAAACAGGAAACACAGAACACAGGGGAACACATAACAAAACCTAGAACTAGAACTCAAGAAATACTAAAAGACTAAGGAGCTAGACAGCGTGAGAACGAAACCAAAAACAAAAAGTCCAAAACATTAAAATACACTGGTCACCGACCCAGAACCATGACATGGACTCCCTTAAAGTGGTGTCGGAGAGGTGGGCCTTATCTAAGATAAGGACACCTCCCACCCACTCTATGACGTGCTGGCCAAACACAGGAGCAGGTTCAGTGAGAGACTGAGGCTACCCATAATGCACCACTGAATGGCACAGGAAATCATTCCTGAGAACACAATAGGCAAACTAAGAATCAAACTGCAGACGATTAGTAATCACTAGAACTCAGGATAATGACAATGTTACACAAACTCCGGGCATTAATGCGATGTGATTGTAGTAATACATCAGTGCTCCCTGTCATTGATATTTCTTTAACCAGAAGCCCTGGAAATTCTCCACCACTTACTTTTTCCTTTTAAAACATGATTTAACACTAATAACATAACAATAAAAAAAAAAATCACCTTTTTTACCCAACAAAATAATAGTAATTATTATACATAAAATAGAGTACGTATATTCAGAGTTTTCTCTAGTAAGCTAGCAGATGCCGTGCTGAGCGGAAGCACTGAGAACATTTTATTAGACCAAAATTTCAGCCACTGCTTTAACACATCAAACCAGCTCATAAAAATATAAAGAAGTTTAGAAAAGGAATAAAGAACCAGACAAATCTTGTGACTTAGAACTGTTTTACCGATTCATTCAACATGTCCATCCACTAAATATCTATTAATTACAGAATATGATCTTTGTATGATTTTGTTTATTTTATCAATGGAAATCAACTCAAAGCTTCTTGCTCTACCTAAGAAGGTCTGCTGCTCTCCAACAATTAGGATTATCACTAAGGCTAATCTCTCTGTAACTCCAGAGTGGTACAGAGCTGGTATTCCTTGACCTTTATCGCATCATAGGGGTTTGGCTTCCTAGATTATCAAATAATAGGTACATAAAGCATTGGATTAAATTGTTATTCAGGGGGAGCATTTCCCAGTCATTGTTTAAATCCCCCCCGAGTGTGGAGGCCGAGGTTTTTTTATGAAGATCAGATGAATCCGCCATGACACAAGTCAATAAGTAGGAAAGGTCAGTTCACCATCAACATGACACATACTGTGTGGATAGCAAAATCACTCTTACTGCTATAAATGCATAAACTGTAAAGTCGATACTAACGTCAATAGTTGGCCAGAGATGCTCAGCATGTTTAGTTCGAGATTCATCTTATATATAAAAAAAACATGAATTCAGCTTTCAATTTTTTTCCACACACAGAACAAAGATAACAATACACATAGGAAAATCGTGCCTGAACAGATGTGTGCAAACGTTTTTTTTCTGTAGAGGTTGCTGAGTTAGACAAATCCTGAGAAATAACAGCTGGTGCCCACCTGACTGTAGGTTGCTGCTAACTTAAAATACCACTGAAGCACTTTTGTACATCCAGCTTCCTGTTCTCTGTGAAACTGTTAACACATGTTGACGTCTCCTCATTAACTAAATTAACACAGTGGCAGCAACATAAGTTCTGGCTTTGACATAAATATTGTCTTTTATTTTGAACAAAACTGTGTTTGGGTGGATGCTGCACCTCTTACACACAGCTTTTTTTTCTTTCTTTTTTAAAAATAAGCTGTTATAGCAGCACCTCTCCAACATTTCAGAAACATTTCGTGAGCGCACAGCACAGACAAGTAATAATTTACTCATACTAATCCAAGCTTGTTTCCAACTGTGCCACAGGTGCACAGCACACCTGTGGCCACAATGTTTCCAAAAATCAGTCGGCATGCTGCGTGAGCTCACTGCGAATACGAGACAGGGGGGGAAAAAAATTAAAGGGAAAAGGATGAGAATATTTTGACTTCCTTGGAGGTCACAATAAGAGGAGCAAGACTGGAATAGGCAAACGATAAGCGAGGGAAAGAGGAGTGAGTCACTCTTGCTATCTCCCCTGATAGCTGTTTCCATCTAACAAGCATGCAAGTATGGTCAATTCAAAGCACTAGTAGCCGAGTGCATGGTGTCAATTGAAATGATACCTAACACAGGCTGGATGAGACAATTTCGTGGCTTCAAAGATAGTTCAAAACTGGGACATAGTGAGTTATGAATTTTATGTGAACCAACCGCTCTCTCTCGCTCTCTCTCTCTCTCTCACACACACACACACACACACACACACACACACACACACACACACACACACACACACATATAAAAACATGCATACAAGTACATGCTGAGATGAAAAGAACTTTATTTAGGTACGCAGTCGTCTTAAATGGGGTGTTGAGGATTAAAAGCAGGAGGTTGTTATTAGTGTAACAAACATTAGCCAGGCGAGCCGAAGGAGCGACCCTGTAAGACAGTGTTTCCATTGAGAATCTGTTTCTATTAACACTGTTGTTAAAGGTGACGAATATTCACGGTAGATGTTACAAGCTGCAAACTGTTGGAGCGTTTCCATTTTTCCCGATAAAGTCTTCATCGCACGGTGAGAGAAAACTCAAATGAGTGTTTTAGCTCTCATTTCACTAGCAGGGACCACATCCTTGGTAACGATGGGCGATGAGGGATGAGGAGTGTGAATAGTGCTGCGGTTTGGGGAAGGCCTTGAAGGGGACTGGCGACGGCTCTCGGGCCAGGCAGAACCCCATGTACTAACGAGAAATAGAGGGAGGAAAGGAAGAGAGGAGATTACAGGAGAAGAGAGGAAAGAAAAAGGGGGGGGCAGGGTGGGGCTTTTTTAAATTTTTTTTATTTAACCTTTATTTAACCAGGAATGTCCCGTTGAGATCAAAGACCTCTTTTTCAAGGGAGTCCTGGCCAAGAGGCAGCACATTTCAAGACAAATACATACGAACAAACAAAGTTAAAATTACACAAAACAATTACACATTATTGAGGCAGCCTGTAGGCCTTTGAGTTTAGTTTTAAAAACATTTAAAGACAACAATTCAGTTAGTTTCCAGTCTTTCTGTAACATGTTCCATGAAAAAGGCGCAGAGTGGACAAAGGCTTTCTTACCCAGCTCTGTGCGGACAAGGGGAACAGACAACAGCAGCTGATCATTTGAGCGCAAGGAGTAAGAACCACTATTTGTCCTTGTGACCAAAGTACAAATATAAGGAGGCAGCAATCCAAGCATAGCTTTGTAAATAAAAGTGTACCAATGCCCCTGTCTTCTAATGGCCAAAGAAGGCCATTTTACTCTTAAGTACAAATCACAGTGATGGGTCAGGTATTTACAATTGGTAATAAACCTCAAGGAAGCATGATACATCGTGTCCAACATTAGAAGACATGAAGAAGAAGCGTTCATATACAGAATGTCACCATAATCTAACACAGATAAAAAGGTTGCAGTGACAAGACGTTTTTTTACTGCAAAAGAAAAGCACTGTTTATTACGGAAGAAAAAACGAAGTTTAAGTCTCAGTTTCTTTACTAGTCTCTCTATATGTGGTTTAAAGGTGAAGGAGTCATCAATCCAGACACCAAGGTATTTATATTCATGAACTATCTCTATGACATTTCCTTCAAGGGTGGACACCACTGGAATAGGCTCCGGGACCTTCTTTGACTTGGAAAACAACATTAGCTTAGTCTTGTCAGCATTGAGAACTAATTTTAGCTGAATAAGTGAATGCTGGAAAGCAACAAAGGCTTTCTGTAAAGTTTCAATGGCCTGAGCAAGAGATGATCCATAACAGTAAATAACTGTGTCGTCAGCATAAAAATGCAAATTTGTGTCTGAGACATTTTGACCCAAGTCATTGATATATAAAAGGAACAGAAGGGGACCCAAAACTGAGCCCTGTGGCACCCCCTTGTGGACAGCAACAAATTTAGAACAAAGACCTTCAAGTTTAATGCACTGGGTTCTATTTTTCAGATAATTTGAGAACCACGCTAATGCATGTTCTGACAATCCAAGGCTGAGCAGTCTGTTTTTTAGGACTGCATGATCAACAGTGTCAAAAGCTTTTGAGAGGTCAATAAAGAGTGACGCACAGTACAATTTCTTATCAAGTGCCACAATAATATCATTTATCACTTTCATAGTGGCAGTGTTAGTACTGTGTTTTTTCCTGAAGCCTGACTGAAATTTGGAGACAATATCATTAGAGTACAAAAACTCTTTCAACTGGTCACAAACTAGAGATTCCAGGATTTTGGATAAAACACACAAATTTGATATTGGCCTATAATTAGTCAACACCGATGGATCACCTCCTTTCAATAAAGGCAAAACGAAAGCTGATTTCCAAACCGCTGGAATTTCTTTGGTTTTAATTGAAAAATTAAATAGAATTGAGAGTGGTTCTGCAATAAAATCAGCTGCCAACTTCAAAAAATAAGGTTCCATCAAGTCTGGACCAGGAGGTTTTCTGTGATCCAAAGCCTTTAAAGCTTTATGCACTTCATAAACACTAAAAGGTACAAAGTTAAAACGGTCTCCAGAAAACATAGAGAGTTCTGGGCAAGTATTTGTTAAAAAAGTTTCTGCAGAAGCAAACAAGGAACCCACTGATAGAAAGTGTTCATTAAAACAATTCAAAATTTCAGTTTTATCATTAATTGAGACTGAATCTTTTACAACAGATTTAGGAAAGGTTTGAGTCATTTTATTGGCGGAAAAAGACTTGATTACTTTCCAAAGTTTCTGTGGATCATTGAGGTTCTCAGTGGTGACAGACAAAAAGTATTCAGATTTGGCCTTTTTAATAAGAGAAGTACATTTATTTCTAAGCTGTTTGAAAACAGACCAATCAGTGGAAGTATCTGTTTGTCTCGCCTTGTCCCATGCTCTATTACGCTTGTGTATGCTATCTGCGAGTGTCTGCGAAAACCAAGGATTTTCTCGACCTTTAATTCTAACTTTCCGTAAGGGGGCATGTTTATTAACAATTCCCATAAAACTTTCCTTAAAATATGTCCAAGCTAGCTCTACATCTGGTAATAGTCCGATTTTTTCCCAATTAACTAATGACAAATCATGATGAAAAGCCTGTTCATTAAATTGTTTAAGATTCCTTTTGCACACTATGCGTGGCTTACATTTTGGAATTTTAGCATTTCTGCAAACAGCAACAACACAGTGATCACTTAGGTCATTACAGAAAACACCAAGTGAAGAGAATTTATGAGGTACATTTGTTAAAACCAAATCAATTAATGTAGACTTTTCAGGGCATTTAAGATTTGGCCTGGTAGGAAGATAGACTAGCTGGGTAAGATTAATTGAATCGCAGAATTCTTTAAATTCACCAGAAGTTGCATTTAGCCAGTCCCAGTTCAAGTCTCCAGCCATTAGTAGTTCGGTATAATTTAGTTTAGCCAAAAGGTGCTTTAATGAAGATAATGCCTCTTTTGAAGCAGATGGGGGCTTGTAACACCCAGCAATGGTTATCGAAAAAGTATTAGCAATATCTACATTCAAGGCCAAAAACTCCATTTGTTTGCATATCGATTGGGACAGAACAATCGAAGCATTAAATCTTGATTTGACATAAATAGCTACACCGCCTCCTTTTTTTGGCCTATCAGTGCGATATACATTGTACCCATATATGTTAATGTCTTCATTAGTAATAGATTTAGTTAACCAAGTTTCAGAAATTATAACAACATCTGCATCTGTAGATTTAACCCAAATTTTGACCATGTCCATCTTCGGTAGTAGGCTGCGCACATTAAGATGAATATATTTGACACCAGACATTATTTTAAAATCAGAAGGAGTCTGGGAATATTGCAGTTCAGGGCCAGGATTTGGTTGCACATTTCCTGACAAAAGTAGAAGCAAGACAATCAACAACCTCTGTTTCGCCTTTGATTTGGGTTCAATGCTTTGATATGTTGAACCCGAGCTGAAACCTCCATTAAATGGGCAAATGAAATAAGTATGCAAGGCCAGAATAGACTGAAGTTTAGGTAAGTCTCTGGGCAAAACATGCATGAAACTAATGTCATGATCCAACTGAGTTGATAACTGCTCTGATTTTTGCAACATTATAGAGCGTGTTCCTTTTTCAAAATTCTCTTGTAGATAAAAATCATTTTCAGAGGTTCCCCTGCTATGTGTCCATAAGCAATTGCTTATCCGAGGGTCCAAAAAGGCCAAGAGGCAAATTAGAATAGTAAATACTGCCATCATCCACAATTTTAGTACTTAACAGAAGTGAACAGTACAGACCTCTGGGTGAAGCAAACCAGTTAGCTCCAGGAAAATGGCACCGGACCAGACCTAAGCCAGTTAACTCCAAAAGGATAGCGCTGGGCCAGGCCTAAGCCGGTTTACTCCTGGAGGACAGTGCAGGGGCAGATCTTAGCCAATTTGCTCCTGTGAGAAGATGCTGGATCGGGCCTAAGCCAATTAGCTCCTGAAGGACGGTGCAGGGCCAGGCCTAAGCCAGTTAGCTCATGGGAGATGGTACAAGGCCGGACCTAGGCCAGTTAGCTCCACAAGGATGGCACAGGGCCAGGCCTAAGCCAGTTAGCTCATGGGAGATGGTACAAGGCTGGTCCTTAGCCTGTTAGCTCCACAAGGATGGCACAGGGCCAGGCCTAAGCCTAAGCCAATTGACTCCTGGAGGACGGTGCAGGGCCAGACCCTAGCCAGTTAGCTCCTGGAAGATGGGATAGAGCCGGGTCTAGGCCAAATAACTCCAGGAGGACGGTACAGGGCCAGGCTAGGCTTGTTAGCTCCAGGAAGATGCATCCATCAACTTCCAAAGCATCTACCAACCACACGTTTTTCCAAACAATCCATGCAATATTAACTGTCTGGTTAAAAAATACGTTAAAAAAATTAGTTAAGAAATACGTTAAGGCATGAAAATGAGAACAGCAGGTATTGAAGAAGGGGGGTTTTTATAGCCTGAGCCCGGAGGGGGCATGAAGGAGGAGTGGTCCCGCTCCTGAAATTCAGATAATATCTCCACAATGTGTCATTTGAATATGTAGCAAAAAAAGGGAGGAAAGAAATGCTGCAGGCTTTTCTAAAACAGGCATATTTGCACAAACTGTCATCGTGAAAATCATTACAAAGTTTGTGCTTCAACAGTTTTTTTGTGTGTTTACATAAGAAACAAAGAATAAATTTGGCTTGTTCTCGCAGTCCCACTGAGAGCCCATCACAATTATTCCTCTCCAAACGAGAAAGGAAGTAAACCAATTAATTTGCCACATACATTTCAAACTTGCCAGCAGAAAGCTGGTAATATCCTCCGGTGGATGTGTTTACCAATTTCAATCAGCTCATGCCGTTTGTGTTGAACAAAACATACACTGCTGCCTCTGCAAGCTGCACTCGAGCTGCCAAAACATATCAGGCACTGTACGACTGCAGCGGATGACAAAATGTAAACAGAGTGACGCTGATGGAGGAGTGGAGGGGATTGAGAGCAGTAATGTTAGAAGAAGCTGAGAAAACGGTGTGGAAGCTGCTCCAGTTTTAAAGGTGAGGCAGCTAAATAAAGCTCGGATTAGGACTCCGCTCGGTGTGCGGGACCCTCTGCCACTGCGATGGAAGTAGGCCAGAAAAGTGGAGAAAAGCTGGAGGGATTCAGGAGGCCGTGACAGGAGTCGTGGAACAAAATAAATGTGATCAAAGGTTTCGTTAGAGTTATAAAAGTCCAGACCTACACGTACGCTTGCATGTGAGGTACAGATATTTAAAACAATCTAGCGGTGTGACCGTTCCTGCATCTTGTCTACCAGAGCCACAGCGTCTGCTTTTAGCTTCCAGTGATTACAGCTCAGCAGCCGAGCTTGACAACACACGGGCAGAGTGTAATCAAGTCGGAGAGAGCGAGGTGCAATCAGCATTTCGCCTCCAATCAGCCCCAAAATCACTGTTTCTAATCTGCAGCCAGCCATTGATGGGTTTGATTGATAGGATGGATTTGTTATCTGGCTGTGGGGGTCTGCAGGGAGCAGAACAACAAGCAAGAGACACAGTCAGCTTATCAGCTATCGCTACATTTGTTACCGCTCCCCTTGTTGAGCAAGCAGAGCTTTTCCTCACAGGCTACAACTGCAGTTCTCCTCTCATTTATCATACAGAAGAATTAAATGTGGACACTTCAAAGTACTTCCACACACAAGGGTCCCCGGGGGCATGTGTTTTCTCCCTGTTTAAAATGGAAAAGGCCTATCCATCACCGGCTGTTTGTGACGGAAACAGAAACCACAGCGAGTATTTCTCCTTGTGTGTGCGTCTGCGCGTATGACTTTGCAAGTGCATGTGGGGTATGCATGCATTAATTGCTCACGCATAAGTGTATGTGTCTGTGATTTGTACGTGTCAGACGCCTTGGAAAGATATGAGGACAGAACCATACTTTTTCTGCAAGCAAATACCGTGACTGCAGCATCTACTGTCTGCAGTTTTGATAAATCTTGCTCCTCTGCCTCAAACTACACAGACGAATCCTCACAAATGTTCAAACAAATATGCTCATTTTCAATGAGCATGTGATGAATGAGCTCCATTGATTTTGTGCACAAAGCCAAAACAATAGAGACCAAGACGAATGCTTGGCCTGTTTAAGATAACAAGGGAGCTTTACCAGGTTGAGCGACAATCTTTCAGTGCGTTTCAAGAAAAACAGTCAACAAAGACTGGATAAAAACAACTAAACGGGTAGTTTACATATGTGAATGTGACCTTGACTCTCTGTTGCCAAGATGGTCAGTTGTCTCATACAGTGAAGTAGGAAAAATTAATCAAAAAAATAATCATTTGTATGTTTATACTGGTTTATAATGGATTTGGCTTTCATTTTATTAAACTTCAAGTGAGCAAGAGGGGTCATTTGTGACCTCAGCCGTATATTTAAATGTCCCGTTGTGATATTTTTAACTGTTGCAATAGTGCCAGATGGAAAAACAGAAAAATGGGGGAGGTTTGCATTAGGATGGGCACAAAGATAATTTGTGGATGTAGTGAAGGAGGGTAGGTAGAGAGTTAGTGTGACAGAGGAGGATGCTAGGCTCAGGGACAGGGTGAGATGGAGGCAGGTGAGCCACTGTGGCGACCCCTAATGGGAAACACTGAAAGAAAAAGGTTTTGCCTGTTGCATTTTTCTGTTGTTTTTTTTAGTGATTCTGTAAAAAGTATTTAAATTATTACACATCTACAAGATGTTTGTTTAGATTTAGTTTTAAATAGAATTAGAGAAGTAACAAAGGAGGAAAAAAACACTGTGATGCATTCAGTGTAATTTGTTGTTGATCAAAATATTACTGATCACCAGTTGGTGTTAAAATGGTGCTTGCATAATGTAATACATAATTTACTCAAGAATACCTCATTCTTAGCAAGAAGAAACATACAACTTTTGTTCATGTTTAAGTTTCAAGCTTATTTGTATAGCATCAAGTCACAACAACAGCTACGTCAAGGTCCTTTTTGCTTCAAGATAAAGACAGAACTACTAGACAGTAAAGACAGTCGTGGGTCATTCCATCTCAAATCATCGTGGGAAATCACCACATGCGATTTTATGGTTCCTTTTATGGTTGTATATGTTACATTTCTTGGAGCTTTCATTTTGCCGGCTATCATCCCAGTCGCCTGGCCCCTGCTTGCCTGTGGCAGGTGTGGCTTTAGCGTTTGGTTAGGTTGGGGTTAGGACTAATGGATGGTTTTAAAAGTGTGATGATTTGAAATGGAATAAATCTATTACAGTCTCAAAGCGAAAACACCAACAATGAGATGATCTGCTACGAGCACTACTAGGTGACAGTGGGAGGAAAAACTCCCTTTTAACAGGAAGAAACCTCCATTAGGACGAGGCTCAGAGAGACACAGCTATCTGCACTAACCTTTTGGGAGGTTGGTGCTAGGAGAAAAGAAAAGGGAGAGCATAAGGAGAAAAAAAAACAATTTAATGACATGCAGCAGTGGTATACCGTATGAACAGCTGGGGAGTAAAAAGAGGTGCTGTCACGGCTGGGGCGGCAGTCGTGTGGAGGGTGAGAAAGGAGGATCCAAGAGCAGACAATGGCGGAGGTGCAAGTGGGTTTATTTACAGTGCACAAAACCAAGGTGTGAGCAGAACCGAACATAAACCTAAACTGGGAAAACTAATGCAAAAGGGAGGACATGAAACGAGGAGCAGAGAGACACTAAGAAACATGGAATAATGCAGACTACATGGAATTAAACAGACGACGCGACAGAGAGCACAGGAAAACACAAGGCTTAAATACACGGGGAGTAATCAGGGAATGGGCCACAGGAGGGAGACACAGCTGGGAGCAATTAGGCTAACGAGACAGGGGAGAGGTAAAACTGAACACACTGACATGAGACAAGAACTTTCAGAATAAAACAGGAAACTAACAGACACAGAGAACCAGACAGGACACTGAACTTGACAGGCAGACTCATGAGCAGACACAATAACACCATGGACAGACAGAGGGAACACAGAGAAGTGGGAGCAGGCAGGCAAAGAACAGAAACCTAACAAATGGCAAAATCAAAACAGAATACACACTTGAAATGAACAAAAGCATAAGGAAACAAAACACTGAGTCCTCAGACTCAGGACCATGACAGGTGCATGCTCAGTGCCCATAGCAGCCACAGTCCTAGCATTTTAAGTCTAATCTTAAGAGTAGAGTGTCTGTACTCTGAATCCAAACTGGAAATTGGGTCCACAAGAGAGGTGGCAGATAGGAAACTCAAAATTTGGAAACTGTATGAACCACAATTAAGCCTGCAGTCTGAGAGCAAAGTGCACTACAGAATAATATGTTACGATGGGACCCATCATAATAAAATATAATGGGACCTGATTATTCAAGGCTTGTATGGGAAGAGAAGAATTTTAAATCCAGTTATAGACTTAACAGAGAGTTAATATATACACCGTTTCAGTATACCAATATAATACCAACACCTTTATCTGAATAGATTATTTTGTGTATTTTGTCTCTTTTTGCATAAAACTAATTTGAAATAATAATTAGCCGCATTAGAACATTTTAAAATATATTTCATAGATAAAGGAAGCAGTACAGTTACAACAGACACAAAGTAAACTTGAAAAAAGGATTTCTGCACAAAATATCATGAAGTTATAAAGGACCCAAATAGCTTGGTCAATTGAGGGCTAACTAGGCCCACCAATTCCTTTTAAAACCCAGCTTTTACTTCCACCACATTTACATTTTGGTGTTGAATAAATGTCTTTCTACAGAAAGAATAGATTCGTGTTCAGTATTGGCCTGAGCTGTTCATTAGACTGCACTACATGGAGTAAAGTCTGTGAGCTAGTTTCAGCTGGCAGCTTCAGCTGCACGGCATGATACACATCTAACATGCCTCACTATCCTTATGACCTGTGCCAAACACATCTTCCCAATTATGCATCATATTTAAGCTGCAAAACATCTCACATCCAATCAGAAGGAAGCTGCCCTCTACCAATACAACATCCATTACTTATCACTCTTCATTTTTAGATTTATCATATCAGTGGAAGGAGATGGCCTTGGGGTGTAGACATATATAGATTTTAAATCATTTCAAACTTGACTTGTCTGACTGATCTGCACATTATGACATGTAATGCCTTAAATCAGGCAAAAGAGAGATCGGCACAGAGGTCGATTTCTGTCTGTGTCACGTGTAAAATGGAACTGTTGGCTGAAAGATGTTAAATAATATCTTTGAAACAGTCACCAAAGTGCAAAATAGGTCATCTAAATGGACCTTGGGGAGAAATTGCGTGATCAAGAGAATATCCTGGGGAGTACTTGCCTAATTTAAAGTTCCAAATTCTGCTAAGACACCTTGAACCAGGGACCCAGTCAAAGTTTCAAAGCCACAAACACCAATGGCTGTCACATCCATGACTAACCCAAAAAATAATTAAAAGACTGCATTTTAAAATTTTCGATTCAACAAGTGAACCTCACTTTGAGCTTGTGCGTCAAGTGTACTGAGCCAGTAATGCCCACCCTGAGCTACTAAGGAGCATCGGTAGCAGCAGGCAGTGTGCTTTTCGAGCCGAGCCGCTGCAGCAGCAGCAGCAGCAGCAGTAGTCACAGCAGCAGTGACAGAGAGTGTCTGTCAAGGCTCTGTCCGGCTCCTAATGGGATGTTCTTGTTGTTGCCAGCGGATAACTCTCATCCTGTGTTCTGGACTAGAGATCAAAGAGAGCCTGGACTCTGCAGAGCTCTTGAGGCTGCAAGGACGGAGAAGACAGGAACAGACGACAGAGTAAAAAGGGTAAGTAAAGGGTAAAAAACAAGAAACAATGAAAGGAACGAAGCACAAAAACAGGTAAGGACCAAAGCAAGGAAGAAAGAATTGATGAATAAAAAGAGAGAGAAAAAAAGAAAATAAAAATTGTGTCCCTTTGTTCACCCTCACAGGCAGATTATAGCCCATTCTTTTATATATATATTTTTTTGCTTCTATCAAGGTGAGGGGAAAGAGACGAGGAAGAAAAAAAGATGAAAGGCAGCTATAAAAGTCAAGTGGGACTGTGGTGTTTTATTTAAACCTAATCCAGGAAAGCTGGGAGATTGATAAGGCTGTGGGCAGTAGCCCAATGTTGGGACTGCACAAGACAGCATCACTCAGAGCAGAGGTTCCCAAAGTGTGGGGCCCGCCCCCCATTGCAGGGGGGGGGGGGGGGGGTGCAGTATGAAAAGAAAAAAAAGGAAGACACTGCTAGCATAATGGACAGGTTTTTGACGGGGCTTCCACACAAACGCAAAGCAGGAGATGAAGCATCGCCAAATATGTTTCCAAACCAACTTCCTTCCAAGCCAAAGACTAGAAAATATGGTGAAGCATATCTACCCTTTGGCTTCACCTGCACAAGTGCCAAGGTAGGTCTCCCCTGCAGAATTGGTTTTCCCTGCGTCCGGAGCACGCGCTGGGCTCTCCAAATCAGGGACAAACAGTATCCCACATTCCTGATTTTTAGTTCACAAACACTTCTTGTAATGACTAACTACTCCTGACATTTTGGAGATGTTAGCTCTTTATACAGTAAAGTTACAGTGGGATACAAATAACATCAGGCTGATCCTGCCACGATTTGTTCCCCCGGTTCAAATCACAGACAAACAGTATCCCACAGTTGTTTATGTTTTTGCACAGAGAGGCATTTTTTGAAAAATGCATTGATAGCAATGTTGAATATTATTACACAGGAAAAAAACAACTACACGTAAAATAATGACACTGGGATGCCTCTGCCTTTCTAAACAGAGGGACAGTAACTGCGTGTGTGTATAAAACCTGAAGATAGAGACAAAATACTGTTACTGTTAATCTGACTATCTGCCATTCTGCAATTCATCTCAAGTAAACAATAACGTGCCGCACAGCGTGACGTGAAAAAAGGCACATACCTTTGACGTTGCGTGACGAACTCTGTATTCCTCGTCCACACGTAAACGCAAAAAAGGAGTTTTTAAAAATCTCTGTTTCCAGTGATTCGAAACACTGTTTACGTGAGGACGAAAGGCCCAAACTCATAGAAACAGCTGCGTTTTCAAAAATACCTGCGTAGGTGCAGACGTAGTGTAAAAGAATTAGCAGTATATTTTATTACTACCTGTAATTTATTGCAGTTTACTTGTATTTGCTTAATTGTTTACTAAATGTTTGAGGTGTGAAATAAACCGCAATGGAGTTTGAAAACAAAATATGGGTGTGTGTGGTTGGAGGTTCTTACCTTTCGAGAGTCAGCCCTGCAAAACAGAGTCATGACTCCACAAATGTGGCATACTTGCTGGGTCAGTAAACGCTAACATGGAGAAGTGAGGCGTTGTCACATTCAAAGCTGACCAGGGTTTTACCATGTGAGCACATGACTGCCCTTTTTGTCAAGGGTCAGTGGTGATGTCAGCGCAAAGCTCTTTGTCAGATGACATAGAATCAGCCTTTTGAGTTATGAGTGGCAGCCAGCTGCAGAGGTGATGGTCCAGAAATCAGAACATGGTCGCGTGCGGTGACAATCAAGAGCGGGGAAAAAAGGCACTGTGATGGTCGGCCAGCAAAAGAGAAAAAAGCCCTACTTACAGCGTTACACACAGAAAGAAACACACACAGACACAAACACGCAGTTCGTCATCCACCTGCGGGGAGAAAGATGTCTTTCCCCAGTGCTGATGATAGCATCTTCCGCCCTGCAGTTCAACACAGTCACTCAAGACCTTTGACAGAAGGACTGAATTCAAAGAAAAGGATTGTTTCAGAGAGATTAATGCTCTCTACATGCAGGGCTTTACGAGTGGGATGAAAGGAAGCTTTTGAAATAGAGCAATGCACCAGTACACATGGAATTGCTGCTGCTGCTACTACTGCAAGATTCATATTTTGGGACAGCCGGACCATTATCTTTTGATAATCATATCAATAACTAAATGGAAAGCAATTCCCAGCACTACTGAAAGGACAGAATTTTCTTCCACTCTTGCAAGCTTTCATACAAAAAGAAAATATCAAAGACAAAGAAGTTGGAAGCTAAAGACATTTAAAAAAGAACTATATTGCCCACCCAGTTTAAGCGAGAGATTATAGCTGATGAGTAGCCATTGCTGTTATAATATTTAAAGTATAGATGGAATTATTTCAATCAGACTTATGCCTAAAGTCTGCTTGTAGGGTTCACATGCAAAATGAACTTTCTCTCCAAAAATGTCACAGAGGTCACAAAAAAGCCTCAGACACCCAGGTACAATCTGATGATGAAATTCAGGCCACTCAGACCTAAGCAAACCCTTTCATAACAAAGGACAAAGAAACTATAACACCTGCAAAAGATACTCTGATCAAGAACAGCAACCCAAATCTCCACACAGAGACACAACTACAAGAATGCATAAAAGAGCATTAACCTGTTACATTTTAGTTAAGATCTATTTATTGCTCATTTCAGGAAGGCCAGGCAAAAATACTCTGCACACTGAGTATTTCAAAGATGATACTGATACCAAGGAAACAATTTATACTCAGCACCATTTATGATACCACAGGGTGGAAAAAAGAACAACAACAACAACAAAAACCCGTATAAAATAATATAAAGACTAAAACGATATAAACAAAAACATTAATTAATAACATTTTTCAAGTTGTCTGATGTAATGCAATGAATACATATTTTTAGGATGTCTGAGGTAGTGCTGTGCTTCTGCTTACATTTATCTATATTTCTGTTGCTAATCAAATCAAGTTGCTAAGAGAGGCTGCTACTTTTTCCATCCAGTTAATGTAACACTTTTTAAACACAAATAACTTTGCCATCCTGTGACGTTAACACCATCTATTAATATTACAGATGGGCAGAACTGATATTATTTGCTTCCTTGGTTCCCACATTAACATTATTGTTTTATTATTAACTACAGCTGCTAGCTGCTACCTTGATGATAACAGACGACTGATGTGGCTAATTGCTAATAGTTGAACATATCATGTTCAAGAGTGTGCTGGCTAGGGTAACGTCTAAGATAATACATCACTGTTGCTCAAACAGGAGTTTTAGTTTCACTGATCTCTCAAAATTTCTGTTAATTTAAAGCAAAGGATTACTATAGCATTATGGGTACTGAAAATTTAGCAATTCCAATTCCTTATCATTATTACTTATCGATTCGATTCCTTATCTCAGTGGGTTCTCGTTGGCTCTGCTTTGAGAGTCACCACCATCACTAAGCAGCATATCAGAGACATTACATTTGTGCAAATTAATTGCATGCTGTGTGGTAAATGGTTGTGCATGTTGGAGGTATTTCCCCTCTTTGTTGTGATCAACATTAGAGTCATTACTATAAAAAGTAATGTATTACACATATTACATAGAACATTCTAAACTTATAGGCTACAGTCCCACAGACCAACACAAATCCCTAACCTAACAAGAACAGAAAGATCCTTCTCTTATTGTTTAGGTATAAACACAAAGCACCACACAACACAAAGGAACGATGAAAGCACAAACAGGCACAGTGATTCTACTTTAGAAACACAAATAGGTAGAAACAGAAGCTGCACCACCCATCCAGACTACTCATCCATTTGCTACCAGTTGAAGTTCAGGGTCTGGCTAATGGGCCGGGGGTCAGCATTCACTCGTTCTTAGCTACCTTACAAAGAGTTGAAGCTGTGTTAGCAGCAAAATACGGTTGTTTCTGTCCTGGCTGTGTTTTGGTCTTAACCAACGCACTCTCGTCCTTTGGTGCAATAAAAATAAAAGTAATGAAGTGATGTTCACATCCACACTGCAGACTGGCACTCTAACTGAAATTAGCTGATTGTAGCACAAGTGCAAGTCGAACCGATATGCGGAATCAATAAGCAACCAGGAACTGAACTAATGGGAAACTGTTCTCCACAAGTACTGGTTCTCATTTCACACTCCAACTCCTGGCCTGGGAGACAAAACTAAGTAGACTGACATAACATGTGGATCTTCTTCATGCTGTTTCATAAAACACTCACTTGTCCAAAAAATAAAATACAAATAAACTACTTGCAATGTCATAAAATCTCTTTTCATCACTGCAAGCTCAAAAATACAGGCATGCACACACACAGCTGGAGAATGCGAAGATTGTCTGTTTCTGGGAAGAAAACAGTGGACAAATATATTCTACAGTTCGTAGAAGACAGTGAAGAGTCACAGTAGGGGAACCATTATAGCCAGTGGAGGGTGGCACTACAACGGATGGATAGAATAAAGATATATGTACTTGAAAAGCCAAAAGCCTTTTTTCAATTTAATGTTTGCTTGGATGTAAGAAAAATAGCTGTTGCCCGGAGATGGTGTACAGGGAATATGCTTGTTCAAACATCCCCAGCACACACACGCACACACCCATCTCACTCCTACATGCATGCATGCACATACAACCACAAATGTATTTGTTATTTGGAAGAAGAACAGAGTGTGGGGAGCAGAAACAGTGCAGTGAAGCTGATGTAATTACAAAAGGCAATACAAGCGGTGCGTCCCCAAGTCTCTCTGACCCACATGGAGGAAGTAAGTCAGAGCTTATCATTTTGCCACAGAATGAGGAAATCTTCTAGCAGGGGTGGGTGAGTGCTCCCTGCTCTTTTCAGAAGTGACACATTGGGAAGATGATGGTAGTGGTGGTGGTGGAGAGGATAGCAAATAAGGAAATGGTCCATCCTTTCATTTCTGATAGGAATTTTTTGCCAATTTCGCTCCGAGAAAAGTGATATGAAGCTGATAAACAACAGCAGTCAAACTATCACATCAGGCACAGACAGGTTTAGACAGGTTTTGAGTTTTAATAGTACTGCAAAAAAAAAATTAGTGCTTCTTTTGCTTGTGTTCTGCTGTTTGTGGTGTGAGGTACATCTGTGTGTGTGTGTGTTGGAGAGCATCATTTCTGCAGGAGTTGTCAGATGACAAAACAAACAGGTAGGAGATGAAGATTGGTATGCTTCTGACAGGTTTATTGTTAAAAAAAAACAATAACAAAAAAAACCAAAACACGTAGGTGCAACCTGCTAGGTCTGGATGGTGCCCTGCAGCTACAACCACATGCTCCCAATTGTATGCAAAAAGCAGATGCCATCCATACACTTGGTCTCCCACAGCTACTTTCTACCTTTATCCTAATCTTCGGTATGCAGCAGAGGGGAAGATAATGAGAACAATTTTGCAGAGATTCAATCAATTTTGGTTTAAATTCTGCTCATCAATCCTTGTTCTTACTGCGATTTGGTTGTCACTCTTGGCACATTATTTTCTTGCTAGAAATTAAACTCAAATAACCTGCATATGCTGCCCTAAACTTTAATACAGCACAAATAGCAAGGATGTTTTTTTCATGTTTGGTTAAGATATTCAAAAATAGTATTTTGGAGAATATATATGCTACGCACTGTGCACTACTAGAGATACATCCATAGATACATTTACAACAGGCGATGTCACAGAAGTATTAACAGGTCCAAAATTGACTTTCAGCATGTCCCGGACCCCTGGAATAAATAGCACGGAGCATTGAGAAAATTGAAGAACAACCTCCTCACAGTGCATTTTGCCTCCAGAATACAGTCCCCATTACCCCTGCTGATTCACCGGAGGTAATCACCAATATAGCACTGGAGAAATCGGAAGGATAAGGAAAAGGGGAGTGGGGGGGGGGGGGGGGGGGGGGGGGTCTGTTAAACAGAAAGAATGAGAATACATGGTAGGGCCTTTGAATGAAATATGGCTTATATTATTTTTTTCTGCTCTCCAGACAGGACCGTCTGTCATGGCCGGGAAGGGGCCAGAGAAAGTGGGCTAAGTGGCCGGGCCATTTCTTCATGCCTTTCCAAGTGGCTGAATAGATATTAGGATTTTACAGGCTATTACACATGATAATTGCACAGCATATTGAATTTTAGGCAATTTTCTCACACCACCTCTCCCTTTCTTGCCCCTTCTTTTCTATAAATAAACATTTTACAGTATGCAGAGTATCCATCATATGCATTATGATTTAAACATTGTTTATGACACACAAACAGCATCTGTGGCATTCATGCAAATTCAATAACAGCGGTCTGCTAATTGCATGGCTTAAACCCAGCTTTAGCTCTTTAGATATTCATCTAAGCCAATTAAGTGAGAGGCAGGTTGGGGATGGGGCATAATCCTTGTTCGAATGTTAAGAGTGCACATTTAAGAGCAATGTCAGAGGAAGACCCAGCCAACTCTAAAATAACTGCATGATTGCCGGAAAAAATTTCACTCCACAGAAAAACACGCACAGAAAAAAAAAAAAAAACACTTTCTGCAAGAGACTTTTTAACAAACCACAGAAAGAGAAATGGATTATTAAGAATTGATAGTTAAAGTTATATGCTATTCTGTTTATCTACATTCACAAAGGACTGTCAATCTCAGTTTACAGCATGTATGTGTACTTTGTGCCATTATATAATTGTTCCAGATCTCAATAAATAAAGGAATCTCAATTTGTGTTTCTATCTATGTATTTATCACAGAGGTTTTGTGAACATTTAACCTGTCTGCACTTTTCAACCCTAGTGGTAGCCCTATGAAATTGTGCTACTATGCAATCTCTTTATGTGTGTCTGTTTTCTCAGTAACCAATTTTCTTACCTAAATCACAGTTTGTAGGTTTATTATTGAGGATCTGTGGAAGTGCAGTGTGACTCTGAAGATCTTTGGATGGATCCTCATGTAGTTAATGTGAGAATAGCTCTTTTCTCTTAGTTTTTTCATAACCACCAAGTGCCTGCATATGATCCACCCCCCTCCCCCTCCCCCCCCCCCCCCCCCCACACACACACACACACAATATGCACCACTACAAGCAGAGTTTCATTCTGTGGTAAACACTGCTTTGGCACAGTGATCCAAGAACAGATCTCACCACATACAGTCCACAGTAGCTATTTACCAATGTCTGCCTCAGTTAGCTTATTCTGTTCCTCAGGATTTCTTCAGGCTTTTTATCTTCATTAGCAGCAGTGTTAATTAGCATTAGCACACACTGCGTGTGCGTGTGTCTTCCTCAGAATAGTAACATTACGTGTGTCCTTTCATAACAGCTCAATGTCAGGCATTCAGGGAACATCTATAAATTGTATAGTTCAGCGGTCCCAAACCCCCAGGCCTCGGACCGGTACCGGTCCGTGAGTCGTTTGGTACCGGGCCGTGAGAGTTGAGGCTCGGGTGTGAAATGTATGGTTTTCAGGTTTTTTATCGGTTTTCAGCGTTATTTTGTTATCGTTTTTATCGTTAACTCGGTTTTCCTGGGTCTTTTCACGTGTGTTATGAATAAATCTTTTTTTCAGTACTGGTACTAGTTTTATTTTGTTGTATTTATCCGCGACACCTTAAAGGCCGGTCCGTGAAAATATTGTCGGGCATAAACCGTGGTGCAAAAAAGGTTGGGGACCGCTGGTATGGTCTACTAATAGCCTACATTTAAGGTACTGCAGAATGATCAGTGAAGTGTAGTTCCTACAGATTGCAGGAGCTGCTGCATTCTGTTTTATTTCTGTAAATTCTGTTAAAACAATTACTTGAGTAACGCTCTCGCCTTTGCAGCTAGTAGTTACATAGTAGTACAACCAGTACGACTTGAATCGAAGCAAAGTGTCTGTTTAACTTTAATTCTTAGGGGAAAAAAATGAATTTATAGGAAATGTCAGCAATCTTAGAAAAAGTCAGAATTCCAGAAAATGTTTGAATTCTCAACAGAAAAAAAAATCTCGGAAAAGTAAGAACAAAATCTGAAATCTGATAAACAAACTGAGAATTTTGAGATTAAATTCAGTTTGATTGATTGATTGATTGATTGATTGATTGATTGATTGATTGATTCTGTTTGATGAAAAAACAAAACCTGTTGTTGGGCACTGACATTTTTATATGCAGGAAAAACATTTCTTACATTCAGAAAATATGCAGCAGTCCTACAATCTATTTTACCACTACAGCAGTCGTGTAAAGACAATGTATAATTACATGTACTCATTCCAAACAGGCATGTTTTGAACCAGCACTTCACTACTCTTTACAAAAGGAGACTTTTTGCTACAAAAAGCAGAATTATGACGAAGGCAAATTTTTTGCCATGACTAAAATTAGCCCCCGTTCCTGCTGCTTTAGGCAAATAAAGGAGGACACATTAACACTGGTCAAACAGCCTTCTCACTAAAAAGTATTTTTTGCATAACTGTGGCTAAAAACATGTTGAGTTGCACAACCTTTTTTTTTTTTTACATTTTAATTTAACTGCCCACATCATTTAACGTAGGCAAAGACTCCTCTTATTCTTTTAGTGGCCTGTGGAGAGACTTGAGTTCTAAGAGCCTATACAAGTCAGAGTTCAAGCATGATGTGTATGAGTATTTAAGCACCATTACCATTTGCATCAACCTGCACACTGGCACAGCTTAGCCATGATAAAAGAAGAGAGTGAAGACAGATTATGAAATGCTGATGGAGTACCCTCAGCACTACCATTTATCAACATAATTAACCATAATCAGCGCCATCCTCAGAGAGGGAGAGAGAGAGACAGAGAGAGGTGGATGATGGAGGGGGGGGGGAGAAGGCTGTTAGTAAAAATGTATTTAACATGGCAGAGCAGCAAGACAAAAATACTTTCACATAAAAAAAGTACATGGAATGATTATGGTTGATTGTGTCTCTTTTTTCTGCTGAATATCAGTGTACTGCAGCTCGTGTGGCGTGGCTGTAGCTCAGGTAGAGCAGGTCATCTACTAATCGGGAGATTGGTTGTTCAACCACTTGCTGCTCCAGTCTGCATGCCAAATATCCTTGGGCAAGATACTAACACCAAGTTTCTCTCTGACGCATTGACGATTGGAGCGTGATTGTCTGTGAACGTTAGAAGCACTTAAACATAGAAAAAAAAGGGCTTGTATGAATGGGTGTGAATGTATGAATGAGGTATATTGTACAAAGTGCTTTGACTGCTCAGGTAGAGTAGAAAAGCACTACGTAAGAACTAGTTGTCCAAGAAAGGAACAGAAGGACCAGGAATAGGATTTTGGGAGGCCAAGGCTCACTGATGCATGTGGGGAGCAAAGGCTGGACCGTGTAGTCCAATCCAACAGACAGACTACTGTAGCTCAAATTGCTGAAAAAGTTAACGCAGGTTCAAATAGAAAAGTGTCAGAATACACATAGCATTGCAGCTTGTTGTATATGCGGCTGCATATCCGTAAGCCAGTCAGTCGGCAACAATGGGTGCAACAACGGGCACGTGAGCATCAGAACTGGACCACGGAGCAATAAAAGAAGGTGGGCTGGTCTGATGACTCATGTTTCCTTTTACATCATGTGGATGGTGTGTGTGTGTGCCACTAAAATGGGGAACACCAGGCGCCAGAACTATTGAAGGAAAGAAGGGATCTCGCAACTTACAGGACTTGCTAACTTGCAAGTTAGCAGCTTGCTAACTGTTGCTAAAATCTTATTTCCTAATACCACAGCATACTTTCAGGGGGCTATTGGAGTCCATGTCTTGATAGTTCAGGGGTATTTTGTCAGCAAAAGGGGGACCAACACAATATAAGACAGTTGGTCATAACGTTGTGCCTGATCAGTGTGTTGCATTCAGGCTGCTGAACGGCTTTTTGAGAGGGCTGGGGCGGGACAATCACGGTCTTGCTATTACAGAATCTCCTCTTCACAAAACAATTTATATGTTATGATCTTTTTCTAACTGAAAAATAAAATGTCTAATCCATCCTCAGAGTCAACCACTTATAATGATATAATCTACTATGTGTTTATAATGCATTTAAAAGCTGAACAACCCCCCCCCGACACACACATACACACACTGCAGGTTGTCAGGTTTTGTTCCCATCAAATGTCTGAAGCTCATCTTGCATAATTGTAATAACTGGTCGCCTGGGTCAGCCGACATTCTGACGAATCATCTGAAATGCCCCGTCAGCTCGCGCCACGTCTTCAGCCAAGTTCCCATTACACATGCTGATCTGTTCGTCTTCATTCAATATTAACAGCCAAATGCAGCCGGGGCCATGTAGGCCACTTTATGGGAGTTTAAAATTTAAATACTTCAAAATTTCTGGGTAATTTGGATGATGACCTGACAGCAGAAATGTGCCTTACTGCGTACAATCTCAGAGGGACTTGCAGCTAATATTGAAGTGACAGCATTAAGGCTTTTATCGGTGACTCACACTCTGCATGCATTCAGCAGTTATTACCATTGAAGAATTACATGTAGTGTTATTTGAGCATAATACTGTTACCAAAAAATGAAAGGGAGGGAAGTGTAACCATAAATAGGGCTGGTAGGTGTTCATAGAGAAAAACAAGACACTTGGAAAGAACCCAAGCACTCTCTCATATAATAATGTTTAATAATCTTTAATTCAAGTATAGAATAGTCATGAATAAAAAATTACCTCAGATCAGTAGGAACTAATATTTATATTCAAACTACACTTTACAGATTTGATAACAATCCAGAGCTCATTTTTAATACTGCATGAGGATTTGAAGTTACTTCGAGCATAGCCACCTTTTTAAAAAATTATCTCTGTGTATGTACGCAGCATTCTCAGTATTAGGTATTTCACGAGCAAGCCTGCCAGAAGCCGCTCTCGTATGACCCTGACCTTTTCAGGAACTAATAGAATTACAGCACACTGAATGCCAATTAAATAAGCACATAAATGGAAAACAAAACAGGCAAAGAGAGCACAGGAGTGTAATTGGTATAAAACCCCTTAAGGTAAACACATGTTCCCGCAGTCGGCAGCCTCAATGAGATAGCGGGACGAGGAAAGGCGAGGGGGAGTGTGTTTGTGCGTGTGCAGTAGGCAGAGGGGGGAAAAGAAAAGAAAGCAGGGGAGGAGGGTTTCAAATAAGTGAGGCAGGCCAGCCAGTGAATGTGTTGTTAATTTAGCCATGTTTTAATTAGCCCTTGTGCCAGAGAGAAGCAAAGCAGAGGGGGCCCTGAAGATCTGGGCGGACTGGCAGGACCGAAAGAGGCCACCAGATTGGCATACCGACTCCTGCTCGCCTTCAACCTGCCGCAGGGAACACACATAACCCCACAGCTGTTCTACCTACCCAAAGGTAAAAATACAGAATCCACAAAAGAGCCTGACAATAACTGCACCCACACCCACTCACTCGCACTACTTTATTAACTTAGATGCCCCCCCTCCCCATCATATTTTCATTCCTCCTGTGCCCTCTGTCTAGCTTTAATGAAATCATGGTCTGCAATTTTTTTTCTCTCTACTTAACAATGCAAAGACAAAATCTGACAGTTTCTTATGATAATGTTCCTTCTTCTCGCTCTCTAAGGACAATCTCTGTTTACAGAGTTCACACTTCAGCTACGTTGAAAACTGGGTGGGTGTCTGCTCTGCGTATATGAGGCCAGCTGATATTTAGAGAGTCTGACTATTTCATGAGTTTTCAGTCTTAGAACAAAAAAAAAAGGAAAAAAGAAAAGGATGGCGGATGGAGACAATCCCCTCTGAGCAGCAAACAGTGCGTGCCCTGACGGAATGAGCAAATATGAGCCTAACTGCCTTAGTTTTCTAAGGGGATTTATGACATGCCGTCTTATTATCTGTAGGTCGGATTACTGCCATACGCTCCACTCCAAAATAAAGAGGTTCCATGCCACATAAAGCCCAAAGTGTTACACAGTCCTTTGCACTTTCAGCACAGATTTAAGGGATGACTACACTGTTGCACTTTTTCGGCTGACGATGAGTTAGTCAGCACTCGCCGCTTCTCATGTTTGCCTTGGCACTTGATGCATCACGACAATCAGAAGGTCAAGAGAACGTCCATTTTTTTCCATAGTGAGATCACCCTGATGAGACCTACACTTGAAATGGATAGTAATTGGTTGGTGAGTACCCAAGTAAAGCAGCAAAGCTCTCAAGTTAAGACAGATTAAGCTACCTGCAGATGGAGATTGAGCAGGGCCAGGGGACAGGAGGGAACAGGGTCTCCTCTTGACTTTGAAGACACACAGAGAAGATGGAGAGCTTGAGATGAAGGAGGCTGATTAACATATTGTGAAGGAGAAAGTGCCTCTATCTACCAGTCAGACGGCGTCTGGGGAAATATGCAGCAATCGCCACAGCTAACAGGAACGAGTCTGTTTGTGGTCCCGTTAATTAACAAGGATGCAGTTAGGGCTGTAAAGATACATAGTATATGAAGTCAGGGAGGATGCAGGAACAAATCAACAGTGAGCAATGACAGCATATAAACACAAGCTTCTCTTCTCAAATAATAAAGACAAATATTGTTGGTCAGCCCCTTTAACAACCTTCCAGTGAATGGCTGGAAATTTTCCCTGCATCACACCTGAGTAATTGCTGGGTGTGAGCAATATTTCCTGAAGCCTTGGGATAGGTAACTGAGTTGTCTGCCAGTTGGGTTGTTTGATCTGCTAACTTTGATCATACAGAATGTAGAGTTGGGCAGTCTGATTTGACTCCATACCAGAGTGTGGAAAAAACGCTCACAGTATGATTTTTTAATAGTTTTCTTCTCTCCTTCCATCTCCTTCTCCTCTGAATTTTTACATTTATTTCTTTTAAATCCATTCCATGGATCCATACTGCTTTCATACTACTCCCGGTGCATTTGTGCTCTAACTACATAGCTGGTCTAAGCAGACAATATCCACCCAGCTCCCACGGCACTGGACTCATTTTATGCTACTTTGTTTGGCACGGCAGCATGGAGACAAATACTCAGTGAAATATAGTAAAAATAATACCAAAAACCTGGCAACCACTGTTTGGTATCATATCTGATCCCCAGAGAAAACAAGGGATTTTTTTTTTTACACAAAGCTTCTGGGCTCAAAGCCCCCAACAGTCATTTCCATAAATCATATGTCAGCCAGAATGTAGTAATGTTGAACACCAAAATAGAAATAATGGATTTCCTGGTCTTTCTTTTGTTTTGTTTTTTCAGTTATCCCTTCTCATACAGTACCTGCAAACAATCCACCTACACAAAGAGAAACAAACAGACACACACACACACACACATAGAGGTCTGGCCTAGACCAGTAGTATCAGAAGACTGCTAGCTGCAGGCTTCTAATTGGCCCCATTTCTCCTCCTCTTTTCTCTCCCTTTGTGCTCGCGAATGCACCAGCTACTCTGTCTGATGCATGTTTCTGAAAGGACGGACACAGTGTACCCTGCTCTTATCCAAATACAACAAAACTGCGCGAATTAAAGTAAAGAGAAAAGACAAGGCCAGTGTCCTGAAATGTATCTGTGAGAGAGAGTCTGACAGAATGGGGATGAGACGGTGGACAGACACAGGGAGAATGTGCGCTGGCTACAAACTGTGAGCCATGAAGGACGGCCATTGAGGGATCTGATGCGAGCATCTCACAGAGAGGACTGTGAGCGTGACAGGGTCCAAGACAAAACAGAGGACTCTTCAGAGCTGACTGTGGCATGCATCACTTAGAGCTTGTGCATCCCACCCACTGTCCAGGCTAGCCAATCAATGAGCCTATTGTTGTGATGTATGCGGCCATAGGTTTATGGGTGTCCATGTGCTGCAGTGTCTGTCTAGCTCTAAAACTGTTACAGCTGATTATAAAAGACCGCTGCCGCACACTCTCACTCTGACTCCCTCTCCCTTTATTCTTCCGTCTACCGCAGAGCCAATTTGCTAATGGATGCAGCAACCTTGTGATTTATTGTTGTCAAAGATATGCTTCAAGTAAAATGCACTAAGTGATTTAAGTTTGCAGGCAAAATTTACATTTGAAAGCCTGCCCACTTTGGAGAGTGCCTCACATCAAATATGCAAAGTTGATTATGTGGAGCATCTATTTAGTTGCTCTAAATCATTGTTCTAGACCTCTCAGTGATATTAAACTCTGTATAGATAGTCTGTGGTTTGTGTCTATTCTTGGATTCAGAGGATGGGTTGGAAATTAAAATACCAGTACTGCAGCACTGTCCATATACTTTACTGTCTGGCAACTTCAGTATTAAAGCTGCAGAAAGGTCAAAGTAGTTTTACTGAATGTTACTGGAAATTTCTACTTTGGTTAAAACACTGTGGGCCATATGCTAACAAAAGAACAGGCTGTGTTGAATATAACAGCCTGTGCCCAATTTTACTTTTGATCTTTTGGTGTCTTTTTTCAGTATTCAGTGAAGACCGTAGGCAGACGGCGAGTTCTTTGTCCTCTCGCTTGTTTAGGCAAGCCGGATCTATATTGCTCTATCTGACACTTTTTAACCCCTGTCAGCACAAAATTATTGCAAAAACAGACCTGTAGGAATGTCTGCGAGTTCCCTGGGGTGTCGAGCCGCAGCTGAAACCAGCTGCTGCTCTGAGAGCAAAAATGCCCTCTACAAAACCCCCCAAAACAAAACAGACACTTCATAACTGTAATTTAAAAACTTCGTTTAGATCCACTGCAAACTTTATTGAATATGATATTGTTCATTAAGAGTAAAGCATGCCAATAGCAATCCCGATCTGGCTTAAAATGTTAAATTGTAAAATAAATAAATATTAAACTGGCACATAGCACTAGAAACTGTGAGTTTTGGAAGATCAATGCACCAACACCTCCACAGAGACTTTCTCTGGCCAGACTGTGTCCAGACTTTCTCTGGCAAACGCAAAGTGTCACGACATTAAAGCTAACAATGGACTCAATTATACTTAAATTAAACTTTAATTGTAGTTGTTTAACTTCAGACACAAGTAGAACTAGTTGCTTACAAAGGCTGGACAGTCCCCATTAGCCATTCCTTGATATATGAACTACACATTAGTATCAGCATTGCTAATTTCAGCTTATCTGCAAAGAAAAAATAATGAAAAAAGACAGACATCTCACAATTGATTTGTCTCTTTGTCTTGAGTAGGAAATATATATAGAGAAAAAATAAGCAAACTGAAGAAAAAAGGAGAAGCCTTGTAGAGATCATGCAGGGATCATTAAGCCACACACTGGACTGGTCTGCCTGTGTGCTTGGACACATGCATGTATGCATTATGCTGTGAGCTTAACCTGTGGGCTTACCTGTGGCTTTAAGGCCAGTACTGAGACAGATTTGGAGGCTGTCAAGGACATGTTAGAACCCATTGAGCAGCCCTCGGGCAGTGCCTTGGGGTCTCCCAGCAGCTCAGTGACACAAATGGACATACATACACTCAGCATGAATCCACTCTGACTTAGAAGTGCTGCTTTCACCACAGGGAGAACAATGCTCTGTGCTGTAAAAAGGTAATTTGCCCTCTATGCCTCAGCACAGACCCAAGCACTTTTCAAATGTCATTAGTCATTAAAAACGATCTATTAGTGATCATATCAGCACTTGCAGATAAATCACAGCACATTTGACACTCAGGGCCCATTTCCATTCTGCACCGATGGAAGTCAAGGATGGTACGCAGGCAACCTGAGGTGCTGTTTCCACGCTTGGTTGAACTTGCTCATCTGCTAAAATGTATTTCACTCCTGCGTAAAATCCAAACACTGACTGATAGAAATGAAAACATCATGCAGATGAAAAATAATAAAGAAAGCATGAGAAAGACCTGAACCCAAGATTGTTTCCAGGCCTAAAGCCTGGTACGGTTATGAAATATTTGTTAAAGGGTTTAATTGGAATAAAGGCAAAGCACAAAGTAGTCATTTCAGAGTTGAATTATCAGATTGTTCAAATTGCTAAGGCAGAAGGGGCAGAGACTCATGCTAACCTTTTAGTTGGTGACGCACCAAGGCTGTGTGGTTCATTCACCCTTTACAATCATTGCAAAGGCTTTGAGCATCAATTGAGTCATCAATATAGAAAACTTACTTTAACCCACTTTTAAAATGCTGTGGATCTGTGCAGCACACAGCAGAAAAAAACAAAGGGGGGAAAAACACTCGAGCACAAGCGGCACATGACATATCTGATTCGTATCTGGCATTTAAAATCCTTCCCTGCTTTGCTCTGCTGTGCTTTACTGGGACTAGGCCTGCATGTATGATCAAAAAGAAAGATTTGGACAACTGACTCTCTTCCTTCTCCTTCACACTGTGCCATGCTGAAAGGCTTCATTAAAGCACAGGGCTGAAGATACAGTATCAGAGGCAATTTTCCATGCCTTTTCCTTGAGAAAAAAAGAGGATCACATTGTTAGAAACAGAGGGAGAAAAGTCTGTCAGGGCCTTTAGATGAGATATAATACAGAGCACCACCGCCTCTGTGTTATAATCTACAGTGATGTGCTTGGGCTAATGGGAGTCTGACCTGCAATGGAGCTCATTGGGAGCCATGCAAAGAGGCAGAGGAGAGGAAGAAGAGAAAAAAGAGGGGGTGGCAGGAGGGCAAAAGAAGAAAGAAAGACAGCGAGAAAGCAAAGGAGGAGTAAGATAAAGAGAGAGGGATGGGGAAGAATGGTTTGAAATTTTCTGACAATGAAATGTCTCCAGTAATTGTTCCTGCAGTGATAAATGGTGTCCCATTGTACGGCAGGTCTCCTTGTCCTTGGGAGTCAGAAAGATGAGGAGTGGGGAGGGGATGAGGGCAGGGGAGGGAGCAGAAGCAAAGATGGACTGGCAAAGCAGCATTTAACTTGGCTTCAGCTGCGTGCAATCAACTTTCGGTGTGTGGGACGTGTACAGTGCTTGTGTGTACCGTCTGTCTGTGGCTGTGCTTGTTTGTGTCTGCATGTCTGTGTGCTGCATATGTCGAAGCATTTCTGTCTAAGTGAACCAGCAGGCAGCACAGTTGTGAGTGGGGTTCCTGCCCTTGGGGTTGAGACTGACAGAATAAAAACACATCATAACACTGCAGTAATATTCCCTTGACAACATGCTCAGAGCACTTTGTGCCCCGGAGACATTTTTTCCGTCATCCATAGGGAAGAACGTCTACCATGCTGTGATTTCTTTAGCAGACAGTCTTTTAGAGCTCTAATCTTTTAAATGACAACGCCACCATGATTTCTGATTTTACCTTCTTTTTTTTTTAATTTCTTGCATTATTTGATAGTTCTGTTTAATAGGTTTAATTCATATGTAGAGTCCAAGATTAAAGTCGTTAAATCTTGTCGGGCTTATGCACACCATTAGACTGGAAGAAAAAGTCAATGGCCCACTGCAATAAGCTTTGAAAACACAGGAAATGATGTACAGTGACTAGTTTAAATCTCAGTGCACTAACAGACAGCTACTCTACAATCTCAGTATAGAAGAGTCATCATCTTTTTCAGCGATGCCAGATTTGACTTGACTTGTATAAGTATAGCAAACAAAGCAAAACACCGAAATTAAAAGTTGTGTGTAAAATATCGAAGTGCTCAATTTTGTATTTTTGCTGTGTTTTTTTTAGTTATTTGACATTTACAGTCTGACTGCTGCAGATGTTTGACGTGGTTTCCACTGTCTGTGTAGCTGAAAAGCATTAAGGTTTAACTAGCACTGTACAGCCTGGAATTCATATAGCGATTAACCATCTGCATCAAGTTGGTTTTTAAAAATGTTCAGTATAAGCTACAACTTCAGCTGTGCACACAATGGAAGTGAGTCACTTGTTGCACATCGCTTTACAGCTTGCAGACTCCCCAGGCTCCAGTTGCTTAGGTAACTATAAGTCATTTAACAGTATTTTTCACTCTCACTGTAAGTTCAGGAAACTTTATTTCAGGTCCCGCCCACTTCCTGTTGTCGATGGTAATTTCACCCAAAGCGGCATTAAGTCGCGTTCACTTTCACTGTCTTTCATGTTTCAGATTTGGTCGCCACCTTGCTTCTTAGTTAAATCTGTAACTAAGATTACAGTACGAATACAAAAATTACAACACAGTGGTGAACAACCACCTTTTGTTTTTTTACAGCACAGAGTAATAAACTTTTAAAATAAAGATGTTTCACTGAAAAGACACCTAAAAAAGGTTACAAGAACGGTTTGGTTAATGCTTTTGAAACCCGATCATTTCTCTGTGGTTTGCTCGTTGTGGAATTTTTTTGCAAAGACAGCTGTTTTAGATGGTTTAACGTCTATGCAGTCCATACGCGAACAAGTCATTTCCAAAACCAAAAAACCCCCAAAAACACCAACATATACTGTGGTTAAATAAAGAAGGAATTGACAGAGTATTTTAGTTACTTTATAAGAAGAAGAGACAGGTCCCGTACAAATTTGTTAACATTGGTAACATCTATCATTGTGGGTCTAAGAAACAAAAGTAGACCAGCAGATGTTATCTACTGCGTCGAGACACAAGGAAAGAGCAAAAGAAGCTGTTCAGGCTTGTGAAGGCAAGAGGAGGAGAGAGCCTCACACTGTAAATGCTAGAGAGACTGCAGAGCCTGGAGTTACCCATGGCACACATTAATCACTGGTGGCCTCTACGCTGCATACGAATGGGTGGTGATGATGATCCTCCCCTCTGCACCACAATCTTACCTACAGCTGTGACACAATCACAGACCCAGGAGTCACATGAACGTCTTTCTTTTCCTCTCTCCCTTTCCTGTTTTTTCCTATATTTGTTTCTTGCATTATCTCATGTTATCTCCCTCTTCTCACCCTTACTCCTGTCCCCCACACAGCACGCCTGCACAGAGGCATTCATCTTATCTTGCTCTCACCCCATCTTTGGTCCCTGCTGGCCTTGGACAGGTCCGTGCCAGGCAGAAAGCAGGTGGCTGAAAGAAAAAGGTTACGCTCATTATACAGATTAAACCTGTAAATGCCCTGTCATTGGTGTAATCGATGTGCCACTTCATTGCAGTGACTTATTGATCAATCTCTTCTGGGGGTCGCACACAGTGCATCCTTATTGCATTGGTAGTAGCACAGACTGCCTTTCTTGAACAGGCGCTCACTCTTAATGGCGGTCTACTTCAGGACTCCAGGATCCTTGGCCTTGTAGCAACATCACTATTCATACTATATATTCATTCACTCCATTTAATACTATTCAACAGCAGCATGAAACTACAGTGCCACGAAAAAGTATTTGCCCCCTTCTTGATTTCTTATTGGTTTGAGTATTTTTTATATATCCTACCCCACCAAAAAAATAAAACCCATGAGCAAGTCCACCTTTGAATGGCTCAAAGAACAAAATGAACATTTTGGAGTGAAAGTAATGCTTAAATCAGACTGAGATTCTTTGGCATGACCTTAAGCATACTATTTATACTTGAAAACCCTCCAGCATGGCTAAATTAAAACAATTCTGCAAACAAGACTGGGCCAAAAGTCCTCCAGAAACAATTCATTGCAAGTTACTGCCATCGCTTGATTGCAGCTCTTGCTGCCAAGAATATAGCTAGCTGGTAGCACAACCAGTTATTAGGTTTAGTGGGTAATTACTTTTTCACAAAGGGGCTTGGAAGGTTTGGATAGCATTCACCTAACAAATGAAATCTTCATTTAAAGATTGCATCTTGTATTTATTTGGATTGTGTTTGTCCAGCTAGCTCCTGTGTTCACTGAGATATTCAACATCTCTTTATCTCAGTCGGTGATCCCCACATGCTTCAAAGAGTCCATCATTGTTCCTGTCCCGAAGAAACCCCACCCTGCTTCTCTCAATGACTATCGCCCTGTAGCCCTCACCTCAGTAGTGATGAAGTGCTTTGAACGCCTGGTCAGAGACTTCATCATTTCTTCACTACCAGACACACTGGACCCACTACAGTTCGCTTACCGTCCAAATCGTTCCACAGACGATGCCATCTCTCATCTCCTCCACACATCACTCACTCACTTGGACACTAGAAGGGGGAATTATGTTAAAATGCTCTTCATAGACTACAGCTCTGCATTTAATACCATAATTCCCTCCACACTCACCACCAAGCTGGAGCATCTGGGACTCAGCTCATCTATGTGTCAGTGGATCTCCAACTTCCTAACTGGCAGACCACAGGCAGTAAGGATGGGCGGACATGTCTCAGCCTCCACCACTCTCAGCACTGGAGCCCCCCAGGGGTGTGTTCTGAGCCCCCTGCTGTACTCTTTGTACACATATGACTGTGTGGCCACTACCAGCTCCACCACCATCATCAAGTTTGCTGACGACACCGTCGTGGTGGGCCTGATCTCTGATAACAACGAGACGGCCTACCTGAAGGAGATTAGGAATCTGGAGAACTGGTGCCAGAGGAACAACCTCCTTCTAAACGTCAGTAAGACAAAGGAGCTGATAGTGGACTTCAGCACTAAGCAGGAGAGGAACTACCAGACCCCCGTCATCAACGAGTGCCCAGTGGAGAGAGTGGACAGCTTCAAATACCTCGGAGTTCACATCACGCAGGACCTGTCATGGTCCTGTCACATCAACACCGTGGTGAAAAAGGCCCGACAGCGTCTCTACCACCTCAGACGCTTGAGAGACTTCCAACTGCCCTCCAAGGTGCTCAGGAACTTTTACTCGTGCACCATAGAGAGCATCCTGGCGGGAAACATCTTAACCTGGTTCGGGAACAGCACCATGCAGGACAGACGAGCTCTACAGAGGGTTGTGCGGTCAGCTTAGCGCACCATCCGCTCCGAGCTCCCTGACCTGCACTCAATCTACAGCAGGCGGTGCTGGACCAAGGCCAGGAAGATCGTGAAGGACCTCAGCCATCCCAACAACAGACTGTTCTCTCTGCTGAGGTCAGGAAAGCGATTCCGCTCCCTGAAGACCAACACAGAGAGACTGAGGAGGAGCTTCTTCCCGCAGGCGATACGGTCTCTCAATCACACCACCACACAGTACTGACCCACACATATGGTTCTTACACACACACTGGACTTTCTGGACTTTGGTTTTGCACAACACTGGTCACTATATTCTTCATTTCCGGTTAATACTTGTACAGCTGCTGTTATTGTGTATATATTTATTTATATTTAGATTTCTTCATACATTCTTATATAGTTCTATATTGTGTATTGTGTATTTTATTGTACAGTTATTTTATTTTCAACTTTAATTTATATATTTTATCTTATTCCTTCCCAGTTAAATTTACCCTTCATTCTAATTTGTGTTGTACAGTTATTTCATTTTTAACCTTAATTTATATTTTATTCCTTCCTAGTTAAATTTACCCTTTTTAATTTTTCATATTTATTTCCTATCTTATTCATAGCCTTTCCTTTTTTGTTTTCTTTAGGTCACGAGCAGTTGTCCAAGCATTTCACTACATATCGTACTGTGTATGACTGTGTACGTGACAAATAAAATTTGAATTTGATTTGATTTGTCTTATAAGAAATATGCAAAAAAAACAACAAAAAAACCCCCCTAAGAAATCCAGAAGAGGGCAAATACTTTTTCACAGCACTGTGTATAAACAAGGCAGCAGCTCTCTTTGTGGACTGACAGTTTAATTCTATTTGCATTGCATGTTTTATGTCTATAAGCTTTCCAATAAAAACAAGTTCACCTGCTGGAAGCGCTTTTAATGGGTACATTTATTTGTCTATGTTTCAGATGAAGCATTACAAAAGAGTAATAAGCACTTCTTGCTGTTATTGGTCATTCAATAAACAGAGTAAAAACCACTGCAACTCTTCATGTTCTGTGCAAATCCACTTCCTATTTTTTAAGATGTCATGGTAACAAGAAAACACCGAAACTCAAAGTAAAAACTCAAAGTAAATCTAATTCTGTTGATGACGGCAGTTAAAAGTGATAAACATCTAAAGTACTGTTTCCTTTACCGGTAATTGTGTTTTTCAGCTATACTCATGTCTCCAGATCTGCCGGTTTAAGAGAAAATAAAAATGGTTTCAGGAAAATTCACCGGGATACACGTATTTCTACTCAGAGCCATATTTTCCTAGTAAAATAAAGATAAAAATAACTGCATAAAAAGCAACAAACAGCAAAATCCTGGATTCAGCTGAGACACATAAATGAATCACAAAACGGCACAGAAAACACACAAAAACATATTCATGCAGCTCCAAATTCCCGAGAAAAGGAGAAGAAAAGATATTTGTGGGAAAGTCATCCTAACACCTGTTCAATCTTATCTGAAGGCTCGAATGAACTACAGTGACTCCATTTTGCCTAGCTGAAAGGGGATACATTTGGCTCCTTTGAAAGAAAACCCTTTACTGCAGGGAGGGAAGAAAGGAAGAGCAGCTGCCTTGCCTCACGAGATGCCTGCCTCCCCCAACACACAGATCACACCAACCCATAGCTACAAAGGACATCAATTTGTAATTACAAACAGCAGAGCTTGTCCCCGGAATCAGAAGGGCACTGCCCCATACCACCCGTTGGTCGTCTTTAGATGTCTTCTCCCCCTGCTGCATCAGTCAGATGAGGAGAGGTATCATGGGCACCTTTGGATTGAAAAAATAATTGGCTTTGGTAAATGGATAGATAGAAGTGTGTGTCAGCTCAGTTTTGGAAGCAGAGTTTACACGCTTATCGTGCTGCACAGCTGCACACTGCATGCTTTCTTTGTTTTACGGCGCTTTGCAAAGAAGAGCCTTGATTGCTAGTGAGACAGATTATTTTGTGTTAAACCGGCGGCGGCAGCGGAAAACAGCTCCAAATACATAGACTAAATCCAATATTGTGAATTACTGACACCAAAGAAGGTCTGTTTCAAAAGTTAATACTGTTATCTAACCTTTGGACCGAATCATTCTGTGCCTTTCTTTCAGGGAATCAACGCAATTGTCTACAGGGAGGTATAACAAGAGGTTAATGCATAGGACAAAAATGACTGAACTCTCTCCTAAGAGGCAAAGTCTTTATGTTAGGCAGCTTTCCTTTAAAAAAAATATGACACACCCTCCCTCCAGCTGGTAGAATACCACAGTTCTGCAAACAAAAATAATCAGCTGAGCACCACATCACTGACAAATGCGTCATTTTTAAATGGTGAGTATTTGAGAACTGAGCACTGTGCTGAGGAATTTGCCACAAAGTTGAGAGTGCATGAGTCTTGCTTGCCACCGCTTACTAGGAGTAAGCTCCTACAGCATCAGGATCCATATTAAAGTCGCCATCATTCACCATTTTTTTGCCCTCACCTTCAGTTATGGATGGAAACAGAGGACCGGGAAATTGCACCCTGTCTGACAAATGACAGGATGGCATCGCTCCACGGGCTGCCCACTGGCAAACTGCTGCTACTGAAGGAGAGGACGTGAACAAATCGACTCCCGCTGCTCCAATTACCGAGCGTGCTCATCTCACAGAGGGACTGCAGTCAACTCCATAGGAGGAGGATGGAAAAACACTGGCTTGTGTGAGGGCACACAATGATGGGGGTCAAGGGTAAGATGACATATAATTCCAATCAGCCATCAGCATTAATGTGTTATTTCACTAAAGTGGGACTCCATCAGACAGGTGAGGTATGCAGTTAGGACACTGCTGCATAATTCAAATCGTTAACTGGTATTATAGTGCTGTCTGCTTAACATAAAAGAAGAAGCATGTCATAGCAGTGCTTAATATCTTATTCTAGGCTTTTAAAAAGAGGAGACTCAAGGATTTTCTGTCAGGTTAGGATGTGATATACTTGAGCTCTGCAGTGGGTTTGGCTATTCTCTATTAGCTTGAAGTGCTCCTTAAGGGAATGAGTTCCTAAGTTTTAAAAATAAAATCGGGGCAAAGCAGAGATGGAGGGTGGGTGCTCTTTGTTAGATTTAAATGCTGCACTATGTTCTCTGTGACAGGCTGTTGGTAATTTACTGCCACAGCCATTACGGTTATTAGAAAACTCACTCAGGAAGACAAATGGCAGGCTGGCCGGTTGTTGGTCTTCCGTCAGGGCTGACAAGGGAGACGTGGCACTCTTTGCTATTGACATTTTCACACCTAAAGCCAAGCCCTGCGAGCTCTGCTGCAATTCAAACCCCAACTTAATGAGCTAAATCATCCCTGGCCTTGGCATACAACTTTTCCTTACTTCTTTTATTAGAGGAGGAGTGTTCCGGTCAGCAACAGGGTGCAGCCTGTAGGGACAAACATTTCACGGGCAGATTTTTTACTCCCCAGACTGACAGATTAAAATGAATCTTCCCATAAATAACTTCTATTACAAGGAGCCATTAAGAGAGACCGTTAGGAGTGTCTAAATTGAAGCCATTTCTTCTGTATGACTGAGAGTGCGGAGGAAAGAAAGGAAAGAAGGAGGAGATTTGAGACCAAGGCAATGTGCTTGTTCAAATTCAACATTTCTGAGAGCTATGAGTCATATTTCACTCAGTGGCCCAGAAAGAATGACAAATGATTCCAGTTGTTTTGCAGCAATTGAATGTGAAAGGTGACAGGGCTATCAGTGAGGGCTCCAGCCTCACAATAACACCATGTTCGGTAAAGGAAAAGAAGTGCTTTAAAACAAAAGGGGAAAAAACCCCTAAAAGTATTCCTCAGTACTGTTTATCCTCAAAGACTTTGGGGCCTTTACATTATATTAACTTTACAAATATTTATTGCATGCATTAGCTGAAAGTTTTTCATGGAGATTTTAAAATTAACTGCTGACCAGAGCATGCATCCTTAAATACAATGTGCAAGGTTCTCTTTTACAGTAACAATCATATATAACCACTTATATATATAAAAAAAAGTTCATAATCCAAAATATAATTCGAAATTCTTGACTTGTTAATAATGCTAGATCGACGTTCCTTAGGGCCCACAAAAGCAAATTGCAAAACAAAAAACTAAATACACCTTAGACTACTGCTTCCATTGGAATTCAGAGGGTAAGTAGCAGCCAGGTGCTGATAATTAAATGCACTTAATTAACTGATCAGCAAGTGTGAGTGCTCCTGTAAAAGCAGAAATTCTGGCAGCTTGCTCGTCTGAAGCATTCATGTGTGTCTTGACACAATTGCACAATCTTCCCAGGAGTGGACACCCCATCCCATCCTTTCCCATGTTTGAAACTAAACATAGTATTTCCGTACAAACACCTCACACCAGCTGTCAAAAAGGTGGGTGGAGGGGCGATTGTCCGGAGCTCTTTTGTAGCCAAAGAACTTGGGCACGTTGCAGTCATGGAGTTGACCATGAACTCCTCTGTATACAGGTCAAAGATCTCGAGCAGCAAATCTACCACAGAATGGCTGAAAAAAAAGAACCAAGTTGTTGCAATGGCCCCTTTTTCAAAGCCTAGACCTCAACCTGATTGAAATCCTGTGGTGGGACCCTAAGAGACCTGTGCATAAATGAATGTCTGCAAACTTCAATGAAGCGAAACGAAGCTCTAAAGAAGATTGGGTAACAATTCTTCCGCAATGTGAAATCACGATAACGTCATAAAGAAAACAATTACTTTATGTTATTTCTGGTAAAAGCAATTCTCTAGACTACTGATTCATGGGGAGTATTCAGTTTTTCACCAGACTGCAGAGGGTCCTATCAAAACTTTCATATGACTGTAAATGGCCAGTGGTTGCCAAGATATCTTACTCTGCAATAAAAATGCAATACAAACAAACTGACAGAAGGACAGAGAGCCAGGCTGAAAAACAAATAGGCCAACACTGAGAAAAGGGCATAATAACTAATAACAGTGTTTAGTTGTCTTTAGAATATCAAATAAAATATCATCACAGACTGCATTTAACAGATAAAAGTTGCCCACAGGTTTTTACAAAAGTGTTTTAAGAATTTAATTTTCAGCATTTTGGCTTTAACAATCTTAGTTTTTCAAATTCAGACTAAATTCAGACAAAAGGCTAATATTACTGAGAAATCAGCTGAGGCTGGCTAAATGACAAATTATAACAAATTATATATATTTTTTAAATGGCTCAAATAATCCTGAGTAGAAATCTGAAGAAGAATTCTGAAACACTAAAGATGGTGGCTGTCCTGCCCCTTTTTCCACAAAGCTAATCAACAACCAAAATGGCAAACATAAAATGCATCAATCATACTGTTGCACTGACATGCACGCAGAGGAAGTTTAAAATCATTTCAGAAACCAGAATAGTAGGAGCATAACTTGAGGGGGAAAGAATATAATAAGAATTCTATAAATGCAGACCACTGAAATTACACCCAAGCCTGGTTCTGCCAGACTTTCCTTCTGTTAAAAAGGACTTTTTCATTCCCACTTTTGCCAAAGCTTTTGCTCATAGGCAGCCATCTGATTATTGGGGCTTTCTCTGTTCTCTTTTTGTAGGGTCTTTACATTACAATACAAAGTGCCTTGAGGCAACTGTTGTTGTGATTTGACGTGATAAATAAAACTGAATTAACAACATACTACTTATAGATATCTATGGGTTAATGCCTTGCAAGCCTCATTTCGAGGAATGGCAGCTTTTGGCACTTTTCAGCCCTGGACTTGACCCTTGAATTTCACTCATGAAAGAAGCAATCTCCAAATGTCTGTGTTTACTTTACACTTGGTGGTTTTATTATCTTCTTCAAGGATGTGCAGATTATTTGAACTTAGTTAGAAGTTACCAACTGTCTGCATATGGCTCGGGTTATGCTGTTCTCATCTTCAAAAAAAAAAAAAAAAACCCTGAAAAACTGTCTCTTAGGTCATTTTACAAACATGATATCGCTGCACTGATTAAGATTGCCATTCCATTTCAAAAGCTAACCTGTGCTCTGTGCTGGTGAAATGCTGGATACATGAGGTTAATACGGAGACTGTAATACATAACACATAGCCAGGTTCCATTACCTTATGTCAGTAAACAGGGAAACATTTATTACATTTCAAACAGTTGCCAGTTTTACCTGTAGCTCATAGCAACAGCGAGGCTTTCCTGGTCATAAAGGCAAATTATTTCATTCTTACTTCACGAGGCAGGGTAGAAACAGATGTAGGCTTACTCATTGGGATGTCTGCATTCTTAGTGCTTGGCCTTTATTGAAAATATGTATTGGTTTAGTGAAGGCTAAAGTTCAGGGCAGACTGGGGTTAACTACCCTTCCCCGACAGCACAGATGAAAAAGTGATGCGCACAGTGGGAGGTTACTGTGTGTCAGTCTGCCAGCTAACACTGGCTCATTGGGAACCCGGCACGCTCCATTTAACTTCACAGGGCATCCATATAGTGCGTGCTCCCCCTCACACAAACACACACACGTCGAGACTCTTGCTCCCCCTGCCTCTCCTGCATGGCTTTGCTGGGTTCCCTGCCTCCCATACCCTTCCAGGAAAGCCAGAGTCACTCTGCCTCATTAGGGTAATTGAGACAGGTCCTCCCGGGACTAAAGAGCTGCTGAATTGCTACCCACTCGCGCATTTAAAAGACCACTTAATCAAGACCTTCTGTGTATGGTTTTATTCTCTTTCTTTCCCAGCACTCCCCTTCTTTTTCTCGTCATACTTTTCTTTCATTCCCTTTTTTCTTTCCTCGTTTCTGTCAGGTCTCTCAAACAGTGAGACGTCTGTGTGCTGCTAATTGCCAGCAAGGAAATGATCTAGGGAGTTTCCTTCCCTACTACTATGCAGTCCCTTGATACTGAGAAAGCATCTGGTCCGTGGAAGTGTGAATGGGTGACAGCAAAGAAAAAAAAATTGCTGACCTGTGGATGCTGTGAAGGAATAAAGGAGGGAGCGGGGGGGTTGACAATGAGTGAGGAAGGAGAGGAAAATCCACCACCTCAGCAATTCTGGAGGCCGAGCTGCTACGAGCTGACAAAGACACCCAGATTGTGGCCAGAGGTTGTCTCAGCGAGGCGAGGTGTGCCAGAGCACTCGCCATGTAACAAGTCAGATTTAGCAATACTGCTGGGTCAGGTCAGACTCAGACTGAAGTAAGAGTCACGGCTGCCACCGCGCTGCTGTCCTCTTCCATTGCTCATCCATCTGAACACAAATTACCGAACCTTCCCACTTTCGCTAAGAAATATAGACTGGAGTGTGTTTTGTGAGGGTGTGTGGTTGCACTTTAGTTACACACACACACATAATCAGAATAAAATTGACAACCCGAAAGACGCCCGAGGACGGCTGAATGCTCAGTGTGTATTTTCTCTCAAGATTTGCTTACAATATTGTAGCCCAGGTAGATGAGGACAAAACAGATATGGTGTTTATCTGCTCCCAGGAAAAAAATGACAATGACAACAACTTATATAGCACAAAACAGAGGAGGGGGTGGGGAGGGTGTCACCACAGAGACCCTTCTCCTTAATCATGCCCTATTTCTTCCTCTATTTCTGCCTTTCTCGGTTACCTTTTTTACTACACCTCTCTTTTTCTTCTCATTTTTCTTCTTTACCCAGCTTCTGCTCCCTCCATTCCCTCTTATCAGTGACAGGCTGGAAACAGAAGCGAGATAAGGAGACGCCAAAGCCAATACAAGGTGCGGTGGTCGAACACCCGGGGAGATTAGTCATTGACATGTTTGTCAGTTAACAATGGCATACGTGCAGCTCAAACTGGTAAACGGGCACAGAAACAATGAGATGAATTTCTCCTCATAATGCATTATATGCCTCGCAACTTTAACAGCCAGATCCTGGCGCATAGTGTTCGTTCCCTGAGGTATGGTGGGACAGATTACTAAAACGGAGCTGCCACTGCATACCTTAATCAGTTCCTGTCACTCACTCACTCAGACAGACACACAAGTTACATTTACACGCATACATGAATTCAGCTGCATCTGCTTCTGATCTAAATAACAGAGCCCTTAACAGTCGAGTGAACCAACAGTTCTTTGTGCACTTATTTCCTTTGAGTATGTCAGTATTACTGATTGTCTGCTGTGGTGCTCGACGCTGTATGGATATAGCATAAGTTAAACATCATGCCCAAAATATTTTCGGAGAAAAAAGGTAAGCGGTATTTTCAAGGAATGATGATTTCATGCAGACTGCCTCTTTGAAAGTTAATGCACATGCAGCTGGAAATATCGCCAATTTGAGGCAATAGTTCGAATAGCGTGGAGAAGACATTAAGTTTTAACCCCCCACTCCCATCTCATCCTCCTGTTGAAAGAAGTCTTCTTATATTTGTATTACTGTATGATTAAGGTACAGAGTTTTTTTCATGAATAAAATGTGAAATTTCTCTGTGGTCATTTAAAAAAAAAATCAAGATTTTAAAAGAAACTATTTTTGCTTTTGTGTCTTAATACACTATAAATGTTTTCTCCTACTAGGGAACATTGTAAAAAAAAAATTGTAGCATTAAAAATTCTCAAGACTGAATAAATATTTTGACCCTTGAATTTTGCCATGACTTTGCATGCACCGTACACTCCAGGTCAATGATGTGAATTGGTTGCACCCCAGAGCTATTATTTCTAACAGTCCACAGTCAAAGAACGCCACACTATGCTGGCTTTGATTGCAATTTTCAGTCCACAGGAATCAAGAGAAGCGATATTAGGCTTCAGAGCTTTCCTGTCAACAAAGAAAAGGAGAAAAGAGTGCGAACAATGTTTGTGGACAATAACAACTTCCGAAAGACCTAAGGCATTTCTCCCCTTATGCATTTCAAAAATGAAAAACATGTCCTATATTATTATAGGGCATTAAGTTTTTCAGATTAGCAAATATAAAAATAAATCTGCTAATTAGAAAATATAAAAATACATTTACTAATTAGACTTTCTTTTATTTTTTTGCGTAAACCATGTGAGATACCCATTAGAGAATTTCTGAATTTTTGAACATGTGTGTGGAGCACAACTTTAATGACTCTGCAAACAATATTTAAAAATTGTTATGATTTGGCACCACAGTTTCATGACGGATGGATAATGTTGGATAAGCTGTGTGCTAAATTCCTAAATTAAGTCTCCTCTGAGACTGACAGAGATGTATTCTCGCGTGTTTTAAATACAAATAACTGCTGCTACTTTGTCTTCTACAATTAAAGCCAGAATGTTCTGCACCACTTCTGCAGTAATGCGTGCAACGGTTTGTTGAACCCCATTTAGCTTACATTCACTGCCTTTCCCCACTTTTCTACAGTAATCCTACATTTTGGCTGCTAAGCGGTATCTTCATAGATAAAATTACTGCCCAAAGCTCACAGGAAAATTGCTCCTGTTTGACATAAAAAGCCCAACATTTGTTGAAGTTCACCATGACTAAATATATAATGCTGTTTTCAAATGTATGTCTTTTACCATGTCAGAGCTCAAGATGCTCTAATTTCCATTTTGTGATCCCCACAATATTGGTTGAACTTGAGTATGAATATGAATCTCCAAATCATGATCTACAAATTGCAAGAACATGAATTTTGTTTAATGAGCATTCTGACTAGAGTTTAAATTGATCAAACTCTGAAATATCTAAGGAATTAAAAGCTCTGGTCTCTGATTAACAGTTGATGAACATGTTATTGACTTTACCGCTGTTGAAGTCAACAAATAATATTTTTTTCATATAAAAGCGCAAAATGTGTTCCAAATGCAGGGTGCTATGCAACCTGCTTTCAGTCCCACTGGCACAGTGGGTATAAAATTAAGCCTATGTCTCCACACGTGTGACAGAATGGGTCATTCTAAAGAGCTCAATTAATTCAAGCTCGGTATTGTAATAGGAGGCCACCATTTGAATAAATCCATTTGTGAAATCTTTGCCCTCCTATATATTCCACAATCAACTGTAACTGGCATTAATGCAAAGTGGAAGGAGGCTTGGAACCACAGCAACTCAGCCATGAAGACTGCATAAAGTAACAGAGCAGGGTCGCTGAGTCCTGAGGCGCATGGTGCATAAAGTTTCATGAGGAGCAGCTTCTGTAGGTGTCATGTGCAGGTGGCCCAGTGCTTTTTTCCCCCCATATATTGTATTTGCAAAGAAGCTTTTTAAGGTATGAAGACTTGTAGGATATACTATGTTTTATGCACACTTTACTAAAGTGTGCTTGTGGGTTTCAGGTGTCACTTCCAGAAAAAAGTCCACAAAAGACAAAGGGTAAAGCCATCTTCTTGCACTTGCCAATTTAAATGGCAGTTAAATCAAGAGAATGGCCACGAGTCCTCTACTCCCTTAAAACGCTGCCATTTAGAATTATTTCTGCTTTAAGGCAGTGAAGGCTAGATCAGAGCATATAGAAGCATATAGTAAATCCAAATCTTGTGTAATACTGTCCTTAAAACTATGAGGGAAAACAAAGGGCCTTTACATTACAGCACTGGCGATTGTGTCCCTCGGTTCCGCAAAGTTTCTGTTTTTCTCCCAGACAACTCCCGCTGGCTCAATTAACTATTGATCAGATTTGTGGAACCGAATGTAAATAATTAACAGAAGTGGAGATAGCATCTGCAGCCCTGTAAACAACTTCAATACACAGGCCTCTGTTTCTCTGATCAATAGGGCGTGGACAGCATGCACAGCAGCCACTGTGAAGACCTCTGCAAGGTGGCCATGGAAACAGAGAAAATCACATTTTTATCAGACATCGCAGCTGCGTCAGCAAAACAAAAATGAAGAAAAAACCCATCAACACCAAAGCAGTAATCAGGCCCTGGCTGTTTTATTGTAAATACAAGTGTAGGAAAAACATTATCTTCTTGACATTTAGATGTCTAATTAATTTTCTGATAGGTAATAGTTAAATGAATTTTGAAATCACTGCTGTTGAGGCCCCAAAGTGACTTTCGTATACAGGGACTACACTGAGAATGAGGTGGCCCCAGTAAAAATCTGTCATCCTTATAAGCAGCTCTGAGGGAAGAGATCCTGGTTATGCCCAACAAAGCCCATGTAAGAAAAGCTCCAACACTACAGAGAGAAAAGCAGGACGCTCTTTGGGGGAGCAAGTACTATATGGCACTGTTCAGGGGAACTGAGAGAAGGCCTCTAGGTAACCCTATTTGAATATCAATGCCTCCTGTGATCCACATCAAGGGCACTGACAGGGGCACCTCTATCTACAACTACCTCCAGCAGATGTAGGCGTGTGTGTATACGGATCACTCTGCGCAGTCATCAGCCACCGCATTATTCCAAGGTACTTTGTACAGTGCATTAATCACAGAGACCCTTGAGCGCTTCCATGGATCCAAATATTCCGACCTTGAGGTTACAAGAAAGACATTAGTCCTGATCCATTCAAAGTATTGGAGACAGGGAGGGGAGGAGAGGGAGGAGGCAGAAAAGCTTTCAAGGTAATGAAATTCTGCCATAATTTAAAGGAAAAGACTTGTGGGGACAAGCCAGAGCTAGAGTAAGAAAAAAAATTAAATTGGATTTTTTTTTTCCTTTCCCCCCTTTATTTTAAATTAGGCTTAAGTGCATGTGGGGGGTAGTTTTTCTTTCTCTTTTCTTTTTTTTTTTTCAAACAAAAGCATGATAACAGCATTAACGTTGAGAATGAATCGAATCATTTCCAAACCAATTAACCTTTGACAGAATGGATGAGTGGACAGGAATAAGAATGGTGCAGGGGAGAGCGGGAGGAAGAGAGGGGTGGGTTGAACAGAGTGGGCAGCGTGTGTGCAGAAATATGGGCTTGGCAGGAAGGGGGCTAACATTTCGAGGTCACTCCTGACTTCAAGCAGGCAGCGAAGGGTCTGAGTGTAAAGGCTATATCTGACTAACACAGACATGCCAGTACTGTTGGCGGTCAGTCTGAATGGGGAAATGTCATATTGTCGTAGACATCGCTACTGGAAGAATGGCGAAGAAAATCAGCACCAAAAAGGAAAGGTGGACACTGAGGAACGGGGAGGACATTGGTCCCTTCAGTCTTACCTTCTTCTCTGTCCTGGCCCGCCTGACTGATTATAGAAGGGGTCTGCAGTTAACCCCACTTATTCTTTATGCTGGCTCACACTCCCTCTCTACCCCAATCTATCTATTTCTATTCCTCCCTTACTGGCTCGCACACAGCTGCAGCCGGTCCATTAAGTTAATTAAAGGCTCCATTTTGAGCTGGAGCCCGCTAGCAAATACGAGTGCCAATCAATAGATCTCTGGCTTATTTTGTGGGAGGGAGGGGTAACGGTGCCGGTGCTGCATTCGGGGACATGATTTGTAGCCTTGGCAGACACACCATGTCCCTCTCTGTCTTGTCCTCTGTCTCTGTCTAATTTGGTAGCCACCCTGCCCGTACCACAATCTCCTTCCCTCACTTCACTGTGATGTCATCTATCACCTCCCTCTCCCGTCTTTACCCCAAGCTATCCATGGCTCTTCCCATCTGTCTAGAAGGAATCACAATCCTATGTTTCCCTAAGAGAGTGCGTGGGCATTTGTTTTAGTCACCATCTGCACAGGGAAGCCAGCTGTGTGGGGTTGCATCTGGTGCTGGAGGCATGGGAGGCTAGGGGGGAAGACAGTAGCAGGGCCGGGATCAATAGGGTGTCCACAGGGATGATGTTAGCTTAGAGACGAGGAAACGAGCAGTGGGCCAAAGGGGAAGAGATTCTCAGTGACTCCAAAGATCACAAAAATGAATTAGAAGTTGATCGAGCCACTCTAAGACATAATCAGAAAGGATTTTTGAAAGTATTTGTAAAAATATTTGCAAAGTGTTTGCAGTATTTGCAATTGTGACATTGTCCACATAAATTTGTCCAAAAGTGCATACATTTCAGGAATAGAAACCAGAAAATTACATAAAACCAGGTTAAAAAACACTGTTCAGTTTTGTTGACACATTAAGCTGAATGCTTTTACAGAGGAAATTTTGGAAATAGCGTTTATCACTTAGAAATCAAACGTGTTATAAATAAGGTGGTGAACAGTATGCAACAAGCCTCTCTGTAAAAACTGTGGGAATATAAATGGGTATAAAACTGGAGAGTTTAGAGTAAGTGGTGCTGAAGTGGACATTTGTGGCTCAGAGTCTGAGAAAAAATACATTTTGAGATGACATCCTTTAGAGATATGTATTGTTAAAATGTATAATTTCACTGGAAACTAAAAAAAATGAATAACAAACATCACTATGAAACATCTCCAGATAATTTCTTGCATTGCATGATTTCTAAATATTTATGTCTAACCATGCAAATAGTAACTTATTAAATATGTACAATCCAGCAATTTTCTTAACTACTTAATTTAGGGTCTCAGGAGAGCTGGAGCCCTTCCCAGCTGACAGGTCACCAGTCAACTGTAGGCAAATTATGCACTGACATTTGTGAACTGAAAAAGCTCAACAGACAAAGCCCAGTAAAATATAATACACATGTGAATTTTGGATTTCTTTAATTTTATAGCCCAAAATTAAACAGTGCATCTAAAAACAATGTTTTTCTCCTTAATATTTTGGCTTACATTTGCATGGCCATACCTCTGAGTCCTGTATAGGACCCAGAGGAAGGACCAAAGAGCTAAACAGCTTTATACTGAGTCATATTGTAAGTCATCTTCTGAAATAAAAGTATCTCCAATGATCCACCATTTTCTCCCAAAATTCATTTTTCCTATTGTCTCGTATCACAGCAAGAGTGGAAGGCCCACAGGCTAAACAACCATCATCAGCTTCACGCGGCGTTCGTCTGCTATGAGTAATGGCTCAGGGCGGCAGGCGGTGTAGCAGTTCAAGATCCACAGACAAGCTCTCTCTCTACTGGATGCCTCCATTCCAACAGTTCCCCTCATTCCTGCAGTCACACCAGCAGCATGGAAGTGGTGCAGCTCATCGGGCTTCTTCCCAGCAGTCATTCGGCAATTCTTTCCCTCCAGGGAGGCAGCCCATGCACATCTTGATGGTTAGCCAGCGTTGTTGGTTGGAGGCCTTTTCCTTCCACCTCCTTCATCTACTCCTCCTTTCTCTTCTCGTCTCTCATTTTTCAGCGAGGATGCATGCTGCTTTTTCCACTTCTCTAATCTAAACTCCCTCTTTCTCTCTTCTCTCTTCTCTCAGTGAAAGCCCAGGGGGGCTTGTTCATATTCTCTCCTCTTATTGTGTTTCATCTCTTTCCTTATGACACAGAACTATCCCCCCAGAGTATCCAGCTTTCAGCCAGGGAGCTGTAGAAAACGCATGGTTAACCCCATTTTATTCTGTCTATTCAAAGGTTCCCTGACAAAGCTCTAGTGCCCACAGCAGATAAGACATCATTGCCAAGGAGCAGAAAGGGAGGTATGGTATGTATTCACCAAAATTAAAGAGAAGGTCATTTTCTGCAAAAGGAGCAGTATTTCCAAGCAAGATGTTGCACCATAATGTGCATCTTAAAAAACAATGGAAAAGCCCACTTGCTGAAGCTTATTTATGAAACAGCTGTTGGGGAAGTGCTTTGCTGCCGTACTTCTGGCTGGGAAAAGTATTTGCTCTTAGATGGGTTACTTTAAGGTTTCTAATGTCTGAATAAAACTTCAGTGGATAATTTTAGCATCATGCTACAGTAACCTTCTGTCAATGATAATCTGAGACATGAAAACTATGAATCATGTAATAGCTAATTTAGGTGCGAGACAGTGGAACAAATGCCATAACCTTACTGCTGGTGCACACGCAGACTGTGTTTCACTTTGCTATTAAATAAGTGAAAAATCACTCGAAAGCAGTAGTTTACTAAATTGACTCCCAAGAACAAGAATACACCGATAATATGTAATACAGCTGTCAAAAAGAGGGGGTCATCAACTATAAGGTATGACACATAAAAATGCAAATAGTTAGATGGTATAAAAAGAGGATGTGCAGGGAGGAAGGCTCCTTTCCACTGCTGTATCTGCAATGACCTCATCTCTCGTGCACCCCACTCTTTTTCCCGTGCTCTTTTTTCATTCTCTGTCTATCTTTCATTTGTATCAAGCGCGCACTCCCACTGCATCTCTCAAGCACATGCACCCTCATCCTCGGTCACCCTAACCACCTCATTTCTCCAGCCCTCCCTCTTCTCCAACTCTCACTCTGTGCGTAATTCAATCATCCCAAGGAGATGGATATCCGTCCCCTAGGAGCGCTTACGCTCTCCATTTCCTAAAGCGCTTGATCAGATTAATTGATTGTCCCCTCCCCATACCCACCACCAGCATCTCTGCGCCCCCTTATACTGGCCAAACTCAGTGTGGTGGCGGAGGACGAGCAGAAATCCGGTTTGCATTGATATTTTTATAAAATGGCTTTTTCCTGCTGCCCCTAAACAGGCCTTGGACAAAAGGGAATAGATAAAGTAGATGGGCTGGGAGAGGGGAGGGGGCTGACAAGCATGATTTAAAAAAAAAAAAAAAAGGAAAATAAAACAACAACCTGGAAGCATACAAGAGAAACACAGAGCTGAACATAAGATCAAGGGACAAGATAAAACAGATAAGCAATCAATGAAATGAAATATACAAGTCTGTTTAGGGGGTTTATAGTACATGTGAGGTGAACGCGTGTGCATGTATCTGAGTGCCACGATGTCTGCCTGTAAGCCTGCAGAGCACAGCGGAGGGTAGAGATGGGGAGTCAAACCAAGCCCCGCAGGGAACGCGGGAAGACCTCAACTCATCCATTATAACTGAGAGCCAAACGGCTGCCATGTCTCCTGATTGCTGAGTCCCTGTGGAGCTCTCTCTCTCTCTCTCTTTGTCTCCCTCTCTCTGTTCCCTCTCTTTCTCTGTCGCTCTCTTTTTGGCACCAGGGATCGCTGTAGATTACACTGCTGTTCCAGGCCTTTGGCTGCTACGTTATGGCAGTGGCCAAATACAAGCACAAACCATACAAGCACTCATGCACACACACACACACACACACACACACAAAACACGGCACACAAACACACAGGCACACAAAAACACATAGACAGGGATAGGAACTCGCTCGACACTCTCTTATCTACCTGCCGCACATGTTCCCCATACGTGTAAAGCTTTTACCTGAGCGCCCCATTACAGCTGAGGCTTTTACCTCTGGAGAGCCAAATTACCTTTCAGATACAACCTTCCCTTTTTCAACTTGCCCTTGACATTTGGTTCACTTGCTTTCCCCCTGAACATATAGACTCAACCACACATTATAAAGCCATACATACACCGGCAAGCTACACATACAGTCACAAAGCCACACGTCTCTGTGATCATAATGGATCACCCGTGCCTAATAATTTCCACGCATTTATAAGAAGTTTTGTTCTTCAGTTACCAACCAACTACTCCTTAAAAACCCAACTACACACTTTTTAAAATATGAACATTAATTTATATGAAGACCTGTTAAATTATTTGGTTGGTTTGGAGCCCATTCCCCTGTGAGTGAACGCTATAATCTGCAGTTATGCACAGCAGTGCTCACAATTCCACACTGCCCGCCCAGCGAGATGTGGAGGAGAGTTTTATCTATTGAGTCACTCTTGAAGAAAGCATTTAGTGAGTGAAAGAGACATTCTTTTAGCGGTACTTGAACCGACTAAAAGGAAAGCATGAGTGAATTCTGGTCTGACATTTCACAGTTAACAGTAAAGAAGTTTCCAAAAGTCAAAAACACCAACCTGCTTTATTTCACAACCATGTGTAAAAAGTAAGTTAGAGTCTCCTCTCTGATTTCTAACTGTCAAAGGAGTCACATGCATTGTTGTAGCATAAAAGTACTCTAATTAGCTGGCTAAATAGGGAAAATCCAAGTTCTAATAAAAATGTAAAAACAACAACAACAAACAAACAAACTAAAACAACAAAGAAGAAGAGGTTAAAGGCAAAATCTGAAATATTTTTTTCAAATAAGCTTCATGTTCATGATGAACAATCGCACAAAAATGTCTGATCACAGGAGCAAAACTGGGAGTAGTTATTGTTTTATTCTGGATTTATACACGTAGGAAAACCAGTAGTGGGAATAGCCCCCTCTTCGCTGCCACGTAGCAATGTTTCAGAAACAAAATGTGTTGCCAGTAAGTTATGACATATCTGATTTTCCACCAGAATATTAACTCGTGCAACTGCCTACAGCCCCAGCGCCGGGCTACTACACTGTAAGAGGAGAAATGTTAATAACGTGTAGCTGGTGATTCATTGAGAGGCCAGTAACACATGCTGCTCACCCTGCTGCTCAGAAAGACTATGACTATGTACTGTAAGTGGAAATAGGGAAAAAAGGAACTACCTGTCTGCACCTTTACAAGCGAAATGCTGATATTGATGGCAAAGATTTGTTTGGCTGTGCATGAAGCCTGTTTGTCTATTTTGTGGTCAATTTGAGAAGTGAGTGGCGTTGATGTTTGCTGCTTTGCAGAGGTAAATAAGCATAAAAAAATCTTTGTAGGGGGCTTGAACTGCTGACCTGAATGCACACACTAATCAGGTGACAGTAAAAGCAGATATGTACAGCATACACATATATGCTCACAGTCTGTATACATGGGCACACAAGCTAAATAAACATACCAGTCATTTTTCTTTGCGAAAGGCTCTCTCTGTTACTTACCTTCCCCAGACTTTTTATTTGCTAGGGGGCTGTGTTTTCAGACCGGGATTGATCCTGAGCTGCCGTCTTGAACCCCTGCCCCGAGGGCAGCTCAGTGCAAACACGCAGCAACCCCTCTCCACTTACTCCGATCATAGCTGCACTTTTTGTTACAGTATACCCACACATACAGTGCAACATGGGCTGCCTCCAGTAAACAAGAGGCTGGCTAAAATGAGTCATATTCAGCAGGTTTCCCAGACATGGATTAAAGCTAGTCCTGGACTAAAAGATCACTTCAGGAAAGCCAAAACGAACATAACCGCCAAAGATGCTTCAAAGTGCAAGCCCTAAGTGTGAACGAGCACCCAGGAAAACCCTTCTCTTACCGAGGATTTAAAAAATGATGAGGCTGTGTGTAAGTGCTGGGAGGGAGGATCAATAAGCATAACAGCAGCACTGAGTATGACAGCAACAATTACATACACCACATCCCATTTACTGAGTGTTTTTTTCATCGGCAAAACACAAAAGAAATCCATTACTTTTTTTCCAAACACATAGATTCATTTGAACACTTTACATAAATAATTCATTCAAAGGGAGATGCTTTTACAGTGTTTTCACCTGAAGACAGACAGCTAACTAGCAAGAAAGCTCACTCACTCACCCACCCACCTCTCCTTCTCCCTTTGAAGTAGGAAAAAAAGAAAGAGGAAGGGGGCATAATTTTCTTGATTCATTTATCATTGCTTACTATGAATAAATGCCATTAAGCATAGCGGCTGCATGCAGTTGTGAAGTTATGGAATAGCTGGCAGCATAGTGGGAGCTGAAATAAAGCAACATGGTGATTAGAAAAAAACCCCCAAAATGCATCAATTCTACCCACGCTGCAACGGTTCAGAGCGGAGTGTTGAAACACACATATACAATAAACTTGCAAATGCATACACAGTCACTCCCTGAGTTTTTGCTGCGACTGCCCTGAGTTCCTATGGAGTTTGTGATTGATGGATTCTCTGACTGGTGCTGTGGGACAGGTGAAGCCTTTCGAGTGAGCTAATCTACACTGCCTCCTACAGGATAACAGCCCACACTGGGCCCGTGAATATGTGAGAAACTGTCATCTTCACCTCAGCCGAGTCGATAATGATGACGATAAACGGTGTTTGCACAGCACTTATCAAGTCTTCAGATTCAACCGTCACATGTATTTGACAGCAAGGATGGTTTGAAACGTTAGACAGTGCAAAAAAAAAAAAAAAGACTTTAGTTGTATTTCATTCCAGAATTGAGATTGTTGGGGTTATTATCAAAGGATGGCCTTGCTGAGGTTGTCAATACTTTAATTTGCTGCTATTAGCTTTGTATTGCTCCCAAAGGTTATTTAAAGTATCTTTTTTTTCTGACATACAGCGTTACAGCCTTTGCTTCAATACATTAGATTGTGAAAACCACAAGGATAAGTCATCTCTTATCAGAGTGTAGCGTCCCTACCTTCCATGCAATACTGTTCCCTCGGTTTTCATGTTTCACTGCAATCGGAAGCTCCCCACGCTCGTAGTATTTGCGGAATGTGCTTGGTTTGGCAGGGCACTCATGAAAAACCCTGGAAGCTCTGGGACCCACCACCTGGTCAGGCAGAAAAGAGAAAATGGTAATTAAGAGAAAGGAGCAAAATAAAGATTTAAACAGAAGGAGACATGCACAGTGAGTGAGAGTGTTGTTTTATGAAATCAGAATTGACTGTGTTTTCTCCTACAAGAATAGAATCACTCCCACTGCCTTTTCTTTAAAGTAATTCGGGGAGACACATGTGCCTGCTTTTCTGCTCCTCCAAGGAAGGCAAAACACAGAGCGAGTGTGTGCGTTTGTGTGTGTCTGCATTGACCATGTAGCCAGAGGCACTGCCAGAGGCATTGTTAGGATCATCTTTTCTCTGCCTCCATATTGGATATGTGCTATTACTGTGCCACTGAAAGCCAATGGGACTCCTAACACATCAGCCAGAGTGTCTGCCACTATTGCTGTGGGATCCATTGATGGTGGCACCACATAAGATATGTAAGTAAATGCAACACCCCTACAAAATAGAGCAAGTAGAGAAAATTTTTTTTTAACAATTTCCATGTAGACCTGTGCCGGTGGATGATGATCTCTGGGGACTGACCATGCTTGGTGTGATTGCAGATAGCTGGCCAATCACGGCGTGGACACGCACGGTAACACGCTCACACCTCTGCGATCTTTGATGTGTTCCCCTCATCTCAAAATGAGAGACAACAGCCTTTCTGTCCTGTGTCTTTACAGAGATGCTAGTTTAGCCCAACTACTAAAGTTTGTTCCACCGAATGTGTGTGTTTGAAAGAATAGTAAAGAGTTTTATCACACCAATATAAAAACAGGCTGAATGACTTAGCGGTACTATAGACCTAAAGACAAATAAGCATAAAAAAGCCATGTTTAATATTATGACTTTACATGGTCTTTCGATATTCATCTGTTTATGGTCACTAATTACAATAGACTGAATTGCTGAATAATTCATCTCTGTATGTGAATGGGGCTTTCCTGCTGGTATATCCTCACGTGTTTCTCATCACGCTGAAAGTGGCAAATAATCTCCCCATGGTCTCTCTCTTTCTTTCTCTATTTCTCTCTCTGTCTCTCTCTCTCTCTCTTTCTCTCTCTCACACACACACACACACAGGCTGTGTGTGGGTTTTCTTGTGTTTGGGCTACACACTGTGTATTATAGAGGGTGGGTAGTGCTACCATAATGGGTAGAGATTAAAAACATCCCCCTCCCTGGTAACACTAGCACTGGGTACTGGTGATCACACAGGGGGGCGATAAGGCTATGAAGGAAATCGCCCCAGCCCTAGTCCCATGTTACAGTACAACTGGGAAACAAGAAATTGAACTTTTTCATAGCCTATTATTGTTTTCATAGGTGACACATATTTTGGGGACTTCCAAACATCATCTCAGTGATATGAGTGAAGAGACTATTTCAGCTGAAGCAGCTAGATTTGTTAAATCTTACAATAATGATCGCCGTATATGTATGTGTTTGTATGTATCCTGTCTTTCTTTTATTGGATGGGCAAATCTGAACAAAACTAACAAATACTGTTAAACAACATCTGTAGGGTTTAAAAAAAATGTGTTATGATTCCAGATTTTTTGATTTTCATATATATTATGTTCATCTCATTACCTCCCCTGTGAATGATTCATTTTTTGATTGCATTTGTTTGTTTATAGTTAAGACTAAAATATTACACCTTTGCAACAACACAGTGTAGTGGATGAATGGCAGAAAGCCAGAGTCACTATTTTCCCCATCTGTGTCCCTTGTGTGCATTCCTTGCCATCTGTGTCACACTGCCACATGACTGTCAGATGTGTGGATGTCATTAATCCTCAGATTACCACTCTTGGAGGAGCTGAATTATGCCACAGAGACCCACACACAGAAAAGTGGGTCTGGGATGCGTTATCTTTGGCAGGACATCCTCAGATGGCTGTCCAACTTGACAGATTTTAAAGAGGATCCGAGCTATTACATGCTACTCAAAGTTTTCATGTTACATCACTCGCTAGTGTTGCCTGTTGGTGACTTGAGTTCAATTTAAATACTAGAAGGGCACTAGGAGAGCGTATCCTTTACCAAGGCCAATGAGTTCACCAAGCTTCACGAATTTCAGCCTGGTAGGTTTTGCATAATCTTGCTGACAGACAATCATCGCGATCGTGGCTCAAGAGTTGGGAGTTTGCCTTGTAATCGGAAGGTTCCCGGTTCGAGCTCCTCCTCAAGTTGTGTCCTTGGGCAAGACACTTCACCCGTTGCCTACTGGTGGTGGTCAGAGGGCCCGATGGCACCAGTGTCCGGCAGCCTCGCCTCTGTCAGTGCGCCCCAGGGCAGCTGTGGCTACAATGTAGCTTGCCATCACCAGTGTGTGAATGTGTGTGTGAATGGGTGGATGACAGGTTGTGTAAAGCGCTTTGGAGTCCTTAGGGACTAGAAAAGTGCTATACAAATACAGGCCATTTACCAAACTGCACCGAAAACATACCTCTGCCTGGCTCTCGCTTCGGAGCAGGACTATAAAAAAATTACAACTCCAAATGTATCTCAGTAAAACTGCCACCAAGGAATGATGCAACGTGGATCAAACTTTAAGCTGCGCGTGCAATACGATGTAGTGGGTGCCAGGATCAATAGACTCTGGAGAAACAAAAAAGAGAAACTACCGTGAGGGACCCCAGGTGAGTGTCGTCGAGCGCTCAGTGCATTTAAACAGCCCTAATGCACCGTGGGATTGCAGCACAGTCATTTCAAATGAATCCGTTTGGAGCATTTGTTTACCATGCCAGGGAATACTGAATAATATTATGCTGATTAATAGGCACAGGTTTGTATACCTGCAGGAAAAAGACAACCCAAACAAAATGTCTGTGACTAACAATGCATGTAAAACACAAGAAAAGGCACTCTGCAGTACCGTTGCTCTACTAGTCTTAAGGAATCCCAGCAAACATGTATACCTATTATCAGGCTGTTATTTTGAGTTTAAACTCAGTTACATTACCATAAATGTTACCTATCGTTTCGAATAATCCCATCAACAGTGCCCTTATAAAGAGACTTTTCCTTTTTATTAGATTCAAAACCAATTAGTCTATAATTGCTTGGATTGCTTTAACTTAGCATTTTCATGAATAGAAAGTGTCAGCTTGCCTCATTAGAATTTTATTTCTGCCTTGTCACATCACATAAGTTAATACAACACTGGGATTGTTGTTTCATTTAGACTCTGAAGCACACACCACTATTATCTGCTTGCCTTCTCTCTCTCTTTTTTGTGTGTTTTCTCATTCTCTTCATTGTTGGAGTTTTTTTTTTTTTTCCTTTTTTCCAGCTGAGGAAATAGCTGAGGAAATAGGAAGCTGTAAGGCTTGCAAGATCACTGCTGCTCCAGCCTGCAGGAGTGACAAAGCCCTCATATCCAGGTAGCTACGGCGGTGGTTGAGCCACGCTGCACGGGGAGGCTAAAAATAGCTCAGACTGTCCAGCGAGGAGAGAATGAAGCCAGACTGCATTGACTGGCTGAGCAGCTTTTATGGTCAGGAATGATGACGCTGCAGTCAATTCAGTGGCCTGTGTTCATAGCAGAGGTGTTGCAAGCTTCAAAGTCACCTCCCTGTTTTCTCTTCAATTATCATCACCGGCAGACAGTTCACGTCAACATTCATATGCATGTGTGCATATGAATGTTGCCAAACACAGAAGCCCCTTCCCCTTTGTTGCTGATGTAGGCCACCATTCCCAGCAGCTTACAGAGAACTATAAGAGGAATAGCGTTGTGGGGAGATTACCACCTGCTGTCTTCCAGATGTCATTCCTGTTATTTGCCTGCTGCTTTTCTGCCATTTTTCAGAAGTGTTTCTAAAGCTTTTGCATGCTGTGAGGAAACCCACAAAAAATAACTAGCCACTAACTTTGTTTATCTCAATTTGACTCCTAACATATACTCTATGAGGAAAGCTATACAATCCTCACTTAAGCAACTTAAGCAACGTCTATGTGTGAGAAACTCTGTATATCTGCGAAAATGTGTTGATAAATTGTAAATATTAGCCTGGTCTTTTCTTCATTCTGTGATTTAGGTTTATCTTGCAATCAAAGTAAAAATAGTCATATAAGAACAGGATTTGATGTTATAGAAAATGTGAGAAACCTTCTTTGCAAACCTAAAATCATCCCTGTTCTAAAACACTGGCATAAACAGAGAAAAAAAAAAGAAAAGGCAGACAACTGCACAAGAAGATAACCTCCCGCCCTTCTGTAGAGGCCATAAAGAGAGTCTGCAAGACAACAGACTACAGAACAGAGAGAGGTGGTGTAAGGCAATAAGTGTCTGTTTTGTGTGCCCCTGGAGCACATATCAGAGAGTCATAACAAGGCAGTGCTGGTCAGATGAGCTCCAGGCTGTCATTTCTCTCCTTCGTCTTCACTCTGCCTCCAGATCTGTTTCCTCCCTAATGCTGTTGTCCGCTCCAACTACATTCACCGTAAACCTGGCTGCCGTTAGAACCACCGAGGCAGTAAAGCACAAACACGCGCTCGCACACCACACATGCTGAGTTCCCCACGGGCAAGCCGAGCAGAGGTGTGATTGAACAGCAGCAGGGCCTTGTGCTCCTGTCATTTATAAAGGTGTCATCATGAGAAACAGAGATGCTCCCTCTAACCTTATTAGTATGGTTCTCATAATGTTGACATACAGAGTGAAGTCGAGCACCCAAAAACAGGCAATATAGCAATATATGCGATATTGTATATTGTATAAAAATTATTTCCCAAGACATTTCTCAAATGGAGGTTATTTTGGTTCAGGAGTATTATAATTTTTCCTTATCAAATAATCAGAAAAAACAGGAAAATGCATGGATGCCTGTCAAATAAGCTGACGCACTCATGGGCTTTATTGTACACAAAGCAATCGTGCTTACTGTTGCATCGCCTCTCAAAGGGCCGTTCTGAGCCGAGAAAAATCCCAAAAATGAGAGATAAAGGTGACGCATGAGACAGCTACTGAAAATGCTGGAAAGAACTGGAATAAGAAAAACCAGAAAGACAGAGAAGAATATACGGGATAGAAGCAGGAAGCAGGGGAAGGAGATGGAAGACTTGTGGATATGATAGGAAGAGGGAGACAGGGAGACAATAGGTGTGGCTCATCAATTCTGAGGGTGAGTTCAGCATGGCGGGGCTGCCGCAGCGTGTAGGTGATCCATCATTTTGCCTGGGCCTTCAGCTCCACCGCTCTCTCACATCTCTCCATCTCCAACACCACCTTAAAACTCCCTTGAATTCTTCTGATAGATGTCTGGTGAAGGCTTGTCAATTATTGACAGCTCAGGATTGCCTTTGCTATTGCACTTCTTGGAATTCCTGAAATGTGGCTCATCTCCCATCACCTTTCTGCAATTTGCTGGGGGGAGAAAGGTATTTTGCTGCCTTGCATTTGTATGGGGAAAAAGGTGCCACTGCAACTTGCATCACCTGTTCACTGAAGGGAGTTAGGTAGTTGCTAGCTTTCTCACTTGCTCTTTCTCTCTCTCTGAATTTCCTGAGTGAGAAGTTATTGAAACCTACTTCCATGCACAAGGCCGCTATTCCCGATGGAGGGTGCGGGGTAAGTGAGTCACAGAGGATGGAACAGAAAGGCAGAGGCTCTCCTGATAAGGTCAGCTTGCACATCGCTGCCACTGGCAACAAAATTAGCTTGGTTTTTTTACAGAGCATTTTTCGCCGCCATATAGCCCAGCCGACTGCCTGCCCGCTGGTCACAAGGGATGCGACGCTGGGTTACACATGCATACTTTAGTCTGAAAATTTAAATGAGCAAGAAGACAAAATAATGGAGGTATTTAGGCTGTTAGGGAGCCAGTGTTACACAGCCATGTCCAAGCAATCATTCAACACAATATTTCTGCTAACTCATTCCCTCTGCAGGGCAAAGCACAGACTGGTGGGAGGCAGATTCCTTTCAGAAGAATAAATGCACAATATTTGTGCAACACTTCATTAATTTCTCATGACCAAACAGCAAGTGCAGTGAGTTTCATTATGTGCAGAAATTAGCCGTGTTGCGAGAGACAAGGTCGGATGAGAACAAATGGGTAAAGCGGCCTCACTGGACGGGAAAACCACAGACTGATGAAAGATAACAGACTCTTTTGTTCTGAGTCACAGGTACATAGAGGTGCTGCTTTATTGTCATTGTGTCACAGGCGTTTGCGTCAACGATATTGTGCACACAGGCACAAGGGCAGGGATGTTAGTAATGAAAAATGACGACACTGCAAGGTAAAGACGGCACTACACGCCTCATGTCACTACAAAGACACGAGGATGAAACAGGTGACAGCCACCTACTATTGAACTGTGCTCGAGAGGGACAACTTTAAAGAAGAACTTCAAAAAGCATCGTCAAGCATTGAAGAGCGCCCCACTGTTTTCTGTCTCCTCTAGTTTAACCCCATCACTTAAAAGAACAGCACAGACACGGGGAGACGTTAAGGGGATGTGAAAGAAAGAGTTTGAGGTAGGAGTGCGAGAGGACGAGTGTAAATGAAAGAGGAGCTGTGCGAGGGAGAGAAAAGAGAGCGAGCGAGACAGAGCAAGGGAGAGAGAGAGAGGGAGGGAGAATGCCCTGAGTATTTTCCATCTTCTCTGTGTGGCCCACTTATCAGCCAGGCAGCAGGGCAGCCTTGTGCTTACGGAGCCCTATTGGATGATTCATATCACCAAACCACAGTTGAGATGATGGCACACAGTGAATAAGCCTGCATGGAAAAGGCAGAAAATGTTAGCTCCTGCTCCTTGTTAAGTGAATGGAAAACCAAATGCACTGAGCCTGGGAGGTTAAACTTTAGAAAGGAAAGACCACATGAATACTTATGGTGCAACACATATGCACAAGAGGTGTTGAACCCACATAAACCGTCATGCAGATGGACTCAAACAACTTTTATTTAAATAGATCTTTTAGTGCTACTTCTCATTTTTGCACTTTAGTGTTTGTTTCATTTGTTTAGCAAAATACAGAATGATAAAGATCAAGGGTGCAATGCTGATCAGACTGATGCAGATGATTTTCTGAACATTTAATAATACAAGTGTTTTAAAATGGAAGGCAAACAAACAAAATTGGCCAATATCTGTATCATCCTTTCATCTGTTTTCCTATTCACTTATCCAATTCAGGGTCTTAATGTTTAGTATTCCTTTTCATGTTTCATGTGTTCATGTTTCAGTATTAATGCCCTTTTGACTACTTCCCATTTCCCACCTATGTCTAATGATCAGTCACTCCTGTGTGTGTATATATAGAAATGTCTTCCCGTTTGTTCTCTGTTTGCAGTCTGCTGAGCTACTTTGTTTCTGCTCCTTTGTTTGTGCATCCCCTTGGTGAATCTTAAGCTCCTTTTGTATGTTTTGAACTCCTGTTTCATGTTCAGTTGTGGACTTTGTTAAAGTTTTGATTGTTGCAACATCAAAATGAAGGGCTTACGTTTTGTTCACTTTGTTTGCATCCGTCTCGTGCATGTAGGGCCACTCCAGCTTAATGCTGACATTTTCTAGCTATTTATTTCCGCCTGTGTGCCACTTTATAAATGTTTGGATCCTTTGCTCATACCAAGGCTGCTGGCTTGTGGCTGGCTCTGAGTTGTGTATGTGTTTTAAATGTATGAAACTCATAAACAGAAATATATGAGGCATCCCAGCCGGTAATCCGGCTGGATCAAGCAGCTGGAAATCAGCCATTCCCTCACAAACAGTTTACCGTAAGTCACATGACTGCATCGACTTTTACGTAACTGAGTCACTGTGACCACATCATTACACACACATACATGGAAACAAGCATATAAACATCTCTGTAAGACAAGCTGACTTTTTATTTTATTTCTGACTGTTAAAAGAGCAGGACATGCGCTGATCCAATGCTGTGAGTTTACAGCTCCAATCAGTAACAACACCTGAAGGTATTAAAACACAAATCAAATCAAATCAAATCAAATCACTTTTTATTGTCACATCACATGTGCAGGCACACTGGCACAGCACATGCGAGTGAAATTCTTGTGTGCGAGCCCCACAAGCAACAGAGATGTGCAAACACAACAACACAAACGAGCAAAATACAAGAATGGCCAACCTGAAACTAATAAATATATGTACAATATATAATAGTGTATGCATTTCTGGATGTGTATACTAAATATTTTCCTACGTGTGTGTGTGTGTGTGTGTGTGTGTGTGTGTGTGTGTGTGTGTGTGTGTGTGTGTGTGTATGTATACACATTTTTACAAATTAAATAGTAAAAAAATAAAATAAAATAATAATAATAATAATAAAATATACAGAGTTGAATATGTGCAAAACAAGTGGCATTTATATACAGTGTGGAGTGCATAATGTTGAAGTTCCAGTAGTGAAGCTGAGGTGTCTATGACGTGTTCAGCAGTCTGATGGCCTGATGGAAAAAGCTGTCTCTCAGTCTGCTGGTACGGGACCGGATGCTGCAGAACCTCCTTCCTGATGGAAGCAGTCTGAACAGTTTATGGCTGGGGTGACTGGAGTCCTTGATGATCCTCCCCGCTTTCCTCAGGCACCGCTTCCTGTAGATGTCTTGGAGGGAGGGAAGCTCACCTCCAATTATCCGTTCAGAGCACCGCACTACTCGCTGGAGAGCTTTGCAGTTGTAGGCGGTGCTGTTGCCATACCAGGTGGTGATGCATCCAGTGAGGATGCTCTCAATGGCACAGTGATAGAAGGTCCTGAGGATGCGGGGGCTCATGCCGAATCTTTTCAGTCTCCTGAGAAAGAAGAGGCGCTGCTGCGCCTTCTTCACTGTTTTGTTTGTGTGTACTGACCACGTAAGATCCTCAGCCAGGTGTACGCCAAGGAACCGGAAGCTGCTCACTCTCTCCACAGCAGCGCCGTTGATGGTGATGGGGGTGTGTACTTCTCTGCACCTCCGGAAGTCCACTATCAACTCCTTTGTCTTTGCGACGTTGAGGGTGAGATGGTTGTCTTGACACCAGTGGTTCAGGGCGCTGACCTCCTCCCTGTAAGCCGTCTCATCACCGTTGGTGATAAGACCCACCACTGTAGTGTCGTCCGCAAACTTCACAATGATGTTGGAGCTGTTAGTGGCTGTGCAGTCGTAGGTGTAGAGTGAGTACAGGAGAGGGCTCAGTACACACCCCTGTGGAGCACCAGTGTTCAGTGTGATGGGGGATGAGGTGATGCTGCCCAGTCTGACCACCTGGCGTCTGTCAGACAGGAAGCTAAGGATCCAGCTGCAGAGGGAGCTGCTCAGTCCTAGATCCTGCAGTTTCCTGTCCAGCTTCGAGGGAACGATGGTATTGAATGCTGAGCTGTAATCTACAAACAGCATCCTCACATACGTGTCTCTCTTCTCCAGGTGTGACAGGGCAGTGTGTAGTGTCAGGGCTATGGCATCATCAGCTCAAGGCCGTGAAATTAATGATACACACAAGAGGACCTATAGATCCCTTCCATTGCCACTTCTGCTGCCGAGAATCAGGAATTTGACTCTCCTTCCAGTTTTACTCACTGAATAACTAGCTTCTTGTCAATAACCATCCTCATAACTGCATTTAAAAGAGGACTAACTGAAAACCACCTCACAGAAACTTAATGTTCATGAACTCAGTATAACAACACGCTTTGTTAGTTGTGGCCAAAGCTCAGAAACATCTGCATGACTCATCCAGAAGTTTAAACCTAACCGCGTGTCTTATTTGCAGGCAGTAAGAAGACAGCCACTTCAGCAGATAAGGACGCATTAGTGGAAATTAAATAGCCAACCAGGGAAATGCTGAGATGTGCAAGAAGGCTAGAAGAAGCCTAAGCTAGGAGATGAGGTGATTAATGGTGAGACCAGCCAACAGGTAAACACAGGTATGACCACATACTTTAGAAAGGGAGCGGCATGTTAGCGGTGGAAGGGTTATCAACAAGCCTCCGGGGACAGGGACAGGAAAAGAACAGACCCAGAGCAGCAGGAGACCATCGATTTCACCACAGAGATGCAGACAGACAGCCATAAAGATGAGACAGGAGAGCGCAGGTCAGTCTGCAGCTTCATCCACAACACACCACAGCCACATACACACACATTCCCAGGTGTCACAGGTAGCCCAGCACTGACAGATCCCTGAGGAGCATTGGGAGGCGTGAGGAGATAAGCAGGCTGCACATGGTAAGCGATACAGGTTCTACCTCTGATATGGGAATATTGTTTAACACTGAAGAACATTATCTAGGTGATTAGTATGTATTGCAAAACGAACCCCAGGCCCTTGGTCTTATCGCAAGCCCAGTGTGACTTTCTATTCCTGGAAATCAGTCTTGCTGCCTGTAAGGCCGTCTGTTAGAAACGAAGCTGGAAGTTTGCTTACAGAGACCAGAGGTCTGAAATTTGACCTTTATACAAATTAAAGGGAAGAAAGCACACTGAAGGCTACATCACTGCGACCAAACACCCTACACGGTCAGCTTGCCAAAATCAGCTGAACTCATCAAGTCACACAAATGCATCTTAGGCAAAAAGTTTTGTTTGGGTTATAGACAGTGAAAAATAAAAGACCAGAGGGCTACTATTGTGACCTCCTGCAAAGATACTTCTTTGAATGGCAGTCCATCCAATACAAAAGAAAAAAAAAAACATTTTGCTGCCCAAGTGCCTTAAAAACAGGCACTTCTCCATCTTCTCAAATCACACACTGAGCTTGTTGCTTCAGCAGCTCTCTCAGAGAGAGAGGCGGCACTTTTAGTTGAGCTACAGGGAGGCAATAACACATGCAGACAGTCAAACAAACAAACAAATAAAAAGAAACTAAAGCAAAGCCATACCTCAAAGCCTGCTGTGCCAGCAACACCTGGCTTTTGAGCTGATTTATTCAAAAAACACGATTTCTACTAAAGTCATAGAGATTTACTTCAGTATCATTCTCTTACAGTGCGATCCATTCATCTAGCTACCCACCTTCTATTCAATCACTCCTCCTACTTCTCCACCTCTTGCTCTGCATTGCAGGTTGCTGATGCTCTGACAGTGAAACAGGTGTCTAGGCTATTAGTATGAGTCTTGCTGCGCCACCTCCTCTATCTCACACCTTTGATGACAGGCATAAATCAAGGCTGTGTGAATGAGGAATAGTAAATAACGGGTTTGCTACAATAGCAAACTGTGTGCCTCCAGTCTTGTTCTCAAACACCAGTGATTTAGCTTACAGTCAGCATAAAAGATGTCAGAAACAAACCACACCAGCGCAATCATTGAAGAGATTATTTTCCTGTTCATTTAACAACAGCAGAAGTTCAATCTGAGCAGCACATTCTCCTTCACTCATAAAACACTTACCCATTACGGGATGTGCTACGTCATCCTCTCCCTCTTGAATTTTATCACTCTTCTATATCTTTCCCCTCAACTGCCTTGAGTTTCCTCTCATAAAAAGGCTGCCTGACTCTCCTTGGCTTGAATTTTTATGTCTTTCTCTGGCCCATCTCAGAGGAATATTGTCAAGGTAATATGATGATGAACCTTAAGACTCCTCATTAAATCACTCAGTATCAGAGCATCAACTAAAAGTCTAAAGTGTTATCATAAAAGTACAACCAAGACAGTCCAGACGACCTCAAAAAGAAAAAAGGCGGCAGGGAATTTCTTTTATCTTTTATAACTGAAGGTCTTAGCCACAATATCTTACATTAACACTCACATCAGCATCCATGTCACAACCTTGTTCAGACAGCCAGACAGACAGTCCAAACAAAGTCAGTTAGATTCAACAACACTAAAGAGATGGGTGTCAGAGTGGCAGATGGAAAGTTGAGCATCTGTCACTGTGCTGAACCATTTGGCTGAAATCAAAGGGAGATGAGCTCCTTCAAAGGACAGGCAAAGCCTTGTCTGAGGCCAGACATGCTCTGGTGTGCTCCGAAGATAAGGGCCAAGAGGTTATATTGCTTTTCTTCTGTCTCTCCCTTTGTTCTCCTCTGTCTTAAGGGAGTGGGAGGGATAGAGGGAAAAATACAGACAGAAGTAGAAGAGAGAGAAAGGTAGAGAAAGGCAGAGAAGGAGAGAGAGAGAGGGGGAATGAGTCATGAACAGGTTGCCTGTCTTCTTCTGCTACAGCTTGGCGTGTTGATCAAACACTCGTTAGTGGAATTTGCTTGGTGTTTCCGGACGACGATCGTAATGAGCAGAAGTGGCTGGAGCAGAGGGGGGTTGCTGGGCCGTGATGTGGATCACTTCTGACACTATCAGAGTACTTTTCCCTTCCAGCTCTTCCCTTTCCCTGCCTTCTCCAGCTTGCTGCAGCAGAGCTGTTGCCTCCAGCACACCTTCAACTGGGAGCACTTCAGCTCAGCTGGATGTAAGGCATGAGCTAAATAGCAGAGTAATCCTCAGTGGAATTTCGAAGGGAACATACACACTGCTTCTAATCTCAAAGGGTTTGCAGGTTTACTTTCTTGGCACCGGGTGAAGAACACCACAGCCCTGGAGCACCATCTATGATGTTGGCTGCTGTGCTTTTTAAACTGCATCCATTGCGCTGCTGGTGCTGCTTTGCTCTGCCCTACCATCCCTTTTCTCTTTACAGAAAGCATCTAGTTAATAAGCATTGTGACAGACACATTCTTTTACATTTAAACACATTTGTTTTCTAAAAATCATAACATGGTTTCAATTGCTGTGTTCCACTAATGGATAGCAGATTTTGTTATTGTCCTTGAGGGGTTACAGATAAAAAGGCATTTTTGGTCTCTGTGCTGGTCAGCAAAATTCAAAAGGTCAGGCCAATGTTTTAGCGAGATGGAGATTTTCAAAGTAGGGGGTGGCGAAACAAAGGCCACCACTTGGTATTATTGGATTGGAACAACTGCGTTTGTCAGATACATTGATTTTTTTTGCCACTGGTCCCCATTATGTTGATGTAGGCAGTATGCGAGCTGTCACATCTGACCCTGTAGTCAAGTTCATAACGCACACTTAACATCGGACAATTAGAAGACTCAGAAGAGGCCATTCTCCTCTGGCAAGGACAAGTCAGTGCGACGGGTGATAATGATGGAGGATGTGTGTATGTCATCTAATATCTCATCAGTGTACCACACTTGATCGCATCCTCATTTATATTAAAGTTTGTCCCTGTCACAAGCAGGTATATTCTAAATGCACACACACATAACAGTATGACTTAATGTTGAGGTAAAATTATGAATACTGTTTTCAGCTATGAAAGAGTTCTTAACTGATAATGAGCCAAAGCACACGCTTAAAAAAGATGGCAAAATGCAGACAAACTGGATTTTAAAAAAATGTGGTCACAGACTGAAACTAATAGTAGTTTAATGGGCACACAATGTACACCACTCAAATCCTGCTGAATGGAAATTAACTATTTGGAGCATTTCTAATTATGATTTTAAGGACTGGTATTTAGGTCATATAAGTCACATAAAATAGATTATTATGGTTTATGAGTAGCACCGGTATATGCCTGGAAATGTTCTGACCATGCCATTCCTCATGACACCAAAGATGAAGGACTTAAAGGAGTGAGCAGGGACTGCGGTGCGACAATACAACCTTGTCCAAAAGAGGACACCGGAGAGAGGGTGCAGCTTCTGAAATACTGTCAGTATAACATTTTGGATGGCTTTGTGCAAAGGAATGTAGCAAAAAAAAGAAAGTGAAAAGAGCACTGCGATTTAAAAGGTTTATTTAAAAGGATTTATTTCTTGCTTCCTTACTGTCAGTCATTTTCAGATGTCTATCATGAAGTAAATATTTTGAAAGCTGCTCAAAGCACAGTATAAGCCCAATCAAGAAGGTTTATTGCATAAACCAAACAGCAACTCAAACAGAAAAACACATTACGTGAGCAAAAGCTAGCATTACGCGACATGTTAAAGTTTCACAGTCAGCCACCTTCACTCTGAACCACCACACACAAGCCTACTCATTGCAAAATAGAATTCAAATCACTGATTTTTTTTCCCCCTCAGACAAACCTGTAAATCTGACTTGCTTATGTAATCAAGCAACCTTGCAACTCTAGGCAGTAGCATGAAAGGTTCTGGAAGTGGCTACTTAGTGTGGTTTATCCATTTGCTTCACATGTGAAAGATCCTTGGTTTGATACTTGGAAAAAAAAACCTAGTGCTGGTCCCAGGCCTTGATAAATGGGAAGGCTGGCTCAGGAAGGATATCTGGAGTGAAAACTGTTATTGTTTATTGTTCCTGAAGCACAACAAACATGTGGTAGACTCAGCAAAAACCTGCCAAAATGGGCCAGGGACATGGTACTATGCAAACAACAAAGACTGAGTTATAACTATAAGGAAAAGGGATTTTATTTTATGGCAAAGTCTGCAAAATTGTTTTTATCAGATTTTATATATACGGTTTTGGGGATGGCTAAAACAGTTATTAAATAATGTTTTAAATGAATTTTCCACAATTAAGTGTGAGCAAGGTCTTAAAGATGACTGTTAAGTGACAAGGACTTCTAAAAATACTTTAGTTTATCCTAGGAACCACAAGTAAGCAGTTTGTGTCTAAAAAATAACTCCAATATTCCTCACAATGTGACTGGAGGCCAAGGTAATGCCTTCCAAAGTAAGCATCTGGTTAGAGGTCCTGCAGGCCTTTATGTCTTTAAGATATTCTTGTAACCTAACTAAATAGAAAGACAAAGCTGGGTATAATTTGGATATCAATGAAAATATATGTGTGAAATGATCAGGACCCACACAGTGTTCAAGTGTCACTTCTAAGCACCTTTATTTTTAAATACTGCGTTCCCACTGCTTCTGCACTGTATATATTCCACCGCAAGGCCAGCTTCCCAGCTCTTTAAACACCACACACTAAAAAGGGGCAGAGTTCATTAGTTGTAATCCCTCTCACCTGTCCCCACCGTCTTCCCGGCACAGCCTCATGAGCCTACTGTACCACCCCTCCACTGCCGCAGAGCCAGAGACCACACCCGTGCCATGCCTATGTCTTCTAATAATGCTACCTAAGCTGAGCATGTACCATGTAAACAGAACTGGTTCTTCTGGTGACCCAGTGGTTATCACTGACTGATTTCTAGGCCTGCTTGATTGGGGTTTTATTAATCAATTTTACAGTGACTTCCAGCAACTTCCACTCACAACCATTTGGGAGAAAATCAATGTGAAAGCTGTAAAATACCCTGTCTTACAGCTTAGAACAGACTTCACTGGCAACATATTAAGCAAAATATGTTAAGAAAACACATTTTATGGTGATTCCTGATCATTTCTAGCAATTTTGTACCTAACGAACAAAAAGAAAAAAAAACTGGCTGTTTTTATACAAGGACACTGCTCATAGAAATGGCGTAGGTCTAAATGCCCTCAGTGATGGTTATCACATGACATAGGGCTAATTAACTCTTGAGCCGAAAATAGGGGCCCTGCAAGGAGCAATAAACATTCGCTATTAAACGCTATCTAATTAGAATTCAAGCTACAAGGGCATGAAGGAGAACATAACAAACACAGAGGCCAGTATAATTGTCAACCAAGCTGAGAGGAAGGCAAACATAATAGATATAATCAGCTGAGCACTTCCTGTAAGGTCATGATAGAATGTTGTGGAAATACTTCCACATATCTGACTGAAGTTTACTGACGGTGTTTTTCCTCAATCGCGGAAAAGGTCACAGACATTTCAGCAGACGTGCAGTTCAGACGCCATGCTATCAATTATAACCTAATCTATTTGTTGATACCTGGCGAGAGAACATGAATCAGAGAAACTGCTTTTTGTAAGTTCTGCCAAATTTACCCTGAGCAGGAATGTAGATTTTCAATGTGATCTAAAATCCAGGATCAAAGCAAAGTTTCAAATGGGCATTGCAGAAGTAAACTTTTTTTCTCTTTTAAGGTGACTTTAAATTAGCGGCATTTCATGGATTTCATCTTTATATAATGCTTAAAATGTATTGTCATTTCTATGCAGTATTTCATGCAAAGAACAACATACTAAGTTATGAGGAAAACTGTAAGATGTCCAAGTCAGCCAATGTTTTGTGCGCTTAAGACCTTTAGGCTCCGTGGTTGATCGATAGTAATGGAAATGCCAGCAGGCCTCCAGAGTCTGTTGCCAATTTAACCTTTTTTGTACCATGACTCAATTCTTCCTCAAATAACCCAGCTGTTTGCTGGGATGGACTGCAGGCTTGTGGTGCTGATAAGATGAACACACGGGAGCGAGGGAAGGGAAAGACGGATACGGAAAAATAGTGCATGTGTCCCTACAAGTACTGCTGGTTTAGAAAACATTTCCGGGAGGCAGTTCAAGTGTGGCGGCCAAGCAGATGGGTGAGGACATCCAACTTTGCTCAGTATGCCTTGCCTTGCATAGGCAAGACACAACACAGACACAAAATACCTGATTGTGCTGCATGGGCAATTTATGGCTCATGCTGGGCACATTATGAGTCTCTGTGTCAGTAAACGTGTTCAGAGTGATGGGGAAGAATGATTTTGATGGCAAGTGAGAGTAGTAAATAGGCAGATTCATCTTCATAAAAAATTTCAAGGATTCAATCTTGGTCAAAAAGGAAAAAAACTGCTGCTATCGTTTATCTGAAATAGCCTCATTTTTATTTCAGACTCTTATTGTTGTCTTATTGTGTTTGCTATGATTATTCCACCCTATGGTGTTTTTCAGTGATTCGGGTTTAATCATTTTAAATCAAGCTTTAACTAATGCACATAAAGCTATTAGAAAAACTTTGAAATCTTCTAAACAAATCAAATTTGAGACAGCATTTTAACCAAGTTTACATCACATTTTTAAAGTGAGATTACATTTAATCGAGTTGTACTGAAATTCTACATTCATTTAAAGCCCTAATCAAGGATCAATTCGAAGCTGTCACTTGTTTAATTTGTTCAGATGGATTCATTTATTACGATGACACTCTGGGGCTAGAGCATCGAAAACAAATAGCTAAGATGTGCATATACACATCTCTGACACACTCTCTACAAAGCATCCTTCCAAACTATCCACTAAAGCAAATTACTATGATACAATACAATTAAATCAAAATGCATCTATGCTCTGTTGCTTTTTAATTTACTGTCATTATTATTTAATTGATTTAGTTTACGATTTAGAGTGCATATGAAGTAATAGTCTGATAGCCCATTGTTTCTCTACATAAATGTTTTCATCTCCAGAGTGCTGGCTGGTTGAATAAAGGTTCTGAAATGAAAGAAAGAGAGAACAAGGGAGAGCAAGAGAATAGCAGGGGAGACTGTATAAGGGGCTGAGACATCTGCTCAGGTATATAATGATTATGCTGCGGGGGAAGGATAAGATATGGAGGTCACGTTTGCTGGCATGGAGTATCCTATCTGTCCCCTGAGGTTAGTGGGGTGAAAAGGCAGGATGACGGCAGGACTGGGGGATTGGAGTTAGCGGATAGTGGGGAGCCTTGTATGAGTCTTGGGGACACTGTTTGCTGGCCTTGGTTTTACCACAGAGACCAAGTAAGCAGTAAATGAGTTGTGATTTTTCAAAATCTATCATCTCAGCAATCTGCAGAGCCTTGTTACACAAAAGTTGAGGTTGGGCTCTAGTGTAGATTGTATCAATTTGCCCTCTAAGGTGAACTGTGCAGCAGAGCATGAGAGGGTTGTGTTCATGTACTTGAACATGTATTACGTTGCAGAGATTCAGACAGGTGACATATTACAGGAAAAACCAACATTAACTGTCGCTGTAAGGTGTTGGATGACCACATGGATTTGAGCCCCTTGATTCTTCTTCTACTTGCAAGGATGCAACACATTGTTTCCAAAAGACATGCCATCATTTTGTGTTTCATATGTTAGCCAAAAATTAAAACTTTTTAAAACTAGGTGGAACTGTAGGGACACACTGAAGATGCAGCTGGTTATTGTGCTGTTATTTCTTTAAGTTTATGAAGTATTAAGTATTAGTTAATCTGAGAAAGAGTGGTTGCACCTAGGGCTGGGCCATATCATACCGTTCATGGTATGATATGGCCCGTGGGGGTTGCACTAATAAAGTTGTGGAGTAGGGTATTTTGTCTTGCGTCAATTATATCGTCAGTTATATCGTTATCGCAAATTTTCAAATATATATCGTGATAAATATTTTTGGCCATATTGTCCTGCCCTAGTTGCACATCCTTTGGCACGTCCCTTGGCACACGAATCTCCAGATTTAGATCTTGATTTTGTGCAAATGTAAAAAAAAAAAAAAAAAAAAAAAAAAAAAAAGGTACCTCCAAAAATTGCCTGGTGCTTTTTAAAAAACTTTATTGCTCATAAAAGAATCATTACTTTAAAGCAGGGGTGTCAAACTCAAATACACAGTGTGCCAAAATTCAAAACTGGAACAAAGTCGCGGGCTAACGTTAATATTTATTGAATTATATTTATTCCTCCAGATATAAGAATGAATCTTTTCTTTCTCAGGGCATGACAATCATCAGAGGTCATATATTCTACTCTAATTTAATCTTCAGTATTCGATAAATCAATACCCAACCCAGAAGACAGATCTGTGAGCTCAATAGTTATTGACCAATGTTTTTATTTTCAGAATGGTATTCATGCAGCGAGATGTAATAACATGCCCTGATTAAACACCTTTGACTGGTTGCCCACATCTCTGACTCTGACAACTCAAACAAGGTTGACTACAGAAATCTGCTTCTACCAAGTATATACATAGTTACTTAGTTTTGTGAATCTCCAGAATTTCACTGCAATACTTGCTCTGTCATTCCATTCAGCCACAGCATAGGTGATGAACAGGAGCTCAAAGTTGAACCAAAAACACCTGAGAGGAGGAATTGACTGTCCTCTGGGCTCAAGCAGCTTCTCCTTATGACAGGGAAGAAGGTGAGGCAAAGGTAACGGGACACTCTGCCACTCAGAACAACATGTGCCACAAAGTTTGGAATCATAATCCCAAATACAGTTCATAGCTCCACTGTGCGAAGCATTAGCGCTAACGAGCCAGATGCTAACTGTGTTTTAAAACGGTTGAACGAAAAACTAAGCTCTAACTGTTAAGGACTGATTACACCTGTGCCAGATATATATAAAGATATATGTAAAGAATGTGGTGGAAGAGTATATTAATTATTGTTTTCATGCTTTATTTCTCTTTTATGACAATATTTTATGACAAAATATTTCCATACGATGCTGAAAATAATTTGTGATGTGTATCATTCACTCACACCATTTTTGGGGGCATTACTTTCCATGTAAAGTGTGTGTAGTCATATCCATTCATTTTTCTGCACTGCGCAGCTGTTTGCAGTCGCTCTCCAACCTGTTATTTTTTTCTTGGTTTTTTTTGTTTTGTTTGTTTTGGGTATTTCTTTTTGTCATCAAGCCAGAATAAGCCTCTGACACAGAAAATAACAGCTTTGTTGCCCTCTCTGTATGAAGCGTACAGTGACGACCTCCCACCAGAATGTAAAGTGCATCTTGTTTCTCTTTAAATGCTTGAGGATGAATCACTGGAAAAAAGAAAAAAAACGGTGGAAGGGTTTCAGGGGCCTGTGCTATTGATTCAATTTCTATAACCACAAATACTTTAAAGCATAATAAGCCTATGCTTCAAGTCCCCATACCCTTTCAAGGCTTGAAATGGCCTTGTCGTTACCTACAAATCACAGCTCTCCGCAAAGCTGCCCTCTCTGGAGTGAAATGTCCGTGACCACGGGGGACAAAAAAAAAAAAAAAAAACAGGGAGCAAGAGACACAAGCAAGCCCCTGAAAAATGTAATGGTTTTTGTTGAAGATTTAGCCAGTGGTATGCCGGTGTGCGCGCATCATTCATGTTCCAGACACAGCAGATCCTCTGGGGAGATGGTGAATATTAAAGGGCTTTGCAGGAGCCTTCCTCATGAAAGCTCTTGACAACAGATTTGTTTATGACCTTCAAGAAAGGAAGAACGAGTCAATGATAGCTCTACACAGCCTCTTTTGCATCTCAAGGTGGACGCGGCTACAAAAAAATAAAAGGCAGCTGTGGCTTCAGGTTCAAGTATTTGTCGTTGTCATCAGAAATGTGCAGCCCTTCTGCAAATATTCATCACATATAGGCAAGATGTCTCAGACCTGAGAACCAAAAACCATCTGACAAAATGTTTTAAAATGATGCTCATATTCATTCAAGAATGCCACACTTTCCAATACAGTACCATAAACGGCCATGAACCAACTCAAAGCTGTCAACATAACAGCTTTACAACAATAAATCTAAATGTAAGGAATTCTTTGAACTTACAGATGAAAGAAAAGTTTTCATTTTTTTACTAATTCAGCATGTCATTCAGCATATTGTCATGTTTTTTAGTATGCACCCTTTAAGAAATAAGCTCTAATGAAGAGCTTTGTGTTCTCTAGGAAATAGGGCTAATTGTCAGAGCGTTTGGGGGGAAAACAGTCAGATTTAAGCAAAATATAAACATTGTGGTTGCCTCTGACATGCTTTGCCTTTAACCAGCTGCCACTGCCTTTGTGCCAACCGAGAACGACTGTAAAGGCAACAATAGCCCTTTGAAAAGGGACAGGTTTTGTTTTTTGTTTTTGATACACCCTGTATTTACAATGACAGAGCAGACGCTCCTGAAGTCAGGAGGGAGGGGAAGGTTGTGGGATCATTTGGCTGTTTGCTTTCAAAAAATATAGTTTACTCTTGTTGGCTTCTACAAACGTACACCCTACCTTTAATGATCCTTTTTGTCTGGCAGGTAGGCCAAGACCCTGACTTTTAACAAGCTGGTTAAAGTGCAGCCTGAGCACTGAATCATTCCAGTTAATCTTCCAGCCTTGCTTGACTCTGGAGACTTTTCGTGGGTGAACTGGAGCAACTTTTATTAAAGCTACATTTAAGTAATCTGACAATGTGTGACTATGACACCACTGCTTGTGTTTAAAGAAGACCTATTATGCTCATTTTAGCTCTGAATTTTTATTGTTGGACTAGAGTAGCTTTGCACTCAGCATTCAAAATGAATCATTACTTATGTTGTGCTGGTCATTGGTGCAGTTTATCCTTTGTGTGAAACACACATTCAGCCTTTTACCAACTTCCTTTACATTTGCTTCCATTTGTAAACAGAAGGCTTGACCAATAAGATCACCCTTTTTGGGATTTCTACCTTTTTTGACATAATATGGACCCAAGAGTAAAAAAAAAACTGTAAAGTGTTAATTCTGGCCTCATTCTTTGAAAGTTTGACAATGTTTTAATTAAACAAGCATAAATGCATATGCATGGCTATATGTATACCACATACGTTTGGGTCATTATTATGCATCTGATTAGGCACACTGTTCTGCATATAGTTAAAGCAATGAGTCTATCTGCTTTATCTGCTTAACATAAGTCTATGCATTTCACTGTTATTTCAGGGAACTGATAAAGAAAAGTAATTTAAAAATGTTTAAAAATATTTTAATACACTGTTTTTTTCCTTTGCCGGGCACTGAAATTGTTTGTGATGCAGTAAAACCCCTGTATATGTCACTGAAATAAAAGGAAAGACATTTAAATGTTCAATGTGAGACATCCCAGAATAGCAAAGCACAGCATAACTTTACTCCTCAGACACAGTAGTTTTTGGAAAACTCATTACAAAGACTCCAGTAAACTATAAGTTATTTAAGTAAAATGATATGGAGTTCTGCACAAGACAGCAGTCAAGCCCAAATAAAATTAGATTTGGATTTAAAATAATAATCTATTTCTGGCCAGACAAAAACTAGTTTTACTGACCAATCAATAAAGTCCATGAAGTCAATAGAGACTAATGTCTACTGCCATACAACCTATTACACGTTCCTGATCCATCTTCATTTGCAGTAAATGAGAAGAAGAAAGTCTTTCTTTGGAAATTAGTCAAGCCCTTCAACAGTTTAACTACACTTGAGGTCCCAAATAGGGACTTCTCGACAAGGAAATCAAGATTCAGGAGGTTTCTTGTTTTTCTCAGTGTAAGACAAGAGGATGTACAAAAATAAATGCAGTTCCTTTTCTATTTGTAGCAAGGCAATCAAAAACAAAACTATAAGCTTTTAAGCTCAAACCACGTGCTACACACAACTCCACCACCCCACAAGCCCGTTAGTCTATAAAAGGAAAATGCTGTTATAAAAAAACAGCATTTGCATTTTTCTTAGCACACGGTTTCTGCGTTTCATAGCATCTAATCATTGCCATATAGCTTCTGAATGGGCTTTATACGTGTCATTTTAGTCCATAAATGTTATTGGATAATTTTAGAGTTCCCAAATGTCCATGTTTGTGTGAAACCCACTCAGGCTTGTCTGACCAAAAGGGTTAGGCACACACACACATACATAGAAGACAGATACAGTAGAATAATGGTTGAAGAGTTTGTTCAGGCATTCTGATTTTTCCTATTGCTACCTCAACTCTCTGGGTTGATTTGCGCACAGAGATTTTGACGCAGAGCAAAAAATAACAGACCATGCAATTTCTGGAAAAATGGCGGTAGGATTGTTGCTACCACCAGTCTTGACTCTGTGGCTTGCTGCAAAAAAGTTGGAGATAAATAGGTAGACTGAAAAGCTGAAGAGAGATAGCACTTGATATTAAAAACATAAATCAATAGGGGGTATTTATTTTGAAAATCTGTACCCCCTAAAGTGGATAAATGTGTATAACTGAGGTCTGCTGTTTTCAAAATTATCTGAGTATTGTGTTCATTGTCTGAAGTTAACTGTGGCTGCTTTATTTTTCTTTTAAATTTCACAGCATGAACGCATCATGATAACATCCACTAAATAACTGAAGACATTTATTTAGAAAAGGTGAGACTCCTGTTCAACTCTTATACTTATCCGGGCTGTAATCAACAGCAACGCTTCCTGTGTGAAACTGTGGTTTTTTTAGTAGATTACAAAATTTTAAAGCATATTGGCTATTCATTAAGGGCTGCAATAGGTTGGCGACCTGTTTAGAGGGTACCCCTACCTCACACCCCTATGACAGCTGAGATAGGCTCCAGTCCCCCCGCAACCCTTAAATGGCTCAGTGGAAGAACATGGATGGATAAAATGGTCTTCTTTTGATCAACTGTGTTCTTTTATTCTGAAAATTTGACAGTCACCTGTTCCCTGCTGTTAGTCACTGCCAGGTTCCTTACTGCTAGTTGTCCATCAGTATGTGTGTGAGAAAGAAGCAGACAGGAGGCTCTTTGAATTGTGAATGACAGCTTAAATAGTCTAAAACTGCAGTATGATCTCAGCTGGAATTAGATCAATATCTTGAAAACATTTGTTTTCTTTTCCCATAGCGTTTATAAATAACTTTAAATTGGTTAAAATGTGTCTAACACCATTTATAGCAGATCCCTATAGTCATATTTAAGCATTTGTCAGACAGAGACAAACATTTGTCAGGAGGTAGTGCAGATTGTCCACTAATCAGAAAGTTGTGTTATGTTTAATGCTAGACATAGCATTTAAAAGGATAGAATAAAAGCAGTGTGTCAAAGAAGTGCTCTGGGTGCTCAGTTATAGCAGAAAAGCGTTATATAAGTACAAGTCCATTTACTATTTAATGTAAAGAAACATGACAAGTACAAGCCAATCGCGAAGAGAGGAGATTCAACTAGCCAATGAGGTGAATTAGATTCAGTTACTTCCTGAATATAAGACTATATGCCAGTTCTCTCCAGCTGTAGCAGGTAAAGTTACAATGATAATGACATTCAATGTGACTAACTGTAACCAGCTCTATACATTCTTCCGTAATGGGCTTGGCACTTCTCTCACAAAATTGCTTATAAAATGCAAACCGTAAATTCTCCATCCCTGGGCTTCCAGGATGAACGCTCCCCACTGCTATTATAGCTAGTGCTAACTGAAACAACTACACTCACCACTGCGTTCTTCAAAGTGGCCTTTACGGTGAAGCCCTCTGCGTTTAGCTCCGTCTTCCTCCTCATCGACATTGCCACAGCTTTTATTGGTGGAAGTCCAAATTAACGAAGGGCAATGTTGCTGCAATTACTAATTATTCTACGCGGCTCTAAAAACTTGACGCCTGTTGCGTTCTGTAGTGGTTGCTATCAACTTCTGAGACGCTTAGACCCGGTTGCCCCGGAGACGTGTGCGCCTCCTTGTTACCATAGAAACTATGGGGCGCCGCTGAAAATATGCAGATCAAAGTGTCGTGGTTAACCAGGGGCTGAATATTCACAATAATAGATTTAGGTTTTTTTTTTCCCTTAGTAATATATAATGTTATTACGATAATACTGTTACAGCGACGAAGGAAACGAGGCTACTTGACCTTACTGGAAACTCAAAAATAAAATAAAAATGAGCTATTCTTAAATAACTTATTTTTAGTGTGTGTTTTTTTTCATGATGGACATTAGATGGTTCATTTCAAGAGCATGCAGATATAGTTTTTCCATGATTAGAAAACATGTTTTTTTTTGTTTTTTTTAATAAAACAGAGTTTTTCATGGTGAAGTGTTGAGGATGAATTCAGTCGTTGTGAAAAATTCTTATAAAAGATACTGCTCGATAATTTTAAAGTCCTTCAGGCTCAGACATCTCTCATCCTCATTAATGCTTTTATCTGTGATGTTCTGGACCTGTTGCAGAGCCTTGGGTTGTATGGGCTTGTGATGTCTACAATTGCCATGACTTTTATTCCTCATCTATGTTAAAAACAACTAAAATGATCAGCCTTGGTTTCCTTAAGAGGTGGGGTCATGTCTGAGCTTTCTTACACCAGTGTGTAGATGGGATGGCAGCATGACTGGTTCTTTACTATTCTGAGCCTCACCTGTTCCATCTCAGCCATACTGATGCAAACAGGGGTGTGTATCTTGTCCTCCTTTCTTCTTAGTTCATCAACCAGCCTCTCAGTTTTGCTGATGACAAGCAGTAAGTTCATCAAAAGTTATTGATTTGACAAACTCTTACCACTCTTTCTGGTTGATAGGTTAATCCACAGTCTTCAATATAAAGGGATAATGCATAGTAAATGTGCATTGAATGGGTCAAACAACCCGTCAAAAGATCTACAATGTTGTTGATGTCAGTAAGTCAAATTGGTGTTCTCATCGCTTCTTTTTAATCTACTCTGCTGCAAATGTCAAAAAGCTGACCTGCACTCAAACAGGATGACCTGTCTTTTCTGTGCTCCTGCCACAACTCCCAGGCCACTTCAATCTCAGACACACGGGATCGATAACACCCTCAGCTCATCATGCAGTAGACGGTCATCCAGAAGTAAATACTTAATGATGCTCTTTGTCTGGCAGGTAGACCAAAGCCCTGACTCCCAATAAGCTGGTTAGAGAGCGGCCCGAGCACTGAATCATTCCAATTTAGGGATGTGGCACTTTTAATCTTCCAATATCGTTTTTGCTTCTGGAGACTTTCTTGGGTGAACTTGTGCAACTGTTATTAATCTTCAGTGCACAGGCAATTTCTCTAAAAGCCCCTATTTGTTTTTTATGGCTCCATTGAGAGAGGAGGGTATAGCAGCAGGGAGGGAGACTGTAAACAAGGTATGCAGGGTAGGCAAGTTATGTCCCTGTCAGCATTCAATGCTGGTCTCTCCTTCTTTCTCCACTCCCCCCTCACCATCTCACTACCTCACCACCCAGAGGATTAAAAAGAGGAAGAGGGGAGTTTTCAGAAAGCAAACTGAGCAAACTGGAGCGTCAGCATGAATTCAGCTGGACTGAGAAATGATTGTTCAAACAGCGCTGGCTGCGCTATCTCACTTTTCTGAGTGTGCTGAGAGGACTGGAGCTGGTCTTTTTTTTAATTGTAGAAACAGACCTTTCAAGAAAGGAGCGTAAAAAAGAAAAATATTGCTAGTTCATCTTGGTACATGTATGTAAATGTGCATCTGGATGTCAGGCTAACAGTGTGGATCAATACACGGGTCAAGGTAATATCTCAGCTTCTTACACCCTGTTCAAGGACACACACACTGACTGCAGTGACATTGACTGACACAGAGAAAGCACATTTGCATTTCTTTTTTACACTAATGATGCATTGTGGATAACCATATGGTTTGGCTGGTAGGGAAAGAATGAGGGAGACACATCAGCATTAAAAAGGGACCGCAATACATTCTCCTTTGATGAGTATGTCTTTATTTTTTATGCATCTGCACTATCTTCATTGTCGTGGTGTCCCCGGTTTGATCTCCAGCTCATTTTCTAGGCCACCTTCAGGCTTGGCAACCATTGTCCACTGTGTGAGAAAACAGCAATTATGATATCATTAGAGAAGAAACTGGTACCTACAAAGCACAGGACCCAGAGGGGGCCAGCAGACGAATCTCAGTAGTAAAAAGCGACAGCAGAGACTTTGCTGCATTGTCAGTTGCCCCCCAATTACAATGAAACAAGACAAACAGCCATTAGAGTAGGCCATTAGGCAGTAGGGGAGAGCGCCCAGGGCCTTGTTGGGTATAACACTTCATCAGGTTGTGAAAGTCACACAAAGCATACAAGGTATGTGGCTGAGATAAATGCCTTCCACTGTAGGAGTGAATCTGGATAGTTGCATGTTCTATTTCCCACCGTTACATTTTTATGACTATTAACTAGACATGAAAAATACAACCCAAGCTATATTTATGTCCTATAGAAATACTATAGAAGAGATATATTAGATATTAAGACCTAAAAAAAAAGCGAAGTTCAATAGAACTGCACTATTTTAATAACTTGGTTAAGTTCAATAGATAATTTAGTCCTCCCAGTAGGAATATCATTAAAATATTGCAGTGATTTGTGTCCTGATCTCTGCCACATCCTTACTTCTTTCCCCTCATGTTCCTGGTGTTTCTACCTTTGTTTCCAGCATGGCCATGTGTGTATCTCTCCCACAAACTGTGTGTGTCTGTGTGAGTCTGTGTAGTAAGGACATGGCAGAGAGCAGGACACAAATCACTGCAATATTTTAATAACATTCCTGCTGGGAGGACTAAATTATCTATTGGACTTAAGAGTGCTATTAAAATAGTGCAGTCCTATTGAAATTGATCACAAGTAGAGATTTTCAGCTTTTAATAAGTCTAAGAATCACAAGCCCAGAAGGTTCAGAACAAGTGCACTGAAAAGTAAACATCAGTAGATATAGCTTAGGTGGACTGGGGTACAGTTTTAAGCACCAGAAGTCCTGCTTTTATATTCCTCTGCTTTAATAGTGTTATGAGCTGTATGTGAAAACAAACACTGATAACTTCTTTGGCAGAACAGTGTCCTAATGGCCACTGAAACCCCAGTCTGAAGCCAGGTGGTTCTGTTTGGAGTTTGCATGATGCCAAATGGGCAAGTCTATTACCTGGTTTCTCTCAATATGGAGGGCCACTGTGTTTACTCGCCAGGTGCCCAGTGTATCCTGGAATAGGCTCCAGCCCATGACCCTGACCTTGAAAAGTTTAGATATGAAATGAAATAGTACGACTGACTGACTCGATAAACATCCATTCTCTCACTCCAGAGGAGTTTTTAACGACATGTAGATGTGTTAGAAAAATCACTTGCATAATGTAATGTGTTCTTCTGGACATAAGGCTTCACAATAAATGTACTTATGCATTACACCAATTTTGAGAGGTAGGAGATGAACAAAATATATTCCACTGAAAATAGCTGAACATAAATGGGTTTCATTTCTTGAAGATAAAAAATAAAAATCTTCAGGGAATCTTTAACTAATCTATGCTGAGCGTGGAGTGTCTTCAGTGTAATACAAAACTGTCACCACACCAGGGGAAGGGGGGTGAACTGCTTTTGGAGAATGTGAGAGAAGCAGATTTGACCAGCTTTGACTGTTCCCAGTACCTTTTTCAGCCGGCACCGGGACTGTTTGATCACTTTATTCAGTAAAGACATTAAAAGCACACAAGTGAGTTTGTGTATCATCATTGTAGTCAGGTTGTGTTTGACTATTACTGTGAACTATGAAGATCAGACCACACTTTTTTACTAGTCTTTTTCTTGAAACTGTAGCTTCAGATGTCTGATGTGCTGATACTGCCCAAGCTTCCATTATGACCATGACGTAAAAACAATTTATAAAATAATAGATAAATAATCCAATAAAAACACCAACCATATTCTTTAATGGGGAAGCTTTAGAGCACAAAGTTTGGAGAAGCGATGGATTACTGGTGTAATGCCCCTTTTGTTCTGATCTCTTGAAAATGCCTCTCTGAAAGCCATCATCAAATACTGTCGTAAAACTGCAAATGTCAGAAATACCCTAAACACAGCACTGCGAGCTTTGTTTTTGTACCAAACAATAGCAGTTTGGGTATCCAGCCTGTAGTCTGTTATCCCCAGAGCCCTGATAAATCCAAAGGCATAGATCTCTTCAAACGGCGGGGCAGTTGCCGAGAATACTTGATATGGGCACAGAGTTGCAAGGCCTCAGTCACAAAGCCACGGTGTATTGATCTTCATGCATTATAGAAGCAGCTTTGAGGCCAGCTGATATTGGAAGTCATGGCTTGCATCCCCGAAGAGCATACAATCTAACATGCCCACTGGACCATCCCAGCAATAATCGGACACATGCCCAGATTATAAACATATGGGTAATAAATTCTTTATAGTATCAAAGCACTCTGGTTGATAAGTGTTCTCCTGATTATTTTTCTCGTTGGTAATACAGATTTTTGATTCACATGTGGCATGTTTCTCTTTGATACTGTCAAACATCGACAGACTTTAATCTAAACAGATTCCGGGTCACTGGGTCACAGCGGGACTGCTAGACTTTTTCTGCCTGAATCATTAAAGTAAATGCATCAAATGCCACATGCCTCACAGTGTGACCTCGCTGGTGGTGCTTTCAGCAGCCTTGGCAACACCTAAGTCTCCAGAGAAAGCAGCTTCACTGTCGCCCACAGGTCAATGTCACACGAACCTGAATGTGTGAACAGTGACACCAATGACCCCACCGGGACAGCCAGCTTCTTCTCCCCACCACTCCACTGTGGACTCAGTGAAGTGCGGGGAGTGAAAGAGAGCGAGGAAAAGGGATAAAGGAAGTTTGATATTGACAGAATCTGCTTTTGAGAGCTCATCTTTAAGGGTCAAAACCACCAGCTTAATGTGAATAGAAGGCCAGGGTGAATGATTTCAAATGTATTTTCACTTTTGAAATTCTTGCTTTATGCTGGCGTGTGAATGTGTGGGTGAGGAAAGGTGAGCTTTTTTTTTTGTCAATACTAAAAGCCTTGCCACTAACTGTCAGATGATGAAATTTCAAGGATCATGCCTGACATGCATTGCAGTTTTCTATTTTTCTTCCGCTTTGTTTTGGTTAACTAGTGGATGTTGAATGTAATCAGATGTAATTGAATGTAGTCGAATGCAGGCAGGCGTTGTGTTTTTAGAAAATATGTTGAGTTTAAGTCTAATTTGTAGCATAAAAACATGTTTAGGAAGCGGAAATTGTGTTGCCTTGTTACTGAAAGATTTTCTTTTATCTCTTTCAGAAGTCTATGAAAGCTTGTTTCTGTCACTGATTGTTATTATTTATTTCATTGCATTTATTTTTTGTTTTCTACCATTTATACATACGAATTTTGGGTTATTTCACATTAGACCACCACCAAATAATATAAAAATTATTTCTAGTGTTTTTGTAACGAGTATGTGCAAGCTATTTAACTAAAAAGATATTTTAAATGGTAAAATTTCTAGAATTTCTAAAATATTTGTGTTTTATTTTTATTTTTTTATGTTAGATGGTCTAATAAGTGTGTTAAGCTCTAGATTAAGTTAAAAATGTAAAGATGTTAAACCCAAATTTGGGTAAAAAGGAAAAATCAGTGGTCAAAGCTTACTTAGAAGACGGCTGTTTCTGTAGATCATAATGTAAGTCAACTAAATGTTCAATCACCTGCTCTTCCTGTGGGTCTGAGGCTCTCGCAGTCTCAGCCTGCATGTGTGTGCAAGTGCTGGTAGCAAACAGAACGATATGTCACTCGTTATGCAGTCTGCCAACTGAAAAACAACATAATCACAGTGAAAGCGCGATGTGACATGGCCAAATCAGCTTTAGCAGATCCTGACTTTAATGCACCATTTTGTTTGTGAAAGAAGAAGAGGAAATGTAAATATTGACAGCAAACAGTTCGATAATGATCTAAAAACAGGATTGTGGATGATAAAACTTTTCCGCCCATAAATTACATTTTCAGATTTATCCGCGTTTGCGTAAGTCTAACACATTGTACACAGTTTGATAGTCTACATTTTGTTTTAATCAAACTATTCATATGGATCCTGCTCTTCGTCATTCACAACAGCACATGTGCATACAGAACATCCCCGTGGCGACAAACTGCGTACGGCGGAGCAAATGCAATTTGGTTTAATTTCGGAAAAAAATAACAGCAGCCTTCTCATTCACCTGACTGATCTGCCTGTGCTCGCTGTTTAAAACATTCAAATGGAGAGAGACAAGCATTTTATAAGGCCTGTATTTTTAAAAAGCAGATTCCCCTAAGTAAAGATGATACTGAGAATCTCATCAAATAAGGGCAGATGGAGGTAGTGAAAAGGGGACAAGAGGAGTGTGTGTCCCCCCCGAGAGAACTGGAAAAGTCATCTCTGCTCACATCACATCTGCCTCTCTTTTCCTGGAGCAGGAGGCTTAAAGCCTTCCTCTCTGGTGTTTCTGACATCTTGGCTCTGTTAATTGCAACATTTGCAGCCGTATTGGTATTCAGGTTAGACCCTGGGAACAGATGGCGTTTAACTTTAAATATTATTAACACTTCCCAGAATTCACGGCACTGGGTGTGGGGGTTATGAGGACAAGCAAACATGCAGGTGAAATGAGCACAATTAATCTACCAGCATCAAAGGAGAAAATACAAATTGGGGTTATTTTCCAAGTGTCACCACTTGCTTTGATGCTTTTTCTTTCACAACCACCAGCGTTTCTATTTTCACATGTTTAATCTGTGCATCATTATTTATGTTAAGAGTAATTTGTTATCTAGAGAAGGCAGCAAATATTGCTGATGACACTGAAGAGATCCCTTTAATTAAAGGAATAAAAAAGTTACCTTTTGGATAAGTGAATATGTCTTCTTAGAGCTAATGGGGAAAAAAAGTGAAATATTTTATTTGCCCACTTTGAAAGTCACAAAATCACGAGTACACTTACACGCTACGCTGACAATGAGAGCATGACATTCAAAAATGTCTTATTGAAGGAGGGAAAAACGACTCCGAAAAGCCACTGTTACTTTTACACAGTGTAGGGCAGAGTGGCTGCTTTTGAGGACAGCCACAGGGGGAGTAGAGTGTGTGTACCTCCGTGTGTGTGTATTCATGCAAGAGTGAGTAACTATATTTCCCTGTTTGAGTGTATTTGTGTTTCTGTGTCTGCTTTTGTGAGGAAGACAGAGTGAACTCCTTTTTTTTTGGATGTATGTGTCTGTTCCAGTGTGTGGGAGTGTTTGTGTACCAAGGAAAGGAACAGAAGCAAAAAAAATAATACACCAATATGAGTGAAAGAGGGCGATGTTCTTGAGCACGCACTGACATGTCACATCGTATTTGTCACATTTGAAGGGAGAGCACCCCGTAGTCCCTTGTGCCTTGACCCTGCAGAGTTGGGTAGTGTTGTCTTGCTCCAGTCACACAACAGCCACCATCTCTGGGACTGCGGGGCTGCAGATCAGTGACCCTCAGCAACCCCACTGGCATTACTGTAACGCCCAACAACTGTCTTCTTCTCATGACAAATTCACTGAATATTGAACTGCGTGACCTGCTATCACCCTGTTGGTGTTTCTGCAACATCATAGTTAATTCAGATCCATTAGTACAATCAATTGATCAGCTGACTGATATTGTGACTTGAGGGAAAAACAACAAACATGGGAAAAGTGTGTTTTTTAGGGCTTTCTGGATAAATGGTTTTCCAACATATAGTTGTGAAACATTGTAACAGGGTCTAAAATTACTCCTGAAATCTGAAAATCAGTGAAAACAGTCAACAACATCCAAAAATAGTAAATCAACTTTTCTATTACTTTTGACCCCAATTTCCTGGGTAAAAGTTTTTCCACCCGGTCTCCAATTTTGTTCGTACTTTTACTACTACCATATTGTATTTTTATGCTCTTTTTCTCTGAATCACAGAGCTGTGAAATCAAAGGTTATTGGTCAGTTGCAATTACAGTATTGTGCAACATTAATATAAAGTTGCAGGAACAACCTCAAAAAAGTCAGAAAAAATCAATAAATACAATATACGATTTTTGTTCGTCCTTGTCTGTTTTGTTTTCTTGTGTTTCAGTGACGTAAGTTTTGCTCTCTCAGACAGAAAAAAATATTACTAGCTAACTAAAATCTTCAAAGAGGGCTGGTGGTCACACCCCTAAAAAAAAAAGGAAAAAAAAGATGTTTCAGAGGACTACAAGGAGACAGATAACTAAACATGTAGCTGATGTTTTATATAATGAGATGTCAGTACGCTTTCTGTTTCAACTACAGAAGCAGGACACCTGTCAATACATTCCTGAAAAGTCATATCAAAAACATACTAATTAGGCAAAACTCAAATTCTATGGACTTGCTATTTAATAGTTTAAACTTGGGAGACAGTCCAAAATAAATGGGGCCCTATGCAGCTGCAGACCGGAAACAGTCATCAACAATCAAACAGCATTGCACACCCTCTACATGCTGGTCATCAGCTTGTTCGCACACTGCTGTGGGATTGCATCCCATTTGTTGTAAGTCAGCCAATGTGGTTGTGTTGGTTACTTTGGCATGAAGAACATGCTCAAGTTGATCCCTACTCCCAAATTCTGGAAGAACTCCCTGCTCTGTGGGGGCGAGTTCAGTCCCAGACTCATATGGGATTGTCACTGGTTGCAGAATCTCATCTTGATATCTCTCTATACGTAGATTGACCCCAGTGATGACAAGCCTTGTTTTTGCAGTCAGGGAGATTCTGCAGATCTGTAGAGGACTGCCTACAGTTCCTGAAAACTCACAGGGTGGAGAAATTGTCTTCTTGTTGTGTCGTCTTCTTGGGACTTTGCAGCCTGTCTCTGACATCCCCTGCTAGAAGGAACGTGACCTTTGAGTTGGTGATGGTACAAGGGCTCACTTCAAATAATTCTGCAACGTGGTTTTGCAGGACACCAGTTTGAAGTACCTCTATGGCATGGGCCTCATCCAGATCAGTCAAACATGGCAGCAGATTTCAACTGACCACTGTAGTGGGGTCCATTTCCCACTGGTGTTGATAATCAGGTGCCAGTCAGGCACCTAGTTGTCAGCACCTGGGGTACCAGAACCTAAAAACAAGAGTCAATAGCGTAATAAGCTGTTTGGCATTGGCAGAGAAGATTTGGCATGTTTTTTATGCTTGTTACCCACATGCTCAATTCTGCTGATCAACCCAGAGATCTTATAAATGTGGCATCATTTAATGGGAAATAAACAGGTTTTCCAATGGTATAAAATTTTTTGCATTGTTACAACAAAGATATAACCAAACACAAATTTGAAAACAGCAAAACATCAAATTCCCCATCAAAATTAGCAATCATTTTCAGCTAATTGCTGAGCAAGTACAATGCTGTTTGAGCATTCCCCGTCAACAATGCAGAACACCCACTGAAATGCTGCCGGTCTAGAACCATAGGAGGTTATTAATCTATGAATAGAGGTGATTGCAGTCTGGCTTCAGGTGAATCATCTGCTCTTCCTTTTCAGTTCTTAACAGGTGCAAGAGTAACTGCTTTAGTTACCCTGGAGACAGCGATTTTAAAGGGCAGACGAATCCGCTCCCAGATCAGTCGGGTTAATGGGAAAAGGCTAAGCTTTGCTGTAAAGTGCATGCTGCCACAGCAGAAAATGACATTTTGTGACAGCCTTGAGCTTCACATGAGACAAGCAAATGCTGCTTTATGTTTATTTCACCTTGTTGGACATTTATGTGCAATCTTTGTATCAATTTCCACAATAGCTGTATTTTAAAGCTTAGAAACCTTGTGCATTAAATGGACTCTAAAGAATACAAACAGACGGTAGCTCTGTGCCTCACCTGAATTCTCTTATGCTTAGCTCCTTCCCCAGACTCATGTGTTATTTACTGTTCAGACTTTATATAGGCAAAAAGCATCTATTATTCTACTTATAGCTTCATACTGTAGGCATCTTTGATATGTCAATTTACAGCAATCACTGTGTTTAAGCTGCAAAGTGGTGCTTAGACAGTATGCCTCAGTAGCAAGGCTATTACTGAGCTACTGGAAAACAATGAAAGGCTGAAAGTTTCCTTCATAACTTGAATCCTTGGATCCAGAATCCTGATCCAGATCTTGGATCATGATTACTTTGTGATTTTGTGTGTGTGTATGTGCAAAATTCCTGAATCCTAATCCAAATCAGCTCCAAAGTTTTAACAAACAAACACCTTCTTCTTAGAGGTGATATTGTTTTACTGTAATCAGATTAGAGTTCAGATTTTGCCCATGGTGCAACTTAAAACAACTCACTACATTATCATATCAGTCAGTGCAGTTGGATAAACAGACTGGACAATGTGATGTTTTCTCTGGGCCAACCTCTGGGCTCCTTGTCAAAGTAATTACGCAAATCAGCCTCTGCAGTTTATCCTTGTGTGCAATGACCAGACATGCCAGATACCTTCACAGTTCTAATTGATAGAAACATATTGCAAGCTCTCGCCTATTATCACCACTGCCTCCTACTCGAGGCCCCCCTCGTAAAAAGTGGCTGATGTTTGTTTTCAGTGCTTTTTTATCCTTTATTTCATATGTGTACATCAGTTCTTCATTAACTGCCTTTTTATAGACAGGGGGTTAAAAGCTGTTTTCTGGTGCGAATCAATAGTCCGACATGTGCTGTTACCATACGTGGCTTTAATTTAATTAGCAATAATCTGTAATCTGCGCAGCACAGTAACCAACCATGCATGCAACATAATATACCAACACTAGTCAGATGCTACATGTGATCAGAATGTTAAGTTGCACTATCCATGAAGTTACACAGACCTAGAGACCTGCTGGCAACCATCTGGCAATCACCAGGTGCTAGGGAAAAGTATGTTCCAAGACCAATTGGCAAGTGATCGCACCAGTGTGAAACTGGTCAAAAAGGGGTGTACAGTGCAGCTCCTTGCGAGTACTTTGGTCACTTGTCAAAGTAATTACACAAATCAGCCAGCAAACCTCCAGCTAGACATTGCTGTGGTTGCCTGTAATTTGCATGGAAGATTTTGTCTGCAAAAATTCCAAGCTGCTTACCAAGCAGCACTGAAATTGTGAAAAGTGCACTGCAAACCAGAAAAAGAGATATCAAAGTGAAAGTTGCACCTCTTGAAATTTGTTGGCTGTAATTTTTAATCTGAAAGTGAAAGTGATTGAGTCACACTTTTTCAAATTCCACTGCAGCCTGGAGATTAGAATGGAAAGTGTTTGTAGACAATTTGGCATCTTCTATAAAAACTATGGGCAGCTGTGACAATCTACTGGAGTCCAATGCAATTACAAGAAGGTTTTGGGTGCATTGTGTTCTCTATGGCCAATTTTACCTGGAAACAACCAGCAACCTCCAATACTGGCCGATAGGTTAGGGAATAAACATTTTCTGATATAATAGTAACAGTCCTCCCACTGTTTTTCAATACAAAGTCCTTTTTTGATTATATGCTTGAGGTTCTCCTTCACTCTAAGAAACCACTGATCCTTTAACTTTAATTTAGAGGAAGAGGAAAAAGTTGCAGAACTCCAAATAGAGGGAATGTAGAGGGGATGGTGAATTTGTTGGTGTGCAGAAAACTTTCAGTGCATGCTTCTGTTCACTCTTGTGACCTGATGTGTGGCCTCTTAGCTAAAGGTGGTGCAAAGACCCACTTCTCATCAACTGTCGTGATCTTGTACAAGAATTGTGTCAGTTTGATACGAGATTTCATGTTTTGTCCTTGGTAAATGAAAAATATATGAACATATGAGCTTAATGAAGTTGCAAAATGTTTTCAGGTTTGTATATAGGAGAGTTACAGAATTAAGACAATAAATTTAAGATATAGTACGCAAAGTATAGCATTTAAATAAGAAATTGCTTTACCTATTAACTTTGAAAAGCGATTATATTCCCACATTGCATTTGCAGCTTGTCATCACTTTTCAGTTTATGGGAATTTCAAGCATTTATAAAGGAAATAACCCAATAAAGATACAATGACTATGACTTTGATTTTGAGCTTTAAAAGAACAGCGTTTCACTGTCGAATGAAATTATATACACTGGCAGGTCGATACTTAAACATCCTGCATTGTTGTGTAAAGTTGCTTCTTAAGAAATGTATACAGAGAGAAGAAATACTATATTTCCTTTTTGATTTGTGGTAGGATTTAAGGGCATGCATATTGGTCATATATCTGCCATTTATCCTGCCAATAATTCCATCACAGCAAAAAATAATTCCCTGTAGGATGATTGACTTGTAATTGTAGCCATGACTCTTAGTGTGTCCCTCTTTTCAGGACTTGACTGAATAATTTATGCATGAGTAAAACGATCAGTTGTAAAGCTTTTAGATCCAAGTGCAGTTTCCATTTTTGCAATAGCATCCTTCAAGGGTCATGGCCTATGTCTTGTTGTACGATACCAACTTGAAAGACTGAACGGTGGATGAAAACAGAATAGTAAGGAGGCTTGGAGAGACAGTCAAGGGGGAAGACAGATTCAGTGTGAACAAAGGGAGTAAAAAAACAAAAGACAGAGTGACAGAACGGTGGGAAGTATATGCTGTTTGTCAGCGTAAGGAGAGCAAATTGTCAGTTTTTGTGCTGCATCAGTGAGTGATGGCTGCCATTATCCCACCCAATGGGCATTAGCAGGCAATATTAGCATACTCTTTCCACACCCAAATGAAACAGACAGATTTCTCCACAGTGAGAATACCTAGAGCCAGCATTGGAAAATGGGGTGTGAAAACACACGAGGCATACAGATTGGCTGGGGTATAAAAAGAGAAGCTTAAAGAGACTAGGTTAGGAAAAAAGAAAAGAAAATAAAGAGAGGAGGAAAGGAGCAAGTGTCACTGCACAAAAAAGACAGTGCCTTCTTGGCACTGTCTTTTTTCCTCTCAGAGAAAGAGAGGAAATTAGAACAAAGGAACCGAGTGGCCCTGCTGTTTCAGAACTTCCTACAGTGCTTTAAATACAGTGGTCTCTCAACATAGACCACACAGTGAGATCTGACATCCATTGAACAAAGTGGCTGAGGCAGATATGGTGGTGTGGGGCATTGCGGTGGGATGTGCATGATGAGAGTCGTAATTATAGAACAAGAACACCTCAGTCGCTCTCTTAACACAGAGGGAAACTACCTGTAATTGTTTTAGCAGTGAGAATAAGTGTGTATACGTGTGTGTGTGTGTGTGTGTGCGTGCGTGCGTGCGTGCGTGTGTGTGTGTGTGTAGAAGAAAGATGGTAATGTACTAAAAATCCACTTTGCTGAAGATCAATTTAATTCTGGAGACTATAGCAACCCCGACTTTTGGAAACTTTTTTGCCTTTTACTTTAAAATATTGTCAGATAGAAAAATATAAAAGTAGATTATAAGACAACCTGGGAGATCACAAATTAATGGCTTTGTTTGGAAAGGTTCATCATTTGAAATTATTACAAACTGCTGCACTGCCTAATTAATAATCTCCTCCCACCTGTAATATCTACAATATGTACAGTCCAAAACAAATTGTTTATCCCATTTCTGTCTCTGTAGGGACCATAACAGATGTTCATTAATGATGCATATTTACAGTCCCATTTGCAGTATAGCAAACACCACAGAGACTTTTACTCCCAGTTGTCACTTTTGTTTTTCCAAGCGATGCTATCATGTAGCAAAGAGTTTTCCCCCCAACTAAGCAATTGGTACCGTTCATGTGCTCAAGAACATTATTACTGTGACTCAAATCATGCATATCTACCTGCTATTTTAAGTGCACAAGTGTGTGTATTTACAAGTGTTACACTACTAGCTACCTGGATGGTGTTTTTATAATAGTCTAAAGGTTGAGGGTGGAAGGCTGATCTCCATCCAGGCAGTGATGCAGACGGGGAATGATCACCAATCCCTTTTCTGCTAGTAGGAGGAGGTTACACTGTCATCTGCAATGATGATTCCAGTGCTAGCAGGATTATTAGCTAGCTAGCTAGTTTAACACACTGTGTTTATGTATATTAATTATTGTCTTCAATATAGACAAATTACAGAAACAAACCAAATTCAGAAAACAATCTGGGACACTGTAAAATCAAAATATAAAAATGTTTAAAAAGTAAGAGGTACAAAAAAGAAATGACTTTAGGAAAATTGCACGTAATCAGGTTGATTAGCAACAGGCCAGCAACATGACTGGGTATAAAGAGCATCTCACGTAGGCCGAGTTTCTCAGAAGTAAAGACGGGCAAATTTCATCATTCTGCAAAGATGGCATCTACAAATTGTGGAACACTTCCAGAAATTGCAAATGCAGGTTAAAGCTCTATTATCCAAAGAAGAAGCCCTATGTGAACATGATCCATAACTTCATCTGTGTGAATGGAATTGGCTGCTTGGGTATCTGAAAGAGCACTATCAGTGCTCAAAGCAACAAATGCATTTTCTTATTTTTAAACATCTGATGTTTTCTACCTTCTATTGTGAGTAAAATATGGGTTTTAAGAGATTGTTAAATGCTTGACAAGTTGTAAATGTTTGCTGCAGCAAGTGTGTGAGTCAAGGTCAAATGTTGGATATGTCATCTTAGACAACTTCACAACTTAGACATCACACATGTGAAATACACCCACTGTGCTATTAAGTGTATAGTGTCCAAAATGAGACACAGTGAATCAATATGTCTGTATCCAGCAGCCCATACTAACTGGGCAAGATGTTGGCCTTTCATTGTTTTTATCATCTGTCTGTGGAAGCAATCATCTTCTCAATGGGGCCCCCTCTTCACATTTACATCCGTCCACTGGTGTTTTTCTAAGAAGAATAATTTGTGTCATCCATCGCTGGAGAAAGTTGCAGTTTGTCTGACACAGTGTATGACAAAGCTAGCAAATTAAAGAGCCATTATTACTGAGTAAATGCCCTGTATAGGTTATATCCTCCATATTGATCAGTTTCCCCAACTGGTACAATCCAAGCAAGCAGTCATAAGGGCCCAGGAAATTATAGTGATTAAAGCTTCCTGAGAAGAGTTGCTATAAAAGCATTTTATTTTGCCATAGCGGTTTACTGGTCGAGGCTGCATATTTTGGCAGATAAATACATGAGTAGGCATGAAATATAATGGTTGTGGTTTTATGAGAAACTAAAGTGCAATCTAGAAAGCATGACAAATTAATGGCAGAGCTGTTATTGATCAATAACACTGTCAAATAGTCTATCCTATGATTATTGTGTGATTGGACGGTAAAGAATATATTAAAATCTTATTGTCTGGTCAGTAAACTTTATGGCTAAAAAATAATGTCTGGTGCAGAAATACTAAAGCTTTTTACTCAGAGGACTTTACTTCAATTTGCAGTGTAGAATAATTTAACGTTCAAGTGAAACAAAATATGTTTTCCAGACACTCAGAAATGCCATTATTTTTGTGGCACAAACAGGACAACATGCTGGCACCTGCATGTGACAAGATGAAGCCGCTGAGATGGATTTTGTTCAGTAAGTGATTCACAGTCCCCTGGGCCTTCAATCAATGTTATTTTTCCTCTGAGATTTGTAATGGCATGCATAATGACACTTTTTACTCACTTTTTTTTAATGTCAGAGAAGCTAAGAGAATGACGCAGGAAAGCAAACCATTATCAAAAAATGGCATGCTGAGTCAGATGTAGAGAGGGCGTTTGTGCACTCTCAAACAGTAGGCCAGGTACGAAAATCTCTTCAAATGCTGCACTTTCTTTGTCAGTCATGTCCACACTGGATTGCACAGACTATGGCTGAAATAGCAGAGAAATTCAGACAGTCTTAGCCGTTTCAAACAGAACCAAGACATAATACAGCCGACAACTACCCAGACGTCACCGGCTGTGGCTCACCTACTCTGTCATTCTCTCTTAAGCGTCCTTATCTGTATAAAGCAAGTCGACAATATGAAGGCTGCAAAGTAATCAAAACAAAGCCCTAGCTGTGTACATTTGATCAAGGAGAGAGGCGAGGTGACGAGAGGTGAAGCTGAGAAAACTGTAATTCTGGGCTTTTTTTTCTCACAGGAAAAGTAGAAATGAACTGAAGATGCCAAGGTGTCAGCACCGAAAGGAGATTATTTGTTTTCAGAGCCGGATGAGGGCAGAAGCACAAGGCCCGCGTTAAGAGGCAGAGAGCTGATGCGGAGATGCCAGGAAAAATCATTTTCTTTTCAGCCTGTTTGTCTTCACTACAAGCACAGGCACAGCTACAGATAGATTACTGGAGGAGCCTATGGAAACTAGAGATGGCACGATACCACTTTTTTATGTCCGATACCGATACCGATATCATAAATTTGGATATCTGCCGACACCGATATGAATCCGATATAATGTTTTTTAATCAACAAAACTGTTTTTTAAATATCTTGCTGCATTTTGTATAAGTTCATACTCAAGTTTAAAACAACAACTACACTAAAGCTATTCTGTTATACCTGTATGCAAAAAAAATATTTCATAGTTCAGCAATACTGATCAATCTAATAAACTCAAACCTGCACCATCCTCCCTATTCTGGTATTTTAAAGAGTACTTAGCATAAATATTAAGCAACCTAACTAATAGGGTTCCAACTCCCAGCAACAACAAAAATAAATAAATAAAAAATAGGGAACCACCCCTCACGCTCCACCTCATGATGCTTAATCGACGTAATCAACCTTAATTTGATGCAGTGTGAAAAAAAAATGCACAGAAATCAATTATTTTTCAAGAAATATTAAATAGATTCAACATCTTTCTTCAACAAAATTGCAGACTGCACAGATGGTACCTTCCCAAAGGAAAAGGTACTATAGCTTACTAGGGTATATTAGACTTAACAGTTACTATATACAATAATGGACTTCTATACATTTTACATCAGATTAAAACTTTGGGTGTAAGATTCAGATAAATATTAAATAATTAAAAGCTCGACATTTTAAATGAGAATAAGAAAGAAAATTATGTCTTTGTGCCCCCTTTTCCCTGTTAATGCCCTATCGGCCCCCCTGGCTAAACTTTGTTAGATCCGCCCCTGCACAGTTACCAGCGTCAGCTACGTAGAAAAAGATCCTGGTGTAGAAAGTAATATTAAATAAATTCTAACAACAGCTTATCAAGCTTAAACGTGCTGCTGTTGTTCAGCCGCTGGTTTCCTCTTTCTGGTGCAAAGTGGGCCAAAAACAAACAAGAGACACGGACTTGCGACAGAAAAGCCGATCAGCTGATCATTAAGCAGTTTCATGATTGAAGTAGCAGCCGGAGAGCGAGAGGCAGTCGCTAGTTAAGCTTAACGCAGGAATGCTTTACAAACATTCAGAGATGGACTTACACACTTGCTTTACTTCTCTCGGGGTAACTTTGTCAGAGATGAAATGCTGGGTTGCTAGCGAAGCTCCACATGCTATCCAGACCACCGACAGGTCCCGCATGCCACAGCCGCTCTATCACGTGATGCATACTGCTCCGACATGCTAACGTTCTGAGGTGAGTTACGGCGTGTTGCAAGTTTTGTGAGGTGCTTTCGTGATATTTAATGGATCGGATTACATTTTTTATTTTTCTCCGATATCCGATCCAGTAATTTAGGTCAGTATCGGACCGATACCGATACGTAATATCGGATCGGTCCATCTCTAATGGAAACCAAGGGGTAAGGGAGCGTGTGGGCCGCAGCCTCCGTTTGAGACGAGAGGTCAGTGTAACAATCGCAGTGTAACAGCCCAACATGAACTACAAAGAGATACAAAACAGCAACAATTCAAAGACACGAAAAATGACTATACAAAGGCAAAAATACAGTTTGAAAGAGACGCAAAATGTCATTGTCACACCTAGTGTCTTGCTCTTGTGCGTCTGGGTCTGTGCACAAGGGTTTGTTCTTTCATAATCTGTCTAGTGCACAGCACATGCAAACACACTCTTTGGTTTTTCCAATAGCAACAATTCAGCAACAATACTGGTGAATATAACGTGTCAGAGGGAACAGGTAAGATTCCACCTCCAGTTAGCTCTAAACCCCTATACTTTTGTGTGTTTGCCTCCTCTCCCGCTTTGTTTTTTATTGGAGCGGTGACAGCTTGGCAAGGCAGTGTGAATCAGATTGCAGGAAATGATTGTGCTTTTCCATCAACACAACTGGTGAATGCGCTCATTGTGCCCGTGATTGTAAGAGCGCTGACAATTGATTTAAAAAGATCTTTTCCCTATTATGTCTGCAAAGCCTGGAGTATGATGCTATCTCCCACCTATTCTCAACCATCTTTTAAACACCTCCTACAGACATTTCTGTCATTTTTTTTGTCCAGATTGAACTAAATGAGAATAGATGTCACGGAGTTACATTTTTGGGAAATGGGGACAGCTTATGACTCTTATTCTAAATCAGCTCCATCAGTTCAGTGAACTCCGCTTCTCGCCGTGACAGCAGAATATGTGTGGGTGACAGTACAAACAAAGGTGAATCGATGCATTTCCCCAAGGAAGGGGGGAAAAAAAGACAGGTTGAGAGGAAGACAGAGTGAGAGCAAGTGAGGGAGAGAAAAGACTGAGAGATGAAGGTGGCAGCGTGACATAGGGAGTGTGACAGTGTCATGGAGACTGGTTTCATCGTTTCTCCCCAGCGCCCTAGGGAGATCATTAGCTCACAATATGGAGTCTATCAATCCTCACAGAATACCACTCTCCCCTCCAGATACATGTCCCGTCTGTCTACTGCTCTCTCTGTCTATCTGTCTGTTTGTCTGCATGGCGTTCATAGATGTACGTTCGGCGTCGTGAAAATCGGGTTAGTGGGAAACGCATGGTATTTTATCTAGCCTTTGGCGCTATGTCACAGAAAACGGAGTAGCTAAAAGAGTAGTTATTATCCTTTATGAAAGCTGGACTCCCACTCTGTGTGTGTGCCTGTCAGAGTCCTGCCTTTTTTCCTCTGACTTGGGTGAGTTTAAAGAGTTTATCAACCATATGTTGAAGAAAAAAAAAGAGATTTCAAATGCCAGAGCATCATGGACAGTTACAGTATAGCACACAGTTATTATTACGACCGTCTGTCGCCGTTCAAGCACCAGATTTGTTTTGGGAGCGCTTGCGAAGAAAATTAAAAATAAGAACTAATACACATGTACGGTTTCTTTCAGCCTTTGCAATTAGGAGGACAAAGTCATTTGCAATTTGGGAAAGGTCATAAGATAAGATGAAAAAGAGCCATCACGTCCTACACTGCTTACATTTTCTTGATATATCCTTGTTGGGTAAGCATCGGGCCATTTTAGTGTTTACATTCGACTGCACATCTAGGCAAATACTTGAGTGATTGTTATCTGATTGCCTAAGATGCCAAGAAAAAAGTATAAAGTGGGACAGAGAGGCACAGCAGCTGAGGTGAAAGTGTCTTTTACCTATTTTCAGATGTTCAGCTATGTATTCTTTGGAGTATCAGCTGTGTAATCCACTTCTTACTAGAGGTGAAATACCCCACGATGCAATATTATCACAATACTTTACTTGCAACTATTCCCAACTATGGGAATATAACCATGCAACCAGAAGGCAGCCAGTTAAGTTGAGTTCCCTAAAGTTGTGCTCATTGACAAAGACTCATCCAGACAGATCAGCAACATTTATAAATTAGACAGCAGTTATTTGCAAATCTCTCTGAGATTCCTTGCAGTTGGTCCAAGTGAGAATGGGACTGTTCGCAGAAAGTTCGCCTCCTATCAGGTGACCTGTGCACCTATCTTGCAGTGCTGCATGAGTGCGCAATACCCCAAACCATTTAGTCACCACACATTGCGGTTGATAGCAGAATGTGAAAAAGTTAAATATAATCACCAGCCAGCTACTGAGGAAGTCGCTGTCCTGTTTTTACTCCTGTAAAACCAAGATAGCCATTAGCTTGCATAAGCTTGAATAAGGAGGTAGCGTTGCTGCTAATTATTTAACTGTTTCAGGATGGCTTATGAGATGAGCCCTCCTGTTTGTAGTATTCCTAGAGTATTTTAATTTATTTAACATAAATATCAATATTTGTTGCGTCATTGATTCCCCCCACCTCCCCACCGCTACCTTCTGCTCATGCAGTGACAGGCTTCAGCCACAACATACATGAAATTCACTGAAAAATACAATCCCAGTCCTGCTACTATGCATGCAATAGTATCGTGTGTTTTTTTGTTTTTGTTTTTAAAGAAATAGTAGAGCTGTTAAATCACAGCTTTACTATTTTTACTAACCTTAAATGTAAGGCTTGTTCAACCCAGACTCTGTATAGCCTTGTACCATCTTATCTCAAAGTGCACACACTATGTATTAAAAATACCTGAACTGACCCTGTCACATTGTTTGCTCCAACATTTAGAAAGTATGCAGCGATAGGGCTGTGGAAGATAATGCTCTAATGACCCTGGTGGCAAAGAGAGGAATGTGTCCCTAATTGGAAGGCGATGTCATAGACACACACATGCACACACACATGCATGCATTCACACACTCATGTGAGCACACACATGCACACGCACCCAAAGAGACCCTCTGGGAGGTAATCTCTCTTCCTGTTCCGGCTATGCCTGGTCAGCCAAGCGGAGCTGCCACCTCATTGTGTCCTTCTGTACCAAGGCTCTGTATGGTCTTTCTGCAAGCAGAGAGAGAGGGAGAGAGAGGGAGAGAGAGGGAGAGTCTGTCCATCTCCTCCAAGGCACACACAACACACACAGACGCACAAAGGGCCGCATGGAGCCCGATGCCCTCCAGTACAAACAAAAAGATTTTACAACAGCTGCAGCAGCTGATTCATAGTCTGCCATTTTCTGTGTATGTGTCTGTGTGGTGTATCTGCGGTGGTTGCTTGCATGTTTCATTAAAAATCTATGGCTAAATTATAGAAGTAGAGCTCAAAGTTAATAATAAAATAAACAACAGAGTCTGGTGTGCAGCATGTAACGTATTTGGTCAATTTGGTTGTAATTTTCAGTCCATAAAAATACCCCATGTGTTCCTTGTAATACTTTAGCTGCTATAGCTTTTTTTGTAAATTATATTTTAGAAGAAATTAGTATTTTATGTAAAACATAAAACCTGCTTTTATTTTAGAGAAAAATTATTTCCTCTTCATATGTTGTAGTGTTATTAAGGATGTGGGCTGTATCAGAGAGTATCCTAACATCCCCTTTATATATCTTCATTTTACATTATTTTGGTTTTGTTTGGTCAGTAATGTAAAATTGAATAGATCTTTTTTTTCTAATGCTAGACCGTGTAGACTATGTAAAAGATGCTACTGTGCCGTAAATTGATATATAATGCAAGAAGTGGAAGCTAGGATAGTCTATTAAACAGCTGTTATTACAAATTATAAATAATAGGATGAAACATTACTTTTTCTTTCATCTAAAATATGCAGAACTAATTAACTTAAAAGCATTAACAGTATAGTGTACATCACAGCATAATCTTTGTTTTGTAAAACCATTGAAGCACTCATTTAAAAACAATATATAATTTCTATGTCCTTTAAAAAAAAAAACAACGAAAACAAAACAAAAAACTTGGGTAATTATTCATATATACTGAAAATTACACCATACAGGGAGTGCAGAATTATTAGGCAAGTTGTATTTTTGAGGAATAATTTTATTATTGAACAACAACCATGTTCTCAATGAACCCAAAAAACTCATTAATATCAAAGCTGAATGTTTTTGGAAGTAGTTTTTAGTTTGTTTTTAGTTTTAGCTGTTTTAGGGGGATATCTGTGTGTGCAGGTGACTATTACTGTGCATAATTATTAGGCAACTAAATATATACCCATTTCAATTATTTATTTTTACCAGTGAAACCAATATAACATCTCCACATTCACAAATATACATTTCTGACATTCAAAAACAAAACAAAAACAAATCAGCGACCAATATAGCCACCTTTCTTTGCAAGGACACTCAAAAGCCTGCCATCCATGGATTCTGTCAGTGTTTTGATCTGTTCACCATCAACATTGCGTGCAGCAGCAACCACAGCCTCCCAGACACTGTTCAGAGAGGTGTACTGTTTTCCCTCCTTGTAAATCTCACATTTGATGATGGACCACAGGTTCTCAATGGGGTTCAGATCAGGTGAACAAGGAGGCCATGTCATTAGTTTTTCTTCTTTTATACCCTTTCTTGCCAGCCACGCTGTGGAGTACTTGGACGCGTGTGATGGAGCATTGTCCTGCATGAAAATCATGTTTTTCTTGAAGGATGCAGACTTCTTCCTGTATCACTGCTTGAAGAAGGTGTCTTCCAGAAACTGGCAGTAGGACTGGGAGTTGAGCTTGACTCCATCCTCAACCCGAAAAGGCCCCACGAGCTCATCTTTGATGATACCAGCCCAAACCAGTACTCCACCTCCACCTTGTTGGCGTCTGAGTCGGACTGGAGCTCTCTGCCCTTTACCAATCCAGCCACGGGCCCATCCATCTGGCCCATCAAGACTCACTCTCATTTCATCAGTCCATAAAACCTTAGAAAAATCAGTCTTGAGATATTTCTTGGCCCAGTCTTGACGTTTCAGCTTGTGTGTCTTGTTCAGTGGTGGTGGTCTTTCAGCCTTTCTTACCTTGGCCATGTCTCTGAGTATTGCACACCTTGTGCTTTTGGGCACTCCAGTGATGTTGCAGCTCTGAAATATGGCCAAACTGGTGGCAAGTGGCATCTTGGCAGCTGCACGCTTGACTTTTCTCAGTTCATGGGCAGTTATTTTGTGCCTTGGTTTTTCCACACGCTTCTTGCGACCCTGTTGACTATTTTGAATGAAACGCTTGATTGTTTGATGATCACGCTTCAGAAGCTTTGCAATTTTGAGACTGCTGCATCCCTCTGCAAGATATCTCACTATTTTTGACTTTTCTGAGCCTGTCAAGTCCTTCTTTTGACCCATTTTGCCAAAGGAAAGGACGTTGCCTAATAATTATGCACACCTGATATAGGGTGTTGATGTCATTAGACCACACCCCTTCTCATTACAGAGATGCACATCACCTAATATGCTTAATTGGTAGTAGGCTTTCGAGCCTATACAGCTTGGAGTAAGACAACATGCATGAAGAGGATGATGTGGACAAAATACTCATTTGCCTAATAATTCTGCACTCCCTGTAGATTCAGCAAAATTACACGTCAAATGGGCGACTGTTAAGTGAATGCCAGCAGCACTGTATCTGATCATCACTGTCTTCTACACCAAAAAAATTAAACAGAGATGGACACATTATTCCAGAACAAAATTAAATCAGTTGCTGAAGAGGGATTGTGAAATTGTGGTGGTGGCTTGTTGAGCTGAAGCCTAAACTTTTACACGTGCAGTGCTGTGAAAAGAGATTTTTTTTTGCATATTTGTCACACTTAAATGTTTCAGATGATCAATCAGATTTTAATATTAGAAAAAGACAACCTGAGATGCAAAATGCTTCTTCTTTTTTTAACGATGACTTCATTTATTGGAGGAAAAAAAGCCGTTTAAACCTTCCTTTCTCTGTGTGAAAAGTAATTGCCCCCTAAACCTAATAAATGGTTGTGCCATTCTTGGCAGAAAGAACTGCAGTCAAGCATTTGTGATAACTGGCAGTCAGTCTTTCAGTTCACTGCGGAGGAATTTTGGCTCACTCTTATTTGCAGAATGGTTTTAATTTGGTCATATTGGAGGGTTTATATGCTTGCATGGCCTGTTTAAGGTCATGCCAGAGTATCTCAATCTGATTTAAATCCAGACTTAACTAAGTCACTCAATTTAGATATTGTAGGCATTCAGAGGTGGACTTGGTGGTGAGTTTGGATTATTGTTCTGCTGCATATGCTGGACATTCTCCTGCAGGATTTTGTAGTAGAGGTTCCATCAATTAGAGCAAGTTGTCCAGGTCCTGAACAGTGTTGGTCAAGTTACTTGAAAAAGGTAATCAATAACTAATTACTGATTACTTCCCCCCAAAAGTAATCCTTTTACTTTACTGATTACTTATTTTCAAAAGTAATTAATTACTTAGTTACTTAGTTACTTTTTAAAAACACGATTTACAACCTGAATAGGTGATAAAGCAAGAGATCTTTTAGCCCAATTCTACTTTTTCTGCATAATCCATCATACAAAATGTAATCAAATGGAAAAGTCTCTTTTTAAAACTTGTTTTATCAGTTTTAATCTTTTAACTTTATGCATCAATCAAAAAATAAATTATATGCAACATTCTCTGACTGGAAGAAATTTGTTTAATATTTAAACCTATTTTCTGCACATTCCAGCACATAAAATAAAATTTTTTTTGTGTTTACACTCAGTCTTTCAAATAAATGCAAGTGAAACACAGCAGAAAATAAATAAAATCAAACACTCAGCGGTTCTGTTGCTCTATTTTCACCTGTTTAGAAGGCGGATGTTTGCCCTGGTGCAGGTGTGCCGCAGCAGTCAGTTGAAGAATCCACAAGTTTGTCTGTGAATTTCCCATTACGTGGCAGCGCACTCAGTGCTTGCTTGGAAGTTAAGGAATTTTTTCACTGTAAAAAGAGGTTTTCTTCCCACGCAGTGAACAGCGGACGCTAATGTTTTTGTTACTTTTTACGGAATCAAACTCAAAGTAAGGTCAGTACTTCCACGCTTTAAACGCTGCACACTCATACTCTCTCCCGCACTCGATGTATTATCCATTGTTGATCTGCACACAGCTGTTGCCACGAATGTCGCACTCGCTTACGTCACAATCATGAGACATTCTCACAGAAAAAATCAATAACGCAGCATGCTTACAGGAAAGTAACAGTAATCTAATTACCTTTTTTTGCAATAGTAATCCCTTACTTCACTCGTTACTTGAAAAAAGTAATCGGCCATCGCACCACCTCCACCATGTTTGACTGTTGGTAAAGTGATCTTTTTATGAAACGCTGTCTTTGTCATTGAATCATACGCTCTGACATGAATTGACTCAAATGAGGCGTGCAGTCCTTCAGATGTTTTTCTGAGTTCATTTGGGTTAGTTTGTCAGACAGTTTGTATCGAAGCCATTTCTTGATTCAACATGTCTGGTAGTAATGGGGCCTTGGTGTGGATAGTGAGATTGAACTCCTTTTCAAAACGTAGAGAATTAAATTCATGATCCCTTTATGAAGGAAATCATCATTTAAAAACTGCATTTTGTATTTACTCAGGTTATATTTGTCTAATTTAATAAAATGTGTTTGATGATTTGAAACATGTAGGTGTGACAGAAAGAAAGAATTTGGGAAGGGGTGAATATCTTTTTCATAGCACTGTATAAAAAAAAATCCTTACAATTTTTATGCAAACATTCATCCTCTTTTTATTGTATGACTACATAATATGTTAAAAAAAAAACATGGGAAAGTGGAGATGCCACTAATGTGACTTATGTATTCATTTTCATTCCAGACATGCAGCAGTCAAAAGGCACTTGGAGGTCAAATAAAGGGAAATGAGGCCGGCAATATGAAACACAAACTCACAACACATCAATACATGTTTAACAGATATCAACAACGCCATAAATGTAAATTAAAATGATATGTGGGGAGCAATAAATATGATGTATAATGGCTTCGCTTCTCCAGAAGGACCAATATTTTTTTTAACTTCCACCCTCCCTCTCTGCTCACCCACACATTTACACATTTACATACAAAACAATTTCATCACCAAGACTGGATGCAGACAAAATATAAATAAATTTTGCATTTTTTCCATATCATTTACTTCATAATCTGTATGTGGCATTCAGCACTCTTTTAGTTTACTTTCTTCAGTTTTTCAATCTGTTTCACCTACCAGGTTTTTAAAAATTCATTAACGTTTTGTGCAAAACAGTCCTGGGAGTCTCTTATTGATTTCTTATTAATAAGTTGTTTGTCGTAATAAATTATTTCACTCTTAAGGCAAGAAATATGTAAAGTTGGAATGCACTTGGCGAAAAGAAATGCCCTGAGGTGCCACAACCAGCAGAGAGGAAAAATATGTCTTTATTCACTTGCTGAAAAAACAATGTTGAAGCAATCGTTAACTGTCATTTGCTACAACTCATAAATTTATATTGTCGTGCTCAATCAGGTTTCTCCCTGAGTGGTTCACTTGTGATCGATAACTGTGTATGTATGAATGTGTATGTGTAATAAAAAAAATGGGTTGCAACTGACAAAATACATTTTTCGAAGATTAAATCAGTGTAAAGTAAATACAGATAACAAAGGTGCTCCGGAAATATGTTACATCCATGAGTATATCAGCATACCTGGTTAGCTGTTTCAGATAGGCTAAACTGTTACTGACTAATAAGGGCACTTCATGGAAATTTGATCTGATATTCATCTATTTTCTTAGCTGGAACTGCAGGGGCTGGGTACCAGTCCATCACAGGGCAAGATGTAGAATTACCAGTCCATTAGAGGGCTAATGCAATGCCACAGATGATTCCACACTCTCACATCCACATCTACAGCCAACTTTGAATCATCAGTTAATCTGACATGCACATTTTTGGCTTGTGGGAGGAAACAGAGTGCTCATACTAAACATGGCTATAGTCAACACAAGCACAGACCTCTGGTCGTTAGGCTTTACCCAGCTGGTATTCAAACCTTTTGTTTGAAAGGGGCAGCCAGTGAGAAGAAAGCTAGCTTAAAAGTAGCATAGTCTTAAAAGAAGAGGAGCTTTAATGGTTTGTTTAAAACATAGATGAACTGAGAGGCTGTGCCAAGGCCCAGTGTGAGATAACATACAATTCTACTCTAACAGAATATAAAATGCTTGAATAAAAATACAATATGGATTTGATATATAGTTCCCCCTTTAAAATTCACATATTTCTCCTCTTCACAGTCAGCAGGCTCTGCAGGACCACATTTTCCTCGCGCCACATTATTTGATCATTCTCTTAATAAATACAAAACTTAGTTTCTTTCCTTCTCTGTGTTGCTAACCCATGAGCCAGAGCTGCAACATATGGGGTCTCATCCGGGATCAATCAGTCAATGTGCCATGTGACTTTGTAGCATCTGCAAAATTAAATGAATGCCAGTTTTAGTGAAAACAAATATAAAGGATGAGAAGAATAAGTGCTTTCATAACTGCATGGTAAACTGTAGCTTTTACCTTGATTTCTTTATTTGAACAGTTTAGCATTACACTGCCAGACCCCAAATTTATCAAAGAGACACAGCAGAGCCAAAGACAGGTTTGTTTATTCTGTACATTTTTCTTCTTTTGTTTTTTTTTTGGGGGGGGGGGGGGGATTCAGAATGTTTTTATGCTGGAGCCTCAAGCCTTAAACAGAAATGTGTATGCTCACATGAAATACTCTTACATTAAACATACAGTAGCATGTCTTGTGGCAGCAACTCTTGTTAATGTGTTATTAAAGCTGCCATTCGGATTCACTCTATTTATTGCCTTTTTTTTTTTAAGTTTGTTTACTGCAGCTCATAAGTCATGTCATCAGCAGACAGATCATTTCTATCTTCTGCACGTATAAAACTTTTACTGGGCTAGCAAACTGCAGCCGTCGACAGGTACCCTGGTGGGCCAAGGATGGGAGGGAGAGAAGAAAAAGGAAGGATTTATAGCAACTTGTAAATGTGTCCATCAAAGCTTCCGTTCTTATCGGCTACATTTGCGCCCTTTGGCTTCACAGCTGTTTAACTTCCACTGTAACCCTTTAAACAAGGAATATTTAACTTTAAATGAAAGGATGTTTTATTTTTGGATGCGGGAGGAGGAAAAAAATAGTTTCCAAGCTTCTATAGCTGCTATTTCATTGTTTGATGGATCCTGTTTCACACATAAGTTGGAATAAGTGGGGTAAATGAAAGGTAACAGAAAAGGGGGCTTAAATGTGGTGACGAAAATGTATGCAAAGCCACAAAAAAACCCAACAACACACCTTTCTGCTGGATGAGAATCCCTCTCATTAGCTTTATGAATTTAACACCATGGCAGAGAAAGCCACAGCATTCAGCTGGCCTGCTCTGTTTGTTGGCAAAGCTAGTGATTATTGTTTATTACCTCAATAAAAACCATACAATCCTCAGCCTTCCTGTGCCCATCTGGTATAATGACAGCTTAAATATTCAGAGCTGCGCAGCCATAAAATAAAAACAGAATGTGTAAAAGATAAAGTGTGTGTAGTTGCTGGCTAGCTTTCCCTTTGGGTTTCTTTTTTTTTGCCCTCATTCACCTCAAGTTTGAGGTTGAGAAATGGACTGGCATTTAGAATCAGCTGCTTTCCTCCTTTTCAGCGGTAACGCACGAGAGATAATCTTTTATTTACCTGCATGCATGGGCATATGCAAGTGCACGCACACACCAGCAAAGATATATTCACGCGCTGGCGTGCACACGCCAGCTCAGTAAGTATACACACTAATCACATGCCCAGAGGACATGATATAACGAGATAAACCACAATAATTTTCCATGCACAATAATTACAACGAAGTATCATACATACACTGTACCAATTAAGCTAACACAATTAACTCCAGGGCCATGGAGGATCTAAGAGGCTTGGTGAACCTTATGAGGATTTGTAGCAGGTCCCAGTAATTTCATATTATTTTTCCATGTATCAGGTAACCGTCTGCGCTGAGCACCTGTGGAGTATTAGGAGGGCCATTTGGCTCTGATTACATCCTCTGTCTCTGGTGAGCACTGTGTTTTGTTGTCACATTTTCTCTGCCAAACTGTTTTGCTTTTGTAGGAACACTTAGCTCACCGTAGAAGTCTCCCTAGCTCTCGCTGTACAAACCTCCTCATCAGCACCCTCCTCTCTGCATCACCTCCCTCCTCTCTCTTTGCTTCCCGTTCACATCCACACCTCACTCTCCGTGTCTTTCTGTCTCTCTCTCACTCGCTCCCTTTCTGCTGTGAGGGAGACCACTGTAGGCGATCAATACCTGACAATATGGCAAAATCATATATTTTTCCTCTTCTTTAGCAAATTCAATTTGGTCCTTAACATTCCAGTGGCTTTAATTAGATGCCCACGGAAGCAAATTGCAATTTACATTTTTATAGTTTTTCGAGTTAATTAGCTTGCTCACTCAGCCAGACCTGACTTGTTTATGCTTTCTCCACTTCCTTTTCTCATTCTGCCCCCTCGCCTAATGTTTGAGGCCTCTGCATATGTTGCATTTACAGGGAGAGGGGGAGGTGGAGCGCTCATAATGTCACACAATTCTTTCTCAATGAATTAAATAAAACGTTAAGTCCACAACCACTTCTTTTATTTGCCATTAGGCTGCCACTTATTGTGTGTTGTTTTGGTTATATCAAAAAGTTGCGGCCCATTGCGCAAAAAACATTTTAATTGTTGTTTTTATAAGGACATGTAGGTTAAAAAAAACAAGTAACTTGTCCTGTGTGTTTCCTGTTTAACTCCCTGTGTGATATTGAGTTTGACCTCTTTTCTGTGGCAGCGACCTCTTTGTCCAAAAGTGCCTTTACAAATACATACAGTGCAACCTTATTTCACTTCAGTTTCTGGGTCTAAGCTTCTCTTTAGACTTAGCTTTAATTTTTTCGAGTATTGTAAAGAAAAGGACAAGACTGACAAAGTCAGTCAGCAAGACAATCAGCTGAGCAGACAGGCGAGTCACCTCTACTGTCAGTCACCACCCCCCCCCATGTGACCAGAGGACTAAATGAAACAAGGACTTAGATGTCCTCCATGTTGTGTTCTGTTTCACCCTCTTCCGTGATCGCTCTTCATCTTTTCAACAGACGTCCGACATTTCAGTCATGCAGCCTTGGAGAATATGGGACTGGCTGGGGGGACCGAGGGGTTGGTGGCTGCCAAGAGACCATTTAAGCAATGACCTCCATTACAACACAATTAAATGACTCGTGTCCTCCTTCAAGGTAAGAAAGCACTTCCTCCTGTTCCTTACATGTTTTCCTGCTTCCCACCCTCCTCCATCTCGCCTGTCTCGTCCCTTTGCTCCTCATTAAAACATCACATCTATTTAGTGGGGTCTAAACTGACATATTGAACAGAATTGTCATTGTTTGACCAAGGCTATTTCTTTCAGGGCTTCGGGAAGGCAGAGGGGTTAGACAGGGGGCTAATGTTCATGTTAACCACTAATTGGTGATCTTATGCTGATAAAAAAGGTCAAATAACAGCCCAAAGATCCCCGGATGCTCTAGCTGGTAGCAAAACATCAATAGACAATGAGCTATAACCTGCTGCTAAAGGACGCAATGATTGCTGAAATGGGGCAAGTCGAAGCTTTCCATCACATGACAAAGAGACAGTAAGAGAATCAGTATTTGAACATCAGCTGTCAGATCATTTCATGGTACAGAAACTGGGGGCGCATTTATTCTTCCTGCGAGCCTTTAAATACCACCGAACAAATGAATGAATCAATCTTTCAAGAAGTCTTTGTCAATTTAGAAAAGACAAATAGCCCTGACTTTTTAGAAAAAGGAAAAAAATATAACAGGACCATCTATCCACAAGCTAAACTAAAAGAAAATATCTCGCTGAGTGGGTGGGCTTCTTTTAAGTTTTGAAGTACTAAGAGTGCAGAAAAAAGAGCTTAAGTCTGTGGGGATACCTCTAGGCCCTGCAGGCTGCATCATTATAGGCAATATTTTGGTGGAAAACATGCCCAAGGAGAAGCTCCTGGCTCTGAGCGAACACTGTTTGAAATCACACAGAATCTTTGAAAGCAAACTTTTGTGTTTCTTTGGACTTTCTGGAATCACTGTCTTTTTCCTTTTTTTTTTACTTAACCCTTTTAATGGACTATGCGCTCACCTCAATCAGAATTCACCAATATCCTCTAATTATACACTTCTTGTTTTCCTATAAGTCCACAGTGCCTTTGAATTCTGAATGTTATTCATCTCATTTTCCTGACAGCTCGGTCCTAGTTATGTTTTGAAGTGCTTTTCAGCTATCCTAACCTTATTTTTCTCCACGCAAATTGCTATTGCTGCATCTATTCTGTCCTAAAAACTGATAACTAGAAACATAAACACAGCCAAGACATCGGTCCAAAAAAGCGGCATAATCTCTGCCTGAGGGAAAGAGGGTGAGTGGATGAGTGGTAGGGAGAGGAGGGCCTCTGACCTGATGTTCTAGCCCCTATCTGCTAATTAGCTCTATTCGCTAACCAGATGCTTATAATTAAATTTACACGCAGTGGTGAATAGCGGGATAAAAAAGAACAGATCCATCAGATGGCCGTGAAGGAGGCGTTGAGCGACCATCGCATGGTGTGTAAAATACACAAGAACATAAAAGGCTCATTAAAAGAGACAATAAAGGGAAGAGAACCCCGGAGCACTTCAAACACCATCTTGCGCCGTGCCCTGGAAGCATCCACCCACCTTCACCTCTTTTCTCCTCCTCTTTTCTTCCCGCCTTTCCCCTCCTTCCCTGTGTCATGCTTTCCCTCCCATTTTCCTTCAGTTGTTCATCTGTCGTTTCAATCATATTTGTGTTAGCCTGTCCCATCCGTTCACTCTGCACCTGCTCCGCAGCAGGGTTGTTTGTTGTCACACAGGTGATGGGAGGCTACCAGAGGCGGCCCCTTTCTCCTCTGGAGATGTTCAGAGGAGACGAAGAGGGGGAGAAAGAACAAGCTCCTCTTTAATGCAGTGTTGGCACCATGCCCTGGCGGATGGAACGAGCTGCAGAAGCAAAACAACAACAACACACCACAACAGAAAAAAGCCTTACTCAATCACTTACTCCCACTTTGATGCTCTGGCTAGTTAATTATTGCTCGGAGCTATTTAAATACACCTAATTAAAACAAATGTAAAGTAGATCATTAGTTGAAAGATGTTTGCTCCCCACTGAAAGGGAACTGGTGTTGTGGGCAAGCAATCAACAGGGCACCCTGGATTGCTCTGTGGTCAGTAACAACTGAGATATTCAGGGCCGATGGAGGATAAACTGGCACCAAAATGCCTGTCGATCTTAAAAAGCTGAACAATGGTTTACGTTCCATCAAACCGCAGCGGCCAGCAGGCTGCGAGCCAATCAAACCAAGTACATATAGAGGGCAGCCCATCAAAAGTAAATATCAAAGGATCTGACAGCCAGAGGTCTAATTGCTGTTATTTCCCATGAGGAGCTCTTGTGTTCTGTAGATAAATAAACCAGAGCACGGTGAAGAGAAAGTGGAGGTATGGAGAACTCACAAAGAGCACTTAAGGGATGCGAAGGAACATACATTTGAGAGGGTATTGTTCAGGCAAACATTTTGATGTGTCTTAGCAGGGAAAACACAGGGGTAATTAATATTGGCTGAATTTAATGTGGATGTTTATGCTGCTTTATTGATATGGTTTAGAGAGACATGAAACGGAGCCATCTTTAGTGTTATTATGCTGTTCATGCTCCGACAAGTCAAAATATCTACTGTGAAAACACCCCGTTGCTGTGAAGGTTTACTGCTTATGTATTTACAAATTCTAACACCTTCAGCCTACTACCAATTAAGCATATTAGGTGATGTGCATCTCTGTAATGAGAAGGGGTGTGGTCTAATGACATCAACACCCTATATCAGGTGTGCATAATTATTAGGCAACGTCCTTTCCTTTGGCAAAATGGGTCAAAAGAAGGACTTGACAGGCTCAGAAAAGTCAAAAATAGTGAGATATCTTGCAGAGGGATGCAGCAGTCTCAAAATTGCAAAGCTTCTGAAGCGTGATCATCAAACAATCAAGCGTTTCATTCAAAATAGTCAACAGGGTCGCAAGAAGCGTGTGGAAAAACCAAGGCGCAAAATAACTGCCCATGAACTGAGAAAAGTCAAGCGTGCAGCTGCCAAGATGCCACTTGCCACCAGTTTGGCCATATTTCAGAGCTGCAACATCACTGGAGTGCCCAAAAGCACAAGGTGTGCAATACTCAGAGACATGGCCAAGGTAAGAAAGGCTGAAAGACGACCACCACTGAACAAGACACACAAGCTGAAACGTCAAGACTGGGCCAAGAAATATCTCAAGACTGGTTTTTCTAAGGTTTTATGGACTGATGAAATGAGAGTGAGTCTTGATGGGCCAGATGGATGGGCCCGTGGCTGGATTGGTAAAGGGCAGAGAGCTCCAGTCCGACTCAGACGCCAGCAAGGTGGAGGTGGAGTACTGGTTTGGGCTGGTATCATCAAAGATGAGCTCGTGGGGCCTCTTCAGGTTGAGGATGGAGTCAAGCTCAACTCCCAGTCCTACTGCCAGTTTCTGGAAGACACCTTCTTCAAGCAGTGGTACAGGAAGAAGTCTGCATCCTTCAAGAAAAACATGATTTTCATGCAGGACAATGCTCCATCACACGCGTCCAAGTACTCCACAGCGTGGCTGGCAAGAAAGGGTATAAAAGAAGAAAAACTAATGACATGGCCTCCTTGTTCACCTGAGCTCAACCCCATTGAGAACCTGTGGTCCATCATCAAATGTGAGATTTACAAGGAGGGAAAACAGTACACCTCTCTGAACAGTGTCTGGGAGGCTGTGGTTGCTGCTGCACGCAATGTTGATGGTGAACAGATCAAAACACTGACAGAATCCATGGATGGCAGGCTTTTGAGTGTCCTTGCAAAGAAAGGTGGCTATATTGGTCGCTGATTTGTTTTTGTTTTGTTTTTGAATGTCAGAAATGTATATTTGTGAATGTGGAGATGTTATATTGGTTTCACTGGTAAAAATAAATAATTGAAATGGGTATATATTTGTTTTTTGTTAAGTTGCCTAATAATTATGCACAGTAATAGTCACCTGCACACACAGATATCCCCCTAAAATAGCTAAAAATAAAAACAAACTAAAAACTACTTCCAAAAACATTCAGCTTTGATATTAATGAGTTTTTTGGGTTCATTGAGAATATGGTTGTTGTTCAATAATAAAATTATTCCTCAAAAATACAACTTGCCTAATAATTCTGCACTCCCTGTAAACTCAAGATTGTCTGTTTCTGGATAATTATGTTGGTGATGAATAGTAAGAACAGACAAAAATATCTGTCAAATTAAAAAAACTGATGTAAAATATTTAAAATCACTGCAAACAGAAGATTCGTGCTACATGAAGAAGACAATCAGAGTGAATAAGCCAGTTTAAAGAAGTGCATTGTGAGACAGGATTTTAAAATTGAGCGAGTTAATGCTGGAAATATCTGGTGGGAGGGAATTCCAGGGGGGAGAAGCAGAACAACTGAAGGCTAGACCACATAGTAGATGTAGGTAGGTGAAATGAAGAGAAGAAGGAGAAAAAAAACTGTGAGTATTAATGGCATTTTGGAGAGGTGCTGCAGAATGAGGTTATGGGTTCCCATAAAGGTGAGGAGCAGAAGTTTGAAATCATCACAATAGTCAACTGGAAGCCAATGGAGCTGCTGAAGGACAGGCGTAATGTGAATAATGGAAAGAGATCTCGTGATGCAAGCACCAAAGTTCTGGACCTGTTGAAGTTTATGTATGGACTTGAGAGCAAGACCAAAAAGAAGAGAGTTAAAGTAATCAATCAATGTGTAATCAACGTAAGATGGACAGAGGTGATTAATGTTATGAAGATGGAAGTATGAGGACCCAGTGATGTTACTGATATGCTCTTGAAAAGAGTGCACGCTGTCAAAGATGACACCTAGACTCTTGACCTGAGGGGAAGGAGAAATTGAACAGTTGTCAACTGTTACATTAATACAAGGTGCCAATGAGGACGACCTTGGTTTGATCACTGTTTAATTTGAGAAGGTTACATGAGAACCACAATTTGATTTCTTGGAGGCAAACAAAGAGGGCAGTGGGTGGTAGAGCACAGGTAGGCTTGATACACAGGTAGAGATGGGTGCCATCAGCATAATAATGAAAACTGATATTGCATTTATGGAAGATATGACCAAGAGGAAGTACATAGATGAGAAATAAAAGAGGGCTCAGTACAGATCCCTGGGGGACTCCAGTAGTAACAGGAAAAGGATGTGGATTTTACTTTTCTTTAGTTAAATTAACTCTAAAGTCTAAATTTATGTAGAAGAGTGTGCTTCTTGATCGGTAAATGTGTGCAAAACATGAGAAAGTAACTCTCAGAAATACATAAGCTACAAGGTAAGGTGGTTACAAAGAGTCAGCTCTCGTACTGACAGTACGATGTTTTTTCCTGGTAATTTTAATCAGTTTTTTTTTCTTTAATTATAAGTTTGTGGCATTAATTCCAGTCTCCCGAATAACAGTCAAACATGCAGAATGCACACCCATCCTCCATCATGACTTACCATTTGCCTTCAGACATGAAGGCTAAACTATTAGGGCAAAGTCAATGAAATTTTACAAATGATGTAAAACATGAATCATCAGCTTTGGATGTAAACTGAGTAGCTAAGTCCCTGCAGTGTTATTATTATTATTATCGGTGAGCAGAAACTAGTTTTAATAAGTTGTATGAAATCAGAAATTACCATAAAATTAAAAGTAAAAAAAGAGAAAGTGAAGTAAATCAGAACCGTTCCACACTCCAGGAGTATGAAGGCTCCTCTCTTGTGTCAGCCTTTAATTAACTATTGACCGTGCCACCAACAGAAACCAAGAAGCAGCAGACAAAAACCCCAGAAGGCTAATGGCCTGAGAACGTGATACATCCCTTAAAGGCCTTCTCTGCGCCCTGCCCATCCTCTCTCCCAGATTTAAGCAGCGTTTCAAATCCTTGCTGAGATGAGCCTGCTGCAGGCAGCACACACCATCAACAAGTTCAGTCTTCCCAAAATCTATGAATTTGTTTGATCCAAGTCTGATGGCAATTACACACCCACACAGATACTGCCAACACACTCATAAAAGCATCTGCCGACGCTGCGTGCACAGAGACATTTTCTGTTTTTGTTCGCTTGTTTTTGTGTCAGCGGATACGCTGCTCGTGTATACCTGTTTGACTGAACTGGCAGCCAAGACAAAGAAAGTCAAACAGAAGAGAGCTGCAAATGTCTGCGAATATGGGGGGATTTGCAAAGACATAACTGCAGGCAGAATTAGCAGTCGCGGCATAAGGACACAAACATACACTCACGCAAACACAGTACATACAGCGAGCCACAGGGACCCTGTTTCTGCTGCCCACAGTATGACAGGGGGCCATATGCAAAACACATACACCCACACGCAAATTATATATGCACACAGGGAAAGAAATAAAACATCCCTCCAGTTATGTGCTGCAGCACGCCAGGGTCCAGCCCCTATGGACTGAGAGCCTGAACCACCAATCTTAATCTGGTAAATCAGGTTAATCTGAAAACCAAAATCTGATGTACTGATGTATTTTGTTATTGTAAAATGCATATATTATTTATAGTACACTGAAAATAGGAGGTAATTAACAAACACAAGCAGTCAATCATTATGCTCACTCATTAGACGTAGCCACCTGATAGAAAGTAAGAGTAATTGAGGTAGAGCTACTATATTTATCTCACATGTCCATTGTTGTCTGTCAATCACTTCCATTTATGTATGAGATTAATTACCACCTGCAGCACCGATAGTGTACAGATCTCCTCCATACCTATAATTACAGAGAGATAATGCCAAGCTGAATGTATTTCCACATATTTGACAGAAGTGCCTGTTGGTGTGAGCCATCCTCCCACTGCAGCGGTACAGTATGAGCAAGCACACAAATAGTGCACCGTATGTGCAGGCGAGGCTGGAGGATGAGGCAAGATAGATAATTCAAAGGTGCTCGGAGACGACATATACTTGGTCCGCTGTTTCTCCTTGATATTGTAATGAGTCTCCACGGTCTCCAAACATGCCCATAAATTTTCATAACTGGTGGGTGGACCGTAGTTGGCACAGAAAGTGAACAAATGGCTCAGTCTCAGGCATCATGAATATCAATGAACGATGGGAAATATGACTGTCCTGACAAAGCAGGCGCTGGGCAAGCAAATCTCGGGCACTTCCAAACCATAAACTGGATCACAAAATTTCCCAAGGCTCATGATGACTTTTCCCGTTTCATTCTGCAGTGTGTCTTAATTATATTTTTCACAGTCTTTACGACAGAGCCCTAATCAAATGTGAGTTTATGGTAAGCCTAGATATAGAGAAGTAATCAGCATCCTGCTGAGATTCAGTCAAATTTAATTGTGTTATATTATATTGATTTAAATGTTCAAATGTTAAATCACTTGACTGCAGCCTGATTGTAGTATATCCTCCTTCAGAAGACAAAACAAATAATTTAGCTTTAGTAGTCTCAGTCATTGCTTAGAAGTTTGACAATGTGATCGGGAACTTTTGTTAAGGTTTTTGCTGAAAATCTGCAAATTTATTTTAAAGCAATGTGGAAAAGTGGTTGCTGTTCTTTCTTCAAGGCGAGAGCAAACTCTCTGAGAGGTTATCCCACCGGCAAATGTAGGTTAAAGTTAAAGGCTGATATGGAAAAAGAAAAGAAAAAACATCCGCTTTCTTTCATTGTTTATCCTCTATGCACAATGGAAAACCTGTCACTGAAACCTACTGTTGAATTATAAAGTTAAGCAATGTCAAATGTGAGAATATTTCAATATTTAATGTGCAGTGATCTTAACACAGGATGAAACTTACCAGTCTAGCAGACTAGGAGTAAGGAGGTACAACCAAAACTGGCTTTACCTGTGTAAAATCAGATTATTTTCCAGTATATAATATAAATTTATATGAGTTAATGTTGATGATGAACAGCACAAAGCACAAGTTATGTACTAGTTTAGACAAATATCAAATATTACCTTATCATACTTCACTATTTAAAACTTCTATCTATCTATCTATCTATCTATCTATCTATAGGTGATGGCAAGCTACATTGTAGCCACAGCTGCCCTGGGGCGCACTGACAAAGGCGAGGCTGCCGGACACTGGCGCCACCGGGCCTTCTGACCACCACCAGTAGGCAATGGGTGAAGTGTCTTGCCCAACCGCGACTGTCGGAACCAGGGCTCGAATCGGCAACCTTCCGATTACAAGCCGAACTGCCAATTCTTGAGCCACGATCGCCCTGCGATCAAACTTACCTTAAATGCAAGGCTGTAAAAAACAGACTCAAAGACAAGCAAATAGAGAGCAAAACTTCCTCCCATACATGTTTTTACATCTGGCTGAAAATCTGTCCTTCTTTAGGGCAGCTGGACATTGTTGCACTATATTACACTTCGTTTCAGTTATACTTAAAGGGTTAATATCATAAAGTAGAAACAAAACAACCAATATATTTTCGCTGAAGGACTTGCTGGGACCTGATAATGTGTGTTGTGATTTTTTTCCAATTTACCTCAAGGTGACTACACAATTTAACTATTGATTATCATAAGCTTAATTTTGCCTTGAAGATACCCTGAGGATACCTGAGTGGTTGGTTCATTCCAGCTTGAACCAACCGCTACAAGGTGTGCCAAACACAAGCTAATGACCCACAATGCACCCGTACAAGCTCAACTGTCCCTGAATCCTGCTGTAACTCAGGACAAAAGCTTCTTGTTAAGGCTGTGGATGGATTTAGAGTAGGGCTGCCACAAACGATTATTTTGATAGTCGACTAGTCACCGATTATTTTTGCGATTAGTCGACTAATCAGATCATCATCCATTGGACGTAAAACTACAGCTTATTGCACCAGCAGCATCTGCTCTTATATAACTATCATTAGCTTACAGCTTTAAGTGTTTAAGGTCTGTGCTAACTAAAAATAAAGACAAGATAGTTTATTAAATTTTAATGAAATTTGCAGATTGTTTCGGTGAAGTTTAATAAACTCCTTGCTATCTAAAATATAACAGGACACTGGAGTATATTCTGGAGCATCTCACACTTCTGATAATCAGTTGTCTGCTTGACGTTTATTCAGCTGTGTAAAAACTATAACTTTAATCTCAGACAAACTGATTTACTCAGGAACAAATAAAATACAAAAAAAAAAGCCAAACAATAACATTTTAAGTTATCTAAGTGACTCATATATATTTAACCTGAGTAGCGAAAGACGGCGGTGGGTTTGAAAACGATTTGCGGGGAGTCCGGTGTTCTCACGGCGCTAGTGAGCCTAGCCCCCGGCTCGCTAACGAGCTAGTGGGTAACAGACGTCTCCGAAAACGTTGGAGCGCTTTTGAAAATATGTGGTGTCCTGATAAACTGAGCAGATATTTGAGGTTTACACAGCTACATTCTCGCCTGAAAATATGTTAAACGTTTATTTTGTGACCCAGAAAGAATAATAAGAGTAACATTAAAACTAACTAGCTGCCGCCATTGTTGGAAACTGCGCTGGGCCGCGCTATGAATTCTGGGACACAGCTGCTTCTTCTTCTTCTTCTTCGGGGTTTAACGGTAGCTGACATCCTTGTACATGCAATGCTGCCATCTTCTGTTTCAGTCCGTTATTACACTCTTAAATCCTGCCACTTATTCCTGCGTCTTTTGTGATCTTACAAAGCTTCAAACGACGCGTCGACTATTAAATCAGTCGTCGACGATTTTGATAGTCGACGTAATCGTGACTAGTCGACAAATCGTGGCAGCCCTAATTTAGAGGCAAGAAAACATCTCTGCATGGCTGCTGTGCTGCTAGGAAAACCCAGTGAGAAAAGGAAAGACATCTGCTATTAAAAAAAGAAGCTGTAACCACAGAGCACTGTTGTAAAAGAGCTCTGTAAACTCTCACCAATATTCTAAGTAATACTTGTTAAATTATTAACACATCAAAAAGGTTCCAAAAGAGCTGTTGATGTATGCTCGATGTCGTCTCACAGTAGAAGTCAATGAGTTTGGTGGGTGAAAGTGAACCGAGCCAGGAAGAGGGATTATAATGAGCATGTGCAGAGGACCAAACAGACAGAAGGAAGCGAGACATGAGCGAGACACAGTCAGTCCTCAAAAGATGCAAGTGTGCTTCTGTTGTTTGTCCAGGAGGTCAAACAACACATTTTCCAGCTTTCAGTGAATTAAAGTTAAACTTAGATAGTAAAAACTTTGCAGTCTCACATATCATATTTTGAGTCTGTTTACCTTGCAAATCTTCTCTTCAGCCATCTAACTCTCTGGTTGGAATAAGTGAGAAACAGGAAAGCGCTTGTTACCCATTTTGCTCTAAAAAGCAGGCGAGACGACAGTTAGAGACATCAATAGGCAGTTGGCTTTTCCACTAAAATAGAATAATGAGCAGGAGGGACAGTTGAGTCATGACATCGATACTTACTTATTCATGCATCCGTTCAGAAATCAGCCAAGAAAAGTGTGATTAAGCTTGTGTGCTTCATGGGTTCACTTTTATTGACGCTCCTGCATAAAAATTATTGGAATTTGCATGTTCATGACAGACACACAATGACGCTCGTAAAGCGTAACAAAATTGTTGCAATATAACAGCTTTTGCAGTTACTATGTGTTAGCATTACCTTTGGTTATTGTTTAGCATCATCCTTTGATATTTTCTAATTTACCCTTTTATATAGATGTCTATAAATATCAGAACAGAGGTGGTCAGACTGATATCATTTCGTCTTCCTCACAGTAACACACACTCACACACACAAACTAGCGTGATGCAGACTTTCATAGTTTGCCAGGCCAAACTAGACAGCTAGTTTGCTGTGAATTTAAAGCGATAAGCTGAGGAATGGCGAGCAGAAGCTATTCCTGGACATTAGGTGCACAAAAAGCGGGCACTGCCGGAAGATTTATCTCCTCCTCTGAAATTTCATTTGGGCAAGGAATAATAAGGCATAGGAAATGAAAGTTAATCATGAATTTTCTCTCAGTCCCTCACCTCTCCTTTCTCTCTCTGACATTGGCTGTGAGAGCTTGGCTCAGGCCTGCTTTATTTAGTTGGGAACCTTTTGTCTTTTTTCCCCCCTGCAACCTTTTAAATGCTTCATAAATCAGAGACAAGGCACGCACTCGTGACGGTTTGTTGTTCCACAGATATTAATTACAATGAGAGAGCCCTTATACCAGTGAAACAAACTGGAATGAAATAGCTTGCTATCCATTAGAAAGGTGGGCCAGTAAAACAAAGGCATGACTCAAGATGTAATATGATTTTTTTCTTATACAGATACATTTTTCTCTTATTTTCACTTACATTTTATGTTTTTCTTCAAGTTAGTGTACAAGCATATCTGTTAACATTTCACACTAAGAAAAATATTAACTAAAGTAGATACATGGAACATGGAGCTCAATTATTACTAAACACCTTATTCACATTTGAAAAAGAGTGGTGCCTTTGTCTGCTCTGTCCAACATCCTTCCACCTGTTCTTTGAAAGTGTTGTGTTTCTTCCTCCGTCCTTTATCAAACTTGCTGTTTACCTTTCTTGTGTGTCCACGTGTTTTTCATCCTTCCCCTTTTTCTTTTTGGATGGTTCTTTGTCGGGAACAAAGAAAACTCCCAGACACCTTTTGTTTGCCAGCTTTTATTCACAGAAAATTTTATTAAAGTTACTTTTGTTTGCTTGAACTGAATGTCTCTTTGTCTGCATTTGTACTTCAATACAGATACAGATTCTCTCTCTCACTTCATTGTGGAAGAATTTTGGCCTTTTTCTCTTTACAGCATTGCTTCAGTTTGTTGAGGTTTCCGGGCCTTCGTTCGTGCGCAGCTCTCTGAAGGTCCTGCCACAACATTTCAATCAGGTTGAGGTCTGGACTTTGACTAGGTCACTGCAACACCTTCATTCTTTTCTTTTTCAGCGAATCTGTTGTAGAGATGCTGCTGTGTTTGTGATCATTGTCCTGTTGTATGGGTCAACATATGCTCTCACATTTTACTCTATAATACTTTGGTATACAGAGGAGTTGATGGTTGACTCAGTGACTGCCCAAGTCCTGTAGCTGCAAAACAAGCCCTAATCATCACCCCTTCACCAGTGTACTTCGACGTTAGTATAGGTGTTTACTAGAGGCTTTTATGCTGATAGGTTGTGTCTGGTGCCACTTTGCATTATGGTCAGAGACGCCCACTTTGGTCTCATCTGTCCAAAACACATTGTTTCAGAAGTCGTGTGGTTTGTTCAGATGCAACTTTGCAAACCTGAGCCATGCTAGTAATCCTTCCAAAAGACCCCTGCAGTGGTTTATCTAATTATACTGTGATGACCTTTAACATTTGGCAACCTTCTGAGATCAGAGATGTGGCTCTTGGGTTTTCTGCAGTTTCTCAGAGCATTGCACAGTCTGACTTTGGGGTGAATTCACTGGGACATAAACTATCTTGGCTATTTTCCACTTGTGAATAATGTTTCTCATTTTAGAATGATGGAGTTCAAATTGCTTAGAAATGGCTGTATATCCGTTGATGGACAACAACAGTTGCTTCTTTAAAATCATTGCAGATATCTTTGCTCTTGTTGCATTTCGTTAACACATAGCTGAATACTCCAGACCAGCAAACAGACAAAACTTCTGCTTTTACAGAGACACTCACGATTGCTGATGATTAATTAATCAAGGACAATCAAGAACAGCACCCAGCTGCTACTTACACTCCTAATTCCCGTGGAAGCAATAAAGGTGTACTCAGTTTTTCCATACGGTGCTTCTGAAATTTGAATGAGTTTTTGTTGAATAAATAATGACACAGTGTAATATGTCACGTGTTGTTCATCTAAAGTTGTATTTATCTCATTTTAAAATGATCTTATTTTGTCACGTACTTTAAAGTGATGAATTTAGCATTTAAATCTTATAAATTATTATCCATTCATCCATCTTCTTCTTCTACAATCAGTTAAAGGGCCCAGTTTCTGCTTTCTAGGCCTAAATGATCTACATTTGCTGATTTAAAAAAATATATTTTTTCGTGTTTTTATCCATTATAAGAACATGTTCCTCAGAGTGTGGCAGTCCTTGTTGGTACAAGTAAACCATTTTGCAAAATAATCCTTTCAGCACAAAGTGTAAACATGTGCATCCTGCTTGTTTGAATAGGGAGTAGATCATTGTTGTACAAGTGGAAAACATCCTCCATGATAAACAGTCATTTTGTGCTAGAATAAGTAGCTGAAATGGGTGTAATAAACTAAAACAAAGGGTTCAAATAGCACATAAAGGAATTCGGAATTGCTTTTAACCTTCTCTTATTCTGTTCTGTTATAGCCTTATGTGCAACAGACAAATGTTGGTCTGTGTTAAAAGTGCACTTAACCTGCTCTTCTGTGGTGACCACAGGTCATTCTAAAGAAGTAATGGGGCATTTCACATGTAATTGAACAAGTGCCAAGGCAGATATAGTAGATTTGTCCTGAACGCAAACAAAACAGGGAGAGAGAGAGAAAGGAAGATATAAAACAAAGGGAATAAAAAAACAATGAATCAAGGAGAAAATCAGTGAAAGGTTTTTTTTTGTTGTTTTGTTTTTTGTGTGTGTGTGCTCATGCTACTGTAGAGCTGCTGAATCGAAATAACATTTCGAAATGACCTTGGGATCAGCTACTGTTCCCCGTGTTTCCCGGTAAAACACATTAGAAACACACTTCATGCAAATAGGCAGAAAGATGCAAAAAGCCTGCAAATTAGCATAGTGAATGTGAGGCTGTTTATTGCTGTCGTTTATGGCGGGGAAGCTGGAGAGTGATTTTTATAAGGCTCAGGGATGGAAAAGCTTTGGGCTTTATGGTTGTTGAACCGCTGATAGCAAAAACCAACAGCATATTTTTCTATCCCTTATTGAGATCATGAGGCTTGGACATTTATACAGGCATACATGTGAGCAAAAACACGGATAAATACGCCACAGACACCTACTAATGTGTCAGATGGAGTGTAGTCAAAAGCTTGAATGCAACCATTAAGCAGTGGCTGATGAATCCAATTTTCCTTGAATAAAGGAAAGCTGCTGTCTGTCATTGCTCTCAGAAAGTCACTTAACCTGAATCGCTTGCGTAAACACCCTGTGGGATAAATGGGTATTATCTTAGGGGAGGCTAAGAGCTGGCAAAGCCGAGGGGTGATGGAAATAACTAGGAAAAAGCTATCGCTTCCACTTCCTGGACAATGAGAATGACTGTAATGAGTATGGGTGTTGTGTGTGTGTGCTCAAGGGAGACCAGGGGAAAGACGGAGAGAGATGGCGACTGGCAGAGTGAGGTAGAGAAGAAGGGAAAAAAAGAGAGGGGGCAGAGGGAGATCGCTGAAATTAGGTGTCTGGGATGCTGATGTGTTTTCAGAGATCCACAACGCGTACAGCTAAACAGTTCCCTGAGCAGGGTGCTTTAACACACACGCACCCTGACTGAGTGGAGATGATCCAGATTGCTTCTCAGTGATGTGACTGCAGCGAGCAGGAGTGTGATTGGCTCCTGTGTTTACTTGCCAGTTAGGGCTTGAAAACAGAAAGGCTCTTTGTTTCTCTCCATCCTTCTTTCTTTTTACACACGAAGAGCAGTTTTCTTAGAAATTGCTGAGGCTTCTGATGTAGATGGTAAAAATGGATCGCAGATGATTTGTACAAATTACAAAATTACTGCAGAAACTGCTCGGTAACATTCAACAAAAATCCCATAGGATGATATTTTATACATACATATGACTACTTTCTCTTGGTTTTCTCTTACTGCTAATTGTCCCTTGCACTTTAATTGGATACTGTTCATTTCCCATTTGAGTAAGAGGAGCTTGACTCTGGCTATAAAAATTACACAAACAATGCATCTCAAAGAACATTAAGCTGCCAACTATAAGACCCTAAAGTCATTTGCAATGATTTAAGAGCCTGACATCCTTAAAAATGTCAAGTTAATTCCATCTCCCAAATTTCAAAATGGGTTGAAAATGCAAATAAAAAGAGAATGCAATGATTTGCAAACCTCATAAACTCATATTTAATCACAATAATCTGTACATACGATGATTTTTAATCCTACAACTGTTTACAACTTGCATAGTTCCCATTTCTGTATAGCTGTATATCTCAGATTCCTATAAAGTTATTTATTTCATATTCTGTATAGTTTTTCATATTTATATCCTGTCCATATCCTGTACATAGCTTGTACTCACTACAGCCTGTACATACTTATAGTTATAGAATATTCACAACATACTTCATACCGTGTACATTATAACATAATAGACCCATTTCTGTAATATACTTACATATCTATATTATTGCTAATATATATTGTAATATATCTATATCACTAAGCACTTCTGGATGGATGCAAACTGCATTTCGTTGCCCTGTACCTGTGCATGTGCAATGACAATAAAGTTGAATTCTATTCTATTCTAATTCTAAACCACATCAATTTTATTTTATTTTATCTAATATAAATCTGGGAACTTAATAGACAGGCTGCTGGACTTTTGGGAGAGGAATGTTGTCCTATTCTTGCTTGATGTAGGATCCTGGATGCATGGACTTCTTTGTCATATTTTTTGTGTGATAATGCACCAAACGCTTTCAGTGATGGAAAGGTCTGAGCTACAGACAGGCCAGTTCAGCGCCTGGACTTCTACTATGAAGCCATGCTGTTGTAATAGACGCAGTATGTGGTTTAGCATTGTCTTGCTGAAATATGCAAGGACTTCCCTGAAAATGATCTCACCTGTTTGGGAGCATATGTTGCTCCCAAACCTGTATAACACTTTCATCGCTGATGGAACTTTTTTAAGTGCACAAGGTGCCAACTCAATAGGCGTTAATGTACCCTTGTACTATCAGAGATGCAGGCCTTTTAGGTACACACTGATAACAAGGCAGATGGTTCTTTTCCTCTCGATGTCCATGTTTTGAAAACATATTTCAAATTTGAATTTGTCTGACCACAGAACAGTTTCCCACTTTGCATCAGGACATTTTAAATGAGCTTTGGTCCGGAGAAGACAGCAGTGTTTCAGGATCACGTTCACATATGTCTTCCTGAGCCCCTGCAGGGATTTCCATGACAGAATCAAGCCTGTTTTTAATGCAGTGCTGCCTGAGGAATTAAAGTTCACAGGGGTCAAATACTGATTTTCAGCCTTGTCCCATATTGTGTCCTGTAGATGAACTATTCAAGTCTTCATAATTTTATGTTAATGACCATTATTCTGAAATTGTGCAACAAATTGTAGATGCAGTTTGTTGCAGACTGGTGAACCTCTGTCCTTATTTATTCCTGAGAAATTCTGCCCCTCTAAGATGTCAACCTGTTGCCATTTAATCTAATTAGTTGCACAATATTCTTCCAGCTGTTTCTTTTTTATTACCGCATACTTTTTAATCTGTTTGTTGCCAATGTCCCAACATTTTTGAGTTGCCACATAAAATTTTAAAATGTCTCAGTTTGAACATTTTCTCTGTCTTCCGTGTTCTACTATATATAAAATATGGTTTTATGAGATTTGCAAATCATTAAAAAGAAGCTGCTTTCGGCTGCTTCCTTACTCACAAGGTGTTGCCGCAACGGGTAGCTCTGCATGTTAGATTTGGCAGTTTGTACGCTGGATATCCTTTTCTGATGCAACCCCAAAGGGATGTGAGTTATTTCCCGGGATCAAACCAGCAATTTTTCACTTGTTAGGCAAATGTGGAAACACTGCGGAGCTACTAAATCGTTGCATTCTGTTTATATTTACATTTTACACAGCGTTCCAACTTTGGAATGGGTGTTTTATTTGTAGTATCTATTAGGTATGTTTCAGTGACATTGCCTGTTGCTCGGTGATCGATACATCTCCCTCATCATGGGCCTATCCTGTCTGCTACTGGGCAAAAACACACAATATGCACGATGCGACTGCGCTAAAACAGTGTTCGTGTTCCTTAGTGGGTATACACATCATGTGCAAGTATAGATCTGTGTGTGGGTTAAGTAGGGACGAATCTGAGGCATGCATCATTTTCCAGGCAGACAAATAAAAAAATGCACAGCAGTCCTTGCGTGACACCTCCGTCATCATCCATCCATCAATCAAGTTTACAATATACTGTATGCACACAGAGAGCGCGCACACACACACACACACACACACACACACAAAAGCACATACCGCGGGGATGCAGAAATATGCTGATTGAATGTCATGCCATTTATTATCCAATATACTGCTGAGAGATAAATTGAGAGAAACAGGTTGAGCACTGAAGAAGTGAACATGACACCTCACCAACCCTGTCTTAAAATCAGGTGGCGCCGAATCTCGCCACGGAGTACAAAACCCATTTTGTCCCTCATTTGGTCGTCACTGCATGTTTGTAGGATGTCAGATCAAATATTTGTGGATTCTGGGGGACAGGATGGCTGAAGTGAGATGCGCAGGAGGATGTAAGTGTTGGAGGAACAGTTAAAGCTGGCAGATGGAGAAATTATACCTCTAAGGTGTGTCTGGTTGGTGGCAATCTCGCGCTTGAATGAGCTGTCATTTCATTTTTCAGTAATATTTCTAACACAATCTGCCAGCCAGCTAAATTTAATTTTACCAATACATCATTACAGTGTGGGAAATTTTAATTACTAACCATATATACTAATGTCTAAAGGCTTCCCTTTCCTCTCCGGTCCCCGTATCCAGAGTGTAAATCAGAGCCTTAAGCAGGCAATATCCTCAGCTAGTTCCCTCGGCTCTCTCTTATCTCTAATTCCATATATTGCCTTTTCCATGCAGCAATTTCCCCAAACTTAGCCCACCTCTCCCCTCAAGACTTATGAAGATCACGTTTTATTGGTTGGGGGTCTACTACAAGTGGATTCAGAAAGGTACGGTTGGGGGGGGGGGGGGGGGGGGGGGGGCAGGACGGTGGACGTACAGATTTATTTGCAGGAGAAACAGAGGAGTCGGCTGTCAGTTCAACCAGTATCTTTTTCAGTTGTACACAGTAGATATCAAACTCTAGGCGGGCTGTACTGTAGAACTGTTTGGGGAAAAGGTCACGGCGCTGCCTCGCTCACTGCATGCAGTCAATTTGTTCAGCTGAAGCTAAACCAGAGCGAGAGGACAAGTGTAGCATTTGAGATGTGTCATCATGCTTCACTTACCACTTTAAAGAACAGCCATCAGTATGATTAAATGCCATATGAGAAACACAGAACATGATGCATATTGATTACATCATTACACCACATCCAATTGATTCAACTCCCTGTTTGATATTTTTCGTAATAGTGCCGCAGCTGAGTGAAATCTGGACTCTGCAGGGCTGAGATTGGAAAGGTTGTTATAAGCCAAAGGCGTGGTCATACAGATAAAATATGGTGCCGGTCGTTTTTAATATTAAATGTATTACGCGTGAATGGATCTCATTCATTTTGTGCATGTTTGAGTTTGATAACTAAATGTAAATGAACTGTATTTTCAGCCACAGTAGGAGCCCGTTGTAAATGGAACATCAAACGAACACTGTCATCTTTCTGGGAATAATGACAAAAGCAGTGGGAGAAATTATTCAGAGACTCGTCTTTATAGCTGTTTTTCATCCTAAATTGCATTGCTTGAATTGCATCTTATTATGATTGCTATTTGTAAAATATGAAGCTTTACTTTCTCAAAGTTAGAGTGGCACAATTTGCATTTCCTTAACTTGGAGGGAAGAGGAATTGTCAGAGAAACTAACCAGATTAGTGATACCTGAGAATATTCTATTAAATTCCGACTCCTTTCCTCCCCCAAGTGCGGCGGAACAGCTCGGCAAAGCCCTGCGAGAGCAGAGCAGATTCACCGTAATCTGCTGTATGATGTCGGCGTGTTATTGTTCCCCTGGTTTGAGCCATGATTAGACAACAGATTGAAGACATTTGTTATGTGCAGTCCCGCAGATTACTGAGAGAAGCGATGACAAAAAAAACACAACCAGCACAGTCAGCCATACATTCAGGACTGAGTGGGAGGCGTTGCTGCTGTCATGACAAAGAAAAACGAAATGCCCGTGTGTCACGTCATATTACACAGTCAATAGAAAGTACACAATCAGCTGCACAGTAATGTATGCTATTACACTCACTAACATGAGTGTGAACATTAAACCGTGCATACAAAAAGCAATGAAAAGACAAACGTTGACACAAGAAAGACTAAGATTAATGGATTCTGACAACTGCATCGTGAATTTGGACACAGTTAATGTGTCAATACAATTCCAAAATAAAAAATCGGTGTGATTGATATTCAAATCTATGACTTCACTAATAACACAAAAATGCATATTTAGAAGGCATTAATGCACATACACGTGAAACAGTACACTTAAGCACAGTGTGGGTGTGTGTGGTAGGCAACGACGTGTGAGTTTTCCTCCTGTCTAGCACTCTAATAGTGTGTCCCGTGGATTAAGTGATATAAATGGATAGCTCTTCCCCTTCATTCACCACCTGCAGGAAAATAGAGGCCCCCAAGGGAGACGTTTTTGCACACAGCCAAGTCTCTCTTGTAACCCCTAACCCAGCCTCTCGGGGGGAACGTTATTTCGGTGGCCAGTGTTACAGTAACTGAGGATCAGCAACAAGAGGGAAGAGACAAATGGAGGAGAAGAGGCAATCAGCAATTAAGATGAGTCACCCTGGCATAAGACGTGGGTCACAATATACATCTGAGTGATGGGAAAAAGCAGGGAGGGAATACAGAATCGTCATAAAACTAAATCAGCCTTTTTTCGGGTTTCATTTCAAGTGGAGAAACAATGCATCCTGTATTTATTTATGCATGCAAGAGGTATCTGTGCAGTCACAGACATACAGTGACTGACTGCAGCGCTACAACAGGAGAAACACAGTCTACTAGAGCTCACTTTCCCTTTAAAGTGCTTAAAAAATGTCGTTTATGTGTAAAATGGTTTTAAAAAATGTTTTCAAAGACTTCTTTCAGAGATCCAGGCGCACTAGTGATGATAATCTATGCATTTTCCAGCTTGATGGAGCAGCATGTCACAGGGCAAAAGTGATAACTAACTGACTGAGAGACCATCACATTAACATTTTAGATCCATTGCCAGCAAACTCCCCAGATCTTTATCCAATCAAGAATTTATGATCAACTGAGCGAGTGGACGAGCAAAACTCCAAGCTGAAGCTGAGCTCAGTGATCAGCTTTGAGCACCAATAAGACAGAAATGGATTGCAATCAATCAGGATTTGGCTGCAGAAGTTATGAAGAAGAATAAAAATAATAATGATAATAATGGATTGGATTTATATAGCGCTTTTCAAGGCACCCAAAGCGCTTTACAATGCCACTATTCATTCACTCTCACATTCATACACTGGTGGAAGCAAGCTACAGTTGTAGCCACAGCTGCCCTGGGGCAGACTGACAGAAGCGAGGCTGCCATATTGCGCCATCGGCCCCTCTGGCCAACACCAGTAGGCAAGTAGGGTAAAGTGTCTTGCCCAGGGACACAACGACCAGGACAGAGAGCCCAGGGATCGAACCGGCGACCTTCCGGTTACAGATGCGATTCCCAACCCCCTGAGCCACGGTCGCCCGTGAAGGGTCAACACTGTAAATACTGCCTCTCTGCATGCATTTATTTTCCAACAAAAGCCTTTGAAACTTTAAAATGCTTACAACTGTTTATCATTATATCACAGAATCATTAAAAAATATAATCCGAGTTTACCTGCAAACTTGAGTCTCTAAGTTAAAGTCGCTGCTCTCTGTGTTATTTTAGCTTCACACCTGTTTTACAGGAATATGAAAGTTACCCAGAAGTCTATTTTCAGGACCCCAACCTACATTTGAAACATGCAAAAGTTTCTAATTTGCATCACAACATCTTCACGCCATTTGCCTCCCCTCGGCTCTTCTTTGTCTTCCTCCTGTCTCCCTCCATCACCTCCACACCTTCGCTCAACTCGCTACCACACATCAGTAACAATCTCATTTGCCGCCCCATTAACTGCCAGAATCCCAGACACTGGTGAGAGAGGTATGTGTGCATGTGTTTCTGAGTGTGTGCCTGAGAGTGTGAGCTCGTATTAGTCATGTTGTGGGGACATAAATCTCTTTAAATAGTCAAAATGTGGGAACCTAGCTATCCTTTGGAGACTAAAAGAACTAAATTCTCACATTTAGCACTAAAGTTTGGTTTGATGCTTGGAATAAGGTCGAGGCTAAGATAATATCTTTGTAATCATGAGTTGTATATAGGGGTTAGTCTGCATTAACCTAAATCAATGTGTAGGTCAGTGGAATGCAGGCAAAGTAAGGGAAACAAAAATGAATGCACTCATGTGGCCAAAAGTGACGAGCATCACAAGAATCCTCTGTTGTGCCAACAGCAAAGCATTCTGAAACTATTCGTATGTAGGGCTGCTACACACCCATGCCTTACTCACAGTTCTGCCCCAGAACCCTGCCGTGTACAAAGACTGGTATAAAAAACAACCATTCAGGGCCAATAGCGGTGACAATCCGTGCATTTTCCAGGGTGAGCACCGTGTCATAAGGCAAAACTGATAACTAACTTTCTTGGAGATCGTCAAACTCCCCGGCTCTTAATCCAATCAAGAATCAGAGGTCAATCTTTAAAAAGAGGGGCGCCCACAAACTATGATCAGCTTTGAGTACTGATAAGGCAGAAATGGATCACCATCAATCAGAATTTGGCCCAGAAACCGATATCCAGCATGTCACAGAGAACTGCCGGAGTTATAAAGAAGAAGGGTCAACACTGTAAAGGCTGACTCTTTGAGTAAATTTGATTTATTTGCCAATAAAAGTTTTTGAAACTAATGAAACGCTTACAATTTCTTTTCATTGTATCATAGAGGCAGAAAAAAACATCAAAAAAAGCAATCTGAATAAAAATTGAAGCAGCAAAGTGTATAAAATCCTTTGGCCATGACTGTTCTGTAAAATCAAACCTAGTCTCATTTCATCATGGTCATACAGTATAAAAGCCCTTTATTCACAACAGAAAGCTTTTTACACCTGATCCCCCCCCAAGACCTCGTGTCTCCTCACAGTACTGAACCAAGGATCTCCTGCTTGTTAGGTAAACTTAGCAGTCACACAAAAACTCTAAATCAGCAGTTGTGAGATGTTTTCATTATGACATGTAATTGTGGTAACCATGGACGCCCAAGCATGGCAACAAAGGAAATGCAAGATAACCTTGATAACATACCGTTAACTTTGCAAACAAATCTATTTTAACCCGTTATCTTTCCTCTAACCATAGCTACATCATTAACTCTCAAATTTAAAGTCAAAAACTAAAGGAAAATAAGGGCAGAAAACATGGCCTTGTACAGGACTTGAGCTCCTTTGTTCTTGGTTGTTTATCGAGAAGTAAAACAACCCTAAAGGGGTATCACTGTGTCTCTGAAAATGACCCAAAGATGATACACACCGTGTGTTAAAATATGACAAGAAGAGGGTTTTATGTGTTTCAGGATCTCATTGCTTCCTTGGAAGGTTTGGCGGTTTATTCCAGTCTTAACCCGGAGATGCTCTGGGATGCATGAATGTTAGATAGAAAGCACTTTGACAATAAAGGTGCTTGGGTGAATTGTAATGCTTTTGGTGCTAAAGTGCTATAAGAATATACTAAATATCAGTACTCCTGATTCTGTTGAGGTGAATCTACATGGAAGCCATTATTTTTTTTCATTGATTTCCCTTATTACATCCCAATGACTCACAAAGGAGGATATGTGGATGAGGACTACATAAGACAGAACAAATTGCGGACTGATCAATATCTGACAGCTTTGGAGTTTGCTTATTTAGTTAATACTGCAGAACCGCAGGCACACAGATGTCTGTTTCATCCTCCGTCATGCCTGCATTCAAACACCTGTACAGTGTGTTTGGAGCGCAGACGTGCACTTTTCCATCACACAACTTTTCTATCTCTCTCTTCACGTATCACAAGCCAGTGACACACACAGACTGGCGAATGCACACAAAAAGTACAAAAAAAGTAAAGTGGCACATTAGCAGGGGGCTGTTAATGAAGTGAGTCCCTGCCAGCAGTAATGAGAGCGCATATTTAACCACATTAACATCCCATTCTTCTTCAGCGGTGCATAAGGTAGGGCATGACAGCGCTCACAGTCAGACATATTAGAGTTATTTGTTGCAACATTGATCCAAGCATCAGGAACCGACTGCTTTACTAGCAGAGGGGACGCAGGGGGAATTCTACTCTGATGCAGGGTAAGTTCTGTGGATTCGCTCTGAGCTTTGTTTGTATTTGTAGTAATGCTTTGAGAGGGTTTGTTGTTTGCTCTGGTGTTTTCCTTTCATGAGCATCACAGGAGAGACTGTGCTCATCCAAAAATTTGATATTTACTCCCCAAAATGAAAAACGAGGGGAAAAAACTTGCCCTAAAAGTCATCAAAACAACCACTAGAACCGTCATTATTAGCAGAATAATACCAGCTATGTTTGCTCAAAAAAAAAAGAAAAAACTTGTTTGTATGCATGCAAATGTGAGAGCGTGCTCTTTATGTGCTCGCCGTTGTGCCGCACTGCACAGTTGTAACCCCTGCATCTTTTACTGGCGCTGCTTTCGAAGTCGCACCCTGACAGTGCATCTACTTTTTCTTGCTCTCAACAGGCAGATGCCAGTTATATTCCTGATGTGCCATAACCCTAATGAGTGTCTCTGCATGCAGGGCACATCATGCGGATACTTGGCCATGAAATGAAAGCATAATTACACCAGGGAAGTGCTTTTGTCTCTTCATTTTCTCTCATCTTCGCTATTCTGTGCTCGGTTGCTCTCAGGTGGCCCCCAGTTCTTACGCGAATGCACTCAGGGGCAACCTCTCTCTGTCTCTCCATCTTCCTCGATCTTTCTCGCCCTCGCTCGCACGGGCACACATGTAGACTCCCAGCACTCTTTGTAACAATCATTGTCAGGGCAGGCCAGGAGAGAGTGAAAGAAATAGAGAGGAAAAATTTGAGTGTAGACAGGCTTGAGTCCCGGATAAAGGTCAAACAGATTGATGCTTCTGAAACACTCGGCGCAAGGACACAGGGTTATGACATCTTATATCACCACTGTCTCCGCCGCCAATGCCATCAGCGTTGTCTCCATCAGCGTGAGTTTTATATTACCAGTAAGTGGCGAGAGGTATCTGACATTCCAAGGCTTTCGCAAATTGTTCTCTCGACAGTTTGAGTTGGTATTTCTCTCCCGCGCAGGTTTTACTTGGAGATGAATAGGGATGTTTAAGTGGTGGCTGGGGATGCCGTCAAATCGTCCTTGAGTGTCATACAATAGACACAAAGCGGAGCAGAGAGGGGCGAGAATAGGAGGCGGAAAGAGATAAGAGGGAGAGGGTTAACAAAGAGGCTGTCAGAGACTGAGGCGCTTTGTCATTGTCTGGAGCATTTAATGAGCAAGAATTAAATAATGACACCCTGTAATAACCTGAGAGCAGTTTGTGTGTGTGTGTGTGTGTGTGTGTGTGGGTGGGTGTGGGTCGAGGTTTGTGTGTTTGTTTGAGCAACACTTCACCTTGTCTTTTAAGTGTTTAACTGCTATTAACAACTAAAGCCAAAGTTATGATCTGTAATGAAAGCATACTATCAGTACGTAAGCATAGAAAACAGCTGCACCAACGTGATATTTTTGTGGTTGCCTGTCAGTCTCTGCTGTCATCTGTCCAATCCAGGGGTGTCAAACATGAGGCTCGGGGGCCAGAATTGGCCCTAGAAAGACTCCAAATGAAATTAAATGGAAAATAAAATGTGAAAAAGATTAGAAATCTAAGACTTTTTATTGTGTTTTAATAAATGTTATAGCCTCGGGGATTAAATATGTATTTAATTTCTCTACACTGGCAGAAAGAGCAGTTTCACTGGTCTGGCCCACATGAGCTCAAAGTGGGCCCAACGTGGACCACAAACTAAAATGAGTTTGACATGCCTAGTACATTGAATTAATTAACTTTATTCTATAGAAACCCACAATGGGCCGCTGAAACTCATTCACGCTAGCATTGGGCTAGAGGCAGGGTTCACCATAAACAAGTATGTCACAGGACCTGGTCTCTAATGATAAGCAGTGAAATAATCTGAACAGGATAAACATCGCTGCTGTTTCGCTGAAGATCTGTGAGGTTTCACTTATGCACAGCAGTGCTTTAGGCTCCCTAACACAACTCATAATGACAATTTACTGGTTAAGTCTAAGCTAATTGCTGTTTCTGGGTTCTAACACTCAGATCCCAAAAGCAGGCAGATACCAAGAGTAAAAATTGGTGCACGTGATTTCAACTCCAACAGAGTGATCAGTGTAGCTGTTTTGCCAGGTGTTGCACTCAAGCGCAGCATCAAGGCATCTGTGACCAAGAGGATTACAAGGTTCAACAGAGTTAGATGTTAGCAGTAAAGCTATATAGAGGAAGATGAAAATGCTATAATTTAAATGATGCAGCAAATATTTGGGGGGGTTTGGAGAGTTAGTAAACACACAGATCTGGCAATGGTTCCTAGAAGCTTTAGCGTGGAGGTGAAATTAATTTCAATAAAGGTCCCAGTTGGCATATGGCCAATTAAAAAATCAACAACTGTTTATGCCTTGCATTTAAGCAACGATTTTCAACTGTACAGAGGACTGTAGATTTCTGCAGAAATTCAGGTTAAGTAATATTCATAGAAAACTTCCAGGAAATCAAATCAAATCAAATCAAATCACTTTTATTGTCACATCACATGTGCAGGCACACTGGTACAGCACATGCGAGTGAAATTCTTGTGTGCGAGCCCCACAAGCAACAGAGATGTGCAAACACAACAACACAAACGAGCAAAATACAAGAATGGCCAACCTGAAACTAATAAATATATGTACAATATATAATAGTGTATGCATTTCTGGATGTGTATACTAAATATTTTCCTACGTGTGTGTGTGTGTGTGTGTGTGTGTGTGTGTGTGTGTACACATTTTTACAAATTAAATAGTAAAAATAATAATAATAATAATAATAATAATAATAATAATAATAATAATAATAATAATAATAATAATAATATATATAAAATATACAGAGTTGAATATGTGCAAATGAAATGATGGGTAGTGAAGTAGAATTTGAATTTCTGGCAGTTTTACAAGCCTGGCAGAAACTACAATACCTTTGTGTGACTCCAGTCACCCCAGCCATAAACTGTTCAGACTGCTTCCATCAGGAAGGAGGTTCTGCAGCATCCGGTCCCGTACCAGCAGACTGAGAGACAGCTTTTTCCATCAGGCCATCAGACTGCTGAACACGTCATAGACACCTCAGCTTCACTACTGGAACTTCAACATTATGCACTCCACACTGTATATAAATGCCACTTGTTTTGCACATATTCAACTCTGTATATTTTATATATTTTATTATTATTATTATTGTTATTATTATTATTATTATTATTATTACTATTTAATTTGTAAAAATGTGTATACACACACACACACACACACGTAGGAAAATATTTAGTATACACATCGAGAAATGCATACACTATTATATATTGTACATATATTTATTAGTTTTAGGTTGGCCATTCTTGTATTTTGCTCATTTGTGTTGTTGTGTTTGCACATCTCTGTTGCTTGTGGGGCTCGCACACAAGAATTTCACTCGCATGTGCTGTGCCAGTGTGCCTGCACATGTGATGTGACAATAAAAGTGATTTGATTTGATTTGATTTGCAGTTTGATTTTATGTTTTCTTTTTTTAAAAAAAGAGAGAAGCAACAAATACAAGCGCAACCAAACGAGTGTTTGAGATAATACCATCCACAACAGGGACAAGGCACTGCAGCGTGTTCAAAAACCTCAGCCAAGGCTTGGATCCAGAAGCTATTCTTGTAGGGTCAATATGTTTGTTACGTCTGCAGGTTGGTGTAGGGGTAAAGAGAATAACACAGTACTAGATGGGGAAAACCAGGAGACTGTTTGGGTCAGTTTGAAATAGTTTATTGCCAGGATATTGAAAAAGGAAGAATAAATTAGCTTCAGGGAGAGCTAAGGCCAACATTACAAAAAAAAACCCAGCTGCGACTTAAAACAAAAACCCTTCAGCTGACTAACTTACTCAAAAGAAAAGTTATAATTTTACACATCAACTCACAAACCACAGAAAACAAGGGGAGGAAAAAAATGGCAGCTCATCTACAAGCTTCCTCTCGAAATGTAATAGGTGATTAAAACTATGGTGTAGGCACGCAAACACCTACATCATAACCTGATACGCGCGTCCCTGCAGCTGTAACTGCACATAGCATCGACTGTTGTGATCGACCTGTTCAGTGCGGTCGATTTCTCCGGCGTATTTTAAGCTTCTTTTTCGCTGTAGTTTTTTCATTTATCGGTAAGAGAATAGTAACTATAGTAACCATTACAACAAAGTTAGGAATAATAATCTTAGTCTCAGTATAAAGACTCACAAATGTCAGGGAATTCTTGGAATTCTTGTGAGATTGCCGAAGCTACCGAGTGTTATTTTAATTATTCTAGTCATACCTGAGAAGATAATTTATTAAATAAATGTATTTTTGTGCCTCTTAGTTTATTTTTACATAAATTATCAGACTCTTTCTGGCTTCAAATGGTAGGTAGGTAGGGTAGGCCTTGAAAATGAAAATTTTTTTAACAAGATGACTGCTTCATTTCCATCTGAAAAATCCAGATTTTTTTCCAGAAATCTCCTGTTATTTATGTTTTTGTAGTGTTGTCAAATTAGCTCTATTCAGCATGAAAGCTAAACTTTTGCAACTAAGAGTTTTAGGTTAAAAGGATTCTACATGCTTTATTTTACAGTTTTACAGCAGTTCACCTACATGCTATCCAAAAATCATCACTAGTTGTCTTTGGCAGTTTGCCGTTTTGGTTAATATGCGCTCAAAATTTTCAGGAGCATTGGACTATTATTTATATTTTTTAACCAGCCAATACTTAATGAATGCGTCCCAAATTACAGACACTGAATCATTTTGATGGTAAAAAAGTTCAGTTTAACTTTCAAACTTTTATCTTTGATAGTTTCTGAGATACAGTATTGAAATATTGCCAGATTTAAAAAAAAAGAAAAAGACCTGAAAGTGGGTCACTGGTCCATTTTTCAAAAACATATCTTGAAAAGTATTTGATATGTGAAGTAGGGCTGCCACAAACGATTATTTTGATAGTCGACTAGTCACCGATTATTTTTGCGATTAGTCGACTAATCAGATCATCATCCATTGGAGGTACAGCGTACAGCTTATTGCACCAGCAGCATCTGCTCTTATATAACTATCATTAGCTTACAGCTTGAAGTGTTTGTGCTAACTAAAAATAAAGACAAGATGGTAGTTTATTAATTTTTAATGAAATTTGCAGATTGTTTCGGTGAAGTTTAATAAACTCCTTGCTTTCTAAAATATAACAGGACACCGGAGTATATTCTCCAGCGTCTCACACTTCTGATAATCAGCTGTCTGCTTGACAGTTTTAGCTGTGCAAAAACTATAACTTTAATCTCAGACAAACCGATTTACTCAGGAACAAATAAAATACTAAAGAAAGCCAAACAATAACATTTTAAGTTATCTAAGTGACTTATATATATGTTTAACCTGACTAGCGAAAGACGGCGGTGGGTTTGAAAACGATTTGCCGGGAGTCCGGTGTTCTCACGGCTCTAGTTAGCCTTGCCCCCGCCTAGCTAACGAGCTAGTGGGTAACAGACGTCTCCGAAAACGTCGGAGCGCTTTTGAAAATACGTGGTGTCCTGATAAACTGAGCAGATATTTGAGGCTTACACAGCTACATTCTCGCCTGAAAATATGTTAAATGTTTATTTTGTGACCCAGAAAGAATAATAAGAGTAAAGTTAAAACTAACTAGCTGCCGCCATTGTTGACAACTGCGCTGGGCTGCGCTATGAATTCTGGGACACAGCTTCTTCTTCTTCGGGGTTTAACGGCAGCTGGCATCCTTGTACATGCAGTGCTGCCATCTTCTGTTTGTCCGTTATTACACTCTTAAATCCTACTACTCATTCCTGCGTCCTTTGTGATCTTACAAAGCTTCAAACGATGCGTCGGCTATTAAATTAGTCGTCGACGATTTTAATAGTCGACATAATCGTGACTAGTCGACTAATCGTGGCAGCCCTAATGTGAAGCAAAAGTAATCATTTTGGATGTTCACATTTTTTGCGGTCGAGGAGAACGCTTGGTTGATTTGAGACTGCAAGGTGAATATTAACTCTTTATATACAGTTTACAGTCTTTTACAGGATTGTAAGTCTTATATTTTGACAAGCACATGATAACATAATCTTAGTTTTAGCATATTTGCATGTTGATTAGCACTACAAAGATGATTGGACAAGATGATTGGTCATAAGTCCGCTGAGCAAATTAAAAGTAGGCTTCTTGTAGAGAGTTAATAAACCACCAAAGACATTAGAATTCATCCTGCAAGGAAGAACAACAGTAAATGTTATGCCTATATGTCCAAAATTTGTGGAGACATTTCTCTATAAACCAAAAAAATGTCAGTGAAGGAAAATCCTGTGATAGCACAAATCAAATTTATTGTCCAGGGACAATGAATGTGTACAAAATGTCATGGCAATTCACCCAATAGTTGTATTCAGATTTTTTTGACCTGGACCAAAATAATGGACCAACCAGCCAATATTGCCTCTCAGTGGAGCCACTCTGCTAAACACAACATTAAATTGAAGAGATAAGATGTTCCAAAGCAGCTCATCTACTGGCACTGGTACGTGGAGTAGTTTAAGGCAAGCAAGGCAAGGCAAGTTTATTTATATAGCACAATTCAACAACAAGGTGATTCAAAGTGCTTTACAGAGACATTAAAAAACAAAAAACAAATAAAAAGCATGATTTAAAATTGATAAAAAATAAATAAATAAAAAACAGTAGATAAAATCAGTAGTTAAAATATAAGTTTGGAAATTTAAGCTTAAAAGTGTGGATTTGGTGTTTTATTCAAATGCAGCTGAAAACAGGTGAGTCTTCAACCTGGATTTTAAATAAATCAGAATCAGAATCAGAATCAGAATCAGAATGGGTTTATTGCCAGATGTTGAGGTTTACAACATTAGGAAATTGCTGCGGTGCTTCAGTGCAGACAATAAGAATTAAAGTGCTATGTAGAAAGAAAGATATGTGCATGAGATATACATGAGATATATACATGAGAATAAGAATTAAGAGTGCTACGTAGATAGATATATACATGAGTGCAGGTGGTGATCAGTGCCAAACATGAAATGATGCAGTGACACAGCGTAGGGTCATGTGTTAGTGGCGGAGACAGTCATGTGGTTATTGTTCATGTGTCCAACAGCAGAGGGGAAGAAACTGTTCTTGTGGCGAGAGGTTCTGGTGCGAATGGACCGGAGCCTCCTGCCTGAGGGGAGCAGGTCAAACAGACTGTGTCCAGGGTGAGAAGGGTCAGCTGAGATCCGGGCTGCACGCCGCAGTGTCCTGGAGGTGTACAGGTCCTGCAGAGATGGGAGTCTGCAGCCAATCACCTTCTCAGCAGAGCGCACAACACGCTGCAGTCTCTGTTTGTCCCTGATAGTGGCTCCAGCGTACCACACGGTGATGGAGGAGGTGAGGATGGACTCGATGATTGCAGTGTAGAATTGCATCATCGTCCGTGTTGGCAGGTTGAATTTCTTCAGCTGCCTCAGGAAGTACATCCTCTGCTGGGCTTTCTTAATGACGGAGGTGATGGTGGGCTCCCACTTCAGGTCCTGGGTGATGGTGGTACCCAGGAAGCGGAATGAGTCCACAGAGGTGATGGGGGTGTCAGTCAGGATGATGGGGGGGAGTGGGGCTGTGTGCTTCCTGAAGTCCACAATAATCTCCACTGTCTTCTGGGCATTCAGCACCAGGTTGTTGTGGCTGCACCAAGACACCAGACGTTCAACCTCCCTCCTGTAGGCAGACTCGTCCCCGTCCGAGATGAGCCCAATGACGGTGGTGTCATCTGCGAACTTGATTAGCTTGACAGACTGGTGGGTGGAGGTGCAGCAGTTGGTGTACAGGGAGAAGAGCAGAGGAGAAAGAACACAGCCCTGAGGGGAGCCGGTGCTGATGGTCCGGGAGTCCGAGACATTCTTTCCCAGCCTCACGTGCTGCTTCCTGTCCGTCAGGAAGTCAGTGATCCACCGGCAGATGGGATCAGGCACATTCATCTGGGAAAGCTTGCCTCGGAGATGGTCTGGAAGGATGGTGTTGAAGGCAGAGCTGAAGTCCACAAACAGGATCCTGGCGTAGGTTCCTGGGGAGTCCAGATGCTGCAGGATGAAGTGTAGGGCCATGTTGATGGCGTCGTCTACAGACCTGTTGGCTCTATATGCAAACTGCAGGGGGTCCAGGAGGGGGGCCGTGAGGGTCTTGAGATGGGAGAGAACTAGGCGCTCAAATGACTTCATGACCACAGATGTCAGAGCCACGGGTCTGTAGTCATTTAGTCCAGTGATCCTAGGTTTCTTGGGGACAGGGATTATGGTAGAGGACTTGAAGCAGGCAGGCACATGACATGCCTGCAGTGAGGAGTTGAAGATGCCAGAAAACACTGGGGCCAGCTCGTTTGCACAGTGTCTGAGGGTGGCAGGAGACACACCGTCTGGGCCGGGAGCTTTCTGAGCATTCAGACTCCTAAACTCCTAACTCCTAAACTGAGTGTTTCAGCTGATCTGAGGCTTTCTGGGAGTTTGTTCCAGATATAAGGAGCATAAAAGCTGAATGCAGCTTCTCCGTGTCTGGTTCTGACTCTGGGAACTGATAAAAGACCAGATCCAGATGACCTGAGGGATCTGGAAGGTTCATACTGGGTCAGGAGGTCACTGATGTATTTTGGTCCTAAACCATTCAGAGCTTTATAGATCAGCATCAGAACTTTAAAGTCTATCCTCTGACGGACAGGCAGCCAGTGTAAAGACCTCAGAGCTGGACTGATGTGGTCCACTTTTTTGGTCTTAGTGAGGACTCGAGCAGCAGAGTTCTGAATGAGCTGTAGTTGTCTGACTTAACCAAAAGAGTTCATGCTGGGGAGGAGACACACACACACACAGTATAAACAGTTGTTTGATTTATTGTTCTATTATATTGACATTAAAATCGAAGCTAATAGCATTTTGCACAAAGCAATGGTGAAAAGACTGCACGACCCTGTAAAAACAAAACCAGCTGACAATCATCTGTGACTTGGCCCATTTTTATTCGTTATTTTATTTATATTTAGTCGTTGCTGCTGTGTGTAGTAACGAAACAACTTACATGCTTTCTCTACATGTTTTATGAATCAGTGCTCTTTTTTAACACAAATACAATAGAAGGGAAAAAAAGAGGGTTTACGCTGTGATTTAGGCATTGCAACACCTACTGTAGGATTGCAATGCAACGTTCACACTGAACAGAACCAGAAAAGGCCGCCCACATCTGCTAAAAAAGCTTCCTTTGTAATTGTTTAAAGGAGCAGCAAACAAGGACTCGTGTATTTACTCATTTTGATTGCAGAGGGACCCACGCTGAAGCCAGTAAACTATACAGGAAGTTAGCTGGAACATTTTTAGAGGTACAAAATGCAACAAAGGCCCATAGAATGACAATCCACTGATAATTCAAATGTTTAATGCTGGAAAAATGTAGTTTTGGGAACAATTTTCAATTATTAGGTGAAATAATGAGGTCAAGTAACTTGTGCAACCATGAATGATGCACATGCAAATTCCCAGAAAACTCCCCACTTGCCTCATCTGTCTTGACAAACACACACACACTTTCACACAAAATAAATTGAGCACTAGAGTGTTTTAATGAGCATAATCCTCCATGTTTGAATCTAACAGCCTAGTAAAAGGTTTGGCCACCCAGTTTCTCTGCTTTCCAGCTGATTCCAATTAGATGCTCCCATTAAATAATATTGTAATGCAGTGGTTTACTGAAAAGAGACCAGGAGCGAGAGGAACAGAGCGCATTAAGAAAGCTTCTCATCTCCAGAGGTTAATCTTCCATTTTCAGCCTAATTTACAGAGCACCGGGAAACATGCATGCAGCGAGAATGCGAAAGAGGGGGAGAAAAACCTAGAGGTAGTGCGATCTCAGAGGGGAAAGCAACAATACAGCAAAAGAGAAGACGAAGAGCAAGAAACTATACAGATATTCGCTGTATTTACAGAGGAAAATAAGGGAAGGGCCTCTGTGCCTACTGGATCCTAACCATGCACAGCACTGCATGTAGCAGAGACATTTCATTTGCTCTCTATTTGAGTGGAAAATGATTGGTTGTGATCCAATCAGACTGCCTGTCACTGCAACGTCTGAGTGAGCGAGGGAATATGAGGAAACATACACGGACCAGCCTACCCTGCTGCAAGCATCAATCTCCACTCTCAGATTAAACACACTGAAATGAATCCAGACCAACTGGTCGATATGCAGATCACACTGCTGTATGTAAATGATGGAGCGGCTGCCTCAAAGGTGGATGGGAAATCTGGCATTTGCTTATGACCTAAACGGCTATCGATAACTGGTACCGTTTGGATATATATGCCTCGGTTGTTATGTCACGGGATCAGATGTTTATTTCTTGTAAGACAAAGAGGATTTGCAGGGTGAAGGCATCATAGAAATGTAAAACGAGTCAACAGTAACATTGTGAATATGCTGAAATGGGTCAAGCTGAATGCGGCTGATCTGAGGTCTTCACGCAGCGTGTTGAATCGCAGCCATGAGGAGACATCGTCTGCTTCAGACACACCAACCAGGATGAGGCTTTGTTTCTGGATACACAGCACCCCCTAGAGGATAATCCAACTAAGGCCCACCCCTTCCCAATCCTCCAACCCCCCTTTTGTGTATGCAAGCGTGTGTGAGACAGATTGAAAAAGGGAAAGCAAGAGTGAGGAGATTTGTGTGTCTGTGTGTGGACGCTAAGCGTTAGACTAGGCTGAGCTGAGAGGGAGACTCGGTGACTTTATACTCCTGATAATCTGGATTAAAACCCTCTGGGACAGCATTAAACACTGCCGGCTGGGCATTACATGCACACAGACACACAGTTACACACACATGCTATATCCCTGTGTGTGTTTTAAGTCCACACTATTTCTCTCCTGCATTTATGTGAATTAAAATGAAACATATTGTGACTCTACATATGCCGTTTGATCTGAGTCTTGTAGTATTGAACCTTCACTCCCATTTCATCCAAACACCTCAAATAAAAAGATGTTATTTTACAGAGCAAAACATTTCCTCAAAAGCTTTTTGACATGGGCGCTACACCCTCCAGTGCCAAATACGTAAATCCTTTCATACACTTACACCGCTTTGACGAGGAGATTCCACCTCTCAGAAGTGCCGAGCGATGTTGGTGTTTGATGAAGCTGATGGGGGGGATGGCGGGTGGGTGGCTCTTGCTTGGCCCAGTGGGAGTATTAGGTTTGATTGGATTGGGGTTGGGGATTTGTGTATTAGACTGAGATTACCATGTGATCCAGTATTTCGCAGGGAAATTCACACAACAGCGGGAGACAGAGCTTGCGGCGGGAGTCGGCTGACCTCCTCTAGGCCGCCTGATTCCATTTCTTCTGCCCTGCCCTGCCCTGCCGGGCTCTGGCTTTGTTTAGTGTTTACTTATTCTTAACATTTATTTATTCTGTCCTTGGCTTTCTGTTTTCTTCTGTGGCATCCCTGTTTGTATATTTCAGTCCATTTCGCTTTGCTCCGTTTTAATCCGCTGTATGGCGATCCGTTCTGCTCGACAACATACTGTTTTGGTCCTTCCCTTTTGATTCTGCTCTCCTGCCTCTATCCACTCCAGTCTGTTCCATTTCATTATGCTCAGTTTAGTTCAGTTCTGGTCACTTCTCTTCTGTTATATTACATTTTCATTCCATTAATCAGAAAACCAAACGCAATTCAGCCTGATCCAGTTGGTTCGGAAAGTCATGGCCTTTAAAGCCTTCAAAATGATTACAAATCAGCGCTGCAGAAAAAGAGGGAAATGCATTTATTTGCTTTGTGGCAGTGAGTTATTTGATAAGAATGATACCCTCCCGCTCACTTAACTTAGCACAAAGACTGGAAAGTGGCATGTAAGCCCTGCAAAGATGGCAAACAGCAGTCCAGACCTTTATGCTCAGATATGAAAGCGTATAATGAGTTTCTCATGTGACGCCTTACAAGAATGCCAAAATCCATGTTTTTTTTTTTGGTTTTTTTTTTTAAATAGCTCGGACATGTCCTTTGAGGTTTAGTGAGAGCATCATAGTTACAGGAAAAACTTCAGGGAGGAAAAATCCAACAAGCATCACAATCTCCGATGTCAGTGCGACATTTGTTCACCCGTCCGGCCACCATGAAGTGTTTCTCTGTGAACTGTCTTGGCTCTGCAACAAAGCCACTACTCTGCCTGTCCTTACTGCAGATAAGCCTTATCATTTCAGGCTTTGTGAACTGCATGTAAAAATGTGATAATTTTAAGAGGCCTTTCTTAAAACAAGTAACGATGTTTCGACCAGTTTCAAACACAGCAGGGAATTCTTATTACAGCTGAGATTCAGAGACATTTCATCTCACATATGCATACTGTATTCAGCACATATTAGCAATGCGATGTACACTCACTAGCCACTTCATTACCAGTACCTGGCTGGACTTCCTTTTGCCTTCTGAACTGCTTCAGCTGGGGAGAGTGCCACCTGCTATGGTCTTCTGCTGCTATAACCCATCTGCTTCAGAGTACTTGTATTAAGAGATGCACTTCTGCATACTTTATTTGTAATGATTGGTCAGCTGGGTTACCAATGCCTTCTTGAGCTCAAAGCAGTTTGGCTATTCTCCTCAGAAACTGTCATCAACACAGCTTTCTCACTCAGAGAACTGTCGTTTGGATCTGGATATTTTCTCTTTTTCAGTCCGTCCCCTAAAAGTGTAGAGATGGTTGTGTGAGAAAGCCACAGCAGGTTCTGAAGTACTCACACCAGCAGCAACAACCATGCCACATTCAAAGTCACATAACTCATCTTTCTTCCCCATGCTGATGCTCTGTTTGAGCTTGTTTTGTCTCCATACCTAAATGCATTGTGTTGCTGCTGTGATTGACTGATTAGATATTTAATAAAGTGTCCAGTGATTGTGAGTCAATACATGTACAGAGGCTCTCCCCACTCGGGTTAAGATATCCCCTATTGTGTGTTTTTTTTCCTTTTCCCCTTTGTTCTGTATAGCCAATTTTGCTGTCGAATCATATTACTTTTGCTGCTGTACCCAACTAATTCCCCCATAGGGATCATTAAAATTTCATTTTATCTTATCTTAAAATTCTAATTTAACTTTGAGTCCTCACACCTTCACTGCAGATTTTCACACAGCTCCCACGTGCCTTGTCTCAGACTCAGCAAGAACCACAGTTGACTGCCAGAATGCAGACAAGACAGTACACAATCTGCACTTTTACCGTTTAACTCCGTGGAACTCTTCTTTCCATTTTCTTTTATTGTTTCTCATCTGTTCTGTTGCCCAAGAAGCGTCTTTAATGACTAAAGTTGTGGGTAATCTGATTAACCTGACCCCAGTGGGGGAACGTTAGACTGCAAGTCTCTAGCTTAATGCTTTTTTAGTAGTGCAAATGGTGTTGTGCATCTGGTGTACTAATTTGTGTGCTCTCAAGGTTGCGTGCAAGCATGAAAGCCCAGGAAGATTAGAGTCCACAATGGAAATCAAGATTCAGAGACAGGAGATGTGTGACAACTCTGTCATAAGCCCTGCACATGAATCCATAGTGTTTACTGTGGGTCAACCTCGCTCTCTCCTCCTCTCTCTCTCACTACATAGAGGTGGAAGTATTGGGCCTACAGAGTGGGTCATTGATTTTCTGTCAGCAACGCGTGGGCTGAGCCCCTATTAGGCCAGGACCAGACAGACGGACAGATGTGCGCACACACGCTCGCACACATTTGATGTGCCACCGCATGCATCCCAATCACGTCTGGGATACAGTTTAAGATTTTCCACCATGCATTTCTCGTGTTGCAGACTTCTGAAGTTTAAAGACTGCCACACCAATTTATTGTAACAGCTTGAGTTCAGGTTGGGTACTTGAAAAGTAACTTCATATCAGACTATATTTCTCATTACGATCTCAAGCTGCAGTTGTTTTTCACCCGGTAAAACACAGATAATGTGCACCTGTAATCTCACCAAACAGTGACCTCACTGGCACTGACACTGTGAGGTGGGCTACTTTTACTCCACACTTCAGATTTGTAACATGGTTTGAGCTAAAATGAAGACTTTTATTGAGGACCAATCTAGGTCACCCATGGGTTGACCCTTAAATCATTTTCTTAGACCTGAAAAAGCACAATTCAGGATCACAAAAGACCTTTTTGATAGGATGTCTGCAACTAGTAATTTTATGTCACCGGTTGCTAAGTGATAGCATATGAACCCTGCTTATGGGTCCAAACTACTCTGCATTCATTAACTCTGTTGTCTTGTGTTAGTGTTTTAATGCTTTATATCTTGATATATTAAAGCTGAACAAGCCCCTACAAAATACTCAGTGATCACTGTTGGCTTCTCTGGGTTTTTAGTAGCACAATTCATCTGTAGCATGTTTTAAAGTTCAGTTTTTAAAACCTTACGATGTAACTACTGCCTAACAGCTCATGGTTTGATGGTTTGCCAGACACCAAATACTTGATCACATCAGGAAAGAATCACTCTGAGGCTAAAAGAGATTTCAGGAATTTTTCATAATGAGTAATCCAAACCATGCAGCAGTATAATAATGACTAACCTCATATTGTGGATAGATTATCTCAGTTGATCTCCTAACTGAAGTCTGGTCTGTTTAAAGCATCTTTTTCCTGTAATGCGATTGCATTTGTCTCTCTAACCATCGAGAACCCTCATGTTACCTTTTATTGAATGGAAAATAGTAAGCTAACCATGTATCATACGCTAGCTGCTGCAACTTCAGTAACCCTACAAACATCACTGATATTTCGTTTTCTGTCTTCATTTATGTCCGAAGTGATAGCAGAGCTGTACGTTTTTATTTTTTAGAAATCCCTCAGTCAGAACATGGTATAGCATCTTTGGATGGGAACTAGCGCGCTAACTCCCTGCTAACTTCTAACTCTGTTCATCTTCACAAGTCCTGTTTTCATGGATGCTTGGATGTTAAATATTATTGTTACACCTGGAAGAGCAGCCAGATCATTTTATTAAAGATGTAAGAATTTAGACAGTTTTTAACTCTCAGTGATGCCACACTGTTTGTTTGACATTGGGAACAGAGGAGTTTGGATCTGATAACAGCGGGCAGACTTAAAGAGCAGATTGATGGAGAGCCCTTTGAAAATGATTGTAAATATGAGCAAAACCCCCCAAAAAGTTGCATGTATTTCCATCCTCAAATGTTTGACACAGTAATGCCATTTGATACATTGAGTTTTTGCGATTTCTAAATCGCCACTGTGATTCAAATATAAATGCAAATTACATATATTATGATCTAATTTATTGTTAAAACATTTTCAGAATGTTAAAAAACACTTGTTTTTTTTAAATAGAATTTTGTGGCATTTATTTCATAGTTTAGGCTTTAAAAGGTTAAATTGATAGTCCTGCACTGCATCACGTCATTCTTAATCTCTAAACTTCAAACACTTTCAGTCTCTCTCTCTCTCTCTCTCTCTCTCTCTCTCACTCTCTCTCTCTCTGAAGGACATTTGGTTGATTGATGGTGGTCCAGGCGTTTGTTAAGAGGCTCCAGGTGGAAAGCTGTTATCAGCTGTAGGCCACAAGATTACCTCCAGCAGCTTTCTGCTCAAACTTCTCCCCTTTAAATCCTCCCATTCACAAGCTGCTCCCAAGATGGCACACAAACATGCGCACGCACACGGCCACAAGGCTCGGCGGACTTTCACTAACTCATACACATAGAGACGCAGATGGCGACATACACCCACAGAACAGATTTTGTCTTTGATATTTTTCCATTATATTTAATACTCTTTTTTTCCCATCATCTTTTTCTGTTCTCCTCCATTACTTTTCCATCCCTTAAGTCAACAGCTTTAAGTCAACACTGCAATGTCGAATGTTGACTTAAAAAAAAAGAAAAGAAAGAAATCCTGAGAGTAGACTACTTTGGCTCAGCTCTCTTCTATGTATTGACCATTGGATTCAATCTGCTTTACCTGTTCCTGTCACTCTGTCTGATCTCTAACCATTAGGGCCGTTAAAATATTAACAAAGGGTATTTTCTATCTTGCTCTTTGAGCACCGCTCTGTGACAGGTCTGACACTAGAATATGAGAAGAGGCTTACGCCTTTAAAGAATTTGGCAGCAGCCGCAGCGAGACCCAGCGTAGTCGCACCTTTCACCTCCAGCCTGCTTTTGGCAGGATTATTCAATGCAGTGGAGGAGAAGGGAAGACTGAATGGCATTTTATAATCTATCTATAAAAGCAAAACTGGCATCTTTTTGTCAATTAAGGTCAGATTTCTATTGTCAAATAAGAGCAAGGTTCATTTTTTAAATGTTGTCACTTTGCTTGGGTTGTTGGCGTCACTCAGATTCGTTATTGTCTTGTCTGTGTGCAGGCAGGCAGGGAAAAGGACCCAAAATGCGGACTCACGGAGGCAAGGGTGAAACTGAAAACAAACAGCTTTATTGCCAGTTGCAGATTAAACAGGAGACAACTATACTGGGAAAACATAAACTAACGGGCAGGCAAACAGGTTAACGGATCACATGATGAAGGTTGATTTTACGACGCGACAACGAGCAGGGAAAGACGCGAATACAAGAGGTGAACAGAGCTAAGAGGAAACAGCTGGGAGACACGGCTGACACTGATTACACTGACGAGACAGGGAGAGCACAAACAGAACACACTGACAAAAGACACAGACCTTCAAAATAAAACAGGAAATGCACAGACTGGACTCTGAGATGCGGTACAGACAGAACAGAGGGAACACATGAGCAGACACAAAACAGAGGGAGCGCAAAACCAAACCTCTTAAGAACCAAAGGGTGTAAACCCAAACACATAAACAAATCAACATAAACTAGAACAAAGGATCATAATAACAACAACAAAATAATTTAAAAAATAAATAAACACAAAACACTGGGTCAAATGACCCATGACCATGACAGTTATAAGTATGTCTTATTTGGGACTTATTCTAAGCTCTTCACATAATGTCACTTCCAGCATTGAGGAGTTTCTGTTAGTCAACGCAGTCTGCAAGAGCTGAGTCTGAGAAAGTGAGTCTGACAGCCTGGCAGCAAGATGGATACACGAGCTATTATGCAGGCAAGGGAGATAAAAGCAGCCAGGTTGAAAGACAAAAGTGCTATGAAGTCAGAGGTACAACTGTATGAAGGTGACTGGCACGTGTGAATAGCCAAAAAAAAAAAAAAAAAGAAAGAAAGAAAGAAAAGAAAGGGCTATTTGTTCAGTGTGAAATGGTATTTTTATGAGTATGGGGTTTGGGATTCAAAAAGATTAAAAAAAGATTAGGAACAAAGAGGGCAGAGGAGATGAGAAAGTGAGCATTAAATGGCTTCATGCACCTGTTTTGGAAAATGGAAAAAGTTTGACAGGCATGCATTGTATTTCATATTGAAAAGATGTCAATAGGTAAAGTGCAAAGATCTCAAGGACACAGCTAACCCATTCTTAGTCCACGGTCTGCCGATATCCTTTTAGATAATCACCAGTTTTCTTGTTGTTTTGCACCTCTAAACAGCAGCGCTTGGACAAAATAGTTCCAGGGGACTGTCTCAGAGTAAGTACCCACTAGCGAGGGTTCCTCTGGGAACAATATACTGTCTTTTTTTTCTCTTTCTTTTCCATTTCCATTTGCATTGCTAATAGGGACTCAGGAGTTATGTAATAGCCAGCCAGCAGCTGTTAATGCAAGATCACCCCTTGTTGTGGTCTTTTGCGTTCTTGTAATCCTGTTTCAGCATATAGTGTGCGCTGGATGCTTATAGTAGTATTTACATTTTGCTCTGAGAGAGTCAAAATCAAGGTCAGTCTCTGAAAGAGATGCACTTTTCCAGTATAAAACACAGTCGCTTCAGTGGTCAACCATAGAAGTCACAAGGACATTTTTCCCAACCAGTTTTCCCTAGCGACAAGTAGTTGCCAAGGGGGTCACTGGCCAGTCTGGGCCTCTGATTGATGCTTTAGAGATCATTTACCCAGCAATTGCCATAAACCTCTAACAACCACTCGCAACGAGTTTGGAGTACTGATTTTTCCCTCATGCCTGAAAGTTGTCTAAATTGTTGGAGACTGCTCTCTAGGCCTGTGTCACTGAGGCCTTATTCATTTGATCCTTCATCATCACCATGATTATCACTCGTTCCAAATAGCGGACGAGTCAGTGCTGTTAGGTGGTAAGTGGTCACTCGTCTGTGAAACGTCAGTAGTGCAAATTATCTTTGTACAGAGTTGACCTTTTTCTTTATCATGTGCTCATTGAATCAGCCTCAACCCCAGCTGTTAGCTATCCTAGTGGCGTGTCTGTAACAGGAAATGTAGGATGGACTGTCATCCTAAATAGGTATTTGTGGTCAGGTAGGCTACCAGCAAGAGTATTTCTAATAACTGCGACAAAACCTGCAAAAGTCTTTGCAGCAGAAACTCACAATGATTCTATTTTAAATCTTCTACAGCCAGACTTATTTTAGGACGCTAGACCTCAGTAGGCCACATCTCTCAAAGGAGGTGATCCCTAAAATTGGACACAGCATCTGCGTCCGTCCTGCTCTCTCTAATTTGCATGCTCTTCACTGCTCTAACCTTGATTCGGCTTCAGCAGTGACTCAAACCTGGAGGAAGGTTGAGCACGAGTAGGTAACAGACAGGAACAAGAGGGGGAAAAAAACAAAAGGCGAGAAAAGGGAGACAGAGAGAGGGGGAACTGATGACGAGAGGAGAGGAGACATACGGACAGACACAGTCCAACAGATGGAGAGCTATGGGGATATTTGGAGGATACATGAGGCAGTTATCAACCTATTTGGTTTCTTCTACAGGAGCGCCCAAGTGTCACTAATGGCAAAGTAGGGGCTGGTAAACACATTTCTGTGACAGCACGACACTGCCGAAAAACAAATCAAACTCTCTTCTCGCATTTCACACCCTCTCAACCCTTTTCTCTCTATCTCCCTCAATTACTCATTTCTTGCCGCTCTGCCTTTCTTCCTCTCTCTTTCTCTTTTTCTTCCAGTCTGTCTTTGTCTGGTCATCTCTATCTCCTTCTTCCTTTCTGTTGCTTTCTCCTCTTTACTAGCTTCACCATCTCCTCTCCGCTGTGTACACCCAAAAAAATGAAAAACAAGGCCATATGTGTGGGGACAGCAAGCAGAACTGCACTCCTGATGTTCCTGTGGAGGCAGTAAAGCGTCTCTCTGCAGGCCGCGCCCACTTCAGCCGTGCTCAGGACATGTGGACGGTTGGCAGGCTCGGCAGCGCCGACCGGCACGGTGGCTGCTTTCTGGCTGGGTGTACTGTGATGAGACTGGGAGTATAATGAAGCTGCTGGGTCCTTGTGTAGACTCGCTACCCCGTGTACAATGGCTGTCTGAGCTGCTGGTGCAGAACAGGATGGAAAGTTTGTACGGTTTCACTTGCAAGAGACTAGGATAATTTGAAATTCTAATTGTCAGAGAGTTTTTATGAAGGCCAAATTAAAATGGCCTGACTCGCGACTGATTATTACCTGCACAATATGTAGTAATAACATTGTGCTTTTAAGCAGCCCAAAGGTAGCTCTAACTTAGCCCTCAGTAGCCTCAAATATTTTTTAATACCCTATATGTCCGATGGCCTCAAAGTAGTATATCAACATCAGTTGGAAGCATCAAAGCCAGTGTTAGCCGCTCCTGAGACTTCTCCTTTCCTCAAAGCCTTAGCTTGGGTTAAAATCATTTAAAAACAGGGCTCACCTCTTTCTGACCTCTCCTTCAGGAGATCTTTACACACGTGTGCGTACGTGTCACTTCTTTTCACACTCATTCCCTGTTGTCCTTCAACTTATCGATCTAGGAGTTACATTTTCTTTCTTTTTTTTTCTTTGTGAGGGGTCAGAGCACAAGGGCTAACTTACTCGACGGTCTAAAGAGAGCACTGGTATTAGATTAGGAGGACTTTAGATTAGGTATTAGAGACTTATTAAGGGTGTCACATGACATTGCTTGCATTTTAGATTTCTGTTTTCACAGAGCAGACTGTTTTAGTAGACTGTGCCCTAGTGGCAACACATACAAACAATATTTTTCTATAAAGAAACCACTGGAGCAGCAGATTAATTGGATTCATTCATTAACTGGCCAGAGGTATGTGATATGACTGTATATACAAATTCTGGAACATTCTCAGAATAATGTTGGTTAACGTAAAATTATGAAGACTTCCCACATAATAAATAATATCATCAAAATGTTTAGAGAATCTGGAGAAATCTTCACGCTCAAGGGAGAAGGTAGAAAATCAGTAGTGGATGCCTGAGATCTTCAGGCCCTCAGATGGCACTGCATTAAAAACCGGTATTAATATCTCATGAAATCACTGCATCGGTTCAGGAATCAGTGGGAACACAGTTCACCATGCTATCCACAAATCCACATTAAAGTCCCATCGTGCAAAGAAGGAGTCATATGTGAACATGATCCAGAAACACTGCTATCCAAAGTTTTAAAATAGACTGATGGTGTGGGGCACATTAGTGCCTATGGACTGGCAGCTTCCACATTTGGAATCACTACATCAGTGCTGAAAGGTATAGGACAACATATGCTCCCATCCAGGCAGCGTCTTTTTCATCGAAGGCCTTGCATATTTCAGCAAGATAATGATATCGTGCATACTGCATCCAGTAGAAAAGCACGGCTCCATAGTGGAAGGTGCTGAACTGGCTTGCCCGCAGGTCAGACCTTTCACCAGATGAAAACATTTGGCACATTATTAAATAAAACATGACAAAGAAGACCCAGCTAGAATTTTATATCAGGCCAGAATGGGACAATATTCGTCTCCCAAAAGTTGAACAGCTGGTCTCCTCAGTTCCCAGATGTTTGCAGACTATTGTTAAAGAAGAGGGCTGCTACACATGGCCCTGTCCCAACTGTCAGACACATTGCTATTCAAAATGAGCAAATATTTTTCTTAAAATTGTGCACTGGAAATAATTGATGGGATTCTGAGATTTGAAAAGCGTTCTTTTCTGAACATTTTTTGGGAATTCAGGTTGCATGTGTAATCTATTTAGTTTTATTCACATGGTGCTGCAGACATGACTTTACTGTCAGTTCAAGGTTTTTACTTTTGAATGTAGTCACATTAATAGTATTAGTAGCAGTCCTGGTAATTTGTGCAATTATTACTGGGTTGCCAACAAGGCAAAGAAAGAAACTGCCCGTGGTTCCATCTGGGATCCATGCAGTTTATTCTGTCAGTTCAATATCTTCATATATATTGCACATTTGAAATCATGTTGTTCAGATCCATGAGGTGTGCTAGGGTGTCTCAGCATTCACTGCAGTCTGTGGGAATTTGTATGCGATAGGGCACATCCACATAGAACAAAGGTTGGGAGGTCACAGGTGTGTCAGGTATGGTTTCTCTTTATGATTGGGTGCCTCTAAGTAAGTTATTTTTGCTGTGAGCACCACAGGAGACAAAGTGGGCTCTATTTAGTTGAGTTCTGATGTTTAGTTATGACATTAAAAACATCTTAGAAATTCATCCGCTGTCTCCATCTTCTTTCTTTCTTCTTTAACAATTATCTTTATCTCATACAAACTTTGATGCTGAACTATATTTGTCAAACATCTTCAGTCAAACACACTTTGGGATTTAAGCCCAGAACTGAGCAGTGAACAGAAGGAAGACTCTCAGGCTGGACGTTTCACTAAATATTCAAATCTAATGTACAATTTTGATGCCGTGCTTACCAGAAGAGGCTTAAAAACAGTTGTGAGTTTCATAAAGTATTTAGTCACAGAAAATCTATATTATTGCAGTGGAAATGGAGTTCCAAAGCCACAAGAATGCCAATTTATGGCACACGTTAAAACACAGCTCAAATGCTCAGCTGAGGCCTTGTGCTGGCACTACTTTACTCTAATTCTGACGGCGAGGCACAGTTGCTATTAGCTCCAATCTCTCACATCACACCCTGCATGCATTCTGTTATCAGGAAAGGTGTCAGAGGAATGCGCTTAACACTTCCACCGAGCGGTGTGTATATATGTGCGTGCCCATATTTAGCGAGGTGACACTTTGGATCGACCGTGCGTTACTACTGGGACCGACACCGGTGTGTGAGGGGTTACATGGGTCACTAAGTCACTAAATACTGCCGAGGGAAAGTCGGTAGGTGGTTGCTGATGTTTACAGGGGCCCTCGGTAACACCTACTCAGCTGACAGCGCGATTGTGCGTATATGAGCTAGTGTGATTGTCCTAACCTCTTCCTGGACTTCCATTCTTCCGAGGAACATTAGTAACAGACCAAAACACTCCCATCTGCCACTGCGCAGTCCTCGGATCTGCCTCCCATCCTTTCTTCTCCCCTTGTTTAATCATCTCAGCTTCTCCTTCTTGTATCGCTTTCCAGTCATCGACTCTTGTTTTCATTTCGCTTTCAAGGTTTCTTTTCTGTCTTTTGAAAAAGGTCCAGTCATGCTTTTTGTTTCTTTTTAATGTCCCCTTTTTACATTTCCTGCTCTCCTCATTCTGTCACTCGCACCACCTGTTCTTGTTGAGTTGTCCCTTTGTAGGCTACTGCCATCCACTCTTGCCTCTCTCATGCACACACTGCTGGCGCTTTCATTTCCTCGCACATTTTAAACTTCCATATCGGATTATAAAACGCCGCCACTTGTGAGTGCTCCCCTCGCTTCTGCCTCTGTCTTCACGTCTGAACATCTGTCTCTCTCCCTGTTTCTTTCCCTCTCACCCTCTCGTTCGCATACACAGCAGCGCTGCCAGCGTGGGGAATGGCAAAACCGAAAACAATAAACGTTATCACAACAGCCACTGAATTCAGAGAGATAAGAAATTCATTAGGCGCCAGCTTGCTAATGACGTGCAAAGGGATGAAATTATGGCAAGGACAAAAAGGGTGTAAGGGATGGGGGCTGGAGGAGGAAGGAGGAGAGGAGGTGAAATGAGGAGGAGCGCGGGGTAGAAAATGTTCCTGAGGATGGTACACCATATCGTAATGCGCCAGCTCGATTGGCTTGTGACCTCTGTGAGTCAAACAATGAAACAAGGCTTCACTTGTATGACAACAAGCTTTCTCTTTGTGTTAGTCTCCGTCCATCTTCTTCCCTGCCTCACTGTGCTCATGCTCACATTTACTTACTCTGCTTATGCCTGCTACTCAAGGTCGAGCTAATTGAAGGCCTTCGTTTACCAATAAGAGAAGTTCACAACCCTTTGCCTTGGTTCAGCACGGACAGGGAGACAATGAAAGAGAATCTGGGTGTTTCATTTGAGCACTACTATCCACCTGCGTTTTGTGCTGAGGACAATAAAGTAGAGGTCCATCTGTGGCACATCAAACACAGAACACCATAATCCCAATGTCAGAACCTCAGCTTGCTTAACATTCCCTCTAAAATGCACACACACACACACACATCATGCACACACATCCACCATCTGGTGCCAGTCCTGCCCCATGTTCAGACCCCCCTCTGTCCTGTGCTGGATTACCCTCCCAGTATTTACATCTTCCAAATCCAGCCAGCAGCCTCTGATAGGGGCCATCTGTAATCTGAAGGTTGTATTTGCTGCATGTGTGTGTGTGTGTGCGCGTGCGTGTGTGTGTGTGTGTGTGTGTGTGTGTGTGTGTGTGTGTGTGTGTGTGTGTGTGTGTGTGTGTCGGCCTGTAATTTGTTCCTGCTCAGCATGGGGACAGTATCAGCGTCCGTGACATCTGTTCAACACAGGGCCTACACGGCAGAACTGAGCATATCATCTATACTGTGCAGCACAGGGATAATGCAGTCTCACACACACACACTTACCCAACATGTGCAGAACTCAACAAAAACTGGAGTGTTTCACAGGTGTTGCATGACCTTTTTAACGTTTTTCCCCCTCTTTGCTTTGCTCGATTCTCCTTGTGTGAATTAGTGTCTACTAGGATATTTACTGGAACTTGATCTGTCCTCTCTTTTCTTCCTTATTCCAATTAAGGATGAAAAAGAAAAGCCAAAATAGATAAAAAGGGATTATTATACTTGTGATTCTAGGAAACATCAAGAAGAAAACTGAATAAATGTGATTTGGTTATGGAAAGATAATTAGACTGCCATTTGCTCTCCTCTTTAAAAAATATATATACATATATATTTTTTGTTGGTTGGTTGGTTTTTGGGGGTTTTTAAAACTCAAGACCCTTCTGGCTAAATGAAGGTCAAATGACATTACACAGATTAGATTTGAGCATAAATTTAGTCATCCATCCGCTTATCCTTCTCAGGGTCGCGGGGAGCAATGGAGCCCGGAGGGAACCCACACGAACACAGGGAGAACATGAAAACCACACAGAAAGCCCCCGGCTTAATGGTGGAATTGAACTCAGGACCTTCTTGCTGTGCAGCAACATTTAATTTACTATTACACTTACAGATGTCTACAGACTAGAAGAGATTCAAAAGAGAATGTTGATGTGCAAAAGATACTTCAGTAAAAGGCTCAAAATAAAATCAGCAGAGGCCAGACTTTTATTTTTTAAACCTACTGAATCCTATATTTCCCAAAATACAGCTAAAAAACATCCTTCATCCTAACCTTTCTGCCTGCATGAAGCTACTTTCGGCTGCAGGTATCTTTCTGACTCAACCCCCAAAGGGATCTATATCTCCTCCCAGAATCAAACCGGGGATCTTTCACTTGTTTGGCAACCATTAAAGTCCCTAATCTTTAAAACTCCATGCCTAAACAAGATATTATACCTCTGCACCATTTTTAGCCTCTACCTATTTGGTAAATTATAATACAGTAGCTTCATATATGCATCTGCCTTGAAAGGCAGGGATTGCAAAAAGATAAGCAAAGGCAGGATAGTCAGGAGTTAAAACGGTGAGGACAAACATGCAAAAATTGTTTTTAAAAATGAATCAGATTTTCTAAATAAAGCTGAAAGAAAAAGCGTTTGAAGAAGTGATTTTTAAAAGAAATCACTTTTTGGACTTCTGCCTGATGGGGGCCCTTTAAAACAGCCAGAAGGGCCTTGTCTGAAGATCAAAGTTCATCATTTCATTTTTCATATTTAACCCCCCCAGAAGTACTTTAAAAGTAATCATCCATCTATCCATCCTGATGCTTGTCTAATTCAGGATCACAGGTGAGCTGGAGCCTATTTCACCTGTCACAGGGTAAGAGACGGGGTAAACCTTGGACAAAGCCAAAAACTGATCAGTAAATTATTCAAATCAATTCTTAAACAATCAGGAAGCCATGGAAAGTGGTCAGACTGAGGTGATGTTGCTGTCTGCTAAAACCAGCAAGAAGCCTGTCTGAAGCAGGGGGAGACGAGAGAGTGACTTCACCTGTTTTACATCTTTTATTTTCCTGTTAAAGCTCGAGCTGACAGTACTTGCTAACATAAAGAGCTCCTCTGCACCTGCAGAAAACATTTCTTTAGGCATAAAAATAGTGAACTGCTTAAATTACATGTTTACTTGAAATCGTTTTCTTTTTCCTTTTTTAAATATTATTATATTTGCAAGAATGTTTGCAGATCATTCATGTTGCATCCATGTGTATGCAGATGAGTGTGTTTGCATGATAGCCCTGCCACTGTGCACATCTGTGTGTGCTCTGACGGTAAACTCGTTCCCATTCCGTTCAGAGAGAAGCTGCAACAGGCAGGGGAAAGGTTCCGAGACTAAATATTCACGTTTGAAAGTCCGCCGCTCCTCGCTGATGTTGACAACAACTTGAGCAGAATCCATGCAGAGAAGGAGAACAAAAAACTGGAATAAATTTACAGCTCAGCCGTCTGATGTTTCGGAGATGAAGTGATGTTCTCTGCTGAGATGAAATATGACGGTGAGGGTGCCTAGTTGCATTTCCTGCCTGGCACAGGAAGAGCCCATCTGGAGTTGAGCGCTAGATGTACTCTGTTGTTGTGTTGCATGTTGCTGTAATGGCTCTTCTCACTTCTGCTGGTGTTTTTAATACTGTTTATTATTATTATTAATGAAGCAACATGCAGGCCAGCTTACAAAGACACGTGAGAGGATATCGTTCTCATGATTTAAGATGCTCTGCCAAAGATTAGATGGAGAAATGGAGAAAAGGTAGGGTGTTTATCATGTGTACCGGGGGGCTGAAGAGCAGTGAGACGCTGGCTGGCAGCTGCCCCATATGACTGTCACATCCCACCCACCACCCGCCAGAAAAGCAGAAGGAAGCAACTCGTCATCACTGTGACAACCAACGCGTGACAAGAGGAGGGAGGAAACTTATCCATCAAAGAATGATGCAGGGATGAGTGCACTGATCGAGCTTTCTGCGCGTACACGCACACATGAACACACACATAATGCTTTCATATTTCATTTGGGTCATCAAGAGCAACTGTCTCCGAGAGGAAATCTCTGACTGAATCTCGTGCTTTCTCCACTCAACAATACAGTAATGTATTTCCCTCCTAATAAAGTGACTGTAACCCCCCCATCGGGCAAATGTTCAGAACACAAAGACAAGTGGGGGGAAGCATTAATTCAAGTGCAAGCTAAAAACACCCAAAGCCAGAGACAATTTGAAGGCAAGCGCATGAATTCATCTGAAGAAAATTAACCTAGAAGCTTAAAAGCAGCTGTTTTATACATTTGGATTTTTTTTTACTGATAAAACTGCATGGTTACAATTTGATTACTGCCACACTGCCATACAAAAAGATTCTTGTGTTGTTGCAGTCTTCTTCATAGTTGGAAAACCTGCCTGCCAGTATGTAAAAGATAAAAAAAATCAAATGAGGAGGTTTTTTGCTGAGGCTTTAATACATGTAAAAACAAGGTGTATAAACCCTGAGCATTGAGCACCATCCAGTGGAAGCATGTGTGTTTAGCACTCACTGAGAGACTTGAGCTGCACAAGGAAACTGGAAAACATAATGCATGAAGGCACTTAATTATAAAAGGGTCTCAAGGGTTTAGTGTTTTGTAGCCGTAAACTCTGCTTTACTCTTAAAGCTGCTCTAATCCATTATTTTGTAGCACGCAAAACTGTATTTACATAGCACATTTCATTCCACAGAGTGCAGCATAACATATAATGCACGGCTAAATCCACTAACAGACAAGTCGGTGAATTAACAGAACAATTAAGAAACAGTAATCTCTCATAAAAAGCAAACAAAAAAACAAAATAAAGAAATAACACAATTTTTAATCCATCCAATACAAGTTTAACCCATAAAAGAAGTGCGAATTAAATAAGACTCATTAACCTCCTAGGACCTGGCGTCCACATATGTGGACATCACATTTTGGCTTATTTAGACCAAAATACTGAATTTTGCTCAACAAGGGCCTGATATCCACTTACGAGGATGTTATCCTGCTACTGTTCTATCAAAAGTTTAAACGAATATCCTCATATTTGGCTCTTATTTTTCTTAAAAACAAAAATAAGGTTAAAAAAAATCTGGTAATTCTTTGTTTTTACATTCATCGGGCCCCAATATGACCAAATATCAAAGAGAAATTAAAAATGCAGGCCGTGGAAGAGTTCGGGTTTTAGGAGGTTATAACCAACAAAATCTTTTACAAATAAAAATGAAGAAAATTATAATTTTATATCTCTCGGCTGGCCTGGGAACGCCTTGGTGTTTCCCCGGATAAGCTGGAGGAGGTGGCGGGGGAGAGGGAGGTCTGGGCTTCTCTGCTTGGGCTGCGGCCCCGGATAAGAAAATGGATGGATGGATAATTTAAACTAATTAAAAGACCTGTAACATAAACATAAATAAGGTGAAATAATAATAGGTGAGAAATTCATCACTTTAATTTTGTTACTACTCGACTCTGCCGCCGCCAAGTGGCCAAAGATTATTATACCCACATGTTACAGGTATAAGTTCAGACTGTGTGACGTCTGCCATTAATCTGAATATGAAAAAGTGAAAATCAGTTTACTTATATAGCGCCAAATCACAACAACAGTCTCCTCAAGGTGATTTATACTGTATGGTAAAAACTCCACAGTAATATTCTAGGAAATATTTAATCATGCTGTGAGTAAGCACTTTGCAATGGTTTGTTGGGGAAAAAAAACTCCCTTTTAATAAAAAGATATCTTCAACAGGTTCAGGGAGCGGCAGCCATCTGCTGTGAGCGGTTGGTGGGTGAAGGGAAAGAGAAAAGAAACAAGAGCACAGCAAGAAAGACAAAATTTAATGACATGCTATTGTAGAGTGATATATGAACAGAAAGTGCTAAGTGCATCACAGTGTATTACAATAAATCTCACAGCAGTTTGAGCCTATAGCAGTATAAGGGTTCGGGGTAACTTGATCCAGCCCTAAATGTAAGCTTTAGCAACAGGGAACATTTTAACCCAATTTCAAAAAAGTAGAGAGGGCGTTGCCTCCCAAGTCCAAAATTGGAGTTGGTTCCACAGTAGAGCGGCCTGAAAGCTGAAGGCTGTGCCTCCCATTTTACTTTTAGATACTCTAAAAGCATAAGTAAGTGCTCCTTTGAGGTGATGTGGTACTATGAGGTCTTTAAGATAAGATGGGGTCTTGTTATTCAAGATTTTGAATGTGTGGAGAAGAATTTTAAATTAAATTCTGGAGTTAACGGGGAGACAATCAAAAGAAGCCAATGTGGGAGCAATATGTTCTCTTTTTCTCTACCCTTTTGGCACTGTCGCTGCAGCGTTGTAGACTATCTAGAGACTTTTTAGGAACAATTTGGGACAACCTGAATAAATAATTACAATAGTTCTGCCGAGAGGTAGTGAACGGGTGAACTAGCTTTTCACCTACACTCTGAGACGGGATAAATAGAGCTCACTGGAGACTTTGGTTTGACTTCCAAAGTGCTTCATGTCCCGATCCCTGGGACTGGGCTGGTTCTGGCCATGGCACAGAGGTGTCAAACTGTTTTGTGTTTGTAGAATGATTAGCGGGGCTAAAACACCTTCTTTAAAGTAGAGTCTCAGGGTCTTCTATTATTCCAGTTTTAGTTTTGATGAGCTTGTGTAAATTGTAGCTTCAGTTTCGCGTTCTTCTGTTGCTTTAGTTCATCTATTGAAGGTTGACCTAGGTTGAACTTGAGCAGGTTGTCTTAATCTTGTCAACATGCCTAAATTACTTGCTGCCATGTGACTAACTGTACAGATGCAAGCAGGTGAATCAGTGTACCTAACAAAGTGGCCATAGTGTACATGGACTGGCTTTAAAATTCTGCTTTTCTTAATGGATCTCTCAATTTTTGTTTTCTGTACACCCAAAGTAGAGAGATGTAAATGCTTTTCCTATTCAGAGAAGATGACTCATTCAGTCTTCCAGAGATTCACGTGACACACAGCAACCAGCTTCGTCAACCACTGGGCAGATGCTGCCCTCTGCAGATCAGTGAAATCAGCATAATGAAGTGTTTAAATCTTAGTTTTTTTATGTCCACGAAGATAAAAGAAAACAAACTATGGTTTGCATTAGCGCAAATCACACATGCTTCACTACAATATTTTATCGCTATCCTGTGACAAGAAGACTACAATTATGGATGAAGTGAGAACCAAAAGGTAACGAATGCAGCCAGAATAATGAATGTGTGATGAATAATAGAAGAATAATGAAGATAATGGCTTTGAGGAAAAAAAACAAACACAAACTAATAGGCGCACACATGAGGACAGATCATTTCAGTATCACCATTTGCCTTTTTTCAGAGAGAGACAGCAGTTCAGCTTCATTAAGAGGAAGTTGTAGCTGGCCAAAGGGCACGAGTGGATCGCAATCACACATCCGGTCTTTTGTTACATTAGAAACAGAAAAATAGTGTTTAAGTCAGCAAGAACTTGGTTGAACTTCTATTAAAAATAGCACTGCATTGGACTCCTCCATTGGCATGGCATTTGAGCATGGGGGGCTGTTAAGTAATGCACAGTTTAAAAATCACTCAGAATTAAGTGAATGCATACTCACAGTTATAACAGTTTAAGCTATGAGTCTTCTCTTGAAACATGAAGCTTGACTCAAAGGAGTGGCATAACAATAAATTAGAAAGCACATCTAATCAGCATCGACTTCTATTTTCTTTGAGTCTGTACTTCTTCAGTAGAATTCAGGGGGAAGTATTGTGCACCGGATAATTTATGTGACAACTTGCAGCTTATCAAAGACTGCTTTTTTATCTGTTACCTAACATCTATCAATTATTTCTAGTAATCCGCTTTTCTTGAACCTTATAGAAAGGAATACTAACGCACCACAAAGTGAGTTTATTAAGTTTGGCTCCTGTTCCTGTTTGAGGTTTGTTTGTTTTTCTTGTGCTTTTAGTTCCCTCTTTATGTTCCCATTTAGCCTCCCTCTGTTCTGTCTACCCTTTAATGCTCCAGTCCCCTCGTGTTCCCTCCATGTTTAGTGTGGTCTCTGTGTCTTAATCTTATTTATATTATGGTTACTTCCTGTTTCACTAATGGATTGTTTTCCTCTTTCTAGTTTTACTTCTTGTTCTTTTTTCACTTTGTACCCTAATTGTCTCAATTCTTGTGCTATTCTTCTCATAATTAGTGTACTTGCATTACATTCACTCTGTCTATCCAGTGTTCCTCATATTGCTTAAGATTTGTGTATTTTTGCATTTTCTCCTATTCAGTTTGTAGACTCTTTGCCTGTTCTTGGAAGTTTCAGTTTCTAAATTGTTTCACTTTACTGAATGCCTTTCTGTGCCCAGGCCCCTGCCAGTATTAAAGATTTGATTTTGGATGTTACTTTTTTCACATTTTTTCTGATCCAAGTAGTGGACTCCATCCATAATTAATAGCCTTAAAAGGTTTGTTTACAGAAAGCTCAGTGACAGACAGTTAGGACAAGGGGCGGGTTTCAGTCACAACTCAAGTATTCTGCGCATTGGAGCAGAGCTTGGGAGGGGGTGTGGTTTAGGAGGTGGCGATTTAAGATGAGCAGTGTCATTACCCCACGGTCCTCCTGTGTGGTCCTTCCCCTGCTCTTGCTCTCTTTTTTTCTGTGTTCTTGTTTACCTGTTTTCCGCATGGTTCTCATTTGTGCCCTCTATCGACCCTTGCTCTGCCAGCTGACCACTCCTCACTCCCAGCTTCCCTCCAAGTTAAGTGGTTTTGTAAATAACTAGTGTCCTGCTCAAGTCAAGACTCTTGGTGGAACCATGACAAGTGGAAGAACGCTGATGGGGAGTTGGCAGGCAGGTGAGGAGCAGGTACGTCTGTGAATCCACAGAGAGTGACTGGCTGAGACTTGTGAGCTCCTGACTCTTTAAAGAAACATGGAGTGGTTTGGACAACCACTCCATGTCCCCCCCCCCCCCTTGAGGCTATCAACCCAAATTGCTGCTGCAATGTTTGAGTTTGGTTTCTACCCTGTCTCTGTCTGTCCTAATCCTCCTACTTTGAAATTGTTCCATTCTCCACATTTAAACCATGATAGGCTGTGTAGCAGGCAAGCAAGCAGGAGTGGTGGACCCAAAATGCAGGACTCAGACACAGAAGTGAAACTTAAAGCACACTAAACACTAGAAACATGGAGGCAGAACACACAGCTAGCTAGGAAAACACAGGGCTTATATACACAGGGAATGGAAAACACGAGGGAGACACAGCTGGGAGGGTTTGGGCTAACGAGACACAGGGAGCAAAGCTAGACACACTGAGATGAGCCACAACCTTTCACAATAAAACGGGAAACAAGAAACAGACAGACTTGACACTGAACTGAACTTATACTAAACGAGAGACACAACCTAAGAACTAATCCCTCACAAAAAATAACTGAAACATGGAATAATACTAATAAACAAAGCATGACAAAAGGATCAGAATACAAACCATAATACAAAGGAATATAAGAACTGAAAATGCTGGGTCAAAATGACCCAGGACCGTGACAGATACACTAATGTAATTTGTATATGCATCAGTCAAACTTTTGGACACACCTCCTAAGTTTATAGGTGTTTCTTTTAAAAATGTAACTGTGGGAAATTTCAAAATTTCAACAACTTCAAAAGTTTCTTCGTGTGCAAAATATTTGAATTCCATTATAAAACTTTAATAAGTCACTTTTACCACAGAGCATACATTTATTAAAGTTACCAGTAACTGGCATATTAAAGGTACTTAAAGGCATCAATGCTTGGGAGAGTTTAATAAGAAGACACATGTTAGCATTAGCAGTTCAGGGTAAATCGACCTTCAAAGTAATCTCTATTGACAGAGACTAATATGAAGAAGAGTTTAAAAGCAGCAACTACTTTGGCAAGAAACATCAAAGGAGTGGACTTTTTCTTTCCTGTGTCTGTCTGAGGTGCAGAGAAGAAGAACTGATAATCTACATGTGGTTTCCCCTCTGACGTTAGTGGGAGGTGGTGGGGTGGCGTGAGGTGAGAAAATATTTTAGTTAGCAGAAATGAAAATAAAACTTACACTTTTATAAAAACAAAAAATCAGTATCAAGGAAAATATCTGCGTTTCTACTGTAATGTAATGTAATTTCCTAGAGGACAGGTTTCAGTCTTTATCACTGCGCTTGCACAACCCACGTCAGTATACTTGATTAGTGAGAATTGAGTCAGCTGCTTTCAAAAGTGCTCGGTTTTATTGCAAAGCTCACTATGAACTTCTGAGAAATACACCTCTGATAAAATTCACAATTTAACCGCAAATGATTTCCATATTGTAATAATGAAGAACCCCCTCCACGTTCTTGCAACAATGCAACAATGCAGAGAACAAAACGCACTTGATCCATCAACATTCACAACATTTAGCAGTTACACACCACCCAAGCTGTTTTGTGCTTAGTGGGGCCATTATTTGTCTTACAGCAGATTAGGCACCCTAAACGCATCTCCAGATTAGGGCTGGGCCATATTATACCGTTCACGGTAATACCGGTATAATGTTAGGCAACGATAGGAAAATGAAATATCGCGATAGAATGGGAGTAAAACGCGCATGCGCAGTGCCTTTGTTTTCATACACACATGGCCGATTGTTGGTTTGTAAAAATGGTGCAACTTCCGTGATGTGGAACTGGTTTGGTGTTTGTCCGTCAGATACACAACAAAGCACATTTTTTTGCAGAACATGCAAGCGGCCGTTGTTATTGTCGTATTTGTCGGACTAAGATGCTCTTAAATCTGGGAGTAATCTGGGTCCCAAACTCCGTATATTTGACTTCAGGTCAAACAACACTGCAGCATCACTAAGAGTTGAAAACTGTCTAAATTCTTTGATCTTTAATAAAACGATCAGCATTGCTGCTTTACCAGGTGTAACTATAAAGTTTAACTTCCAGGCATCCATGAAAACAAAAGTTATTACATTTAACGGAGTTAGAAGTTAGCAGGAAGCTAGCGGAAGTTAGCTCGCTAGTTTCGCTAGTTACCTAAGCATGATATAGCATGTTCTGACTGAGAGATTTCTGAAAAAATTCAAACGTACAGCTCTGCTATCACTTCCAACATAAATGAAGACAGGAAACTAAACAGCAGTGACGTTTGTAGGGTTACTGAAGTTGGGCTAGCTGGTATATAATGATGTGCTACGTGATTGCTAGCGACACAGCTATGTTAGCATAACATAAACAGTGAAGCTGGAGGAGGAACACTAACACTTTTCCACTTATAAAAGTTAACGTGAAGGTTCCTCATGGTTAGAGACAAATGCAATCGCATGGCAGGATGCTGTAAACGGACCAAACTTCAGTCAGGAGAACAACTGAGATAATCCGTCCACAATACGAGGTTAGTCATTAATATACTGCAACAACATGGGAATAGAGCAGCTGCCAGAGAATTCAACATTAATGAATCAATGGTACAGAAGTGGAGGAAGCAAGAAGAATGAGTTTGATTTATCTGACTGCTTTGTTTCGCTTAATGTGCCTTATAATCCTGTGCACCTTATGGTCCGAAAAATGCGTACTGCACACTGCAGTTTAATGTTGCAAAGCACCTCTTTTTAACTTCAGTGGATATTATACATGGTTATGCTCAGGATATGTCAGCCCATTTCTACTGGAAATGCCTTTGGGTTAAACTTTCAGCAAGGAATTTGCATTTGCACTGTTACATTTTTATAAAGCTTTAATGTACATAAAAACCAGCTTCTTGTTTACGTGAAAATAAATGGAAGGTTGTCTTTTTGCGCTAGTAATGTTGTGGAGTTGTATTTTGTCTCGCATCAATTATATCGTCAGTTATATCGTTATCGCAAATTTTCAAATATATTGTGATAAATATTTTTGGCCATATCGCCCTGCTCTACTCCAGATGATCACATGGTTCTGGTCAGCTCATCAGATCACCCATCAGATTAACATGAGATGACTTGAACAAACTACAGCTGGGGGGTTTTTTTTGTTTTGTTTTAGCAACACTTTTAATTTGCAACTGAAGCCACTTCCTCCCACTTAAAACTGCAGGAAAACCTCTGACACCAGAGCTAACCAAAACAATGGCAACGATTACGCACACAAAAAAAAGTTTTAAGTAAAAGTTGTCTATTTTGAATAAAGTAACGTTTCAGGCACATTTCCTCTCTCTTTATTTACCACATACCTCCCAATATGTCCTATTCATGTATTTATTTTCATTTAAACTTTTTCATTCATTTTCTGGGTGACACGGTGGTTAGCACTGTTGCCTCACAGCAAGGCAGTCCCGAGTTCAATTCCACCATCAGGCCAGGTCTTTTGCATGCTTTTGCATCCTCCCAAAGTCCAAAGACATGCAGTTAGTGGGGTTAGGTTAATTGGAAACACTAAATTGCCCATAGGTGTGAATGTGAGTGCGAATGGTTGTCTCTAGCTGTGTCCCAATTCAGGTAAAGGTCTGCATCCTGTACGTGGGCCAGGGCCTCCGAAGACTGAGAAGGCCCGAAGTGCAAGGCTGTGAAATGGGACGGTCTAACCTTCAGATTTGCGTCACCAGCTGTCTCCCTTGCTATCTAAAATATAACAGGACACTGGGACAAATTCTAAATAATAATTTAATTAATAAAGTATTGAAAAAAGAGTAATAAGAGTAATATTACAACTAAGTAGCTGCTGCCACTTGTTGGAAACTGGAATTGGCTATGAATTCTGGGATAGGTTGAGGCACGAAGGATACACCCAACCCATGCTTTAAATTCAAGGAAATGAATTTGTTGGTCGCATTTGGTGCAGCCGAATTGGAACAGCCTTCATCACCTGGCTGTGCCTGGCTTCAAATGCAGCCCCTGAATTGGGACACAGCTTATGTATTAGCCCTGCGACAGACTGGCAACCTGTCCATGGTGTACCCAGGCTCTCACCCAAAGAAAGCTGGGGTAGCTTTATGAATTTAGAATTATTAAGTCATTCTTTCCACTGATGTGGATTTTAAAAATACTCCATCTGGCTCTTTCGATGTTTTTGTTGTGCAGAAATGATCTGAAGCTCTTGCTTTGTTTTAGCAACAGATAAGTTATGCAAGAGTAACCACTTCCTATTTCAGAAGCTTCACTTTGCAAAAACAATGCATATACATGAACCTGACAGTCAGCTAATTTCTATAGCACTTTGTGTGTAGAACTACACTACCAGTAGGGACAAAGATCAACAACCAGTGATGAGATAATGGATGTGGGCCATTGAAGGTACAAAAACAGCAGTACCCAGATTGAAACGCTTCAAAATACATTTAGAAAATAGCTCATGTGACTCATTATTATGGTATTATAAGTCATGGATTAAAATAAAAGCAACATTTTTGAAGGTGTAAGTCATAAGTAAGTACTATTGATGTCTTTGGTCATCTCTTGTTGTATTTTGCAAGGAACTAGGTGTGATTTATTGAAACAGGTGCAAGCATACAAATAAATACAGTATATGAGGCAAAAACAGCATTTGTTATGACCGCTTTTGCTCTTCATTTCTGTATTCTCTTTCTTCATATTCTATATTATTCTTCATTTCGTCTGAGGTCTCTTAGGCAAGCTTCTTGTAATATATTTCCTTCAGACTTCATGAACAAGCTCTTCTTCAAGAGAGTTAGAGTGGGGCCTCATCTTTCCTCAGCCCTCAGCCTTAACACCGGCTCTCCACAAGGCTGTGTACTGAGTCCCCTACTGTACACTCTGTACACACATGACTGTGTTAGTTCCCACCCAGACAACGCAGTCATCAAGTTTGCAGATGATACCACCGTGGTGGGGCTCATCCCTGGGGGAGATGAGACGGCGTACAGAGCTGAAGTTCCGAGGCTGTCAGATTGGTGTGTAGATAACAACCTGGACCTCAATACCACCAAGACAAAAGAACTGGTAGTTGATTTCAGAAGGAGGAAGTCTGAGCTGCAGCCTGTCAGCATCAACGGGGAGTGTGTGGAAAGAGTCTCCAGTTTCAAGTTTCTGGGTGTGTACATAGACACAGACCTCCAATGGAGCTCTAACACCTCTGTGGTTTTAAAGAAGGCCCAACAGCATCTCCACTTTCTGAGAATCCTCAGAAAACCTGAAGAACGAGCTGCTGACCGTCTTCTACACTGCAAAAACAGCTATACTTGAAACAAGCCAAATATTCTTAAATCTGACAAATTTTTCTTGTTTTGAGCAAAAAAATCTGCCAATGGGGTAAGCAAAAGTTGCTTGACTAGAATTCTTAAAACTAGCAAATTAATCTAACTGCCATATGCCTTTTAACTAGACAAAATTGTCTAAAATGTATGCTTATTTGAAGAAAATGTGACTTATTATAAGTAAAAGACACTTTGATATTTAGAAAATCTGCACCTAAAATGAGTATTATGCCCTCTTGAACAAGCTGTTTTCAAGAATTATTTGCTTACTTTAAGATTCTACACCTTAATTTAGATTTTTCACATTAAAAAAAACACCTTACTATAGGACAAATTTTCTTAAAACTGAATTGTTTCTTTCTTGATTGAGCTAACTATAAGAATTATGTTTCGACTCTGAGAACAATAATCAGCAAAAATTCCTGAGAATAAGACACCATCTCTTCAAAAAGCTACTAAAAATAAGGGAATTCATCTTAAATTAAGACAGCAAAAGCACTCTTAGATTTTGCGCTTTTATTGACACAGCAATGGGTCAGTAACTCACTGAGGTGGGCTGTACCAACTCAGGAGTATGGGGTTGTGTACGGAAATGGTTTAGTTCGCTCTTTTATACCTATAAAATGATATATATTTAAATATTTGACTATTTAGTTAGATTATGTTCTGTAAATACTGACGTGTGGGTGCTGTTACTTACTACAGCTGTTATAAGGCACTGAATTAGGATAGCCATTCCTACCCCATAATGGAATAATCCTGGTTATCTTGACTTTATGGGAAAAGTAGTTCACAGACCAGTAAAACAAAATGATTTGGCGCTGTGTTATCTACATCGTTTTTGTGGGTCTGACCCTCAAATCCCTACTGAGTCATATTAATTCTGCACATAGCCATAGTCCAGATTTCCGTGAAGATTGTGGCATAGATGGATGTGTCAAAGAATATCGTGTTTACAGCTAATTTTGGTATCACATTCTTCGAACACACTCCGACCACCTTGCCAATGGACGATGCAGCGGATCGATTAGGACACAAAAATCTGTAAGGTGAGACTGACTATATACTTTAATATCTTTGAAAATAATCATATAAAATATTCATGTTAGATGTCTACTTGTTTTTACAGCTTAACAGTAGATATGTTAATGCTTATTCCTTATAATCCACAACAATGCTATCTATTTATAAAGAATATTCTGATAGTGTTTAATTTCTTCTACTAGAGAAAACAACATTTTGTATTTTTTTAAACTTTTGTTTTAAATAAACCGATTGTCATGGTCCGCAGTCTCCTTGGTTGTTTGTGTTTATTAATATTCATTGTGTCAGTTAGTTTCCTAGTTATTTGTTAATTATTTCCAGTGTTTAGGTGTTCTCTGTACCTCCCTTGTCTTCAGTGTATTGTCCCTGGTTCGATATTCGTGTTTATTCCTGTTTTACTTTGATAGTCCCTGCCCTGCATCGGTGTATTCTGTTTTGCTTCCTCCTGGTCTCTTCTCATCTGATTAGTGTCAGCTGTGTTTCGTGCCTGTCTGCCAATTCCTCGTTTCCTTTTGTGTGTGTATATTTAGTGTGGTCTTTGTCGGATCGTCTGTATTCTCTCCTGTGTTATCATCTGTGTTCCCTCCCTGATGTTTTCATGTCTTATGTTCCTTGTTCAAGGTTGTAAGGTTTTTGCAACATTTTCCATGTTTCCTGTGTTCTTTAGTTTAGCTTTCCCATTTTAGGTTTTTGAGGATTTTTCAAGGCTTTTAAACTACAGTTAAGCTGCCAAATAGCAATGAGCATTAAATGAATATCCATTTATTAAACTCAGCTTGAAAACATGCATATTTTAGAGTAAATTATAAAATGCAGTATATTTCTGACATTAAAATTTTTTAGAAATTATCAGTGTACCTTGTATTTAATTTCCTTATCCGCAACTAGTCAATTAATCAACCAATCTCAATTGCAGTTCTAGGAGGGAACCCTCATCAGCAGTGAACAGAAATCTGAGTAACATGTGGGCATACAGGACTGATTCAGTGGTGGAAAGCCAGCCAACAATGATATGATATGAGATTCCATTCCATATTACAGTTTCACACACAAAGATATGACATGTGCGGTCATGAAATATTACCTGGGTGATGTAATTGGACTACACGTGAGCTCAACATATGTTTTATAAAAGGTACACTGCTTTACATGCATGAACTGTATTTTCAGGTTATTGTTTTGGACAGTTTTGTGACAATTTTTAAAATGAAGTTGTTGTTTTCCTATAAATTCTGACAGTTGAATGCGATTTTAGCATTGCCATAGTATAGATATACTGATGCTGATCTATTATTCTGTTTGACATGGCCTAAAGTGAATGAGTTGTGCTGTTTCTGTTTTTCAAATGGGCCTGTATTTTATGTTTACCATGTGCTTTTAGTTCCTGCCTTTGTTCATATACTGCATATTGTGTCAAACTTGACAGCAATTATATTAAACTTTAGTGTCAATAAATACATTTCTTAAACTGAGCAGCTGTTTAAATGCCCTTACTCTTGAAATGAGAAAAATAATCTTATTTTTATTCTGGAAATTCAACCAAACCATTGTCATGCCTTGTAACTGGTAAATAAAGCTCAAGATGAGCTGAAATATCCTTTTAAGGAAAAGTTAGACATATTTTCCTAGAATAAGCTTTATTTTCTTGTCCAAAACTTGCTTGTTAAGAATATATTTTCTTTTTAGGCAAAAAATAAGAAAAAATGTCCATAAACAAGGTTTTTTTTACTTTCTTGAAAATCGTTTTTTGCAGTGTACCGCTGCTCCATTGAAAGTGTGCTGACATATTGCATCGGTGTGTGGTTCTCCAGCTGCACCACAGCACACAGAAAGGCACTCCAGAGGGTCATCAATATGGCCCAAAAAATCATTGGACATCCTCTTCCCTCCCTGAAGGACCTGTACAGCACTCGCTGTCTCAAGAGGGCACGCAGCATCCTACGGGACTGCACACACCCAGGACACGGGGTGTTTAAGCTGCTGCCGTCTGGCAGGAGGTTCAGGCTGCTGAGGTCCCGAACATAATAGACTCAAGGACAGCTTTTACGACAGGGCAATAGCCCTGATCAATGCAAATAGCTGATCTGACTGGCTACGTACCTGGACTTTTTTTGGGGGGGTTAACAACGGTAAAAACAGTAATAATAATAATATTTATATTTATAACAAGGTGCAATAATAATTAATGTGCAATAATAATGGCGTGCAATACAAATACACTTATTAATCTTTTTTATTACTAAGTTATTATACTGTGTTGTGTTGTTTGTGTTGCGTTGTGATGTGTCGTATCGTGTCGTGTTATGTCGCAAAATCGATCAATGTAGAGCAGTGTCACAAACCACGGAGGCCCCAGAAAAGTGCAATCAAACGTTGAGTTTATTAACAGCCCGGAGATAACATCAAGATATGCCTTCTGACCAAAATACATGTTGTGGATACTTATAAAGCAGTGGGGTACACGCCCCCCCCCCCCCCCCCCCCCCCCCCCCCATGGCGTATTAAAATAGGTTCCAGGCATTAGTCACAGTTTATCGTACATCTTTACAGTTTTTACCGAATGCCTAAACACTAACTGTGAATCCTGTAGCACAATTTCCAAAACTAGTCAGACTTATAGCAAAACCACTCACTGAGTGTGCAAAACTAAAAGCACAAAAACTGCTTTGCACTCAGTTTGCAATTTTGTAACACACACTTTGCAAGACTGTAGGCACAATTCACTGCACAACACTCAATTTCCAAATTTCCAACACACTCCTAGCAAAAGTATACACATGTATGGCTATCATTAACACTAATTTGCCAACTGTCTGGCACACTTTCACATGTGAAAACTTTCTTAGATAATTAGTTCACTTTGCAATCAGCCTAAGCACTATAATACAGGTAAGCTGTGTGTGCGGAGTACAATGGTGGGAGCAGAAAGAGTGAGAAGTAGAGGAGGCCGAGGAAGAGGACGTGGAGGTGAAGAAGTAGGATGAAGAGGACGACAAGGACAAGGAGGAGCAAGAGGAAGACGAGGAGGGGGCAGAGGAAGCATGTTCACTGCAGACCAAGTAACCCATATAGTCATTATGGCGATTGCAAATAATCCTATACTTGGAAATAAACACTTGTGTTTGTTTTGATGTGTTTGACTAAACACCAGTACTTGAAGTTTGGATCCCTCTATGCTTATGGATCTATGACAGAAGTATGAGCTCAAACTGACATAGCCTACCTTGTGCACAGGGAAGGCAAACGCCAGATGTGTTTTGTATTCATACCATCGGTGTGCAGTTGGCGCATTGTGTGCTTAGTAGATGATAGCTTGTGTGTACTGTTTGATACGGAAACACCATTTTTACGAAGGTGTGAAGAGTTAATCTAGCTGTGTTTGCTTTTGCAAGAGAACTACAATGTTTTGATGATTGGGTGACAGGTTTTCTTATTTGTGTGAAGAGTTTTGCAAAATTAGCCAATAGTTACAAAAAATGTGCTTAAGCAATCAGAAAAAACTGTAATAGCTATAAACAGACATAGAACTTCTCTTTTCTATAACACCTTCCATACAAGGCAATAAACTTCAAGCCCTCAGGGTCTCTGAGGCTAATTATTGACTCTGATCATCTGTTACCAAGTAGAATAAAATATAGTAAGACACCAAATGAGTTAAGGCCTCAGGCCGGACACATTCCTAGATTATATGTATTATATGTACTGTAAGCATGCATTGCAGTTATCCTTCTATGTTCTAGTTTCCCTCAGCATGTATCACCTGGACAGTCACGCCAGTGAAGCTTAAGACCCTTAATGAACCGAACATCAACTCAAAATAAGCACAGATATGCAATGTGTATAAAATATTTCAAATTTTTACTTGTAATAAAAGTTAACATAATGGTAGGATCCTCAAATGGACATCTTCAATAAACAACTTTAATGCAGTATCAATACTGTGAGAAATATTATTAGATGAAATAATGCTGTAAAGAATGTTATTACAGTTTTTGCCCGTTGCTTGAACACTATAAACCCATGCTCAGACTAAAGTAACACAACGTGAAGCTTTTGTTACCATACCTCAAACACATGTACCCATTCCTTAAACAAAAGCGCTGCTTTGCACCCCAGTACCAATTATGCAACACTCCTACTCCTTTATGCAACACACATGGTCCTGCATGCTACACTCTATGTCATACATAAGACACTTCGCTCACAAAATGAAATGTCAGGGTGCCATTCGGAAAACACATGTATCCAAAATACAAAACACATCGGATAATTGCAACCACTCAAATACACACCTGAAGGCACTTACTTGCAAAACCGAACACCAATTAGCCAACTACAAAAAGCCCTCAGCGTAGCCATTTCAAGAACTTCGCAAGCATGGATGGAGGGAGAGCAAGAGGAAGAGGAAGAGGTAGAGGAGGAGGAGGAAGAGGAGGAGAAGGCCGAAGAGGCCATGAACGGACCCATATTTCTGATGAAATAAGAGCAACTTTGGTGGACCATGTCATCAACCACGGCCTGACTATGAGGGAAGCTGGGCAGAGAGTCCACCCACATCTAAGCCGCTTCACAGTGGCATCTGTAATACGAACATTCCGACTAGAAAACAGGTATGTCTTCACCTCCATACCTTCTGCTCTACTCAGATGGTTTTATAGCACTGTTCTACAGTATATCACATTACCATATCAAGTGTACGGGGTGCTAATGCTCCTTTTGCAGCCAAAGTGGTAGTTTCTGTGAAACATACCATGATTACTTATATTGAAGTACAGTGTTGTACAGTGGATGATACAGTATATACAGTGAAGTACTGTAAGAAAAATAAGCAAACCGATGACAATATGTGGTTGTATTTCTCTAGAATGACTCGAAGACCTTCTGGGGGAGGACGCCAACGCCTGTTCACACAACGGCAGGAACTTGCTGTTGTGGACCTAGTGAGGGCAGACAATGCCATCCGTCTCCACCAGCTACGACGGAAAATACTTGCAGACAGGCGAGTGTTCAGCAACATAGACCATGTGAGCATCACCACCATCAGACGCATCTTGGGTAAACACAGCATCACCATGAAGCAGCTCTACAGAGTCCCATTCGAGAGGAACAGTGACAGGGTCAAAGGACTTCGAGCTGAATATGTACGGGTACGTGTAACTGTCCCTTACATTTACAATAGAGTATTGGTGAAGTCCAGTAGCAGCTGAATATGTACCATATCAGTACCACATGGATCTATTCTGAGAGCTACACAGGTACCTGTGTGATGGGGTGAGGGTGCTGTATGTGTAGCACTGTAGTACAGTGACATGTTCCCCTTTTTTTCAGAGAATCTTGGCCATGGATGGAGCTGCACAGCCTCATGAATACATTTTCATTGATGAAGCTGGATTCGACCTGAGCAATGCGGCGACATTCAGGTGACAGCAATCCATGGATGGTTTTGACATGGAAGAGGATATTTTCCCCAGTGCCTAGCGGGAGAAGACATTGCTTGCGATGTTGATGAGGTCCTGTGGCCAGACCCCAACAGACGGCGGGATCCATGAGCCCACGTATGCACAATTGTCATGATTTTTTGTTTACAGTATAGTGTTTTTTCTATTACTGTATTATGGTTTTTTTTTTGTTTTTGGTTTTTTTGCTTTATCTGAATTCATGGTACTGCGATGTACACTATTGAGTAGGTCTATTTGCGTTTTTGGTTGTTTGGAAATGTGTCTCCTGTAAATGTGCCTTCTGAATACACAATGGAAATCAAGGACTGCAGTGTTTTATGTAAAGAAGACTAGTGTGTTCCCCCTGATCTGTAAGTGTTTGCATATGATGCAAGTATGTGTCATTTTGTCAACAGAGTTACATTTTGACAGAGGAATGTTAGGTTTTGACAGCAGAGTTTAGGTTTTGGGAGTAGAGTTTCATTTTGGCACAGATGTGTATGGTATATTTCCCAGTGTTGTGTCGTGTTTACTTGTGTTTAGAGTTTTGGCACAATGAGCGACGTTTTGCCAAATGTGTTCAAGCAACGGGCAAAAACTGTAATGCAATTATAATGATGCAGATTATATGGCAGTGTCACGTCTGACACTGTGGTCAGCAGCACAGGAGCACCACAGGGAACTGTGCTGTCCCCTCTTCTCTTCACCCTGTACACCTCTGACTTCTGCTACAACTCTGAATTATGCCATATTCAGAAGTTTGCAGATGACACGGCCATCATGGGGTGTATCTGGGATGATCAGGAAGAGGAGTACAGAAGTCTGGTGAGGAACTTTGTCGCATGGAGTCACTCAAACCACCTGCAACTCAACACCTCAAAGACTAAGGAACTGGTTGTGGACTTCGGGAGGTCCAGAGAAGGTCCACTGCCGGTTCAGATAGAGGGGGAGGAGGTGGAGGTGGTCAACAAGTACAAGTACCTCGGGCTGTGGGTGGACAATAAACTGGACTGGTCATGCAACACAGAGCACCTGTATAAAAAAGCCCAAAGCCGACTGTACTTCCTCAGGAGGCTGAGGTCTTTTAACATCTGCAGGAAGCTCCTGAGGATGTTTTACCAGTCGGTGATTGCTGGAGTACTTTTCTATGCTGTGGTGTGCTGGGGGAGCAGCACAGCAAAGAAGGACTCATCCAGGCTGGAGAAACTGATCAGGAAGGCTGGCTCTGTGGTCGGCATGAAGCTGGACACTCTGGTGACAGTGGCAGAGAAAAGGACATTAAGGAAACTGCTGGACATTATGAACAATGCTGGGCATCCTCTGCACACGGCCATAAACAATCAGAAGAGTCTGTTCAGTGACAGGTTGCTTCTCCCCAAGACAAGAACTAACAGACTTAAAAACTCCTTTGTTCCACACGCCATCAAACTGTTTAACTCCTCTCTGGAGGGGAGAGGGAGGGGAAACAGGAAACAGGAGGACAAAGGAGGGGGGAACAACTAAGCTGTAGTGCCTCTTCACCTCACTGTACAATACCTTTTGTGCAATACTTTTTGTAAATAGTCAACAGTGCAATAGACTCAATACTTGAAATGTGCAATTCACTTGTATTTTTATTTTTTATTCCTATTTATTCTATTTATCCCCTTTGTATATTTTATTTATATTTGTCTCTGTATTTATATATGTGTGTGTGTGTGTGTGTGTGTGTGTGTGTGTGTGTGTGTGTGTGTGTGTATATATATATATATATATATATATATATATATATATATATATATATATATATATATATATATATATATATATATATATATATATATAAAACAATTCTGTAACTGTAACTTCGGTCGTTGCTGTGCTTTTTTTTGGAAGTCGAATTTCCCAGAGGAACCCACCCGAGGGATTAATAAAGTTCTATCTTATCTCTCTTATCTTATCTTAAAAGAATTTCTGTATCTCCACAGTTACATGTAGTGCCGACGTAGGACAGTTTTCCAATTTCATTGTACTATTGTACTATGTATGACTGCGCAATGACAATAAAGAGTTATCTTATCTTATCTTCTTTCCACCGTGTGATTTTTCTGACACACTGTCACATTGTCAGTGTGTTCGGGATCGTTTTCATGCTGAAAGTGAAGATGTTGTGAATCACGCATTTTCCAGATCTTATTGCATGCTGGTTTCAAATCTTATTTACAGATATTTTGAAAATATCGCAAACACCACTGACACGGCCTACACCGTGTTTCACAGATGGCTGTAGACATTCACTGTTCAAACTCTCTTTCCTGATCTTCTCCGACAATTCGGGCCAGAAATTAAAAATTTGGATTGATCACTCCATTAGACCTCAGACTTTTCTCACTGTTTCCCTTCCTTAAGATCCTCAGCGACCCTTCCACTGAAAACATTTCACTTTCAGTTCCTGTATCAACTCTTTGCTGGATTTTTTGTTGTTTCTTAAGAACATGACTTCTAGAAAGTGTTCATCTTCTGTAAATAGGTTTTTAGGTCTGAAACTTTTTCTTTTGTCCTCCAATATTCCAGTCTCCAGGTTGACCAAGAAGTGCAATGTCTTAAAAATCATAAGTACTCAAAAAGCTGGATTAATGTAACTTGAGTTGAGATGTAACTTCACATTCAGTCAGGAAAAGATTGATGTTGCAGTCTCGGGCAGGGGGCTGCAGCTGCTCTTTATATGGATTTAAGGCTGTTGTGAGTGAGACCTGGGATTTTTTAATCAGTGGCTGCGGCTCAGGTGGTAGAGTGGGTCATCTGGCAGTCAGAAAAGCAGTGGATCAGTCCCTGAATTCTCCAGTCCACATTTCTGATTGGAAGCTCAAGCTTCAGTCCATTTTGTTTATCACTCTTCTCATTTGTGTTTATGTATATATATTTTTTTGTTTGCTTTTTGCTCGTATTGCCAGGCAGTGGAAACACTGCACACAGTTTCCCCTGTATGGAAGATTGAAGAGTCCAATTATTATTTCTCTCTTTTTGTTGATTATTTGTATAAAGGAACTTTAAACTTCCCTTCTCTCAGTTTGCCAGTCTTTTACTTCCCCCCCACTTTCACCTATATTTTAAAGTGCCACAGTGATTCATTTTTCTACCTGTTAGCCAGAGGTAACTGCAGTATTTGCTTCTTGTTTATCTCAAACAACATGCTGCCTGTCCTTTTTCTCCTTTTTATTTCCTTTGAGGGTACAGGTAAGCACATTTCTTCCATTTAATTTTAAAACAGAATCTAGAAAGTGGACTTCTAATGCTTTGTCATGAATAATTTTTGCCTCTTATTTTGTCTGCACTTATAGCCCAAAACCACACTCTGAGTTCCCCGACAGCTCCAGTGACTCACAAAGGTAATACAGACTCTGAACTTTTGGAAGGATAGATCGAATCAAATGATTGAAATTAAGCTGGTGGCTCTGTGAACCTAAACATTGCTGTGTACTGCAGTATTTTGAGCTGTTCAATAACATGTTACACCCTTCTTATGATTTAACATTTGATAATTAAAACTAAACATTAAGTGGAGCAGAGGATCTGAACTATCTTTGGCATTGAAGGTAATTAAACCTGACCCAAAATATTCGACAAGACAAACATTTTATGATGACAATGGAAAGTTATTAAAGATCATCCTGTTTTAGGCATGCATATCCAAACTAAATGAGCTGCTTAACAGTTTTTCACATATTCAAATATAAACAACAAAGGGAAAACCCAGGAGGATCACCTAAGTTACTGGAATAAATCCTATGTGATCGTGTGCAGTTGACTTGCCATTCATTTTACCAGATATTACTGACATATTTTACTGAGTTTGGTCAACAGCAATGCTTTACAAATGGCACCACATTAAAAGCTAGAAGATCACTAAAGCAGTTAGGACTTCGTCTTCATCACCATGGCTTGCTTTACCTCTTATGAAGAAGAAGAGTTTTTGAATATTTCACTGGGGGGGAAAAAACTGTACAGTGGCACAAAAAGGAAAAAAAACCATTCAAGTTCAATGACTTCATTCTCTGAATGAGTAAACCGAGTGACCAACAGACCAACACTGCTATTTCTAGAACTACATCGCTTTTGTGGTCAGCAAATAGTTTATATGTACGCATTCAGCATGCAACATCTATGTCCTGCTTAAAAATCTGATTGGTTACAGCTTTACCTCAACTTCCTGTTATTTCTGCACTCTCCTTCACAGAAACATTTCCTCCTCTATGGGTGGTGGCCACGCCGGACTACCCGGTTGCAGCAGGACAAAAAGTAAGCCTGTACTGCAGCAGTTCCATAATATCAGTGACTGGGACTTGGTCATGGGTACGCCTGCGAAATCAGACCTGGGAAAAAGAGGGAAACAGTAGGGAACTGATCCTGACCAAGCCAGAGCAAAGTGGGGAGTACCGCTGCTGTTCTTCAGTTGTCAACTGCGCAAACCAAACCCACACAGTTTACATCATTTCAACACAAACCACAGGTTGGTTATGTGTTTGTTCACACCCTAAACTTACTAAAATAAGGATGATCGAATCTGCTTATTTAAAAAATAAAAAATAAATATTAGAATTGCATAAATAGGACATAAATATATATTTATGTAGATAAATAAATGAAGAAAAAATAATAATTTGAATGGTACATTTAATTAAATACTCGACAATTTATTAATGTTAATAAATTTTAGGTGTATTTACTTGTGTTTTGAGCAATTTATATTTATTCCATAAAAACCTGGAAAAAATCTTTAAGGCTTTCACTTTTAAACTGAAATAGCGAACTGTAAAATGATTATCATACAATGGATAGCAATCATGACTGACTGGATTCATTAATCTTTTATTTATGCTGTGTGCATCATCTGGCTGTGAAGTTGCAAGTCTTAATGTCTCTTTTCTCTTTCCTCAACTCCCAACAGTGGGAGAGAATTTAGGAATAACAGCCTTCGTCTTTTCTCTTCTGATCTTGATCATCATCATCGCTGCTGTTATTTTTTTCTGGCTGGGCTTCCAAAGGACCAGTGGAACAGTGACCACCTCCAGCACTCCAGCAGTTAAAGGTATCTCTGAGCTCTTCTTGTATAGAGGGCTACAAGTATGGAGGGCAATGAGTGCCATAATCAGTATGAATTAAAATGTTTTGTGACTCTTTTTTTTCCTTTTTCTTTAAGATGTTCCTGGACCTGAAATCACACCAACGTAAGTCTGGAGAGAAGAATCATGCACACTTCAGTCATGCACTTTAACTCTTGCTACAAGCTATTCACAGATAATATTTCTGTTTACACTAGGGGAGATCTTCCACAGCCTGACACAGACGTGTACATAAACTACACTAGCCAAGGCTACGCCGATGTGGAACCTGCCAATGTGACCTGGGAGGGTGTGTACTCAAGTCTCTCGTGAAAGGAGATCGAGACATGCAGTGGAAAGTGGACTGATTAAAACAAGCCTGTTTTTTTTAACTCTATCTCTGGGTTAGTTATATGAAAATTGCCAGTGAGTTTACTTCCTGACTTATCAGATTTTATCTGTTGCGCAGAAGCTATCACACCATAAATGTGGTTAAAACCCAGAGAAGCTGAGTGCATCTACGCAGGCAATAGCGTTTGTACGTTTATATATTAACTGGAAGCTTCTTGTTTTTCTTCTCCTTTTAATCGTGACATTGCAAAACTGAAAAACATACAAAAGATTTTCAAATTTTAGGGAGTATTTTTGTTTTTGTTGTTTTCTACAATATATAATAACAAAAAGGTTCAAGTTAATAGAAAATACAAAATTTGCGACAACAAAAAGTCTCACATTAGAAACAATTCATTTCCACAGATACACATTAAATACACATACGTACGCTACTTCTGTCTGTTTCAGTGAATTATAAGATTTCAACACAAGACATAAATGAAGTGTCCCAACACTGAACACCAGAGAGGAAACGTACCCCAGGCATTACTGCTTTTGTTCCTTGGTGTCACAATACCTGATTTAACTTGCCTGATGAAAAAAAATTAAAGTTGTTCTCAGAGAGGACAGACAGTGCGATTACAACACATGTTGCTGACATAACATCAGACGTGTAGAGATAAGGTGTACCCACACATGTATGTTATTCTGTCATTTTCTCCTGCTTTTGTGTCCTAATGTTGTGTCAAACACCGCCACAGGATTTCTGTGAGAAGATGCCTTGTGTCATCATCGAGTGATGCTATTGTTCTTTAAAGATACATAAAGTTTTGGCTGCTTGCAAAACTTCTGCTTTTCGGTTTGTTCTTCACACAGGAAGTGCAGAAATTCTGGGGCAACTCAGAAGGCGACGTGTTCGAGATCACATGAAGTTAAACAGTTTATTGTCCCAGATGTGCATGCCTCAACGCCTTATTGTATGTAATCTTCGCCATCAGCATGAGAGAGTCACATGAGTTTGATAGTCAGATTTTAGACATGTATTGAACTTGTATGAATCACTCATCTCTGGTCAGCTAGTGCTCGCTTGGGAGTCTCTGACTTGGAATCCTGCTATCCATGGAAATCTGTGTGGTGGCCATTTGAGAGCATCCCTCTCCCTTTGCTAATTTTTTAATGTGGGCTGTGATGAACCTTCTAAACTTCCCTGTGGCAAAATAATAAACTACAGGATCCAAAATGCAGTTGAGGCCCATAAGAACCAGTGTGATCTGATGAGCGTCGTTCAGCAACTGACGAGTGGTCTTGCTGTACTTCACGTGGCCGAAGCCGTCTTCGATCTCCAGCACTGCCAGAGCCCAGGGGCCTTGAACTATATGGTGTGGCAGGAAACACAGGACAAACACTCCTACCACTGCCCACAACATCTGGATAGCCCTCCGTTTCACCCCTCTGGGCCTTTTTAAAGTCGAGGATGCAGTGGACTTTTTAGAAAGAGCTGCTGAGGACCGAATTTCTGATTCTGGAGGCCTTTGAGAAATTAACACTCGAGCAATAAGGATATTGCATATCACAACGAGCAAAAAGATACCAAAGAACAATCCAATTATTAAAAAATGAGTGACAGCCACTTTTTTCTTCTCATAATTAGTTTCACCCTGGTATCCCTCAAAGCAGCGAAGGATCTTCGTGTTGTTTTTAAAGTGCTCGTTGGTCCCTGGACTCACCAGATAAGGGACAGACATCGCCAGAACAAATGCCCAGATAAAAACACAGACGATGATTCCACGAATTCTGTGGTCCGAAGAGGCTGCGTCTAGAGGCCGAGTCACCGCCCAGTATCTGTTGATGCTGATGGCTGAAAGGAAGAGGATGGTGCCGTAAGTGTTGATGAAAAAGAAGGTGCCTGTCACCCGGCACATGACGTCTCCATAAACCCAGTCTCCCTCACGGATATAGTAATCAATCCAAAAGGGAAGAGCACACACAAACAGAAGATCAGCGATGGTCAAGTTGGTCATGTAGATACGGATTTCTCCCATGGCCTTGGCTTGACGAAGGCAGCGCAGGACAAACAGTACGTAGAGGTTAGAGATGAAGCCCAGGATGAAGAAGACGATGTAGAAAACCGGGATGAACACATAACGAAACTGAGAGTCCAGGAAAGTGGATTCATCGGTATTCCCTATAGTTTCATTCATCTTTGCCTGTGGGAGACAACATATATTATCATCAGTACAATGGTTTACTCAGACTTTTGATGCAGATGACAAAGGTAGGGTATATTAGAAAGTAGAATCTTTGAGAACAACTACTTTTTGTGATATTTCAATTTCAGTATAGAGAAAAAACAAAAAAAGTAAATGAGTAAGAAAGATTTAAAATAAAGAAAGAGGGCACTTTCCTTGCTGCAAGGACTAAGTTATCTATCACCTTTTATTGGCACAAATGTATTTACCAGATAAATTATTAGCCATTCCATACATTTATTGTATTAATTAATTTCTTGTTATCTGAGCACATCTTCTGAAATTGTCAGGTAATTTTAAACAGTCTGAGAAGTCTTAACATTTCTTTGTGCTATGAATCATATGTCCCAAATTGATGTAATGGCACAGAAGCATGATAAGTTTTAAACTGGAGACCATCTTGCCAGGAAACAACAGAAGCATGAAATCACTGAGTTGCTGGACCGCACCCATATTTGAACATACGCTTCATGTGAAGTTTTGTGGCCGTGTTTTGCACAGCTGTAGTTTTATCATAGTAATATAATCTGTGTCCAAACAAATACCTCAACACTCTGTATAAAAGGGCCTGTTGGGACTTTATCTGCCATAGACTTCTTATTACTCATCTAAGATCTAACTCTCAGTCAAAGTCTTTATAGGTAGAGTCATTAATCGGCATCTTGCAGTAACACTATACATCATGAAGCCTTTAAAAACTCAGTTGCAGACCACGAGGGAAAGATTGAGGTTGGATTTGTGACTGTTTTATGTTCATTTTATCTTTGGTTTTGCCACTAAGACTAAAATGGTTATAGAACTTGAAGCTGCTGATAGTGATCACTCTGGCATGACTTGAATTCATTCAAAGACAAGCATCAGAATTAAAACTGAAAGTAGTGCAAAAGGTCAAAGATTGAAAAAAGATGTGGTTCTCAGACTTTAATCTGCTGTAAAGGAGCTGACACTGATTGGAGGTGCAAACTCTAAACACCTAAAGATGTTCGAGGAGAATCTGTCACTGAACAATGGGATTTCACTCGGTGGGGCGAATGTGTGAACAACAAATTACAGACAACAAGCTTGACACCCACTTACAATAAAGAACAGTAGTCCAACAGTAAATGAGCTGTGACGCTGTTTGATAAACTGACATACCCTTGTTACTGGGAAATAACTGACACTGCTAAATACTATCAGCTTGTGAACAAGTTTAACTGAGTACCATTTTTACAGCACTTTTTTCTGAATAAGTGCCATAGGTGTTTATTTTATAACCTGTTTGGATCTGTCTTATGCAGATCTGTTCAGAGAAACCTGTTTAACGGTTTCCTCTGAACAACCAATAACCTCATAACCAGTCAAGGAGTGTGAAATACAAACATTTCCTTTTGTCAACTATTAATCATCAATTTAATATTGATTTAATTAATCACAGCATTGTAAAGACTGTGGACCCCCCCCCCCCCAAAAAAAATAAAAAAATAAATAAATAAATAAATCCATTTATAGATTTGAGTAGAGCAGCAGTTAATTCACAAACAAATTTTTTCCAAGCAAAATAAAAACTGAACGATTTGTGAAAATAAGGATGCTTTTACCTTTGCTGTCTTCTCTTCTTGACTAAAACATATTATTAGACCGATGATTAATATCCTCACTCACTTTGTCACGTAAAACGAGAAATAACAAGGAAAACTGTACACTTACACAACTGCTTCTTCTGTTTTCAGTCTCCTGATGCGCGTAAACACTTTGAATGGATTTACAGCTTCAGTTCAGCAACAGTGCGACTTCTCTGAGAGAGAGGGGGTTTGTGCGTCTTGTGAGCGTGTGAGTGGGAGTGTTCTCTCTGGGCAGAGCGGAGGAGGTGTCGTTTCAGTCTTCTTAGGAAAGACCCGAGTTGCGCAATACAAGGAACATTAAGCTATACGATTTCACGATTCCCGTGAAAAGGAATAGGAACCCCCGCTTTAATGCAACGCTGGAGTTTTAACATTTTTTTCCATAGAAACATCACGTGTGCGATATGAGTAAAGGAATCAGGAAACTATGTCCTAGGGGCTAATTAAAATCAGCAGAGAAAGAAAAGATTTTTCTGAGTTATAGAAATGAACTGCAGAGGAATTTCGTCATGACTGCGACATGCTGATGAGACATGAAGTGATATACAGTTATTATGTTATTATAAGTCTGCGTATGAAAACTTATATTTTACTCATGTATCCGTTCAAACAATGCAACAATTCCAATTTCAAGAATCACGAACTGGGAAGTCGCGTAGGCTGATGCTGCATTCAATGGATAGTTTATCTTGTTGTGGTTTTTAAATGCTTTAAATGTGCCCCCAATCTGATGTGAACAAGTGAGCAGACAAAAGAAGTTGCCTTTTTGTGTATTTATTTAGAATATTAAAAATGCAAAGTGAACTGATAATACTAGAATCTTGTTCCACATTTTCAACACACACTAGATTCCTCCATCTACATCCATCCATTTTGTCTTGAACATTTTGTACATAGCTACTAACGTTTTTCAATTAGTTTGGGTCGCAAAATGTGGTTGAAACATTATTTATTTTGTTAAAAAGGTTTTGCATTTGCTTTCATTTATCAAAATCACTGGAATCCCCAAACGTGGACATGAGATGTCCTTCAGCAGTGTTCAGTGTGAAAACCACAGCAAGACTAGACCTGTCCAGTAGTTTTGGTGTCTAAGCATGTCCCACCAGCTAGTGTGAAACAACGAAATACTGAGTGGAAGCCTGATTTCTCCATGTTTAGTTCAGCATCACTTTACTAAGAATAGTTATTCCCCTGCAAATCCTGTGAATGTCTTTTTTTGGTGGTGTTTGAGAAATTTGCAGCCTTCTCCTCTATTTGGCATTGTTTCTTTTACGAATTTCTTTAGAAAAGAGAATCTAATAGTTCTCACATTCACAGCCACAAGCCTCACTCTGCTGTACAAGGGCAAAGAATGTTATACACTGGTGATTGTGATTGTTTCGTACTCAGAGTGCTCAGAGCTGGAAATATCAAAGTTCAAATACTGTTAGTAGAATTTTAGTAGAATTTTCAGGTATCAATATTGTACTTGAGTATTTATTTTTCTGACAGTTTTTTATATTTATTCCCCACATTTTACCACAAATATCTGTATTTTCTACTCCTTACATCTTCAAAATAGGCTCATTACATAAGTTTAACACGTTTGAGGAAAGTTTTTATTTAACAGAATGATACAGACACAACAGTGCAATATAATGTGCAAAAGACTGAGTATTGTGCAAAAAGTAACTAGTTGTATGAATGTGTGTGTGTATAAGATTCTGCAGATGAGTGCTTGGTAGTGACGTGTATGAAGGTATGCGTGTGTTTTTGTCATTCCCGTCACTGAGTGTTCAGCAGTCTGACGGCCTGGGGGAAGAAGCTGTTTCACAGCCTGGCAGTGAGGGCCCGAATACTCCGGTACCTCTTGCCAGAAGCCAGCAGGGTGAAGAGTGTGTGAGAGGGGTGTGTGGGATCCTCCACAATGCTGATGGCTTTGCGGATGCAGCGAGTCTGATAGGTGTCTGTGATGGCTTCAATAATCTTCTCCGCTGATCTCACCATTTGTTGTGGGGTATTGTGGTTTGATACGCTGCAGTTACCATATCAGACAGTTATGCAGCTGCTTAGAATGCTCTCGATAGTCGCTTTGTAGAAGGGGGTGAGAATGGGTAGTGGGAGATGGGCTTTTCTCAGCTTCCGCAGGAAGTAGAGACGCTGTTGGGCCTTCATTTACCATTACCATTCTTAATTATGCAGCTGGTGCTGAGGGACCGGGAGAGGTTCTCCGCCAAGTGAACATCAAGGAATTTGGTGCTCTGTGGAAGTCGTCAAGAGCACCAAATTCCTTGATGTTCACTTGGCGGAGAACCTCTCCCGGTCCCTCAGCACCAGCTGCATAATTAAGAATGGTAATGGTAAATGAAGGCCCAACAGCGTCTCTACTTCCTGCGGAAGCTGAGAAAAGCCCATCTCCCACTACCCATTCTCACCCCCTTCTACAAAGCGACTATCGAGAGCATTCTAAGCAGCTGCATAACTGTCTGATATGGTAACTGCAGCGTATCAAACCACAATACCCCACAACAAATGGTGAGATCAGCGGAGAAGATTATTGAAGCCATCACAGACACCTATCAGACTCGCTGCATCCGCAAAGCCATCAGCATTGTGGAGGATCCCACACACCCCTCTCACACACTCTTCACCCTGCTGGCTTCTGGCAAGAGGTACCGGAGTATTCGGGCCCTCACTGCCAGACTGTGAAACAGCTTCTTCCCCCAGGCCGTCAGACTGCTGAACACTCAGTGACGGGAATGACAAAAACACACGCATACCTTCATACACGTCACTACCAAGCACTCATCTGCAGAATCTTATACACACACACATTCATACAACTAGTTACTTTTTGCACAATACTCAGTCTTTTGCACATTATATTGCACTGTTGTGTCTGTATCATTCTGTTAAATAAAAACTTTCCTCAAACGTGTTAAACTTATGTAATGAACCTATTTTGAAGATGTAAGGAGTAGAAAATACAGATATTTGTGGTAAAATGTGGGGAATAAATATAAAAAACTGTCAGAAAAATAAATACTCAAGTACAATATTGATACCTGAAAATTCTACTAAAATTCTACTAACAGTATTTGAACTTTGATATTTCCAGCTCTGAGCACTCTGAGTACGAAACAATCACAATCACCAGTGTATAACATTGTTTGCCCTTGTACAGCAGAGTGAGGCTTGTGGCTGTGAATGTGAGAACTATTAGATTCTCTTTTCTAAAGAAATTCGTAAAAGAAACAATGCCAAATAGAGGAGAAGGCTGCAAATTTCTCAAACACCACCAAAAAAAGACATTCACAGGATTTGCAGGGGAATAACTATTCTTAGTAAAGTGATGCTGAACTAAACATGGAGAAATCAGGCTTCCACTCAGTATTTCGTTGTTTCACACTAGCTGGTGGGACATGCTTAGGCACCAAAACTACTGGACAGGTCTAGTCTTGCTGTGGTTTTCACACTGAACACTGCTGAAGGACATCTCATGTCCACGTTTGGGGATGCCAGTGATTTTGATAAATGAAAGCAAATGCAAAACCTTTTTAACAAAATAAATAATGTTTCAACCACATTTTGCGACCCAAACTAATTGAAAAACGTTAGTAGCTATGTACAAAATGTTCAAGACAAAATGGATGGATGTAGATGGAGGAATCTAGTGTGTGTTGATTGATGTTAAGTGGACAGTGATCTCTCCATTCTCTCTGAAGCCAACAACCATCTATTTTGTTTTGTCCATGTTCAGAGACAGGTTGTTGACTCTACACAGGGGCGATCGTGGCTCAAGAGTTGGGAGTTCGCCTTGTAATCGGAAGGTTGCTGGTTCAAGCCCCAGCTTGGACAGTCTCGATCGTTGTGTCCTTGGGCAAGACACTTCACCCGTTGCCTACTGGTGGTGGTCAGAGGGCCCGGTGGCGCCAGTGTCCGGCAGCCTCGCCTCTGTCAGTGCGCCCCAGGGTGGCTACAATCTAGTTTGCCATCACCAGTGTGTGAATGTGTGTGTGAATGGGTGGATGACTGGATATGTAAAGCGCTTTGGGGTCCTTAGGGACTAGTAAAGCGCTATATAAATACAGGCCATTTACCATTTACAGGTCCGTTAGCTGTTGCACCTCCTCTCTGTATGCTGACTCATCGTCCTTACTGATGAGACCCACCACAGTCGTGTCATCGGCGAACTTGATAATGTGGTTTTAACTGTGCATTGCTGCGCAGTCGTGAGTCAGCAGAGTGAACAGCAGTAGGCTGAGCACACAGCCCTGAGGGGCTCCAGTGCTCAGTGTGGTGGTGTTGGAGATGCTGTTACCGATCTGGGCTCTCTGAGGTTTCTCTGTCAGAAAGTCCAGGATACAGTTTCACAGGGAGGTGTTCAAGCCCAGCAAGCTCAGTTTTCCAATCAGGTGCTGAGGAATGATTGTGCTGAATGCTGAACTGAAGTCTATGAATAGCATTCGTATATATGTGTCTTTATTGTCCAGGTGGGTGACAGCAAGATGTAGGGTGGTGGCGATGGCATCATCTGTTGACTGGTTTGGGCGATATGCAAACTGCTGTGGGTCCAGCGTGGGTGGCAACCTGGTCTTAATGTGAGTCATGACGACCCTCTCAAAGCACTACATCATGATGGGAATCAGAAAAATAAGACGGCAGTCATTGAGGCAGGACACTGGGGACTTCTTTGGCATAGGAAAGAGGGTGGTGGCCTTGAAGCAAGTTGGGACAGCAGCAGTGCTCAATGAAGCTCTCACCCAGGGATGTTATCTGGACCAGCAGCTTTCTGAGAGTTAACTCTGCAAAGAGACACAGAACCTGACACACCAACACGCCATTCTGAGTGTCAAACTGTTCATAGAAGTTGTTCAGCGCATCTGGTAGGGAGGCGTCACCCTCGTAGGCAGTTGTTGTCTTCCTGTAGTTGGTGATGGCCTTGATGCTGTGCCACATGATGGAGTTACAGTCATGTAAACAGCGCTGTAAAATGGGCCTGCCGGCGGGTCCATGGTAAATGAAGAGTTAAACGGACAATTAAAACACATTTGCATGTATATACATATTAGCCACCTAGCTTAATCGTTTCTGGCTATTAAGGACCCTGGAATGTACTTCATAAATTTATCCGTAAGTTTGATCGTGCTACTTCTATAGCTAGCTAGCTCTACAGAAGAGGAGCAGGAATAAAGGGAGTATAGATTTTTAAGTAGGAGCCCATTTTAGATGCAATGTTTCTTGAGATTAACAAATAAGAGCAAACACACAAACTGGTTCAATGCAGTTAATCTCCTAGTTTGTCTGATAGCTAAAAGTAGAGCTGCTGTAATTCAAAGTGAGAAAAGAGTGAGCAATAACCTCACTCAGAGATGGAGAGAGATGTAAGTCAGGAGAGGAAGAAGAGAGGTTATATTTAAAAGTAAGGACTGCTCAGTAGCATTTGATAAACTGGAAATTTAAAGCTGTGTTTTGTAAAACAAACTGAGGTATGCTAAATTTGTGTTGTTCAACAGTTGCATGAAAATACAAGGCAGTGTTGTGAAGGATAAACAGGTTAGTTTGCTGTTCTGTGGTGAATATGCAATGATGCATTGTGTTTTGTGACTGTTGCACAGCCATGGTCAGAGTTGATTAACAGATATCTCCCTGTTGATGTTGTACTTGTATCATCAAAATAATGTTGCTCCAGGATCAACACTGAAACTGACCAATCAAGTTGTTGTGATGTAATAGGGGGGAAAAAGGACAAAATGCTCTTGTTTCTGAAACAAATGGTAAGCATCTAAAGTGTTTTCTTTATATACTTACGCAATATAACAAACATATTGTGATTCTTTCCCCCATGCTGAGCCACTGCAACCAATCTTAGAGTTGCCAAACTTTGCGTAGATATAGATGTAACACTGTCTGTGAGGCCGGATTTAAGAAATAAGTGCTTAAAATTAACATTTTTAGAACGTGTTTAGCACCATCTTGTGCTAGTACAGAACATCACATCACCGAGTGAAGGTTGGTTGAGGTTACTGAACTTACATAAACTTTGCTAACTAGTGATAGAACCAATAACTCAGTGGAAAACAAGGGGACTAAAACGAACAAGCACTCTGTACCGGCCCTGACTCCATTAGTTTTACGTTAAGAAACTGAGGATATACTGTCTCTTACTAAGTCTCTTACTTTCTTTCAAGATAAAGCAGGTCTTTAATTTGCCCAAATTAAAACCAGAGTTGCTTTAAGTTTCTGGGATGGTTTTTTTTTTGGCTGTTTTTTTTTTAATCTTCTGCATCATACATTTCATTAATGTCTGTGATTAATTTACAAGCTGCCAGGCATCTAATTTCACACGTTTCTGTCTCATCAGTGAGTCATAATTGAAGCTATTAGTCATAATGATGACAGTTAATCAGCTAGTTTAAATAAAGATCCGATTGATGTTTTGTTTGATTTCATTAGCATATTTTCATCACTCCAAATATAACACATCAAAGATGTCCACAGGCATTTTGCGGGACAGTTTTTGTTTCTTTGCCTTCATTTAATGTTGACAAAACATAAAAATGATATAGCAACATATACAAATTCACCCTGTACCTGTACATCTTTTTTACTGAGAGAAGTTCAGGAGGCAATTTATCAGTTCACATTATTTTAGGTAACAATTTAGAGATTCAGGATGCACAACTGTGGAGCTCTCAGTGTCAGGACACAGAGAACTGGAGAACAATTCGTAATTCAAAGCACATATTAGACACATTGAAACAGAAAACATTTGTGGGGAGAGGCCCTGGTTTAGACTTAGCGCTCCCTGATTTGTTCTCCTCGTAGTCCTTCCTCATGGCAATGGTCTTTGACCTCCAGTCAGGGATCCTGTCCTGTGTGACTCCTCCCTACTCTACAGTTGTTATTGTTACTGTAGTTTCATTTCCATGCAGTTGTCAGCTTTACCAACAACTATCATCACTACTGGAACAAGATGTTATCATACACCCACACACGGCTTGTAAGCGTTTAACAGTTTCACTTTCAACACTTCACACTCCTGTGTCTTAGTCAACCCTTCACACTGTGAGGGTAATGCTTTATCCTTCTAACAAGGAGTGTTTCCACAGGTTACCACAAGCATTCAGTTCCATCAAGTAACTCTTTTACACGGGTTGGGAACTCCAGGCCTCAAGGTCCGGTGTCCTGCAGGTTTTAGATATCACCCTGGGTCAACACACCTGAATCAAATGATTAGTTCATTACCAGGCGTCTGCACAAGTTCTCCACCCCTCCTCTATTAAGTGAAGAAAAGGTTAACCCTCATTGTAGGCATTCAATCAGAATGGAAGAAATTAATAAAGGCCGAGGTCATCTGATCAAATTAGATTTCATGTTTTTATTTACAAAAACTTTCAGAGAGAACAACTTCCACAAGATGATGTGTCATAAATGACATATTTCTTGTATTTATATTAAAACCAGTTATTGGTACAGGTCCGTTAGAGGTATAGGTCAATATGTACAACACTGTGAAAAAGTCTTGAGCTACAGCTTGTTTCCTTATATTTTGAAAAAGAAGATGGACAAGGGCAGAGGTTAATTGAAGTATGTGCAAATATGCATGAAAATACAGTATAAAAGGCAAAACACGAGTGTCCATAATTCTAACAACAGCAAAAGTTAATATTTTACAATACCACAATTATTCTTTAATACACCTTAAATACTCTTTAAGTAATCTTCAGGAATAGTTTCCATGTTTCTTCAAAACTTTGGATGTTGACTCTCAGAATGATCCCACATCTTTACGGGATGTTAGTGCAGTTTGAAGATCACACTGCTTTCTTTACAGCCACTGAGATAAGTGAGCAATACTGCATTTAAACCATATGATGGAGGCAGAGGCTAATAAAAGCACAGTAGGGGAGTCTTTCAAGAAGGCTCTATACAGTGGATTGTGAACTGCGTGAACCACCGCTCTGACTCACTGTAGATTTAAGCAGCACCAGCCTCCCTCTGTGGTAAATGGTTAACTCCACGTGTACAAGCACACAACACCATATATCCTCCTCTCCCTGATTCCAGAGTATAATTCCTAGAATAAGGCTAACAAGCCTCTCCAACCTTTAATGTGGACATGCTCTCCATTTCATCTCTGTCATGAAATGGAGAGAATCTTATCTGAGATGTGGTTTGGTTCAAAATCCTGGATCAGTGAGATTTTTGAAAATACTTTATAAAATAACCAATGAGTTCCTCCTACCATGTTGACTTTGGTCCTCCACCCCAGCCGTTGTGGGTTTCCTATGAGGCCTCTGATTTGCTACCAGAGTGCAAACAGGTGATGCAGGCTGGTTTAAGTGGTAGCTCCGAGTTTGGGTGAATGTGATTAATTTTGTAATGTGGGCCTTGATTTGTCCTCTAAACTTCCCTGTGGCAAAATAATAAACTACAGGATCCAAAATGCAGTTGAGGCCCATAAGAACCAGGGTGATCTGATGAGCGTCGCTCAGCAACTGACGAGTGGTCTCGCTGTACTTCACGTGGCCGAAGCCGTCTTCGATCTCCAGCACTGCCAGAGCCCAGGGGCCTTGAACTATGTGGTGTGGCAGGAAACACAGAACAAACACTCCCACCACTGCCAGCAACATCTGGAGAGCCCTCCGTTTCACCCCTGTGGGCCATTTAAATATGCATGTCACAGTGAGCTTTTTAGACTGTGTTCCTGAAGACTGACTTTCTGACTGAGGAGAATTTTTACAAACTAAAATTCGAGCAATAAGGACATTGCATATCACAATGAGTAAAAAGAAAACAAAAAACAATCCAATTATTAGAAAATGAGTGACAGCCACTTTTTTCTTCTTGTCATTAGTTCCACCCTGGTATCCCTCAAAACAGCGACGTATGTCGGTGTTGTTTTTACGGTGCACGTTGATCCCTGGACTCACCAGAAAAGGAACAGAAATTGTCAGAACAAACACCCAGATACAAATACAAACAATAATTCCACGAATTCTGCGGTTTGACGAGGCTGCGTCTAGAGGCCGAGTCACCGCCCAGCATCTGTTGATGCTGATGGCTGAAAGGAAGAGGATGGTGCCGTAGGTGTTGATGAAAAAGAAGGTGCCTGTCACCCGGCACATGACGTCTCCATAAACCCAGTCTCCCTCACGGATATAATAGTCAATCCAAAAGGGAAGAGCACACACAAACAGAAGATCAGCGATGGTCAAGTTGGTCATATAGATGTGAATTTCTCCCATGGCCTTGAATTGACGAAGGCAGCGCAGGACAAACAGCACATAGAGGTTAGAGATGAAGCCCAGGATGAAGAAGATGATGTAGAAAACCGGGATGAACACATAACGAAACTGAGAGTCCAGGAACGGACTCTCAGTGGAATTAATGGTTGTGGACTCCACACTACTCATCGTTGTCATAGTAACTGATTGAGTCATCCTTGTCTGTGGGAAACAAAATACATTACCATAAATACAGTGTCCTGTGACAGATGAGCAGAGTTTTGATGCAGATGACAAAGGTAAAGCGTACAATGGAGGGAAAAGCCTTTGAGAATAACTTATTTTTGTTGTCCTTCCATTGAAGGCAGGTATAATAAATAAAAGCAACAAATAAATAAAAACAACAGTAAATGACTACAATAGGTTTAAAATAATGAAAGTAACAAGCAACAACATTTCTCCTGCTTCAAGGACTAAGTTGTGTATCAGTATTTATTTGTAAAAATGTATTTACCAGTCAAATATTGTGTCCCTTTCATCACCTTTTTAGCCATTAAATTAATTTAAGATGTATTAATGTATACACCAATCAGGCATAACATTATGCCACCTGCCTAATGTTGTGTTCCTCCCCCTTTTGCTTCTAAAACAGCCATGAACCATCCAGGCATGGAATCCACTAGACCCCCAGAGGTGTGTATCTGGCACCAAGACAGTAACAGATCTTTGAAGTCCTGGATGAAGTCATGGATCTGACTTGTTTGTCCTGGAGAACTCACAAGATGCATGACTGGATTGAGATCTGGTTAATTTTGAAGCCAAGCCAATACTTCAAACTTGTTGTTGTGCCTCTCAAACCACTGCTGAACCATTTTTGTGTTGTGGCAGGGCGCTTTATCCTGTGTTGGGATGGAATTATTTGAAGTGCCTCAGTTCTATGCTTTATATTAACTAAAATGCCATATAACCATATAGCGTGGTATTAAGTGGACACGGCCCTGAAAATAAAGGCAATAGACTATACATCATGAAGCCTCAGTTGTAGACCATGAGGGAAAGACTGGGGTTGGATTTCTGACTTGTTTATGTTCATTTTATTGCTTACGCTAAAGTGATTACAGAACTAGAGATCTCTCTCACGTGGCCTGAATTCAGTCAAAGATAAGCGTCAGAATTAAAACAGAAAGTAGTGCAAAAAGGGTCAAAGGTTGAACCAGGACGTGGTTCTCAGACTATGAACTGCTGTAAAACAGCTGACACTGAATCACAGTGCAAACTCTTACAACCTAAATACATACAAGGAGAATCTGTCACTGAACAAGCTTGAAACCCACTTACGATAAAGAACAACAGTCCAACAGTAAATAAGTAGATAATAATCTCTGTTTGTTGTTAGTTTTACTGTATTTTTTTCTGAATATGTGCCACACTGAAATTACTGTAATTGCTTTATCAATGGTTAGTTGATGTTACATGACCTGCTGTGATAATATATCCTCTGTGTCATTTTAAAAGAAAAATTACAGAAAGAACCGTACACTTACCGTCTGCTTCTTCTGTTGTTTAATGAATTTACAGCTGCAGTTCAGCAACAGCATGACTTCTCTGACAGAGAGGGAATTTATGCATCAGACTGTGTGAGTGGGAGTGTTCTCTCGGGGCAAGACGGAGGAGGTGTCGCTTCAGTCTTCTTAGGAAAGCCCCAAATGGTCCAAAATACGTAAAGTTCACCTCCACAGTTTCATACACCTGACAATAACAAGCACCAAGAAGAACAACAACAAAGAAATAATGTTACCAAGTAAAGAAATGAGCTGCTTACACAGGAAAACTGGCCCTTAAAAAGGAGAATGTCTGGCACATGCTGATACGAGACATAAAAATGTGGGGGTTATAGTTGTTAGTTTGTGTATGAAAAGTCACTGCCACTATTCACAGATCTTGGTTACATGTAATTTTCTTTAAAAAAAAAAATGCTGCAAAATGTGTTACCGATTATTTTAAATCACCCTAAAATAAAACAGGAACCAGAGTAGGAGCAGGCCCTGTGTCGCTGTGCCATCTTCTTCCATCATATACATAAGCATAAACTTACAGAAAGAAGGAGGAATATATTATTTAGAAATAGTGTAAAAACTTTACCGTGAACAGGTGTATCTGCCAAACACTGAGCTTCTCTTGTCTATCAGGCCGTCACCTGCCGAGGGAATTCCCGCAGATCAACGTCACCGTTAATTACGTCCATCCGAAAGCAAATTCGAAGATTGCGACTGACACCCCCGTGTACTCGCTCCAATCCCTCTGTCCCGAGGCCCCTAATGTTATTCTGTTGGACTTTAATTACTGTAATTTGAAGAAAACACTGGGCACTTTCTATAAATATGTCAATTCTCCTACACGCTTCTGGATCTTTGTTATGGTTCCATTAAAGGTGCGTATACATCTGTGGCAGGCTGTGCTATAGGACTGTGCTACGGAGAGAGAAGGCGAGGAAACACCCCACAAAAGTATGATAACGACGTCTCTTTAGACCTGCAGGGCTGCTTTGCCTGCACTGACTGGTCGGTGTTTACAGAGTCATCCGAAAACATTAATGAACTGATCAACGTTATCTGCAGCTTTTGTAGAGATATGATTATTCCTTTAAAAGTTGTGCATAGTTTTCCCAAATAACAAACCATGGTCTTTGAGGCTGATTCATGAAAGGAAGACAGCTTTTATTGAAGGGAATATCTCTAAGGTAAAAAAAAAAATTACAAAGGAGATATGAGTTTGTTTCTTGGTGTTATCAGTCGTTTTTAAATTTCAACACCTTGAAAACTAAGGACATGGTAATTGAATTCAGGAAGCCATCCCCTCATCGTGCAATGAATGGTGCAGCCATTGAACTGGTGGATAGCTATAAGTATTTGTGGGTTATTCTTGTTATTGCTCTGTCCTTTGAGTCACATTTTGCTGCTACATTGAAAAAAAATGTCCAACAACGACTGTATTTTTTTAAGGAGATTGAGAGTTTTTAATGTTTCATCTGCAATGATGACCCTTTTTTATGAAAGTTTTATTGATTTAATATTTTGTATCATTGCTTGGTACCGATATTTGTCTTTAGACCAGACTTGGTCTGGACTCCAGAGCACTGAGATTAAGCTAACTGGTAGCAAGAGCCACCTTTCAAACTGACTCAACAGTGGACATCTAGGCATGGTGTGAGTTGTGTGCGTCGCTAAAGAACTGTAAGATTGATTCCTGCCTGGAAAGGACAGTCTTGAGCCTTTTATGTCATTTAGGAAATCAGCTTATGTAGAAGACATCTGTACTTGTGAATAAGCGAGCAGTGAAAAGAAGTTCTCCATGTGTGCGTCTTAGAATATTAAAAATGAGAAGGAATCTGATAATACTAGAATATGAATCATGTCAGCATAAAAAATGTTAAAAGTGGGAAAGCACAAAGGATACAGAACATCTTCTCATTTGTCAACACCAACCACATTCCTCCATTCATTTTATCTTTCAGAATATTACTATACTTACTCAACTGGCCCTCAGTTATCATCATGTGCTTTCACTGTAGGCATTCAATCAGAATGCAAGGAATTAATAAAGGCAGAGATCCTCTGATCAAATTTGATTTCATGTTTTTATTTACAAAAACTCATATACATTTCAGAGGGAACCCTGCAAATGTTTAAAGGTAAGAAAAAGAAGTCCTTTCTTTAAAAAAAGGTTTCACCAGTGGGTGACCATGACAATAAGATCCTCAGTGATGAGGAAATATTACAAAAAAAACAACATGTGATGCAGGTGAAAGGGAAGAAATGGCAAAGAAGAATGACAGAAAAAGCATGTGCAAATATGCGTGAAAATACATTATAAAAGGCAAAAATAGAGTGCCATAATTCTAACAGTAAAAGTTAATATTTTACAATGCCACATTTATTCTTCAATACACCTTGAATTCCAGGTTTTTTGTAGGCCATTCAAAACATATTTGGATGTTGACTCTCAGAATGATCCCACATCTTTACAGGATGTTAGTGCAGTCTGAAGATCACACTGCTTTCTTTACAGCCACTGAGATAAGTGAGCAATACTGCATTTACAGTTTTTTTCTGAATGCTTAAACCCTAACTGTGATTCCTGTAGCACAATCTCTAAAACTATTCAGACTTATAGCAAAACCACTCACTGAGTTTGCAAAACTAAAAGCACAAAAACTGCTTTGCACTCAGTTTGCAATTTTGTAACACACACTTTGCAAAACTGTAGGCACAATTCACTGCACAACACTCAATTACCAAATTTCCAACACACTCCTAGCAAAAGTATACACATGTATGGCTATCATTAACACTAATTTGCCAACTGTCTGGCACACTTTCACATGTGAAAACTTTTTTAGATAATTAGTTCACTTTGCAATCAGCCTAAGCACTATAATACAGGTAAGCTGTGTGTGCGGAGTACAATGGAGGGAGCAGAAAGAGTGAGAAGTAGAGGAGGCCGAGGAAGAGGACGTGGAGGTGAAGAAGTAGGATGAAGAGGACGACAAGGACAAGGAGGAGCAAGAGGAAGACGAGGAGGGGGGAGAGGAAGATGAGGAGGGGGGAGAGGAAGGGTAGGAAGAGTAAGAAATAGAATTGCTGATGACATCAGAGCTACAATAGTGGACCATGTAATCAACCGTGGAATGACCCTGAGGGTAGCTGGCCAACGGGTCCAGCCTAACTCGAGCCGCTACACTGTAGCAAGCACCATGAGGACATCTTGAAATGAGAATCGGTTAGTACAGTCACTTCGCACAAAGATTTGTAGCACTGCCATATGCCAATGAGAAACACACCAATACCATTGATGTAAAAATACTGAAATTGTTACTTTACAGAATTGCTAGATGACCAGATGCTGGGGGCAGAGGAAGCATGTTCACTGCAGACCAAGTAACCCATATAGTCATTATGGCGATTGCAAATAATCCTATACTTGGAAATAAACACTTGTGTTTGTTTTGATGTGTTTTAATAAACACCAGTACTTGAAGTTTGGATCCCTCTATGCTTATGGATCTATGACAGAAGTATGAGCTCAAACTGACATAGCCTACCTTGTGCGCAGAGAAAGCAAAAGCCAGATGTGTTTTGTATTCATACCATCAGTGTGCAGTTGGCGCATTGTGTGCTTAGTAGATGATGGCTTGTGTGTACTGTTTGATACGGAAACACCATTTTTACGAAGGTGTGAAGAGTTAATCTAGCTGTGTTTGCTTTTGCAAGAGAACTACAATGTTTTGATTATTGGGTGACAGGTTTTCTTATTTGTGTGAAGAGTTTTGCAAAATTAGCCAATAGTTACAAAAAATGTGCTTAAGCAATCAGAAAAAACTGTAAATGGCATTCGCCATCAGAAAGGTTGCCTACCCCTGGTGTATTGTGATGCACACTCAAGATGCACTGTGTACAGCTCTCCACGGACACCCTTTATTGTGCTCAGAGTTGGAAGTATCAAGGTCCAAATTGTCACGGACCCAGCTCCGGGGACTCAGGGTCCGTGGGCAGTGTGGACTACTGTTATAATTATTGCTGTGATTATGTGATGTGTGTGTTGTCTGCACTGCTGCTGTTCTTGTGATTCCCCGTCCTGGTATGTATAGGCAAGTGGGTGTCTCTGTGAGTGTGGCTGAGTACTGGGTTTCAGGTAGGCCTGGTGGGTGTGTCCTATCTAGAGGATGGCCACACCTGAAGCAGATGATGACTCACACACCTGCAGCTAATGAAGCGTTGTCGGGGAGCTTCTTAAAACGGTGGCCGAGCGCTCCTCGGCGTGGGATCGTTGCGTGAGACTCCACGTTAGTGTTATTAATACCAAGTCCAGCGAGTGCATGCCCGCGGTAGTCGAGTGTCCTGACAAGTTGCTTCTTTGTTATTTTTCTCCAGGAAGAAGCAGGGAAGACAAGAGCAGCGAGCACGGGGTGCGGGGACACACAGGAGCGGAAGAGCACGGAGCACGGACTTGTGGGTGAAGACACGACACGGAAGTCAAGGGGAGAACACGGGATTGATTCTGTGAACTATTTCCAGTACTGTAAATAAACGCACTGCCTTCATCACAAAGTCCTGCATCTTGGGTCCTCATTCCCCTCATCCGCACGGTCTGCCACACAGACCGTGACACAAATACTTTGTTACAGTGTTTAAGTAGAAGTTTCAGATATCTATATTATACCTGAGTATTTATTTTTCTGACGATTTTTTATATTTACTCGTTACATTTAACCACAAATATCTGTATTTTCTACTCCTTACGTCTTCAAAATAGACTCATTACTTTAAGTTTAACACATTTAAAGGAAAGTTTTTATTTCCCAACACTGTGTTTGCGGCTAATTAAAATCAGCAGAGAAAGAAACGAATGTTATCAGTTATAGAAATGAACTGCAGAGGAATTTCGTTCAAAAAGGAGCGTGACTGCGACACGGAGATAAGACCTAAAGTGTTGTACAGTTATTATACACAGTTATTACATTTGACTTATATATCTCTTCAAACAATGCAAAAGATTCGAGCCTAAGCTGATGCTGCACTCTATGGATAGTTTATCTAGTTGTGGTTTTTAAAATGCTTTAAATTCCGATTCACAAAGAAGCGAGATACCAGAATCATGACAGACACAGTACATTTTGTTCCTTATTTTCAACACACACTAGATTCCTCCATCTACATCCATCCATTTTATCTTGAACATGTTAGATAAACTGAGCAAATTAACCTTTACTAAATAGCTACTACCGTTTTTCAATTAGTTTGGGTCACAAAATGTGGTTGGAACATTATTTATTTTGTTAAAAAGGTTTTGCAGTTGCTTTCATCTATCTCAAAATCACTGGCTTCCCCAGAGATGGACACGAGATGTCCTTCAGCATTGTTGTGTGTGAATACCACAGCACGACAAGAACTATCTAGTCGTTTTGATGCTAATGAAACAATGAAATATTGAGTGGAAGAAGAAGCCACAGCCTGAGTTCTCCAAATGTTTACTAATGTTTACTAACTGTAGTTATTCCACTGCAAACCCTGCTAATCTGCAGTTCTGCATGACTTTATTTGGTAGTGTTTGACAAATATGCAGCCCTCTTCTTTATTTGGCATTGTTTCTTTCATGAATTTCTTTAGAAAAGAGAATCTAATAGTTCTCACATTCACAGCATTACTTTGCTGTACAAGAGCAAAGAATGTTACACACTATTGATTGAGACTGTTTAGTATTGTGATGCACACTCAAGACGCACTGTGTACAGCTCTCCACGGACACCCTTTATTGTGCTCAGAGTTGGAAGTATCAAGGTCCAAATACTTTGTTACAGTGTTTAAGTAGAAGTTTCAGATATCTATATTGTACCTGAGTATTTATTTTTCTGACGATTTTTTATATATTTACTCGTTACATTTAACCACAAATATCTGTATTTTCTACTCCTTTCATCTTCAAAATAGACTCATTACTTTAAGTTTAACACATTTGAGGGAAGTTTGTATTTCCCAACACTGTGTGCCTTCAAACATCAAATCGATTTGGGCCTAAATTGAGGGAATAAGAATGCATAAATAGCAATGTTACTGATGTAGCCTCAATCACTGGGGTTTATCCAACCTAATATCATGTCAAATCGTGAAATCAAGCCAGTTCACTGTGTCTATTTCACGTTTCAGAGAGGCAAAGTTTTGATATTTTGTTTCAAGCCAACATGAAAATAATCACAGGAAAGTGTCAAGCATCATACCGCCTGAACTCATTTGGTAGTTTGGTACTCATTTTGGTAAGTGAATACCCTTGCCCTTTTTTCAGAATAACCTCAGCTTTCAATATCTGGCAATCATTTTAGATTATTATGATAAACTGGAAATTTAAAGCTTTGAAGCTGTGTTTTTCTATACTATATTTTGTATTGTGAAAGGTCCTGTAAAACAAATGGAGGTACGCTAAATTTGTGTTATTCATTGGTTGCATGAAAATACAAGGCAGTGTTGTGAAGGATAAACAGGTTAGCTTGCTGTTCTGTGTGGCCGTTACACATCCATGGTCAGAGGTGATTTATCAGATATCTCCGTGTTGATGTTTTAGTTGCATCATCAAAATACTGTTGCTCCATGATCAACACTGCAACTGACCAATCAGTTAGTTTAAATAAAGATCCGATTGATGTTTTGTTTGATTTCATTAGCATATTTTCATCACTCCTAATATAACACGTCAATGATGTCCAAAGGCATTTTGTGGGACAGTTTTTGTTTCTTTTCTTTCATTTAATGTTGACAAAACATAAAAATGTAAATGGGTAAAAATTCACCCTGTACCACCATCGTTCTGTAGTCTAAGGAGCTTGGAAAGAAAAGTGTCTGGACTTCTTCAAGTTGCTTGAAGATGTTTCACCTCTCATTCGAGAAGCTTCTTCAGTTCTAGTGAGCTCAGCTCACAGCTTCAGTTCAGTAGCAGAGTGACTTCTCTGACAGAGAGGGAATTTACGTGTCTGTGTGAGTGGGAGTGTTCTCCCAGGTCTAGACGGAGGAGGTGTTGCTTCAGTTTTGTTAGGAAAGCCCCGAATGGTCCAAAATATGTAATGTTGACCTCCACGATTTCATGCACCTGATAATAACATGAAACAACAAAGAAATGATGTTACGAAGTAAAGAAAGAACTGCTTACACAGGAAAACAGTTCCTTAAAGGAGAATGACTGGGACATGCTGATATGAGACATAAAATTTGGGGGTTAATTATCCTAAAATAAAACAGGAACCAGAGTAAATGCAAGTCCTGTATCACTGTGCCATCCTCTCTGCATCATGTACATAGCACAAACCGAAAGGAGTGCAACAGTCACTTGGTTTTCTTGTTGCAGTATATAACTGTCAGAAATGGTGTAAAAACTTTACCGTGAACAGGTGTGTCTGCCAAACATTGAGTTTCTCTCCGTCCAACAACATCTGTAGTTTTTCACGAGAATGAGAGTTTATAATGTTTCATCTGAAATGATGACCCATTTTTATAAATGTAACTGAGCACTGTCGAATAAAATGTGAAAGAAATACATTTAGAGAATCCACTTACGTAGAAGTGCAATGTTTATTAATCTGTTCACTATGTGGTTGGTTCATGCTGGTAAGGCTAGCTGTTATGTTATACACTTCTGAGATATAAGCTAAAATGATTTTGGTGTCCTCTGATGTAACATTATTGGGTTAACCCTTTCATTGCTCCTAATAAAACACATCAAAGATCTACACAGGCATGTGTGGCAGAGTTGCACATCTGTAACACTCCTGCACCTGATTTTTAGAAGAGTATCTTTGTATTGCTACTGCCACCACAGTTGACATCATCATATTTAAAATTGCTATACTTACTTAACTGGCCCTCAGTTATCATCATGTGCTATCATTGTAGGCATTCAATCAGAATGCAAGGAATTAATAAAGGCAGAGATCCTCTGATCAAATTTGATTTCATGTTTTTATTTACAAAAACGCATATACATTTCAGAGGGAACCCTGCAAATGTGGAAAGGTGAGAAAAAAGATGTCCTTTCATTTAAAAAAAAAAAGGTTTGACCAGTGGGTTCCCATAACAATGAGATCCTCACAGATGAGGAAATAAGAATAAAAACATGTGAGGTAGGTGAGAGGGGAAAAATGGTAAAGAAGAATGACAGATAAAGAGTTTTCAGTACATAAAAATTGGGTTTTGCATATTGTTTAACAATTTATCTTCCATGAATCAACTTCCATTAAACAATCCATCATGTCTATGAGAATGTTCTAATAATGTCACAAGATAACAAAAACAGAGATTAACTTCCACAAGGTGATGTGTCATAAATCACAAATCTCTTGTATTTATATTAAAACCAGTTATAGGTACAGGTCAGTTAGAGGTATAGGCCAAAGGTACAACACTGTGGAAGTCTTGAGCTACCCCTCATTTCCTTATATTTTGAAGAAAAAGATGACTTACTGCTAAATTGACAGAGTGAAAGTAGACAGTACCTCCTTGTTTTATTATCATCAGACTCACTGCTGCAGCCAGGGGCAGTACAAATGTGATTCCCTTAGACTGCTTTTTAATTTTAGTCTCTTTGTTTTCCTCTGAGTTGTTGGTTCTGTCACTAGTTAACTAACATAACCTAATGTAAGTCTATCAGCAGAAACCAACCAAACCATAGACTTGCTCTAAAAACTCTAACCTAAAACAATTATTTCCTAAATCCATATTACCTCAATTACAGTTTGTTTTTTTTGTTTTTTTTACAACAGGGCTCCACTGAGCTAATTAACCTTCAAATGTGTGGTGTTTCATGTCCTCTTTAATAATGTAATTGAAGATTCAGAATTATTCCACAGTTAGTCACTGAGATTCATCTAAGTCGTAAAATAGAGAGAATCTTATCTGAGATGTGGTTTGGTTCAAAATGCTGGATAAGTTAGATTTTTGAAAATACTTTATAAAATAACCACAGAGCTCCTTTCAGTGTAATAAGTTTCATCCTGCCCCCCGGGCTTTGTGGGTTTCCTATGAGGCCTCTGATTTCCTCCCAGAGTCCAAACAGGTGATGCAGGCTGGTTTAAGTGGTAGCTCCGAGTTTGCGTGCATGGGATTAATTTTTTAATGTGGGCCTTGATGAGTCCTCTAAACTTCCCTGTGGCAAAATAATAAACTACAGGATCCAAAATGCAGTTGAGGCCCATAAGAACCAGGGTGATCTGATGAGCGTCGTTCAGCAACTGACGAGTGGTCTCGCTGTACTTCACGTGGCCGAAGCCGTCTTCGATCTCCAGCACTGCCAGAGCCCAGGGGCCTTGAACTATGTGGTGTGGCAGGAAACACAGAACAAACACTCCCACCACTGCCAGCAACATCTGGAGAGCCCTCCGTTTCACCCCTGTGGGCCATTTAAATATGGATGTCACAGTGAGCTTTTTAGACTGTGTTCCTGAAGACTGACTTTCCGACTGAGGAGAATTTTTAGAAATTAAACTTTGAGCAATAAGGACATTGCATATCACAATGAGTAAAAAGACAACAAAAAACAATCCAATTATTAGAAAATGAGTGACAGCCACTTTTTTCTTCTTGTCATTAGTTCCACCCTGGTATCCCTCAAAACAGCGACGTATGTCGGTGTTGTTTTTACGGTGCACGTTGATCCCTGGACTCACCAGAAAAGGAACAGAAATCGTCAGAACAAACACCCAGATACAAATACAAACAATAATTCCACGAATTCTGCGGTTTGACGAGGCTGCGTCTAGAGGCCGAGTCACCGCCCAGCATCTGTTGATGCTGATGGCTGAAAGGAAGAGGATGGTGCCGTAGGTGTTGATGAAAAAGAAGGTGCCTGTCACCCGGCACATGATGTCTCCATAAACCCAGTCTCCCTCACGGATATAATAGTCAATCCAAAAGGGAAGAGCACACACAAACAGAAGATCAGCAATGGTCAAGTTGGTCATATAGATGTGAATTTCTCCCATGGCCTTGGCTTGATGGATGCAGCGCAGGACAAACAGCACGTAGAGGTTAGAGATGAAGCCCAGGATGAAGAAGACGATGTAGGAAACCGGGATGAGCACATAACGAAACTGAGAGTCCAGGAACGGATTAATGGTTGTGGACACCATACTACTCATTGTTGTCATAGTAACTGATTGAGTCATCTTTGTCTGTGGGAGACAAAATATATTATCATCAGTACAATGTCCTATGACAGAGTTTTACTCCGTTTTGATGCAGATGACAAAGGTAGTGTACAATGGAGGGAAAAGAAAGAAAGGGAAAGAATACATGTATGAATGACTAAATGTATATTTTTGAATGTTACTCTGACTGTATTATACAGGTCAGGGTGTTGTCAGGGTCAGGGTTCATTGATGATCCAGTCCAAAGATGGCGAGCGCTCCGTCCAGGAGTCCTTGATATGATTGTTCTGAGAAGAAAGTTAAATTCTTTGGACGAGCCTTGAACTGTTCAAATTCTACTTAAGTGGTAGAACAGAATTGCACCTCATAGCTCCTTTGCACATTCTGCAAAGAGAACCCTTATTGGACTCACACTTAAGGGTGTGGGCTGACACGAGAGAGACTGAGTCAAATTCCCACAGGGCGTGTTTTGTTTATTATTTTTCATGATTGAGCCCCATTTTTCTTTCATGTAAGTAAAAGTAAAGTTAAATTTTATTTATATAGCACATTTTAAGATGAAAATCACAAAGTGCTTCACAGAAGCTGAAACAAAGATAAAAATCAACCAAAAGCAAGTTTAAAAAGATCAGTTTTTAGCTGTTTTTTAAAAGTGACCACTGAGTCCACAGATCTCAGGCTCAAAGGGAGAGAGTTCTACAGTCTAGGGGCCACAGTTACAAAGCTCTGTCACCTTTTGTTTTCAGCCTCGTGTGTTGGACAACTAGCAAGCCCTTGATCAGATGACCTCAGGGACCTGCTGGGAATGTATGGATGTAAAAATTCACTGATATATGTTGGTGCTTGTCCTTGTAAAAACCAGTGGTATAATAGTGCTTAACATACAAAAGTGTCAGAAGTAAGTAATAGAGAAAGATGAAAGCCATGGCAAAGTACCAAACATGCTAGCAGGTTAATGGCATTAAAAACACAGAAACAAAAGAAATACATATAAAAGCATAATAGAACAATATGTGTAAAAGATAAAGGAGTCAAGAAAAATTTTAAAATAGTTAAGAATAGAACGATAATTGCAACAAGCATTAAACTAACTTAACAAACAAGCATTAACTGGTAGAAAAGGTGAGGCTAAATAAACAGGTTTTTAACTGCGATTTGAAGAATTGAATGGATCAGACTCACGGGTGCAGCCAAGGCAAACACACGGTCACCTCTAGTCTTCAGCCGGGATCTCGGTGGTACCAAAAGTGACTGGGAAGATGATCTTAGTACTCTATCAGGGGTGTATAATCTAAGTAGTTCAATGAGGTAACTTGGCTCTTAATTGTTAATAGTTCTAAAGGTGAGCAGCAGGATTTTGAATTGAATACGGTACTTAACGGGAAGCCAATGCAGGTCGGCAAGGACAGGGGTAATAGAGACACGCCGCCCGGTATCAGTAAGGAAATGAGCCGCCACATTCTGAACAATTTGCAGTCTATGGAGAAAAGTAGAGTTAAGACCAAAATAAAGGGAATTGCAGTAATCCAACCTAGATGTCATGAAGGCGTGGAGAAGCTTTTCCAGGTCCCTGTGCGGGTCATAGTGTCTGGCCTTGCAAATAAGACGCAATAGAAGCAAGATTTGACAACAGAAGACACTTGTTTGCCGAATTTAAAAGAGCTGTCCAAAAACACACCCTCAGTGCAGCAGGGCTGTGACATGGGAGTACTTGGAGGACTTGGTCAGAAGCTTTGCAGCAGCATTCTGAACAACTTGCAGATGCTCCAAAGAGGCATTATATAAACTAGTAAACAAAGAATAACAATAAACAATGAATGAAAGATGAAACAAATGCATGAATGACTATTTCTAATTCGGAGCGCGATACAGTGGGACTCAGCTTAGCAATGTTTCTCAAGTGATAAAAACAGGAGCGGACCAGATATTTAACATGACCAAAGTCAGAGCTGAGTCAAAAGTTACACCAAGGTTCCTGATAGAAGTTTTGGTAAAAGTAGCAAGTGGACCCAAGTTTTCCATAACCCAAACAAACGAGGAGTTCAGTCTTCAACTCATTTAGTAGAAGAAAGTTTAGAGCCAATCAACCTCTAACGGAGTCTATGCATCTATGCAAAATCTGTAGCTTGGAAACATCTTGAGGCTTAAAGGAGATATATCTGAATATCATCTGCATAGCAGTGATAAGAAATGCCCTTAAAAGTGCTCAATAAGTGCTGGAGAGGTAAATACAACTTCCGCTCTACAATGCTATTTTTTCATTGTATATATATGTGATTATTCATTTGTGAATACAAGTTTATCAAACCAAGTTCTCTGAGCGTTTCATTAGTCATCCACTTTGCTCTAGCAGTCGAACCTTAGCTATTGGCCCAGCACACAGGTAAACATTCAAATCTCTATTCCAAGGATTGAAAGGGGTGTTACAAAGGTCTTAGTAAAAGCAAGCAATACAATAAAGTGATTATAAATCACAATTTGCAACTGTGTTTCGCAGAACTGTAGTTCTAATGTGTTAACAGAAACTGTCTTCAAACAAACATTTCAATATTCTGTATAAAAGGCATATAAGCCTTCCTATTACCTATTCTCTAATCTAATTCTCAGAGGAAATTGCTTCTGATAAGAGGACACATGAGTCTGCATCTTACTGTAGCACTACACAACATAAGGGTATTAAAAAGAAGTCACAGTCAGTTACAGAGCAAAAGAGACTGACTGGGGTGGCCTTTGTGACTGTAAAGGTTGCCACTGAAGACAAAATGGTTACGTAAGAGACGTTATTGAAACTAAAGTTGGTTAAGTACTGATAGTGATCTTTAGCACATGACCTAAATTCATCAAAAAGATTGAACTACAAAAGTATGCAAGTGGTTTAACCAGCATGTGGTTCTTAGACTATAACCTGCTATAAACAACCTGCTACCGAATGTTGGTGCAAATTGACTTTTTTGAACGAGCAATGACCAAACAGCCTGCTGCAGTTTGCAAGAGGTTTGCAACATGTTTCCAGTTTTGAGCACGCAATGAATGGTTTTAATTAGATCAGCAGCTACACCACAAACAGTTCTAAGAAACCAAGTTAGCAATTTTACAATTTTGATTTCAACTACTGATAATATCAAATCTAATCGCTTTATTACAAGTTAGTCAAAATGTAATAATCCTGTTATGTTATAATTAATAATAATAATTTGGAGTTCAAATTTAGTTTAACATTATGAGAAAGACATTACCTTCCCCAAAATATTCATTTTATACAAATATCATACTAAGAAATTGATAAAGGAATTTTATTTGAAATAAAGGTTTTGTTGATTTTATTTATTTATTTTAAAAATATTTTTGAAGGGGGAGGGGGGAGATGTCCTCGTCTAATATCAGTCCTGACACTAAGTAATTATTCTAATTATTATTAGTGAGTGGAAGACACTGCAGCCACTACATACAGCTTCACACTTTACATTAGACTTAGTTTTATCTGCATCTCTTAATAACCTCTATTTGACATATAAAAAAACAAATGACAGAGTTACTGCTTACCCGACTGCTCCTTCTGTTGTTTAATCGTCTTCTGTATGTAATAACACTTTGAATGAATTCACAGCTTCAGTTCAGCAGCAGCACGACTTCTCTGACAGAGAGGACAGTCATGTGTTTGACTGTGTGAGTGGGAGTGCTCTCTCAGGTCTAGACGGAGGAGGTGTCGCTTCAGTCTTCATAGGAAAAACCTGAAAGGTCCAAGACACGGAAGATTCGCCTACACAATTTCATGCACCTGAGAATAACATGAAGAGAAACGTCTACTTTGCTGCAACATTTTACTAACTTTTTGGCGATTCATAGAATTGTTTTCAAAACACCACCACGAAAAATGATGTTACCAAGTAAAGAAATTAGCTGCTTACCTAGGAAAACTAGACAGACTGGCACATGCTAATATGAGACATAAAATTGGGGAGTTATAAATGTTAGTCTGTGTATGAAAACTCACTGCCACTATTCACAGATTTAGGTTGAATTTCATTTTCTAAAAATGCAGCAAAATGTGCTACCGATGATTTTAATCACCCTAAAATAAAACGGGAACCAGAGTAGGTGCAGGCCCTGTGTCGCTGTGCCATCCTTTCGGCATCATATGCATAAGCATAAACCTACAGAAGGAGTGCAACAGTTACTTGGTTTTCACTACTCATTGTTGTCATAGTAACTGATTGTGTCATCTTTGTCTGTGGGAAACAAAATACATTACCATCAATACAGTGTCCTATGACAGATGAGCAGAGTTTTGATGCAGATGACAAAGGTAGTGTACAATGGAGGGAAAAGCCTTTGAGAATAACTTTTTGTTGTCCTTCCATTGAAGGTAGGTAAGATAAATAAAAGTAATAAATAAAACTGTCTTCTGTGAAAGGTGTACATGGTCTGCAACAGGTGGTGCATGTCAAAGTAACATCCACATGGGCTCCTCAGACCAGGCCACCTTCTTCCATTGCTTTGTGGTCCAGCTCTGATGCATGAGCAATCAGCTGATACACAACAATCTGACACTTTTCTGCTAGAACCAGCACTAACTTTTTTTTGGTAATTCAAACTATCATAGCTCACCACTGTTTAATTTTGTATTTTCTAATTATTTTTTATTTTTATTTCATTTTGACTTTTTGTTTTTAATTCAGTTTAGTTTCTGTTAGTATCCAGAGTGGATTTTGTTGTTTCAGTTTAGTTTTAGTTCTTAGTATGTTCAGAAAACCTTTATTTGTCACACAAAGGTTACCCTCCGGTGAAATACTGGTAGTATTATGGAAAAACACAGAAAGTACAGTACAATGGGCAAGTGGAGGAGGGAAAAAAAGAGACCTCTACTCCTGCTGGACTCTGAGGAGAGCACAGAAATTATCACATTACAACACCATGAAGCACATGACAAGCAACAGGGGTGGGTAAGGGGCGAGAAGTAGGCCTATGTAGACACAGCTATCCGCATCTGCTGCCATCGGAGGGCGCTGAGCTGGACCCGCCGTCTAAACATCGGCCTTGGAAGTTAGCAGACCAGGTGTTGGAGATGGGAGATAAACACAGTCCTGTTATCAGGGAGAGAATTTGTTGTTGTTCAGCTCCAGCCTTGCAGCTTGCGGCGATGTGGTAGCCGCATGAGATGATGGTGGTGTTTTCCTTTAGTGCGAACAACTGCGTGTCAGTTTAACAGTTGATCTAAAATGTCCGTCACTGATCTTTCGATCTCGTTGTATTTTTGTAGTATTTTTTAGTGTTTAGTGTTTTTCTGTATAAAAGGCGTACTAGGACTCTGGTGTCTGCCACAGCCTTCCTATTACCAATTTTCTAATCTAATTCTCAGAAGCAAATACAAAAAAGAAGTCACAGTCAGTTACAGACCAAGAGAGACTGACTGGGGTGGGCTTTGTGACTGTTAAGGTTCCTACTGAAGATAAAATTGTTGTGAAAGATAAGTTGAAAAGTTGAAACCAAAGTTGTGTAGGTACTGATACTGATCTTTATCACTTAACCTGAATTCATTAAAACAATTGAACTAAAAAGTATGCAAGTGGTTTAAGCGACATGCGGTTCTTAGACTATAACCTGCTTTAAACAACCTGCTACCGAATGTTGGTGCAAATATTATTGTGCCATATATTTTTCTTTCATGTCCTTCAGGGTTTGTAGAAACATGTGTCTGTCTTACACAGATCTGTTTATATATTTCAGTGCTGACCTGACTGTGACAGCTAAGACACGTTTGAACCTGTTTAATGGTCTCTTCTGAACAAGCGATGACCAAATAGCCTGCTGCAGTTTGCAAGAGGTTTGCAACATATTTGCAATCTTGAGCAGGCAATGAATGTCTTTGATTAGATCAGCAATTGTACCACAAACAGTTATAAGGAAGCAAATTTTGGTCTTAGGAAAGACCTGTATGATACGGAACATTCGCCTACACGATTTCATGCACCTGAGAATAACATGAAGAGAAACGTCTACTTCGCTGCAACATTTTACTAACTTTTTGGCGATTCATAGAATTAGCAGTAAATTGGCCTGTTGTAATAGCCTCTCGATGTCATGTAATACAAGAGGGAACTGCTTCTGTTACATCCTGTGAGGCTGTGGGAGTGTGCGGGCGTGGTGTTGTCTTCTCCCTCTCCTCCTCCTTCTTTCTTGCCCCTCCCCTTGTCTCTCTCTGCCCCTGCCTTCTCCTTTAGGACACACCTGCCCTCGTTACCACCAATTACCCTCAGAGGTGATAAGCTGGAGAAGAGCAGTGTGGTGGTGGTGGTGTGGGAGAGGCTGCTGCTGCTGCTGCTGCTGCTGCTGCTGCTGCTGCTGCTGCTGCTGCTGCTGCTGCTGCTGCTGCTGCTGCTGCTGCTGCTGCTGCTGCTGCTGCTGCTGCTGCTGCTGCTGCTGCTGCTGCTGCTGCTGCTGCTGCTGCTGCTGCTGCTGCTGCTGCGGCGAAGAAGGGAGGAGCCAAAGTTAGTTTTCCTTGTGTGTACTTCTTTAGAATATTCAAATTGTCATGCAAATTGATAATTGTGCTGAATCATGTCAGAATCATGTTAAAAGTTGGAAAGCACAAAAGATAAACTTCTCAATTTTCCACACCAACCTCTCCATCCATGCCTTTAATCCTTAGCTTTAGAACAACTACAAGTAATAAATGGTCAAATGATAGTCAGTTAACCTTTGCAAAATAGCTAATGTTTTTTATGATGATCAACTAAAGTGTGGTCTTCTACTTCTTCGACTTCGACTTCTTCGAAAGTTTTCAGCTAACATCTCTGTGGGAATCACCTTGTTGGTGCATATATTCAACAAAAGAAATGGTAACAATTCATGTCTTTGCGACTGGCTGCTAAAATTGTTTTTTGCTAAGTTGTCTATTATGTGTAGAAACAACACTTGTTCTTCCCTTCAGCTAGCTGCCATTTTTATCCTTGAGATATTCATAGGTCAGTGGGGCTTAATGAACAAAACATTGTATATAAGATAAGTGAGCAATGCTACATTTAAACCACACGATGGCGGTAGAGGCTAACAAAAGGACTTTCCCTCCATTTCAAACAGTGCACAGTAGGTAAGAGTTTCAAGCAGGATCTATACGGCACTCTGTGAACTGCATGAACCACAACTCTCACTCGGTGTAGTTCAAAGCAGCACCAGCCCCCCTCTGTGGTAAATGTCTAATTCCAGGTCCTATGTACAAGCACACAACACAACACGTCCTCCTTTCCCTGGTGCCACAGTATAATTCCTAGATTAAGGTTAACGAGCCTCTCCAACCTTATTGCTGTAATTATGGCTTGGCAGTGGAACAAGACAGCAGAGCTTTTTGGTGGTTGTGCCCTTCATGACTGCCAGACATGCTGTGCCATTGCGGGGTATAAACTGTAAAAATCTTTTCACATGCAACTTGGTGCTCATGGTTTGGGTGTGGATTCAAAAAGATTCCACAGTAAGTCACTGAGATTTGTCTCGGTCATGAAACGGAGAGCAGCTTATATGAGATGTGGTTTGGTTCAAAGTGTGGATAAGTGATGTTCTTGAATATATTTTAAACAATAGCCAGTGAGGTCCTTTCAGTGTGTTGAATTTCAGCTTGTCCCCTTGCCTGTGTTGGTTTTTGCCATGAGTCCTCTGATTTCTTCCCAGAGTCCAAACACATGATGCAGGCTGGGTTAAGTGGCAGCTCTGAGTTGCATTTATGTGAATGTGATATTGAAGGCTTTGTCCTGCAGAGATCGACTCCACAGTCACAGCGCACTGGGACAATGGAGTCCAGTAAAATGCATAAAGGATGTCTCCATCATTTACAGTCCATGGCAGCGCATGGCTTGAAAACATGCTCAACAATAAGAAAATGGTGTCAGTTTGTTTTTCTTCCAGAGCTCAGTTCTCAAACTGAGTCAGATCTAAAGATTAATGGACAATGGATGGAACAGAATTCAGAGGTTTAATATCCATTTATTCTTTTAGATTCCCATCTTAAGATTTGAGAAACAAGTCGAAAAGGTGAGTAAGGTTGCAAAGGCAAACTAGATGATAATATGATTTCTCCATCCATCTATCCATCCAATTTAGGGTTGTGGTTAAGTTGGATCCCAGCTGTTATAGGGTGAGAGGCGGAGTACACCCTGGACAGGTCGCCAGGCTTTCATAGAGCTAACACAGAGAGGCAGCCATCCACTCTAGCATTCACACCTGTTGCCAATTTAGAGCCAAATATTGCTGAAATGTGGATGTCTTTGAACTAGCCCCCAAGCTTCTTGCTGTGAGACAATGGTGCTAACTGCATTTCTTCTCAGTTATTGTTTTATTTCTTGGTCGGAAGCAGCATCTGCAAAAATCGGGCCCCTTATAAAGATGGGCAATTAGAATTATGGACAATAAGTCAGTAAGGTCACACAACGACAGCGTTTAGTTTTGGTCATTTTATTATATTCAGTAGCATAAAAGTATAATATAAATGTTTGCACAATTTGGCTCCCCGGGTGTGCAGTGAGCTTCCTCTTAAAGCTTTTTGTATAAATCTCAGTAACATGTGCAGCATCTATGGGTGCCATTGTGGAAATCGTAATTTCTGTTTGGAGCGTCGACATGTGGAATTCCTTACTTACACAAATGAACCCAGAACTCCGTTTTGGATCATTTTAAACTCAAACTGTCATGAATAATCTGCTGCCTCTTGTTTTATGGCACTTCAGTACATAGTAGTTGCACTGTTCTGTGTTGCTTTTCTTTGTTTTTACTGTATTTGGCTTTTGTGTTTCCTAATTCATGAATATACTGTACACGTTACATGTGCACACTAGCTTAGGAGGTAAATGCTGGGTGTGGCATGGTTCATGCCCATGCCCTACAAAAGTTCACAAATTATTTCACAGACTTTACACTGTCCGTTACCTGCAGGCCCTGATTCCTTTTCTCATGTAGTGTTCTCTGCACGGCCTTTAAACAGCCAGGAAAAATCAAAAAGAGTCCAACACAGATTCATGCAGGTGACCCCTGATGTTCTGCACTACTGCACAGGTCAGTCTAAGGAATCCTTCATCCCAAGATCCAGGTGTGCAAAGACAAATTTTAGGAACGCTGCCAGCTACGGCTACTTTCCACCTGTAAGATCTATGCACTCAAAAGTCGGTTTTAAATAAAGGACGGCGCAGCCTGTGTGAGGCTCCTCCTGTCCCAATTAACACCTTTTTCACAGTGGCTCCGTCACCACAGCTCGACCTTGAGGTAGTTCTCCTCTGGCAGACAAGAAAGACTTCTATTTTACACAAGATATTTTATTCCTGATGGCTCTGTGCGCTTGTCAGGAGAACAAAAGGCAAACATGAGGTTGGGTTTTGATAAATAGCCGCACGTCTTTCCTAGCAGATTGTTTTTGGCAGGCTTGAGAGAGTAGGTCTCTCTCAGGCAGATTTACTGCATGCCAGAGGCTGAGGATTGAGGAATGTCCCCCTGCAGTGAGAAAGAGAGGGCCATGGGAGGGTGAACAGGACAGACTGAGGCATCTGTACTTCCAGATGATATAAGACCTGACAGTAGGACATGACTTTTTTTAAGTATCAAAGGATTTGGAGCGCTCGCCCTCTCGCTCCTCTCCCATGAGACATTCTGAGTATTTCCAAATTAAGACTTCAAATATCAGAACTTAATAAGAGCCGTTAGATGTTAACTCTTATTGCTTTAAGTGGAAAAGACTGTTTAAGCAACTGCAAGCCACACATTATTATTATTATTATTATTATTATTATTATTATTATTATTATTATTATTATTATTATTATTACAATGAGGGAATGCCGTCTTGAATATGGCCCCTTCAAACACAACGGTTGCTTGATGGCAGTCGATTAGTGTTTTTCTACATGACAAGCTGCCCCACATTTTGATCCATCAGGGTTACATCTGTTTATACTGGCTATAACCCACCCTGAGAGGACAGTGAATTAAGCACATTAATCCTTATCCTCACTATAAAAAGGATATAAAGCAGGAAAGCTCCACCATAAGCCATATTTGCTTAGGCAGGAGATTCCACTTTGCTCTCATTTAATTTCTTTCATGCTTGTTTTGTAGTCAAATGCATATCATGGGTTGACTATTGGCCTAACCCTCACACTCCTTGCTACTGGTTGCTTGTAATTTTTAGTGTGCTACATGGGATTATCAGAGATTATCTGCTGTTGCAACTGCTGCAAGCTACTCTAGTTAAGATAAAATGTCTAACATGGGAATCACAAACAGCAAAACAATGCCGGCGTCTGCTTGGGAACCTTTTTCTTTTGTTTTTTGTTTTCTTTACTTGACTCAATTTCAAATTTTGCTGTTCACCCATAACTTCTTACTGGAACAAAAAAGTTTCTGGCTGTTGAAGGGTGTTTGTGTTTAGGAAGGATGTTGGCTAGAAACCTGCTCTTCCTGAATCAGCTTGTGTCTGCGTGCTAGAGTCATGCGGTGTAGGGGATTACATTCCCCTGTAACCCTGTCCTTATGCATTAGATCGCAGTCTGTGCAATGCATTCACATTTATATCACTTGATATATTAAGGCAAATTCCCAAAATGACAGAAGCTTGTCTGTGCATGAGCCAACCCTCTCAAGATGGATGAAACATGACCGATACTCGTGCTTATAAAACAAGCCGTTTTCCATTTACTTACATGTCATCTCAGTTTCTATTGCCTTGATAGATTTTTTTTAAAGATCAATGGTTATTTTAATGCGCACAGCAGAGCAGTAGCTCTTGAAAGTCAGAAATAAAACCATATCCTACAGGTTTTTATCATACTGTGTTATTTGTCTTTGAAGAAGACAAGTATATTGATATATATATATGCAAACACCTATCAAGTGTATAAAAAATGCATAGGCGCTCATGCATATTCAGGTACACCTGTGTTTGGCTTCTCATGCAGTGGCATTCAGGCATGCCCAGCTATGCCTCTGGATTTCAGCATCATCTGAAAGGATTTAATTTCTCTTTGATTCCTTGGTATCTCTGGTATCTTTCCCCACCAGCCGAGAGTGAAAACATTATTTACATCTCTCTTAGCCCATTGTGTCAAGTTACACGACTAGAATGACTTCTGAGACAGAGGTATGTTAGTGGGAAACAGCACAACCAATGAAAGAAGCGTGGGTTTTGTTTTAATAGTGTTATCACGTGCTGTCAAATAAAGCTACGCTTCTTGGGAATTATGCAAAACTGTTTAAGGAACACAAAAACAATCTCCTTAATGTGAGTGAGTGTTTGTGTGGGCATGACGTCACCTAATTGGCTGGCTGCCTATCACATTTTATTCATATTTTATCATCTTGCAGCCTTCCAGTGTCATGCAACTAAAAGATAATAAACACCCAGTGGAGAATTCATGGCCGTGCTGCAGAAACAGAGCGAACAATACACCTCTGTTCCAAAACTTTCTGGGGAAAACCAGGACTAGTTTGTGTGTATTTGTCTAGACGGCTGTGACAAGTCATTACTATTGGCAAACAGTTACACATGGGGAAAAAAGAAAGCGCAACAAACAACAATGCTATAGTATTCATTCAAGTGGCACCAGCGTATTAAACAACCACATTCTGAGAGCTGAAAGAGAGGGAATAGAGAGGTGAACTCATACTAATTATTCCCGTAAGGGAAGACTGTGGTCTTGACTGGTTTTGTATAATGGTTAGTCCATACATATTTAGAGACATTTGATAGAACCCAACAAGCTTATACTGTTTGGACATTTCATCTATATTATAGCCCCAATATTTTTTGTGGTAATCAGTACTTTCTTGGGGGGATCCTAATTATATGGATATGATCTTTGAAAGTGTTGTGGGATGCTACAGGTGCTGCTGAGCCCGTGACTTTTCTGTCACTTCTATTGCAAATGGTATAAATGCCATAAAACAATAGTTCATGCAGCGTTCACAGACAACTGGTTTTTATGATACGTTTGCTCAGACACAAGCAGTAGCCTGCATCTATGCAGGATCCAGCTCGGATTCATTCCTCCTCACCGGCCTGGCTTGTGTATGTTCTGTGGGAGAGAGAGAGAGAGGCGGGACCTTGACGCCGGGAAGGGCGTTCTCTTTGCGGTCAGACCGGGCAGAGTCATCCCGAGGGGTGGGTCCTCCGGCAACAGAAAAGGAAAACCCACCTTTTTTCATTGTTAAGGACGCGGTGGAATGTGATGGTTTGATCTCAAAAGGACCAGGGAGGGGAATATCCGAGAGGAAAGGACCAGCGAAAGCGACTGAGGGAAAGGGGGAAAGCAGAAAGCGGTTCCCCCCCTATCGCCTCCAACTCTCTGGTCTTGAATGAGAATATGCGGATGAACTTGTCCCGGCCGTGTCGGCTGCAGCGAGCCCTACCGTCCGCACGAGCTCAGCCCGCGTGAAGTTGTGGATTTACCGTTGCGTTTTCCGGACCCGGCGGTGGAACTGCTGAGGTAAATTTGAGTCTTTATTCTGTGTTTGAGGAAGAAGCGGAGTGTATATTTGGGGATTCACACAGCGGCTTGTTGAGACTCGAGGAGTCCGGACTGCAGAAGTCTGAACTGCGGCAAGTTTTTCAGCCCTCCTCCTCCTCCTTCTCGTCGTCGTTCTTAAGCCAAATTGAAGCATCCAGCTCTGCAGGAAAACCTCAGGTGGTTAAAATGTTGCCGCACATAAACCGTTCATATCTTCTTTTGGTAACACTTGGCATTTTTGTTATGAGGTTGCATTTATCTGCTTCTGCACTCGATACGTTTTTTTTACTGCTTTACGCACATAGTAACGTCAGTCCTTTCAGACTGACTGCCCGGGCTGTAGGAACATGGAGTAGAAGTGTGGAGGCTGCTTGGACGTGTTCTTGACATTTGGTGTGTGTGTGTGTGTGTGTGTGTGTGTGTGTTGCATGTACTCAGACTTTTCAGAGTGTAGGGAGTAAATAATTGTGATATAAACACTGCCCCATGTTGGAGTTGTGTTGACAAGGGGATGTGATGTGGTCATTGTTTATTATCTTTGAAGCAATGCATTACACAAACTAGTTGTGAAATACATAGCCGAAAACATGTCTTAACTTTGCATGGCTGTCTGCTCAGCTGTGAGTACTCTGCGGCACAGTGCTGTGAATGTACGATGGTCTGGACTCTGCTGCCATATCGGAAGGTTTTTATACTGAACAATATGATGATATGTGATTGTTGAGTGCCATGCAAACAATATATATATTGCCTTATATATATTGCCTACGCTCAGTTGTAAGCTACATACTAAAAAACCACAAACTGGGCTCAAAGCCATCCTTGGGCCACATATAGACCAGCCTATGGTGCACACAGACCACCTACTGAATGAGCTTATTTTCAAGTTGGTAAGGAAAGTTTAAACTCCCTTGTTAGAATAGAGTTAATTGATCCATTTCACAGCTGTTTAAACAGTGGACAATCTAGCCTATAAGAAACATATAACCTATTTAAATTATAGACATTTTCTTGAAATTCTGGTCCAATCTGAGTGTTTTTTCTCTTTTTGTCTCAGGGAAACATAAAAATACGAATATATACATGACTGTTTTTTGGCAAAACTATCTAGTGTTACTCAAGAAGACCAATACTGACTGATAACAGTTTTTACCCAATTGTCTGGGCCTTTCTTAGACTGGAATGCAAATGCAAAATCAGGCATTTCCATCAACTAATATAACTGAAATTGCCACGTTAAAGGACAACTAAAACAACTGCAATGTCCTGCTGCCCTCGGATGTTTTGTTAAAGGTACTAACATGACAATACATCCTTATTCTGTTTGAGTATCGGCCTACACGTGTGAAAACAATGTGGTGCTGGTGGTGGTAGGGGCGTAGTCTGAACAGTGTGTGTCCTGTATTCCTTCACCAGAACGGTGACAGATGAATGTGTGCGCATGTGTAAACAGCAGAAAAGGTACTTGTGGTGGTGGAATACTAATCTGCCAGGTGGGGCTCATAAAGAGCACCGAGGGGAAGGGAGGAGATGGAGGGGACCTGCCTTGACCTGTTTGAGACATGAAGGAGACAAAAAAAAAAAAATCCCTGATGAATTTCCAGTAAGGCTCGTACTCCCAGCCAGCTGTAGAACATACCAGCTGAGCTACTAGCTCGGACAGGCATTTGCAGGGAAGCTTGTCACAGTGGTAGATGCGCAAAAAGGGCTTATTTTGGTACTTCTGGGTGGGATTATTAAACCGCATGTGGAGGGAATGTTGGCAGTTTATGCTGTCAGTTTGGAAATGTTGGGGTGGAAATGTAAAGGGGAAAATCAAATGAGAGTAACAGCGAAGTGAGGAGTAAGATGTCTAAATTTCCCCTGATTAATGTCTGATCTCTGGCGCGTCCATTCCCCGGAAAATGCGCTCAAAGTTTGGTTTGGTTCGGTTCAGTTGGCTCTTGCAGGGGGGGGATATTTCACAGCAGATGCCCTCTTTGACACCACTGCTCAGCACAATGATAGTTGTTAATGTTGACACAGCAGAAGTGTCAGCACTACTAGCACCTGTTCTGCAATCTTTACAATGAATGCCAAGAAGTGAAAGTTGCACAAAGAGTTTGCAGCACTTTTTTTTTTCCCCTCCGGGGATTGTCGCCTGCCATTCGCAGTAATAATCATACCTCTTTCTCCTCTTTTATGACCTGAGCTATAGCACGCATGATTGGTTTTCCACTCCGCAAAGCGCTGCGACCGCCCTATGAAACTGCCTGCACTGCTTTGGGTGAAACCAAAAACTAATCATTATGGGTGTCCAATAAGGGTAATTATCAGACTAAGCACTGGACCTGTGGATTACGGAGTGGCTAAATAAATGCTCTGGGGATTAAATTAAAATATTGAGGTTTTCTGCCTGGGAAAATCAAACCACCGGGAATGTCAAACCCAAGCCTGTCGACGGTAATATTACTGCCACTCCGGACATCAGGGTTTATGCACACTCCCTCCTGTGAGTGTTGCGCGATCACACATCAGTGTGGAATTACACGACATTGGCACTGACGTCATGCGTTGCAAGTGCAAAGAAATAAGAACGCATATTGTCATTGCTGTGATTGATTGAAGGAACTACCGTACTATAGCTGTCAGTCCTTTTCCTATGATATCAAAAAATGGAGGGGACAAAAACACAAAGTAGCAAAGTTCAACAGTTTATTAAATGAACATTGTTTTCATTGGAGATCAGCTTATTATTTTTCCTGATTTCTAACATCTGGAAAATCATATATATGCACTTTATTGCGCCCGCCCCCCCAGATAATTACATTTATAGTAAATGTGAAACAGCTAAGCCTCTTGTTGTTATTCCCTGTTATGCACATAAGAAACAACTCTAAAACCTATAGAATCATGATTTCTATTCAGTAACTGCATATTATCGTAGGTTAGACCCTTCTCTGCTCTGTGGTCTCTCTCTCATCACCCAGACTCTCGCCCATCTCTGTGTGTCACAATTAGAATTATAGCAGATTATAGCACTGTATTAATTGAGTAGGTCGCTCCTCGTGTTCCTCGTGGCTTCATTCAGACACAGAGAGAGCCACAGATTACTTGCAGGTCGGACACGTGCAGCTACGTTAGTCTGACCTGGTCAGATTGCGGTCTGAAGCTTTGCAAAGTTGTGTGAACGTGATATGATCAGATTAATGGAAAGCGGTGCATTTCTAGGAGTCCTCAAAGGTATAAATGGGAGAGTCAGCACCCACACGAGCAGCATAACCTATACATCCTAATATGCTGTAATAGATAGCTCGTCTAGAATTGGGACCGGATGGTGTTGGTTATTCTTAGAGGTAGACTCTCTCTTTCACCCTCAGTAACCCTCTCACCCAGGAATAGAGCAGCGCAGGATGCAAAGTGATGTTGTTACGAACCTACCAGGGGCCTACTTGAAGTAGTGGAAATGAATCATGATCTCTGAGCGCCTTCTGTTGAAGCCCACACTCATCCTGTGAGCACATAACATTTTATGAACGTGTGTGTTTTGTGATAATGCAATAAATGACTCCGTATCCGGGACAAGGGCTGCTGCTGATAATATGCAGGCCAGCTGGAGCTGCTGTCTGTGTATAAGCAGACTTGTAGGAAGATGGCTTAGTGCCACGATGACGGCAGCGTGAGGCTTTGACTGGACATTGTACATGTCGTGTGTGTGTGTGTATGTGTTTAAAGTAGAAAGAGCTGAAAGGAGTAGTGAATCAATCAGTTAGTCATCTGAGAAGATCAACATGCAGCTAATCTGACAGTTGACGGTGTCATTTATTTTCAGTGTTGGGAAGGTTACTTTTGAGATGTATTCCATTACAGAATACAGAATACATGCCCCAAAATGTATTCTGTAACGTATTCCGTTACGTTACTCAATGACAGTAACGTATTCTGAATACTTTGGATTACTTAATATATTATCATGCTTTTTACAACAACGTGAATGTACTATTGCCATGTGATTTATTACTATTACTGAAGGTCCGCGACTCCGAACTGTAGTAAAGGGACCTCTGACTAATACGGCGGGGTCCCTGTCGGCTCGTAGCCGAAAACTAGCTTTACTTTGTTGTGTGGGTCAACTTTTCTTGCGAGAGACAGAGAGAGGCGTTGAAAGACTGCTCCAAGGGAACTTATTGTTTTCGGAGGAAAACACGAACACGGTGTACAGTCGAGTCTTAATAGCTTGGCTGAAGTGGTTATTATTATATTTACATGCTTCCAGCTCCCGTTTTTCCTCGATGACAACTCCAACCTTTCCACTCCCCTTTTTCTATCTCCCTCCTCGCGCTCACAGACCCATAACGTGTATGGCAGTCCATTCTCTCTGCAACACGGACTACACTGCCCATGATGCTACATTCTTTAGAGCTATGCTTGTAGCATTCTGCCTGTTAGCTTAGCACAACAACAACAACAACAACAACAACGAAAAGGCGCTCTCTCACCTAGGAAACACACAGTCGCAGAGAGAGAGAGAGAGCGTCGCCCTGTAACCATGGCAACCGTAGCGCTGCCGCCTGGAACAACAGCACGTAGCTGTCAAACAAAACCCAAACAGTCCTGGCCCGCGACAAAATGAAACAGGAAAGTACCGCAGTGTAATCCATTTATTTCAACAAAGTAACTGTATTCTGAATACCACCTTTTTAAACGGTAACTGTAACGGAATACAGTTACTCATATTTTGTATTTTAAATACGTAACGGCGGTACATGTATTCCGTTACTCCCCAACACTGTTTATTTTTAAAGCATAAATGATAAAACACGCTCAGCTTCCAGGATTTCCTTTGTGGAAAACCTGCGTTGTTTATTCCCCTTTTATGATCATAAACATCAGAGTGCACATTAAGAATTCATTAACTGAAAGGTTTCAGTCTTAAATTATTATTTAATTATAAAAATAAAAAACAAGCTGCGGATACCGCAGATGTTTACACATGTTTCTGTGTGCAGTTCTGTCTTTAACTGTTTGAACAGTGAATGAATAGGGGGAAAAATGAAAACAATGAACTAAAAGCAGAAGTTATAAACAGAACATAACTTGTCTTTTTCCAGGTGCTGAATTATTTTGATCTTGGTTTGCTTTTTTTGATTTTCAGTTGATTTTGATCAGCAGTGACGGGCCTGAAACAGGGCAGAGCTCTGTGATTCCAGCTGGAGTTCAAACTTTTTGAACTCTCTGTTTATTCATGGGCTCACTTTATGTGAGCCTACGCAGGTATTTCTGCATTTGAAGGTACTTTTGCTTAGTGCTGTCATCAGATCCTAGAGGCTGAGAGTGTCAGTCACTCAGCGAGCAGTAGCCAGAGGTACATTTTAGCCCTGAGTGTTCACACAACTTGATAATAACTCATACGCTGACACACTAATACATGCTCTCACTCTGTAAGAATGTCAAGACAAGAATGGATTCTGCTGATACCCCTTCTAGTGTGTGTGTAAGTGTAAACGAATCTCCATTGTTAGTCTTTCATAGTGTGCCAAACAGCCTCGCAACTCCTCTCGAGGGCTTTTTTATCATGTAGTTGAATGGCCACTTACGGAGGTTTCAATATTGCACTTATCTCATTTGTTTGCAGCTGTAGGTGTACGTGACTGTGGAGCATCTGCAGTACAATTTCATGCTAATGCACGATTTAAAGGTTAAAATCTTGATTGTATTTTGTCATGATTTACCGGTACATTAAAATCTCCACCAATCCTGCACGAATTTGTTTGTGGAATGTCGAAATTGGTTCGGAATTTTTTAATTTCAAAATAAAACTGCTTTACTTTTATTTTCATGCTTTGGATTTATCCATCCTTTGTCTGATCACAACTGAAATCAACAACTTTTGGCCATTTCTTTACTCATAACTCGTTTTATTTAACAGAATTATGAGTAGTAGGCCCGTACAGGTATTCAGACTCAGCACAAACATTTTTTTTATCACTGCGTCGGACCACAGTGTAGAAACGGTAGACAAAGGCTTGGATGTGAATTGGGTGTGCAGAAGCTGTATGGTCGTGCAAATGTCAAAGAAGCATGCAAGCATTTATAGATAGAAGTGATAAGCTTTGAGACATACAGTTCCAAAGAGCTGGAAAATTTGGAGCTGCTATGGGATTCCCATCCATTGTAGCAAATATCATCTAGCCCTGCCACTCATTTAACCCATTGGTCAAAGGAGCGTATCAAGTATTTAGTGACCTGTAAAAGATTGTGTTGCGTTACTGGGTGGTTATGAAAGTTTTTCCAGCAACAGGGGGTTAAGAAAGGAAAAATGTGCCAGATTGAGCAGGTTTAATGCTAAACCAGATAAAATATATGCATCAGTGAGTGCTGCCAGAGAACTGTGATTCGTCGAGTTTGAGGGGAAAAGGGGAGTTTTTCAAACATTTGCTGAACCCGAAGTCTGAGTTTGCAGGGCACGTTTCTATTTCCTTGTTTTCCACTCTTATTGGAGAGCTGCACCATAATGCTTGCCTTTTTGACCTAGTTTCTAGAGTCACCTTAGTAAAACATGCTATGCTGAGATATTAACCAACCAAAAAGGCGTGGTTGTGATCAGTATAATCTCAATAACAAATGCATTATTCTCACAGACTCAAAGACTTTTTCTTAAGAATTATCCGCAAGTTTTAAATCGCACTGCCATATTTCAGGTGTCCTAATTCATTCACGCTCATCCCCAAAACCAAGTAGCGGCCCTGATGTTGACCATGTGAGCATTCTTCACATGCAGCCACGGAAGGGAAACACAAATCCTCATCTGGTCCTCATTTAAGATTCTCAACCGTCTGCCAAATGAGAAGATGCATGTAGCATCCAGTCCATAACTGCAAACTGGAATGTAATCTATTTGTGGTTAACTTCATGCTGATTCACAAATTTTTACATTTGGCCTTTGTTCCCAGGGCCACAGTCGTTTGGTAGTCTGCAGTTTGTTTAGTCTTCAGATTTAACAGAGCCGGGTTTCTAATGCAAGCCAGCTTTTTAAAGTCTCCTATCTCGCTCCTTGTCTATCTTTTGCAAACAATACCAATAAATCTTGTTGCTGCTTATCACAGGTACACTGAAGATAAGTTGTGTCATAATGGCTATTTTTTTTGACGTATTGGTGAGCACAGTTGCCTCACAGCAAGAAGATTTTGGGACCTGGCGTGTTGCTCCAGCTATGGATCGGGCATGTTTTCACTCTGTGCTGTGTCTGCACGAGTTATCTCTGCATACTCCGGCTTACTCCAGCATCCGAAGGCATCTTTAGGTAAATGGGTGTAGGTGTGTGCGAGCAAGGGTGGTTCTATATCTGCATATTAGGACTAGACTCCACCCCTGCAACCATCCAAAGGACAGAGAAAGTTTAGCAGATGCATAGATGAGGGCATTTTAGTTCATGAAGAGGAGCTGTGGCCTTTCATGTATCTTGATATCTTCCTTTTGATAAGTCCTCTAATGTTTAATCAGCCGGCTGCCCCACATGGCTTGGAGTTTGGACCACATTCACTGATAATGTGGGTCACTGTGGTGGTGGTGCTGCTGCTGTTTTTGCCTTTTACATGCTTTCAGGTTGACCTGACAGGGAAATGGTTTGCCTCTGGGTAATTTTTACTTTTTCCTACTGGTTCCTGCGTGGGATTACGTTCCAGTTTCAGCCTCCAACAAGCTCTTTTACAGAAAGTCCCCTGTGAGCCTGTTCTGTTCCTGCACTGTACAGGCTCCTCAAAAAAATGGCTATCCTGTCGATGCTGGAAGAAAAGAGGGAGGAAGTGCAAAGGAAACCGACTTCAAAAGCGTGTAGGAAGCACAGCAAAGCGGAGGGAGGGAGGGTGGGAGGGAGTTGGAGGAAGGGACTGAGGCGTTTTAACAGGGGAGAGCTAAAGTTAAGACATAACTAGTAAATTCCTCAGACGCACTTTTATTTTTTTTTCCAGTTGTTCTCCTCGTTAACTGGCCAATATTTTGACTTTCCTTCCGATTGTTATCTTGTCTCACTCACTCTCTCCTTCTCCTTTTCCTGAAGAGGGGAGAGAACCCCCTACTTACCTTTTTTTTTTTTTTTTTTTTTTTTCTCCCCTCTCACCCCCCCACCCCCACCCCACCCCTTCTTGCCCTGCCTGGTCCAGGAGTATTTTTGGAAGTTAATGAAAAGAGAAATCTGAACCGCTTACCCTTAAAAGGCATGTCTGGGTCAGCTGGGTGGAAACTTGTGTTATTAATGTCCTTAACATTTTTTATGCGAGTGGGTCATCTGTGATTATAAGAATGTGTGCGTTCGGAGCTCTGTAAAACGCAGGAATGCTGTGGGTTGGGGGCCGAGCAGGGAAGGAGGGTGGACTATGAAACAGGCTTACGTCCTCAGGAAAAGGGGGGGGGGGGGTGTTCAGGGGCATATTTGGCATATTTCAGGAGCCATTGCAGTCTGGATTCGAGACATGTTCTTCTTCCTAGAGCTCTGGACAGAAGAAAGGTGAACATCATGCTCTGTTTAAGTCTCGTGATGCTTCTGGTGGAAGATGGTGCGCACTGCCTTGCAATGATCAAGTTAAAGGTTAAAAGCCACCAACGCAGGTGGTAAAAAAAGATGGGCAAACACCACCTCATGCCACCTACACACCAAACACAGATGTCTAAGTAACCAGCATCGCTGTAACCTCAATCATGTCCATAAAAGGCTAAATGTTGAACCAAAGTCCTTCACCCAGCAGTATGGTTTGTATGCTTTGGGTACCATCTCTACAATTTAATAAGTGTTTATGTGCTTAAAGCTGCAATATGTCTCTTTCAACCTCTTGTCTGTGGCCTTATAGTTACAGAAATCATAATATTTTAGTCTGGTATTTGCAGTCAATGGCCGCTGACTGACGTGACGGTGGTTGGTAGGCTTTTGCTATGGCGATACCGGTCCAGTTCACAGTGAGGTCACGAGTCAAGAGTGTACAGCTTTATTCTTAACCTGCAGCTTTTATTGACTTTAATTTGCGGTTGCCAAAATGTCCACTTGGTAATACTTTTAGGTGATTAAATCTTTTTCTCAGTTCATAATAACTCCTCTTCACACAAGCTAAGGACTGTGGATTAAACTCACAAGAGAGTGAATAACTTGTAATATCCAGTAATTATTTGTCCTCATACAGGTGCCGCCACATTAGGGCGAGGCCCCGAGAGACACTAACGAATGCGTGTGCCGTCTTGTCGTTTTTCTTTGATGTGCCGGGTGTCTTTTGTTTTGATCTCAGTCGTTAAATCTGGAATTGGGAACCTCCACGGCAGAAATGTGATGAAGGAAAAACACGAATAAACGTTCAGAACAAAGTGTTCGTTTTCAGTGTGAAAAATGCAAAATTTGTTTTTTTTATTGTTAGATATGAACCCAGTCGAATGTGTGCTAACACAAATGTGGGGAAAATGTTCTTCAGAGGAAAGGTGTTAACATCCTTCCAGCTTTAGAGTCCCAGCAAGCTGAAGAATCTGTACCAAGGTTCATTGGTTGCTCTGCATCATAATCAGACTTCATCAGTTATGCTTTTACTTTTACTTTACTCTGGGATATTCACAGATGATTGCCTATAATACTGCACTTTGCTGCTTACGATATCCCTTTTTCTCTAATTTGGACCTAACAGTTTGAAATGGAACCACTCCCTGTGTCTCGCTCTCTACCTTTTTGTTTCACTACAGATTGAACAAACAAGATATCACTTGTTAATTAGTAATTTTGTCACATTTGGGCAGAGCCAGGTCAGCTGTTTCCTCCTGTTTCCAGCCTTTGTGCTTCCCCAGCTCTGATTGGCTAGCAGCTGTAGGCTTAAAGATACATTAGATTGGTATCGATCTACTTATTTTAGCTAAAGTGCAAAATTGCTTACTTATTAAAATGTAAAACTACTTAAATGCTTCGCAGTCTAGTTTAAAATATGTAGCTGCCTGCTTTTGCTTGCCAACTATATTTTAGTGTCAGATTCCTTACAGTCGCACATGAGATGACTGCGGTTAAAACAAATGGACTTTGGATGAGTGATAGCGGTATCAACGTCTTCAAAAGAAGAACTCCAAAATCAATTTTGGCTGAAGTGTAACCTCATATATCTTATGTGTATGTGTGTCGGGGGAGGTTGTGAAGTTTTGTTCATGTGATCATGTGTGACTTGAGCAGTGTGGATCCTCAAATGTTCTTCCTTTGCAAGCGATCTGCCCGGTGATACATGCGGTGTTTTCACTATTTAACACTTAAATCGTGACTGAGCGTGTGAGAGGAACATGTACAGTCTCGCCATCACACTCGCTTTCACACACTACTCCCTGGCCTGCTGTAGGCCTTGGATCTACGGGGCGGCTCTCAAAATAAAATTCCTCTTGCGGATTATTTTTCTTGTGATCAGAAAATATACATGTTCTCCGAGAGAGGAATGTTCAGACAGACAGGCGGGTTGTTACATACTTATCCCCTCTTCTGTGTCTCCTACCCTCTCCTATCCTTTGCTATTTTGTCTTGTTTTTAGATGTTTAGATACTTTTTTGTGCCTTTTTAGAAAGTTCTGAAATAAGTTGCTGAATGGAAAAGGTAATTAAGTTGTCACAATTTGATGTGTATGACCTTTGCTTCCCTTGCTTGGTGTCACATGACGTTCCTCCTGAGTTTGTTCTTTTGCTTTCACCCACAATATTTAAAACTGCTAATATGCGTTTCTTCCCCTCAAGGCATCCCTCCTCATATTCTTCCAGCCATCCATCTATTAACAAGTCTGCTTCTTTTTGGAGCTTTCGTCATTGTGGCATTGATGTATGCAGACTCAGACTGCTGGACTATTTTCAGCCTTTTCCCCCTCCTTTCTGCCCTTTCCCCTCTTCTTCTCTGGTTGGCTTTTACTTTTGAGGGGATCTCTACACTGCTGCCTTTTGTTAAGGGCCGCTGAGGGCCGGGTTTGCTGGTTTTCTCCTCCATGCCAACGTTGCCTTTGGAGCTCCTTCTCATGCTAGCTGCCCTGACCAGGGGAAGTGAAGCAGCACAATGCTGCTATGGTGAAGCCATAAAAATAGACTTGCTAAAGTGCAGCTTTTACTTCAAGAGCCATGAAATGCTTTTATGTCAGTTTTATGTAGTAAGTGGGAGTAGGAAAAAGAAGAATTTTGGCCAAGTAGAGCTACAACTAAAACTTATTTTGGGGTGTTTATTCCCCCAGTAGAACAGTCGATCTAGACAGGAAACAAGAGGAGTGTGTGACATGCAACCAAGTCAGGCTGGGAGACTGTTGGAAGTAATTTGGATATTTGTTTTGAAGGATGTGAACATTTCCAAGGTTAGTGCTTGCACCACTGTCACTTAAACACCAGCTTGTGTTCTGGAGTTACACCAGTAATGTATGACTGTCTCCATTTCCTTTCATGTCTGAGGGATTGTACAAAATCAAAACGGTAAGCAATATACCCTTATGGTCTCTTAACCAGAACCAGAACAGACTTTATTTGCTTGCTTTTAGCTATATCTAATTGAATTATACTTGAAAAATGATGTAAAGTGATAGCGTTTCTGCATTTGGCTCTCTATGATGTTAGTGAGAGCAGATTTGCTAACATGGTTGTCTCAGGCACACAACAGCCCCAACGACCCGCTGTTTGAATCGTATATTGGCATTGTCAGTATTGCAGACGATGGATGAAATGATGAGTTGCACCATGGCTCCAGTGTAAGATTAAGGATTTGAACTGTAAATTGTGCAGAGCTACTCTAACAAATTCATAGACTTGAAATGAAAGCATAATAGGTCCCATTTAAAGGTTATTTTACATGATTAAATGGATGATTAGTTGAAAAATGCCAACATAAAAGCCGATGATGATGCCATCAAATCAACAAACCAGTCAAAAAATTCTCTGATAATTTAATTGGGCGCCAGTCAATGACCTTCTAGCAACCACTGGTGCAAAAATGTTTATTCCCTAAGTGGTCATGAGTAGTTGGTGCAATCGATTCACACGGGCCTAGAGACCATTCACTGACTCCCTGGTAACCACCAGTGTTTCCCCTGACTTGTTTGCAAGTGATTATGGGAGTTTCCCGGCAGTTGCAAAGAAGGATGCACCAAAAACCTCCTTACCAGGTTGCCGCGGTCATAAGCAGTTTACGTCGAAGATGCTGACTTGTCTGCAGAGACTCAAAAACTACTCGCCAAGTGGCAGTGAAACTGTGAAAAGTAAAGTTGCATCAAAGTAAAAGATGTGCCTTTTCACTGTAACAAGCACATTTTAAGAGGAACAACTTTTACATTCTTCATTTACAGTCACTCTTTTTCAATTTAGCGCTCGGAGAATAAATGGCAAGTATTTGCAGACACGTTGGTGTCCTCCATGCACATTACGGATGACTGTGGGATTCTGTTAGCAATCCAAGCATTCATTGACCATTGTCACTTAGCAACAGCCAGCAACCACTTGCCAAGCATTCAGGGAATATGCGTTTTTCCCTAATGAACAGAGGTTTCCAGTGGGTCGCTGACTGGTCTGTGTGACTGAGGCCTTAATGTACAAATCACTTAAGGACTACGGCTGTGTCGAGTTCAGTGGGACATTCTCAGACCAGTTCAACATGTTTCAGATAATATGGTCATTACACACATACTCGCCCATCTGCTTAACTAAAGCAGACACGCACAGCCAGTCTGGGCATGCTCTTCTCCGGTGGTCCCTTCCTTCTAAGTCAACATTTGGATTACTATCAGAACTATCAAAAAACACAAGTAACCTGTTTGTTCTGATTTAATTTTGGTTGTTTTATTTGTCAGCATACGCTCATTGTTGCACGATACACTTTTAGACTTGAGCATGTGGCTCGTCCTTGGCTGAGGTTTTTGTGTGTGCCATGTGTGTGTGTGTGTGTACATGTGGACACATTCAGACACTGAAGCCACACAGGAATCCCATAATATCATTCCCGAGTCCCTGAGTGGATCATTTGTGCACTGTGGAACATTGTGAAATACCAGGCATAATTTATGATCCAACCTTCAGCCGGCTGCCACGCTTTCTCACAGCGTCTGGTTTATTTGCAATACTAAGCTGGTTTGGCTGTCCCCACCCCCACCCCACCTCACAGTCTCCATCACTCTGGAGCAGAATATTTAGCATTTTAAGCTAAGGAGTCAAACATACAAATTTGAGGCAATGAAATGCGATTTGGTCTCTCATCCTGGGAGATGTTTAGTTCTGTGTGGGTAGGCATCCATGTATATATGTGCGTGTTTACCCACTGTGGTGACGTGTTTTGACTGCCCAGTCAAATAAGGGCACAGCAAAGCTTGATGCCCCTGTCAAAGTGCTCACCCACTTGGCCAAACCTGTAGTCTTCACCTTGTTTTCATTCTTTAACCATAACTATACTTTTTTTTTTTTCTTCTTTTCTCTTTCCAAACCAGCTCAAATCTTTCATATCCCTACTTCTTTTAAATACTCTCTCTGTCTCTGCCTCCCCCTTTCTCCCTAGGTGTGGACTGCGCAGAAGAATGTAGTAAAATTAGTGTTTTATCTCTCCTGCCAGCCAGCTGTACTCTCAGACATGCCAAGCATTTGAGACACAATTGACCTTAAAAGGAAACAATAGCAGCCTATCAATTCTGCTCTGCCAGTCAAGCAGTGGCTCATTCGTGCAAAGGCAGAGTCCACCTCGTGTGCGCAACACAAGGAAGTGTTTGGAAACTGAACTTTGGAACTGGGAAGTAGGAGAGTCACAGTGCACTCAGCAAAGAGTTTTCCTTTTAGTTTATGAAGTGAGTGTATAAGTCTTTCTTGTTTAGCGTTGTCAGTGTGTGCTTGTTGAAAATATAACGTTTGACTAGGACTACAGAATTTGTTTACTATGACTAACTCCACCCACGTAGCTAGTAATGTTTTTGTAGCAGGCTTACCTTTGTTCACAACCTGTTATGGTGAATCCAAAATGCTTACTGATATCATGTCACAATTTTTATTTTATTTTATTTTTTTTATTTTTTATTTTTTAGTTTGTTTGCTTTGTTGTTTGTGTTGTAATCTCTCGGGGCAGCAGTCAGTGTTTCGGGGCTTCCAGCACATATCCTGATGCAGGCTTCCTGTTCTGTTCATTGCTTACAGCCCATGAATGCAGTAAAATGCAATTGAATGCTACGTCATTACCAGACAATCACATTTCAGCAAGCACATTTCTCCTTTACTCTTCATGCACACTGTTTACCTGCATACCTGCAAACCTGCTCAAAAACAACCGCTCAGCGTTACCCAGACTGCAAATGGGAAACTTCTAATACCAGGATTTTGAGGTGGTCCGAAATGAGTTTGCTATTTTAAAAAGCAAAATCTAGATTTTAAATGAAAGTGACAGTGCTTGTGTGCCTGAACAGATAATGTTTAGATAAAATTTCGGTTTGCATCTTCATATTAAAATCTGTGCTAAAAATCACCTTCACCTACCCGAGCATAGATATTTTATTTCGTTAAGAGCCTCGGTATGAGCAATCAAAGGATCCAAGCAGCTACATGGAAAATTCTTGAGACAAGTGAAAAAGAGAAAAGGTCTGATGTCCTGTTATATGATTATAAACAGTACAGTAAATGATATAAGTTCATTAAATTTGTTTTTTAATACCTATGATATAATATATTATTATATTGATGTATTTTAATATATATAAGAATGTATGTACACCTAATTATTAGTCCTTTTTTATCAGCATTACACTATATTTTCACTGCAGTTTGGGAGAAATTGTTAAGTTTAATAATTTATTTTATTATTAATATTTTGCACTGATACAAGCTATAATTTGTCATGTATTACTGAGCTGAGAATGAAAGTAACCGTAAAAACAAGGATGTCAGAGATTCCTTTGTTCCGACTAACATTTGGTAAATAAATTTTGAGGTTTAAATGGCTGTTGTTTAAAAGTGTGATGGTTTAAAGTAATTAAAAGGACGAGTACACTGAATCGGTTCATAAAATTAATTCCCTGCAGTATAATTTTTCTGATTCCTATAGCAGGAGCTTATTCTAACCAGTCAATGTGACCCCCCCCCCCCCCATATTTTGCCAAGTTATCATGTCAGGAAGTTCCTGTCCTCTTGAGTGGTGGCGTGAAGCCAGTAAAGTCGTTCTGTGACATTGCTAGCTGTCATATTACTGTTGTTGGATAATGATTAATGGCACAAGATAATCTGCCCTTCTAGTGAGAAGTAGCTGTGAATGCCTCAGCTGTTATTTGTGGAGCAGGGAGGGCTGCAAGGCTGTAAGTCATTAGATATTAGGGCAGGTTCTGCAGGTTCATGGCGAAGTTAGAGGTGGATGATTTTCCATATGACAGCTCATCAGCCTGTTAACAAAATTCTTACTCCACCTTCCTGCTCCACTGGAACGCAAATAGCAGCAGGAACGCTGTTGGCAGCAAATTGAAAAACAGCCTCTTTTTCTTCTTTTCACTGCTGTTCCCTCTTCCTTTCTCTTGCTCGCTCCTTCTGTCTGCTGCTTTGCTGTTTCCCTACCGTTCTCCATCTTTCTCCTCACTCCTGATTCTTTTTTTCTCTTTGTGTCTCTTTCTAGGCATCTTATTCACCATGTTTGATTTGGGCATTCCTTTCCCCCTTAGCAGACAAAACAACCTCGGACCTAACTGAACTGCAAGCCCCAATGTGCACACACATATACATAGACGTACACACACACACACACACACACACACACACACACACACACACACACACACACACACACCCTTTTTCTAATCACACACAGGAAATGGGCTCCCGTGCAAACAAGGAGCGCCTGGCCGCTGGAACCCAGGATGGCGTTTGAGGACTTGAAATGTTCTCTCGTGGAAGAAACAGAACCTGAGTTCTCTTTGTACTTCTTTGGTTCTGCCTTGTTTCATTTATTTTAATCAGTTTATCTGTGTGTTGGTCATGTCGTCCATGACGTTTACATTGGAGTGAAACAACAACAACATGTTGTAAAGTTCGGGTGTTGAAAAATAAACTCACACCTCGAACTTTGGCATACTGCATGTGAAAGTGAAAGCCGAAGTTCTGAAAAAAAATATCAAGAGATACTGCATAAATCATAAAAGGATGATAAAGGCACAGTAAATGACACATTGTGTGTTTATGAGGAATTTATTGGAGGAAAACCCCTTAACAGGGATTTCTGCCCTGTTTCACATAGTTAATGCTGTGTTAACACACTGTGCATGTAATGAAAACTAAATACATGCTTTTACTATTATAGTATGAGGGAAAATAAATAATCTTGGTCTGAAAAAGCAGATAAGGTAACATTAAAACTAATTTAATACAAATGTATCCTCACTTTCCACTTTAGTGGCGTTTCTGTGTGCTCAACATTAGTCATTTTAGAGGCTCGTGCTTACGGTGCTGCTGAATTGTGTCTTGTTTAACTGAGAGATTTTTCTAATATTTTGTCCATCCCATAAAAGCAAGTTTCCATAATGCCATAAATTTCAGTGGCTGCACGAAAGCTGAGTTTATTGCAGGGATTTTTGCAGTAGACTGCATTTACTGCATTGCAGTAGAGCTAGGTGTACTTTTTTTTTTTTTTTTTTTTTAATACAAGTCAGACATTTATAAGACATTTTCCTGATCCATTAAAAAGTAAAAAGTCAGTTTAAACTTGTGTAAATGACACATGATGTAAGGAAGGGGGAAAACTGTATTAGGAAGCAAGTTCAGTACACAAAGAATATCTTTTCCCTATCGGGCTTTACTCCAGATACGTTGATAATCCCACTGTTTAAGATCATAACAATATATTACAGCTTAAAGAACAATATAAGAAGTTGTTTTAACATTATTTGCAGCAAACAATTCAAAAATCAAGGAGTAAAGATGCTCCTAAAAATGTGTTTCTTTTCATGCAAATTAAACTTGATTTAAGGGAAAGAAAAACAACTGAACTGGGGTTTGTATTAGGAACCAAGTTTAGTATCCCAAGGCTATCTTTTCCTTATCTGGCTTTACTTATCTGGATAACAGTTTACAGATGATAACACTATATTACTGCTTATAGAACAATATAGGCACTTGTTTTACGATTACTTGCTGCAAATGGAGGGAAGAAAAAAATCACAGAGATGGCTCCTAAAAATGTATTTCTTTATTAATGCTCCTCAGCGAAAGCCAAAAAAGACATCTAGACCCTATTACTACATGCACAGTGAGGTCCATGGGCCATCGAAGGAATGAATTCACTATTTTAGGGTGAACTGACACTAAAAACGGTGTTACCTTGCTAACCCCCTAAAACTTCTTTGTAGTAGAGCCCTCAGGTGTCTGATAGGTAAGTCACCAACACGCATTCTGAAGGAAGTTCCACCTCACACTGTTTCACTTAATTCTGCTGAGTAGAATGATGAATTCTCCACAACCTGTGTGTATAAAGGGAAGCAAGTGGGTGTGATGGATGAGCAGGAGACAGCTGTTTTTAGTTTTCCTTGGTTATGGGCTGGCTAACCATCTGAACTTCCTTCACACACACGCACACAAATACGCAACTCAACAGCACACACAAAAGCAGACAAACATGGGTTTATAATTTCTTTGGGACCATAAAAAATGTGTCAAATCTGATCAGTGAAGTCATACGTTTCAATTATAATCAATTTCATTAATCACACACTCTCGTTTTGTTATGCTCAGCAGAATTACACATTTGGTTTACGGCAGTGCTGTAATGTCATGAATCGTGAGAATGTCAGATGATTCAGCAAAACCCGTGTTATACGGCTGCTTTCCTCAGTCGAACATGACATGGCTGAGCGCAGAGCTGCTGGATTATCTCCTTCCTCCGGAGTAAAGATGTGAAAGAACAAATAGACTCATGGAAAGGGGTTGAGAGTGGCAGGATCAAGTAAAAGGCAAGTGCTCTGTGTCTGTCAGAAGGTACTTACATGATCAAACAGTATTTGAGTACATCACTTGCCACCCTTCCTTAGTTCAGCCTAGGTTAAATAAAGGGAAACTGCTTTACAGTCTCTTATATAAAGTGGTAGGAGAAGTAGTCTTTTTTTTTTTTGTTTTTGTTTTTTTCCAGTGATGGCACCTGTCGCACTTTGATAGTTAAATCAAAACCGAAAACTTTTTCCTACCTTGGATAGTTTATCTTACTTTATCTTAACCAGCTGCCTTTCTGCCATGTACCTGCATCAGTAATTTCCATCCACCGTTTGCTCTTCCTGTCATACGGAGTGCTCTGAGTCACTTGTTTACATTTGGGTCGCGTGTCGGCAGCTGCTCGTATCTCCTCTTTACATACCTTCTTACCCCTGTTGCACACATTGGTGTGTTTTCCCCTTAAAGTGGTGAAACAAGTTTGTTTCCACCATTCCAGAAACAGTTTTTTTGCATATTTTGCCAACTACTCTGCTGGTTGTTGAAGTAGCTCTTTTTTAGGTGCTCATCAGCATGAGCAGAAGCTGACACGTGGCTCTCGGCCTCAGACATGCCTGGCCTTGTTGTTGTTGTTGTTGTTGTTGTTGTTGTTGTTGTTGTACACGCTAACAAGCATAAAAGTATTGTGTCTGTATCATTGATATTGTGATGCTTTTGAAAACCTTTGTCATGTAAGGATACTGATGATATCGCAGATACACCAGTTGCTAAAATATATATATTAAAAAAAATGAACCTCGCTCAGCCATGGCCTTGAAGCTCCCACATCAGCATGTTGTAGCTCATTTTCTTTGATCCATTAGACCTAGACAGAGGGTAAACACAATAGGTTTTTTGTTTTTTGAAGCGTGGAATCATTTTCTTGCTAGAACAGGCATCCAGGAAATGAAAAGAAATATTGAGCGGGTGTAAACTTCTTTTTGTGCTTCTGGGGTGGTTCATGCTTAACAAAGTCTGAGAACCACAGATTTTAGAGGATTTGTGTTGTTCTTTTTAATCATTCATAAAAACTAGTGTCAACTACACAAGTATTTTCCATTTCCCTTTTTGTGGGCAAAACAGTTACAAATCAGAGCTTGCTTTCTTGTTTATGAGCCTGCTCTGTCTTCATCAGGATGGCATTTGTGAATTAGATTCTCAGACTTTACATTGTTCTTCATTTTCCATGTCTCGAAACTCAAGCTTGTTATGTCGTAAATAATGTTCCCTCTCTGATGTACAGTTACAAAAGTGAGCGTCCTGCTGCTGCTTACAGTTTCCAGCAGTGTTCCCTTTCTCTTTCGGCCCAGTCCTCTACTTCATTTCTCAGCCTTTCCCTCTCATCCTTTAAATTCAGTCCAGACTCAGGTCTTAAATCTGGATTCTCTGCGCTTAACCAAACATATGGAATGCTACTGTAGTGGAATGCTTCGTGTGTGTGTGTGTGTGTGTGTGTGTGTGTGTGTGTGTGTGTGTGTGTGTGTGTACACATGTTTTGAAGCAGATGAGAGCTTCTAGGATGATGATGATTATGATAATGGTGCGTGTGTGTGTGTTTACCAGTGCCTCCCCAGAGAACTGAATAGGGCCTTCTGTTGTCGTGGCCAAACATTGCTTGTCTGCTCATGCATGAGTCTATTGCAAAGCCTCAGAATGTGCCCCATATCTGAGCAGTTAGCTCATTCTTAGCCTCTTAGCTTGACTGTGAACGTTCTCCCTTACAGCGACTGCTTTGTCAGCCCGGCCGCCGGCCCCGGGCTTTGTCAAGTGCCAAAGATAACAATGGCGAAAGATTGCATGAGTGTGTGTGTTGATATAATGATGACCAGTGCTTCCATTTTTACTAACCTCACGCCCTCTCTGTGTGTTTTAACCACAGGATGGAGAGTTTGTGGAGCTTGATTTGCTTTAGAGGAAAGGATGCATCTTAAATTAAGTAAGTTGTGGGAAGTTCTTTGTGATTTTTAGGATTTCTGCCAGTGTGTAAAAGCCCTGCAGCCCAGCAGGCCTGCACTTACACTCCTGCCAATCTAAGCCGATTTTTTTTTTTTTTTTTTTTTTAAAGACATAATCTGTAATCAGGAAGTTGTCTAATATAGCCTCTTAACCCACTGTTCTTGTTAACTATTTTACACAAATAAGCATTGAGTGACCAGGCAGATGTTATGACCCAATACAGTTTTATCTGTAAGGCTGATACGTCTCCACTTGTGTGAATAAAGTCAACTGCAATTTCGTGCTCTCCTTCTCGTCCTCTAGTTCATTCCTTTTCATGTCTAAAGTAGAAAATAAACTATTTGGTGTTTCTCTTCAGCCCTTTCCAGTTTACAGCTCATACAGCAGCACTTCTTCTTTGACACATAATTACCAACTGACATTATAGTGGATGGATAGCACCATTAGTTGAGTGCAACATTGAGTTGTGCCAAATCAACCTCTTCTGAGATTGTCAGGCTTGCTGTTTTCTCGCGTTCTCAGCAGCTCCAGGGACAGAAGTAGTGAAGTTTAGTTTATTAGTTAAGTTTGAAGTTGAGTCAAAACCTACCAGAGTATTGCAGTTGGTATTTAAATGCATTAGGTCACTAACCGTGTTAGACAGCTTCTCAGTTTCAGGCTAGTCTGGTTAAACTCTCACATCTTTCCCTTCACTTCTTCTCCTCATCCTCCAGTCTTGCCTACTTTTCTTCCCTTCCTTTCCCCCTCCTCCTTGCCTCCTCGCCTCCTCAACCCCTCCTCTACTCTTTTGTGAGTCTGTTTCCTGTTGGGCACAAATGCCGGCGCCGCATTTCCTTCCCTATAGCCTAAAGTAACACAGGAGTGGTACATACATGTACAGTTGCAAAAAAAAATGCAATTTCCAGTAAAATACGGTTTGATATTCACTGAGGGCAGCGGAAAGGACAAATGGTGTGACTAATAACACACAAGCACATAGAGGGATCACTCAACGTAAGTGAACCTCTAAATCTTCAAAAGCTACTGTGAGTCAGGTTTGAAATTAAAAAGATCAAACACAGTGCACAATGCAATGCTCACAGGAAGCGGGACCTGTATGAGCACCAAAACATGAAGAAAAAAAGATGAAGAATGCTGAAGGGGACAACTTCAAGGCAGCAGTCCCTTTTCCTGAAGTGGTTGAGAGGTCTGTCCACGGTTTAGTTTGAAATGTACGTTTTGCAATGGCAAAATCAGATTACTGATATTAACCCAACTGAGATGTTGTGACCTCAAGGCATCCCAGAAATCCTGCTGAACTGAAACGGCCTCGTAAGGAAGGATTGTGAGGGACCAAGCAGCCAAAGCAAAGAGGACACAAGCAAAAATATCTTCAAAAAGGGTTTTCTTTATTTTAACCCTCAAAAAGTCCAAAATTAACAAAATTCAAAACCATACTTAGCAGGCCCATAAAACAGGTCAACTAAATATAACTCTACAAAAAGTAATTTCCAAAAACTTAAACAACAAAATGAGACACAACTTAACTCACAAACTGACCTAATTACAAAGACACATGAGGGTAGCTTTTATAATGATTTGGCCAAACCATTTGAACACAATAGGGGGAAAACAAAACACACACTAATATTAACTAAGCACAGAATAACCTAACTAAACCTAAAACACCCCTGCTCCTGGTAAGCCCATGGTTGGTCCTGCTGAGCAGGCATTTTGTCCCCAGAGTCCTCAGCCACGCCTTTTGCCCAGACAGGAAACAGCCACCGCCCAAACCCAGGTAACTCAAAGAAAGAGAAACATAATTAATATAACAAAACATTTTAGAAAAACCACACAATGTTACTATGTGCGCGCCTCATAATACCAGTGTTAGGTTTAACCAAATGATTAATGAAGAAAACTGCAAAGCAAAATAATAAAGTGAAAAATGGACTAATTTACCCCTGTGTGGCTGATGCCATCACAAGGATGTTCCAGAGTTCCTCCTCGCTGTTGTGCAATTCTCATAAGAAGCTGCAGAAAATATATAAAGGAGGCTGTGTGAGTAACTCAATCCAAGAAATGATATCTTCAATGAAGATCAGGTCACATTTTATTATGAGTCATAGCAGACAGCCAAAAGGATTCGCAAACTTTATCTTCAAACTTCATTCAGTGCTCAGTGGGTGTGTGTGGGTGTCTGCGTTCTTACGTCAGATTAGTCAGCAGACAGTGTGTATCACTGTCTTATCACATCTCCTCTGCTGTCTGCTCCCACAAGTGTATAAGGTCAATATGTGGCCAGGGCGTGTTCTGTGTGTCTAAACCGAGCTGCCATTAAACATGTTTATTATTCTGAATGGAAATCCTAAAACTGACCATTAAAACCAACATTAAAACAGGAAACTCTGAAGGCACTTCCCCATCCTATTAACATCTCTCACTTACAGGAGCATGATTCTTTTAATTTATGAATGATTTATGCTTTGCACTCAGTTTAGTTTATCATTTGTTTTTGTTTTTTTCCTTGATGTACTTTTGCAATCTGCAGTCACACGCTGCTCTTAGTTAGAGCGAGACGATCTGTAAGTACCGCATCATCCCACGGGGACGCACATCTCCTCTGAAACACATCATCATTTTACCTTCTGCTACATCTCCTCTTCTCCCTCTTTCTCTCCCCTCTTCCTGCAGCCACTGCTGCATTCCTGCTGCAGTAATCCACTCTGTCATCTACCTGCTCTGCATTCTATACAGTCATTCCCCTTGTTTCTCTCCCTCTCTCTCATCTTAATCTGCTTTTTCTCTGTCGCTCTCTGTCATTGCTTCTCTTCCATTATTGCACACGTTTCACTCTGCACATTTATTTCGTCTGAGCTCCTCTGCTGTGTCTCTTCTCCCTGTGTCTTTCTTTTTCTTCTTTCTCCCCCTTCTCATCACAGAGCCACTGAGGTCTCCATTCAGCCGCAGCGGGCTTCTAATGCCAAGGCTCAGGCTGATGAAGCACTGCCAAGCTCTGCCAAGCAAACTCTGTGTGTGCGCGCCCTGTGTTAGGATGGGAAAACGGTGAATGAACAGGATGCGGAGCAGAAGGTGGAACGGCTGTATGTTAAGAGCTATTGATGTGTCTGAATGAATTGACCGTGATTGTCTATTAGCTACCGCGAGGCTTACGCTCAGAAAATTTCCAATTCATAATCGCAGGAGACTTTGAGGATCAGCTGTCATTTCCCCCTCTTGTCAGTGCAAGGGGAAGGACACAGAAGTGCAGCAGGAAAGCAGGGGTAATACAGTGAAGGTGACGGGAAGGAAATTGAAGGAAAGCAGTGACAGAAATGGGCGACTGGGGTGGGACATTTAGAGGTCACATGAAAGCAGATGATGGTAGCAGAGACTGATGACAAAGGAGAACAATAGCTGGGGTGATGAAAGAAAATGATGTATAGTAATCAATTATTATTGATGTCCTTGGCCTTTTTGGAGAAAGGACAATTGCTGCCTCTGTAGATTAGTTCTATTCATATAATTTCTTCATTAGTTTCATTAGTAATTGTCAATCACTTTGAGATCAATTCATGATTTCTTTATTGTGTAATTCCTTTATGTGAGTGTTTACACCACAAATCTTAAATGGAAATGCATTTTTGTGGCCCTCCCTGTAACACGTGGTGCAGAGTTACACGTTGCTCAGTTTGTCTAAAGACACTTTCCTCCCAGTGACACTGCAGAGCATTAAGTGCTATGTAAATATTTAAGTGTGTGAGCAAGGGAGGGCACGAGACCAGTCTGTGCCGAAACCAGTAAGAGTTAATATGGTTGACTAATTATCTCTTGTACTTCAGCATAAACATCAATTACTGGTATTTAAAATGTTAACAATGTGTTTTGCTGATAGGACACAGACTGTGTTGAGACATCCTCAGAAATGAATTAGTAAGGTTGATTTCTGTTCATCTGGACGCAACGTTTTCAGTGGGAGAAACGTTTCATCACCATTCTGATTCCTTCAGTCACAGCAGACTTCAGGTTTCCTCAGCCTTATGAACAGTACAGCTGCATAACAATCAAAACCAGCAGCACTGCATAACACTGAGCCACGAGATCAGTTTCATAATCATTGATAAGCAAATTGTTTTGACCCTTAATCAGCGGCCATGAGTGCTGTTTTCAGAGAATTGGGGAGAGGCTGCAATCACGCGATGGTCCGATAGTGAAAAGTGTGCTGATCCTTTGTGTCCGGAGGGGCAGAACAACCAAGACATGCATCTCAGTGGCTTACCAACCCCAAGGAATGGGTCCCTTGGTACTAACAGAGCAACAGTAAATGAATTTAAGTGCCAATAGGTAGAGCTGGGCGATATGAGATTTTTTCATATCACGATATGTTTTTTTCATTTCAGGCGATAAAGATATCTATCACGATATAAGCCAAATAACTATATTTGTAAGATTTAAATGTGCCGTTGCTCACAAGTAAAATGTGAAATAATCAGCAGCTTGTTTTGATTTAAATATTTATTTCTCATAATAAGTTCAACAGGGTAGATGTACTTAAGGAACATGAGACTTTTTCAGATAAATAAAGGCAAATATTGCAAACTACACAAAAGGCAGCCGCTAAAGCGTTTAAGTTTCAAAATAGAACAAATGAAACAGACTAAATGGTCAAATCCACTTAGAAACAAAATATTAATTCTAAAAATAAATCTTAGTTTGTTTTACAGAAGAACAGACAAAACTGACTAACTTTTGTCAATATCAAATAAACTGAGAACTAAAAGGAAATTCTCAATCTCTCCTTGTTGTATAGCTGAGCTTTTCAAACAGTTTTAACAGTTACTTTAGTCTGACAAAAGCCGAATGACGAATTAGTGCTTCCATTCAGAGACTGAGGCTATGTCCACACGTACACGTACACGTGTGGAAAATCTCAGTTTTTGAAAACGGAGATTTTCCGTTTTCGTTTTAAAAAATAATCCCGTCCACACATAAAGGCAGAAATGAAGGAAAACGCTGCTATGAACATGCCAAAGCAGCAGGTGGCGCTAGATTCCTAACCGTGCAGAAATGTTGGCCAATCAGAAGTCTAGAAGCCTCGGTGGGAAAAAGTAAACAAAGCTGGGGCATAGAAGCAGAACCGAGTCGTATGTGTGGACGGACAGTAACTGTGTGTATATGTAAGCATTTAAACACTGCAGAGAGTAGAATTAACAGTAACAGTATTGTAGAAATTCATTTCACCGAAACAATAACGTGGCGCACAGTGTGACGCATGCACCAGTTTATTGTATTTCCAGACTTGTTTTCGGCACAATTTACAGTGCACGCTACTCTGTTTTTTGTCAGACTTGAAATAGCCGAAATACCTTCACACTACGGAACTTCTATGGCTCTTCCGTTCGAAAATCTCTCCGGCATTGGAACCATCATCTGTTTTCTCTTCGGTCACGCTCGGTTGATTTTTCTAGTAGGCACACTCATTTCCTCCATTACGCGCTGGCTCCATTACCCGCTGGCTGCTTCCCAAACAAACACACGTGCGGCTTGGCACTTGTGCTGTACGTAACAAGTCACGCGACGTGACGCTGCGGCTGTGATTGGTTCGGCTCTGCGCTACTTAATTTGGATTGGCTGACCTTTTTTTTTTTTTTTTTTTTTTTTAAAGAGGACAAGAGCGGCGAGGTCTATCGCGATAGCTTAATTTCTCTATCGAGTAAAAGTTATATCGCGATACATATCGTTATCGTTCTATCGCCCAGCTCTACCAATAGGATTGCAGGGAATTATACATCTGGGAAATTAAACAATCACTGGCTAAACGGATGAGCTACATTGTCAGACTGGACGCCTCAGTCTATTTACACCTACAGGCCAGTGGCCACTCTTTCAACTGATGAGGATTTGTACATGCTGGGCATGAAGGATTGCAGGTTTGCAGTTCATAGCCAATGTATGTGAGAAATGGAACGACCACTTGAACCCAGGAGCGAAGCCTAAGAGTACATCTTTACCTATTTACAATGCTGTGATTCCAGTCATTCCCCATTTTTCTGTGAAAAGTACTGATGGCCATTGGTAAATACTGATGACAATTTGCATCTCAATGATGTTGAAACTGAGCTTGTGGGTCATTGTTAGGAAATGGTGCTAGTTTCAGTCATTATGCAATTGTTCTGTTTTTAAGGTTAGGGAAACCTGTCAGCTGATACTCAAGAAGTCAGCCCAGCTGTCTCCAAACACAGTGGTAATGTGTATTTCAGAATAACACCACACAAGGATAGTATTTTAGATTTTGTAACATGTTCAGTTAAAGTTACTCAACCTTAATTCCAATCTTGATGTTGATCTTTTAAGTCATGAGTTAGTTGAGATTGTATCCTTCTTCTTCTTCTCTATGTGAAATAGAGCCTGATCGATATATATGCTCATTGCTGGTCTGCATATATAATGGATCATATATGAAGCAGACGAAAACAGAGTAATACAGAGCATACACCAAATAACACTGCTCGATTCTCCAAATGTTCAGTAAGCAGATGGATTCAGTTCTGTATCAGCAGACGAGGGAGAAAATACTTAAAACTTAAAGTCTAAATATGGAAAGAAGAAATGGTATTCATGACTCTAGCTCTCGCCTAACTTCTGCCTCCACTCATTCCTTTTCTGCATTGCTCACACTTGTTCACATAGTGTTGTCTCTTAACAAGTGTCATCATGTTGTGATGTTTTCACGTTCTCTTATCAGTGTTAAACGCTGACACAAACGCATTCCTTTAGCAGCAGTTCATCGTCACACACATCTTTGCGTATTCGCACACGCTCATTGCAGCATGAGGATTTTACCTGTGCGTGCTGAAATTGTTTGAACATCTGTTATTCTACCACAAAACTGCAGTTCAGCTCATTATAATCGAGGCTGATGCTTTAATGCTGCTATGACCTTTAGCCCCCTTGCTCTCAGGTCATGTATGCTATCAACCAACTGTGTGGATGACCCGTTGCAATTTAAATACTGAACAAACACCGAGAGAAAGTTGTGAAACTAAAGTGACTTGAGAACCGGAACTGATTTCAAAAAAGAGATTGAAAAAAGCACGAGAATAGGTTTGCCTATTAGATGTTTATTCGTGCTATGCAAGCTTATTGAGAAAGCTCCTCTTTCTTTCTCTGTCTCTTTCTGTTCTCTAATCATCTAATCACAGCTTATACTAATTTCATAGTATGGTTTCACAGTGGCCAAAGTCTTCCCGTCACTTTACAAGTGGGACTTTCTAAGGTTTCATTTTCCTACGAGCGGCACACCCACACACCAATACCGACTGACCCATAAAATCTATTCCCTAATTCATTTCTGAGCATGTGGATTCCTATAATGGATTTCAGAATTAAAACATGCTGTTATTATCTTAATTAAAAGCTGTTAAATGTGTTACACAAAACTTCAGGAAAAAGTCGACAGCATGCTAACGTTTCAGACTGGTGGCCTTTGTGTGAGAGAGAATGGATATGTTGTTTTCAGTGCAGCAGTTTGGCGAGTATTTGATATTCACCATTTAAACTACATTATAGTGGTTTAATAGCACTGAATTAAATGAAAGGTGTATTATAACTGGATTTAAACACAGTTTATGACTCAGGTGTGCACAGCTCCGTTTCCATGTTTCTACGTTGTCGCTAGTTTAGTTTGGAGTCCGGCCTATATAGGATTTGTGGGACAGATATTGTCAGCAGTTGTTTTTATTATTATTATCATTATTTTGAAAACAGATTTATCGGCTGATTTGTTTCTTTAAGACACACGAGATGTAAATGCATTTCTTAAGATTTGTTATGTGTTATTTATTTACATTCTCCCCAACGCTGCTCACATCAACTAGTAGTTGTGTTTGTGGTGTTCTAGATGTTTGTGTTTCCAACAGTGACATTGTCAAATGCCCTCTGGTGGACAAACTATGTAACGTCAATGCTCATAACATGGCTGAAGGGTGTTTCTGTCATCTCTTCTTTACTTATTTTTATTTATGTCGTGTTTAATGGCTAATATCACAGACAAATCAGCAGCAGCAGAATCCACTCTCTTCATAACAATGCCTACTCCATAAAAGACACTGGATCACATAGGAGTGCTATTTGGAAGGGTTGGTGACCTCTGAACCCAAGCATGGAGGATAACATGCTAAGGGCATGATTCCTTAGAAGTAGGAAAATATTTCTCTGGAACTATGTGGCAACTCAAATTGGACATAAATTTTGACCAGAACATCAAAATGAAGGTTTTTCTAAGCTCGCCTTTGTCTGAAATACAAGTGTCCATACACACAGCTATTTACATATGTCAGTGATTTAAGGCACTTTCTAACTTTGGAAAAAATTAAGTATATGTTCTCTTCAGCTGGGTGTGTGTTTAATAGTGCTCGTGGCTATTGATCAATGGTCTTGATCAATGGTCATGATAATTTGCATATTAATGATCAAGGAACTGACCTCACAGCCCATTGTTCGTTCAGTGGGCTAGTTTCAGCTAACGTATCTCCTGCTGAAAATGCTACGTCCAGATGAACAGAATCAACTTTTTGGGATTTACTTACCTGGATGATTGAGCAAGACAAAGAAATATGTTGGGTTATACAGATGTCTATCAGAGTGTCTGAAAGTTAGTCTTTAGTATCAAAGGTCTTTCGTATCAAAGGACTTTACAAATCAAAAAGTTGGACTGGGAACAAGTATGCCACACTTTTTCTTCATAATAAGAATGTACCACGTGAGCAAAGTTTATAGAGTTGATAAGGATCTTAAGGATATTAGGCTCATTGACGAATAGGCAGGCTATGGATATGAGTTGATGCACACAAAGCAGTTAACTTTAATGCTCATTTTCTGAATTCTTTTTGTGAAGGACTAAATACTTTGAGCAATTCTTCAACATACTGAATCTGTTCTGAAGCTGAGACAGAAATGGGATCGAAACATCCTCAGTTTAGCTTTTCTGGATCATGGATCATGGATCACCCATGTGGACCTGCATGTGCCTGGCTAAAGCAGGTTAGCATGGTAAAAGCTGTAATGTTCAAAGCTATCTATCGCAGTTACCTCCTTTAGATTATAATGACAACATTCATCAGTTGGGGGTAGCGTTTTGCCAATGGGCGTTTTGAAATGTAACTTTTGATACTACTTTTTATAACTGTACCTCAATTTCCCCACCGACCTCTGCCTTTTTAGCAGGTCACCATCGAAAATAATGGCTTCTCCGGTTAAATAAAGGTTACATTGATTGTCTTGTGGCATAGTGTGGTATTGAAATGAAAGTACCACCCAGTTCAGCTTCAGTTGATATCCCTACAGCACATTACACAGTGGACATAAAGTCATACGAGTGGTTTCTTCTGCCGTTAGCTTGAGTTAAGAAGGTTACAGACTTTTTTTTTTTTTAATAAACACAATAATTTACAAAAAGTGCCTCCTGAAGATCATTCACGTAACGAGTGAACGGAAAATATATTTTTTGTTTTGATCTGATTATGATCAATTTATCAGGTCTGCGGTAAAGAGATCTTTTTTTTCCCCCCTGTTTTTATTCTTCCCCTCTAAAGAAAAACCGAGGTATGAACTGAAACCACATCCCAGAATTGAAGTATAAACTGACCAGTAGTTTTGGAGAAGCCAGTCAGCCAGTTGGCAGATGTATCATTGTGGCCTTTTTTTATTAGAAGCTGCCTGATCGGAGTAGGCCTGGTTCTTCTAATTTGTCAGCACTGACACTGATTTATAGCAAGTAAAGAGACAGCTCTGTTTTTAATATCCGTGTGCTCTTGGGGATCAAAGAATCCATGCATTTTTGAGATATTTTGTGTTTCTGTTGAACTAACTAGATTTAAGTTGCTCCAGATCTCCTTGGCTGCAGATCTGCCCGAGGACAAGTTAGCTACTGACTGGCTAGTATTTTCGGGTGCTGAGATTTAAATAGAGCATCAAATATACTTCCCCTGCCTCTCTCCTTCTGTGTTGCAGCAACAGTGACTTGTGGATGTAATCCTGATTTCTGTTGGAAAACATGCTACAATTAACTGTTTGGCCATAAAGATTAGGAGCAGAGCCGAAAGAAAAAAGCTCTGGGAGCTTTGAGTTGAATTCAAAGGCACAGCTTCAATCAGGTCATAACCAGAGAAGCCAAAAATGTAGTACATGTTTGGAACAGCAATACTCTTCCAACGAGTCTGACAACTCCTCTTGCTTTTTTTCACTCACCCTGCCACATCTGTCTTACCCTCTCTTCCACCTCTTGTGGGCTTTCTCATCCACATCCTCCCTCTTTCCCCTCCCTCTCATCTTCTTATCATGCCCATCCTCACAAGTGTAGTGGTGGTTTAAGCCCCAGCAACAAGGCCCTTGATGTAGACAGGGGAGGGGAGGGGATAAGAGACCTAGAAATGGGTATGGGTTACTAGGCTCACAGGGAAGAGGATGGTTACTTTTCACCAAAGCTTTCAAGCTAAAACTGACGGACTGAGAAATGTGGGTCACAACCATAGACTGGTCACAAGCAGAACTTTTACTTATCTTAAGCATAACTTTTGACCACCTTTCAGCTGGACAGACCTGATACTGATACTCAGAAAAATACTCGATGCAATTTTTGATACCAAGGGGGATAAAATTAAGTAATGGGGGTTGATTAAACAAAGATTTGAACAACAATTGTCCATACAGATGTTATAGTTGCTACAGTGTTGTTTATTTTCTGGTTCTGTCTAGTTGCCAGTAAACTTTTCTCAGCTTCAATCTGGCGCTTTAACTGAAACATAACACTTTTTGCAAACAAATGATTGTGTTATTCTGTTAAAATAACAGTCTGTTGTGACTGATAGGATTTTCTGTTTAGCTTCAATATTAACATTATTGTTTTATTACTAGCCAAAGCCGCTGATGATGACCTAATAGATTTATTGTGGGTAACTGCTAATCGTTGCATGGCTAGCATTAATCTGTTTGCTGGCCACATTAAGAGTTATGACAACGGTTTAATACTTCAGTCTTGTTGAAATGGGAGCTTTACTGACCTCTCGAAAGGCCTTATAAATGCCAGGGTGTGAGTCTTAAAGATGCTTCTAGTGTGATAGCATTTTTTATTATTATTAATTAGTAACAGACTATTAATTTTTCTAATTATCCTACTCTGTACACATGCAATCTATAGTACCTGCACTACTGGGGGACAAAAGTAATACCATCCCATTTTATGAATTTTGGTATCAAAAGGTAACATAAGTATCTGTTCTGGCGATATCGCTATAACCTTTTTATAGTGTGACAGATGGCAGATTATGCATTTTTAGACTTCTTCTGTCCTTTCCTTTTTTGTTGCTCTCCATCTAACTAACAAATGTTGGTTTTTCACACTATCCAAAGTCTGTGCAACTTGAAGTTGAAGTTAATTTTACATCTTAAGAAAAAATACATTTATACAGTTGCTGAGTAATTCCATCACCTACCAATCTTTGGAAGAATTAAAAAGAAAAACCTGACGTATCACCTTACCTTGTTTTAAGGGGATACAAAATCATCACTAAGATGTGTTTTAACATTGAGTGATGTTCTCCTGACATACAGACAGCATCTGCTTTGTCTTTATGGTTGTGGTTAACTGCCATGTCCCCTTACATAAACATATCTATTTTTCTACTAGAGACGACGTTCTCTTTACCCACTATTTCACCACATTTCAGTACTTATACTGTAAATTGCCATTTCACTCTGGCGCTTAAGGAAAAATCCAACTTGCTATTCCCATCCCACTTCAGCTTTTCCTATTGAACAAGCTACACCGACCTTAGCTCCTTATCCGTTTTTCTGCTGAAGAGCAACACTGCCTTTCACTTCTTTACCATTTTTCCAGAAGTGGTGCAACACTGAAAGGGTGAAAGAAATGGAGAAAAAGCAACATGACAGCACAGGAAACCAAACATTATGGGATGCCGGTTTTCTCTTTCTTGGAAAAACTGAAAAATGCAGGCCAAGCATCAGGTCTCTCCACCATCTTGTGGCTTCCACTCCTGCGCCAGCATCCTTCCACTGCAGTTGTCCTTTCACTCACTCACTGGACACACAAAATACACGATACATGTCACACATTTAAATATTCAAACTGGCAACAACCCCCCTACATGAAGATGTGGTTGAGGCATTTTGATTGGACTGGAGCCCTTCTTTAACTACCGTGTATGAGGCAGAGAAGCTTCAGGCCCATAAGTTCCAACCCAATGTCAAGTGCAACAGAGAGGTGATTTTTTTTTTTCTTTCTTTCCTTCCTTCTCTTTTTCATGGAGAGAACAGAATGTACTGAAGGCAGCAGGCAGGCAGGAAGAGAGTGGCTAAAGCCTTAATGATATGGTGTATGATTGTAACCTTGGAGTGTGTGCGTGCGTGTGTGTGTGCATGTGCGTGTGTGTGTGTGTGTGTGAGCACAGGCAGAGTGTGTGGACCTCCTCTACAAAGCTTTACTTCTGTATCCTTCTGCTGTTCTGTGACTCCTCAGAACAACAGTAGTCCTGGGAGGCCCCTCTGCTTTCACCTCTTCTTTTTCTCACCCTCTTCTCTCGTACGTCACTGTTCGGCCCTCCCATTGCATCTTCATTCGTCTGTTGAACTGGACTGATTCTTATTTTCTCTTCCTTGTTGCTCAGAAATTGATCATCATCAGATGCAGATGCAGCTTAGGCCTGCTGGGCTGCTGGGTTACTAATACGCTGGTGCGAACCTAGGCGAGGAAATAAATAGTTACTATAATTTTTACTATTGACAAATTTTTCCCTTTGTTCCCCTTGTGTAATATAAAAATTATGCTTTTTTTTTTTTTTTAGCTGTATTCCCTGCAGGTGGCTGAATTGTTAAGATAGAAGAAGCTGTTCAACTTCTTGCCATTTGATTGCAGAAATTGGCACATTTAATTCTGCAACTTACAGTTATGACGTTTCTTGCCCATTGAAGGCACAGGTTTAAAGCCTGTATTGGCTTTAAAAAAGAATGGTCTCTGCTACAGTTGTGCGTGCATTGTGTGTTGTTAATTCATGTGTATTGATAACAATGCCTTGACCATTTCACTTCCTGGTCAAATTCTTTGTCAGTTTACTTTGTTAAAACCTGACCAGTTTTCAGAATGGGGAAAAAATGTCCTGTGTAGCTTCAGAGCTGTCAGAAAACATGCTGGCATTAAGAAAGGGAATTGATCAGCTTGTAGGTCTATGTTTACGGTGTTTCACTTGAATCCCATATACCCTGAGGGCTGAAGGTAACTGCCTGCTTGAATTGATTGGTAATTCAGTCATGCCTTGGTATCAGTAACACTGTGACCTTGGGTTTTTACCTTCACATGTTCCTGGTTTATTATTCCTTGCTTTCCCAACAGCTATCCCCATTTCACCGGAACCACCTTCCATTCATTCTTGTCCGTTTTAACGCTAACTCTCTGACTTCCCTTTATTTCTAAAGAACCTCAGTGACTTATTCAGATGGCGTTTACGGTACTCGCTGAACTCGTGTTGCAATCAACAGTTTCCGTGCCCTCATTTTTGTAACAACAGCAAAATAGAGCATGAAGGTCAAGTAGTGGACATCCTGTCCACGTTTCAGGGAAGTGGAAGAGGCCGGCATCATATAGCGACTGGTTGAGCGCTCTCCTCATATACAGTCCTATATCAGAATTGGGTCAGATAGTTGCAGGAGTTACCCAGGTTTATCATGTAGTCAGAACAATGCAACCATTGCAGAAGAAAATGAATGGGAGGAATGTGTTCAGAAACCAATGACTGAAATATCTGGTTACCAATTGTTCCGATTGACCTGATCATCTGAGCAGACGGGCTTTTAAATATACTCTCTGTGGCTGGGCCGTAATTTATAAACAGTGTTCAACTTAGGAATACACTTCTGCGAAAAGAAAGAAATGGCCAAGGACAGCTTGTCAGTGTCCCGGATAGGAGCAGACAAGGTAGCATGAGGGACTGCCAGTGCCCTGGTTAGTCCATCATTAGGAATGTGTCTACATAAAATGGGTCAGTTTCACTGCCTCAAAGCTCCTGCCCCCATCTAGGTTTTCCATAATTGTCAAACAAAGCACAGAACAGGGGAATGAAACTTGGAGCTGAGTTCAGAATACCTCAGCAGCCCCACTCCTGCCCTACTTCCTTCCCTCTTTATCCTCCCTTTAGCATGTTTTCATGTTCTTGGCTGTACAGAATATCCTACTGACTTATGAGTAGCCAGTTGTGGAAAAACAAAGGAATATAGAGACATAAATGGAGTTTTAAAAGTGCTTATCTGATCTGGATCTTGGATTGCAAAAGAAGGAATGCATGGTCTTTAACTAAATACTGCTTGGATTCTTCTTTTTCATTCATTCATACAGTAATTTCTTTAGTGCTCATTTTTGGCTTCCCCTCTCTTCCTCATCTTGTTTCTGCTCTCCGCCTTTCACCCACTAGCCTTTTCTTTCCCTCTTGTCTTGTCCTGAACATGGATAATGAGGCCCCAGGCCTGCCATAAGTGAATCATGTATGTTGATTGGTTTGGCAGAAGCAGGCCCTTGCCAGAGTCACTTTGCACGCACTGCCACCCCTTGAAAGCGTTCTGTTGGCCGTGCTGGTGTGCGTGTTAGAGAGAGATGAAGGGGAGACATGAGGGAGAGAGGGAGGTAGAGAACTGGCAACGAAATAAAGAGTGAATGAGAGGAGAGCTAGGCAGCCTGCCAAGACAGGAGTGTCTGGATCTAACAAAACACATTTATTAAGCAGGACAGGAGCTGCTTTTCGGGACCAGATTTGGACACTAAGTCAGGATTTGGGATTATGTTAAAGATAAAGTTAAAGATAAAATTATTTTTTAAAAAAAAAAAATAAATGTGTTGGATTGTTGGTCATGATCATAGGATCACCAAACTGGTCATATCTACCTAGTTTTGCTGTCTAGAGCCTGAGGCGCAGAGTGTCATTTACTGGACTTCTTGTTTTTAGCTAGGTTTATCTTTCCTGCTTTGTGCTGAAGTCTACAGAGTTGTCTTGAACCTAAATATTTTTGTCAGAGTGTCTGCTCTGTTTTTAATAGATCGATGGGAATTTCTCTGTAATTTTACTCTGCTGGAAGGGGATCAGTCGGGACAGCTTTGGAATAGAGCGACTAGCTCTAGACAAGAGAGATAAATTGGTCTACAGCTCACTTAACAAGCCACAGCTGAGTAATGTCAGTGCATCAAAAGTGACTTATAGAGTAAGGTGTTTTGGCATTCAAATAGACAGCTAGGCAAGCAGTTTTCGCTCCAAATTCTTCCATTTGTCTTCCTTCATACTAAGCCCATGTTCTTTATTTCCTCAGTGTCTTACACTCCAGAGAGAAGATTACCAAACCACTAGACCTCATGAAAGTGAAAAATAATTAAAACCCTACAGCCAAAGCCTTTGAGTCCACATTGTGCTTTGTCATTAAGTAATTTTTGCTATACTGACTTTCAAAGCTTACTGCTTTAGTTTATGTTCAACAAGACATTTTATGAACTGCGGGCTGAGCGGTTTGGGTTTTTTACACCATCTGAAACTATAGAAAATATATTATTCTGTCTTGGCGCAAACCACTACGACATGTTTTACCATACTGTATACCATCCACATACGTGGTTCAAAGAGGTGAAATATGTTTGGTGAATTTACTGCACCGGTTGATGTTTTGCAGCAGTAAAAGTTATCTGCTTCAAAAGCAAACTGCAGTAGTCTTTTTATGTAGTGGTGTGTAGCTTCAGACGGGCTGCCTGAGCTGAATGTGGGGTAAGGAAGAGAGACTGCTGATTGTCAGGGGATTAATAAATGATGATGTTGTGCCCTGCCCTTAGGTCGATTTTCTTTTTTCTTTTTGCCCTGGTCAGAATCATTGGGGGGAAGGGACGTAATAGGGTCTAGAAGCACAAGCAGGAGAACTCACTGCTTGAGTCATGATTGACTTAAGTGTGTTGACAGTTAGATTAACCAAGACTCTGCCTACAGTCAGACTGTAATGTGCTAATATTCTGTGTTCTCATCGCACTGAGCCATGCTGAGCTTGCAGTTAGGACTCCCACTCTATTTTTACATCTTTGTACTAACAACAGAAAGGCAAAGTGATGTAAATATCCCTATTGGCAAGAATTACATTATTTTTTAATTGTCTAATCTGCACTTATGTTGGAGATAATCAAAACCTCCTTGTCATAGTGTTCTCTTTTTAATCGTTACTGTCTGAATGGACTATGAATGGTGTAGTGTTGAGACAGACCGGTAATGTAGTGGAGGACGCTGGTGTTATTGAGATATGCCACTGTCAGCAAAAGCAAGCAGGCAAGAATCGATATACGGTAGGATCAAGAGCAGGGACTCAGCATTGTTTGTGTGGGTGTGGGAGCATGTGGAGATGTACTAAAAACCTTGTCATCCACTCACATCCTTTAAATTATGGGCAAGATGAACTGTATGGTAGTTTAGTGGCAAAAGGGAAGGGAGGCATAGTTATGGATTATGTTTGATTATCAAAGTAAGGAAGTGTATTTTTGACACAATTTTTCAAATATGAAAAGATCAGCTGACTTTATGGTTATTCAGAAAAAAACAATTTCTCATTATGTTGCACAGTTGTTATATCGACCTGTAAGTGTGTGTGTGTGTGTGTGTGTGTGTGTGTGTGTGTGTGTGTGTGTGTGTGTGTAAGTGTGTAATACATGACTTGTGTGTGGCCTGTCCTTATATGGTCTCCATGTGCGTGTGGCACAGGGTTCAGTGAGCTAATTTCTATGTTCTCTGACTTACTTCCTGTACTTACTGTGTTACTTTTGAGAATACAAATGGTTGTCATTGTGAAATTAGAGATGACTAAGTGTTCTCTCTGTGCCTCCTACAGATGAGATTTGTCTGCTGAAAACCACTGAGGGAATTTTGAAGTCTTAAAGAGACGGTGGCAAAACGAATCAGAACAGCCTAACAAGAAAAAGGAGCTTTTCCTTGACAGCCTAAAGAACTTGGTAGCACAACGGCACAGATGTGGACTCCCCAAGAGATTTTCATCAGATAATCTGGACAACATAGAAACTTGGTCGATACAATAGAAAGAAATCTGGAACCATGTCAGATCATAAAGACATGACCCATCGCCACCTGAAGCACAAGCTGCAGAGTCTTGGCCGAAGACTTGATGAACTGGAAGAAGCAACAAACAAGCTACAGAAGTCTGAGGATGAGCTTCTTGACCTACAGGTAAGTTGTTGTGACAGTGTGTGGAGGGTTGTGTGTGTTTGTGCATCTCAAAAGAATGACTGAAGTGAAAAAGAAACGCAGTACATGAAAAGAACTGTTGTACTCTCTCCTCTGCAGGACAAGATTATCCAGGCAGAGGGAAGTAACTCGTCCCTGCTTGGTGATGTGGAAGCCCTGAGAAAACGTCTCTTGAAGATCCAGGGGAAAGATGAGGAGGTACGTAAAGCTGAGGATCTTTGCCGCACAGTAAGAGAGAAACTGGAAGAGGAGGAAAACCTTACGAAAGAGCTAAAGGCAGAAATAGAACGTCTTCAGCGACGGATGGCTGAACTCGAGAAACTGGAAGAAGCTTTTGGGAAAAGCAAGTCTGACTGCAGCCAGCTTTGCCTTAGCCTCAATGAGGAGAAGAACTTAACCAAGAAGCTCTCATCTGAGTTGGAGACACTAAAAGCCCGTTTGAAAGAGGTGGAGGGGTCTGAGACAAAGCTGGAGAGAACGGAGCAGGCCTTGGCTATGGAGCTTGAAAAGCTCAAGGGATTCACCCAAACCTTTGTGAATGAGCGTAAGAGGCTGCTAGAGAAACAAAGAGAGGATGAGAAGACCATTCTGAAATTGGAAGAAAAGCTGGCGCACCAGAAGAATCGCTTTGGCATGTCAACGGATTCTGGCAGAGCAGATTTCATGAGCTCAAGAATTGAAGATGAGCTAACATCCACAGCACTCTTAACAAGTAAGCTGGCTGGACAGAAGAAGAGCCATGACTACTCAAAGCTGTCTGAGAATGAGAAAAACAGCGGTCTTGAAGGCTCGCAGGAGGACAACAAAGTAAAGGAGTTGACACAGGAGGTAGAACGACTGAAGAACCGCCTTAAGCAGTTGGAGATTGTGGAAGAGGATTTGAAGAACTCTGAGTCAAAAAATGGTGAGCTTCACGAAAAGTTCCAGATAGAAAGGGACCGAGTTCGAAAGTTAAATGAGCAGGTGGAACACCTCAGGATGCAACTGTGTGGAAAAGGCGGAATCAGAGGAAATGGAATTGGTAACTTGGATAAACACGGCAATGGAAGCAGCACTGCTAAGGTCATTGAAAATGGCAAAGTTGAAAATGAAGAGACTATCCTGAAGGAAGGGTTTAGACAAGAAAAGCCTAAATATAGAAGTGCAGCAACTGTCCCAGAGCCAAGTTCCCCAAAACATAGGAACAGAGATTTATCTCCTCAGCATAAATCTTGGAACAAAGATTTCAGCAACTCTGAGAAGGGTTCTCCCAAGTCAGTGAGAAGAGCCCTGAGTCCTGCCCAAAAGAGAAGGACACCCAGAACTACAACTACCACAAATTCATCTGATAATGGAATACGAGATACAGTGCGAGGAGCTGAGGAAAAGCCAAGAGGAGCCACATACAGCTCTGTGAATACAACTTCTAGTGATACCAAGAAGGTGTCCGTCCTTAGTCGATACCCTCCAGCAGCTAATGACCAGAAGCCACTAAGGACAGCTCACAAGCATACGGATGACATCAAGAAGAGCAGAGAAAAGTTCTCAAAACTGTACGTAGGTAGTGACAGTGAATCTAACAGCTCTGATGTCGTGCCTGACAGTACCTCCAGTACCATGAACAGCATCTCTGCTCTAGAGAAGGAAACGGTGCCTGTGTCCGAGCAGGAATCAACAGACCAGATTCAGGAATCTGTATCTTCTTCTATTTCTACTATATCCAAAGCCAATGGCTCATACACAGCCTGCAAATCTCACATCAATCCCTTGCTGCCCAATGACCACGGGTCAGAGGGTCATTCTTCTGCCTCAGAAACAGAATCTACTGGATCAAGGCCATCTGAGCTGGACCCTACAGCTGAAGCAGCTGAGGCAACTAGCACAGCTGTAAGCAGTAGGACTGTAACCTCCAGGTATTCTAGATACCCTCAAGTCCAGGACTCTCATTCAGAGGGTTCCTCCTCCAGGAGCTCTTTTGATGAGGAGCTGCACAGCCGGTCACAGGGAGCTGAGGGAGGTCACCAGGGATCCATGCATACTCCAGCAGGGATTGAAATCCAACGAGTATGCAGTCCTAGAGAGGCACTGAGGTCAAGAGCTGTGATCAAGCCTGCTATTGTGGAAATTGACAGAAAGGAAGTAATGATTTCAGAACCCTTGCCTACAAATGGGAAACCCAAGATCTCGACCAAACCAATAGTGACTACTACTAATAAAATCACCAGTAGTATAACCATCTACCCAAATGATCCAAGCTCTTCCAGAACCAGCAGTCGCAGCAGCAGTGTGTCCAGTGAACCTGCACCTATTAAAGGACGCCACACATCTACCAGTAACATCGTTATAGGTACGTGTCAACAATTTAGAATGATCTAGTTAAACTTATACTGCATTTTTCAGGACAGGATCTAGATACTAATTCTAAATAGTACAGTAAAGACAACATTTTTATTTGTTGTCACGTGAAACCTTCTAATTAGTGCTCACAACTTGCAGCACTCACAAAACTGTAGCACACCTTTTGGACAGGCTGTTAGGGTAATTAAACCTGCTACAAGCCCCATTATTATATGTCCAGAAAGTGGTGCATGGTGAACACCTATCAGTCATCAGCATCTGCTTCCCCAACATTAAACCTCAGTAAAGGTTTTTTTGTAGCAGTCTGTAAATGTGCTTTTGTCTTCTATAGGATTGGGTGTTTTAATGTAATTAACCCCTAGTCATGTTGGCGGCAGAACCATCTGTCTCTCTGCAGAATGAAATTGTGTTCCCTGAGATGATCATCTTTATTCAGTTCAACTCAGAAAATCCCAACAATCCCCCCCACCCCCTGAGCCTTGTGGCTCAGGGATAGGCAGCCACCTGCCTTGACTGGTTACAGATGAGGGGAAAGAAAAGAGAGCCTAGTGACATGGTAATATTTGCTAACAAGCATTAAGCACAAACTTAAGCTGATAGGATGTTATTTGTTTTTGTCCTGAGCCAAACTGTTGGACCGAGATTAATTTTGCACCCCCCAAAAACTGATATTTTAAAGCACATGTCAACTTACTGTCAACTTGTTGCATCTGTATAAATGTATCATTTTATATATATTGCCAGGCCCAAACACTGATCATCATGGCAGTATTTCCGTCCCATATGAGATCTCCATACCCAAGAGTGAGATCACTTTGCGGCCATGCCAGGACCAGGACTGTGGGCCACACAGCCACAGTGATTCATCATCAAGGTCTAAACTCCACAACTCTTCCAGGGTGGAGACCACCACCAGCCACCTGTGCTGCCAGCGCAGCAACTTTAGCCTCCAGTCCCCGGACGTCACTTCTTCAGACTTCAACGACACAGAATCAGGATTTGAGAGCAGCAGCAGCACGACCACCGTCACCAGCTGGAGAAGCCAACGGCAAAGCCAACCGTCACACGAAGACAGTTTGCCAGATATGAAGAATGTGACCGTGAGAAGCCCCTGGAGGAACAAAAGCGCCATGTCTGTGGACGAGGGAAGTCGAGGAAGGAGTACGAGAGCAATGACAGATGGCGGGTCTGAAGATGAAACCGAAACTGCAACAACGTGGAGGGCTTACAGGGCAACCACCTTTGACACAGAGGACTCTGTAAACAGTGGAAACGGAGGCGGCGGAAATGCTGCAGCACAGAAGGGAGCCAAGCCGTCCCCTGCTGAGGTGGGGAAAGTTAATAAGTGTATATCAAAGTAATTTCACACACAAAGGAAAAAAATAATAGAGGGAATTTTCTCTTTGTCCCAGGTGTACATGCGTAAGATCTCTCAGTCTCCCCCTATGGAAACAGGAGGGTTGGGAAGGGCCATACCCCATGCACCCGTTACCTCTCAGTCCTGGAGCCGATCATATTCACAGCAGCCACCGGTAAGGAAAACTGACTTCAGGTTGTTAACACTTTCCTGTAGTAGATTCAGTTTTATAGGCTTTTGTTTTTATCAGATATGATATAAAACACGTGGCTATTGGATGCAACTTTATTTTCATTTTTGTTCTGCTTTGAAATATGCTTAATGTTCCTTGAGTCTGTTTTCTTGGTACATTTCTCAAGCATTTGTAAATTTAAAAAAATGAATTGGTGATACTCAATAAAGTTGGTATTGCGCTTAGAGTATTGTTCTCTGCAAATAGTTTTAGCATGAAGATAAAGACTCCACACAAAGTGCAGCTGCAGGCCTTAGCTCCTGGTGTGTCCACTTTGCATTAGAGCTCAGCTGGTATTTTTCCCTGACGCCAGGCTCCGTGACTTCAAGCTTAGCACAGCAGTTCTGCAGGCCCCACTCCTGCTGCCCCAGTAAGCACAAAGAGAAAAGGGTGGGACAGAAAGTAGTAAGGATGGAAATGAAAAAGACCTCAACAGGGGGAAAAGTAGGTTAGAAAAACCTCAAGGAGAAGAAAATAGCTTTCTCCTATGTGAATGTTCTACCACATCAGTGAGAGACTCAGTTTGCTATTCTGGAAGACACCATGTAATAAGCAAAGGTGTCTGTTAAGGTCTGCGACTTTATTTTATGACTTTGTTTTGTACATAGTATGTTGTCACTGTTTATAAGAGCTTAATTTAAAAAATTTCAATTTAGGTGTGGCAGACTTTTCCACTGTTAGCACAATGTAATATGTGAGGCTATGTGGGCCATTGTGATTATATTGTGATATCATGTATGTGAGATCATAAAAAATGGAGTGTGAATATTTCACATGTATTTTGTATGTAGTGATGCTGCGATTTATAAATACATCGTCATGGATCGCTGTCATGCATGTTCAGTAACGTGTCAGGGGAAATCTGGGGTTTTGGGTCTTTCAGTACAGCTAACATGGCCTTGGAGCTATAATTGCCTGCAGGACTCCTCCCTAGTCATTATCATCAATGGGCTTAATGAAATCTACCCAACACTGAGCCCCAACCCCCAAATGCCCCCTTTCATCACTGATATTTAGCAGACTGGTAGAAAAAGTGTGAAGGGCCTTGCTCTTTTTCTTTATCATAAAACCCTGGCATTAACAAAATAACCTTGAGTTTTGTTTTTTTTTTTTAATGCTCCCATTATGCAGTGCCCACTCAGTGCCACTCGGCCTCGACCTTAGCTCTGCAATTTCACAACCACAACTACTTAAGATAAGCCTCCTGTCCCACATCACTGATGCTTTGTGGTCCGGGAACCCGGAACCATCGAACAAGTCCTGTCTTCGTTGTTTAAGATCGGCTGTGAACTGTTAAACCACCGTCCCCCTGTTCATTTTTTTGTCACTCGTGCACTTTTTAATTTTATTGTAGGAATTTCCCAAATCCACTGTGCGGTAGAACCTTGTTCATCATGACATTTCATGCATGAACTGGTCACTCGATTTGGATAGCAATTATGTGCAGAAATTACCCCAGTGCAATAAAAAATAAGTTTCTTCAAAAACAAAACTGGGCTTTGATGCGTGTCTTGGAGCAAAGCCGATCATCTTTGGTTTGGATTTGTAGAATATTTCAGCGGTCTGAACTGCGTCCGTTCCCAAGAGGCTTGGATAAATACAGCTGTACTTAGGACAGTGGAAGGTTGGGATTAGTCTGTGTTTGCAGTGTCAGGGGTTGATAAAAGAGGGTTGTGTTATTACAAGGTTGCAGACGGAGCCGCTCTCAACATCATTAACTGACACCCCATCAGTTGTTATTCAGCTGGGTGGGCATCTGTGTTCCTCTTGATTCATCAACGTTTGTTTTTGTTTGACATGTTTGCTCCTTGTAAAATTGTCTTTGAACCTTAAAATGATGAATGAAGAACATTTAAAATAAATCTAGTTTTTCTTCTAGAGATTTAAACATCAGATTGTTGTGACTATCTTTCATGCCCTGGTGATGGAAGGAGAGCAGACTGAAAATCAGCTTTCTGTGGACCAGTGAGGACATATTGGTCGATAGGCATTAAGGAGGAGAAAACACTCCCAATTCCTATAAGTACCCTCAGCACCCTGGGCAGATTGATAGCTTATTGATTAGCTTTCACTTTTGAACCTCATGTATAAATTATCTAGAGGTTATTTATAATAGAGACAGACAGACATCTTTTCCTCCAGTGAAAGGTCATGGTCATATCTAGTTTATCTGAACCAACACTTTAGCAGCGTGACTAAACTATCAACTGCTTTGGCTTGTAGTGATGGCATTTATCGAGACTCATTCAATCTTTTATCCTTTTAGAGCTTCTACGATGTTCAAATTTGTGCAGTGGCATCAGTTACCCTTTGTACTACAAGTATGAGCAGATGGCTTGATGGTTAGCATTGCTGCTAACAATAAGCATGCTAGCAAGGAAAGCTGAGTCAAGTCTGTCCCGTATTCAGTAAGTGAAAATAAAATAAACAATAAAAGGTGAATCAAATGGACCATTACGGCAAGGCTGGGATGGTCAATTTGGTAAAGTAAATCTGTTGGGCATCTTTCTTTGCCTTTAGACAACAATTCTGATGGCAAAAGAGCCAAACGGGACAGGCAAAAAAAAAGAAAAAGAAAAAGAAAAAGTTCTTTACCAATTTTAGTTAGTGCAAGAGAGTTTCCACCACCGTGCAGACTTTGACGTCGTCCATTTTGATGTGGCGAGCAATCAGCAGCCGTTGAATGGATGGAATGAAACGAGGGGTGAGGAGTCTTTTTCTGATGCTGTAATAATTTTCAGCGTAAAAGTCATCAGCCACCACTTCAAAACCTTGTACTCCCTCTTCGTCCACCCTCCGCCCGCGAACTTGTGCCGAGACTGCCGGTGCATTTTCCGCAGTCTGCGTCTCCCTCTTTGCTCATAAGAAAGAAGTTTCTATGAAGATTTAAGCTTTGTCAATTGCTAATTAGGACACAAGTTCTTGTTTTAAGTTTAGTTCGGGCATAGAGGGAACACCTTAGTTCTTAGAATTTTAGTAATTTAGTAATGATGTATGTCTTGATGTTTTTTGAAAAATAAAGTTTTGTTCATGGTTTCTCATCTATGTGGTGTTCCACATTTGACAGTCGGTCCTGCATGCTGCACAACAACATCCAATATTAAGAGAAGAAAAAAAAAAAAAAAAAAAGCAAGGAAAGCTGTGTGTGTGCCACAGCTCCACAACACACGTTCACACATACACAGCCGCTTGCATTGCATTCCAAGCACACTTGATTTGAATTGCCTAACAGGCCGGCATTTAAATAGGGGTTGCTTGTTTTCTGTGGCAGTCACTCCACACCTTAGACTGCAAGAGCAGAATGTCTTTGTAGTACTTCCATCCCATTGTAGCAGTAGGAAACTTCAGCCTGCACTCGAATGAGCTGTGAATTTACGTTTGGCCAAGGAGCGAGGCACCAGAACATATTATACTGGCAGTAAAGTGTGGAGTCAAGAGTTGATCCACTGTTAACTGTCCTCCTGATTTTTAAAATCATTACCAGTGAGATTGTCGGAAGTTCCACCTCTTGTGAAACAAGTCATCAGCAAACAAGAAACCACAAACAGAAAAAGCTGATCTGGAAGAACTCGAATGCACTATTGTATTTATTTCACAAATCTGTTGGCCATAAGTTCATCAAAGAGCAAAATTCATCCTCAGACACACTTAGTCATATTTCAGTATTTTGGCCAAGATGCTCCTTCAGTTGGAAGCGCGGAGAGAAGCCATTCTCATGTCAGTGCCCCAGATAAAAGCTGAAGCAGGTTAAACAGCTATGCTGGCTTTGTTAAAAGGACATTCCTGGCCAGTTCTCCCTTGAAAATTTGATTAAATCTCGAGGGATTTACTGGGTGGAAAAAGGTGAAATAAATAAATAATCCTGAAAACGTAAAACTCACAAAAATACTGCAACATTTCCTGGTTTAGTCTGTACAAAAAGTGTAATTTGATGTGGACAAAGACTCCAGAAAAACCTGTTTCAACCTTTTTTTTTTTTTTTTTTTGTTAGTCTGGCTTCATATTTTTCATAGATATGTGAAACTTTAGACTATTTCTCAAAAGTCAAACTAATTTTCTTAATATCTTAGAGTATGTGGCTTGTTCATTTGACATATAAAAGCTGGTCAAAGAGCAGCACTTTTGTGCAATGTGTGTGTATTTGGGGGGTTTTGTTGCAGGTTTTATTTAACCAAGCATTATTTTAATTCCACTGCCATGTGTTGTACGGTACAAACCTCCCGTTGGGTGTAGGAGGAACTCTACATCCATTTCGAGGAAAGTTCGTGAAAACTCCCAGTCTTGGAGCATTAACTTACCATAGAAGGAGAATATGCCACTTGACGGTTTCCTCCCACAGTGACTGAAGCAGGAAGTGACCACACTGAGCACACCCACTTTGGCAGCCTTCACTGGTGACTGATTTCCTGTCTCCCCCAGGAGACTGTGAAAGGCAGACCAGCAGGGCTCCATTAAAGCCAATTAGCAAGAATGCTTTCTAAAACTGCACCAGAAGCCAACTCCAGCCCACCAAATGTCACTAATTATGGTGCTTTTTTAAAAACTGAAATTACAGGAGTGGGGTGCTGTTTCTGTGTGCTTTAAGAACTGCATCGTCATCCAACTCTCGCTTTCTTAGAGAAGGGTTACTGAGGTTATGAGAGAGGACGTGCCATTGTATCCACCACAAACTAGAAACTTGGGGTTTGTTTTCTAGTGAGCCCGCCAAATTATAAATCTCTCAGCTTGGGGTATGTTTGGGGTTTTTGGTTGGGGATTTTTCCCCTGGCAGAAATCCACATGGCAGACTTTACTTGTCGCACACCAGTTAACATTAACGGCATGTAGTCAATGCCCGCATAAGACAAAGGTCCGAGCAAGGCCCCACAAAATGCCCAGAGCTCCTATAGACAAACTCCAGAGTTTGGCATTAAATTTCAGCAAAGAAATCCAAATTATTCCTCTTAAACTTGGAAAAGCGCTTATTTCGGATGCCAGTTAATACAACAGCCAGTTTTTAAATGTAATTTCTTTCTTCCAGGCTTCTGATAACTTGGACCCCAGTCCAAACCCGAGTCACAGCCCAGCCTCTTGGAGACGACAGATACCCAGTAGTGATCTGGGGACCTCTTACGATCGGATAAGCAGGACACCTGGAGCCTCTAGAGGAGGGGAGCCCTGGTCCAGTCGGGGGCAAGGCTTAGGAGCCAGAGCTGAGGGGAGGAGCGGAGCAGGAGGCAGACCGTGGAGCCAGCGTCAGTCAGAGCAACATTAGACCAAGTGAGGAGCAGGATTGAAGCAAGTGGGGCAGGTAGGAGGTGGCTGGATTTTCTTTTCTTTTAACTCCTGATAGTTAATTAAAATATACAATTATTAATTACCCCTTTTGGAACAGCGTCTCATCTATAAAGGGGCTTTCTCCTTCTATTTATATATTATCGTCATAGCGACAGTGATGAAATCTTTGCACAAGGCAGTTTACAAACTGTGCTGCAGCAAAATTCTCAAGTTTAAATATGCTTTTTTTGGTGACTTCCTCTGGAAAGACCAGCATAATTAGGGATAAATTATGGAAAATTGAGAGAAAAGCTCACTTTGAACCCGGATAAGCATACAGTAACTTCATTTAGGATTGGAGACCTCATTCCTCCATCATACTAATGATATTCACATTTTACATGTACAGCTGATTTGCCGTAAAAGACTAAAAGACTGGAAATTAAAAATTGTGATTTAAATTGGAAGTGTACCAATGAGCTCGGTCTCAATATTTTTCCCCAATAATTGCTTGCAAATTATCTTGTTCTTTCTGGCAAACTTTCCACGAAATTATAAGGAAATTACAGACCAGTCATGTTTCTAACAAAGATGAATAGTTACGATAACATTTTTTTAAAAATGAAGGATTAAATGTGTCTCTTTTCTATTCATTTTTTCCCCTCCCATAACAGCACTCCATTAAGCTCTCAACTGCAAAATAAGGGCCAAGCGCTAGTTTCCCATCAAATGACGGCTACATAGATCACCACCACCTCCAGCAGACAACAGTTTTGCAGCCACACTGAACAACAAACCACCGACCTGATGATGAGTGTACGCTGAGACATGGACGCTTCTTCCTATTCAAAACTGTTCCAGAAAAAGCCGTGCATGGAAGGTCAGCGCCTGTACAGTGTTTTTGGAGGTTTCCTCACCGGCCAGTGTATTATCTTCTGCTTCTTCTGTTGGATGTATTATAGTGTAATCCTGAAACTTGACAAGGGAGAGGCTGGCACGCTGCGCAGGGCTGGAGATTTTCCTGTGCGCCAGAGTTGGAGGAAAATAGACTCAAGAGAGTTTGTTACAGTAACCTCAGAGTAGCTGGAAATGTCACTTGTGCTTCAGAACTTCAACTTTTCTTCATCACTGAAAAGACGAACCCGATCCTCAGTCAACAGCAGCGCATCTTTCTCTCTCACAGGGCTGGATTTTCCCGTAGGATTCTCTATAAAACCAAACGATCGCTACTTTAAATGTGACCAAAAACAGGAAGCGAATTCCCCTCGGTTTTGTTTCAGACTCGTTTTTCCTTCTGAAAACCTTCATCCAATCCCATCCCGTCCCCCCTTCACCAAACACAAGCCATGCAAACGTATCCACAAAACAAGAAGCAAACACATCCACATTTTTAACGTTCGGTTTAATTTCAGCCCATATCCCGACTTTCCAGCACGCGGTAACCTCAAACTGGATTTAATTTGAGGTCTTAGATGCTGAATGAAGATTTGCATGTTTCTAAGTAATAAATGAAGAACACTTGAAAGATTGTGACTCAGCATGCTTAAAGGGTTGCCGGTTGGCTGGATTTTTAGGTGCACGCACACACACACACACAAATACAAATACAGACGTACACACAGACACATTTTTCTTTTTTCTTTTGTCTTCACAGGCCAGGACCTTGTTTATGTTTTTCTGTTATTTTGATTCTTTTGTAATTCGCTTCCTGTTCTGCATCATCCTTTCGCTTTCTTCTCAACCGTGTCATTTGAAAAAAGAAAGTGGACTGCACGCAATGAAATGGAATGCACATGCAAGAAGAAAAAATAAATAAATAAAAAACAAGAGGATGGGGGGTGGCATTGTTTATAACCTCAAACCATGACACAGTTTCCATGGTTCAGTATTTTACAGCTGTTGCAACTGTCCTCATCCATGTGTTTTGAAAGAGCCATAGCAAAAATGGAGTTTCTGTTTGAACTGAACTTTGGACTTTCGATTACCAGCAACCATGGCCTGGCAGGGTGGGACATTTTTTAGTGATGCCATAAGTAATGTGTACACACCAGTCATAGGAACGACCCAAGGGCGTTGGACTTCTAACCAGGAAGTGACAGTCCTGCTTGTACGTGACTTGGTTCGCCGTGCGAATCGTGCTAGTGTCTCTCTTTCTTATTTCTATAGAGGTGTATTATTTTGTTACGACGATAAACAACACCTGGTGGGTTGGTATGTTGGAGCAATCACTCATTGCCAGGGGCCACTACGGCGGAGACTGTGCAGTAGAATTCAATTTAGCCACCGGCCAGTAATAAAATGAGGTGTTTTTTTTTTGTTTGGTTTTTTGCTGAGGTCATCAGAAACCCTGCTGACGTATTCAAGTTTCTCCATAAAGTCTATCAACAGGCACCGGCAGGATCTTGAGACCGTTGCAGAAGATTGACTGCAGAATGACAGGCTATGTAAACTTTTAATCCTAGAACAAAATTTATGAATGTTGCTCAGGAGGAATGCAGCTGAGAATGACCAATTGCTCGATGGCTTAATGCTCCGATCCAACACGACTGCATTCTTTGTCTCTCGCATCTGTTAAACTGTAGACGAGGGGGGGGAAAGAGAGAAAAACAGAACCATAACTGTGACAACTCTGGACCAAGTTCTGGATCTGTGAAAGAACTTGGGACTTTTTAAAAGCCTGCTCTCCATCTGGCTCCTCTGCTGTTGTGGATTTTAATGCTGTGTTGTCGGACCCTGCTGGGGATGATCTGGTTCACTTATTTTTTTTGTTTGTTTGTTTTTTTTTTTTTTGGTCTCCTGTATTCTACCAGCCACCATCAAGCTGTAATATTTATTAGTCTCCACATATGTGCAGGTTCTTTTATTGTGAAAAGATCTGCCTAATGGCAGGACCTCTGTCTGTTGCCACTTTGTCACTTTACAGTTTATGCAAGCAGGAGATTATATGCAATTAAACTGTCCCCCCCACCCCCACTGCAATATCTGTAACCATTTCAGCCGTCATCGTGTACAAAAAGAGGTGATGACTGTGTAAGTGAGAAGTTTGCTAGGTTAAAACTAAAAGTTTACCTTTAGGAGTGCACATTTTCACCAGTCTGTCTTTCCATTATGTTTACCTTCTTGCAGTAATATCTACAGCATGTTCGTCTGTGCCTTGAGGTGCGGTATAAGAGGTAAACTGTCCCAACAAATTCAGACCATCGCACAATTTCCTTACACTTGCAGTAAACATAAATAACATGCAATACAAACATGTAAGGTTTTGATTTGTTCCGTTTGCATTTAATTGCATTTTTCTTTTATTTGAGAATAGTTTTGGTTGACATTGTAAAATTATTTTTAGGGGAAATCCTCCCTGAAACTGTTAAAGGACACGAGTCACGCCGCTGTGTGGATTTGACTGTCAGAGTCACAGGGTGCAGCTCCGCCTCTGAAAGGCTTGCTTTGTGACTAGCCGCCTCCGCCGGCTTTATGATGGCGCAAAAACGGACCAGACGCACTGTTTAGAGCTCTCAGTGCACAAGCCAAGACATGATGATCATGTAGTCCTCCTGTGCTCCCTCTGTTATTCTTCTACTTCTCATTTACCAAGAGAGAATGCCCTCTCGTCCCCAGTCTCTCATCTTTTCGACCAATTTTAACTTTCCTTTTAGGATTTTGCTAAAAATCAAGTGTCCCTTCCTCCTCCCTCTGTTTCTCTGTATTTTCCTTAGATTCTCACTTCCTAAAAGGAAAACCTTTTCCCTAAACAGCAGTGATGTGTGCTACTGGTGCAGAGGCTCGTTTTATTGAAGGCCATAGGCCTGTCACCAGAAAATGATGGGCAGTTCCCTGAGTAGCTGAAAGGTGAAAGGTCAGGTCTGGGTCTAATCCTGTCTCTACATCTTGATTTCAGGGCTTCTAAATACAGGAGCGTCAAAAATGGCCAGCTTGGCAGTGACGTGCACATGATGATAATTAAAACATCCAGGGGGGGGTATCGAGTTTCAGTTTCTCCCACATATACACGTGCTCTTCTCTTAGTGCGTTTGTTGCTGTTGTTGATATGTCAGCGAGGGTTCTCATTTAAAGCTCAAGTGGCGTCTGCAGAGCCCTGAGTTGGCTGGAGGGCGTTTGTGGGTCAGGATGGTGATGCAAGCACCTGAGCCACAGCCCATTATCCTGCCTCGTGGGCCATAAAGTTCTTGTTACTGTTTCCCTCCAATCCAACGTGATGCTCCACCACCGATCCCTAAGCAGCACCACTGTGAAGCATTTCTCCATCTGTGAGTTGTTTCTTTTGAATCTTTCTCGTCCTTTCTTTCCCTAAAGAGTGTTTGAGTTCGGGGTGGGGGTGTTCCAGCTGTCAGAAACTGTAGGTTTTACGATGCGTGGCAGGTTTCTCCTCCTCAAGGTCGGGTTCAAAGCAAGCCGGGCTGGGTAAAGGCCAAAGTTGAAACTATGCGATCCACCTTTCTTCCTTCTAAGGCCCCAATGTTCCCAAACGCTACTGCTAAACCTGATCGAACATCCACTCCATCCAGTGAGACTCAGCTGGACTGTCCCAGCATGAAGACCACCCGTGGCATCTGTGTGCGCTTATGTGATTGTGCAAAATGCAACTGCTCACAGGCGACAGGTCTTACTCAATGCTTCGGTGAAAGTTGGTGCAGTGTTAATATGGTGGAATGTACTAATTGGTTTTTGGGGGAGCTGCAGTGATAATTTCACAGGTTTTAAGGATTCCGGGGCTGTTTTCTTTTCCTGATGTCTCCTCTGATTTGTGATTGATGGTTGAATGTGGACTGAATTACAGCAATGGTGTAATAGCTGCTGTTTAAAAACAAAAAGAGGCTGCTTCTGCTTTCCTGCTAGGATACCAGCTAAAGAGTTAAGAGAAATCGTCTGAAGATGTGTTGGTATATCTATAAACATCCGTTATTTTGTTTTTCCTTTTATAAAAGTAGACTAGAATGTACTTAGTGGAGATTGGAGGAATGTTAGCAGGCCCTTGTCCTCAAATGCCTCCATTGTGAAGCCAGGGTTATGGTGTCATTGGGGTGTCACAGGCTGTAATCTGCACTTAACCAGCACTTAAACAACTAATGCCCCCTTCAAGTCCCCCATTGTTAAAACGTTTTCTCTTCTGTGCCCCCAAAATTGTCCGTAGCTGTTTGCTGAATGTACCACAGCTGGTTATGTAGGGTTTATTATCTGTTTCTTTTCAAGAATCATCTCAGCAGGTAAAGGAAATTGGCATGCACTCAGTGAAAAATCATGTTTGCGTCTCAGCCTTTTAACAATGTGCCAAAATCATTCCACAGTATTTACAGTTTACAGAGATGGTGCAAAAGTTTCCCCAGGAGGACACGGTGTCTCTTAAGGTTCTGAAATAAAGGGGAAATATAAGTGAGGTTTGTCTTTTCTCTGTCATCTCTCTTCTTATGTATTTTTTTTCTCTTTGTTAAACAAAAGATGTCTTATTTTGGAATCTATATTGGATAGATTTTATTTAAGGAAAAACTAATTTTGTAAAGTGGGCCTTATTACTGAAATATATAAAGTATTTGTCCATCTTGACTTAAAGACTTTTTTGTTTTTCGAGGTAATGTATCTCCTTTTTCTTTGTCACACTCCTGGAGAGTTCTTCTTCATGTATTTTGTGCTTGGTAGTTTTAATGCAAGACGTTTCTCACAACTTGGAGACATGATGACGCACCGTGGATGAGGAAAAAGAGAAAGAGAGAAGCCAGCGTCGAGCGATGGTCTTTGAAGAGTGAGAGTCACGTGCGTTTTATCAGAGCTGAGCAGGTCTCCGATGTTGAGCGGTTCAACACGTGTCGACCCCTTTTCTCTTTTTTGGTTTCGTGTTTTCTTTTTAAATCGGGGACCATTCACTGCTCCAGCCTCTCGCTCATAAATTCAGGGTTTGTACATCTTCTGTGCTGTATGTTTGAAAGTGCTGCCAAAGAAAGAAGGGTGCAGGTCCCCAGACATGTGTATATATTGAAAACACACAATCTTAACAGGAACAATCGGATAACAAATTAAAATAATACATTTTTGTTTAACTGGATGTTCTCTCTCTCTTAACGCTGATTCATCCACATCTAAGAATTTCTGAACTGTACAAATGAGGCGTTTATTTGTTTGTTTATTTGGGTTTTATTAATAGATGAGTGTATATAAATGTGTGTGCAGAACAAGGAGACTGACAGACAGAGGTGTCAAACACAGACGTATATGTAATTAAAATCAGATCAAAATTGTTTTATGATTGATTACTGCTTCTCTGTGTCAGCAATGCCAGGCGTACTGTGTGGGGAGGCTTTTTTTTTTTCTTTTCAATTTAAACTTAATACATTGTGCATGTTTTAACCTTTCTGTGGCTGGCGCACTCTGCATGTAGGTCTCTTGAAGCTGTACAGCAGACCATATGTATTCCAATAAAAATAAAAACCGACCTGTTTGTAAAGCGTCTCCGTGTTGGAACCTGTGTAAAAATGCAAACGTGTATGTTAATCTCGTTTTATGTTCTTTGTCCAACAAGCTCAGCAAGTTTTGATTTCATAGCGGTACACCCATTTTGTGCGTGCGTGGTGCGCTTGTGTGTGTGTGTGTGTGCGTGTGCAAGAGAGAATCCTGGTTTAAACGGAGTGGAGAGAACCGCACCTGATGGTATGCAAAATGAGCAGGGAGACAAATGAGGCAAAATTGGTCAGGTACAAAGGGGAGGGAAACCGCAGGCTGCTGTGGAATGCAAAGTCAGCACACACATCTTTCTCTTAAACAGCTACGCCTTGCTTTGTGAAAGCCAGCATTTCTTTTCCTGCAGCTGTAGGTTGCTTTGAAATAGCCCCGTCTTACTCAGTAAGTCACTCTTTTTATGATGATTACCATAAAAAGACCGAGTCTCAGTTATTTTGGAAATCATGGGTAACACTGGCTGAATCCTAGAGGAGTTGTAATTCCTATTCCTTTTCCAGCTTGAGCTGCATAGTGCCAGTTTTTTGCACCTCCAGAGTACAAGCCTCAACACGTTCAGTCGAGCTGCCAGGCTTTCAGGTGCAGGACTGAACTAAAGATGTCTCATATAATGTACCATAGACCAGGGATATCAAACTCCTTTTACATCACAGGATACATACAGCCCACTTCAGATGAATGAAATTCCCATTTCTGTCAATGTAAAGAAGTGTGACTACACATTTAATCCCTGCATAAGAATATATGTTAGCAAAAGAAAAAAAAAAGTGATTTCAACAATCATCTCAGTTTTTCTACCTGACAATGATATGCTGCTGTATTAAAGAATTAATATAATATATATAATAATAATAATAATAATAAAATTCAATAAAAAATACACTTTTATAGTAGATAGTGAAAACTGGAGTTTTTCTCTCTTATAATTGCTTATTTATTCATTATGCTCATTGGTGTAGTATGAATGTGTATGGGGCATCCCTTTAATCAGGAGGAAAAGCTGTGAAAGTTTATGAAAGTGCAGTTAAGTTCCAAATTTATGCCCTCCTTCACATTTTCCAAAGCCATCGAGTGTGCGGGGCCATTTCTGGCCCCCTGGCCTTATGTTTGACATCCCATAAATTTGTATAGATGGTGATTATGTAATATTGCTTTAAGGTTCAATCGTTCCATCAGCCACATCATTGGGTTTAGTTGCTTATTAATGCAAACATCAGCTGACATGGTAGCATCACATGACACAGGAGGGTTGTTAAACATCTTTGAGCTGATGGGAAAGCAACAGTAACTCTACAGACACTCGTTACAACAAGGGCATGCAGAGGACCACACTGGTTACTATTCCTGTCAGCTAACAATAAAAAACTGAGGTTACAGTTTACATGGAAGAACAGATGATAGGATCGGAATCTGCCCTACCAGCTCTGACCAGAGTGCACACATCTTCTGATGACTGCTTCCAACACGATAATGTACCATGAAGGTGTTGAGTTCACTGTACTCCGATGCACCTTTGGGATGTGGTGACTGTGCATCCAGTAAATCAAAAAGGGGGACCAGTTAAGTACTGGTGAGATGTACCTTACGTGTCCAATGAGTAGGTGTTAATTGTGAAGATATTTTAAAATGTTTGACATGTCACAGTTGAAAAAAATAGTAACAGTTGCTTATTTCCATTCAGTTTCATAGTCCTAGTGTTAAAGAGTCACTGCTATTGTCAGTCACACCTGTGGTTTTGCTTCTGCAATGTGAATAAAGAGACAAATAGTCACATCTAGCAAACCCGCAGGAATCAAACTCGTTGAAAGTCATGGGTTAACCTGCTGTTGTGGTTTTAATCTGCCCCACATTCAGATGGATGGGAGGTGGTGCCTGTTTGGACCCTGGTACTTCTGAGCCTCAGCTCTGATGGCTGACCTGAATTAGTGCTGTGAAGTCAGCCGTAGAAATGACTCAGTGGCACTCCAGGCGAGCGGAGGAGTGAAGCAGGATAGAGATCACACATTACAGCAGGTGTGAAAAGAAAACCGAGTGGGATGTTTACTGAGTGAACATGCAAAGGGTCAGAGGTCAATTGTGCAGAATTATATAAGTTTTAGAAGTGGCACTAGAGTGATTTTTATTTATTTATTTTTTGTACTTAATTTAGACAACCATGAGTGATGGGAAGATAATTCGTTGTACTGGTATTTAGTCATAAAAGTATACTAAAGGAGAGATGTGATGAACAGCACGTGGGAGGTTTTGTACCTGCATTAGCACACATTCCACCCAGCGGCTATGGAGCTGTAGTTACTTAAAGACTTTTATAATACTTTCTGCCTCTCTATAAACCAATCAGTTGATGTGGGCTACAGGCTATTATGAAAAATAACCTCACCAGTCAACAGTTACACACTGCTCTGAGTCTATGGTTTACCAGGGAGGTGAAAATATCTGAGTGCAGCAGTCCAAAACCCCAGCTCAAATTACTGTTGTTACATCAAACATCTCCTTTGGTCACGATAATAATAACCACAGCTCTGAGGAGGGGAAAAAAAGGCCCATGACGCTCAAGAGTGCATGGAAACAGAGGGGCACCGAGCCCTGAAACTTCAGAAAAAAACCTCATAGCTCAAGGCTGACCATTTTAATCTCCCCCTTCATTCATCAGATCCCCCACTATGTGGAGCTGCTGCCAGGGACCCTCATCTCTCTCTCAAAAACACAAACAGTACCACAGACCCTGGGAGGCGGCCAGACCTGCAATGAAGGAGGGTCACCGAAGGGTCAAAGCAGATGCAGCCATGTTACATGCAAATGAATGTAAAAGCACAATCACGACACAGTTGCAGGTAGTAGAAGCTCAAGAAAAGGGGGGGATGAATCCTGAAATCTGACAATCTACACATTTAAATCTAAGATTTCCCCCCCCAAAAAAAGAGTATTTAATATATGTCTTTTCTTCTTTTAATAAAAGAAACTGACAATACAAAAAAAGTGTTGATCACAATAAACAAAAAAGTTAATTCTTTGAATAGCTCTCTTTAACTTGTAATACAAGTCTTTTTCAATACACTTTCCAGCCTAAACAAATGAAATTTAACAGGCACACAGTTACAGTATATAGTAACATGTTAAGCTTTAAGACAACAAGACAAAAACAAAAGTCTTCTGGAGGAACAAAAGAACACATAAATAAGACATTCGGCTCTGATAGCTCCACATCGAATCACTCCAAGTACCGAAAGTAATTCCATGCAGGCAAATCTAAAACAACAACAACAAAAAAGATTTTTCCCCTCACGGTTCCCTAGCAACCCAGTCTATGTAGTAGGTCATATCCTATTCTGGTAGTAGTTTGTAGTTGTACTATCTGCATATTTTCACATTTTTCTGGAACCTCTTAAGAGCCAAACTATGTCTGAAGAAATGGTCTAAGGCAAAAGAATCTTAATTAAACGCATGTCCAGAAAACTCTAGAAGTCTCATTATTTTATTCTAATAGCAAAACTTATTGGGGGATTTAAAAAAAAAATTTCATGAGCCCCCTTTTATTTTATCCACTACTTTCTATCAATCTGACGGCATCCGCACATGTCTGGTCACTTTTCTGTAAAACTCTGTCATAGTCTCACTAGGTCTGAAAGATTATTATGATAGATCCTTACTGGGGAAGTGTCTCCTGCATCTTTGTGATTTTATCAGCTCAGTGGAGACTATCCCACAAAGAAATAGCATGTACATAATGACCCTGTACCTAACACCGTTTCTAATGCAATTGAATGAATTTCACAATTTCCAAATACAGAAGAGAAATTTCTGTCTGTGTGGACAGGCACAGACACAAATCACCATCACTCTGGTAGGTTTTGAATGAAGCTGTGAGGAACATTAAGGTTTGCCCTAAGTTTGAATGCCATCGTTATTTATCTATCCATGTCTAAAAGGGACTTTAGACCTTACAGAGCTTTGACCAAGAGATTTATCTAGAGTGTGAAGGGAGAATTCACAGCAGATGGGTGTCACCTGTCCTGCCTGCTGGATGCTATACCCAGACACCACCCCTCATCAAAACCAACATTTCCTGTAGTGAGAATGCATCCGTCCCTGCTGTGTGTGACTAGATGCTGTCCAGAGTTTGTGTGTAAAAAGACCAATCCAGAAATGTCACCAGTTTATGGGTTAAACCTTGTTTTGTTTTTACATTTTAATCACAAATTGTCTTAGTAGATCCAGTCCTGAGTAGGAAGGAACTCAAGAGAAGCTTTTCAAACGGTGGCGGTGGGCGGAGTTTGCTGAGGGTTGCTGGTGCCAGTGGGAGTGGCTTGTCTGGGAAGTGTGTACATGGCACCGAGGAACTGATCTGCGATGCGGCCGGCCTCTCGAAGACCACTGAGGAGTGCCCCGTGAACTGTAGCGGGATAGTTTCTGATGGTGTGCTCACCAGCGAAGAAGAGACGAGGGACAGGCTGCAAAAGAAAAAAAAAAAACGCTTTGAGATAAGCTTTAAAATGTTCCGCCGTTAGAGTTGGTTAAAAGTAGACGGGATTGGGAGGGTGGGGGTGGTAGTAAATTGTTGTGGCTCATCAGTCAACACATACATGCGACTTGTTCACATCAAATCAGCACACCAACATCAAAACAGCCCAAAAACATCTGTGCTGGGAATAAACCGCTCTGCTTTGGTTTGGTTGAATATTGTGGGCAACTTTTCCTCATTACTTTCTCGCTCTCACTCACACACACACACACACACTCCTGAATAATAAGCAGCCGTCTGCTGAGCACTTACCTGGGAGGCTCCTGGTATCGCTGGGCCAGGCGTGATGGGCTGCGCCATCAGGTCATAGTCATTGCCTGAAGAACCTGCTGCTACATATGAGTAGGATCCTCTCGCCCAGGGGTCGGCACGCCAGCGGGTGACCACAGTTTCCTTCGGCTGCCATGACAACACACAACAAAAACAGCACACGCTTTGTAAGAATTTTCCATGATGATATTAGAGGGACCTGTAAACAGCTGGATGGTGCACAGCTCCAACGCTGGCATGCATGCATGTGATTTTATCCCATTTGAAACCATAAGCAAATGATTTATAATGAAAGGTGGTTTGGATGCGACTCCCCCCCATTGCGGGCGCTTTCACATATGCTCGCTCTGTTAAGTTTTGCTGGTTATGGGGGTCAATTCAGGAATGAATTTGACATTCCACTTAAAGTATTGGAAAACTGAGAAAACCCAAATGTTTGAGCTTGAAAAAAGCCCCAACCACTACTTCACTGGAGGCTTCAAACATAATATTAAGATGTGTCTGATCAAAACTAGGGGACAGAACAAAAGACGACACACAAAAGGCTCTACCTGTGGCACAGCGCTACTTCCAAATATTCCTTTAAGGATGGCCAGGCAACGTCCGACTATAACGTCATCACTGATGTTCTCCATAATGCCAGCAGCCTCGCCAGCCATCAGAGCGAGCAGGATCGGGGCTAAAAGAAAGAGTCACAATTCGTTATTTAGACCAAAATATGGTTGGGGTTTTTTGGTTTGTTTTTAAAGAAACAAATTACTCATATGAACAGCTCTTAAGTAAACGTAAAAGCCCTTAAGAAAGTACTGAAGCAGTAATAGCATCAACGGCTAGAAATATGTGATGTGTACACCACCTTTGTAGAGGTTCCAGAAAAGGAATAGTTCGCCCCGACTTGCAGTGGTGGAGCCGACGTGACCGAACAGGTTAACGCTCGGATCCCAGAACACGCGGTCAAAACACAGCACCACCTTCAGAAACAGGGAGGGTGATAAATTAAGAACAGTCACCTAACAATCAGGCAGCTTATTTAAGACAAAACTCAATAATTTGTGAAGTACATCTAATGCTCAGCACATTGACAGCTCAGAATAGGTTGGGCCATGTGAATGGTAGAGCTCCTCCTGCTGGAGTAACTGCGCTAGTAGCAGCTCAGATTGCATAATAATGCAGTACTCTCCTCTGTGATGCAGCAGAATTAGAAAATAAAGTACTCTGCTGCGGATGATGCACGACAACAGAGGGAGTAGAGGAGCTGGTGGGGGTCAGGAGTGACGCAGAATGAGCACTCTGATCGGATTACTAACACGGGGCAAAAAGCATCTTTGGTGTGCACGCCATCCAGCTTTGTTCCACCTACACATACATGGCTCTCCTCTAGTCACCACTCATCATCTTCCAAACTAACACGAGGAATAGAACAACAATAGCATAGACATATATAGAGAAAATTGGAATCCTAGACTGATTTATGAAATTAAATAAATAAATAAATAAAAAACACAAAAGAAATCAGCTCACTACAGCAGAAGTCCAAGCTTAGCAATTTGAGCGCAGAATAACAAACCCCTCGGGACTACAATCAATAAATCCTGAATAATGATTTTGCTTTAAATGCAATATCCCTCCAGCAGCTGAAGGTCAGGTTTTCAGCATAATTATGCTGCAGCAAAAACAGAGGGTCATCTCCCTGAGAAACCAGCTCCTCAGTCCTGCTGAAAACACGCTACATGATTTAAAATAGCTTGAGCGCTGAAGCTGAACATGACAACATGTGTTAGGAGTCAAGCAAAAGTTGGGCACATCACATGTGTTACCCCACTGTGAATGAGTTTAAAATTAAAATCTTTGGACTCCAGCATAAAAATGCGACTCCGTTTTTATGAGTAGAACCTAAACAATGCAGAGTTTATCCTTTTCACTTTAACAAATGCTTATCCATATATTTAAATCCAACCTTGTTGAGGTTGCCGAAACCCATCCTCTGTATAGCTGATGTCTTCCACTCTGGCAGCGGGGGAACAAATTGGACTGCAGGGGGCTGCTGCTTCAGCACCCCGAGGGGTAGCGTGCACAGCACAGCGTCACACTTGTAGATGAATGTCTGAGTCGTGGAGCGAGTGTTCACAGCTATAACCTCACAGCCTGCAGAATCAACAAGAGTGCTCCTTAAACATTCTGCATTTATATGAACTGCAATACTGAGTTCCTTCAGTTCCACTTTTGCCAAATGACATAAGACACATACCAGATGCTGTATATCGGACCTGCCGCACCGCTGTGTTTAGTTTGATGTCCAGGCCCTCAGCCAAGGCCACAGGAACACACGAGTAACCATTTCTTACTGTTAAGTGGCTGCCAGTGAACTCAAAATCATCATCCTGTGGAAACATTAATTTAACATTTTATGTCAGCACAATAATAAACTTCCCCAAAAGTATTTCAAAGCAACAATAGCTTATTGAGCATATGAAAAAGCCAAGAACCTCGACTGTCTTCATTAAAACCAACCGCAGTCTTGCATTGCACAGTTAAGTCTTTTCAAAATGTGTTCGTGTACATACCTGATCCCAGTGTTTGAGAGAAAGGGTGGAGAGGGGTGTAGCGTTGGCAAACTCCAAGTTGGCAAAGTGCCAGTCTAGGATCTGCCGATCCCTGGATGACAGGTAAACATCACTGTGGGAAAGAAGGGGAAGGCAATGAGAAGTGAGGTACACTGACAGCTCACGCTAACTCAACTCAGGCTGCTCTTTCAAATGAAATTCTGAAAGAGTTGGGATGCTGTGTAAAATACAACTAAACACAAAAATATAACTAAAAACACAAACCCGTTATCTGATAAACTGATAACAGATAGAGCCCTTTCTACCACCGTGTCCGTTGATATTTGGTCTTGTCTCATGCGTGCAGAGACGTTTTGGAAACTGCTGAACCTTGTGGTGCTCATTTTTACTTTTCTAACTCTGCCTCTTTAAAAAGCTCTTTTTATACCCAGGTTACTGACGCGTCGCCAGGTAACCCAATTCATTTTCTTTTTAGTAACACTTACTTTTCCCGCCTTTTGTTGCCCTTTCTCTTATAAATACTGCTTCATAAAATGCAAATCAGTGTAATCACTTTTTATTTATGTCTTGGAAAGCGTCCCTTAATTTTTCGTGACTGGGTTTGTATTTTTAAAATATTTCTTTAAACACACAGTGTTGTTTATTTAACCAACAAATTTCACTCAATCCATATTTAGCAAATGATGCTTCAACATAATCAGTCCAGTATTTTTACTTGTGAAAGCCGCTGAAGATTTACATCAGTAATGACATCGCAGGTTAGTGTTGCAAACCCAACTGTGACTTTCATTAAAGGACCAAAAAACAATTGCTTAATAATAAATCACCACTGTAAACCTGGAAACAGGATTTACTTTGCCACTAAACACCAAAGTGGTACAAAGTACAGCCAACTCTGGGTATTTGTTCTAGCTCAGAACTCAAATGTAAAAACAACATCTCGGTGTTTAGAATCGTTTTTTTATAACCCCCCCCCCAAAAAATCCAAATCCTGTTGGGGTTCTTTGGGATGGAGGGTGGGGTCTTACCTGGGTGGATTTGCTTCCAGCTCTTGGAGTTTCTCTTCAAGTTTGACCTGCATCTCCACCAACTCATCATACTCCTACAAACAAACAGCACAGTCATGTAATGTAGATTTCATTCAGTGTCACAAGGGATCACAATCACAGTGTAGGAAACTTCTTATGCTTCCAGATACTGGGAATATTATCACAAATACATGATTTTTAAAAGTGTTTTTATAGTCTGGCCTCGATCACTATCTTAATAATTTTTTACTTCAGCTTGCATTTAGTATGCACTTCAGGACCCAAAATTAGCAATACACCAGTACTTCTGTCAAACAACAGACTTTTGGAGATTGAGTTTCACATGCATGTACATGTGTGTACACGGTACACACCCTGAGGGTTTCAGGTCATGCAGAAAGGACACGCAGCTTTGACAGAAAGAGCTGACTTAACCTGTTCAGTTCACCACAAGAGAAAAAACTAGGACAGTGCAAAGTCTGGTATTACCACGTAGCAGTCGAAGCTCCAGGCAAAGCTACATTAAGTCTTAAGGATCCCTCGCCTCTAAACTAGCTGACCTGAGGAAACACAAAAAGTGGCAAGACTACCACAGAATCTCTCAACAAAAAGAATTTCACTGGCTTTAAAATCTTGTTCTACAGTGCAGTCATAAAAGAATATAATGTGCATAAACACACACACACTCTCTTAAAAGCCAAGTCTGTCTTGCTAAAAGTGTATGTATACACATGTGCAGACAGAAAGACTGTAAGACAGTGATTCAAACCCTTGAAGTGGTCTCTCAGAGAGCGGATGGGTCGCAGACAAATCCAGTTCAGATACCAGCTGTGTTTAAACTAAATCTTCCCCTTTAAATACACACACAGCAGTAGTGGAGGTGATTTATCCTCACCAAAAATAAAACAGCGGCACTCACTCTAATATTACGTCCAACTGAGGCATTAAACCACTTAAACACAGCCTGTCTGGTTTACTTAGACAGCACAGCATTAAAATTCTGCGAGGCATCCACCCTGAACTAGTGGTCCATAAAATATCCCCTTCAGATGATAGTACTTCTTTAGCACTATAATACTCTTAAAATCACTTGTTAAATATTGAAAGTTCTTTCCTACACACTGTGGTGGGTCAACTTCCCGACCAATGAATGAACCTTATAATAAACCTAGAATGTCTAATACTGCCTCATAGTAGCTCAACCTACAGAAAATAAAAACAAAACACAGACACTATGTGACACTAACAAAAGTGTAGGATAGTGTAAGGAGTTGTAGCTATAATGCTCTTCTATGACACTGATTAGTGATTTTTGGATCATATCCAACCATCTATCCTCTTCCCCTTATCCCATGTGAAATACATTTGCTTTTGATCTGAAATAGTGTTAGACTGGCGATCTGTCCAGTGTCTATTTTCCATTTCTCAAAAAACAAACAAACATCGAACTTACTTTGCAGAGTGCGGTGAGGTCTCTGTGCTTGCTCTTCACCAGGAATTCAGCTGTGATATCTCTGGGGGGTTTTACTTCACTTGCTTCTTTATACTGCTGATGGAGCTCCTTAACACGTTCCTTAGTGGATACCATCTGAAAGGTGGAGAAAAGAGTTGAGGTAGGTAAGCAGAGCGAGGGGAAGAAAGTGGCAGCTAAGGAAATTGATAAAGTAATTTATGCTCACCTTATTAAGAAGATCCCTGAGCTCTTCCTGAGTCTTCACAATCTTCTTCCAGTGTTCTATCTGCTCATCTTTTACATGCTTCTCCTGCAGCCTACACACATACAGACACATTAGAGGTGTATTCAAGTACCTATAAGCATCTTTGATACTGATACCAGATTCTGTTACTCACTGTATGACCACCTCCAAAGCCTGACCCAGAGACACTGGTTTGTTATTGAGGAAGTTAAAGTCCAGCTGGTGGCTGAGGTAAGAGGTGGCCTCCAGCAGTCGGTTGAACTCTTGCTCCACCATCTCATCTTTTTCTTTTGGTACCTGGACACCCAAGCAATCGCATGAGGAGAATTTCTCATTGGTGGCATTTAAAAGACAGCATAATAAAAGTACAGGCACACGAGACATGGCACTAGTCAAATAAACAAAACTACACTTAACTCTTTTGATGTTTAGGAATAATGGAATCAATACTGACAAAAAAACTTTGATTCACTAATAAAAGTTATTCATGTCTCCTTAAAAAATACTTAGAAATATTACAGTATTTGATGCCTTGATAAACATGCAGAAAGAGATTTATGACATGTTTCAAAATCACAGAACACAGACAATGCAAGAAAAGAGTTAGATCTATGGCTAAGCATTAGTAGAACACATTACACATTATGATTGGGGTGAAACACATGAGGATGCTGTACATTTATCAAAGAATGGAGCTTTCTTTATTTGATTTGATTAATGCATTGAATATTTTTCACAGCCAGCCTCGTCTACTGCAATTTAGTAGAAATATAGCCAATGATATAACTAGATTTTCTGCATAGCATTGTTATTAAAATGAGCTAAAATATCGTGTTTGTAATGCGTTTTTTGCTAACCAAAGTTACTTTTTCACAAATTGAAACCAGAAACATTTAAACTGATTTCGTATCAACTCACTACTTTAAAAAAATAAAGGCTAAAAATGTTAAATATAGTGTTTTGTCATTTTTTATCCAAACACAAAAGTTAATGACACTTTGCTTATTTGCTGTTCTCTTTAACTACTACAGGGATTTAAAAAAAAAGTTACATGATGTGAAGCTCAAATGGATGAGCAGCAATATTTAGTTCTAAAATTGGTTAAAAAGGAAGTAAGAGAAATAGTATGCAAATAAACAGATACATACACTTGTGCACCGTTCACCCTTTAGTAGTTCACCAAAAAGATGAACATGGCAGGAGAGAGGGGAAGAGAGAGACAACATATTAAGTAAACATTTTCAAAGTCAAACGGTTTTGCACAAAAGTAAATCATGTACACTTAATTTGCCTTTTCCTGCAGGGGGGGAATTAGTTACATGTGATGTGACTGCTTCAAAAGATTTCAAAATAGAGCCTTGAAAAGGATCCTAAACATCCTACTAATGTTGCTGCAGTTTAATGGGCAGAACACAAACTAAAGGGGGAAAAAACAATTTAATGACATTAGGCTAGATCCGTTTCTAGGCTGTTCAGTTCCTAGAGGAACTAGAGCTGTTGTTGATCAGACGCAACAGTATGTAGTTAAAAACTCTACCACCATGTTTCGGTGAATCTTTGAAAGCCATAAAAGGGACAAGTACCAGCTAGGAATGCAAACACAGCACTTTAATGCCAAGAGTTCACCTTTTCTGCAAGCATCAAAAGAAAGAAAAGAAAATCCTAACAGAATGTTCTGGTTTACACATCTGTACATGTTAAAAGCAGACTCTGTGGCGCTTCCGACATTTATGCATGAATGTGTCTAAAAGCATGGCCATACCCTCGTTTAAGTTACAAGTGCAAACACACAATCAATTTCAACAAACTCAGAAACCACTGACTTGTTGTTGGACATAATAAAAAGACTCATTCAAACATTCAGAGTGAACCACCAGACCCACAATCAGGAACAGAAATCAAATAAATAAACCAGCATGGAGGTGGGTTTTGAGCAGTGGTTATCAAACTGTGGGGGATGATGGGGAACAGCCAGGTGAGAAAAAAAACATAATAAATTGACCCTGTGATGCACGGTGAAGCTACTTTGTGATTTGAACCCTTTTGTTAGTAACTGATAAAAATTATGGCTTCCCACGTGTTTGTTTTCACGAGACATTTGCCAACTTTAACCACATTTCCACATCAATTACTAAATGATTAAAGCTGCAAACGATTACAAAATCATCTCCTAGAGTTAGGTAACCCAACAGAAATCATGTGAAATGACCCCAAGAAAGGCATTCATTGAAAACATCTTCACAAGACCACTGAGCTGAAACAGAAAACACAGACTTTAACATGTCTACTGAACATTGTGTGGGTCTGGTCTGGAGCTATGGCAAACATAAGTTGTACATGGAGGTTATCTGTGTTATTAAATCAAATGGTTCACATAGTTCTGTTACCATCACTGGGAATGTTTAATGGGTGTGTCAGTATGAACAGCAGCATGGTTGAAGCAAGCAGACATATTTCACACATCAGCATGCATGCCTCTATTGCTGTTAGCCTATTGCCACATCGTGGTTTTGTAACAAAATTTGGATTTTTACAAAAAAAAAAAAAAAAACAAAAAAAAAAAAAACCAACAACAACAAACACACACAAAAAGTTTGTTATTAAAATTAAATCAAATATATATTTACAAATATCTTAGGAGCCCCACTGAGTTTTGCTGCAACAGGATAATAGACAAGAGGCACCTCAGTATTATTAAGATCATTCATTGTACTTACAGCCTGTCCATTGGCTTCATATAGTGGACACTTCTGTTTGATCTTGGCTAGCTCCATGTTAACCTGCTTACTGACAACTGCCATAGGATTTCCTCCTGAACAAGTGCACACACAGACCCAAAATACAATGACATTACACAGGCTGTTATCACCCTCTACAGGTTAATCAAAGTAAAACTAAACCAATATAAAAAAACTATAATTAAAAAATAGCTCTCTTAACACTGTGATCTCAGATCATGTGACACTAAAAATTATTTGCATCTTGAACACATGAACGCTTCTGAGTTTTGGAGTATTAGGAATTGTATACTAAAATATATACACCTCTACAGCACACAGATGCTAAACACTTACTAAATGCAAAAAATGATTAACTTCAGCATCTCAACAAAAAGAATCTGATTCTTACCCAGCCCTGTCACTACCATGGCTCCAAGATCTGCAACATAGTTGCCCTTCCTGAATGTGGCCACTCTGCCTCCAACACGGTCCTGCATGAAAAGATTAACATTTCAAAAAGAAATTTAAAAGTATACATGAATAGAATTTAGAGGCTTGTTATAGTGAGCATTTTAAAATCTCAAATGACTTATACCAACATCTGATTAACAGAAATACTGTTAGTAATGTACCCTGGCTTCCAGCACAGTAACATCCATCCCAAAGCTCTGCAGCTGCCGGGCTGCGGCCAGGCCAGACACACCTCCACCAATGACTATAACCTTCCCAGTCTTCTTTGCTGCAGGACAAGGCAGTATTTTATTTTTCAACTCAAAGTCATGTAGAAAACATAAAATGTACCAAAATTAGGTTAATTGCTAGTGCTATTTCAGCAGTAGAATAACTGGATGAACTTACTGGGTAAAGGCTTGACCCTCTTGTAAATACCAAAGTTAATGAGACCATGCCTTTCCAAGTAACTGTGTATCCTGTGGACCAACACAGCATCACCTACAAAGAGAACAAATGGACATCAAATTTCTCTTTCTGTATGAGGACAAAAATAAAAATAATGGGGAAAAAGTGTTTTATTTAATTCCTCACTGTTATATGGAGCTTCAAGCTGCTGCGCTGTGGCCTCAAAGGTCAGCTGTATTTTAGGGTTGTCTAGCCACAGTTGGAGCTGGATGAGAATAACATGAATTACAGTACTGCCCTTTATCTAGAAACTCAAATTAATCCATTTATATGAATACATACCGTGCGGTTGCGAATGTACAGAAAGACCTTCTGAGTCTGTTGGGGACCACTGATGATGTCAGGGAAGCAGGCTGCTTCCTGGGATGTCATACGGTCATGAGGAAGACGGCTCTGGAAAGCAGCACCTTCCAAACCTAAAAATAAACACGCATATTTCTTTTCTGTTGAAATGAAGTCTAAGATCAGTTTAACACGCCACTCAGTTAAGAATTGCAACCAATTAGCAGAACATGTCTTCTTTTACTGCTCTAACATGCAAGTGTTTCACACACCAGACGGTTCATCTGGTTCACTGTCATTCTCTTCCTCCACAGGTGGGGGTGGAGGAGGGATGACCTGCTTCCTTTCTTTCTCTGCTTTGGCATTCCTCTCCTCCTCTGAGTAGTATTCATCCTCCGAAAGATTAGCCAGGCTTTCGTCCATCTCGCGGTACTCCACCTGCAACAGTAGGCACAATAAAAGCATCATTAAAACCGGCGTTTGTGTAAATCGTTCATTTACTCCCACTTCTCTTAGAAGTGCTGAAACATTTCTCAGGCATAACCAACAACTGCCAGAAATATCACACTGTAAACACTGGGAAACAACTGCCACTTCTAACTTTTCACGGAGGTGCAGACGCAGAAAAATACCTGTGTCTTGGGATAATGAACACTCCTCGGATAATGAACGCTCCTGAAGCACAGAATATAATCAATTCTCATGATGCCACAATAAACTTATTTCCTTTCCTTCCCTCGTGAGCATCTATAAACCTAAAATATTTACTTTTGCTCGCTTGCGTCGACTCGTCCTACGGACTTCAGCAGAGTCCTGATCTGCCCCTCCGGGGCCTGACTGGTGTGACAAAGAGGCTCCTCCATGTTCCCCACTAGGGGAAGACCTGTCCTTTTTCTTTGAATCCATAGCTCCAGCCACTGAGGCTGCAGATCCCGTCTGGATGTCAGAACCCGGGACCCTATCACCTCCCGCTGCAGAAGACGAAGAAGAGGAGGAGGAACCCGCATCTGATTTCTTGCTAGACAGCATTATGGAGGATGTTGGAGGCCTCTCCTAAACAAAAAAGGGAACAGGAATGAGATGTACTCCTTAATGATGATGCTTACAACAACAAAAAGTGAAATGGTTGAAATTTAGATGTTAGCAACAGTGTAACCAATAATAATAATAAAAGAAAATATTGGATGAACATGATGATGTGGTTTTGAGCACTGGGTAAATAACTGTGTGCACACATTACTGCACTTATACTACTGCAAAATATATGAAAATTAAAGATTTACTTTAAAGCAACATATAAAAAGTACAAAATCCATAGGGATAAGAAACAATGCACAAGGGCCTGCAAGTCTTTGCACCGTCAGTCCAAAAGCCCTTGTAAGTGTAATTCTCAGTAATTGAAGGTTTGGTTAACAATTATTTTTCATCATAAACATTTGAACATCCTCCTGCCATTTGAAGCAAGAACTGCAAAATACTGCCTGGTGTTTGAAAATACATCATCCCAAAATAAAGACATTAATTCGTTTTTTTTTTTATTTCTATAACTGGATGATTTAAACAATGTTGCGTGTGCATGGATGTCATGACTTTATGAAATGAGGGCACCAAGGTACAGTAACCTTGTCTTGTTTTACCCATTTCTCCGTGCACCTGGTAATATCCATTCAAACACTAAGAAATAAAGACAGAACCAGAAATATGGTTACGAACAGGACTGTTTGATATCGGCCTTTTGTGTAATTTTAAATTGATTTTAACTTAGCTAAATTACTTCGTAAAATACTGAGACCCTGCGTGGGACGAAGGTCTTTCACAATGTCTGTCGATCAAGTCGAGATATCTCCTGAAGAAAACAGGAAATGGCTTGCCGTTTGCCCGTCTGTATCCTACTTTCTGATTAAATATGCCCAATCCCGTTAGTCAGGAACCGTCTTTCTCTGACTTGTTTCAGCTAGCAAGCTAACGACAAAACTAGCTTAGCAATCATTTGCCAACAGCAGGTTTTCTTCTGTTCAAAGCCTTAAATGCACCATATGAATTTCATATCGTAACCATTTAACGCTACTGCTAAACACGCAATGTACTGCAGCCATATAGATTTAACTGAATTTAATATATTCCTTTCTAATTTCTCATTGGCGACCATGCTAGGTTAGCCAATGCTAACAATAAGCTCCGGCTAGCACCAATGGTAGCATAAGAGCACGTACGCCGGTTTGTTTGGAAATTAATGCGTATTGATACACTGTTCGCGAAATCGTTTGCAAACGTTCTCACACTACTCTGCACTACACTGCTACTGTTTTAAGGCAACCGGAAATTATAAAATACTGAAAATATTAATAATACCTCTCAATCCCCCAGAAGATGTCAACACAAAGACTCCACACTATTAGACCTTGCACAACGAACTTCTCTGTGATTGGTGAATGGAAAACGTTACGCAATTGCCGCCCTGTGTAGTTAATGGTTGAGATAACTGCCAATCTAAAACAATGCCGAGCCTTTGAATAGCTCCTACTGTTACTGCCATTACTCGAGGGCGCTTTTCGTGGTTAAATGGATCATAACTACTGCAATGGATGAAATATTGTTTACCTTTAGATATGAACACTATGTTGGTGCTCTGGAACAGCTTCTGAATCCAGCACGGAAAGAGCGTTTTAAAGAAAAAAAAATCATTTATTACTAAATTACAGCATATGTTATACTGAGTCAAAATTACAAGTCAGTTTATCATTTTTTTTAATTAAGTCAGCCTTGTAAAGCCTGATTCAAAAAATATTTGTTGAATAAAAGTAAATCATATCAGTTTGCCCATTTCGGTTTTAATTTGCATAATTTTTGCTACTTACGGCATTTTTTGTGGAGTTTATTCACACAAATCTCAAATATGATACCCTCGGAGTTTCAAATTTGCATAGGCCTAGTTGACATAGTTCAACCCAGTATCACGGCTTTTTATTTATTTTTTAGTGGCCAAAACAAGCCTGCAAGTTCCGCGTTTCCGTCCTACTTTCTGTCCGCAAAACCCCGACCCTGCAAACAACTGACGTCATCCCTAGAAAAGAAAAGAGCAGGCGTGGCAGAGTAGGCGGGGTAAGCAGGTAAAGGTGTTCCGCTCCGTCGGGCTCACGACTCAGGGAAGCATATCGATGTTCTGCTTTTGAGGCTTTTGTGTCTTCGTTTTAGAGCTGATTGCACGTAAGTGGCTAAACATATAAACCCAAGTGTTAGGCGTGAATATAATGATAAAGCATTTTGTTTGGGGTAAACTATGTATCTGAACAAACCCATTTAAAAGTGAGCGAAAACTCAGTGGTGTACTTTTAACAATCTGTATACCGTTGGGGTCGGGGTTTTAGATTTCGTGTGTACAGTATTACAAAGGTTTTCGCTGTGTTTTATGTCGAGCTGTGCTACAGTGTTTTGTGACGTCAGTTGTCAACACACCGTATAAATCTTTGGTGAACAAATGAGCTAGTATACTTTTAGTAGGGGGTTCATACATTGCCGTGGATGTGATAGACACATTTGCAATGCTATAAACTGGATCATACTTGTAAACCTATAATGATTCAATCCAACAGAAGCGAGAAAATGGTGAAACAAGAGTCAGAGTCAGCCAACCGGCCAGACAACACCGCCTTCACCCAGCAAAGGCTTCCGGCATGGCAGCCTATACTTTCTGCTGGAATTGTAATCCCAGGATTTGTCCTCATTGGGCTGGCCTTCATCGGCATTGGAGTCGCTCTCCTTGTCACTTCCAGGAGCATCCAGGTGTTAGAGGTATGACCTCCACACTGAAAGCATATGCCTAGGATGAACAATCAAATGACAACTTTTTAAAATAATTATAATTATTAAACAGGGGCGGATCTAGAATGGTGCCATGTGCCACCCTAAAATGATCTCTTGCCACCCCAAGTGTCACCCTAGTTTTGCACATGACAGTGTTGTTTATTAAAATAAGATACCATTAACTTTGAATTTATTGAATAGTGTTAGCCCCCTACACCAGCGGTCCCCAACCTTTTTTGCGCCACGGACCGGTTTATGCCCGACAATATTTTCACGGACCGGCCTTTAAGGTGTCACGGAAAAATACAACAAAATAAAACTAGTACCGGTACCGAAAAAAAGATTTATTCATAACACACGTGAAAAGACCCAGGAAAACCGAGTTAACGATAAAAACGATAACAAAATAACGCTGAAAACCGATTAAAAACCCTGAAAACCATACATTTCACACCCGAGCCTCAACTCTCGCGGCCCGGTACCGAACGACTCACGGACCGGTACCGGTCCGAGGCCCGGGGGTTGGGGCCCGCTGCCCTACACCATTAACAAATGGTTCAGCTCATAGCAGGACCGGCTTTTTTCTTGTTTTCACCAGAAAGCCATGCCTATGATTGTGCCAGAGCACATTTTGAACAACACCGCTCCATGTTGTGTAGCTTTCTGAATTTTATACATATTGTGCTATATATTTATTTATTAAACTGGCTATAGAGTACATAGAATCAAAATTCACGTGTTTTATGTGGATTCTATGTGAAACTAACATGTTTAATTATGTGGGCTACAGAAAATAATTAAGTTATAGACAATATTTATATGAAAAGCATGTATATTTACTGCATTTGAATCATTTTAACCATATGTCATCACCTGCATATGTGTTTGAAAAAAAAAAAAGGCTTTGATTTTGCAACCCCATTTGATTTCTCTGCCACCCTCATGCCACCCTAAGAAAATTTCTTTAGATCCGCCCCTGTTATTAAACAGTCTTTAAACATTAAAATTGATATATGGGATCATTCTTATAAACAGTTACTGACCATGCTGTCTGCTTACAGACTTGATTACAAGAATAAAAATAGGTGTTTTTTGAGAAGTAAGAATTCATACTTTGATGTTCTTTCCCACACAGTTGGACTACACTGGGGATAGCAACGGATCACCATGTTCTAGCTGCTCCCAGTCAGTTATAGCAAACTGCAAGTGCTCACTGAACTTCACCCTCACTACTCTGTTTCAGGTTGGGATGGATCCTTATTTTATATAATTTATGCCAGCATAACTGTACTCCTGCCTCTCAATTCAGTGGGGTTTTTTGGTTATTGCTTTTTTTTTTATGTGGGTTTTGTTTTCCTTAATCCAGGGCCCTGTGTTCTTTTATTACGGATTGTCAAACTACTTCCAAAACTACAGAAGATATGGGGCATCCAAAGACGATAATCAGCTATATGGAGACCTGAGTTCCTTTACAGTGAGTTAAGAACACACAGTATTTCACAGACATGCACAGACTTGGATGTGTAAAAACATGCAGTTTCGAAAGCTGTGCTGAATTTACTTTTACAGTTCTGTAATTCATGTAAATCTTACAGACCATGAATTTAAAAAAAATGTCTGTATCTCTTGAAGAGCCCCAGTCGTTCCTGTTCCCCCTATGACTACGACAGCAGCAAAAAACCAATTGTGCCATGTGGATCAATAGCAAACAGCATGTTCAATGGTTTGTATGGGATCTCTAGTAATTGTGGAGATTAAAGTATCTTCTATAAAAGGAAGTGTTAATTTTTTTTTCTTTTAAAGACACTTTCACGCTGACTCGGACCGTCAATGGGACAACAAATAGCGTGACCTTGGATGGAAAAGGAATAGCGTGGTGGACAGACTACAACATCAAATACAGAAATCCAAGCGTTACACCTCTGAAGAATGCCTTCAATGGTAGTACCTTTAGTTTAATTTTATCTTAAGTTGTGTTTAATAGAGGGTAATAAAGTGCACATTCCAGGAACTTAACATACTTTGGTAAATGTTGGCCTACTTTGACTTGCAGGTACTGTGAAACCCATAAATTGGGCCAAGCCTGCTTATGAGTTGGACGCATCAGACCCTAGTAACAACGGGTTTGTGAATCAAGATTTCCTGGTGTGGATGAGGAGGGCAGCACTGCCAAATTTCAGAAAGCTGTATCGACGAATCGATGCAAGCGGGGATTATCAAAAGGGTCTCCCAGCTGGAAACTACACGATTGACATCACCTACAGTATCCTTGTACTCATTACAGAATATACGATGATTTAAAGGATGATGCATATTTATAATATATGTATTTATACACATGTATAAATGATGATATGAAACCAATGATATTTAACACTTACAAAATAGCCTGCTGTTTAAAAAATAAAAAATTCCACGATTTAAAGATTTACGAGGCTCCAGTGTCGTGTTACAGCCACAGCAGTGTATTCGTAACCTGTTCAACGGGTTGGGTGTGTCTCTGTTCACCAGAGCACTGGCTTGAGCACAATGACTCAGGAGTTCTTTAAGGTGACCAAAAAAACAGGCAAATCTTCTGACATAGGTAAACAAGCTAGGCAAATAGCTTTTGATTGTCCTGTGCCAAGGCAGGACTTATGTAAAGTTCTCCATATCGCCCACTTTAGAAAACAGGGCTGTAAGTTTGAATACTTTCAATACAACATTTAAATATATTTGTTTGTTTGCAATACAAGCAAGACAGATTTTTATGGAATGAAAAATGTACTTTTTGATATAACTTATGTCTTTTCTGCTTTAGTGTTATTGTTTTCCACAACTGGTATCCATTTGTATCTATTCTCAGTGTATATCCTTAACACTTGTGCCCCAGACTATCCTGTTCGGGCTTTTAATGGGGCGAAGAAGATTGTGTTCAGCAATGTGTCCTGGATGGGTGGAAGCAATGAATTCCTCGGCATTGCCTACCTCGTGATTGGTTCCCTGTGTGTCGTGATGTCCGTAGTTATGCTCATCGTCTATGCTAAATTCAAGTTCCCCGATGAGGAATGAGCATCTTGTCATGGACTTCAGCGGATGTATCGACTCGATCAACGTTTTCAATTATCCTTTCCGTCTTTTTGGCCTTCATTCGATGAGGTGATCAAGGTGCGGTTTAGTCCTCATGTGAAATGCTCAAATTACGTATTTTATCCTGGGTATGAAGATTTATCTCCGGAGGTGCAGACAAAGTCTGTTTTTAACTTTCAAAGGACTTGATGCTGATGTTACTGTATTGATTCCATGCAACTAGTGAGCTAGCATAATTTATTTTATTTTTTTTAAATGTTGGTATATATAGTTGTCCACCGGCACATCTGTAAACTAATCCTTTACTTGTCTAGCCAACAAATAGTCATTGCCAGCAGACCTCTTAAAAACATGCTTTTGTCATCAAAAACTGAGCTGCATTCTCACTTTAACTCAGTAACAATATTAAAGCCATAAATCATTGAAAAGCTATTTAATCTGTGGGGTGTGTAATAGAAGTTGCAAATGTTGCTGTTACTCAGGGATGCGGTGTATAGGCTAAGCCCCTAATTATATTTTCTCTTAACTTGTTCCAGTTTGAACTGTTTACTCTTTGAAACTCATGCTTTACTTTATGTTGGTATTTATTTAAATAAACATGACCAGAACGATTGTGTCCTACTTCTTATTCTGCATATATAATCATACTCAAAAAGCTCAATTTGGTACATGACATTTTATTTTATTATCAAATGTGTAATATCATGTGCTGGTGGGTCTGCCTTCTTGATGAAAAGGCAAAGGGAGATTGAGATGTGATCTTTTTTTTTTTTTGTGTCCTGTGGGTTTGTGGGTGGGGTCTCTGTAGAAGGGACTTGTTCCGGCTCTTTGTCCTGTTCTTCCAGCAGTTTCTGAAAACTTTTTGGGGCGATACTTCTCACATTGTCCTGCCGGGGTGGGGCCCACTCATGACACTTGATTTAAATGTGATCCCATGGAGTGCCGATAGAGCACATGTCCAGAGGCCCCATTCCCACCATGCCACTATTACTGTCTAACAATGGGATGGAAAGAGTACTTTACTCAAACACACTTTTCATATAGTTAAAAATATGCTAGGCTACTTTCTTTTTCTGCTCCATTTTGAATGCACATGCTGTACCTTGTACTCCATAACATTTATTTTAAAGCTTTAGTTATTATTTTACAGAACTTTAGATACAAATCTACACACAAAAGGAAAGAAAGTTTAGCTAACTTGTATCTGCAGTTAAAGTATATAAGTTAAAATCTATCAACAGGGGCACACATACACACACACACACACACACACACACACACACACACACACACACACACACACACACAATTTTAATCACATATATACAGAATTACATAAAAAATTAAGCAGTCATAATGAAATGAATGCTCACAAGACGAAGTCCTCAAAATCATTTTTTTAATATATATCATGACTAAAGATAGAAATCTATACAAGTTTTCAAATTTTGGGGAAATATATTCCAGTCATTAATTGCTTATTAGGAGAGAGCTGACTGCGCAAAAAATGATGCATTACTTAGGCACACCTACATGGCGGACCTTGTTGCTATACTCATTTGCCCAGAACAGGCTGGATAAATCTCGTATTGTATTCAGATGTACTAAATGCATATCTGAATTCAATAGTAGAATGTGTTTGTAAAGTGATCTGATGAACTTTAAGTCAGTCTTATTCACCTGTGAGCGGCATGACATGCAGAAATGAGAAAGAAAGAAAGATTCATTGCATTCAGATTTCCTGTCTGTCACCTTATTTATGGAATTACCACAACAACTTTCATGTGCCAGGGAATATACTTTTCTCGCTTTTGAGTTTGATAGTGTTGAGAGAATCTGATTCATTTTCACATCATCTGTGTGGTTAAAAGTCAAAATATTTGTGCTAGTTAAAACCAATCTGGGACTGCATTTCTGGAGGACTAGCACTAAGCTCTAAAAACAATTTAATATGAGGTTATATATACTTTTTTACATTTATAACATTTTGTATTGTCCCATTTATGGGTACACTTTTGAGTTCTCTTTTCCTAAGAGTTAATCAGTCCTTTTATAGATCTGTTTAATATTTTCTTTCGTCTGTGTTATGATCTCAAGGAACAAATTTTCTTTGGCCTTCCCGTGTTGTCCTATGACTTTATTTTGAAAACCTTCAATTAATTCAGTCAATTGTATATTTTAGATATTGGGCAAAGAATGTTAAACATGGAGCTGCCGTGCAGGCGGAAAAGAGGAAGACCACAGAGACAAATCATGGATGTAGTGAAGGACAACATGCAGATAGTTGGTGTAACAAAGGAGGATATTAGGGATAGGGTGAGAGGGAGAATAGGATGACCAGTTGTGGCGACCCCTAGCGACAATAACCTGAAAAGAAGAAGGGAGTATTCACTTTTTATATAGGTGTAATATAGATTATTAAATATAAGCAACCAATTTTTTTTAAAGTATTACCTAACAAGGATTATAACTTTTTCTTGAGTAAAGACTTTAACACAAGTAATTCAACACAAAACAATTCTCCACGTTTCACGTACTGATAATAAATATGTAGTAGGTCACAGGGTTGCACATTATGGAGGGCCCAGAGTGCCAAAGGGAATTAAATAAATGCATAATTAGTATGTGAGAATGCTGTTTGTAGATTACAGCTCAGCATTCAATACCATCGTTCCCTCGAAGCTGGACAGGAAACTGCAGGATCTAGGACTGAGCAGCTCCCTCTGCAGCTGGATCCTTAGCTTCCTGTCTGACAGACGCCAAGTGGTCAGACTGGGCAGCATCACCTCATCCCCCATCACACTGAACACTGGTGCTCCACAGGGGTGTGTACTGAGCCCTCTCCTGTACTCACTCTACACCTACGACTGCACGGCCACTAACAACTCCAACATCATTGTGAAGTTTGCGGACGACACTACAGTGGTGGGTCTTATCACCAACAGTGATGAGACAGCTTACAGGGAGGAGGTCAGCGCCCTGACCCACTGGTGTCAAGACAACCATCTCACCCTCAACGTCGCAAAGACAAAGGAGTTGATAGTGGACTTCCGGAGGTGCAGAGAAGTACACACCCCCATCACCATCAACGGCGCTGCTGTGGAGAGAGTGAGCAGCTTCCGGTTCCTTGGTGTACATCTGGCTGAGGATCTTATGTGGTCAGTACACACAAACAAAACAGTGAAGAAGGCGCAGCAGCGCCTCTTCTTTCTCAGGAGACTGAAAAGATTCGGCATGAGCCCCCGCATCCTCAGGACCTTCTATCGCTGTGCCATTGAGAGCATCCTCACTGGATGCATCACCACCTGGTATGGCAACAGCACCGCCTACAACTGCAAAGCTCTCCAGCGAGTAGTGCGGTGCTCTGAACGGATAATTGGAGGTGAGCTTCCCTCCCTCCAAGACATCTACAGGAAGCGGTGCCTGAGGAAAGCGGGGAGGATCATCAAGGACTCCAGTCACCCCAGCCATAAACTGTTCAGACTGCTTCCATCAGGAAGGAGGTTCTGCAGCATCCGGTCCCGTACCAGCAGACTGAGAGACAGCTTTTTCCATCAGGCCATCAGACTGCTGAACACTTCATAGACACCTCAGCTTCACTACTGGAACTTTAACATTATGCACTCCATACTGTACAGTAACGCCACTGTTTTGCACATATTCAACTCTGTATATTTTATTTTATATATTTTATTTATTGTTTACTCTATTTAATTTGTAAAATATGTGTACACACACACACACACACACACACACACACACACACACACACGTAGAAAAATATTTAGTATACACATCCAGAAATGCATATACTATTATATATTGTACATATATTTATTAGTTTCAGATGTAGCCATTCTTGTATTTTGCTTGTTTACATTATTGTATTTTGCACAACTCTGTTGCTTGTGAAGCTCGCACACAAGAATTTCACTCACATGTGCTGTACCAATGTACCTGCACATGTGATGTGACAATAAAAGTGATTTGATTTGATTTGAATTAAATGAATATTAAAGTGTGTCATTTAATAATTAAAATAGGAAATAGTTAATCAACTAAATGAGTAAATAATGAATTAATGTCAATTAATTTCTTTAAAACATTCCATAAATTCATTTATTCATTTTTTTCAATTATAATTTATTAATGGTACATTTAATTCATTAATTATCTATTTATCAAATTTATTTTGGTACTCGTAGTCCCCAATAGAACATGGGCCTCAACATGCCTTTGATTTTTTAAAATTACATTATTATTGAATTAACAATAGCACAAATCAAAGTTTGTATTTTAAAAGCTATTTCAGCTGCATCATTCGAGACAACTCCCTTTCTCCCCCTATTTGTCGCACATGGTACTAACAAAAGGACAGAAAAAAAAAACTGATTAATTCAACTGCATTATGGGTATTGTAGTCTTTGACGACCACAGCTCGGTGAACTCCCCATTTAAGGAACGACAAATACCATAATCCTTTGCGCATATAAAACAGATTGCGTCAGTTGCGACGTTTTGACAGCGGCAGTCAGTCAACCTATGACCCGCTGGTAGAAGCTGCAGTCAGCTTGTTACCGTCATCCTTTTTTCTTTGTTCACTTTCACACAACACCTAGTCGTCGTTGACGCTCTTAGAAGGATGTCCGACGGCGGGGGGACGGAGGAAAACTCCGGCACTATGGAGGTGTCGGCCGTTCAGACGGTGGCTGATACCTCGGTGCTGCAGAAGCACATTCGGAAGCTGGTACCGCTGCTTTTGGAAGATGGCGGAGAGGCCCCGGCCTCGCTGGAAACCGCCCTAGAAGAGAAAAGCTCCGTGGAGCAAATGAGAAAATTCCTGGCCGATCCCCAGATTCACACCATCCTGGTCGAGAGAAGCGCTCTGAAAGGTACGTCAGAGAACTCGACTAGCTCACAAATATGATTTTAATAGCAACACTGTTTGTTCACCCAGTTACTTTAGAATAAAGTCGGCGTCTTTGCAAATTAGCTTTTCTTGTTAACCACCTGCCAAATAGTTTGGAAACTCATCGTTAACTGCTGCTTTTACAACGATATTAACAGATGTCGCTAAAGCTGTCCATCTACTTACTAAGATAACTGCGCCGCACTGGGTGGGGACGATAAAACAATCAATCACAACAATAAAAAAAATGGAGCTGTATGTTGACGTAACTCCGTTATTTTTGTGTTCCTTCTGCATTTATATAAAGCTATTATATATGCATATCACGTTGAGGCCTGGTGCACAAATAACGAGACAGATACACAGTCATAATAAAAACATGAAGCATAATTATAGGAATTCAAAGAGAATGGCTCCTTTGTCATAGCTGTAAGTCATTTTATCATGTGAACCAGCTTGTGTCAATAAACACATTATCTTCAGTTTCCCCAGGCAAATTAATCCTCAGCTTCTGAGCTGCTTTCCTACTATATCTGTGCTGAATCTTGATCCTTTGATACCACACATGACCAGTCTTAGCCTGGAGGTTTTGGATTCCTAGCCCAAAGAGTCACTTCCCCGGCCTATTCGCGGTTTTGCATTAATAATACTGATACTGCAATGCAGCCCACTCATCACTTGTAAGGGAGGGTGTGGACATGAATAGCTGCACCATCATCTGCTGCAGCATTTCTCATTGTGCACATCTATCTAGAGTCCAAATAGTTTAATTCTTTTTTAGCTGCATTGCAACTTCACTGGCCTTAAGGAGTCAATCATGCATGTCTTTAAATAGTTTGAAATAATTTAAAAATAAAAGCAGTCACATGCCCTACCTTATTGTACATGAGGCAAATGGAAATGTAATAAAGCAAGACTATTTGCACTTTGGTGTCCTCATATTGACATAGACAAAGTATTAATGTGCTACTTTGACCTTGTTTTACACCTAGTATGAAGAACCTGATGCACACATTCAATGATGGGTCATCTGTTTAGTTAATTAATATATGTATTTGTTTCCTCACAGAGGAGGTCGGAGATGAAAGTGAGGAGGAGAAAGAGTGCATCACTTATAATGTTAACATTGACATCCACTATGGGATCAAGTCCAACAGGTAAATAATGCACTGGAAAAAGTAATACTGCATATGATCCTTCAGTTATTTAAATTCTGGCTATTCTGGATGAATACATTCACCTTTTCTTTACTCTGTAGCTTGGCTTTGATCAAGAGGACAGGCGTCATTGATGCAGACAAACCGATATCAACCCAGGTGCGAGTGCTGACTTTGAGCGAGGATTCTCCCTACGAGACGCTTCACTCTTTCATCAGCAATGCTGTCGCACCTTTCTTCAAGTCCTACATTCGTGAGTCTGGGAAAGCCGACAGGTAATGTTACTTTGCAAAGCCTTCCTTAAATAAACTAAATCCTGAACTTGCATTGAATTGTAATGGATGGAAATGTAATGGAAGGAAAAAACATTGTAACATTGTTATCTGTTACAACTTTCTAGAGATGGGGATAAAATGGCCCCCTCTGTCGAGAAGAAGATTGCTGAGCTGGAGATGGGCCTTCTCCACCTGCAGCAAAATATTGAGATTCCTGAAATCAGCCTGCTCATCCACCCCATCATCACAAATATCGCCAAGCAGTGCTATGAGCGTGGGGAGAAGCCCAAAGTCACTGACTTTGGCGACAAGGTGGAAGATCCTACTTTCCTGAACCAGCTGCAATCTGGAGTTAACCGCTGGATCAGGGAGATCCAAAAGGTAAGAGGAATTTCTATATATTTGTCCCAATTTAAAAGTCCATGATGGAAGTATATAACAAAGCAAAACCAGTCTTTGGAAAAAAAAAAAAAACCTCTCTAATAAAAAACCCTTGATTTATGGTTGCTATTGTCATGATTCGAGTTTTGAGGAGAAGACAAACGACTGCATGGTCTCAGTAGATGTCAGAATAGTGATCTTTATTACACACTTCTGAACCAGAAGTATGGGAAGACTGACGTACAGCAACAATCTCCAAAGAGTGGACCGTTCCCCATCCTTATATAACCCATGATGACATCACACAGTTAGACCTTACTTGAAATGATAACAGTCTCCCCATAGTCCAAAGTTCTCCTTATACAAACATCAGATGATACTTTAAAGAAAAACAAGTGTGTGACATGTCATGTTGTGCAGTTCTGTGAGCCTGTGTGTCCAACTAGAGAATGTCCTGACATGACCTCCCTGTGTAAATAAGGGTGAACGTGCGTGTTTACATAACTCTCTATGTGCATGTTCTGATGTAGGCCTGCAAATGAATTAGAACAAGGTCCTGCTGGACCCTCCAGTTATGGACGGTGAATACAATGCTGTGGATACCATTTGAGACTTGATTACAATGATGATAATATGCATACATTAATCTTTACTCAGATTACCATAGATATAAAACAAAGATTATACTGTCATCAGATTCCACAATGGTAAATGATTAATGATTGATACTTCTAATTATAACTGTGATCATAAGAATACAAAATAAAATATCTCCTGGTCACACTATCATCATTGCTCGCGCCCTTCTAGGTGACTAAGCTCGATCGTGACCCGGCCTCGGGCACAGCCTTGCAGGAAATTAGTTTCTGGCTGAATCTGGAGAGAGCCCTTAACAGGATCCAAGAGAAGAGAGAGAGCCCAGAGGTTCTTCTCACTCTGGACATCCTGAAACACGGGAAACGTTTCCATGCTACTGTCAGTTTTGATACAGACACTGGTAAGTTATAACTTTGCTGTTTTTACTTGGCTGGCTCAACACATGTTTGCATTTAGAAAAGCGCGAGTAAATGTTCACTTCTCCTCTACTTCTTCCTGCAGGTTTGAAACAGGCAGTGGAAACCGTCAATGACTACAATCCTCTGATGAAAGACTTCCCTCTTAATGACCTGCTTTCTGCCTCAGAGCTTGATAAGATCCGCCAGGCTCTAATGGCCATATTTACTCACCTGAAAAAGATCAGGAACACAAAGTATCCCATCCAGAGAGCACTACGCCTAGTAGAGGCCATCTCCAGGGACCTGAGCTCCCAGCTGCTCAAGGTGTTGGGTACCAGGAAGCTCATGCATGTAGCCTATGAGGAATTTGAAAAGGTTGGTGTGGTTTTTTTTTTTTGTCTCCAGCATAAAATAACACCCACAATTACACACAAACACACACACCTTGGCCACTCACAGTATTATACATTTTCCTGAATGCCCTTACGCTTCTCTGTGCAGGTGATGGTGGCTTGCTTCGAGGTGTTCCAGACTTGGGAGGATGAGTATGAGAAACTGCAGGTGCTTCTTAGGGACATCGTGAAGAGGAAGAGAGAGGAGAACCTGAAGATGGTGTGGCGTTTGAGCCCTGCTCATAGGAAACTTCAGTCCCGACTGGACCACATGAGGCGTTTCAGAAGGCAGCATGAGCAGCTGAGGGCTGTCATCGTCCGTGTGCTGAGGCCTCAGGTAAACCTTTAAATAGTGTTTTTTTTATTTTTTTTATTTTTAAATCACATCTTGACTAAGAGATTTAATGTTATTCTTCTGTTGTTGTTGTTTTTTTGTTTTTTTTAAGGTATCTGCAGTGCCTCAGCATGCCCCTGGAGAGACAGTTGAACCTCAAGATATGAAGGTGGCTGGAGTTCTCTTTGATGCTGCTGATGCCAATGCTATTGAGGAGGTCAACCTGGCATATGAGAATGTGAAAGAGGTTGATGGCCTGGATGTGTCCAAGGAGGGCACGGAGGCCTGGGAAGCCGCCATGAAACGTTATGATGAGCGCATTGACCGCGTGGAGACCCGTATCACGGCCCGCCTGCGTGATCAGCTGGGTACTGCCAAGAATGCCAATGAGATGTTCCGCATCTTCTCCCGCTTCAATGCTCTCTTCGTGCGCCCCCACATCCGTGGTGCCATCCGGGAGTATCAGACACAGCTCATCCAGCGTGTGAAAGATGACATCGAATCGCTGCACGACAAGTTCAAAGTGCAGTATCCTCAGAGCCAGGCCTGTAAGATGAGTCATGTCCGGGACCTGCCTCCGGTGTCTGGCTCCATCATCTGGGCCAAGCAGATAGACCGTCAGCTGACTGCGTACATGAAGAGGGTTGAAGATGTTCTGGGAAAAGGCTGGGAGAACCATGTGGAAGGGCTGAAGCTGAAGCAGGATGGAGATAGTTTCCGGGCTAAACTCAACACTCAAGAGATATTTGATGACTGGGCCCGGAAGGTATTTTATTCAACACCGATTCAGACATTTGGAAGAATATTAGATTGTAATTCTTACATATTGCTTCCTTTGTTTTGGGCTAATTGCAAATTCAAAATATTTGTTATCCCTTTCTTTTCTAAATCAGGTTCAGCAGCGTAACCTTGGTGTGTCTGGTCGGATCTTCACCATTGAAAGTACCCGGGCCCGTGGAAGGGGAGGAAACATGCTTAAGCTTAAAGTCAACTTTCTTCCTGAGATCATCACCCTCTCCAAAGAGGTCCGCAACCTCAAGTGGCTGAGTTTCCGTGTTCCTTTGGCCATTGTCAACAAGGCCCACCAAGCTAATCAGCTGTACCCATTTGCCATCTCATTGATCGAGAGCGTTCGCACCTACGAGCGTACTTGTGAGAAAGTAGAGGAGCGGTCCTCCATCTCCCTGCTGGTTGCTGGACTTAAGAAAGAGGTTCAGGTTCTCATAACTGAGGGCATTACTCTCGTCTGGGAGTCTTACAAGCTGGATCCCTATGTTCAGAGACTAGCTGAGACGGTCTTCAACTTCCAGGAGAAGGTCTGTGTGAAATAGATGTTACAGATATGCACGAACACAGACTCCAAACTGTCATTTAACTTTTAAATGACAAGTTGTATCAAACAATTTTGTCTTATTGTTTTTCAGGTGGACGACCTCTTACTGATTGAAGAGAAGATTGACTTGGAGGTTCGTTCTCTGGAGACCTGCATGTTTGACCACAAGACCTTCTCCGACATCCTGAACCGTGTGCAGAAAGCTGTGGATGACCTTAACCTCCATTCTTATTCCAATTTGCCCATCTGGGTCAACAAGCTTGACATTGAGGTCTGTACTGAAAGTTACATATTGTTCTGTAACGAATATAAAGTAATAGAAATACTTGGAATGTTTTGGTGTATAGTTGAACCTTTGTTTTGTTTTATAGGGTGCTTGTTGCTATGTTATTAAAATGGATGTTCTTTTAGATTGAGCGTATCCTGGGAGTGCGTCTTCAGGCTGGTCTTAAGGCTTGGACTCAGGTCCTCCGTGGCCAGGTAGAAGACAAAGCTGATGTGGACATGGACACAGAGGCTCCACAAGTCAGCCACAAACCAGGAGGGGAGCCCAAAATCAAGGTGAGAGTTGTGAAGTGGTACTGTGTTGCTTTGTCACGCTTTTCAAATGTTGATACACTTCTTTTAACATCTTGGAAAACCATGAACATCTAAGCACAGCTTGCTGTTTTATTATTATTTCTTTATTCTTAGAATGTGGTCCATGAGCTGAGGATCACTAACCAGGTGATCTACTTGAACCCACCAATTGAAGACTGTCGCTACAAGCTCTACCAGGAGATGTTTGCTTGGAAGATGGTTATACTTTCTCTGCCCAGGATCCAGAGTCAGAGATACCAGGTAGCCATCTTAAAACAGTTGTTGTTTGCACTGGTGAATATCTGGTGTAGGTAATCATGTAGTGTAAAACCACTTTTTAGACAAAATGTCTTTATTTTACTCAGGCAGGAATGATATTTGATGGTTTGGCCTATTGTACTTTGTACTGTTTTTATTTAAGCCACTCTGTCCCTCCTTGTTAGGTGGGTGTTCACTACGAGCTTTCAGAGGAGGAAAAGTTCTACCGTAATGCCCTCACAAGGATGCCTGATGGACCTGCGGCCTTAGAGGAGGCCTACAATGCTGTGGAAGACATCGTCAATGAGGTGGAGCAGTATGTTAAGGTAAGGGGCACCTATTTTAAAATAAAACATTACCTTACAAATTGATAGCTATTGATTATTTATTTTTTTTATTGTTTGTCTTTAGCTTTTATGACTCTTCGGACATACAGGATATACATTTGTGGTTATTTCACTGTTTATATGCTTTATTTTTGTTACTGCTGTTCAGGTTTGGCTGCAGTACCAGTGCTTGTGGGACATGCAAGCTGAAAACATTTACAACCGTCTTGGTGAAGACCTCACAAAGTGGCAAGCCCTGCTGGTCCAGATCCGCAAAGCTAGGGGAACCTTTGACAATGCTGAGACTCGAAAAGAGTTTGGACCAGTGGTCATCGACTATGGCAAGGTAGTAATGACTGATGGTTCGCAGTGTTGTGTTTAAGTAGGAGGAGGAGAAATACATTTCCACATTAAAATTTCCCTTATTTGTTTCGTGCAGTTGTATTTTTGACAATCCAGAACCCCCATGTGTTGGCTATACATTAAATTTTCATATTTCTATCTGATAACAGGTCCAGTCTAAGGTGAACTTGAAGTATGACTCCTGGCACAAGGAGGTTCTCAGCAAGTTTGGTCAGATGCTGGGACAGAACATGCAGGACTTCCACGCTCAGATCTCCAAGGTAACGTATGGTTTTACCAACATAGTTGGATGGATCACTTTCACACAGGGTAATAGTTATTCAGGACAGATGACTCATGCTTTGCTGTTCCTCATCAGTCCCGTCAAGATCTCGAACAACATTCTGTGGACACGGCTAGTACTTCAGATGCTGTCAACTTCATAACATATGTCCAGACTCTGAAGCGAAAGATCAAACAGTTTGAGAAAAATGTGGATGTAAGTACTCCAAACTATGTTTTTTGTTTTTAAAATCGGTTAAATTAAAATCATTTTCTAATCACAATCTCCCTCCTTTTTACCCGTAGTTATTCCGTAACGGACAGCGTTTGCTGGAGAAGCAGAGATTTCAGTTCCCTCCTTCTTGGCTCTACATTGACAACATTGAAGGCGAATGGGGTGCGTTCAGTGACATAATGAAGCGCAAGGACACCGCTATCCAGCAGCAGGTGGCCAACCTGCAGATGAAGATTGTCCAAGAGGACAAAGCTGTGGAAAACCGCACCACTGACTTGCTTAATGACTGGGAGAAGACCAAACCAGTTGCTGTAAGAAATATTTATCTTAATAAATTTAGTTTTCTATTTATAGCACATTTAATGCTAGATGTAGTTAATATTTTTAGATGCATAACTTCATGATGCCTTAGTTATAAAGAAATGGCAGATAAATTTGACTTACATTTTTTTTTTTTTTTTTTAAATGTCTGATCTGTTCCCTTAGGGTAACCTGCGTCCTGAAGAGGCCCTTCAGTCTCTGACCATCTATGAAGGCAACTTTGGTCGTCTGAAGGTTGAAAGGGAGAAGTGTGCCCGTGCCAAAGAGGCCCTGGAGCTTACTGATACTGGTCTGCTCAGTGGCAGTGAGGAGAGAGTGCAGGTAATGCCAGCGCACATTTACATAAATGGTTAAATTACAAAATGATAAATGTAAAATTCATTCATTATGTTTTCTGGCTGCATTTCATTATCCATAAACTAAAAATTAAACCATTAACTGAACATTTTGAACCATTTCTGTCTTTGTGGTGACCTGTAGGTGGCGCTGGAGGAGCTGCATGACCTGAAAGAGGTGTGGTCTGAACTGTCGAAGATCTGGGAGCAGATTGACCAAATGAAAGAGCAGCCATGGGTTTCTGTACAACCACGCAAGGTACCAAAAGCAGAGCAAACATTTAGATTAAATCCCTGTGCCGTTCTGTATGATCCTTAAATTCTTCACAGAATATAACATTAGTTGATTTATTTGTACATGTAGCTCCGTCAGAGTCTTGATGCACTTCTGAACCAGCTGAAGAACTTCCAAGCAAGGCTGAGGCAGTATGCTTCATACGAGTACGTACAGAGGATGCTTAAAGGTTACTTGAAGGTCAGTAAACTAGTTTCACTCAAACTAATCAAAAGTTCTAACTTACACGACAAATTTACATTTTACATTTCCTGTGGTTTCCTTTTCACTCCAGGTCAACATGTTGGTGATTGAGCTTAAATCAGAGGCTCTGAAGGACCGCCACTGGAAGCAGCTGATGAAGCGCTTGCATGTGAACTGGGTCCCGTCAGAGCTGACTCTTGGACAGATTTGGGATGTGGATTTGCAGAAGAATGAGATGGTGGTGAAGGATGTTCTTCTGGTAGCCCAGGGAGAAATGGCTTTGGAGGAGTTCCTGAAACAGGTAAAGAAGATTTGCAAGAGATGGGCAGTTATAGCCTACATCATTAGAAATAGCTCTGTGGTTTGTTATGCTATAATTGTACTTATGCTTCTTTTGGTTTTCAGATCCGTGAAGTGTGGAACTCCTACGAGCTCGACCTGGTGAACTACCAGAACAAGTGCCGTCTGATTAGAGGTTGGGATGACCTCTTCAACAAGGTCAAAGAACATATCAACAGTGTGTCCGCCATGAAGTTGTCTCCTTACTACAAGGTAAACAGAACTATACGTTTAGTTTATTAAGGTGGCAGTTGAGCTTTTTTTTTTTTTTTTTCCCTTTATATTTCAGCCAGTCAGGATGGCATACATCAGTACAGTGTTTTTCTTTCCGTTTTCTCCCAGGTGTTTGAAGAAGATGCCCTGAGCTGGGAAGACAAGCTGAATCGAATCATGGCTCTGTTTGATGTCTGGATTGATGTGCAGCGTCGCTGGGTCTATCTGGAAGGTATCTTTACAGGCAGTGCTGACATCAAACATCTTCTGCCTGTAGAAACTCAGAGATTCCAGAGGTAAGTCTTTCTAAATGCTGCCAAATCGTGTCAGCATTTTAAAAATATTAAAAAAATATAAGTAAAAAAAATATAAGTAAACTTTAAGAATCATAACCTGATTTATTTGGCGCACTCATGTTTAGTCCCCATTTCCTTCCATAAAAATATTTTCTACTAACTTCTTGTGTAATCTGTCTCTGTCTTTTTCCAGTATCAGCACTGAGTTCTTGGCACTGATGAAGAAGGTGACAAAGTCTCCTCTGGTGATGGATGTCCTGAACATACAGGGAGTGCAGAGGTCCCTGGAGCGACTGGCTGATCTTCTTGGAAAAATCCAGAAAGCCCTTGGCGAATACCTGGAGAGAGAAAGATCCTCATTCCCCAGGTATGAAGGGCATACTAAAGCTGAGCAAACAGAAGGAGGAATGTGTAACATGTCTTCAAATGTATTTTAAAAGTGAAAGAGTGTATCGGATATTTTGAATGCATTTATTAATACAATGATTTGATCAATTACTTTCTTGTTGGCAGGTTCTACTTTGTGGGAGACGAGGACCTGCTTGAGATAATTGGCAACAGCAAGAACGTGGCCAAACTCCAGAAGCACTTCAAAAAGATGTTTGCTGGTGTCTCCAGCATCCTCCTCAATGAGGACAACACTGAGGTGCTGGGAATCTCATCACGTGAGGGTGAAGAGATTATCTACAAGACACCAGTCTCCATCACAGAGCACCCGAAGATAAATGAGTGGCTGACACTGGTGGAGAAGGAGATGAGGGTGACCTTGGCCAAACTGCTGGCAGAGTCTGTCACAGAGGTCACTACTTTTAACAAGGGCACAGCCATTGACCTGAGCCAATACATCAACTGGATTGATCGCTACCAGGTTGGGATTTAAATAATTAATTCCATACTGTTTTAATTTCGATACACTCTTGAAATCTGGAACTGTGTTAATGTCGCCTTATCTTTATTCTCGTTTCACAGGCCCAGCTGGTGGTCCTGTCCGCCCAGATTGCCTGGTCTGAGAACATCGAGTCTGCCTTGACCACCATCTCTGGTGGTGGGGACATGACGCCACTGCAGGGAGTTCTGTCGAATGTGGAAGCCACACTCAACGTGTTGGCTGACACTGTGCTGATGGAGCAGCCTCCAATCCGCAGGAGGAAACTGGAGCACCTGGTGAGTTTGGACTTTTTTTTTTAATTTTTTTTTTTATATTTGTGAAAAATTGTTGTTGGATAAAAATTGTCTAAAATCCATTTCGCTCTCCATTCTTAGATCACAGAGCTGGTGCACCAGCGTGATGTAACCAGGACTCTGATCAAGAACAAGATTGACAACCCCAAGTCCTTTGAGTGGCTCAGCCAGATGCGCTTCTACTTTGATCCCAAGCAGACAGATGTCCTGCAGCAGCTGTCCATTCAGATGGCTAATGCCAAGTTCAACTATGGCTTTGAGTACCTGGGTGTCCAGGACAAGCTTGTTCAGACCCCACTGACTGACCGTTGCTATCTCACCATGACCCAGGCCCTGGAGGCTCGCCTTGGTGGATCTCCATTTGGTATGGAACTACTATTTAACTTTTTGTTTTACAACATGGCAAAGAGGGAAACAATCCCCCAACCTTGACTGAATTTGTCCTTTATCTAGGTCCTGCTGGCACTGGGAAGACTGAATCAGTGAAAGCCCTCGGTCACCAGCTTGGACGCTTTGTCCTGGTCTTCAACTGTGATGAGACTTTTGACTTCCAGGTAAATTTATCATTTTAGCAATTTTATAACAGGACACCAGCATACCATCAGAGATTAAACACTGTGCTCTGTTATTGCTTATTAATTCAGTGACCATTTTTCGTTTTCTCCTTCAGGCAATGGGCCGTATCTTCGTGGGTCTGTGCCAGGTAGGAGCCTGGGGCTGCTTCGATGAGTTCAACCGTCTGGAAGAGAGAATGCTGTCGGCCGTCTCCCAGCAGGTCCAGTACATCCAGGTCGCCTTGAGGGAGCACAGCAACCCCAACAGAGACAGAAGTATGCATAGTATTTGTGAAAGATGGCTGTCCTTTTAATGAGAAATATCCAGACTTAGACATTTGTGAGAATAAAACGCAGCAAAGCAAATATTCTTCAACACTTCATGCTGCTGAGGAAAAATATCACCAGAATATGCCACTATATTCATCACCAGTGATTAGGTTTTTCCAGGGGAGTGTATTATAAGTAAGTCTTTTTTCCTTCTTTTTCCTTTTGGTCACTTTCCTAGGCGTACCTGTCACTACAGAGCTCCTGAACAAGCAGGTCAAGGTGAGCCCAGACATGGCCATCTTCATCACCATGAACCCTGGCTATGCTGGCCGTTCCAACCTGCCTGACAATCTGAAGAAGCTCTTCCGTAGCTTGGCCATGACCAAGCCTGACCGCCAGCTCATTGCACAGGTCATGCTCTACTCTCAAGGTTTCCGAACAGCTGAGACCCTTGCCAAAAAGATTGTGCCCTTCTTCAAGTATGTATTGTTTTAGTTAGTAACTTTGACAGGACTTTAAGTCAGAGGTATGACAACTTAATCTTTTGCTTCTTTAAAGACTGTGCGACGAGCAGCTCTCCTCCCAGAGCCATTACGACTTCGGTCTCCGAGCACTCAAGAGCGTGCTGATCAGTGCTGGCAATGTCAAGCGTGAGCGAATCCAGAAAATCAAGAGAGAGAAGCTTGAGCGTGGAGAGGATGTTGATGAGAATGAGATTGCAGAGAACCTTCCAGAACAGGAGGTATGTAAAGTAGACTCTTGGACATGGAGGTCATGTTTATTCAGGGCAGAGTTTTTGCAAGTATAACAAACTTATTTTAGAAAATGAGTTGTTTTATTCAGTCTGTCTGTCATTTTTTTTTTTTTTTTTTTTTTTTGTTTTAGATCCTGATCCAGAGTGTGTGTGAGACCATGGTTCCCAAGCTGGTGGCAGAAGACATCCCTCTGCTGTTCAGCCTGCTGTCGGACGTCTTCCCTGGAGTTCAGTACCATAGGGGAGAGATGACTGCTCTGAGGGAGGAGCTGAAGAAGGTCTGCGGAGAGATGTACCTCACTTATGGAGATGGGGACGATGTAGGCAGCATGTGGGTAGAGAAGGTATGAAGCTGAGTGGAACTGATATACTTTAGTTCAATGGGCTTTAAACATTTTCCTGTTATAAGATTCATATATACTGACATTTAACTTGTCGTTCAACCTTTTCCAGGTGCTCCAGCTGTACCAGATCACACAGATCAACCACGGTTTGATGATGGTGGGACCTTCAGGAAGTGGGAAGACCATGGCATGGAGGGTGCTGCTCAAGGCCCTGGAAAGGTTGGAGGGTGTGGAGGGCGTGGCCCACATTATCGATCCCAAGGCCATCAGCAAAGACCACCTGTACGGAACCCTGGACCCCAACACTCGTGAATGGACTGATGGCTTGTTCACACACATCCTCAGGAAGTGAGTTCTGTAATAATTGAGTAATTACACATCTTCCAAGCTAGTCTAATTGTTGTAATTAATTTCTTTTTAATCTTTAAATGAACGATTTCTTTCAATTTCAGGATCATTGACAATGTCCGAGGTGAACTACAGAAGCGTCAGTGGATCATCTTTGATGGCGACGTTGACCCAGAGTGGGTTGAAAATCTGAACTCTGTTCTGGATGACAACAAGCTGCTCACCCTGCCCAATGGAGAACGTCTCAGCTTGCCACCAAATGTAAGAGCATGGCAGTTTATACACAAATTTATTTTTCTCTTTTCTTAATGAAGTCTGTCCTGGAGACTTCATTAAGTATTCAACCCAAATTATTCTTTTTCTGTCCAGGTGCGTGTGATGTTTGAAGTGCAGGATCTGAAGTATGCCACCCTAGCCACTGTGTCCCGGTGTGGTATGGTCTGGTTCAGTGAGGATGTTCTCAGCACTGACATGATCTTCAACAACTTCCTGGCTCGCATTCGCAGCATCCCATTGGACGAGGGAGAGGATGAAGCTCAGCGGAAGAGGAAAGGCACAGAGGATGAGGACGAGGCTGCGTCACCAATGCTGCAGGTAAATCTAGAGAAGAACACATGCTGTATTTAAAAACAAACAAATAAAAAACACACTAATGCTGTCCCCACTTTCTGCTTTAAACTAGATCCAGCGAGATGCTGCATCGGTCCTTCAGCCGTACTTTACCTCCACCGGCCTCGTGATCAAGGCCTTGGAGCATGCCTCGAAGATGGAACACATCATGGATTTCACCCGCATGCGATGTTTGGGCTCATTGTTCTCAATGTTGCACCAGGCCTGCCGTAATGTGGCTCTGTACAACAACAACCACCCCGACTTCCCCATGCCCATTGATCAGCTGGAGAAGTACATGCAGGTAATGTTCTCCTTTTTCTTGCTCTGTAATGAAAGAAGTATAAATGCTGAGGTGTTGCATCAACATGATTACTGTGCTTTCCTAAAACTAATTGTTTTCATGGAATTTCTTTGCAGAGGTATTTGATCTACGCTGTGCTCTGGTCCTTCTCTGGTGATGGAAGGTTGAAGATGAGGGCAGAGCTTGGGGAGTATATCCGTCGCATCACCACTGTGCCACTTCCCACTGCACCCAATGTTCCCATCATTGATTATGAGGTACATCCTTTCTTTGTCAAAGAGTTGCTGCTGCTATTAATTCCCTATATCCACTTTTTTAGAGATTAATTATTATGTTTTTATTTGTGTTTAGGTGTGCATCTCAGGGGAGTGGCAATCCTGGCAGGGCAAAGTGCCCCAGATTGAAGTGGAAACCCACAAGGTGGCATCCCCAGATGTTGTTGTTCCTACCCTGGACACTGTTCGCCATGAAGCTTTGCTTTACACATGGCTGGCCGAGCACAAACCACTGGTGCTGTGTGGACCACCTGGCTCTGGAAAGACCATGACCCTGTTCAGTGCCCTCAGGGCTTTGCCTGATATGGAGGTACTGGGCTATGAAATCATTTTCACGTTAATTGCCTGATCTTTGAAATATTCACAATCAGTTCTAATCAGATATTGGCATTATTGTTGTAACTAAGCTGTTCCCATCTAATAGCTAAAATGTCTACTGCTGCTTTCTACCAGGTTGTTGGTTTGAACTTCTCCAGTGCCACCACACCAGAACTGCTGCTGAAGACGTTTGACCACTACTGTGAGTACCGGCGGACTCCAAATGGTGTGGTCCTCGCCCCTGTCCAGCTGGGGAAGTGGCTGGTGTTGTTCTGCGACGAGATCAATCTGCCAGACATGGACAAGTACGGCACACAGAGAGTTATCTCTTTCATCAGACAGGTATGACAAAATGATTCTGTGTTAAGCCCTTTGTACTTTTAAGTATGTCTAAGCACTTCATTTAAGTCATTGCTGCATCAAATTGGGATCCTATGTCTGTGCAGATGGTGGAACACGGAGGCTTCTACCGCACCTCAGACCAGACTTGGGTCAAACTGGAGAGGATTCAATTTGTTGGAGCCTGTAATCCTCCCACTGACCCTGGCAGAAAGCCTCTCACACACAGGTACAGCTCTCAGACTGAACATCTGATTAGAACTGTAGTATAATTAATGTTTAATGCAAAAGGCAGGCTCTAACAGTGGTCATATTACCACATAATCTTTCTAGGTTCCTGCGTCACGTCCCTGTGGTGTATGTGGACTATCCAGGCCCAGCCTCCCTTACCCAGATTTATGGAACCTTTAACCGTGCCATGCTGCGCCTTATCCCCTCTCTGCGAACCTACGCTGAACCTCTTACAGCCGCTATGGTTGAGTTCTACACCATGTCTCAGGTAAAGATGATTACATTTCTCTTAATATGCATGTTTTATTGGAGACTTTTTTTTCCATATAAATAAAAATATTGAATATTATTCTTTTTTCCACTTCAGGAGCGCTTCACCCAGGACACACAACCCCACTACATCTACTCTCCCAGAGAGATGACCCGCTGGGTGAGGGGTATCTTCGAGGCCCTGCGGCCACTTGAGACTCTTCCTGTAGAAGGGCTCATCCGCATCTGGGCCCACGAAGCCCTTCGTCTCTTCCAGGATAGGTGGGTGCTCACTGATGTGAGGCTAGTTGTGCTTGCTCTGCATCAGCTATAAAGTGTAACATTTTTGATAGTAACGTTTAAAATGTGATCATATCTGATTGTGTCATTCAGGCTTGTAGGTGATGAAGAGAGAAGGTGGACAGATGAAAACATTGACACGGTCGCTCTCAAACACTTCCCCAACATTGATAAGGAGAAGGCTCTCAACAGGCCTATCCTCTACAGTAACTGGCTCTCCAAGGTACATATGTGGCCATATGTACTCAAATATGATGGCCAAACTCTGATCCTGCTGCTGTTAAGTTACTAAAGAGTTGTAAGAATTGACTTCATCATTAATGGCTCTAGTAAGAATTTTACTGAGTTTGTGTTTTTGTGTATGTAGGATTACATCCCAGTGGAACAGGAGGAACTGAGAGACTACGTGAAGGCCCGTCTGAAGGTCTTCTATGAGGAGGAGCTGGATGTTCCTCTGGTGCTCTTTAATGAGGTTCTGGACCACGTCCTCAGAATTGACCGGTGAGTAAAGGCTTCTGAGCGTTGTCATCTCAGTGTTACTTTAATTATAAATGACAAAAATAAATATTAATTTTGGATTACATTTTTAAAATCTTTATCCTTTGTTAGAATCTTCCGTCAGCCTCAGGGACATCTACTGTTAATTGGTGTGAGTGGAGCAGGAAAGACCACGCTGTCCCGCTTTGTAGCCTGGATGAACGGATTGAGCGTCTACCAGATTAAGGTAGATACAAGTGATTTGTAGTCATAGAACATTTCCCTGCCTTTTGCATGGATTGTTGAGCGTGTTTTTGTGTTTTCAGGTACACAGGAAATACACTGGGGAGGACTTTGATGAAGACCTGCGTACTGTGCTGCGTCGCTCAGGTTGTAAGAACGAGAAGATCGCCTTCATCATGGATGAGTCCAATGTGCTGGATTCTGGTTTCCTTGAGAGAATGAACACACTTCTGGCCAATGGAGAGGTAACTTACAGCTAGTTTCTTATTTGTGGTGCTTTATTCATTTGAGTGTAAAGACAACACCGCCCCTAGTTTTCTGAGGTTAATGTATGTCCATTGTTTTCTGGCTTTTATTGTGTTAATGTTACCCTTCTTTTTTTTCTTCTTTTTTTTTTAATAGGTTCCTGGGCTGTTTGAGGGAGATGAGTATGCCACCTTGATGACTCAGTGTAAGGAAGGAGCCCAGAAAGAGGGTCTGATGCTTGACACACATGAGGAGCTGTACAAGTGGTTCACCAGCCAGGTTATCAGAAACCTTCATGTGGTTTTCACCATGAACCCCTCATCAGAGGGCCTGAAGGACAGAGCTGCCACATCTCCTGCCCTGTTCAACAGGTACAGACACTTAGAGTGGATGATTGTAATAAATGTGAGGAAAAAGAAAACTGCACTGAGTTTCCGTGTTTACTGAAAACATTCCTCTGCGTCAGGTGTGTGTTGAACTGGTTTGGAGACTGGTCCACAGAGGCCCTATATCAGGTGGGTAAGGAGTTCACCAGCAAGATGGATCTGGAGAAGCCCAACTACAAAGTGCCAGACTACATGCCCATCGTCTACGACAAACTGCCCCAGCCACCATCTCACCGAGAAGCTATCGTCAATGGCTGTGTGTTTGTACATCAGACACTTCATCAGGTAGAGCTGTTTCCAGCAAATGAGCTACTTTATTGTTATTTCAACAGCAGTTGCAAATTTGCAAACGTTCTTGGATACAAATGATTGTAAAATTTACTGAGACGTACATAAATAATACTTTTAACTTCTTTCAGGCAAACAACCGTCTGGCCAAGCGTGGCGGTCACACAATGGCCATTACTCCTCGTCACTACCTTGACTTCATCAATCAGTATGCCAACCTGTTCAATGAGAAACGCAGCGAGTTGGAGGAGCAGCAGATGCACCTCAACGTTGGTCTCCGCAAGATCAAGGAGACTGTGGATCAGGTGAAGTAGCCTTTTCGTTTCATGAAATCTTAAAAAGCCATCAGATTAGTTTCTCTAATGAAAATTTTGTCAGCTTGTTAGAAGTGCTTGTGTTTGTCTCCTTTCACAGGTGGAGGAACTTCGTCGTGACCTGAGAATTAAGAGCCAGGAGTTGGAGGCAAAGAATGCTGCTGCCAATGACAAGCTGAAGAAGATGGTGAAAGACCAGCAGGAGGCCGAGAAGAAAAAGGTAGGAAGGCTGAACTTTGAAATGACTAGTTTTTAAAGACTTTAGACATTGTTGCTTAGGCCTGCAATTACGTGTTTAAGTGTTTAAGATTTTAATTTATTTACTCTGTCATTGTGATTCAAGGTGATGAGCCAGGAGATTCAGGAAGCTGTGTACAAGCAGCAGGAGGTGATTAAGGACAAACAGCTGAGCGTCAAACAGGATTTGGACCAAGTGGAGCCAGCTGTTATTGAGGCTCAGAATGGTACAGTGATTCTTGTTCATTTATTCATCAGTGTCTTTAAAAAAAAAAATTAATTTAAGATTATTCTTTCAGTCATTTGATGTCATAAAACCAGCAAAACCAGTACAACAGCACTTGAATTGTTATGTAGACTTTGTTAACATCTTCTGCTTACATCCTCCCATCATCATGCCCCCTTCCCTCATCATAAAACCTCATCCTTGCTCACCTGATGTTGATAGCTGTTAAGTCCATTAAGAAGCAGCACCTGGTGGAGGTGCGTTCCATGGCCAATCCACCCGCAGCGGTGAAGCTTGCTCTGGAGTCTATTTGTTTGCTCCTGGGAGAGAGCACAACGGACTGGAAGCAGATCCGTTCCATCATCATGAGGGAGAACTTCATCCCCACCATTGTTAACTTCTCTGCTGAAGAGATCAGGTGACATGAGAGAATCTTTGTTTATAATTGTTTACTAAAAATTTCCCCTTCTGTCTCCCTCTCTCCCCCTCCTTCATGTTTTTCTGTCTTTGCCCCCCTGAACCTCTTTCCAAATTCTTCCCCCCCCCCAAACACTACTATTTGTATCTTGCAAACACATTCCTCCTTTCACTTAACTAGCCGTGAGTTCTATTAAGCGGCAGCACCTAGTAGAAGTACGGGCTATGACCAACCCCCCAGCTGCAGTCAAACTGGCCCTGGAGTCTATCTGCCTTATGCTGGGCGAGGAGACAAATGACTGGAAAAAAATCAGACAAGTTATTATCAGGGATAATTTCATCAGCAGCATAGTCAACTTTTCCTCTGAGGAAATGAGGTATATGTGTCAGTGTGTTTTGTTTTTGTTTTCTAATGGAAGCACAAATGCCATTTAATCAGTACAAGTGGCACCTGTGATTAGCAATCAGTGTTAATCTACTGGAACAAAGTGTAATCGGCTGGTTTTAAATCTAAGAATAAGCTGATGGTAAAAACTACTGTGCTTGTGATTTCTTGCAGCCAGAAATTGGTAGAAATTGTTCCCATCCCCACCTCCAAACCCAATTCAAAATAATCCTCCACACTGTTCCACAAGTTTGATTTTCTCAATGATTATTGACTGCACAGAGTGCTGCTGTATTGTAACTCCTTGGACTATTTCAACTATTTCCAGCGACTCCATCCGTGAGAAGATGAAGAAGAACTATCTCTCCAACCCAAGCTACAACTATGACCAAGTGAATAGGGCATCATTGGCCTGTGGACCCATGGTGAAATGGGCGATTGCTCAGGTAGAGAAGCCTGAACAATATGAAAATAAGGACTATAACTGGGTAATGAGGGTTTTCGTCTAATGTACACTTCTACCACTCCTCTAGCTTAATTATGCTGACATGCTGAAGCGAGTGGAGCCTCTGCGTAATGAGCTGCAGAAGCTTGAGGATGATGCCACGGACAATAAGACGAAGGCAGAAGAGGTGGAGCAGATGATCAGAGACTTGGAGGCCAGCATTGCTCGGTACAAGGAGGAATACGCTGTCCTTATCTCTGAGGCCCAGGCCATCAAGGCTGATCTGGCAGCAGTCGAGGCAAAGGTAATTGTCCATAAAACATGCCTGGTTCTGTTCAGATCATCTGTTCAGGACTAAACAGAAGTTTCTTGGAGGAAAAAAAAATCTCATTTCTTATGTTCTTTACTCCCAGGTGAACCGCAGCACAGCCCTGCTGAAGAGTCTGTCAGCAGAGAGAGACCGCTGGGAGAAGACCAGTGAGACGTTCAAGAACCAGATGTCCACCATCGCAGGAGACTGTCTGCTTTCTGCAGCATTCATCACGTATGCCGGCTACTTTGAACAACAGATGAGGCAGAACCTGTTCACTACATGGTCTCATCACCTGCAGCAGGCCAACATTCAGGTATTTCCTACTCCAGTCCACATGTCCAGTCATTTTTGATCAACACGTCTCCAAATGTCAGCCTCATTGTGATTACTAATATAAACCATAGTCACCAGCAAGAGTGCTGTCAATAGATCAAATTTCAAGGTGCTCACTGACTTGATTTTCTCCTGCAGTTCCGCACAGATATTGCTAGAACTGAGTACCTGTCCAATGCAGATGAGAGGCTCCGCTGGCAAGCAAACTCTCTCCCAGCTGATGACCTCTGTACTGAAAATGCCATCATGCTCAAACGGTTCAACAGGTCCGCAAACCTCACCTATCTCCTTTAGGCTGTGTGTTCAGTTGAACTTACTTCTAAACATCTTTGATCTTTCTTTATCTCTTATTAGGTACCCACTAATAATCGATCCATCAGGCCAAGCCACAGAGTTCATCATGAATGAGTACAAAGACCGCAAGATCACAAGAACCAGCTTCCTGGATGATGCCTTTAGGAAGAACTTGGAGAGTGCTCTGCGTTTTGGAAACCCACTGCTGGTTCAGGTAAGAGCTACCTTCTCCAACTGCCAGTGTTTTCCTTGTGTGCTTGCTGCTTGATAATTTTCTTAAAGCTGCCATAATCAAAGGACTAGTTTGTTTAGAGTTTTTTGGGGGGGGGTAATAAAAAACAACTTGGAAAATAGATTTTAATCTCAAGGGAGATTAAATTTGAAATATTTATTTCCAAAGGACGTAGAAAGCTACGACCCCATCCTAAACCCAGTGCTGAACAGAGAGGTCCGCAGGACTGGAGGGCGTGTTCTCATCACCCTTGGAGACCAGGACATTGATCTGTCACCTTCGTTTGTCATCTTCCTCTCTACCCGAGACCCAACGGTAAGGGCACTGTTTATTGTATCAGTATTGATCAACTAACATTGTTATTTGCTTTGTTTAAAAAGTACAAAACAAAACAGTTATACAAAAGTGTTTATCTGCATTGTTATGGTCTCTTGTGTCTGCAGGTTGAGTTCCCACCAGACTTGTGCTCTCGTGTTACCTTTGTCAACTTCACTGTGACACGCAGCAGCCTTCAGAGCCAGTGTCTCAACGAGGTCCTAAAGGCTGAGAGACCTGACGTGGATGAGAAACGCTCAGACCTCCTTAAACTGCAGGGTGAGACAGAAACATTGAGATTCTGTGATAAAATGATAAGACACAGGTGTTGGGAAAAGAGATTGGTGAAATTTTAATGATTCAACTCTTATATTATGACTGTCTTTCAGGCGAGTTCCAGCTGCGTCTTCGTCAGCTGGAGAAATCTCTGCTGCAGGCCCTCAATGAGGTTAAGGGTCGCATCCTTGATGATGACACCATCATCACCACACTGGAGAATCTGAAGAAGGAGGCAGCTGAGGTGACTAGGAAGGTGGAGGAGACTGATATCATCATGGCTGAGGTGGAGGCCGTGTCACAGCAGTACCTGTCTCTGTCCTCTGCCTGCAGCAGCATCTACTTTACTATGGAGGCTCTGAACCAGGTCTGGGCACATCTCATTTGCTCTTTAAACTAGTACTGTTGGTAGTATTGTCTTCTTTTCTCAAAATTGCTGTAACATCAATGCACACAGAGATAGGAACTCAGAAATAAACTGAGCAAATGTTCTCCCTTCAGATGCACTTCCTCTACCAGTACTCTCTTCACTTCTTCTTGGACACGTATCACACAGTGCTGTATGAGAACGCCAACCTCAAGAACATTAGTGATCATTCACAGAGGCTTGCTGTCATCACCAAGGATCTTTTCCAGGTTTATAACATAACTCCTATGAATAAGGGTTGTTTTGGGGGGGGTGAATGTAACAGTCATGAGCTTTATATGTGATTTGTGTGGCATTAGGTGGCGTTCAACAGGGTTGCCAGAGGTATGCTGCACCAGGACCACATTACATTTGCCATGCTGCTGGCTAAGATCAGCATAAAGGGCATGACCAGGTAAGAGAACACCTGAGTTACACTAATGGAGCACAAGCAGTCATGGCATACTGCATGAAGCACCGTTACTTATTTATTTTCTCCTTTTTTCCAGTGAGCTGCCATATGATCCAGAGTTCCAGCACTTCTTACGTGGTAAGGAGATCGTACTGACAGGCACACCACTTCCCAAGGTGAAAGGTCTGACCGCTGAGCAGAGTGAGGCCATGGTTCGACTCAGCCGCCTGCCAGCTTTCAAAGACTTGGTTGAAAAAGTCGAGGCTGACGAGGTGAGTAATGGTAGGCCGATGGGTAGTTTGTAGTTTGACTCTTAGAAACTCTATTAGTAATCATTTGTTTTGCTTGTTACTTCAGCAATTCTTCATGTGGATTGAGAGCAACACTCCAGAGCTGGCTGTTCCATACCTGTGGTCAGAGGAGAAGCAGTCCAGTGAGTATATACATTGTGTACAAACATTAAGGCCAAGCAAAAAACAAAACAAACACACTACAGTGTATATATTTGTATAAATTATATCTGCCTGAACTGTCCATTATATGTTCAGCTACCATTGGCCAAGCTCTGCACCAGCTCCTGCTGATTCAGGCCTTCCGTCCCGACCGTCTCCTGGCCATGTCACACATTTTTGTATCAAAGGTGCTGGGAGACACATTCATGAGCATCATTGAGCAGCCTCTTGATCTAGCTAATATCATCGACAGTGAGGTAATGATCACTTATTTATTTCAGATCAATGACCTTCCCATTGTCACTCTTGCTGATAATTCTTATTTTTTTGTGTCTGTAGGTGAAGCCCAGCACTCCAGTGCTGATGTGTTCTGTGCCAGGTTATGATGCCAGTGGGCTTGTCAGAGATCTGGCTGCTGAGCAGAACAAACAAATCACCTCAATTTCTATCGGTAAGAAGGAAATAAACGTAACTTTTGGTTTACCAGTAATGTAGATCAAGTGCTTAATGAGAAATTTTGAGGATATTGTAAATAACTGCTTACTGATGTTTTCCACAGGTTCTGCTGAAGGTTTCAATAAGGCTGACAGAGACATCAATACTGCTGTCAAGTCTGGCAGGTGACTAATGTGGTTTCTTTGTGTTTGTGAGACTGTACAGTTTGTGTTCTTGTACTGATATCCTGACTGTTCCTTGTCCTGCAGGTGGGTGATGCTGGAGAACGTCCATCTGGCCCCTGGGTGGCTGATGCAGCTGGAGAAAAAACTTCACTCTATGCAGCCTCATGCCAGCTTCAGGCTGTTCCTCACAATGGAGATCAACCCCAAGGTATATCACATCATTCATTAGATTTGTCATTTAGACTTGGATTAATTCATTGTCAGTTTTCACTACTTCCTGTTTTTCATGCCGCTGTGTTTTACCACCAGGTGCCAGTGAATCTGCTTCGTGCTGGCCGTATCTTTGTGTTTGAGCCTCCTCCCGGCGTCAAGGCTAACATGCTGAGAACTTTCAGCAGCATCCCAGTGGCTCGCATGTGCAAGGTAACATAATGGACACACACAAATGTGAAGAATAAACGATCAGTGCTGTCCAAACATTCTCCATATAAATCATGTTGTCCCATATCCACGCAGGCCCCCAACGAACGTGCGCGTCTCTACTTCCTGCTTGCTTGGTTCCATGCGGTCATCCAGGAGCGCCTGCGTTACGCACCACTGGGCTGGTCCAAGAAATACGAGTTTGGAGAGTCTGACCTCCGTTCTGCTTGTGACACGGTTGACACCTGGCTGGATGACACTGCTAAGGTTGGAGAATTAACACTTTAAATGTTTTCTAGTTTTTGTATGACTAATCCTTTCCTCCTTGTAGCTGTTGCCTAAATCTATTAGATAATGGTCAGTTTTAAATAATATGACCTTGCTCCACTCCAATCGTTACACTCATGCACACACAGGGTCGTCAGAACATCGCTCCAGACAAGATCCCCTGGGCAGCTCTGAAAACCTTGATGGCCCAGTCAATCTATGGAGGTCGGATCGACAACGAGTTTGACCAGCGGCTGCTCAACACCTTCCTGGACCGCATCTTCACCAAGGGAAGCTTTGACAGCGAGTTCAAACTGGCTCTCAAAGTTGACGGACACAAGGACATCAAGATGCCTGATGGCATTCGGTTAGTATCTGATAAGTTTTAGCTTTTGTTGTTCTCTGATAAACATTCTCTGTTAAGCGTCTGATCATTTTGATTTGTTACAGACGTGAGGAGTTCATGCACTGGGTGGAGATGCTTCCTGACACTCAGACGCCATCTTGGCTCGGATTACCGAGCAATGCAGAGAAGGTCCTGCTTACCACTCAGGGTATGCTGCTGTTGCTGTTACTGAACGACAGCTTGTTTTTCATCTGTGTTCCATTTATACTTAACAAGTTGAGATTGAATATTCTCACTGGGTAGCTCATTAACCAACTCTCTCTCTATTCTAGTGTCATAACTCGTACTTTGGCAGGCTGTCGCCGTGCAGTGAGAGGTCGAAATCTTAGATTTAGTTGTTTTTTGCGTCTACTTTGGACAGAACACTGTGCCGGGTGTCAAAAAACATGTTAAGAACATTCCTTTTCCTCATCTCTCATCCTTCCATCAGTTCTCTTCCCTCTTTACCAGTTAGTTTTCAGAAGCAACCTTCTGTAGCATAGCTATAATGTGCAGCGTAGCTGTAGTCATAGCCATTTTACTTTAAAGGTTTTCTTCCCAAAGGATGGGTGTGGGTCTCCTCACCCTTCAGCAGCTGTATTTCACAGCCATCATGTTGCTTTGCTTAGATGTTATCTTGTCCCACCTGCAGATTAGGACTTCAAACATCCTACCATGCCTGCTTCCCATCCTTTCACTCCCCCTCTCTGACCTCCACAGTCATGGCTGCCAAAGCATCCATCCCTTGAGCACATGGTCCAGTCTCCCCTTCCTTCATCCCCACTCCACCACAAACTTTCTCCCTTAAAACCCGCCCCTTTTATTATTTATTTATTTTTTTGGGGTTGTGCTGATTTCTTTTACAGATCCAGTCATTCAGAAATGTGGATCGTTATCCACTTGGCAATTTCGTTTAAGGTTACATGTGTTGGAATTATTGCCTGAAGCCTTGTGTATTTTGTCTGACCCAGTGTAGTCCTATTTTTATTTTTTTTATTTTTGATAAAACAAACCCTTTAACCCATCCTTGAGGTAAGGTGTTTGTTTCTTTTCTGTGATTAATTTCTTCTCCCCTTCCTACATTCCGCCATGGCCTTGTCTTCCACCTCCCTCCTTGCCCAATCACTCCCTCTGCCGGGCTGCGCAGGCACTGACATGATGGGTAAGATGCTGAAAATGCAGATGTTGGAGGATGAGGATGACCTTGCCTACGAGACTGAGAAGAAGGAGCGCACTTCATCCACATCTGACACCCAGCCAGCCTGGATGAGGACCCTCCACACCACCGCCTGCAACTGGCTGCAGCTCATGCCGCAAACGGTTAATCCTCTCAAACGCACAGTGGAGAACATCAAGGTAATGACAGAGAATAGAGGGCTGGCAAGCAGGCTTGTGCTGACAATATCCTTCTTTCATTTATAACCAAGGAATTGTTTCACCGTCGGGTGATTTTCAATCTTTGTGCCTGAAATGTGAGGTAATCGGGTATAACGGACTTTAAAAAGTTTGATTTTCAGTAAATGAACAATTTTTCTTTTTCAGTTTCACCAAAGCACATCTGTCTGGCTTCTAATTTATGGTTTTGTTTTGGTATTAATATTATCTTTGTCCAAATACCAGGACCCCCTGTTCAGGTTCTTTGAGCGTGAAGTGAAAATGGGAGGTAAGATGCTTCAGGAGGTCCGTCAGGATCTGTCCGACGTGGTACAAGTGTGCGAGGGCAAGAAGAAGCAGACCAACTACCTGCGAACACTCATCAGTGACCTTGTCAAAGGTTCTTCACTCAGACTATTTGATGTACTTTAATGAATTTGTTTATTTGTTTGAATACTTTATATACCTGTGGTATACACCTGTCTGTTCAGGAATCCTCCCTCGCAGCTGGTGTCGGTACACAGTCCCCGTCTCCATGACTGTAATCCAGTGGGTGTCAGACTTCAGTGAACGTATCAAACAGCTGCAGCAGATCTCCCAGGCAGCTGCCAGCGGGGGTGCAAAGGAACTGAAGGTACTGTTTGTGCACACATTCAAACAAGCTTTGGTTCTTAAATAGTTTGGTTAAAAATGAAAACAAAATGTGTTTTCATTTTCTTTTTATTTCTACTCCCTTGTCTCTTCCTCTAATCATTTCCAGAACATCCATGTGTGCTTGGGCAGCCTGTTTGTGCCAGAGGCTTACATTACCGCCACCCGCCAGTATGTGGCACAGGCAAACAGCTGGTCCCTGGAAGAGCTGTGTCTCGAGGTTAACGTCACCACTGCTCAGGGCGCCTCACTGGATGCCTGCAGCTTCGGCATCAAAGGTTAGACTTAAAACATATCATCTGATCTAGTTGGCGGCAAAAGCACTGCACAAATCAGATAACAATGCGGCCTTTAGACTGAACAGACAGCGTTGTAATTAAATCATATCCATATGAATTTAACATGTTTTTTTTGTTTGTTTGTTTAATCTGGACTGAAATCTAACCTAAAAAGGTGTTCGCAGGACTCTAAAACATGCTACTAACTGTATTTGTGGTCTAATGTAGTGAGTTGTTAAGACATGAATTTCTTTTTCTCATTCCAATCTTGCTTGCTGCACCCTCAGGTCTGAAGCTTCAGGGAGCTACTTGTGCCAACAACAAGCTGTCTCTGTCCACCTCCATCTCCACTGAGCTGCCTCTCACTCAGCTCCGCTGGATCAAGCAGAGTAATGCTGAGAAGAGACACATGGTAACCCCCCCCCCGCCCCCCCCCCCCCCAAAAAAAAACCCCCAGCCCCATTGGGATCTAAAAAGCTAGATTTTGAAATATAGCTATGGAGTTGTCCTTCTCACCTTTTGTGTTTTCCTTTCGCTGCAGGTCACTCTACCCGTGTACCTGAACTTCACCCGGTCTGACCTAATCTTCACCGTCGACTTCGACATCGCCACCAAGGAAGATCCTCACAGCTTCTACGAGCGTGGAGTTGCCATCCTGTGCACAGAGTAATTGAAACGAGACGTTTCCTCACTTTAAGTCTTGATTATAATCAAACCACATTTAATCACTTACATTCATTACCCCATAATAGTAGTTGTAGTAGAGATGTTTGTGGAACTGCAGTGAACATGTAACAGTTCTTAGTGTTTAGAAAGTGTTTTGGAAGGTTGAGACGTTGTCTGATGGTTAATGAAAAGAAAATGAAATTTGGAAAGGAAAGTTGGAAAAAAGATGTTTTAATGGAAGAACCAGCACGTTGTTGTATTTAGATGGAATAAAGCTCATTGGAATGAACTGCTTGGTCTTTGTGTTTTAATTAATGTCGTGCATGGTTGTTGCTATGGAGCTCTTTTCTTCTTAGGAGCCTGTTCAGACTGGGAAGTATTCTAAAGGAAATGTTTAAGTGAATCACACACACATGCCAAAGGAAACATCAGTGACATAATGTTCTTTCTTGTGAAGCTGCTATGGATTGTCCCAAATGCAATATCAGCATTGTAACTTTAGACAGTTTTTTCCTGAATGATTTTTTTTTTTCCAAATTATATAAAGACATCTGGACTGAACATGAGACAAAAGCAAAGTTCAGCAAGAAATCTCAAATGTAAACTTGTTTTTTGCCCTCTGTCACAGTCCTCCTTTTAGTTACTTTTTTTTAATGAAATGTAATGAAACCTTCACTGAGCTGCCAGGCACAACTATATAATTATCCATTACTGCCACCTGCTGGTTGGAGGGGTAAGTATATTACCAAAGTTTCATGACAATATGCATAAAATATCTGTTACAGCAATAACTGTTTGGCAAAACCATTTTTATACACTCACTCTCTTTTAGAGGGTCAAAAGTAGAAGACAATAGACTGACAAGGCCAGGTGAGCCTAGTTTCCCTGTTACTCAAACCTAAGGAGTCAAATCAACATAACCATCTGGTTAAAAGGAAGGAATGCACAGACCAGCACAACACCAAAAGGCCATGTTTTGCTAAAACCCTTTAAGTAAAGCTAAAGGTTTGCACTTAAAATCACATATTAACTGTTTGAGGTAACATTACATTGTTCAAATGCTTACTGACCTAACTGCAGACACTCATTGAACGTCCATGAACCACTGGAGACTTAAATATTTTACTTTATTCATTCATTTGGATTTAAGCAGCTCATTTGAACAAAAATTAGGTTTTGATGAGTCACCTGTGACTAAATTTTAAGCAAGTGATAACCAAATGCCACCTTAACGATCAGGAGGTGCTCAAAGTTAACTATTCATGAATAAACAGAGTGCAATTCCAAATAACTATTTACAGTATTTCAGTCCACCTTAAATCTCAACTGTTAAAGAACTCTAACATGGTTCAGATGCAGAATTGTTTCCTTCTTGTTCATCGTCCATGTTGAAGACACACTGCTTCTTCCTGTGTCCCAACTCAATCATGTCTGTTCCAGGGAGACTCAGCTTTCTCTTGTACAGAGATCCAAGGTTACACAAGCAGGGAGATCTCTCAGAGAAGCAACCCAGCATGTGAGATGAACTCCCCTCCACTGAGCTTTGAGGTTTAGGTGGGTGAAGTGTGGAGGATCTTGTAATACGCAAGCCTGAATCATCAAGCTGCAATTCCATATCAGAGATTTGTCTGTGTGTTACTGAATCAGTTACCCTTTCTTCTGGAAGATTTTTACAAGCATCCCTGTCACTGTTAGAGGGAAGAGTGTCCAGTTCGCAGACCAACCGGTCAGAGTCACTTCCACATTTCATCTGGACATCCAGAAGATTCGGCTGTTCTCTCAGACAGTCTCTCTTGTCATTTTTTGTCCCTTCTCTGAGGGCAACAGAAGCAGAGTGATTACAGATACATCGCCTGCTTCGGCCCGAGAGTCGACATCCTCCTTTTCCACCACCTTTTGCCTGCTGCCTCGATTGCCTGCTGGAGACATTGACATTTGACTCGTCAGAATCCTCAGAGCTCCCATCGTACGGGTCCAAATCCTACAATCATAACAAGCGCACACATTTTAATTCATGATCAGCAATGTGCATTTTCAACACAAATGGATGAATGAGAGGAGAGTGCATACCAAAGAATAACAGCCATGCCTTTCTGCAGGCTTAAGCGTTAATGGCAACGCCCTCCTTGAGGCACCACTCTCTGGTGCACTGCTCACACATCCCTAAACACAACCACCAGAGGTTCAACATCAATAAGTTGGCAGTTATTTTTACAAAGATCGGTGCATGTCTGGCTTTATATGTTAAATGATCACTAAAACTGTTTTTCCCCTACTATTTGAAAAATGCTTAAACTATACTATATACTTCCAAATTTGCTTATTATGTCAGTGTGCATGTATTGCCCAATTGATGAATTCAAGCAGTACCATGGTACTGGTGTCGGACCATCTTGGACTGATTTCAGAGTCAGAATCTGTGCTGGACTCCATGTTGCACATCTCCTAACAAAAAACAAAGGTCATACTAGTCCAACAGTATGCAAGTGGTCTAAGAAGAATGCAGAGCACCTGCAGATGGGCATTGGGTAAGTATTCTTACCATGTAATTTAAAGTAAGCTGGTCCATACTGCTGGGTGCTTGTCTATCAGTGCTGTCTGAATGTAGAAAACTATATGTAGGTTACATTGCAATAATGATTAAATCAAAAGACAGCCAATAACATATACAGGTGATTTATTTATTTTATTTATTTGGAAAAGATTGTGCACATGTTACGTTGACACCACAAATGAAAATGAATTAACTAGGAAAATACCACGTCTAAGGAGAAAAAACAATTAAATAGTAATCACTGATACCTGGAAGTGGACGTTGTGTTCTTCTTCTTCTGTGTGCCATGACATTTGGCGCGTGAAACAAATTTTCTTTGGAAATAACGCAAATAAGTCGAGATAAGATGGTCAGGAATGCTGGCAGCTTAATTAAAGAGCAGGTGCCTTGAATAAGAAACAGCCAAGTGTGGCCACAGTCAGGTGAGCAGTCTACACAACTGCACTGTCACAAGTTTTAAACACCACAGACTTGGCTAATTTCAAGATTGTGACAAAATAATACGTCCGGTTGTTGCTTTTTCAAAATAAAACGTGTACCGGTCCTGCGTTTTTTTAAGTTTTAAAGCTTATTCTAACTAAAATGTAAACATATATTTTTTTTGTATGAAATATATATTGTAAACTGTACTTTAAGAAAACAAAAACAGCAACTTGATCATAAGCTTAAACGTGTGGTTGATCGAGTAGTAACTTACTATATATTTATATATAAACAGTGCAAATATCTAAAACTTGTATTTTTTTATTTTTCAAAATGTATTTTTTTATTTTTTTTTAATACAATCAAGCCTAGTTTATGGGAGCTTGTTTCCGTCTCTGAAAAAAACTAAAAACAACAAAAATAAATAAATAACATAAATAAACCTCCTTCCATCAGGAAGGAGGTTCTGCAGCATCCGGTCCCGTACCAGCAGACTGAGAGACAGCTTTTTCCATCAGGCCATCAGACTGCTGAACACTTCATAGACACCTCACCTTAACTACTGGAACTTCAACATTATGTATTACTGTACAGTAATGCCACTGTTTTGAACATGTCTCAACTCTGTATATTTTTATATATTTATTTATTGTTTACTCTATTTAATTTGTAAAATATGTGTACACACACATACACACACACGTAGAAAAATATTTAGTATACACATCCAGAAATGCATATACTATTATATATTGTACATATATTTATTAGTTTCAGATGTAGCCATTCTTGTATTTTGCTTGTTTACATTATTGTATTTTGCACAACTCTGTTGCTTGTGAAGCTCGCACACAAGAATTTCACTCACATGTACTGTACCAATGTACCTGCACATGTGATGTGACAATAAAAGTGATTTGATTTGATTTTGATTTGATAAATAAACTTATTCCTGAGTATTTGAAATTTCGAGATATGTAAATGTTCACTCACGGGCGAAAATTAAAATCAAAATTAAAATCTGTGGCTGAATCAAACTTCTGTGTTAAGTTGATAATGCAAGGTCTTAGATAAAGCTGTCACAACTTGTTGAAACCAGTCGCATCCCTTCCACCAGTTCCACCGTGAGCCGTTGGGGGGAACGGGAGAGTCGGAACGGCCGCTCACATCCGTGCGTAAGATCCGGCCTGGGGGAAAGGGATGAATGTTAATTTCAAAGATGGCGGCGGAGGGAGGAGGGAAGGAGATGAACGAAATTAAAACTCAGTTCACCACTCGGGAAGGCGTCTACAAACTTCTCACTCACTCCGAATACAGCCGTCCTAATAGGGTGCCTTTCAATTCACAAGGCTCCAACCCCGTCAAGGTCTCTTTCGTGAACGTCAACGACCAGTCAGGCAACGGCGACAGGATCTGTTTCAATGTGGGCCGTGAGCTCTACTTCTACATCTACAAAGGCGTTAGAAAGGTAGCATGCTAATGTGGCTTATGCCTGAGGAAATTCGCTATGCTGCAAGTTAAAATGCCACACTGCTGTGTGAGGTGTTGCAGGAGTTTAGGCGTGTCAAGTCACTCTGACAGGTGCTTGACTTTGAAATTAGCTGGCAGCTAGCTACTTAGCTCAAAGCTAGCCTATTAGTTAGCTAGCCAGCGTAACTGGCTAACGTTAGCAAGCCAGTAGCTACCCCGAGGCCAGGGGCTAAAACTCCCGTCTCCTATCCGTCACTCTCTTTACACTTGATGGCGGGTTTTTGTAGTTTTGCAAATATCATGTTGGTGAAGTTGACCTACTGTAACGGTTCAAGTTGACAGAGCTTAAATGGTGTTTATAACGGGCTTGGTTTGTAATAAAACTGTCCGTGTCAGCATTGACAGATTTACGTTGCCACCCTTGACACCTGTAGAAGACCTTTTGACTGACAGATATCGACAATCACGGTGATGCGGATTCATGTGGCTAACTGCTGCCGTAATGGCACTCTGATTTTGGCTTAAGAATTCTTCTTGAGAGGCTGAGCTAATCAAACTGAGCTGATTTGGTATATTTTTGGTATTTAATAACAATCAATGGGCACATAGTGTTATTGTGATCTGCTACCCCATAGTTGAGCATAATGTGGAAATCACATAGCAATTAATATGAATACAGGTCTTCGCTGTCATTGAGTATCAAAATTAACTGTCCACGTTACTGTTGATAAAAAATGTTGTCGCACCTTAATGTGGTTATTAACGGATACCTGATTTGACATCACAGATTGAATGAGCTCTTTGTTCAATTGAACCTGCGTATAAAAGCATTTTCCATATTTACACACAAACATGTCATGTGTAGCCATTTTTTTTTCAGAGGGAAATAGTTGTATCCTGGTTGAAGGTCTGCCATATATTTGAGCTGTTTGAAGCAATTGGGAAAAGGAAAAAACTCGTGTGACCTCAGGGTTTTTAATATGTGCAAGTTAACATAGTTAGAAAATGTTAAATGCCAGGTTACTACACAGTTGGCAATTACTTCAAGTCATATATTTTGGAAGGCTTGGTAAGTAAGAAATGTATTCTGATATATTGTAGCAGACATACTTTTTGAAAACAAAAAACACAAACTAGAAATGTACAGTAGCTAGAGTTGTACAGTAGCCATCACTGTTGGCACATACTGGTTTTTGGAAAACATCTGCATGTCAGCCCTCAAGCCAATGTGTAATACAGCAGGTATGTTTAGTTGTATTGTAACATGATGAAGTTTTCTTTCAGCCTTTGTTTCTGCCATTGTGAGGCAGAAGTCTTGTGATTTTGTACTTTTTAGTGGACTCTTGATCAAGACCTCCATTGACACGTTTGCTCTTTGAGGCAAGACAAAAACAGTCGCATGTCATGGAAATGGAGGAACCCCTGAGTCATCACCTTACCCTGAAAAGAATTTTCCGTTCTACCAGTTGTTCAAACTGTTAATCATTAACAAATTTAACTGTTGTGTTATATTAACTGTCTGCAATGTATTTACTGCAGCTTCTTTACAGTAGTATAATACTGTTTCCTTAAAATGGCTAAAACAACTGCTTTTTGATCAGTTTCTCTATAGAGAAAAGGCATGCCCTTGCTCTTCATGCTCTTCTGTGTGTTTTTCAATGTTTAGTATTTTGCTTCCAGGCACTTGTCTTATACGCGGTTCAAGATGCTTGATTTAAAACGCACTGCCTCAGTCTTAAAGGTTTGATAGTTTGATATAAAACACGGCACTCTCAGCTGCTATGGTTTATTACTGGTAGTGTGACTAAGTATAGACTTTGCCATGCAGTAGAGTAGTTGGGCATTTTAGATATTTGAAGGTTGCTGCAATCTGTATGCATTCATTCCCCCCTTGCAATCTCGGTCTCTGTTTTCAGGCCGCTGACTTGAGCAAGCCCATAGACAAGCGCATTTACAAGGGAACGCAGCCCACGTGTCATGACTTCAACCACCTCACAGCTACAGCAGAGAGCGTGTCCTTGCTGGTGGGTTTCTCAGCAGGACAGGTACAGCTCATTGACCCTATCAAGAAGGAGACAAGCAAGCTCTTCAATGAGGAGGTAAGTCTAAAGGACACAGGTTGGAATAACATCTATGTACTATTTTTGTAGTACTGTTTAAGGTTGCACCTTACCGTCACCGTACATATTTTTTTTAGGAACCAGGAAGTGACAATATGGTGCTTGCATGTCATCCAATCCCACAGAATTGATTATCTTCTACTCCACAATTAATTTACAACTGATAAGATTTTTTGTGTGATTAATGCATTGATATTCTTATGTATTTAATGCATCTTAATGAAAAAAAAAGTAAAGTAAAAATTACTAATAACATTACCAAATGGCCCAAAGCTTGTTGTATTAAAAACTTAAAGCTTGTTGAGCATACCAACGTCAATTTTACTGTATTAAAATTATTATTTTTTGTCTTCCCCTTCTCTTCTGCTCTCTCCTGCCTCTCAAACCTCAACCTATTTTTTTCTCCTGACAGAGATTAATAGACAAGTCCAGAGTAACATGTGTGAAATGGGTGCCAGGCTCAGAGAGTCTGTTTCTAGTGTCTCATGCCAGTGGGAATATGTACCTGTACAATGTGGAGCATACCTGCGGCACCACAGCGCCACACTACCAGCTACTCAAACAGGGAGAGAATTACTCTGTGCACACTTGCAAGAGTAAATCCACGAGGAACCCTCTCCTTAAATGGACTGTAGGAGAGGGAGCTCTGAATGAGTTTGCCTTCTCTCCAGATGGGAAGTTCCTCGCCTGTGTAAGCCAAGACGGCTTCCTACGGGTGTTCAACTTTGATGCTGTTGAGCTTCACGGCACCATGAAGAGCTATTTTGGTGGTTTGTTGTGCGTGTGCTGGAGCCCTGATGGAAAATATATAGTTGCGGGTGGAGAGGACGATCTAGTGACTGTGTGGTCGTTCTTGGACTGCAGGGTCATTGCTCGAGGTCACGGCCACAAGTCGTGGGTGAGTGTGGTGGCTTTTGACCATTACACCACAAGTGTGGAGGAGAGCGACCCGATGGAGTTCAGTGGCAGCGATGAGGACTTCCAGGATCAGATGATCCACTTTGGACGAGACCGGGCCAACAGTACACAGTCTCGACTTTCTAAGCGTAACTCCACAGACAGCCGGCCTGTTAGTGTTACATACCGGTTTGGCTCAGTGGGGCAGGACACTCAGCTGTGCCTATGGGACCTCACTGAGGACATCCTTTTCCCGCATCTTCCCCTCTCACGGACACGGACACATACTAATGTGATGAATGCTACCAGCCCTCCTGCAGGTGCTACAATAATCACTAACACCTCTAGTAACACTACTAATGGAAACAACAGTGGTGCCAATACTCCTGGCATTAACTCCATCGCTACTACTTTACCACGTTCCAACAGCCTTCCCCATTCTGCTGGCACCACAACAACGACGGCAAACAATACCAACAAAGCCAGCAGTGGCGGTGGAATCAGTAGTGGTATTATGGACAGCGCCATCGCTACAGGTGTGAGTAAGTTTGCTACACTGTCACTCCATGATCGGAAGGAGCGCCACCACGAGAAGGACCACAAACGCAACCACAGCATGGGTCACATCAGCAGCAAGAGTAGCGACAAGCTCAACCTGCTGACAAAAACCAAAACAGACCCTGCCAAGACTCTGGGCACTCTGCTGTGCCCGCGCATGGAGGACGTGCCCCTCCTCGAGCCCCTCATCTGTAAAAAAATAGCACACGAGAGACTGACTGTACTCATATTTTTAGAGGACTGTTTAGTGACTGCTTGTCAGGAGGGATTTATTTGCACATGGGCGAGGCCAGGCAAAGTGGTAAGTTCTTTTTAATGTAGGAAATGGGAGGAAATTTGAAATGATGGCGCTTATGAGTCGATAAAGCAGTTAAGAAACTAAACTTATTTTGAACGCATACGTTAAACTGTGGATATTTGGAATACGATTTATAGCTTTTATAGTCAAATTGCCACTGAAGTAATAAACATAAGTTATAAGACTTGGTTTAATGTACACCTGCTTTCCAATGCCCAAGTTTCAGTGGGAGAAAAAAAACATCCTATGCTATGACAATACAGTTTGTGGTTATATAATAAGATAGAATTTTCTGTGGACCTGTCAGGTGAAGGAAGACATAAGATGTATTCATTGGTTCGCCATAATGATCTCGCAATGCATAGCCAACAAGTCATTTGCATATGTGGTCACATTCAGAGGGTTATGGTTGGGTTCTTGTCATCAGATGCATTTCCCGTTCAGCAAGATGGTCAAATTTCATCAAGCTCAGACACTCTCAAATCTCGTGCACACTTGTTTTTGCTTTTTTCGTTTTTATCTCTTAGAGTTTTTATTTCCCATTAGCAAAGCAATGATCAAATCATGCAGGTGATATAAGCAGCTTCTCCGTTATTGCTAGTGCTGTCTGTTGATTTCTCCAGTTAAAATGACTTGCCATTAGTGACACTTACTTTGTTAATTCTGTAAAGGCTCCGTTTAAGCTGTCTCTTGGTTAATGTGCTTTCTTCAGTCCACTGACTTTTTTGTGATGAAGACATTATCACTCTGCAACCACTATTTATGTTGATTTTTGTTGCCCAGAAGACAATTATCTATCAAATTAACATTTTGAGCAAGTGAATTTTGTGGTGTCGGTATGTTTGAGCTGTGATATCAGTTATCAACATTAGATCTTATTTTCAGGTTTGAGATGCAGGTTGTGAACAGGTTGGCTTAATCATTGTTAGTCTTCATTAAAGCTGCGACCAGTTTAGGCCAGCTGATCGGAGACCTAAACTGAAACTGTTTGGATTTGATAAACTGCTATTGAATCCCAACCCTGCTCATATTTCACCCTTTATGCTAATAGCTCTGTATTTGCCCAGGCTCTCTGCACTTCCCCACACGCTTACAGCAAAATATGTTTGTGCACACTTGCATATCCAGAATTGCACATATAGTCTGGAATATGCAGCATAACTAAAAGTCTACTTTGTATTGAAAAGACATATGGTTAAAAAATGCTTTAATGCTGAGGCTGTGGAAAAGTTATTTTTTTAATACAAAACCCACGGCTACAGAGAAGTGTGCTGTGTTAAGGATCCAGGTGCATTGTAATAAAATGTCAAATGTTCATAAAGGTCCCATCAGGAGGGTCATAAGGCTAGTTATAAAGTGAAGTGCCTTTATCGCGGATGTTATTACACCAAGCATTTATTTAAACCGCTGTGCACAGGCTCTTCATTTCTTGCATCGGTTGGAATATGGAAAGATGGGACGCATTTTCTAATGAGCTGTTTGTTGTTTGATTTTTTTTTTTTTCCTTTCTTTGCTTCAGTATGTGGACTTTCCCAATGCAAATCTCCTTGTTTTCCTTTTTTCAGGGTTTATTGTCATCCCAAAACCAAGCCAGCTCTCCCAGTGGAACAGTAGTATAGCCACAATATTTCTGCTGCTAAAGAACCCTGCAACCCAGAGTCTGATGCTGCTCTTCACCCTGCAAGCATTGCAAGTTTTCCTTTTCTTTTCTACCCCTCCCTCTCCCAGTTTTGTTAATGGCTTTTCTGTTGTTTTTTGTTTTATCACTCACTCGACCTAGAGAAGGAATGGAACAGGAAAAGGTGTGGTGCAATTGTGGACTATTGTGCTTTTGTTCTCGAGTTTTAATACATTTTAGAATTCTTTTTTTTAAATCTTTTTTTTGTTTGTTTGTGCGTGTGTGTTTGCGTGCGTGTGCGCGCGTGTCAAATCTCATTAGGCTTTTCTGGAATTAATGCTTGGCTTTGTTAGATGCAAACCAGACAACTGTGGCTTGAGACTAAAGGGATAGTTCATTTAATTTTCATAATCATCTTTTTTATTTTAATGTTGTCATTTAACCCAACTCAGGGTTACTGACTAAAATATGAACTTTAGAAGAACTATACTTTTATGACCAAGTGCGTAAGCATCTGAAATTTTTGCATCCATCCACATTCACCCACCACTTCTCTTTTCTTGAATAGAATCTCCCCGTTGATGACTTTGCACTGATTTTTGTTAGCTACTTTGTCGTTTTTTTGTTTTATAACTTCTCTAATGAAACAAAAAAAGAGAGTTGAGGATTGCCTGGTTCCACTTGGCTTTACCATCCTCAGTCTTGAATTCTGAATCTATATAGCTGGATGCTGCAATCATAGTCTTTTTAAAGAAAAAAAAAAAAGGTTTGCACTTAAATTAGTTTATAGAAGAATATGGCTTTACATTTTTTGGGTGTGCTCAGAACTCACAGATGGCTAACAGTAGGTCAAGAAAATGATAAAAAATACAATTAAAACCTTTATCTATTGAGCATTTATTTTAATATTATTTCAGATTTAAATCTGCTCTGTATCATAATGTGTATATTGTAATTAATTGATTTGATGGGGGCCTAAGCAAACTACCATTACTCCAGTGGAAGTTTTGTCATTGATAGTTATATTTCTAAAGTATACATATTAATAATATTAAAATAATCTTGAATACACTGTTTGCCGTTTTCATTCATTCCTGCACTCACGCCTAATTCATTTGGTATAACAAAAAGCTGTAATGTGTGTTGTGTGGAATTTCCAGTGGAAGTCTGGCAGATACTTGAATCTTAATGCTGCTCAACTTCAGAACTGCTGTTTTTAATTTATTTTATTATTTTTCTCCAGATTGAAATTTTAACTAATGAAAGACGAAAAACAGACAAACACAACAAAGGAGGAGGCTTTTCCATTTGACAGTTATGCATTTTTAATGCACTGATAATAATGCCATAAGTGACCCCTGCATTAGATGGAAAGCTGATGGAGCTTAAATTACCCACTTTCTCATCAGTTTATTCTGTCAGCACGTCAGGAGTTTGTCGATAATATGCGAGCTTTGAGCAGTGGTTAATACAACATTATACAAATGGTGCTTGATGAGTTTTTCTTTTTACTCCAATAATGTTTCACAATGATGTGCAGACTGAGTCACAGTCTGATTTAAAGAGCTCACAGCTCTGAGAGAAATGAAAAGCAACAGTCCCTCGAGCGAAGGGGTATGGAGGTACTGGCCAAGCTACATTTTTGCATCCAACAAACATTCAAATATCCTTTTTAAACCTAATCTGCAGTCAGTTTTTAAGCATAACTGTGCAAAATCTGTTTCCAACCACAACACTGATGCTGAGGACTGTTTTAAGTTCTTGTTCTTGACATTTGTACAGGAAGACTGGGCTTTTTAAAAAATTGTTTATTTCAAGGACTTCCATCACATCTCTAGATATAAAAAAAAAAAAATTAACACCACCTCTGAATGTTTTCACATTTATTACTTTTTACAACTTTGAATCCCAGCAGATTAATCAAAGCTACTGTGTGGAATGTGAAGATTTCCAGGTAAGGTAGTGCACTCTCCAACTGGACCTCTCCTATCTTACTGGGGGGGAATTCCCTGATCTCAGGTTTTCCTCAAAAATATTTATGTCAGCTTCTGGAAAAATATGAATCAACAAAGTTAGTGGAGATTTGTTTGAAATGTCCCTTTGTCTTTAAAAAAAAAAAAACCCAGCTGTTGAAACTTCCAGAGTATTACAGTGAAGTCAAACTATAATTATATAGAGGCAGTCTCAGTCTCATTCAAGTAACGTTTTAAACTTCTAAAAGTGGTTTTTGTAAAAATAGCTGGGAGGTCAGAGCAGGGTAGCAAATTGAAGACATCTGTGTGCACTTTTCTTTTTTTGGGGGGGGATGTTAAAATTGGCTTTTAAAATTGGCATTTGATTCAAAGTTGTACAATAATAAAGCTCAAGCCCAAGTGGCTGCTTTTTGCAGGTGTCGTATTGCTTTACAAGAAGTTCCCACTGTACAGTGTGTTCAATTTTTAAGAGTAAAACTAAACCTCCATGCTCTTAATCCGCGGCATTAAAGAATATGCCGTTTATGAATTTCAGTTGTCAGTTTGCAGTTGAGATAACAGGTTTTATGGTCTTCTGTGACTCGCGTCTCAAGCACAGTTGTGATGTTTTACAGACGTGTCTTCTCAAGTTATCCATTTCAGTACAGGTCTAGCCAGTAGCTTTATTTTTTCTTTCTTTTTTTTTTCTTCTTAATGTAATACTTCCTGTTTTTTGGCTCTCAGCAGCCTCCATGTTTTCTATCCAGAGGTGGCATATAGTAGGTCTTGAAAGCTGCATGGTGTGAGTCATCCCGGGGCTGTGAAGAGAGTAGATGCAGCCAAATGAAAGGCCATATCAAAAAGCATCATCAGGGCACTTGGTTAGTGGTATTAATTTGATTCTTCACATTTTTTTCTAGTGACCATTAATATGCCTTTTGTTTTTTTATTTTACTGCATTTGTGTAATGCTCTTGGTAGATGTTATTCCCAGAAGGTATAATGAAGAATTCAAAAATGTGAAAATCCTGGTGTCTGTCATACTGGTGTTTACCTTGGCCAACTGTGACTGGCACTTTTTGGATGTGATAGTTGGCAGTGTGCCTCTGTGAGTGACTGTAAATGCAGGCATAGTGGAGACTGGGAAGGAGATCTGCGGTCCCGGTACAACCACGTTGAGCTTGGGCAGCTCTGCTGGATAATGAGGGATGTTCCGTCGGATGAGGGTGTCTGCTACATGCTTCATGTTGTGCTGGAAATAGAGAAAGTATCAGATGTAATTTGGTGGATTTTATTGGAGCCAACTTTTAGAGCTTTAGCTTACACTCATTAAAGGTGTTTGTCTTGTGTGTCTCCCTCTCAGTTGTTTCCCAACTCGAGCTGGTCGACAGATATGGTCAACTGAGTTTTGTGTCACACAACTTCCGATTACATCCATAGTCCCAGAAACTCTGTGAAGACTCTCGGCCTTCTTATCTGCCATCCTAGGAGAAGAAACACAAGAGCATATTTATTTAAAACCCTTAAGCAATACACTCAAACTGTGACTTTGACACTAAGGAAGGCTATAATTTAACTTCTGGAAAATATTAGTTATCAGTTAAGATACATAAATACAATTAAGCACTTCACCTTATTTCCCTAAAGTATGTGTGCCTTAGGGCTGTTTCAGCAGCGATTCGTTCATCGGGGTCATAGGCAAGCATTTGATAGAGGAGAGACAGAGCTGGAGCTGGGCATCTGGGGACTAACCATGAGATGCCAGTGCCTTTTTTTGGAGGGAAGTTGAAATGCATCGCTCTAGACCTGCACAGACATTACAACACCGGGACAAGCATAGCTGAGCACATTAAACTTCTGTACTGATTAGCTGATTTTTTGTGTAATAACCTTAGCATATTTAATGAAGCCATGCAGAATTTTGTGATAATTGGAGTGGGTATAAATTTGTGTGTGTAATTTGGATGAAGTTTGTAACAGAGTTTAAATGTATTTTCAGCCCTAGCTCCCACCCTAGTGTACTTGGAGTACTTCATTACATTTCTTAAAGTTGTAAAAAAAATAAGCTGAATCTAAAATATTTATACAGTTCAAGCATTAATGGAAGGACCTGTATTCACAATTTATTTGTGCCGCTTTCGGTCACATGTAATTACCATAATGAACTATAATAAACATAATGACCACCTACTGCTTGAACTTTTGGAGCAGACTTTGATCTGGTGTTCCCAAAATATCATGAATCTTGGCAATCTGGTCCAACTCGTTGGTTCCAGGGAAGAGAGGATTCAAGCTGAAACACACAGGTATTATTGACACAGCAAAGCCATTCACACAGGTTTCATTTCACATTTGTTTATGCTGGGGGTGGGAAGACAGGAGGTCGAATTACACAGAAAGCTGAGAATGCAAAGAAGGGCAAAGGCAATGCTCTTGTACAAGGAATGAAGTTTAATTGAAATGCAATGTCCTCTAGCCAAACTTCAAGTATTACAGGTGAAATTCTGTGCTGCACAGGATACCTCATGATTTCAAAGAAGACACAACCGGCGCTCCAAATGTCCATCTTGAGGCTGTAATACCCGTCAGTGAGCAGGCACTCTGGGGCTCTGTACCAGCGTGTGGAGATGTACTCTGTGTGCGGGGGCTTCGAGTACACGCTCCGACACGAGCCAAAATCGCCAAGCTTCAAAATGTTTTGCTGCAAGTTGCACAAATATATGTTAAAAATGACACTGAAAATAAAAGTGCAACTATTACATTCTTGTAAGTCTGATTACTGCAATGATGCATCTCACCTTTATAAGAATGTTTTCTGGTTTTACATCTCTGTGAAAGATCCCACAGCTATAAAAGAGAACACAGCCTCAGGATACCCAAATAATGCCTTTATTTAATCATTTCATGTGAACTTGAGTGTTTCCTTTTTACCTGTGCATGTGTTCAAGCGACTTGCAGAGCTGGTACATGTAGTGCTTTACTGTATGTTCGGGCAGAGGTGTTTTTCTTCCTGCAAGGAATAAAAACTGTTTTGATCCTTAAACAGCTACAAAGTGAGCCTAAAAGTTAAAGTGACTCCCTGCCAGATTTAAACTTACCTTGTATATACTCATAGATATTCATTTCCATCAGCTCACAAATCAAAGATACCCTTCCAGTTTCCTTGTCACTGAAACATTTTGTTAAATTAACATGACGTACCATATCATACATTTAACTACGTGACAGGCAACACTTACAAAATCAGTTCATGTAGCTGGACAATATTTGCATGAGGGCTCAGTCTCTTCATTGCCTGGACTTCCCGCAGATTGTTGGCCTGCTCAAGACTTAACAACAGAGTAAACCATTAGCACATTTAATATGACAGAGGATGTACTTTTTTTTTCTTTTCTTTTTTTTTTTTTTAGCTTTTATTGCGATAATACAGGAACTCTGGGAGGGAGTGCAGAGGAAGACACTCAGTAAATGGCCTTGGGGCGATACCCCTACATATATGGGTTGCTTTCTTAATTCAGTGAGCTACACCAGGCTTACCAGATTTAATGACCGTAATTGGTGCATTATTGTGAACAGAATACTCAACTGCTGACTTATGTATCAATTGCCCTTACAAAGCAGAGTATGGGGGAACTGCACATTACTAACTGACAGCTAGTTCCAGAGTACATACCTGTTTATTGTCTGCTTCATGGCTTTACATGCATAAAACTTCCCATCTTTTAAGCTCTGAGTTTTCAGGACCTCTGAAAATGTGCCTTCCCCAATTTTCTTGATTATTTTGTAGCCTGCAACAATTCATAAAAAAGACATATAAAAGGTTTTCAAAAAACAAGAATACATTATTTCTCATATTAATATTATGAATAATTTAAATTGTGTGTGTAATTGCACAGGAAAAAAACAAGTCTGCCTAATCTAGAGGGGAATCCTGTGCTCCACAGACAGTAAAAACTAGAACACGCCCCATTGGACAATAAAGCCCATGATAATTTTGGTGGGAGACAAGGAGCTGTCATTCTCTAATTTATAGCCCTCAACATCCAATTGAAGACATTTTGTCTTAAAACTGTGAGAAAACAATGAAGACTATTAATTTATCAAACATGTAAGTTGGTATAAAATCTTTTTTTTTCATACATCCAACAGTCAAAAACCCAAAGATAGTCAGTGTGTTATGAATGCAGAGGTCAACCTATTACCCATATAGAAACTAGGGTCTTTCAGAATTTGTTACTTACAAATGTAGCTTTAATTTTAATGATTTTAACTAACTGGTAATAACTATTTTACTCCTTCTATCACTTCTCTCCACCCTGCCTGAACTCTCTTGGTCACCTCTTGGTCACTGCTCCTTGCTTTGGACGCTTGATCCCAACTCATCTACCTTCACTACCTCTACTCCTTGCATCCTCATCTTTTGTACCAACTCATTTTGTATAACAAAAGCTGTAACGTCTGTAGTATGGAAATGTCAAAAGTGGAAGTCTCGCCTTTTGTATCTGTCTTTTTCTAATTCACACACATAATAAATACACGAAAGAACCCACAAGAGCAAAATCACTTCGTGTCGTCTATAAAGGAGATTTACTTTTGTGTGACTGCAGCTTTGACAATCTGTATAGCTAAATTCAAACCAGATAACATCATTTTTTAATGCTCTTTCTTGCTAAGAAAGCTGATTTTTAATGTCTTAACTATCCAAAATTAATAAGAAAAGTATTTTTTAATATATAGGCTGTCTATTTTTATTTTTTTATCTTAATTACTGACTACTGTTTATAGTCTCTCTCTCTCTGTCTCGCTGCATGTCTGGCAATAGAAATGGCAAATACGGGCGGGCGTGTAGGTCAACTCTAACGTTACCAATTATCGGTATAATGCTGATTTAATGTATGGGGAAAACATATAACTAACAATAACATTTACTTAGTCAGTTACAGTTAAAACAGCTCATAGTTAGCAAATACATAAAAGACATTTGTAAAGAAACGTAATCGATGTGTAACCCAGACAGACCTGTCATCACTCCGCTCAGCTCCTAACTAGTTACTTACGATGCATTCCTTTGAGTTTTAGACACCACTTATGCGTCGACTATCCACAACATGCATATGTGGATGCTTCATTTCGCTCATAAGTTTAAAAAAAAAAATATATATATATATGTATATATATATATATATTTTTTTAGCGTACTGTTGCGTCAAAAGGACATTGAAGTCGCATTGAGGGTGCTAGCCTAGCGCCGTTAGCGTGAATCCTGTTAGCTGACCGTCGCCCTGGTAACGGAGCACGCCTTCGCCCTCCACTTTGACCTGAAGGAGGAAACTGGAAACTCTAGCTGCTTCCCTCACATCAGTCCGAACATGGTTTGAATTAAAAGAAACAACAAAATATGGCCTGTCACGTATGAAAAGTGCCACTCGAGCTGAATTATTCGCAGCAGGCCCAGATATATAGCTGCAAATCGATGTCTTACCTTTTTTCAAGAGATGAATGGCAGCTGCTAGTTCGGATGCTTTTTCGTTAAGATGCGGGTTGTTATTCTGCATGTCCGCAATATTCCCCCTCTTAATCCAGTCGGTGTTAGGTGGTGATTTGTACTCATTTCGAAAGCTTGCCCTGTTTTTTACGTCAATGAGCCAGTTTGAGTAGTGCATCATTGTTGCACATTTATTGGTAAAATCTAGACCATTAGCTTAAAAGCATACAGAAACAAGTCCCGTTGGAGCAAAGCAGCCGCTTCACCTACATTCATATAACAAGAATAACGTTACCAGATAAGAGTCCTATTCACTCACGACCACTGTGCGCAAAAGGCGTGGACCTGATCATTTTTGTGCCTTACCAGTTTCCGTAAAACTGCCATATGTGCGCATGTTCAGGAATTACTTGCATGTTTTCTTTGCCGATTTTGCTGTAGAAATGTGAATATTTTCCCTATCACTTTGAACAGTTCTTTTTTGTTGTTGCTGTACCCTGAATTAAAATCACGATGAAAACACGATTTACTACTGTGGATATCAGGGCCGTTATTGCCGAGATCAATGCCAAGTAGGTGCTTGTTGTTAAGCTAAGCTAAAATTAACTCTCGTCTGACTGGCTGTCCACTGCATATTCACACACTTTTAGTTATTCATGAAGTTTTACCTCTTTCTTCCGCAGCTACATTGGCATGAGAGTCTATAATGTGTATGACATCGACAACAAGACGTATCTCATCCGTTTGCAAAAGTAAGAAAACTGTCCTCTGAAAGTTTTTCTCTTTTATAATGAATAAAGCTAGTAAATACAACAGAAACATCACAAAACTAGCTATGCAGCAGAATGACATTGTTAGGTTTTGCATTTCATTTATGCTAATGACAATTGATGCATTCATACACAAGTTGCCACATTTCAGTGAATGCATCGTCTTCGGAAATATGTTTCAAGTGTGTCCCAGTCAGTTGCTGTTCATCTGCTGTAGATAGTTTTTTTTTAGACTTGTCAATTCTTCTTTTGTTCTTTTGACTAATAGTTCCTTAGTAATCACCTTGTTAGTGGAAAAACACAATTTTATGCCCGTCAAACTGTGATGTCTGTATTTTGCATAGCTTCAGCTACAGAAATGGGGACAGATGTGTGCTTTTGTGGCAGGTTGCTAGTAACAGAGTTAAAAATAGAATTTAAAATTGATTTTAGACACATCACTCATTTATCCTTTGAGTTATGTGTTGGCCTGTTAGATCAGTGTCAAGTGCCTAAAAAAACAACAACAAAAACCAACATTCTTGTGAAAATGGTCAGGTACAAGGACTGAACTGAAAATAAATAACAAGGCAACCAGTCTCCAAGGGAAACTTTGAAAGAGCCTTAGGTCAGTCAGTAAAGTCTGATATACTTGGAAAAGTATATAGAAATTAGGGACGGCGCAATACATTTGCACACTTATGATATTTTCCTTCCTACCAGAGCAGGAAATGGAAGTACTCAAGTAAAGTACTTTAAAATTAAACAGTAAATTTACTGAATTGTTTCCAGCACTTTGAATCAGTGAGAATAACAGAGTGTTGCATCGGCAGGCCTGACAGCAAAGCTGTTCTCCTGATCGAGTCTGGGACTCGTATTCATTCCACAGACTTTGAATGGCCCAAGAACATGATGCCTTCAGGATTTGCGATGAAAGTAAGACTATTTAAAAAACATAAAATAATATAATTGTGTTGATATTTTAGGATATTTATTGTGATGTAATGAGTTTATTGTCCCTTTGGCTTCACTGTGGATAAATAATTTAATTAGTATCCTTACTTGCACAAATTCAGTGACTGTATTGATTTGCCTGTCCCTAATAGATGGATCTGTACAGTAAATGTCATGTGGTTGTTGTGATTTATTTATATACTACATTTGTGTTTGTTTGTTTTTGGATCACTTGTTGTGATGAAACTGATGTTAAAGAGGTTTTTTTCAGTGTCGAAAACACCTGAAGACACGCCGACTGACTCAGATTAAGCAGCTTGGGATTGACCGGATTGTCGACATCCAGTTTGGCTCAGATGAAGCTGCCTACCACTTGATTATCGAACTATATGACAGGGTCAGAAAACATTTCAGATGCTTTTTACATTTCATGTTCATATTCAAAACCTGTTACTTACGTGCAACCGCATATCTGTTTATGCCTATTTGTCGGGGTGTTCATCTCCATTTTCAGGGTAACATCATCCTTGCAGATCATGAGTACACCATCCTGAATCTGCTGCGGTTTCGGACAGCAGAGGCAGAAGACGTTAAGATTGCTGTGAGAGAGCGCTACCCTGTGGAAAGCGCCAGACCCCCCGAACCTCTCATCAGTTTGGAGCGGCAAGGACCTCTTTACTAGTTTCTGGATAAACTGAACATGGTTCAAAATTTAGTTAAAAAAAACAAAACAAAACTCAGAACCTTATATCAGTGATTTATTGTTGTTTTTTTATTTAGGCTGACTGAAATCCTTAGCAAAGCACCAAATGGGGAGCAAGTGAAAAGGGTCCTGAATCCTCACCTTCGTAAGTATCCAGGCAAAAGATACACAAGTTTAATCTTTTGTTTCAACATGTAGAAAGACTATGAATCTTTTTTTCCTTTCCTAACGCATCCACAGCATACGGAGCCACTCTGATAGAGCACAGTTTGATAGAAGCAGGACTGTCGGGCTCTATCAAAATTGACAGTCAAGTTGATTCTGCCCAAGGTATAGTAGGGCAGTTAGACTATTTTATTTCTCTTATATTTTTCTATAAATCTCCAACTAAATTTGGTCTCCCTGCTTTTTTCTTCAGTTGCTCCTAAAATCCTGGAGGCTCTGCAGATTGCAGAAACTTACATGGAAAAAACTGAGAACTTCAGTGGCAAAGTAAGCAGTTTTTAGATTAAGATTCTGTAGTTGTCTGATTGAATTCACTAACTCTTCTTTATTATAACAAGGGTTACATCATTCAAAAGACTGAGAAGAAACCAAGTTTAACTCCTGGCAAACCCAGTGAAGAGCTTCTCACGTATGACTCTGCTTTTACATCAAGGTGTACCTTTTTTCATCTGGTTGTGAAGTAAAGGATTGTTTAGCTCATGTGTATGATGTCTACTTGCAGATACGATGAATTCCATCCATTCCTTTTTGCCCAGCATGCAAAAAGCCCCTATTTGGAGTTTGATACCTTTGACAAGGTACATGTTAGCGCAGCTACATACCTGGGGGATCATAATTAAGTTATTTTTTCAAGAAAAATAAAGACTAATCCACCACAATAATCTGACACAGGTGGTAGATGAGTTTTTTTCCAAGATGGAGAGTCAAAAAATTGACTTGAAGGCCTTGCAGCAGGAGAAACAGGCTCTGAAAAAGCTGGAAAATGTTAAGAAGGACCATGAGCAGAGGTTGGAGGCCCTGCACCAAGCACAGGTTAGCAGCAAAGGCTTTACATAATAATTCTTGCTTGTACGCACAAGGAGATGTTGAGGACAATAACCACTCAGCTGATCGTGACTGAAATCTCGTTCTGTGTGCTGCAGGAGGTGGACAGAATAAAGGGTGAACTAGTGGAGATGAACCTGCCTGTGGTGGAGAGGGCGCTGCAGGTGGTGCGCAGCGCACTGGCCAATCAGGTGGACTGGACTGAGATCGGTGTTCTTGTCAAAGAAGCACAAGCTGCTGGAGACCCCGTGGCCTGTGCCATCAAAGAGCTCAAGCTGCAGACCAACCACATCACCATGCTTTTAAAGTGAGATCACCCCAAAAAGCAATGAACTTAAATGTCGTAATTTTTATGTGAAGTCAGATTGATATACGCGTGTTGTGTTGTGTCACATCCAGGAATCCATATATTTCTGAGGAGGATCAGGAAGAGGAAGAAAAGAAAGAAATTGTGGAAACGAAAGGGAAGAAAAACAAAAATAAAGACAAAGGACAGAACAAGAAGCTGCAGAGGAACAAACCCATGTTGGTGGATGTGGATCTTGGGCTGTCTGCTTATGCCAATGCCAAAAAGTAGGTTGATGTGTGATGTGCACACAATAATGCATTCTGTGGGGAAAGTTGATAGACTTTATTATTGTGTTTTTTTAGGTACTACGACTCCAAACGCAGCGCTGAAAAAAAGGAACAGAAAACCATTGAAGCAGCAGATAAAGTAAGAAAACTGTCTTTTCATTTTTCCATATGCCATGATGTGACTGTACGATCAGCAGGAAGCAAGATCCAGATCTGTTCTTCTAAGGAACGTTGTTTTCTTATGCATTAAAAAACTCTCCTGTGGAACAAACTCCCAGTTTTTTTATGCGAGGGAGCCAAGACACTTTCTCTATTTTTAAGATTAGACTTAAAACGTTCCTGTTTTAGTAAAGCTTATAGTTAGGGCTGGATCAGGTTACCCTGAACCATCAACTAAGCTTTGTCCACACTGGAAGCGACCACTGACTGTACAAAGCGCATGATACCACTGGTGATGGGAGGTAGGTGTGAGATACATTTTTATCTCTTCTGAGACGGGGCGACTGAAGCGACCACCACTAAATAAAATGCTACCATTGCCTGGCATATGACCTGGAACTAATTGCAGTGGAGAAATGAATGTACTCAAGCCGACTAGCCGTCACCTTCAGCTCTTCTTCACTCATCTCTTTTTGCTTCCCACGTGTTTGTACACCACTGCTGTATTTAATCATAAGTTATCACTAAACTCTGGGGCTCTCTCTCATAGTTTCTCTCTTGTCCTTTTTCTGTTTGCTCTTTTTATTTTCCCCCCATACCCCCAACCAGTCACGGCAGATGGCTGCTCTTCCCTGTACCTTGTTATGTTGGCGGTTTCTTCCTGTTAAAAGGGAGTTTTTCCTTCCCACTGTGAACAGTGCTTGCTCACAAGGGGTCAACTGATTGTATGAGTTTCTTTCTACTACTGCCAGGTCTTCACGCTACAATAAAATGCCTTGAGGCTACATCTGTTGTGAAATAACAGAATAACATACTTTATACTCTTATACTTAAATTTAGATTTTACTGATAATTTTTCTAACTTAATGTCACTAAAGGCCATGAAATCAGCTGAGAAAAAAACACAGCAGACCCTGAAAGAAGTCCAGACAGTGACCACCATTCAGAAGGCCAGGAAAGTCTACTGGTAAGACATGGATGTGTATGTGTGGGAACTTTATAATGTGCTTGATCTGTTGAGTCTGCTTTAACTGTCTGTTCCCGTTTGGCAGGTTTGAAAAGTTCTTGTGGTTCATCAGCTCCGAGAACTATCTCGTCATCGCAGGAAGGGACCAGCAGCAGAACGAGATGATCGTTAAACGGTACCTCCGGGCTGGTAAGGAAGCTTCTACACACTTCTCTTGGAAAATAAATACCGTCAAAATCTGGTTTATCACTTGTTCTATACTTTCTCAGGTGACATCTATGTTCATGCTGACCTCCATGGAGCAACTAGTTGTGTCATCAAAAACCCCTCAGGTAAACTTAAAATGCAGCTTTCAATGCATTTCCCCCCACTAAACTAGTTTAGGTTTCTCTGAGTTAAACTAGTTTCTCCTTACACCCTCCACTTGCTCATCGTCTTGCTCCAGGGAATCCCATCCCTCCCCGTACTCTGACAGAAGCTGGCACCATGGCTGTGTGCTACAGTGCTGCTTGGGATGCCAAGATTGTCACCAGTGCTTGGTGGGTTCATCATCATCAGGTGAGTCTAGAAAACTCTTCATGTTTTTTATGTATGTATTATCATTGAGGAGAGTGATACGATTCATCCCAATGAATCATGACGTTATCATTTTGGAATATACAGGCGCTATCAGAGAAGGAAAAACGTGGTGATTCAGTGCATTTAGATAGTCAGCTGGCCTCATTGGTGAATCTAGACCTGACCAACTGAAACAGCCTCAGATCATAACATTTTCCCACAAGCTTCTGTGGTAGGCACTGGGCACGATGAGTGGATCACCTCATCTGCCTTGCTTCTTACCTCGACGCACCCATCACTTCAGGACAGGTCTTATCAGACCACATGACCTTTTCCTCATTGCTCCAGAGTCCAATCTTTATGTTCCCTAGCACTCTGAAGACTCCTTTCCCTATTAGCCACACTGATAAGTGGTTTTCCTACTTTAATTCTTTAGTCTCCAGTTGTCTTTGCATTGTCCGCATGGAAATGTTCTTACTTTCACTATTAATCAAAGCTGTGAGCTCTTCTGTTGTATTTTTCTGATTTGATATGCGATCACTGATTACAATCCCTCTTCCTAAGAGATGGTTAACCACTAATCTCTCCAGGTTATTGTAGTTTCTGTAGTTTCCTTACTTGTTTCCTTTGCTTGAAGCAGGCCAATAATTACGTCTTTTGATATATTTTGATATGACTTTGGACATGGCTGTTTAAGAAATGAGAAGCTACTCACAGATATGTTAGTTTTAAAGCAGCCATCCTGTTAGCAGTCAAAGACTGCAGTAATTAAATCAGGGATACACTCACAAAATTGCTCCATACTAAAGTCTAAACACTCTCTGGGACCTTTGAACTTACAGGCATGTGGTGTTTTTTATAGTATAATTGTTTATTAATAAATTGATAAGTGGTATTATGTGTTTTGTTCTCCCCCAGGTGTCTAAAACCGCTCCCACTGGCGAGTACTTGACAACTGGAAGCTTCATGATCAGAGGTATCAAAGAGCAGAATTCGAATGCACGAAAGACCGACTACAAAGAGATACGATGGGACTCATTTTTGTAATTTTTTTTCCCTTAGGAAAGAAAAATTTTCTGCCACCTTCTTACTTAATTATGGGCTTTGGGTTCCTCTTCAAGGTGAGTACCATCACTAGCTGTGAGTGTATTTTCAAGCCTTTATCATTTTTAAAGAATTCGCTAATGTTTCTTCTGCTTTTTACAGGTGGATGATCAGAGTGTGTTTCGGCACCAAGGGGAGAGGAAGGTGAGAACCGTAGAGGAAGACATGGAGGAGGCCACATCCAGAACTGCCGAGCTATTAGATGAGGGAGAGGAGCTCATAGGTAGGAAGAAGCCATCAATGATGTAATTTCTGTCTATATCTATCTATATGCATTTGTTGAGCCATTTCTGCTGCCTTTCTAGGGGATGACAGCAGTAATGAAGATCAGGGTGAAGAAAGAGCAGACGATGGAGAGACCAAGGAGGTGGAGGTGAAAAAGGAGGATGACACAGAGGAGGAGGATGATGGCGCGAGTGGAGAAGTAGACTCTGCAGCAGATACAGGAGCGAAGGTGTCAGAGCGGAGTGACAGTGGTATGGAAAAAGAGAGTGAAGAATTCAGCTTTCCAGATACGACCATCACCCTCTCTCATTTACAACCCAGCAGGTAGTACCACTAACCAAGCAAAAGAAAAGCCAAACAGATGTATATTTGCAGAATTAAAAGTACTTTAATAACATTTCTCCTTATTTCTAGGAGCTCCCAGAATTCCGGCTTCAAAAAAGAAACAACTGCTCAGGCAAATATTACCATCTTTGGACATTTAAGTTTTTTCCATCTCATTTAAAGTACAATAAATAGCAATTTTTTATTCATGGACTTTCAGGATGACGTAGATTCACAGGGGAAAAAACACATGACTGCCAAGCAGAGAAGGTGAGCGTATAACCCAAATGAAAATCCTGTTTTATATTACAAGCGGATGATGACAGCATGAGCAGAGAAAGATGACCGGTTGCTGTGTTTTTGCCTCCTCCCTTAGAGAAGAGAAGAAGAAGAAGCAGCAGCAGAAACAGGAGGGCTGTGAGACTGAGGAGAAGCCTGACAAGTCATCCGGTGGACCGGTGGGGGATCAGGGGTCCAAAAGTGGCAGTGGACCCTCTCAGCAGCCGTTAAAGAGAGGTCAAAAGGTGAGACGGACGGATGAAGTTGGCATTTTTTTGTGCTGTGCAAGCATCAGAGGTCTTAAAACCTTTTAGTATTTTTTTTTAATTGAGAGCTGAAGTTTTACTAAATGAGAAGATTATAAGATTACATTTAGTTTAAAAAATGGGCTAAAGGTACCAGCCACACTCTTCTGTCATTACAGAACAAACTGAAGAAGATCAAAGAAAAGTATAAAGATCAGGATGAAGAGGACAGAGAGCTGATGATGCAGCTGCTTGGGGTGAGAATGAATAGAAAAACCCTTACATGCAGCTGGCACTAGTACTTGCAGCGCACGTGGTTCTCGATGGTGTCGCAGTAAATAACATTTCAGCTGCTTTGCTTCCTTAGTCAGCTGGTTCCACGAAGGAGGAGAAAGATAAAGGGAAGAAAGGAAAGAAAGGGAAGGGGAAAGAGGAGCCCGTCAGGAAACCGGCCGCTCAAAAACAACATCAGAAAGCTCGTAATGTGGAGACTGCTGGGAAGAAAGCAGAGCAGGGTGCAGGGGAGGAGGAGGAGAAGAGGCAGCCCGGAGAGGAGGGAGGTGCTGCAGAACAGGAGGATAAGGTAATGAAAGGATTCAGTATGTGTATGTATAATAATGTTTACAAAGTTATCTGCATAAAAAAATAATCAAAGTCTGCCTCCTTAGAAGAAACATATAAAGAAATTAAGAGTAGCTCAAGACTTTTACACAATACTGTATTTAGAACAAACCTATCTGTGGCTGTTTGGTGACTCATGGCCACAGACCGGTACCTGGAAAGGTTCAACAAAGCTTTCTTCTCTTTCAGGAAGATGAGGTGGACCAGGACAATCCTGGAGCAGAGGTAAGTTTGCAGTATAAATATTTAAATATGGATTATTAATCCTAAAAAAGAAATCTGTATGCCCTTTAAAAATACTACTAAAAAGAATAGCTTGATTTTAAAGGATTTCTTTTTGTCTGTTACTTTAGGAAGCAGAGAATCTGCTCACCTCTCTAACAGGCCAGCCGCATCCGGAGGATGTGATGCTGTTTGCAGTGCCAGTCTGCGCTCCGTACACTGCTCTTTCCAACTACAAGTGAGTGGTATCAGCTTTTCCTTGTATTAGTCAAATTGAAGAGACCAAAGCCTAACTGCTTGCTTGTCTTCTGCAGACACAAAGTGAAACTGACACCAGGTTCTCAGAAAAAAGGCAAAGGTAATTCGGAAAGCTTTTGACTGACATTACTGTAAAGATAGTTTCTTTCAAGCTGATGGTAAATTCTTGTTCGTGCTCCTACCAGCTGCACGCACTGCAGTGTTCAGCTTCATGAAAGCCAAAGAGGTGTCACCAAGAGAAAAAGACCTGTTCCGCAGCGTCAAGGTACAAAAAACCTTCTTGCCTTTAAAGAGTGCTTTCTGTTAATTTGTGTTGCTAAATTTACATAGTTAGTATCCATTAGAAAATAACTACAATCCAGTCATTTATCAAGGAATGCTACACAAAATAAGAAGCATTTTAATAAAGTCGCTTCACTTGTAGCCATTTCATGAGATTAAAATGAATGAACTTCAGCACAGTCATCTCACCTGTTGCTGAATCTTTATTGGATTACGTTTAGGGTCAAACAGATGTTTCAGGGTTTTTTTTTTAACTTCACATTTTCCACCCAACAAACTGTAAAAATAGAATAATCTTATCGAAAACTGTTTGAAACTGTTACGGCATGGAAGCACAGTTTTCCCTTGTGTTACAATTCAAACTGTCCCTTTTCTCACGACACTGCCGCAGGATTCTGACCTATCCAGAAACATGCCAGGAAAAGTCAAGGTGTCTGCTCCAAACCTGCTGGCTGCCAAGAAAAAATGAAGGATAGAAGACATGAGCCGGAGAGACTTTTGAAATTTACAGCATTTCTTCAGCACGGAACTGCACCTCAGTCCGGTTCACTGAGACTCTGCCGACTTCACCTATATTTCAGACATGGGTGGTTATTTTCTCAGAATTCTTGAGATTGTATTTGGTGAACCACAACATGTAACAAAGCTGAATATGTCATGTGTTTATTTTCTGAGTACAAATTATGCATTGCAGTAATAATATGCCTTTTTAATCCCACACTTAAAAACAAACAAACAAACTAAATCAATCAAGGGAATTTTGTGCAAACCAGGCAATTCCAAACAAAGCCGCAGCCCCAATAAACTTGCAGTGAGTTATTGATTAAATTAAGTTCGTATGCTACAGTAGCCACTTTCAACAATTTATTTTCTCCAATTTCAGGCTTTAAAAACCTCTTTGAACGTACAGAATCTCACACACACACACACACACACACACACACACTTATATAAATAATCATATATACACATAAAAACTTAAAGTTAGCATTTCTGTGCCTTAAAGTAGATAGTCATGTGTAGCATCAAGCACGAGTTTTAGGTCTGTGAGAACTTCGGAAAATCATTCAACATCAATAAACACTGTATTCAAGATATTCTCAAAAATTATAGTAATAATTACAGCAAACTTATTTTTAATTTGTTGTTTGATACAGAATCACTGTCTTAATGAATTTAAGTTTTGTTTTTAGTTCACGTTTGTCGTCATAAGACTCATCTAATCTGGACAGAAAACGACGCCATCATTTAAGCTTTTCATCACTACTGTCGAAACGACTCATCAAAATTAAGATGGGCAAAGAATGTTTAGAGAGAAAAAAAAAAAAAAGCTAATCCCAAATGTAGTGAGAGGTTTCTCCTCTGTGCTATCGCATCACCACCACCACTCAACAATGATGGTTGTCCCGGCAACATCTATAAAGGTGATTAACAGTTTTGAGGATGGCCTGTGAACCATCATGCGTCAGGCGGGACCCATTTCTAACAAATCCGAAGCCGTTCAGCATTCCTTGGAGAGGTTTTTATGTATGAAAGTATCCACTGACATGAAAAGGACTACCTGCTTTCAGAAAGCATGTATCCCTTCCACGCATACATATTGTCCTCTAATTGTCCTCTTAAGAGCCCAGTGTGTTGACACGTGCCATTCTCTGTTTGAGGCTGTGCAGGAGGTGTTTAGGCAAACAGTCCCAGTAGCTAGACAAACGCTCCCTGTGCTGAAGGATAGTCTCCATGCAGAACCTGGAAATTGGAGAGTTAGATGAACACGACGTGATGGCAAAATAAATTGAAATGGATTTCAAATCTGTATGCACTCACCGAACTAATGATTTGGGCTGAACATTGAAAACCAGCAGGTCATTGCTGTGTGCCTGTGAAGTGGAGGAAAAAATCTAATTCACCAAGTGAAAATTTGCATTAACTGCAGGTTAAATTGAGATATGATGACCATCTTACAGCTCTGTGCTGCGACAGCAGGTTGTTGGCACACCCTCCGAACGCAAACACTTCGCCATCTGGACCAGCGCACGCTGTGTGCCACAGCCTAAAAATCACAAAGTCAAACATTGTCCACATTTTAGCTCAGGAAAAACTGCCAGCGCACTGCCAGCTGTTCACAGTAACGTGAGATGGTCACCTGGGGCTCTCTGTGTGACTGTGTTTGAAAGGCTTCCATTCATTTTTGCTCACACTGTACAGCCAAGCATCACCTAAAAGACAGAAAAATAATCTCTTTGAGATCAGGTATTATTTTAGGACCTCTGATTATTTGCTCCTTGAGGTCGAGTGTCTGACTCACTCAACGTCTCCCTGTCTGTGGTGAAACCTCCAAATAGCAAGATGTGGTCTGGTGACACAGGAGTGAAGGAGTGCCAGGAACGGCCCACTGGACCCTGCTGGGGAACGCTCCTAGAACAAGGCAGAGTGGGTCACAGGGGAATAATCGGATCAGATAGTCTTGCAATTAGAAACGTGATATAAAAAAAAAAAAGAAAAAAAGATTCAATTCAAAACCTTTGCTATGATCCGTATAATATGTATAATCTGATTAATAAAAACCTTTATAGTGTGGATTACATACCACAGCACATTAAGAAGCACTTACATTTCATGCCACTCCCACGTGTCCAGGTCAAGATAGTACAGGTCATTTAATCTGTAGTTCTGTGAACAAAACAAAAGTACATTTGTTTATTTTGAAAACATCTTCATCTTTAAATGAGTGCACACACTTATGCACATAATTTAGGAGTGGAAAAAAAAAAGAAGAAAAGTGATGCTTTGATTTGAAATTTCACGTTTTGCCCATGCTTACCTTGTATCGGCCACCAAACACATAGCCTCTGTTGCCAACTGTTGCGCAGGCATGAGCTGCTCTGGGTGAAGGGGTGTCCCCCTGCATCAGGCCAAACCAAGACAAATTGAAAATACTGTTTAAAGATCACTAAGATCTCTCTTTTTTTTTTTTTTTTTTTAATTAGAAGAAAAAGGGAGAGGCTGTTTGATTACAGAGGATGTTTCCAAGTTTTACTGCAGGGCAATGTGACACACGCATTTGTGTGTATGCATAAAATCGAATGTGCTGAAGTTGTAAGGAAGTGTTTTTACCGTGGTAATTGGCTGACTCCACGTTGACGTCTCCAGATCCAGGATATGGATGTGGTTGTTCCAGCCTCGCCCAGGGCTGTCCCACTGTAGCGGTGAAAACAAAGAGGACAAGGCAGAGGGATACATTTAGATATTAAGCCGTAATTATTCAAGAAGCTCCAGCTATCAAAAGTACATTTAATTAGCAAAAACAGCATCTAATGGATTTCAAAACAATTTTATAATAGTTTTGTTTAAATGCATCATTTGTCATAAGATTTTTGTTTTTACAGACCACAAGAGAAGAGGATTCATCATATTCAAAAGTCCCTCGATGAGCGCCCTGTGCAGCGTAGCCATAGCCCCCAAAGTAGATAATTCTGCAATCATTCAGACAAATTACTTACATATTTAAAATCTTACAGAAATGATCTCTCTTATGCATTTCTCATTGTGTTGTGATCAGAAATGACCACAGATTTATCATGAGCATGAACTCTGGACTTTTAATGATTTCTTTGGACTGTTTTTCCAGCGTGGAAGGATTGTACATGTGTCTTTAATGACTTAAAAAACAAACAAATCTCTAATCCACACAGTGTCAAAAGCATACATACAAGCTCAAACATATATATAAACTCACTTAAATCTTTTAATAAGTGGCTCTGAAGGCAAAGGCCTCATTAGTGATCGTGATTGACTACAACGGGTAGTTTCTATGTGCAGCATTGAAAAGGATTTGCCTGACAGCAGTCATTGGATTGACCAATACTCAGAACAATGTGAAACTTCAAGAAGATATAAGAAGGAAAATTTTAGATTCACACACATTCAGATGTGTCACCACTTTGTCCAGTGTCTAGAGGAAGAACCAAACTGTCACCTTCAGATAAGAGGAAATTGGTTAGGATGTTTACGAACAACCCAGGAACCACCAAGGCTCAAGCCTGCCATGAACTGGAAACTGCTGGAGTGCTAGTGTCACCAACCACAATGAAGCAAGTATTGATGACTAGAAACAGCATCTAGTCAAAGGAGAGTTTATCAAATTTTAAGCGGGGGTGTATGTATGTATTTGACCCTGTTTGGATTAGAGGAAATCCAAAATAAATTCAAACTTGTGCACTCAGTCATTAATGATGTCTGCCGTACAATCATTCCATCCTGGAAAAAGAAATCATTAAAAGCCAAAAATTACCACAACATTCATTTCTACAATTAGAGTATGTAAACTATACAGTAATAAAACTTCTAAAACAACGACCATCATTGTGTCAAAATTAATGCCATTTTACTTTCAAGTAAACTCAAGATCAATCTATTGTTTTTACTCTTTTTATAGGAAAAAAAACCATTTCACAGTTAATCTAAAAACATGTTTGTCAAAAGAAATGAAGGATTGGTGAAACTGAGCCTTATTTTCTCAAGCACAATGAGTAACTACATTAAAAAAAACCCTCCAAAACAAACATACAAACAAAAACCCTTATCCTGTTACCGGTTTTTCTGAACCCAGCAGCCCAGCTTGTCCTTGGATGATGGCGGAAGTCCTTTAAGATCCCTCATTTCCTCCCACACAAGGCTGGGAGTTCTCAAGGGCAAGCGGTAAATCTATACGAGCAAAGACGTTTTGTAAAGACTGTCCGCTCGCACAGCTGGCTGATATGTTTTTAAGGTAATGTGATGCAAGCACCTATTTAAAAACACCAGAAGCAGATAGGAAATTTAGTCTAACCCTAGTCACACCCTACCTTGTTTGTGTTTCCCCGGGCGTGATGCCCCCCGAAAAGGTAGAGAACTCCATCAACACACACCCCACAGCTGCCTGACATCGATGTGTGGAGGCTACCTCCAGCTATATGCTTTGTCCTGTAAATAGAAAAAAATAAATATATATATATATATATGTTTATATTCATTTTTGTACACAATTACAAAGTAGAGGTATGATTGGCTTGCAAGCCAGATGCCCTCACCAGACTCCTGACTCCATGTTGTAGGTCCAGATCTCGTTTCTCGGCAGATACAAGTCGAAGAATCCATGGTTTTCAGCATTCTTGTTCAGGAGGATGAACACAGTGAAATTTAGACAATTATGGAGACGGCAGAAAGATACAGAAACATAATGGCAATGCAGTTTAGGAGCATACCTTGTATCCACCCCACACATACATGATGTTTCTGTCAACCACTGCTATATGACCACTGCGCTCAGCTGGGGCGTCCTGCTCAACTGCTTCAGCGTCTAATAACTGCTCATCGTCCACTTCCTCATCTTCCTCGTCCTCATCCATATCTTCATGTAATATCCAACCAACTAATCTGTTATCTTCATCTCTATCCGAGTCGTTGTCATCCTCTCCGTTGGGCAGATCTCCCCTGTCTTCTTCCATCTCTGCCCTTCCCTCTGCCATGCCAGCCTCTTTTGTTTCCTATCAAAGCAAGACGTAAGGTACTGAGAAATCGACTAGGTTATTGCCAATAGGATTATTCTATTAACGCATTAATCCCGGGCCAAAAATAATCTTTAAAACAAGCAAAAACAAACAATCAAGGAAATGACCCACATTTAAAACAGTGGAGGTGAGCAAAATTAGCCATAAAATTAGAACATGCTCTCTCTGTGTCAAGTAGAGATTTGCTTGTTTCTAGGTCAAAGTCACATCATCATTTACCATGGCAGCGGATTGTATCATGTTAGCAAGTAGCACGACAAATGCTGACCTACTTTTCTACCTTAACTATTTAGGCTACTAGCCCAACGCTGGCATTTAAGCATACCTCTAATATTACATGGAAGACTTACAGTGAATAACAGCTTAACAAAATGCTGTTAATTCATATATTTGTCTAAAATTCTCTTCATTGCTTTGCTGTAATTCGTGCTAGCAAGCACCAAACAGTTATTTCCCTCTGCAGAAGAAAAACACACCGAAAACTGTGCGCTAAATATCGCTCAGATATATCTACCTCGTTTGTCTAAACTAACCAGAATTCAAATATCCTACACAAAATCTAGCCAGTCCTGTCATCGCTTTACCTTATCAGATACTAGGGTTCCTTGCAAATTTCAGTAGCAATGCGCCATTTATGTAAGGTCATCACAATCTTCTGGGGGGCACGACCGGAAATGACAGACTTTTTAAATCCACCATCTTTATAAGGTCGGAATTAACGGGCTAGGCCGTCCTGCGTTGTATAAAGGTTTTATTATTTATATTATTATTGTTATAATTACTACTACTACTACAAAGTCACTACTGCTACAGGACAACTCTCATATAAGAAACAGGTACACACAATTAGGTCAAAATCAAATGGAGACGTTTTTCTTTTCAAAATAAAAGTCTCCACATTTAATTGTTTTCATTAATAGTAGGGTGGAAAAGTACCCCCAAAATTTAAGACTCCCAAACGCAGAACAAAGCGCAACAACGCTTTTCGTTTCGTTAAAGTTTCATATGAAATGGATGTTATATAAAGATAAAATTATAAAAATAAATAAATAAATTGCCAAGCTGAATGGGAGAGGCTACAGCAGAACTCAAAGCTCTGACTGTGCTGAATCCAACAGCATATATGCCTGTATCAGGGACAGGATGCATCTATCACAAGAGCCACTCTTTGGTATTTACCTTGCACATTAATTGAGTAAAATTGGTTGCACATATAAAAATGTGTCGGTCCTTTTGAAACAATTTTAGAAAAACATATTTCACAAAGCTACGATATAGTGACTATAGAGGGTAAAACAGATAGGAGTTGATAATGTTATTAACTTAATGCTACTGACTACTAAGGATGGTTCAAGTTGCAATTCAATGCATAGACACTAGGGCTGCCACGATTTGTCGACTAGTCACGATTACGTCGACTATCAAAATCGTCGACGACTGATTTAATAGTCGACGTGTCGTTTGAAGCTTTGTAAGATCGCAAAAGACGCAGGAATAATAGCAGGATTTAAGAGTGTAATAACGGACTGAAACAGAAGATGGCAGCACTGCATGTACAAGGATGCCAGCTGCCGTTAAACCCCGAAGAAGAAGAAGCAGCTGTGTCCCAGAATTCATAGCGCGGCCCAGCTTAGTTTCCAACAATGGCGGTAGCTAGTTAGTTTTAATATTACTCTTATTATTCTTTCTGGGTCACAAAATAAACGTTTAACATATTTTCAGGCGAGAATGTAGCTGTGTAAACCTCAAATATCGGCTCAGTTTATCAGGACACCACATATTTTCAAAAGCGCTCCGACGTTTTCGGAGACGTCTGTTACCCACTAGCTCGATAGCTAGCCGGGGGCTAGGTCACTAGCGCCGTGAGAACACCGGACTCCCGGCAAATTGTTTTCAAACCCACCACCGTCTTTCGCGACTCAGGTTAAATATATATGAGTCACTTAGATAAATTAAAAATGTTGTTGTTTGGCTTTTTTTTTTTGTATTTTATTTGTTCCTGAGTAAATCGGTTTGGCTGAGATTAAAGTTATAGTTTTTACACAGCTGAATAAACGTCAAGCAGACAGCTGATTATCAGAAGTGTGAGATGCTGGAGAATATACTCCGGTGTCCTGTTATATTTTAGATAGCAAGGAGTTTATTAAACTTTACCGAAACAATCTGCAAATTTCATTAAAATTGAATAAACTATCATCTTGTCTTTATTTTTAGTTAGCACCTTAAAAGCTTAAAGCTGTAAGCTAATGATAGTTATATAAGAGCAGATGCTGCTGGTGCAATAAGCTGTAGTTTTACGTCCAGTGGATGATGATCTGATTAGTCGACTAATCGCATAAATAATCGGTGACTAGTCGACTATCAAAATAATCGTTTGTGGCAGCCCTAATAGACACAAAAAGGTCAGAAAGTTCAGTACAAAGCATAAAAACTTTATTATTCCTCATAGAACAAAGACTCAAAGACCATAAAATTATTTGATTACCAGTCAATTTTCAACATCTAATATCATACAAAAGTAATGTACAGTCAAATTGCAAATCCGGGATTTTCTTCACAGCCCTTGAAGTTTGCTGTGAAGAAGAAATAAGAAAACTGTTTAGTTTGAGCACAATCACCATTAAAACCACCATTGTCACTGTTAAATACACCAAAAACAAAGAGAGAGGAAAAACCCCACCTGTCCTCAACTGTCCTGTTGGATGGATAGTACACCTTGAAACTGAATCCACTTTTTGGGAAGGAACCCTGACAAAGTAAACAGGTTAAAAAAAGATATTGCTTACTTATATTAGAAGAAAGCATCCTCTACGATTTTCTGACAAAGAATCTGTCATTCATTCATACCGGGTTGACACAGAGGCAGTCTGTGTTAGTGATGCTGAAGGGGTCGTATTTGTCTGCGAAGACGATGACGTCAGGTACCGGGTAGACTCGTAGGGAAAAGTCATAGGCCCAGAATACAGGACTGACATACAGAGGCAGTGGAGTCAAGTGACCCTGGGATAGGATTGTCCTAACAAACTGAGAAGAGAAAGAAAAAGAAAAATACTACTATCACTACTAAAAGCTACTTTTTGCTTTAAAAATATTAGCAAAAAATGATTAACAAAGGCTTATAAACCTCTGACAACATGATAAATGCTGAAGTGATGATTCTTCCTGTATGAACAGGTTTGTTAAGAAAAGTTGAAACTCACATGGTTTGGAATGTCAAGATTGTTATTGGGCAATCGGACACAATTCCTACACATCTTGTTGACCAGGTCCTCTCTGATAATGATAATCTCCTGGCTGCAGTACTGAATCCTGTCAGAGAAATATGCATCATTACATTATGTGTCTGCATGGTTTTAACTAAAACTATTCAAAATCATATCTAAAACCTGTACTCCAAGCTTAATTAAACACACTAGCAGATACTTGTGCATCAAATAAGAGCCACATGTTTGTTTCACCTGCATGGATTAGTTGTGAACACAGAAAATGGCACTCTCTGTCTGAACTCCTCTGTGATGTGGTCTGCCAGGGGAGGTCTGAAACATAGTTTACCCACATTTGTTCAAACCACTCGAATCAAAATCTCACAGAATAAAGTTGAAATCTAAGCGTCTATTAAGGTTTACCGTGGCAGGATGGTGCCTGGACCAGGGTCTTCAGGACCGGGAACAAACACAAAGCGACTACTGCGGGTTTAAGATGAACACACTGAAACATGAGTAAGTAGAAAACAAAACAATAGCAGAACAGAGTGAAAAATCTATTAGAGCTTACCTGCTATGAATGCTGGGGTATGAGCATATAGCATCAGCAAGGGCTTTCAGTGACTCTAAAAAACAATAAACAAAATTAATAATAATAAAAAAAATGAGTAAAACCTCTGAAAACCTTTGTCTTTGTCCCTTTATTAAATTGTTCAGATGTTCTACAGATTTTAGCATTGACCGATTATATATGTATAGCTATTCAAAATATCCATCTAATCAGCCAATCACATGGTAGCAACTGAATGCGTTTATGCATGTGGAAGCATTTAAGACTTAAACCATACAACAGAATAGGGAAGAAAGGTGATTTAAGCAGATGTGATTGTTGGTGCCAAAAAAGCTGGTCAGAAACTGCTGATCCACTGGGATTTTCCCACACAACCAACTCTGGACAAAACTGGCTTGTTTCCTGATGGGCAGTCAACAGTAACTCAAATAACCACTTGTTACAACCCTGTATCCTTAAGAGCATCTCTGAATGCACTACATGTCAAACCTTAAAGCAGACGGGCTACAGCAGCAGAAGATCTCTCTGATTGCTACTCCTGTCACCTAAAAACTGAACTGAGGCTACAATGGATTAAAATTGTATAACAGAAGATTTGAAAAATGTTGCCTGGTCTGTCGAGTCTTGATTTCTGCTGTGGCATCAACTTTAAATGCCACAGCCTACCTGAATATCATGCTGATCATGTCCACAGGGTATCCATATTCTGATGACTGCTTCCAACAAGATATGACTATGAAAGTGAGTTTACTGTACTCACATGACCTCCACAGTCACCAGGCCTCAATTCAATAGAGCACCTTTGGGATGTGGTTGAATGGGAGATGTCCAGCCAACAAATCTACAGCAAGTGTGTGATATTATCATGTCAATATGGACCAGAATCTCTGAGGAGTGTTTCCAGCAGCTTGTTATTCTTCTTATCATTTTAAACAAATAACACTGGCTTGTGGCTCTTTATTCACTCTCTGTTTCCTATAACAGTTAATGACTTGCACAGCAGCCATATTTGCTCCATAAATAACGTGCACTGAAGTATGAGATGGTCAGAGTATGCAGTATGTCAGGGGCACTAATGTTTTCATTCCACGGAGGAATTTTTTGAGGACACACACCAGGATTCAGACACCAAAATAATAGCGGACAGCAGAGGACACGTCGTTTCACAGCTGTCTTGTTTAAATAAACATTCCTGGAATTGTCACAGGACATACGTGACAGGAAATCGCTGTGCTTACGTTCAGCGTGAGCTCCATATCACGGCCAGTCAATTGATCCATACAGTGTTTACACAAAAAACTATGTCAATAAAATTTTAGAGCATCTGTCAAAACTCACAAGCAGAGATTTCAAGATGTTCAGTGTGTTATGAGACTTTACCTTTGAGTGATTTGAGCTGTGTCTTCCCATACGGGGCAGAAGAGAAGTTTCCACAGAAAATGAAGCAGGTGGGGGGCATGGCAGCATATCCTGCAATTTAGAAATGACATCAAAAATGTTACTGGTGTCACGCAAAAGTGTACTGTTGACTTGTAAAGTTCACTATCAGACCTGAGAACATGATGTTGAGCTTTTCCATCACTTCCACACTGTCCAGCCAGACATCGGAGACGATAACAAACATGGCGTCTTCATTCTCCTCTTCCAGCTGCTTCAACTTTGCGGACGTTTTCACTGAAGTGGCAGATGGACCTCCAAAAAAGTTAATGTTTCCGTAGTATGCTCTGGAAATAATATAACAATTACACCAAGGAATCAGAATCATTTTCTGGGGACCTCATATAATAGAGCCGTAGTTATCAAGGAATTCAAGTAAAACATGAAATAATACTGTGGACCCAAGCAGGACAGCCCAAATCCACAATTGCTCATCGTGTTCTCATAAGATGCTGTTTCTTAACAATCCCCTGATGGTAACTGAATTAAAATTATACACTTTAAAAGTTTCCTAAAAAAACATTTTTAAGTCCTGCATTCTGACTACAATAAGGCTGGGGAACTAAGCCCTCCTGTAACATACTGTGACTGTATTCAGTCTTTATAGTCTGCTGTTGAGAAGTGTGATCTTGGCATGTCTGTGTAGCTTATAATGACGATGATCTCCAACTTAAAGAGTATTTGCCTTCATATTAATTCAGTGGCATTTTCACAAATTAACAAGGAAGACAAGTTAAACTGACTTCACTTCACTGGAAGCTCCTTAACTTTTAGTCTGAACATGATCTCACACACACAGAAACTCATACTTTATACTAGAATGTAATGTCAAAATGTATATTTTGTAGTACAACTACTCTTCCTCTGACCTTGTGGCTGATGAAGGCTCTGTTGGTGGGAACCCGAAACCATTGACGTGGAACACAGAGTCCTCATACCAACCTAGAAAACAAACCGTGAGTTGCAAATTCACAAATAGGCTTGGATGTGTGTATAAAATCCACATTTTGCCATTTTTACTAGAGTAATTATCTTACCTTCTGCCAGTACAAAGCAGGATTCTGTGTAGAGGCCATTATGAAACTGGTGAGAGTGGAGCTAAGGAATTTATCTTTTATATTCCATGTGATTTTGCATAATATGAAGGACTTTTATTAACATCAAAGGATATTGCTTTGGACAAGTCCAGCTGTATTGTTCCACTTGGGTCCTCCAGGTAAAATTTACCCTGAAAAGAATGGTTTTCAAATGTTAAATGAACCAGATTAAACAACAACAACAACAACAAAATCCTCAAACTGAACATAAAGTCACAATTTTCATCGCATTCAGTGAAATGGAAAACAAAACAAAACATAATCTCTTATATTTATCTGGATCACTAACCTCTTTCAGTTGTGTGATCATACCAAGTACAATCACCTCTCCCAGTTTAGCTGTGCTACCAAGCAATGCTTCAACCGTCTTCAGCTAGGAAACACAAATAATGCTAAAAATGGTTAGTTAAATTTGTTTTGTTTTTTTAAATAGCTGACATGAGGTAATACACGTTTAACACAGTGTCCATTACAGTAGCTTAGATGTGATACCTGAAATTTGTTTTGACCCTCTTCAACAGCAGCTCCTATCGCTGGCGGGGTGAAGAGTTCATGGCGATGTGTTCGCTGCAGAAATGAATACGACATGCACACTATACATATTAAAAATGGCAGCAAAGACAGCAGGTCAGCCTGGAATCATGAGACAGATTTTACTGACTTGCTGAAGGATTGTATAGCGCTCCCTGAAGAGTTCAGCTTTTTCTCTGGCCAGGCCACACAGACTGGGGGCTGGATGACTGGTCATACTGATGCTGGATGGAAGTCAAAAGTCAAAATAAAAGCTTTACAATCTTTGCCAGACACACTGCGGTCTGCAAAACGGCAGAAACATTTATATTTAAACAATAATTTACATTAACTTTAAAACAAAAGAGAAAAAAAAAAAAAACCAAAGTTGTTTTACTCACGGTACAAATTTCTTCCTCTCCACACTGTAAATGTATCTGGGCACATCAAAGGCTCCAATTATGTTGAAAACATTATCTCTGGAAGGGACGACTCATATAAGTAAACAAGTTAATCCCAACCTTACTCTACAAAGAACCTGCAACTGAATGATTTCTGTCCCAGCATTTAGTTTTTACCGGCATTCATTATATTAAAATGCTTTATGATCAATTAATTAAGCATACTGTGTCAGCTTCTACATGAGTAATAAGTCCAGTGGATATTTCATTTCAGTCGATGTACAAAGGACACCCCGAGTCCTTCCAAAAATATTAGAACAATGCTATTTTTTTAAACTTACATTGTTTCGTCACAAGTTTGAGTGCAATCCTGCACGGCACTTTCCACCACGGACATCTCGATCATGCTGGAGGACACTGCGCGAAAAATCAGTACAGTCACAGTCTGAAAAAACTCACATGGGAGCACAAACATAGGAGCACACAACAAGCTGTACTGCACTCACATGGCTGTTTTTCCACTGCATCCAAGACCCTTTCAATAATATCATCAAGTTCAGAATGACTGACGGACTCCAGCACCTCTACAAGGTACCTGCTGGCCTCACTGGAGCGCAGAACAAGAAGAAGCCAATCAACAAATAAATAAACAAAGATAACAACTACATGACTAAACACGGTCCAACTACATCGAATTATATGTGCACATCCAATAAAAATGAAGTCTAACAAAAGTGTAAAAAGCTTTCTTTGTTCGTTTTTAAAAACATTTTTTCTGTATTTAATAAGGCAAAATACAGAAGGCTTGCACAGCGAGCTGCCTGTTCGTAACTTCAAGATGAAACAAAAGACGTCGTTGTGTTTTCGAAAGTTTTCAAAGCAGAAAAAAAACATTTTTATCTACACAAGAATACATACGGGCGCAGTATAAGTCCTCTCATCTTGAAGCCAGAAGACACTTTCGTCTTTATTCTGCGTGCAACATCCATGATTATTTCTGCTCCGACTCAAGCTTTGGCGCTAAATGTCAACTTCCACAAACTTCCGCAAGTGTCGTCACTTCCGTCTTAGGGGCCGCCTCTATTTTATTAAAAAAAGCGAACTTGAAAACAAATCTGCCGAATCATTTTCACAAAATTATGTTTTTTTTGACTGTGAGTTTCTCTTTTAAGTCTATTCTAATTTCCATTATTGTGTTTTTTAATACAGGCTAAAGATGCATAAAACATCACCTAGCTTTTTAAGGATAAATTATTTATGAATAACAAAAATAATAGCAATAATAACAGAAGTTATCAAAACGAAGCGCAAAAGGTGTTACATTGTTTATATTGTATATTTCTTAGCATGTTAATAGTGATTTGACAAAACAGAATACAATTACTCTATCACGTGTCACCTTATATTTTACAGCCATTTATAGACTGTGATAATTATATAAAACATAGTAGTTTCATTATTTGTCAGTAAGCTACCATAGTGAACCATACGTTAGTAATTGTTTATTGCCACAAATTAACTGTATCGATGACACAAACAATTCTGCTCCAAAACTGTAGATTTGTCTCATGGTATTTTTTGATTTCGAAATTGATTTTGGAAAATATTTGTTTGTTTGGCCTTAATTCAAGTTTATAAAAAAAATCCTTTTGAATATATTACTGACTATATAGTGTAATTAGTCATAAGTACTGGTTATTAGTGCTTATGAATGGATGGACAGAGAAACTGTCCATGTTGTACAAGCTGAACAACTGTGCCTTTCTGGGTCTTCTTTTGAAACAAACAAAACCAAAACAAAAATCTATACAAAAATAAATAAATAAATAACAAGACAAAATGCTGTCCAAGAGTAAAATTCTTGGCTTAATATCTCGAAATTTTGACTCAATAACTTCAAAATTCCGAGTTATTGTGAGATAAAAAAAAACAAAAAAAAACAAATAGAAATTTTATGCTGGAAGAGGTTCACCGGAAGTAGTATTTTATTTTGTAGCTGTGTTTACAGTATTTGGCACCGAGGCTTTCTTGTCCAAAATATGTAGGTTTAAAAACATGAAGAAATAATATCCGACAGCTAACAGCGCGTTGCGTCCCGTGAGTATGCACTAAGTATGGTTATTTAAACGTTAGTTTTTCAGTGTTTTTGTACTGTGGTTATGTATTAACCTGTTCCGAGCTTTTGTCGGTTGAATTAGTAGACTACCATTTTTTTCTTTTCGCATACCCAAATAATATTTAGCATAAACCGAAGACAGTAGGATGGTTCGAGTTTCTACTCACAGTTAGCTGTTGCTTTTGTTCTCGTAAATACATATAGTTGAGCATAGGTGAGACATTTAGACATTTTTTCCTTTTTTGTGTGATTTTTAGGTTCAAGTGCATGCCTTCACGTCTCTGTGTGTAAATAGCAGTCAGTTATGGATTCCGCCTTTGAGAGGCACTGCTCGGAGCTGGTCGCCCGGGAACGAAGCGGACATACTGCTGTGTTGCATGACAATCTCCTGTATGTATGGGGAGGCTATATGGTGAGAAAACACTGAAACATAAAAGACACAAATGACAAGGAAGAGAAGGGAAATTTCTCCAGTACTGTATTAAACATGTGATATTTAAATGGTGGCATTAACTGTATATGCCAATTTATACCTAGTAAAATTAAAAATAAAAATACATTCATAAATAAATGAGGGCTGCTGTGCATTATTATATGTAACAGCTTCTTGCTTTTTTTTTTTTGCTTTCATTTCCCAAACCACATGACCTAACTCCACCGCCTGCACCTGTATTATAATGTATTATAATGCTTCTTATATGTTAATAAGTCAGTAGTGATTAAACATCTGTTAATATAAAATATTTTTTTTAGTTTAATTTAATTTCGTTTTGTTTTTCATTTCTGACTCAAACACCTGACACTTCTCTGGAGACAGATGAAAATATAAAAATGAAATGAGACGTTATGCTAAAGTGCTTAATTTATTTAATTATTTTGTTCTTTCCAGTCTGTTGCTGAGGAAGAAGTTTTCTTACCTAATGATGAAATCTGGGTGTATGAACTAGACGCAGGTATTTGGTAAGAAGACTGAAAAAATTCCTGCTTGCTTCTGTTTGCAAAACAAAAAATACCAATGCCTGTTAAGCCCTGACTTTCACTCTGTTTTTCAACTCGTGGAAATTGTGTTGGAGTCATATGACATTTCAGCTATGTTTGAACTTACAAGCACTCTCCTGGGGCTGTTTGACTTCTGAGTTGTGAGTGAATATAAGCAGTTTTTCTGCATTTTTCTTTTCTTTTTCCATTTTTCTGAAGGAAGGTGTGTCACATGGATGGGGACGTCCCTCCCCCCATGTCTGGGACCTGCAGCTGCTACATGAATGGACACATGTACATATTTGGAGGTTGTGATGACAATGGACAGACCAATCAGGTTTGACTAATATCTGAGGAAGTGACTGTTAATGACACGTGTTTTTTTTGTAAACATAGTTATGTTTACATTGTGTGAATGCTTAAGGTTTAGCAAGCACTCCCGATGCTTTCTTTCCTTATGTAAAATTTGCAGAGATAGTGTTTTAAAAATAATGTACATTTTATGTTTTTTGTGTCCATGATCAGTAGCTGGAAGTATTGATCATTTAAAGATTACTCTGTAGTGCCTCTAGTGGTCAAAAACTCCACATAAACCTTATAATGTTGTGCGAAACAGAAGTATCTATGGGCATGAACTTAAGGTGGAAAGACCGGAAAGACGCTGAAAGAAAATGTTAAATGTTGATAAATAAATGCAGCAAAGAGATAAAGGAATGAAGATTTGATCAGTGTTTCTCATCCTACAGATGTACGGCGTCAACCTGGAAGATGGGAAATATACATGGAAGAGGATAATGCATGAGTTTGGCTCAGCCCCCTCTCCCCGAGACAAATTGTCCTGCTGGGTTTACAATGGACGGTGAGCACAGTGAAATTTTAATCAAGTTTAATTTTCAGCATTTTGTTACCACATAAATCACTACAGGAAATCAGTAGTTGTGAACTAAAATCTATTTTTAAGATTACTTGTCAAAAACTGGTACTAAAGAAATTTTGAGGATTAGATACTGAATTTTCCCCGCTGGTTTGGAAAAGTGAAAGAAAATGGACAGATAAATAGATAAATTAGGTTTCCGTGTCTTTTTCATTTTTTAAATTGAATGCTGGGTGTTTGATCTTACTTTGATACATGAAGTGAAGAGGCTATCCATGTGTCTTTGTTTCCTGCACCAATTTCCGAGCAGATTTGGATGTCCACACAATCAACATTTTTTGTTAACAAGTTAATCTTGTAATCTTGGTTTTACTGTTTTTGGATTTGACGTTAAATCCAGGTTTTGTCAGGCTTTCAACATCTTTTTAGCATTCTTTATCTTAAAGTCATCATCCGAACAAAAACACAACCTGTGTTGAGTTTTGAAAACTATTCAGCGTTACGTCTGTTCTTGATTGGATGTATAATTTTATGTTAATTGGAAATTATTTTTTTGTGTGATATTTTTCCAGGCTCGCCTACTTTGGTGGTTATGGTCACAAACTACTGAGTGATCTCGACCGGAGGAGTGGAAGCTTTATTGTGGATGAAACTTCATGGGTAGGTTTTTTGTTACTCACTACAAGTCTGTTAGCTGTCTCTGTGAGATTTTTTTGAAGGTTTTTGTTAGAAAAGTTAGCTTCTTTACACCTGCTTAGCTCTTTTGTTATTGCCAGGTGGGAGATGTCTTTTGGGGATGGAACAATGAAGTTCACATATTTGACCCCATGCAGTCCAGCTGGAGTGAACCGCGGACCCACGTGAGTCAGTTTGAGATTAATTCATGCTGGTATTGACTGAAGTCAGGAATTTCATGTGTGGGATTTTTCCCCTGATGCTATAAAACTTTAATTAGTAACTTCACAAGTGGAAATATAAATAAAAGATAATTATTAAGACCTAAGGCTAGGCATGTTTGACTGTTGCTCTCAAAATGTTCCAAAATTGAGCACATGCAATCTTTATACAACACTTTGATGAGACAGTGTATAAGAAATGTGGAACATCTTTGACTGCAGCTCCTGCAGGGCATGCTTACACAGCTGAACAGAAACAGCTGATGCAATATTTCATCATCACCTATGCGTGTTGTTCTTATCCAGTGCAATCTGTAAGAAATGCTACCATGTACAGTGTGAAAAAGGGTTTGCCCTTTTGCTGTTTTTTTTGCATATTTGATTTACTTTCATATTACATGATCGTCATTACAGATCATCAAACAAATTGGAATTTCAGACAAAGATAACCAATGTAAACGCAAACGGCAGTTTTTAAATTATGATTTCATTTATTAAGGGAAAAAGGCTATCCAAACCTACCTGAAAAACAGAATTTTCCCCTTTTTAAAAAGGAGTTAACTGTGATAAACCGCAATCTGAGTTCAATTTCACTATCAAACCCCAAGACCTTTAGACCTGTTGGCTCAAGAAATCACTGAAATATAGTCTGTCTAACAAAGTGAAGTTGGCTAAAAGATCTCAAAAAGCTACAGAAACAACTGAAAAGTCAAATTATTGACATATGTCAGTCTAGAAAGGGTTGAAAAGCCATTTATAAGGCTTTGGGAATCCAGTGACCCACGATGAAAGCCATTATACACAAACGGAGAAAACTTGGAACAGTGGTGAACCTTCCCAGAAGTGGACAGCTGACCAAAGTTACTCTAGGAGCTCATTGATGACTCATCCAGGAGGTTAGAACAGAAGTCACAAAAACATCTAGAGATCTAGAGAGAGAGGCCAGCCTCACTAGCCTCAGTTAGGAGTTCATGATTCAACAATAAGAAAGAAACTGGGCAAAAACAGCATTCATGGGAGACCTCCAAGGAGAAACTTGATGAGCTCAAAGATGTTTGGTAAAATATTCTGTGAGACAAAAGTTTAACTTTTTGGAAGGTTTGAATTCCTTTACATCTGGCATAAAACTAACACAGCATTTCAATACAGAACAGTCAAAACTGGTGGTGGTAGTGTGATGGTCTGGGGACTGGGATGACTTACCGAAATTAATGGAGAGCAGATTGAGTAGAAAATGTCAGATCATCAGTTTTGTGCACCAAAGCTCAAGCATACTTGGGTTATGCAGCAGGGACAATGATCACATTAGAAAGTCTATCACTGAATGGCTAAAAAATAAGTAAATGAAACAAAATCAGGTAGTACATTTCTGTGTTCATAATGCTATCTATTTTGAAAACACCATTGGTTGAAATGCTCTTAGACACTCAATGTTGTACAGAAAAGGTAACTTTGACTTTCAGAAAGTCTGGAGAACTCATCAAGAACTTTAAAAACAATTCCAATAACATCTGGGTCCCTGGAAGCAAAAAAAATAAAGAAATGTTGGAGTAGCCTGAGACTTTTGCACAGTACTATACACTGTTTTTGCTTGCAGGGCCGAGCTCCTGCTCCAAGGGCAGCCCATGGCAGTGCTGCGCTCGGTTACAGAGGATACATTTGTGGAGGTAGAGTTATGGTAAGAGTCCCAGTTGGTTTTCGATGTAGTGTTTATGGATGCATGTTGTGTTGATCAGAGAAAGTTACTCGTGCTGTTTTTTAAATGCAGGAAACCAGGACAAATGACATCCATTGCTTAAACCTTGAATCATGGACATGGTCAGAAATGTATGTAGCCATGTGTCATTGCTATACTGTACCTTGTCATGTGGTGTATGCAGAACCTGAGCTCACAGTGAGTTTTTAAGTTAACTGTGTGTATCATGCCAAATCGGTTTTCCAGAATCCCGTTGTCCCCAACTCCGGTGGGGAGATCATGGCACACACTCACAGCAGTATCAGACAACACCTTGTTCCTGTTTGGAGGTCTGAGTGTTGACTGCAAACCAATGAGTAAGAAAATGCATCCTCTTATTCAAGTTTATTTCCTTTGCTGCTTTGGTCCTTTTATGTCCTCTAGTTGTTTTCTTCTTAGTAAAACAAACCTTGCTCGATTAGGTGATGGGTGGTTGCTTGATGTCGAAACAAAGAAGTGGAAAGAGTTAGAGCATCCCTTTAAGAATAAGCCAAGGTAACAACTTATGAATGTAATATTTATTACTCTGAACAAACGTTATAAAGCGTTGCTGTAAACTGTGATCAGATTTTAAGTGGTACCTTCTCCTGTTTAAGGTTGTGGCACACAGCTAATCCAGGCAAAGATGCTGATGTGATTGTGTTTGGTGGAAGTTGTGACTACATCTTGCTTGTCGACACTGTAAGTATCAGAGGGAGACGCATGTAGAAGCTAAAAACAAAGGTGAAGTTAGTTTAATTTTCCACGTCTTTGGAAATCATGACACAGGTGCAACATGAAAACTATGTTTTTGTTTACATGTATGTTATGTAAAATTTAAACAGGGTTTACTCTATACTGCAGGGGCTTGTACTTCGAAGCAAGTTCAACGTGCACAGTTATCATTTGCTTATCTGGCTTCACTTCCACTGACACAAACAAAGGTGGTAATTAACTAAGTCAACCCAGCGCTTCCAAGCTATGACATGAAAGACAACAATCGTAGACATGGACAAGTCTGCTGGTAGCACAGTGGCATATTTCAGAAAGAAAGGGCAAACTTTTTCTTCATATTAGGAAAATATGAAAAATCTGAACATATAATATCGGCTAAAAGTGACACAAATGCAGCCGAAGCAGCACTGTGTAAGTGGGTTTGAATGGCTGCAGCCAATGCAAATTAGAGCTTGTTTTTGACGATCTATGTTTTTTATTAATGCTTATAACAAAAAAACATAGACTTTAAACAGTCTTTTTAAACTATTGATCTGCCTTTACATGGGCTCTTCCAGGAATGGTGACACTGTTTTCCAGAGAATTGATTTGTGATCAGGTGGTATTTTTGTACTGTTTATCTCTTAACTGAAACATAACCTGCAGAGCAGGTCAGAGTGCTATATGAGGTAGCAAGTTCAACACAGCTATATCAGAGGTTAGTTAGTTTGTCTGCAGATCAAAGTGAAGCAGGTTTTATTGATTGAATAAGTGTTCCTGGTTATAAAAAGCCTAAACAGTTTCTGCTCTGTGTTCTAGTAGCTGCAATTCCAGATGTGTAAACGAGTGTTAGCAACTGATTAAAATCGAGTATAAAATATTTGTAAAATTTCAGAATCACCAGAATTTACATTTCATTTAATGCTTTATTACTTTGAGGCTCCTGTATTTTAATTCATTATTATCAGGTTGCCCCAAAAGCTCCCTGAAAAGCCAATTGATCCAAAGTGGTGCAGAGAGTGTACTGACAGGGACTTGAAAGAGAGACCATATTTCTCCCTTATGAGCTGCCCTATATTGGCTCCCTTCTAAATTTCCCCTCTCCCTCTTCTGGTCATGGTGGAAGGGTCACCCCTCCCTACGCCTGGTTTCTGTCTGAGATTTCTTCTTCTTAAAAGGGAATTTTTCTTTCCGACTGTCGCCACATACTTGCTCATAGAGTGTTGTGGGATTGTTTCTAGTACACTAAGTACTTTATATAAATAAAACTGAAGCAAACTGAATTAATAGAATAGGGAAAAAATTGGAACTTTATGATGATTTCAAACCGAACATGTTCCTGTCTGGGTGTTTTCAACATAGATTACTAAAAAAGTCAGCCCATTTCGAGACTTCGCAAATTAACCCATTAATCCTGATTTGTAGTACTCCCCTTAGGTCTGAAGTACAAGTTACCGTGGCAGTGTACCCTAACATGAAGTGAACTGCCTTTCTAACACTGAAAACTCAGCGTTAACCATGAAGTTAACTAAGCCCTTAATCTTGCTTTGTAAGGCATCAGGTCTCTTTCTCTCTACAGAGCAGTCTACACCTGACAATGAGGCATTAAAAAACCTACGGAGAATGTTTGCTAAAGGAACTGATCTAATGAACATAGTTTTGTGAATAAATGAAGACTACAAATATGTCTATGGATGTGAACCTATGTAAACCTTGTGCATTTCTTTTCAGGGTCACTGCAATGATGCACTTGTTTTTCAGACGCAACCATATCCCCTGTTTAGGTAAAAAAACTTTCTGTGATACCTTTACCAGCAAGATGTCAAAAAACTAAGGCAAGAAAAGTAAAAGCGAGATCCCTTGTACGACACAGAGCATTGCAGCACTTATTAAGTCCGATGCAAAATGAATAGGATGTAAAGTGGGATGGAGGCGGAGTTTTCACAGGCGCCATCAGCCTTGCCTGACCTACCGTGATTCTCACTTTATTGCTACAAACAAGTTTGTCCTGCAGCAGCTCTGTTAGAGACAAGTAAAATATCTGCTGTCCTAAGTATCTGCTGCTTTGTAGGGCACGTTACTTTAAATATGCATTCGTCTCCCAAAATAGAAATGAGAATTGACAGGCTTTTTTTTCCTCCTCCTGACAGAATTTGTGAGGATTACATTGCAAAGAATGTGAGAAACAACGAGGTGCTCCGAAATCAACTTCCTCTCCTGCCTCGCAAGCTACTGAAGCTCTTACAGAGAAGGATCTCTTTCTACAGGCCTTCGAAAAAGCAAATGACTAGCTAAAAAGACCTTGAATGCCATGCTGTTTAAAGTGCTATATTTCTCCTTTATTGTTTTACAAATTAATATTTTATTTTGTACAGTCTGCCTACAGTCCCTGCGATGACTGCGCTGAATAAATGACAGATTGACACTTTGATTTGCCTGATGCAGATTATTACAATACGCAGATAACTCAGTCAGCAGAACAGAGCAGCTACAGACACGTTTTCTCCCAGAGTAGTCACATGACCAACAACTCGACATTTTCTGCTTTTTTATTTCAAACACACACAAATTTTTTTTAACTCTGCTTCCAAATTTTCATATTGGAAATTTCCTCTAAAAAGTTTGATAAAATTTCACGTTTGTATTCATGCACACAACTTCTGCATTCTGCCACTAAGTGGCAGCAGGCTTTTATTTTGAAGTGTTTCAATGGCTGAATTGTGTCAGCAGAAACAGACTTTGCCCAACTAAAAGTCTCTCTGTAGCCACATTCTCGCAGGGTGGAGAAAGTGCAGGAGCTGCGGTCAGGAAGGAAATGTTAGGTAAACATTCTCTGCTCATACCTTGGCAGGGTTTGCTACATGAGAAACTAAAGCCCTGAACACTTTATGCTCACACAAAACCGCTGGTGGAAACAAGTCCATCTTTACTGCTAAAAGATCACAAGCATGTACCTCTCCTGCTGACATTTACAGAACTGGCAGAAAGGGTCTGTGTTGTCTCATTAAACAGACATGTTAAACCATGTTAGTAATAGGTAGCAAATGAGTGCTCAGTAGGAGTCGAGCTGGACAGTAACACCCTACCTGCTTCAGAAACCCAACCCTTGTGAGTGTGAGGAGAACTTCCTGGCACATATTCAAGCTGGTGTTTTAACTCTGCAATTACTGCTGCATCTTGTTAAATAAGACTTGGCTAAATGCACAGACTGGGAGTGATGCTGTTTTAAGTTCAACACAGACTGTGTTCATTATTTTTTTCCTGGCAACCCTGCATAAATATAGATTGTGCAGCCTTTCCAGCAAGCAGGAAATTTGTCAGAATAAACCCTGGTTCCCTTTCTTTGAATACAAACGGTTTCCTGTCATGAGAGCTTGCTAAAAGAGCTTTCTTAGCTCGGAGGGTCAACTAAACTCTCTTTCAATGGTATCCATCAGCTCCTCTTCTGATCCATCGTACAGGATGACTGGCGTGGTGAGAGAAGAGCCATGGCAGCTATCAAACGTCCTGGGAAATGTAGAGACCCACATCAGGAAGGTGAAGATTACAAACAGAAAATGTGACACATATTTAAACAGTTTAACCCAACGCTCAGAGTGTAGAGGCCCAAACAAAACAAAACTAACAAAACAAAAATGGCGCTGTGAGAAAGTTGGAATAAAGTTGGAAATATGAATGTTTTTCTTTTTGGCATTCTTCAACAATAGACACTTGTCTGTTTCTCCCCTGCTTGCAAACATCTGGCGTATCTGATACGCTCTGAGAATAATGGATTTGGTATTTCGATTCCTTTAAGGTGAATTTGATCTGGCTCTGCGCATTTTTCCTCCACTGAGGTCAGGAATGAATAATTTATTTAAGTTGCCTACTTACGGTTGTTGTTCTGATGTGGGGACGTCTTCCGACAAAGCCTCTGTTGTCAAACAGCCCTGTGAGGAGGACTGACATAAAGCAGAGAGGGAAGGATGGATATTATGTGTTTCATTCAATAATAACTCGCGGTTATTGTTACTTTAAAAGCATGCTTTTGTTCTCATAAACTGGATTACAATCTGGCAAAAGTACTTAAAAGTAGAAATTTAAAAGTCCTTACATTGTGCTCGGTGGTACACCCAGATGTGTGCTTTTTAACGTGTGCGAAGGCAGAGTTGCCCTTCTTGTTTACATCTCTTGACACACTGTGTGCGACACGTGGCTCTTGGTCTCTTCCTGACGCTCGGAGCCTCGGAGCAGAGCTGAAGTCGTCTTCAGCGTCCTCCTGGCTGAAATGACACAGTCCGTATGTTTTGGATCTGATGAACGTCTTCTTCGGAGGGGTCTTCTTTACCGAAGCGCTCTCTCTTTCTGTGTAATCTGCCATAACTGTGTCCAGTTCTCCATCAATATCCTCCTCATTCCCAGAAAAGTCCGAATCCTGCCCTTCGCTGTGGCAGTCAGGTTGCGCGCGGTTACGCACATTGCGCAAAACTGAGTGAATTTTAAGAGGCTTGAACAGACGGCTGTCCTTTTGAGGTGAAGCGACATCGGTCCCCGTTTTGGTCACGTTTACCTCGCTGACACAAGCAGGTGCGACTCTTTTTCCTCGGCTTGTACCCGAGCCCATGTCCGTGTGTCTGGGCTGCTAGTGTAGTCTCATTTCCAAATTGCTCCTGAGGCACGGCAAGCGCTTTTGCAGTTGAATATTAACCAACAAAAGCGTGGTCCTTGGCAGTGGTTAAGGTCAGTCTTCAATTAGTTTTACGATAGGAAGGCAGTTCTTTGGCAAAAAACGAAGCTTTTCTTTAAAATGTTTCTACAGACAGGTTGTTAAAATAAACGGCAGTAAACTTTCGAGTAACTCCAAATCAAGATGAGAAACTGTGTATCCCTTACATAACCAAGTTTGGCTCAGGACCCCAGGGAGAAAACTCCGCCTTCTTATAGGGGGAAACACACATCCTCCATTGTGTCTACTGCTAAAAAAAATAACATCTGCCTGTGTATTCTCATGGATTTAAGCAACCAATCCCCAAAAAAGGGAAATATACGTAAATATTCACGTGTTCCCTTTAATGATAGGGAGTCATTTTGAAAGGCTAACAGGAAGAATTAGTCCAATTTGTCTGTATCAGAAACATGACCAGCCTATTTCCCTTCTTCACCTAATAGATTTTATTGGGGCCAACAGTGAGTGAATTCCTGTCACCCTGATGCAGGAGCCCCCCTCCTCCAGTGAATGATTAAGATTAAAGTGCTGGACCATGAGAGAGGGCATTCCTTTCCAACAGCTCAGGCTTCCCAGAGATTCCTCAATAAGCTTTTGTTTGGTCCACTTGCGCATACAAAAGACATGACAGGAGCACCTCAGTGCCAAAGCTGTCCAACAAAAACCCAGAGTGCACCAAAGCAAAGAAAAAAAACTTGTTTGCCATCTTTCATTAAATGCCTCATTTTCTCTCTCTCTTTTCTTACTTGTGTGTGTGTGTGTGCACATGCAAGTGTGTGCCAGACAGCTGTGCAACCTGTTCTCTCTGGAGGCTGACCAAGTCAAAGACACCTGTCGTTTAGGAAATTGGCAATGTGAGAGTAGAAAAAAAGCAAGTCGGCCTGCAGGTCTCAAATGTCTCATTGAGGAAATTCCTGTCTTGGTCACTGATTATTAGAGAACACACGCAGCATGTCGGCAAATCTTACTTAACCTGCAAACTTTTAAAAGTAAAATGATACTGAAATATAAAAATAGCTCTTCTTCCATACACTCTCAGCTGCAGTTAGCTACATCTCATCACGACAGAAGAGCCTGTGTGGCATCCTGATCACATTTACAGTAGTATGAAAACCTCCTACTACTGACTCTCTCCATTTCAGTGATGCTGTCCAAAGATTGGATAATCTCAGAGATTGCCTTTTAGGGGAAAAAAATGGAGATTCAGAGCTAAGCTGGAAAACTGAGACATCTTCCCGATTGTGCAATAAATTGCATGTATACTGCAGATGTTGCCTCTCTCTCCCAAATGTAAATTAAATCTCCTTAAATGAAAATAAGTCTTGTTTTTTGACAGTAGTCAAACATAAAACTTAAACAACAAGCTTACTTTCCAGCCCTGCTTCTCGAGCAGTCTCGTTTATGTTATTTTCAACCTCTACTTCTGTTAACTCTCCGCCTGCACTGCACTCTGGTGTATCATTAAAGAGATCGGGCCGCCACATCTGGAGAAAAATTCAACAGCTTCCAGACGAGGGGGAGGATCTGCCACAAAATAGAAGCCACGGCCCAGCTCGCTACATAACTGTGGTTTTTCTTACTTCTTCCAGATTCAAGAATATTTCTCCAGTATGGATGAAGTTTAAAAGACTGGGAAAAGCATTTATGAAACGCTGACCTTGGATTTAGTTTAGCTTTGTACATCATATCCTATGCAAACTCTGAATCAGCAGACATGTGAGTTGTTTTTGCAGTGCTGTGGAAACAAACGTCCTTTGTTCCCTCCCAACAACAGAACATCATATGTGAAAAATGTTAATTATTATGACTCAGCTGCTCCATTTGGAGGACAACAAATAAAAGCATTGTTGTTGTGTTTGAGTAAAAAAGGAAACAAACTGCCATATGTTTGTAAAAAAACAACAACCCCAAAACCAAATCTCTGGAGAGTATTTAACAAGCCAGCTGCCCGCTGATAGGCATTCCAGTAAAACTGCCTGGACCTCTTTCCTCAGTAGACAAGCATTAATAGGACAGGGTCAACAGGATCTACACACCACAACATTGTAAAGCAATTTATTCCTTCTTATTTTTTCATAGCCTAAATGATGTCTTAATGGGGACCACATTGAATCAGACCCTTTTCTTTAATAGAAAAAAATATGATTATATAAATATTTCCCTACAGCCTCACAAAAGACCACACCCGTCTTTGGCAAGACCACGTCATATAAATTGATTCATCATCATGATATAAAAAAAAAAAATCCTCTTTTTTATATAACTTCAGATTTTGCCTCACAATAATCAGATCCAGACTTCCTTCAGTGACAGAAAAATCCACATGTGTATATGGGATCTTATGCCAACATTTCCAACATAAGCAAAATACTGAGGCACTGTTATGCTTTTACTGTTTTAGAAGTAAATTTAATAGGTTTAAAGTATAGCCTAAACAAGTGAACCAAACGCACTTCTTAGTTGGATGCCTAGGACTTGGTTAAGGGGCTAGAAAATATATCACACTGCTGAATGTTCTCACAAAGATAGACAAGAAAATGTGTGTGTGTGTGTGTGTGGTGAGCAGGTCTTACTCATGTTGTGGGGACCTCATTTTGTTTACATTGTTACATTCTGGGCACATGGCTTCCTTTCATGAACATAAACAAGTCGCTATAACATAAATCCTTAAATTTAAAGGTGACGGCATGCCTTAAGGTTAAGGTTAGGGATGTAGTAGTTCCCTAGATTAGAGTAAGTCTGCAGGAAATGAATCCAAGGCCATATAATGCCTCTGAAGTCATGGATAGATTACAGATTTTCTACAGGGAAAGGAAGCCAAATTGGTTCACAGTCAGATAAAAGGGCCGTTCAGGGTCACATACTGTAGACGTAATCAGCTGAGCAGATGAGCGGAGCTGAGACAGAGGGATATTGTAACTTTCACAGGGTGACATAAGGTTGTCAGGGCAACAGTCAGTGCAACCAAGAGGAGTTGAAGTGCAGTAAAAGAACAAGGAGCGTCTGTATTTATCTTTGAGCTCTTAATCTGCTACATTACCAAGCATAAATTAAAGCGTTTGCTTTTGTGATAGCGGTAAAAGTACGTCACAGAGATGAAGCGGCGACAAGCCTGCAAACCTTTAAAGTTAACGAATTCTCCTTAACATAAGAGTCTGACAGGTCGCTGTAAGGGAGGACTGCCTGCTGATATCTAGAAGTGGTGAAACTGTAACCAGCAGATGGAGCTAGTATTCAACAAAAGCAAATTAGGGTGTCTTCCATGCCGATCCATGCACAGGACAAGTTGTTACTCTTCATGAGCTAAATGCATTTTTTATTTTTAAAAAGAACAAAAAGAAAAGCTTAGAGCTCCTTCTATGGGATTTCACAAAATTATACCTTTAGTAATAGTATAGTTATTTAAGAAAAACAATGCATTTCACACTATTTTAAACAAAAAAGCAAAATTTTACCACTGAAATACTGAAGCAGACACAAGGAAATAGACAAAAAAGAAAGGAAAGGACAAAAAAAGAACTCTATAGTTTAAAGTGAAAGTATGTGAGTGTAACAGTGACACAAGTAACCTGTCAGATTATTATAAATACCAAACTATTGGTCATATGAGAGCAAATAACAGCAAAAACCATGACTTTAATAAATATGAAAAAGTATATAAGTTGCATAAATGCTACTTCATGTTAAAAGCAAAGCATGTTGGCACTTTATACAGCCACGTGTTTTACATGTGGACGTGAAATCAGCTTTGGAGATCCTCTCACTTCCCCACTATTAACTGTTATAACAGTGTCCTGGAAGGTCTTCTCAGGCAAGCCAGTGGTCACTGCTGCAGTGACCCATTTTTCTGTCAAAAGGCCATGTAATCAACAGAAAACAATTACTGCCTCTCTTTCAGGCGCTCGGAGCGCTCAATACTAGCATCTGCTCACTTCCTAATTACCTGCTCGGTAAGAAGCTTCATTTGGAGAGAAACACACGGCAATCAATCCCTGCATTAAACTTGGTTTGTTTGTCAGCATCCTGAAGTGTCACGCTGAAACCTCTGTTCATTTCAGTTTTGTTTGATTAACTTCTGCTTGACCTACATTCTGTTTATTGGATCTTGTATTTATTGCTGTTAATTCCCTTTTAAATGTGCCTCTTGTTCATGTTTATATTACAGTTCCCTCCTTTTACTCACTCTTTTGCTCCCAGGCTAGTGCTAACCTTTTCCCCCTAGAGCATGGGTTTTAAAAGTGTATCCTTTGTTTAGTGCTTTTTTCCCTCTGTCTTTTCCAAATTTCTACATTCTACAAAAGATTGCCTATTTTGTGGAAAGAATGTGTCACCCTAAACACCCACTCTTGTTTTTAATGGTCCCATTGCATGTCTTTGTGCATTTGAAAGTATGCTGAAAACAGTCTTCTTCTTCGTTTCCACTGTTCCTTTTAGGACTCCCCACAGTGGGTCGTCTGCCTTCATCTTACCCTATCGTACTTTTCTGTCACACCAACCCTCTACATGTCCTCCTTCACTACATCCATGAGCATTCTCTGTGTCAACTTCCTTTGTATCCACTATTTATTCATCTCAGCCAGACTTCACTCTGATGTACTCGTTTCTAATCTTGTCCATTCTGGTCACTCCCAGTGAAGATCTTAGCATCTTCAACTCGACCTCCTGTCGTTTTGTTAGTGACACCATCTCCAAAGAATACATCATAGCATCAGCATCTTATAAATCTTCCCTTTCACTCTTGCTACTATCCTTCTGTCACAAATCACCCCTGACACTTGTCTCCACCTGCTCTACTTTGCCTCTCTTTTCCTCACCTCTCTTGTGCACTGACTGTTGCTTTATATGGTTGATCCCAGGTATTTAAACTCATCTAACTTCACTACATCTACTCCTTGCAGCTCCACTGTTACACCTTTCTTTCTATTATTCACACATGTATTCTGTCTTGCTCCTACTGACTTTCATTCTTCTTCTCTCCAGAGCATGCCTCCACCTCTCCAGGTTCTCTTCCACCTGCTCATTACTCTCACTACAGATTCGCAATTTCATCTGCGTGGAAATTTCCATGGAAATTCATCCCTGAGCTCAGAGATGATCCCTAATGTAACCGTATGCCCACCTTGAGCCTATCTGTAACTCATACCACACACCTCACCACTGCCTCACTGTTCTAGCATGCTGTAAACAGTCAAGGGTAAAAATCAAGGCCATAATGGTGGGAATTAGGAGGTAAATTCTTTAAAAAAATCTTTGCAATCTTTTATGGACTGCTAATAACTTAACTGCAGACATCTTTCGTGGAAAGACTACAGCATCCATCCTCTTCCACTTATCCAAGGTCATGTTGCAGTGACAGCAAACTAATCAAGATATTCCAGACAAATTTCTCGTCAGCTAGACTTTCCACTTCCTGCTGGGTGAGGTGTTCCCAGACCAGGCCGGATAAGAAATATAATCTCTCCAGTGGGTTTTGGATATATCCTGGGGCTTCTTCCCAGCTGGGCATAAAGACTACAGTGATTTACCTGTAGTCCAGGACGTACCTGGATTTTTGAACACGCATCAAGACATTTTAGTGATATGCTATGCTAACATGCTAAGCTATGAATGATAAAAATGGTATAAACCAACTAACATTCTCACACATTCATAACTTGCTGAAGAGCAGTTTGGAGCAATTTGAGGTATGCATGTGTATGAGCAGATGGGGAACCGAACCACTGAGCCACACCCACCCCTACTAATCGGAAAGTCAGAGGTTTGATCCCGAGCTGCTCCAGTCTGCATGCTGAAGTATCCTTGGACACCTAAAGTTGCCCCTGATGCATTCATTAGGGCAAAAGTGTTAGAATGTTAGCTAAAAGCACTCCAACTGGAATGCTCCAGTTGAGAGAAAAGCACAGGTACACAAGTGTCAGTCCATTTACCTTTTCTTGCTATGATTCTATTTCATACAGAGTTATGTGTGGCGTTTTGTTGCACAGATCGGGTACTTGGTCCTGAGCAAAGTCATGGGCATGTTTTATACTGTCTTGTAATCTTAATGTAATATTTATACATGTAATTATAAATGCTGAAGTTATTATTTATAGGTTGACAAAATCAAATCAGCCTTTGGTTACTCCAAATGTGTTACTACACATTTCTCCACATAGCTGTGGAGAAATAAAGTCTTGAAGGTCCTTGATCATGTAGACTTTTATTCAAGTTTTATTTTCCCAAATAGTTCTATTCATTGAACTGGTACTTAATTCATCCAGCTTTCAGTGAACTGCAGATAACAGTGGAATAATGACAGATTCTTAAACATTTCAGTTTTGCTTCATATTTTGCTTATCTCCTGTGTATTTCATCAGCATTTGCCTGCTTCATCAATGCTTTAAATAATTCTTTAAATGGTAAATGTAACTACCTTTTCAATACAGAAAGAGCCTCTATTGCTGTGATACTGAACAGGACCCTGAAACGTTTCTGATTTCCTGCCTTTTCTCTTTTACTCTCTGACAAAACAACAGAGAATGTGAAAGTTGATCTGATTCCATCCCCAGGTATTTCACTTCCAAGAACTTTTTGAAGGTACAGAAAAAGTACAGAATGCCCAGTAGAGGAAGCAACACCAATTTGATGCTGTCCATGGTCCTGAAAGTACCCTTTAATTGATAAAACCCAGACAGCTACGTATGTCACATCTTTCATGCCTTAGGAAAAGCCCACAGGCCTTCTTCACAGACCTTCCTGGATCCCTAAATCCTTTAAAATGTATGTGCATTGTATATTTGACAGATTGTCTTGCCTTTTGAAAGTTTTTATGAAGCAAACTCTTGGTTTTTAACTGATCTGGCATAAAAAAAAACATTCACAGGTGGCTGAACACTAAAGTAACATCCATGTTGGGCTTTGCTGCAGAGTTGCCAGACAACATAGTATGTGGTGGGTTGCTGAAAGATCGCTTTTAGCACTGCAGTGTGGACGCAGTACACAAACACACAGCTCAGTGTTTACTGTGCATGTGAAGGCTTGTACCTGTCCTCAAACAAACCTGCCAGATATAGAAAAATATAGTGTGGTTTTGGGGAAAAAAAAGTGTCACGCATGTGCAACCGCCTCTCCCTGTCCATGTTACATAATAGGCATAATAGGACTGTTGATGGCTGGCATCATTATCGGCCCTGTCTATGCCAGTCTAAAAATATGGTTCAGGGTTCCAACAGTATGTGGCATTTATGTAAGTGAAGAGAACAGGAGAAGGGTTTGGATCACAAGCCGTTTCTGTGACAGTCCAGAGCCGATGTGACAGAGAGGACGAGCGAGGAGAAAAGATTCAGACTTGAGTATAAAGGGAGCGGGAGGTAGCGTGTGGGAGTGTGTTGAGCAGAGAGCCACAGAGAGAGTAGCGGTGGGGGTGTGGAGGCGGCGGAGGTAACTCAGCTCCATTATCATGCACACTTCAGATATCCCTGCAAGGGCCACCTGCAAAGAAACTTTCACCCATCTGCAGCGAATTTCTTCAAACTGTGATTCATCTATTACAACACTACGCTGCATAAACAGCCTTGTGCTGTTTAATTTTATAGTCCTTAAAGGTATTATTCCAATAAAGCGTATTAAAAACTAATACTACTCTCACAGATATTGAGAGAGGAATTCAATTAAATTTGAACATCTAAGAAAAGTTTCACAAATTAAAGGAAGAAGAAAATGAAAAATTACAATCTTTGCTTTTAAAGCCCCCAAAAAGCATTTTTCTCATTCAGCTTCTTTTTCTCTTAGTTTCATCTACGTCTACAACTAATGAAGAAGTCCCCCCCCCCCCCCCCCCTTGATTAAACAAGTAAAGCATTTTTTATTATGCCTAAACCTTGTGAAACTTCCTCCACCTGTCAGAGTTTAGCATCAGCTGAACCATGGTCCTGCAGCTGTGTTGTGTGCCTAGGACACTTCAGGGATTAATCACATCTGAACAAAGCAATCCAGACAGTTACTGAATTATCAGCTAGTAATACTGACATTGAACTTTCCAAAACACAAACTGGACGGTGAATTGTGTATGTGTATTGCCATTTCAACCTTTCTCAAAGTACAAAAAACACAGGTGCAGAGATGTAAGATACAGGTTAAAGGTTATGTTTGTTGGATAAACACTACAGGAAAGTAGCAGCCTAACAGTACTTGCAAAGCCAAAGAGCACAGTTTTTACCTACTCCATTATTTTGTTGTATCCCAGATTACACCCATCTCCAACAAGGGATAACCTCTATATTTCTGATTTGTTCACAATATCACAAATATTAGGTGTTAACATGACAAACTTCATTCTTATGAACATGTTTGAATTGGGGAGGATTTTACGCCATATGCTCTTACTAATGCAACCCTCCCTATTTATCCAGGGTTTGGCTTCGTCACTGGGAGTAAACTGTCCCCCCGCCTCCTGTAGCTGCGTTTATTAGAGGGTTTGTGTGACAAAGGAGTATGCTAGGGATAAGGTGAGATGGAGGCAGATGATCTGCTGTAGCAATTCACAAAGGAAGCAGCGGAAAAAGAAGAAGGAGGAGGAGAAGAAGAAAGGTAAACTTGGCAAATCTGATCTGTGATTCAAGCTAAAACCTCATCATTTTACCTTATGGTCATTTCTCTGCAAAGAAAGTAAAAGAGAAAGTAATTTCTCTGCATTGTTTTCTGACATCATCACACATACAGTAAATCGTCACCATCAGGTAGCAGCGTGCAGATATGTCGAGGTAATTCCTTGTTTATCAGAGTGACAGTCTTCTCTGCTCCCTCAGCTGTGTTGTGCTTACAGATCAGACTCCTTGAAGGGAATCTACTTAAGATTAGAGGAGCATTGTTGGCTGAAAGTTTCCCTTAATTAGCATGCAGTTAAAGTCAGTGATAAGACCTTACTGTCACTGCAGCATCCCTAAGCCCTGAAGATGTTTTCCCTACAGTTAGTGTTTTGTGAAGATAATAGGGATGATTTACCTCCTGACTGACTCCCTGATTGGCTCATTCTGCAAAAAATACTTGACAATTCACACACAGTTACGCATATTATCAGCTTTTTATTTGAATCTTGGTATTTGCAGTCCTTTGGAGGGCAGCAGCGCAGGAAGTTATCATAGACTGTCTTGCACGTGTTGCAATACCACATTTTAACATACAGAAATCTGCAAAATGCTACTCAAGGAAATATTATCTGCAAACCCGAATCGTTAAAATACAAAAAAACACCCCAAACAAACAAACAAACAAACAAAAAAACCCAACAACGACTTATCACAGCTGAAAATACAGAAGAAAAGCCTGGACTGTCTTGTCTTGGTCTCGATGACATCTCTTCCATGGCCTGATGTAGTGATGCCACACTGAACATTGAGCCCTATCGGCTGTAGCACGCCACTGAGGTGGAAGGGCGCACGCTCTGTGTAGAATAGAGTTACCCATTCTTGACAAATTACACCTGGTAAGCAAGTCTGAAACACGTTACCTCAGTGTTTGTAAGATTTATGAGCACGTCTGCATCCACATCTAATTCACTTGGATCTGGCAGACACGGCAGAAAGTCAGCAATGAAGAAAAAAAAAGGAGATTTCCTCAACAGTTTTTTGTGAAGACGTGTGCACTTCCCCCATCATTCAAAAGAGGTTGTAAAAGTTAACAACCTCTGCATATAATAGGAGTGCAGTAAACATACTCTGACATATGGCAGGTTATGCTGATCAAAGCCTTACGCTGGGGTGTAGACGAGGAGGACATTTAAGCTTTTTTTTGTTTGCCCTTTGCTCGTTTAAAAATTAGGAGGAAGGATTTAATACCACTCTAATCAGGCTGTAACATACAGATCTAAGTATCACTGCACACAGGGTGCAATGCATTGTCCATATGAAGCGATTCACTTCTCCGGCTGCACAGAGCCCATATACTGCTGTTGTTCTGCTCGTGTTATCAGAGCTCAGTGGACTTGGCTGAATTATTCAACGCTCCCAGCAGCATCTCTCTCGCTCGCGCTCTCTCTCTGCACCGACCTAGTTTACATCAGGAGTTTACACACTGGGCAGGGGGCTGAACACTTGCAGCTCTGTAGTCTGGACTATAAGGAAGAAACTCCTGCATTCACCGCTCTCTTCTGAGAGCCTTTTTTTCAGCTAGAATGTAGAATTCAATTTTATTGAACGTGTCATATCCGTGGAACACTGAAGATTCCTAAACGTATCCATCATAGTTGATATAACAATAGCGCTCATGGTGACAAAAGGCAAATAGGTTGCAGGACTTAACTTTGAGCTCCATCCAGAGGCACAGTGTTGGTTCAACCACCTGCCAGGCTGACAGAGGATAAATGTTACGCCTGTTAAACAGACCACCAACATCCCAAAAGCTCTGCTCAGTGACAAGTCTGATGGTGCTTACAGCTCTGCTTTGACCTGCCAAGACTGTTGAGCCCAAATGAGCTTAAAACGCAGCGTGAAACACAGGCTGTCGACGCTCGTCTGCGAGCGGGAGGCTGCTCTCCGCGAGCTCTGGATTCATGAGTGTTTGAGAAGTGACAGTGCAGATCTGTCACGTAAAAAGTCATATTTTGGAAGTTGTCAGAACCGCACATGTAAATTTAACCTTCTCACATCCCTCTGAGTACTGACAGAGTGCCGTTTGGAAAAACGATGTTGACTTTAGCCGTGTTTTCTTTTTTGCCCCTAACTAAACTGCGGGCAGGACCGCAGATGCCAACCACTGGAAAAAAAAAAGAGTTAATGAAATTTTCCCTAGAGAGAGAGAGCGAGAGAGAGACATGAGAATCCAACAGAGTAAAATTGAATTGGGCAGCTCTGAGTTCAGGGAAGCCAAGGTTAAGGAAATGCAACAAAGTAGTGTAGTGTTTTCATAGAAAATCAATACTGTGCTTCTCATTATTGTCCTCATACTGCTGTGTACAAGGCGAGTCAGATTCACTGAAGGAAAAAGCTCAAACCCAGTGCAGCCAGGTTGTACCAGAGCACCTGGCAGCCACTTCAGGCCAGGAAAGGGAAAAAAAAGGTCTGTTGTTACAAAAACAGCAGTTGGGGACATCATTTATATTTTCTCCATTTAATGCGCTCCTTTAACTTCAGACTTTCCACAAACTATGTTTAGTTTTTGGAGACATTTGGAAACGTCATTACTCTCACATCCCATATTTCATGGCATGGCTCACACTTTCTTTTAACCTCTGGCTGACCTCCCGTTACCTTCAGCTCTCACAGTGTGACACGGATATCACGCTTCAGGTTAATATTCAAATCACATCTTGAATGTGGTGAAGCGGTCTATCCTGCCAAGTGTCTGCTAATCTATTCTGGGCAAAAATGAAGTCTTTTCCACTATTTGCCAAAACACACACACACACACACACACACACACACACACACACACACACACACACACACACACACACACACACACACACACACAAATAACAATAACTACATAAAAACACACAAATGTTATTATGTAAGTATATAGATATTATAGATTATACACTATTCAACAACATATTATTGTTGTTGTTATTACTAATAATATCATTAATAATAATACCACCACCACAGCTACTATTACTACTTCTTAATAATCAGAAGAACATAAAATAAAATAAATAAATGAAGATAAATGACAATATTATTGAAAATAAAAATAGAAATAATGATAAAAGGGATAGCAGGAAGCTGGGAAAACTATGACCTTGGACTGTGGGGATGGCACAGTGTGATCCTCATCAGGGTTACCGTTTCATAGCGTTTATATGAAAGGTAATGTTAAGATGATGGTGTTGATTAGATTCACATAACCAAATGTTACCTTTTATACTAGCTTTATAAAGCAGGGCTTCATGAGCTTTCTGACTTTTGGGGTTTTTCCCTGAGAGGTCAAACCTACTGCAACTTAAGAAATATTAAAACGCTGCTAAAGCACACAAACACAACAGAAGTTCAATAAAACAGAATGGAAAAAAAAAACTAAACTAAAAACAAACAAAAACACAACAATTCACAAAACAGAAGTGTTTTTGGTGACACAATATTGTGATGGAACAACTGCAGAAGTGACAGGTTAACAGTAACAAGCTAACATTAATGATCTGATTGAAACACACAGTTCCTGCATCTTTTTCGCCCTCACAACACCGATGAATCATCGGCTTCTTTTAAGAGTGTCCCAGCTGTTCTGTTACGTTATTGTTGCCCCAAAAATAATTTTGTTTTTTTTCTACTTTGAAGCATTTTTGATTCATTGGTGTTTTCTTAAGTTGCAGTGTGTTTGACCTCTCAGGGCTAACCTAGCTTTAAGTAGGAGGTGTCAGAAAAGTTATCACAAGGATAATCGACTAGCAAACCCAGTTTTTGATGTCACCTCTTGCTGTGAAGCAGAATTCACCAAGCATTAGTGTTACGGCCCAATGGCCACCAGGAATATGGACTCAAATGCAGACAGCACACGGAAGCATGGGGAATGGGTGAAAGCAACACTTTATTTACAATTAGTGAACGAGCAATAGTGTAACTTAAACTACACAAAGGAGTCTTAAACATGAGCGATGATGGCCTAAACTAACTGAGGTTAGCAGACAATCTGGCGAAGAATGATTGTGAGCGCTGGTCTTAAAAGCCGGCAGCCAAATTACTTCCAGGTGCAGCCTGTCAGTGATGATGCGTGACTCCGCCCAGAGGAGGAAATCACTGGCACTGTGGAAAAAGCCAACACTCACCGGGACCATGACAGTTAGATTGTTCACCCACTAAAAGGGAACATGAGTGACCTGGGTTTAGACAGTCCTGAGGCCCATTAGTTTTACTCTAGTGATGTATGTTTATTTATATAAGACCAACAGGACTCAACCCAACAAAACCATTAAAGTATATGTAGACAAAATTTATAATGTAAGTGCACAAAAGCAACTAGCATGTTTTGCTAATGCCATTCACATGTATTGTTATTCTGCAATTGCCAATGCAGGTTGACGGCATAATGAGCAACACCTCTGCTGCTAATAAACACAGCTGAAGGTCAAACTACCCCTTGTGCTCACGTCTCAAAACAAAGGACGACATGTTACCTCTTTAAGTGCAACCAACAATATGTCACACTAAATTAAATTTCCGATCCACGAAGGCCGGAGCTGCTGCTTGAGCCCCCTCAGACACTGACCCTCTTTGCCGGTCAGTGCAGCCAGCTCGGGGAATGAAGTGAACGAGCCCCAGCCGCAAAAGGCCAGCCCTGCTTAGCTCTGATCTGTGCTGCCAGAGCTCACATCAAAAGGTGTTATTACCATATAAATGAGATAAGGTCTGTGGTAATTGCTGTCTGAAATTAAAGCGAAATGACCGGCTGTGGAGACAGTTTGTCTGCATGGGAGGAAATCGTGATGCTTTACAGTAAAGTGACTCCTAGATTAACGCTCTTTTTTCTGCAGCTATTTGTTGAAACATGTAGAAATCTACTGTACTACGTGAAGCATCTTGTTAGAATATTTACATAAATATGTTTCTATTCTAAAATATTAACCATTAAATGACAACATTAACGCTGGTAAACTGTCAATCCCACTGAAAGACCAGTCACATTCAACTTAGTCCCCATATTAGCAGTCAGTAAATTAGAGCTTTTTTTAAGTGCTAAGTGCTTGATAAGTAATTACATCTCCTCTGAGGTGTGTGTCATTCACTGATTTGTTGTGTCAGAGTATGTTATGGTGCTTTGGTGCTGAGAGAGGGGCATTGGCATTTATTGGTTGATGGAATAGCCCACCTGGGATAAAAGCAGCCATGACATTTCAGCAGTGGAGCAGGGCAATTACCCCGGGTGTCAGCAGCAATAGAGCAAGCAACAGCCTTCTGTTGTAGTTCAGCTCATCTAGTCTTTGATTTGTACATAGATTTCTCTTGTTGGACATAAAAGAAAATCATTTTTTGTTGTATTTTTAGGCTAAAAAAATGAACAATTTAGCTGTATCTACTGCTTTTTCAGCATCATACCAAAAAAATATACATTTCTTATTTTTTTGAATATGTACTTTGCTAGCATGTGCAAAAAGGGGCTAGCTGTTTGCACAAATTTCTATTCTTCATGGGAAAAAAACAAACAAAACAAAAAACTCCAACATTAAACATAATTAAAATAAATAAACGTATAAGAAAACACAACATTAATATGTAAAAAAAAATTACAAAAAGTTTAAATAATTTAGTTTTTCATGGTTTTATGTTTGCCCTTCTCAGACGTGAGAAGGGTTTTTTATTCCAGCTAAAAAAATAGACTCACTGTAGAATAACCTTACTTAACCCTGACTTAAGGCTATGCCTCCGGAGGAGTGAATACATTTAAAAACATTAGGAGCCCAGGCAATTCAGGCATTTGACTATCTCTTGATAAGAAGCAAGCTGTGAACTATTGATCATATAAACTTTAGTTCCATATAAGGTCAAAAACAATTTCCCAGGACAAGTTACGGGATGTTTAACACTTTAATTGAACCGTATCTTTAATTTTTAAAATCTAAATCTTAAAATCTTTCACTTTTTGCAGTGTTTTCTACCTGTGATACAGATTAGACGTTACATTGTAGCCTTGCAAGGCCTAAGATCTAAATGAATAACCCTGGCTTTTTTGGCGACCTTTCACTGCCATGAAGCCAGGAATAAATACTTCCACTAATCATGGCCCCATGTTTCAATTACCTCCACATCATAACGCTGCGCTCCTCTTCCCAGAATTCTGAAGGTCATGGCAGCTTTTTACTACCACATGCTGTCTAGGACTTTTTGTGCTTGACCTTTCACTGTCTGTCACTTTGCAGGATAACACCAATCACTCCGATTGCATGTAAGGTTACAAAATGAAACCTTAGCTATATTTTGCATGGTATCCATGGTGTAGTGGTTTACATATTTACATCACAAATAAAGGTTCCCTGGTTTGGTCTCGGGAGGAGACACCAAACCTCTTTGAGGTTGCATCAGGAAGGGGATCCTGTGTAAAAAAAACATGCAAAGCTATCAGCTGTGGTGACCCCTTGTAAATAAAGGAGCTGCAAAAAGTAGCTTCTTTATGTTAGCCACACAGTTCACCTTCAGTGTTGAGTCTATCATTGACAGACTGAAAGAAAGACAAGTTAGCATGTTTTTTTTAAAAAAAGCAGGAAAGAAAGAAGGCAAGAGACTGATTGTGCCTGTGATGAGCTTTACTTGACTGATTCGCTCCTGACAGGATCTACTCATTAATCTTTTACATCTTGCATGCGGTTATCATTACTAAGAAAATCGTAAGACTGTCTTCCCTTATTTTGACAGAGACACTTACTTTCATCTTCACTACAAGAGGAGAAGGAGACTTGTTGTTTACCAGCATCCCACCCACCTCTGAATTTCTGCTGTGTTTAGCAAGTCCTCCACTGAGAGACGTCTGGACTGACAAGCACCTCCTCTCTACTTTTGTTTTTGGAAAATGGGAGCTACAGCTTTATGCCCTGATTGCACCAAAAAGTCATACATTTGAACGTGTGTGGATAAAATCAACGTTGGCATTAAAGCATTTTTTTTTAATTAAATAAGCTGACATTAAGGTCATGATTCTATGATGTAAAGATGTAATCTTTTCATTTTACTCATGGCAAAAAACACTCACAAGCCAGGTTTAGTTTACCTCTCCTGCTAAATCCCTAAACTACGCAGTGGGATGCTGTTCAAGACAAATAACATCAATGAAGGCAAAATAAAATAAAATTTGATAATATGATTATTTTTCCAAGCGCTTAAAAGTACAATTTCACACTTATCTAAAGTATTGCGTTATCGGTCCTTCTAATGAGCTACACCGGCTAACCCAAAGAAATGTGCAGCTAGCTAGCTAACATTAAACTTCAGTTGAAGGGGATGCCATTAATGTTTACATCCTGTGGCAGTGTAACAAGTTCTCATCACAGTTAGACGCAGGTTTCCTTCTGCAGTTGGCAGATGTCGTTTGGGAGAAATATAACCCCTAAATGAAACTCACAACAAAGTTTGTGAATTCTTTTCTTTGAGTAACTGGGTCATTATTTCTGGAGAGAGTGATTGCTGCTAAGCTTTTAAAATGTTTTTCTTTTTTTTTTGTTTTCGGTGCTTGGAGCACCACAAGTCCATTTAGTTCCATTAAATTCAAGAGGGAGGCCGACATTTCTACAGCCAATATCTCAAAAAACTGGGAAACTCACAACAAAACCATATAGGTGCATAAATAGCAGAAGGAGTCAGAGAAAAATACAGTACTGTGCCAAAGTCTTAAAACCACCCCCCATTTCTTTTCCAGTACACCAAAAAAAATGGGAAATAGGTGCGATGACTTGTTGAAACATGTGCGAACATACATGGAAATATGGTAAAATAAGGCAAAAACAGAATTTGTAGACTTCTTGAAAGTCTTATGATCACTTTTTTCTTCAACACAGCCTGAGCCCCCTTTTTAGTTTTCTCGTAGTTCTTTAAACAATCTTCAGGAATAGTTCTTCAGGCTTCTTGAAGGACATTAAAACCTTTTCTTTAGATCTTGGCTGCCATTTGTTTCATATTCTGTCAAGATGGTCTCACTGTGCTTTAATAATATTGAGGTCCAGGCTTTGGGGGGCCAATTCATGACTGTGTCTTCCACTGTGTGTTTTTCTATCCAGATATGTGTTATGCAGTGCTGTGTAACAGGCAGGTTGCGGACACAAATGCAGAACCCAGGACTGTGAAGCAGAATAGAGCAAATCCCTCCCCCCTGAAGCCCCCCCCACCCCTCACTAGTAGAGAACACCTGTCGTGACAATAAACAGGGTGATGCAGAGAGTGAATACTCTCTTAATAAAGAGAGGATGGAAACAGGCGGGATCACAGCTGATAATAATCAAGGCAGACAAGACAAAGGAAGCAAAATTAAATATGGCGCACACAGGACAAAGATTAAGAAAATAAAACAGGAAGTTACTAAACACAGACTTGTAGACAGACGAGATGCACAGAAGACAAAACACAGAGTTGGTACTAGACCACCCATGGGAACATAAACAATAACAATAAACTGATCTGCAAGGCCAGTAACATTGTAGATCCATCCATCCATCCATCCATCCATCCATCCATCCACCCACCCACCCATCCATCCATCCATCCATCCATCCATCCATCCATCCATCCATCCATCCATCCATCCATCCATCCATCCATCCATCCATCCATCCATCCATCCATCCATCTCCTTCCAGTTGTCTATTTCAGAGGTGCCTGAAGATATAATTTGAAGTTGGTCCTTTGCTAAGTTGTCTCTTATGTGTAGACACAACACTGGTTCATCTATTTTTATAATTTAATAATGTATAGCTCAGTGTTAAGTAACTTTGAAGCAAACAAAAAAACAAAACAAAAAAAACAAGCAAACTAACAAAATACAAACCTCTGAAAATGGTCAGAGAAAATGGTAAGTGAAAAGGCAGAATAAAGCAAGACTTTGAAAGACCTGAAGAACTATTGCTAAAGACAACTCTAAAGAACAAAGTCAGGAAGGAAAATGTAAAGAAACAAGGGGTAGCTCAAGACTTAGACAGTACTGTATGCAGATGTAATTTGGGGGCAAACTGTCCCCTAAAAAAACAGAACAAAACATGACTTAAGGGAAGTAATCATCACTGTAAACAGCTTCAAAGAGCAGATCCCATATGATTCATTCATTCACTGGAATTCATTCACAAATTCTGAGCACAGTCACTATAGTGTTTGTACATTCGGCATGTCAGGACTGCTGATCATTCACGGCGCACTCTGAGCATTATGAATATTCAGAGCAGTAGCAAAATGTCACCGAGCTACCCCATAACAATAATGGAGCTTGAAGTCTGCAGACAAGTGGGCATGAACTGAGGCGAGTTAATGAATGTAGCTGCCTCTACTTGATTACCTCGGATGACAAATGTTTTGAAAGACAACCGCTCTCTCTGGCCTCAGTCCACATAACACAATTTCTTTTTATTTTTTGTGACAATGCTGAATTCAACCAGAGGCAACACGAAGCAGGAAGGTTATTGTTTCACTTGTATAGTGTTTATCAGTCCAAAAATAATGATAGATTCCTACAAATGGACTTTCCTTTTGTTCACTTTGCAAAGTACCAATGATGCATTAATTTAAACAAAAACAGACGCACGATCAAAAGACAAGAATGGAAGTGTCCGTATAATACATAAAGCAAAATTAGGTAGAGGTACAGGCAGTATAATTCGATAAATGTCCAGCTCAAGCTCAAGTCGAGATATGTGGGCCAAAAACCACCTAATAAAAAAACTGTTCCTTGCTAATGCTAGCCTGTGTGACAGAAAATACTAAATGATGTCATTTGAAGGTCTGGCTTGCTTCAGGAATACGGTCCACTGGCTGAGTTTATTGTAAATATAATTTATACCTGACACTTTCTCGCGGTTCTGTCACAGGGAATCTCGAAGCTGGAGCATTACCGGGAGCTGGCGTCAGCCTAATTACTGGGAATAGTGCCTGTCAGGAATTTAGGGCAGGACCTGCAGTATGGAGCAAAGATTAACATAAAGAACGGCGAGAGAGATTTAATAGGATTCTCAGCTTTTTGATGACAGTTTATACAAGAAAATGCAGATGTAACATATTTATTCTGACAACAAATCAGCTCTATTTTATAGGCGACTGTAAAGCCTAAGACATGCTAATTCACTCTGATGTATATACACAGTCTCAAAGACTAACACGCACAAACACCATTTACATGCGACCAAATTTGCATATAGACAGACACACATTTCCCTGTGTCTTCTGCTTCATGCACAACCACAGAAAATGCGCGGGCTATTAGCCGTCACAGTGATCCAGCAATCATTTTAAAAGGGTTAACAGTGCTTTATATAATGGTTGATACCTACTTTGGGAAAGCAACTCTTTATGTAACTAATTAGCATATTTGGCTCTACTGTGATTGCATGCTGTGGCAAACTCAGATCCAGCTGAGGTCCTTCATGTGTCCACATCGAAGACCAGATGAGATCCACAGCGATTCTATGCTTTCTGCTCAGCTCAGCTGATCCAGGTCATCTGGACCTTTTACCGGATGGCCGAGGGCCAAGAAACAGAGAAAAAAAAAAACTAACTCAAACAGACCCACTATTTGTAATTTGAAAGTGAAACAGCTGTCGACCTTGCCAGATGTACTTCTCGAATGAGACGCTGTTTTAAAAGTCTGTCTTCAATTGACGTTTCATTGATAAATATGGTATATTTGGGGGTTATTTACAGGTTGAGTTAGCCAAGGTTTGCTGTTGGAGTTGGAGAACAAAATTTAATATTAAACCACCGCAGCATGCTGCAGGGCAAAACTCAGTTCATGCAGTAACAAAAAGCCTTTTTACGTACCCTCATCTTTCAGCCTCATTTTTTTCTGTTATTACTATTAGTTTTTGATTAAACTCATCAAGACAAAGGCGGACACTGAAGTCTGTCAGTCGTCCTTCACGTTTGCAACAATGAAGTGTCAGAGCAACTGAATACATTTAATCAAGTGCTACTTTGAGGTAAAAGTGCTTAATTATTTGGACATTCTTACTTACTTTACACTTTATTCAGCTTTATTTCCAGAAGACAACTATTGTAACTCTTAATCTACAACGACATAGACAATGACAGGGGGCACTTTAAAAAACTACTTCATGTGTTGTTTGATGAAAACTATACTAGTAATGGAAAGAAAAAAAAAAAAAATAATGCTTATTAATGTTTACTAATTGTTTAATAAGTGACTGGTATACATCTATGGACCCTATGTGGAAACCTATAAAACGATAATAAATAAGTATATTCCATTTAAAATAGCAAAAACTACAGAATAGTACCAAAGCTGTTTAGCACAATTTTTCGTCTGAATGAAAAAGTGTGTTTTTTAAACCAGAAAGCGGGAAAAGAGGGTAAAAAAATGTCTAAAACTGGGGGAAAACAATTTGGGTAAATTTAACTGAATGACTAGGAAGGTTAAAAAATAAGGAAGAACAAGAAGAGGAAGCTACTTGTAATAATAGCTTTATTGTTCATCAAACAGATTAATGAAAAAAACCAGATTAATATTGAAAGTTTGATTTTCAGCAACTTATAGCTCAGTATGCTTGTAACGTTCCTCCAGTCTTTATTCCTTCAACATGGATGACAAGTACAAGAGGCAGTGAATGCAGGACAGAACGGAGGCGAATACACTCAATTAAACCTCAGAAAAATATTATGAACTTGAAATTAAAGTATAAATAGCTACAGGGGGTGCGGCAAAATAAATTCCTTCCGGGATATAAAATAGAACGTTTGCTGTTGTGCTGTGCATCAACCGTTCTGGATACCAATGAAAATAGATTTCTACATCAAAGAGGATTTTACATTGCACCTAAATGGATTCCCCTGCAGGGACAAGCAAGAGATGCTAAATTGCACTTTCCTTATTTCTAGTGTAGCATTAATTAGACATAGTGAATAATGAGCTGAATATATAAAATATTTCCTTGGTGCCATTGTGATACTGACCAAAGGAAAAAAAAAAGTAGAGTGTCGTGAGGAAGCCAGCAAAAAAAGTTGAAGGCTTTAAACCCAGCATTTGGTCTAAATTATGGGCTTTTGCCTGCTCCTGCGTCTGCCTATAACATGTCTCAATAAAGCCCGCTTTGCTCTTTGCCATCTGCCACTGTGCATAAATAAAATCAAAGAAGCTGTCCACCGTGATCTGCATTGGATTTAATGTCGTTTCAATAAAAGTAGAAAAAGACGCATAAACATATGAACATGATGCAAGACAAAATGTCTAAAAATACAACTTTAGTCATGCACTGATTTTTAATTAAATCTTTAGTTCCAGCACATTAGGCCTCACTGAAATACCTCACTGTTCGATGGATACAAATTTAAACCGACATTTACTGTAACCAGAGGATAAAAGTTATCATTTACTGGGAATATAGGAGGTGAAATCTCTCATAAATGATTGCAATTAAGTAAGTCACACCCTTTTATAACAAAAACACGTGTTCTAACATAGTCAGTATAATATACAGAATAAAATACTCCATGCAGTATTATAATAATATTGGGAAGATGATGCAATAATGGAGATAAAATGCATATTAAATACGATCAGTTTGAGAGAGTTATTATTCCACAATGTAATGTTTAGTAGAAGTTGAAGTGTTTCATTAATATTCAGTTTGACAATAAGTAATCATAACTATGTGATGATTTTGTATTTGTATTTAACCTTATGTTATGAAAAACTACTAGTTCATACTACATGCAATTAATGGATTTACCAGGGAACTACTGCATGTCTCTTTCCATCATTTGGTGGAAAGTTTGCATCATTTAGAGAAATATCTCTTTTTTATGTTGGCTTATAAGATAAAACCTTATATTTATCATTCCACAAAAGCAACGGTGCTATTATTTGGTTGTAGCCTAAAGAGTTATAGCTTTGCCCTATGAGATCCTTGAAGCCCTCTTAACTAAATGTGTTTGTATTTTTTATGTTTCAGTGCCAACCCCTATTAGTATCATGTCACTAAGTGCCCTTGACTCCAGTCAAACAGTGCCGCGCCTGTCGGCGATGTCTGGGTTGTATTTACAGTCTCCCTCCCTAAAATGCAGCTTTGTACAGTACTGAAAAGATCAAATAAAAAACTAATTTGACAGATGTTTAGTTATTCATCTGAGGTCAGCTAAAGAAGATTGCGAGTCCCTTGCTTATCTGCAAAACAACTCCTTATAATATTACTGAAGAATATATACTTACTGAGGAGACTATGGTAGAATATTCAACAGAATGTGAACTGAAATAGTCTGCATGGTTACATTAATGGTACAATGTCATATGCAGTGTAATACCCAGTGCTGTATTACAGTAATATTGGCAAGAGAGTGTGTAAAATATAGTTCCTATGTCTTTCTGTGATGACGGCTCTATTTTACACACATGACTACTTATAATTCTTTATAATGTCACATTAGCTGCTCTGTGAAAGTCGTGTGTGGGTGGCTAAATCACACAGGCATTATATTGTATGAGCAAGTTCATTAAACTATTAAACACTACTTTCATGTCATTAAACTCGAGAGTGAAAAGTACTCTTCAAATATATTTCACAGCGGTGGGGAGGTCTGTTTTTTTTCCCCTCCCAAGTGTTTATCAGTAATTTTATGCATTACGTGATCGCCTGTGCATGTTTCTGCTCCGCTATTATGCTGTAGTTATATTGCTAAAGGCCAGAGGAATTATAGTACTTACATTTTATTAAAAACTACAGCACAGAGTGTGGCCCCCCCACACTCCCTAGCAGATCGTTACATGGAGAAACCTTTGGAATACAAGCGCGCTGATCCACACAGGTATGCACACGGGTGTTCACTGCTCGTAGACCCAAATTACACCTTTCTTGGCTGCTACTTCGAAGCACATCTGTCCTGCGTGCTGCACAACAACATTGAATATTTAGTATTTACTGCTGTTTACACTTAGCTAGATTAATGCGATGGTGTTGTGTTTAGTATGTTGCTTTGTTTTTGTTTTTTTTGTCTTTTTTTTGCTTGTTTTCTATTCTTCTCTCAACAGGTGATCCAGGAGATTTTTATTTTTTTTTCTCCCCCCCTTTCTCACTGTCCCTCTCCCCTTCTGTTTTTCCTTTCCTTCCTCTTTCTTTCTCCCTTTCCTATCTCTCACTCATGTCTGTCCCGTCGGTAACATCTGAAAATAAAATATAATAAATAATAAAAACAAAGATCGACCAAATGGACCAATACGGCAATGCCACGATGATCCATTTGGCAAAGTAAATCCATTGGGCATCCTTGTTGGTCTTCAGACAACAATTCTGATGGCTAAAGAACCAAATGGGACAGGCGAAAAAAAAAAAAAAAAAAAAAAAAGAACTACAGCACATGTGAAGCTGAGGTGAGATCACTAGTTTAAATATGAAACCAGCTTTTTCAATCATGATGCTGTTGGACAGTTATTGTGAAAAAAAAAAAGGCTACAATAAGGTCTTAGAAGAATTTATAGTTGTGCTTTGAATTCTGGTGCAGCAATGGGTGTTGCTCTATCAGCCGATTTGTGGCACAGGTGAAGTTTGAGCAGGTTTATTCTTCAGGCAAGAAGAGGTTCATCATTCACCATTGTCTCTTCAAACTTGGAGGACCCTCTATTAGGGGCGTTTCTATGATTTCTTGAGTGGGGTGGCAGAGGGGGGACAAACGGTGTTTGTGCTGGGGGGTGGGGTCATTAATTTAACAGTATATAATTGTAACAAACACTGAAGTCTGTGCTCTTCACTTGATGTTGTTCTCTGTTTTAATGTATAGATTTTGAAATCCAGTTACTTTGATTTTTGAAACCATGAGCTTTACATAAAAACAGACAAATTTAACCTAATAACAGTTAGGAGGCTATAAATCAAAAATGAAGCAAGCCCATCACATACAGCAAAGGTACAGCCACAAGTTTTAAAATCAGTATTAGGTCACATGGAAGCCATTGTGAGTGTGAAAGTAGTTTTATGCATATTACTTTGCAACAAGGAAAAAATGTGATTTCACATCTTTAGAACTTTATTAACTAACTTTGTATGCCAAAAAGAAACATGCGATCTGCAGTTGAGTTGTGACTCTGCTGTTTGAAAAAGGGACACGTTTTGAAATATACAGATAACAGTGTCACACTTGCATTATCAGTGGGGGTGCACCCCATGCCGCCCTTCTAGACTCATCCTTGCCGTCTATCTGTGAGAGTTTTATTCATCTTAAAACTGATACATTTCTGGCTACAGCTTCACCCCTGGAGTTCAGGAGAGCACTCAAAACCTTCAAGTATTTCTTACTCATATGTTTTAAGTAATTTGGGGTTTGTCTTGGAGTTGTTCTTCAGTGTGGAAAAGTTAGTGAGACCTGGAGCTGAGGCTGACAGAGTTGAAGATGTTTAGGTTCTCATTGGAAGTGACCAAGATGGATGAAATCGAAAATAGGAAAATGAGTACATAAGAGAGACAGTCCAGGTTGAGGCAATTGGAGACAGACTGGCAAGGCTGAGATGGACATATGCAGAAGAGGGATAGTTATGGAAGAGGATTAACCCACAAAAAAATAAATAAAAATGGGGATGCCTTTTTTTTCAGAATTCTGTGATTAAAGTCAGATTCCTGAGAAAAAAAGTCACAATTCTGACTTTAATCTCAGAATTCTGAGAAAAAGTCAGAATTCCCCATCTCTGTTTTACTTGCATGTACCAGTTCTCTCCAGTATGGTGATGTTTAGCATTTTTGCAATGCAAAGGGATGTGGTGATTATGGTTGCTTTAGAGGCAGTGCTTGTAAAAAACATCTTTGTGGAGTTTGGGACTCAGTGTTGCTAACAATGTAAACTGGAGTATGCCAGCGTGCAATTTTGCACACACTTGTCAGTTTAGACATGTCGTCATTAATGGACTTGATGGTGTTAAGTTGTCTAGTAGACATCTAATCCTGTGAAGGGTCTTAATAAGGGCTCCTGGCTTTCCCGTGTGATTTTCCCAAGAAAAAAAAGCCTGGGATGTTACTAAGCTTAAACAAATTTGGGTCTCTAGTCAGCTCTTGGAACATAGGCAGGCAGTTACTGTCACTGAAGACATGTTCAATGACCATGTTCTTCTCGTGTACTCCTCACTTGGAGTAGTGCAATAATTTCCTAAAGCAAAATTCAAAGGATCAGTATTCCTCTGTGACAGACCCACTGCCTACTTGACTCCATGATACATCCACTGGTGATGCCTATGTCAGCTGTGATCTGTATCTGGGGGCAGAGCCTGAACTAATAGCCAGTGGTGCATCGCCTGGCATGCCGCTGAAGTTTACTTAGGATGTCCTGCAGGGTTAGTCATTAGTGCAAGCATATTATGCAGACAGAGTTTTTCTCTTCTCCTAATTGAGGTCACTTCTGTTGGCTGAATCTTCTTGCTAAAGGTAGACATGGAAGCATTATACAGAACATACCTAAAGTATTCCCATATTTGGATGGGTCTGGAGGACACTTATGTAGTAAGGGTGTTCTGGCTTATTGCATTCTGAGAAGTGATTTGTGTCAAATTCAGCAGTCTGTTAGCTTACTGTGAGCTTGATAATTAGTATCCTGGAGCTCCTTTTAACAATTAGTTAATGCTAGTGCTAGTGGTTGAATCCAGAGTGTTTCCGGTGACCACAGCGAAAGCTCCACCAGCAGTTTCCCAGTCATCTTAATTCTCCCAAAGCCAAAATCATCCCAACATTTTGACCAGGTGTTGATCACCACTTAACTTTGGTCTTGTGATTGTGCTCCACTTCTGTAGAGGAAGTCAGAATTTCATGAGGACCGATTAAGACATTCAGTCCTGTTGATGAGTAGAGCTGGAGAGGCAACATGCTGTCAGTTCCTGGATTGTGGCAAGGCAGCACACTGTTGGCTATGGATTGCCCAGCTTGAGGCGGGCTGTGGGTACCTAGGGAGTTGCAATGACCTATTCCATAAGGAGCCACAGGCATCTAGCTCTGCACCAATTGAGCTGCAGTAGACTGCTGTGTTATGTTGATGCTACAGAGGCCTCTCTGGTGATGTAGACATAAAGGACACATATATAAAGGACAGACTGATAATTGTGCGGCCTAAACCTAAAATGGTGTGATAAGAAGATAGAAACCAAGACACCTAGTTCTAGTAACCTTGCACGAGTTGCCAGGTTATTGCTTTTTGCAGCACTCTAAAAACCTTTCCTAAGGGTGAGTATAATAGTGATACTAGTGCTTTTTGGTCCAAACACACTATCACCCATAACCCATGGTAGGCAACCTTATAGCTACTGATCCTCTGGGAAAGGGGAAATTATATTATCATGTGGGCAAGAAGGTTTTATTATATTATATTATTTAACCTCTAAAATAGCTGAAAACAAAAAAGGAGTGGCAGTGACAGTAAACTGCTCTACAACCTGATTAATTGCAGAAAAATATTTGAATGAAAAAAACCTTTTCTGTATAATTAAAAAAGAGAAAGCGTCAATAACTTCACGTTGTGTCCTGGCTTTAATTCTTTGTCTCCACCTTAAGCTCTGCTTTGAGCTAGGCAAAACAGGTGAGAAGTGCTGTGGCATCCAAACAGAGAAAACCTTGCTTGTTGGACCCAGAAAGACGTCCTGTACTTGGGTCAGCAATCCTTCTACCCCCTAAAAAGTGCAGCCAGAGTCTCTTTAGAAAGATTAATGACCATTGATCCCCGGCACAAGCCACCAGGGCAGCAGACTACTGTTTTCCTCTAGTCCCCACGAGCAGTAAAATCCTCATTACACACGTTCTGAGTCTTTAGGTTACCCCTCTGCCCAGCCTGAACCAAGCCCAAGGACAGCCGCTGATGTTTGCTTTGTTTAGATTTGTCCGGTGAAGTGTGTTAATGTAACTGATGTTTGCATGCTCAGCAGTGTACTTTATTACAAATTCCTCAAAGTCTGAATTTTAAAAAAATGTTGCAAACATTTTCTTTTAAGTAAACAACGTGATAAAGCAAGATGAGAAGGACCTGAAGCCGATGACCAGCGTGAAACTGAGAAAACTGCACAGTCTGAACTAAATTACTTAAAGAGATGTGCTAAAAAAACACAAAGCCGAAAACAAAACCCCTGGAGACCACACTATACCGCAGGCCCGCTCATTTGCTGATGAAACAGGAAGCATGTATAATCCTATAGTTTGGAGAACTCGCAATCCATATTTCCTTCTTTGAGCATCACCTTCGCTATCAGATGAACATTTCAAAAGCACAAGAGGCAGGAGGTCACCACCAATATAGAAATGAGACAGCAAATTACCATTCGGCAGGAATATTGCTCCTGTAAATCAGCTCCAGCGCTCTTCTAATCTGTGAATATCCATCTGACTTCTGCCTCACACGCTATCTTTGATGTTGGTAGAAGGTTTGAAGCGAGAATGATTAAAATATAACAGCAACTGTCTCCAGTATGCCGTTTATGTCTTCTTAAAAATCACTTGTCAACAACCTAATTTTCTTTGGAAACCGATATCTGACTGACAAACAGCTTAACATGTGTTGATAGTGACTGATCAGTTGTATACCTGAAAAACACGATACTGAAGACTTTTCATTTTGTTTATGGTTTGATGCCAATCTCAGTTTTGATGACGCTGAGCAGGGATGCTGTGAAAATTGAGTGAAAACTGTTAGTGTCTTTGAAGTCTTTTGCACTGTATCTAATTGCAATGTCACGCTTCACCTCTTCCATGTCAGAAATGAACAAGTCAGAAATAGATGGGTGCTGTCTGTAACAGTTAAAGGGCCTAATGGGCAAATCCTCCATCAGATATTTATTGAAATGACCTGTTTTAGTTGGTAATTTGCCATTTAGCTGATTAGATAGTTTCTATCTTTTGTTTCAGACTTCTGATGTCTTTCAACTGACTGTTGTACATTTTTAAGGGAACGCATTCAACCTCTGCATAATGAAAGAACACTGAAACAACAAAAACAAAACATCAAACTAATTTAAGTTTTAAAGTCCACGATGATAGCTGGGCAGCTTTCAAACTAGTGGAGACTTCTTCAAAGATAAATGATGTGTAAACCATTCAAATCGTGCTACAGTTTACTTTGACCATTATGTCACAGTAACTGGTACCAGATACTTTTTTAGTACCTGGTCAGCCAGGGTTCAAAATGATCAGAACAGGTACTAAAATATGACGTCATGAGACTGCATGCCACCTATTGGCTGGTCAGTCTCGATGAGTTGTGAGAGTGTCTCATTCACGAAAATCAAAACCGCCCTTTTTGAAACCCGGCAATGAGGGAAATGGCTACAAAAAATGACGATGCGGTTCCTGAGTCTGACAAAAAGCCACAGACCAAGCAGCAGGTATATTTGTGCCTCCACATCCACCTGTGTTGCTATGACAACAACCACGCACATTAGGAGGTACTAAATTGTAATGGAAAACCAGTCGATCCGAGTCGAGTCGTGGCGAGTCGAACCGAGGAGGTAATAATGGAAAAGAGGTTTATGAGTCACTACAAGTCATCACGGTCGATCCTCACCCAACAAAACATGAATTTTTCATGTTGAAAAACTGAGACTGACTGTAGAAATTGCATCTCTTTCCCTCACATTAACACTTTTAAGAGATTAAATGTGTAGTTAAGCTTATTTACACTGACATAAAGGGGAGTTTGACTGGTCTAGTCCACTTAAGATCAAAGTAGTCTACAATGTACAATGAGTTTGACATCTCTGGTTTATGTGCTTGAGTCATAGGTGCATCATAAATAAGTAAATAAATAAATACTTGTTTGTTAAACCTTGAAAACCCCCAAACACAACATGTTTATCCATCTTGATCCCTTCTGTTTTGAGTTACTGCTGTGGTGCATCCATTTATAAGTAAACAGATGCATCCCGAGTAAACATACAGCACTGACGTTGCTGAATGAACTGCGTTGTTCTCGGTCTATCCAGATGAGTTGATGCTACTCAAAAATTGACCTACAATGCTGACATCAGTGATCTGGAAGTGGTAATGGTGTGTGGCTAAATTTCCCATAAAATCAGCATGAGGAAACACGCTGTCACAGCAGCCCGATCATTAGCACACCAAACAAGGAAATGCTCTGATGGACACTAATCATTCAAGATCAGATGCATTTCAATTAACCAAAAGCATCTGCTCCCACATTCACTCTGGTGCTTTGCCATATGTTTCGCAACCTCAGTGTAGCACTCACGAGAGATGGATATACCACCATTTGTTGCCAAAAGAGGAAACTAAGAAAACAAGATCAAAATCAATAAATTCTGACAATGATGCTTCTCACAGGCTCAAGCATATGCGCCCTGCCATTTAAGGATTCTTGAAAGTGACTTTGAAAACTGTAACCCTAACAAGTAATTAGTCTAACAACGCATCTCCAGCTTTTTTTTTTAACATATGGTAAACCATGAATTAATGCTTGTGTCTGCTCAGTCACAGAAATACTCGTTTTCAACACCACTAGAGATCTTCTTCACCATATAGATACTTGTTGTGATGGAGGCTCATCATTTGAGCTTCAACACATGATATCTTTCATATGATGGCAAAAGGAAATCTGAGTCTTTCATTTAAATAATTGCTTTTGTTCCTCTTTTTGTCCCAAGTTAATTAGCAAACATTTTAGCTCAGAGACAAAAAAAAAAAATAAATCTGCTCTTATTAAGTGGGATAAACAGAGGCTGTCAGCACATCTTTACAAGTCTTACGTGTAATAAGTAGCTCTGTAACACAAAATAAGCTTGGCTGCTTGTAGCTGCTGAAGCTCGGCGAAGGTTTTCATCCATAGCTGAACAATTTTCTGCTCCTCTGGGATCCTTTGCATCAATTCAATTTATTTCAGTAAATGGACCAATTCATCAGGGAAATTCGGTATGCCATTTGTGGTTTTCATCAAGCGATACCTTCCTTTGCTTTTTTTCCACTAGGAAAAATATGGATTAAAGACTTATGCAGACATCTCAAACATACAGTATGTTTGCATGAGATGGTATTGTGTTCTTACAGCCTAGAGAAACCAAAGAGCTCAGTGTTTGTGGGCATTAAAATAACAAGTACAATCAGATGTTTACTGCTCTTGCTGTGAGCTAATAGTTGCATGACAAATTAATTTGAATTGGTTGATACCGGCTCAGATAATAATGGTTGGTACTTTGTACCCTTCCAAATGTCCGTGTGTGATACGTTGCTCCCTGCTGGCCCACACTGACAAGCTCGTGTCATCCCTGTGACATTTCCAGAGCCTTCACATTTCATCAGGACAGTAATTAATCACTGCTGAAACAATGTGGTGGCCTGGAACACCGGGGTTGCCACATCGCTGAGGAGGAGAGCGAGTGCTGCCAGGGGCCTCGTTGGCACATGCCAAAGCGTTGCCATGGTGAAACCTTTGCAGCATGGAGGACCATCATCCACATGAGCTGGCATCCAACATCTGCTGGCATCTCAGGGACTTAAACGTAAAAGGCAGGAGTCAGATTTTGCAAGTGTACGATACAAAATGACCATATTTAGTTGACAGTTTTCCAAATAAAGCAATATTATATTATTATATTAAGCGTGAACCACTCCCGGAGACCTTGAATTGGATAAGTGAGAAAAAATGGATAACTATTTTCACCTTTATTAGATAACAAGAGACTAGACCAAGTGATACAAGAAAGTAGGGAGAGAGAGAGGAGGAAGACATACAGCACTCAGATCAAAATCAAACCTTTGCATTCAGCCTTGTGGCATATAGAAGTTTGCATCCATTTATTCTACTTAAAGAATAATTTCAAGATAGTTTAAAGTATCTCCTGTGTCCTACAATTCTCCCTCTGTATCACTCTGGCAGCATACGACCAATAATTATATACTGAGATGTAAGGAATCTGTTTTTGTTTTTTTTTTAATCTAGGAAAGGGAAAATTTTTAAGTAAAAGTACAAAAGTTTGTAGCAGTTAGAAGTAAATCTAAACATTTTACACTCCTTTTAAATTAATTAATTAAAGACCTAGAGAACTTCAGATCTGCATTTAAATACATCTTACTTGAGTAAATGTACTTGTTACCTCTGGTGTCTTGTCAGGGCAGTAAAACATAGTGTACAAAAGATGAGGCATGATAAGGAAACACAGCCTCCAGGCAGAAGTAAAAGCTGAAAGAGAGCCAGATGTGCCCCAGACTTTCACAGTGTATTAGGTGTAGGAGTACAAATAACCTACTTCAGGTCTGTCAGCTGTGCACACATTTTCTGAAATGCCACTTTGAATAAATCAGATCCATAATAGCGACTTATTTCTGAGGAATATCCTTATTTCATGACACTCACTATACCGTTATGTATGGAGCGAGCACATTCTTCTGCTTTCTATTAAATTCAGCAATATTTGGCGGTTATTTTGGCTTTTGCTTTTTGCCAAAGTTCATATCTATCACCGGCTTATCACCTTGTCATCGTGACCTTTTCACGTGTTGTTCTTTGTGTGTGCTTGTGTGTGTGCGCGCTCTTTATCAGGCAACATTAGTGCCATATCTTGCTTGCTTTTAATGTTAATTGGCAGTGATCTGTAGAAAATGGCTTCAATCCAGGACAAAACAGCATCAGATGACACTGCATTACAGGAGGATTGTTGCCACAATATAACCGTTGCAAAATAAAGCAAGGATGCGGCTGCGAGATGAATACTTACTCCCACTTTGCGGTGTTCATACAGCATGCAGAATGAAAATCATAACTCCCCAAGTCAACCAAACAGGTGAGGTCAGATTATTATCAAAGCTGCTGAACCAGAAAGTTGATACAGTGCGCTGTATGTGCTCAGGGGGGAAGACACTGACAGTTCAAGGCCTTTGAGTCTGCAAGAAAACAGGGAGCTTGGTAGAAATGCATCTGCAAGCACTAGAATTATTAACATTTAGGTATGCTTACAAGACAGTATAAAATCGAAGTAAGCAAAAAAGAAGGGAAAAGGGCTGAAGCAGTGCTGTGTAGATGGACACTCGCATCCACACTTTTATTCACTCATTTACAATTCATGTCAAGTCACTACCGCCTACCCCCACCCTGCTGCTTGACCCCCTCCATCTTTTTGAGAGAGAGAGAGTCAAAAGAAAAAAAAAGAGGACACAAAAGCCTTTGGGTCAATGCAGATCTTCTATTTGACCTTCACATAAAAGTCATCATCAAGCAGGCTGTTTTTGACTGATTTTTGACACCATTTAAGAACCCATTCTGACGTCATGTCAACAGATGCTGTTCTATTCATCACGGTTCGCTTAAGGCACAGCAACATGGCTCAAAAGAGTGGACCAATAATTATGGCCACAGTTTGGCTTCGACCTAAACACATTTCCTGCTGTTTAGATCAGAAAATGATTTCATGACGTTTTGGCAGTTTTGATGTCACTGACAAAAACAGTCTTGTCTCTGCGTTTGATATCGTTAGATTGAAAATATTTGCTCTAAAGGTCAAGGTTAACCTCCTAGGACCTGGCTTCCACATATCTGGACATCACATTTTGGGATGTCTAGACCAAAATACAAAAATTTGCTCTATAAGGGTCTGATTTCCACTTACGAGGACATTATAGTGCCTCTGTTCTATTGAAATTTAAAGCAAATATCCTCATATGTGGATCGCATTTCTCTCAGAAACAACAAACAAAGTTAAAAAAAAATCTGGTAATTCTATGTTTTTACATTAATCAGGTCCCAAACAGCCCAAATAGCAAAGAGAAATTAAAAATGCATGCCATGGAAGAGTTCGGGTCTAAGGAGGTTAAAGTGAGGGTTTCCAGATAAGCTGTAATTTCCATCAGAAACACTTCCAAAAGAATTCTGGTTGCAAATGCTTTGCTCTTTGAAGTTACTCACAGAAAACAAAGAGAGTCCGTAAGCTTAAAAAACAACCAGTACATCTTAATCTAATTGCCGCTCCAAAAATATAGTACACAAGGTGGAAGATGTTGAACAGAGAGATGTGGTAGTAAATAGTGTTGGCATGAACATATTAGTGAGAAGTGTCAGGCCATGCTGTACACAGCGTGAACATGATTGGATGCGACTAGTCAGCTGATTGCCGTACAGCTGCTGTCTGAGCCAATGATGGTGAAGGGTGAAACAGCCGATGTCAGTGTACTAATACAAGCAGAGCTGTTCTGCGCTTGAACTGCTTCAGCTTCTAGTATCTATTTGACATAAAAAAGCACGATGGATGACAGATGCTCACTATTGTCAGTGATTAAAAATATAACAGCAGTTTTGGTGTCACTAATTAACTCCATATTACTTGACTCATGCTTCTACTATTTAGTATGCATAAGAAATCCAAGTGAGCTTGAAGTTCAGACCTGAGAATAAAGATTTTAGACAGTTTTTAATTTTTTGTAATAGATTTTTATCTGGTAATCAGCCAAAGTATTGTAAAAGCACATCTACTCTGTAGTAATAAGAAATTTATTTCTTTTAAAGGTTTTATGGCCCTTTGTGTGTGAAGTTATTCTGAGTGATCTTCCTCTTATTTGGTTATTTCCTGTTTTATTTTGGTAATTTGTGTCTAGTGTTTGGTATTTAGTTTACGTCTCAGTGTCTGGCTTTTGCTGTGATTAGTTATAGCTGTGTTCCTCTCCTGTTTCCTCTTCCCTGGTTACGTTTATCGTCACTGTTTTCTCTTGCCTTTTGTTAAGTTGGCCCACTAGCTCTGGTTTTCCTTGTGGTTTTCCCTGAACCTAACCCTTTTTCTGGACTGCCTTTTAGGAGCTCTTTTCATGGAATAAATTCTGGATTTTGCATTCACCCTTCGTCTACTGCGTCCTCAATCTTTCACCACACCTCGCACAGATCAATCTGACAAAAGGCCCTTTTGTTCCCATAATTTTCTAGTTTCTTACTTTTGTCTTTCTCTTGTTGTTTCCAAGCATTTGACTGCTTGATGTGACATGTGCGGGATCCACTCTAAGTGTACTCACACCAAGTGGTCCGTACTGTGCTTGAGTAAGTCCACTTTGTTTAACTAATCACCAGTTACTATTTATGTGTCTGGTAGAGGGAGAACTTGGACTTGAACTTGTTAATAGAACTTGGACACTTCCTCATCAACAGTTGACTACAAAATAGCTGTCTTGAGTGATAAATCCATTAAGTAGTTGACAGGATATTTCACCATTTACTAAAATTGTCCTAACTAAGCCAGAACAGTTGAGCTGCTGAGACAAACTGAAGCTTACTTGGGTGAGTGTAACTGTGCTATGACTACATCCTTACTCTGCCAGATTGTCTTTGCTGACTGAATGAAATGCTCAGACATTCCTCATGTTAAATTCCCTTGTACCTGACACTTGTAACATCAAGTAAAGACTGCCTGTTTGAACTTGTACCCGAGAGGTGCGCTGCTAAGCAAGATTAATGGGTCATTGAGGAATGTTAAGCCTAAATCCAAGCTATCAGTACATTGTGGCAGTTGTTAGTCAGCTAATGAAATGTGTGTTCACTTTAATTTTTGCTGGTGCAACTAATAAGTGAAGATGAATGAACCAAGTTGTCTGACCTTTTCTGTCTTTCCCAGTGTTCTTGGGGGAAACTGCGAACAGGAGGGCAGGCAGGTGAGATGTCCAAGCTTTTGCTATTTTCAGAGTGCTGCGGAGAGGCATTGAGCGGAAGGGGGGAGCAGGTGAGTGTTCAGCAGTAGTGTAATGGTGGAGTAGACCAGTGTCAGTGAAAAAAACAGAAAAGCAACAGGTGAGTTTGACCGCTGGTCCAAAACAGAGGTAACATCATGTGGCAGCAGATGATCTGGTGGAGAGAGGAAGTCTGAGCAGGTCTTACATGCAGGTCTGCTGATTACTGCTGATGGCGAGAGGAAGTAGAAGCAGGAAGCAGACCTGGAGGACATGGTTATACAAGCTGAAGTGGACCATGACCCGTTGACTCTTTTGATTTCATTCAGGCAACCTTATTTGGAAGAATTTCTTGAAAGTGACTTTAAGGGAATGACTCCAGAAGATAACCAAGCTTTTTGATCCGCTGCTATCGTGGGGCCTGGGTCCTCTCTTGATTGGCTAGGCAAAAGTTTAAGTTTGCTTCCTCTTGATATAGTGGACATTTCTTATTGGCGTTATTTCACTTTTCAAGCTTCCTGTAGTTGGTGGATTGGCAGCTTTAGTACTGATTTAGTCAGACAGTCTATCCCTTGAACCCTTCAAGGCAGTCTACTGACTTGATAGATGAGAAATGAAGAAGCCAATCAATAGAGATCACAGCTTTAATGAAGAGTGATTTTAATTGGCTGACTGTTATTGACATGTGCTTCCCTTAGCTCCTTGGACTTACAGCCACACAAGTGCCTGTGCTGCGACTCCTGCAGATGAAGATTTGCTGATACTCGGCTCTTAGGTGAATGAAATGATGGCTAATGAGGGGTGACAATAGCAAATCAGATAAACGTTTATTGGGGACATTTTCAAAGCCCAAGCCTGCCAACGGTATGTCTATTTTCAGGGGCTGTTAAGAGATTGATAAACACACTAGAGATGACAAAGTGTCACAAAATTTGTTCCCCATAGTTTTAGACGCATCCACGGTCTGGCTGTTAAAAAATATTTGCAACCAATAAGAGCTGCAACCAAAGAAATATGTTTCTGCTAAAACTAAAGGTGATATGAATCAGTGCAGGGGCAGAAAGCATTTACAGTTCTACTGAGACTAGAAAGAAGCATCTTGGGTTTTAAACCAATTAGTCGAAATGACAGTTGCAACATTAGCTCTAATAGACATCCATTTGAGCTTTTATCTATAAACACAAGGATAATTGGCCTCATATTATGCCTTTTTCCTGCTAATATATTCAGCCGACTGACATTTGTCACTTTGACTATTTCTCTGATCTCTCTACAAAAGAAATTAACAGGAGTGGGTGTGAGATTTTCTCTTCTTCTGAAATCTTCAGGAAAATATGCAAATGCTGCAGATAATTATGAAATAAGATCTGGAAAATCACTTCAACTTTTGAGACACGCACAGTCAGCAGCAAGGGAATGCCGGTAAGATTAACATGGAAGACCCCTCTTCTTATTACATTAGGGGTGCCTGAACAGGCTGTTTTAATAATGCATACTCACTCATGCATATTCTCAGCGCTCTGTCAAGTACAGTGGAATTAAACAAGTTTATCATCTAAAAAATGACACGCTCCACATCAGCCTTTTTCACTGAGCAGACCGCGAAAGTCGATGTAGCCTGTATGAAGATATTCAAATATGACTGTTATCGGGAGTCACTAAAAATTTGTAATTTTCTGCTAGGATCAGTATGTTCAGCTTAACAGCACAAGAATGGTTTTGATACTGAGGGAGAAACTGAAAAACTGCATTTCAGAGTTTGAAGGGAATAAACTGGTGCTCCAACTGAACCACTGTTAACAGCATATATATATAATATATCAATGCATTGATCCTTTTTATGCTTAAACAGCTTAGGAGTCGACTGGAGTTTGTCTGTCTCACATGGAAGAGGCAGACACACTCTGGAGTGGTCACCAGCCCATCGTAGGGGCCTCATGTGTACATATAATATTTACATAATTTGATAAAATAATTGTTAAATACATTTGCAATATCCAAAATACTTTATAGTTTGCTGGAACAAGCATGACTTATTTTCAAGATTTACGGTGCAAGGTGGGCTGTGTACCTATGTGTTCATCTTTGTCTCAAGTTTCATTCCTCCATCTTTGCTGTCAGAGTAGGATCAGAGTAGGATAATGACAATAGATTATTTTTGTTTTTAAGTATTTTGTCTTTTCAGATTTTTAATATGAAAGAAACTGAATAAACATTCAGTTGAAATTCATACATGTTGATTTTCTGAACATGTTAAAATGAAGCCTGTTTTAGGAACAAGGTTCTTTCAGAAACACTGCTGACAGTAGCTCATTTAAAATAAGAGTGGGACAAAGTCCTATTAAGGCAGAATTTTATATCTCTTCAATATATTATACACACCAGTACCAAATACAGATTTTTCTGTTTAAATTTTACTCAGTAGAGTTACTTTGTCATGGCGATACTTACCAAATGAACATGGGAAAGTAAACCTGCAAAGAAAGAATAAGTGTGGATACTACAGTAGAAAAAAAGCACTAGTAAGAATATCTTACTCCATGATCCCAAATCCTAGTTTTGATTATGAATGGGAAGGGGGAGGTCTTTGTCAAAAAGAAAACCTTTAAAACGTATGAAAATCCAATTAAAATGTAAAAATCAATACACTCCTTCATATATTTTTTAAAGCCTTTCAGCGGACCAGATTGGAGTCTTTGTTGGGCTGATTCTGGCCCCCAGGCTTTATGTTTGACATCTCCCTTCAACATAAAACTTGATAATAGTACTGTAACTTACTGGATACTGACCTTGCATACAGCAAGTATGTAGTACTGACTAAAAACTCTGAAGGTTCAAAGATGTTTTTTCTCTTGTGTGTGTGAAAAAAATTGAGGGTGAGCGAGCGGAAGACTTATCTTGAGGCTGGATCAGTACTATTGCTAAACCTCCTAAATCACCCGCAGTTAGGGGAGCAAAAGAGAACAGATTGATGCAGGGCTGCGATTTTCTTATTTCATTTTTAATACCTCTATCGGATCCATGCAGGATTTTGTTGCTGTAATCCCTTGGCTAGATATCCCTGTGTTCAATATGTTAATATCTCCCACCAAATGCATGATTCGTCAGACAGACTTGGCAGATGGGCTTGTAACCATTTCAGAAAAAGACAGATGTATCAACACGTCTTTTCGAAATCTCTGTGTGCTTTTCAACAGTCTAATCATCACCCGTACAACAATAAATGCATGCATTAGCGTGTCGAAATAGGGCACAGGGTGCATTGTTAGCAGGACCAGAGAGTTACCCCAGAAGATTTTTCCAGGCTTCTGAAACAGGGTGCACAGCAGAAAATGAACATCACATTGTCACTACTCAGAAGACCAAACATAAAAGAGGCTTTTGTATTTCTGAATTGCCAGAATCATTTCTCAACACATTATTTTTTTCCAGTGAGATAATGATCTATTTCTCAGTTCCACAGTGTCCTACTTAGCCTAGTTATCTAAGTTGGGGAGAAAAAATAATCACTTGATGTGGAGGATGCTTCTTAGCCATGCTAATGCCTCTCTGTCCTTGATTGTTATCCTTATTATTTAATGGCTTAAGGCCAGTTTTCTTAAAGAAGATGATTTTTATTGCATTTCTATATGTGAGACTTTAAATGGGGGGTTTGTTGAGTAAAACGCGCCCTGATGCTGGTGAAAAATCCACCCGAGTATCAAACTCATGTTTGGCAAACATTGATTTCAAAGAGAAACAAAGACTCTTCTCTACATTCTCATTCAGGCCTCAGCATTTCAATATTGAATAACCCGTGAGCTATTATGATGCTTTGCAATGAAACACATGATTTATTACTGCACCTTCTGTTGTACCATCAGAGCCCCACAAGACACGAGAGCTGTTAGAGAAACTCTTCTCAGCAAAGTAAAGCCAGTAAGGAGGCTGCTTTTGTCTAGTTTTTCTTCTATTAATCAGCTGCCTCAAAGTTATTAGGCTGATTAATTTACAGGCTATTTTCTACCAGCAGCTGGTGGTATTATGACATTTTAGCAATTTGATACTCATTGATTGAGTCGTTTGTGCTCATAAGATTCACAGGACGTTTATGCGCACCGTCTACATCAGTTTGGAATATGACAGCAGATATGCGCAATATTTCACACATGCGTAAATGCTGGAAGAACTTCTCACAAAGCCAGATGTTGCTTACCGTATCTGTTAAAGTCGTAATGTAGCGCGTGCCCGCTGGCAAACAAAGATGGCCGCCATAACTAACTTTGAAAATTGACAACAATATTCAACGAGCTTAACATCAAAGCTGAGTGCCTCGTGTCCTTTTATCCCAAGACTCATGCTGATTGATAAGGAGGTTTTGTTTGTGGTGGAGGAGTACAGACGTTATAGTTTTGGCTTAGACTGAAAGGACTATCTTTATACGGTACATGCACCTATAAAGGGAAATACATTTTAATGCAGAAGGCTTCGGTGTCTCAGGATGTGCTACCATGTGCACTCTTCTTTTTCATGTTCTGAGAATAAAGTGAAAGCATCGAGTGTTGCAGTCTGATGATGAGCAGCTCTCGAAAAACAGACTTTCATGTGCACAGGCTCACAGGTTTTTGATGTACGTCTGGGTTTAGGCTCTGAGGATATTAGGCTAGCCTTTAGAGAAAGGCTGATAAGGTCAGACAGAGACGAAAACAAAGGTTTGTGATTGTTTGTTATCGAGAGAGATGCACGTGTTTATCTGTGCTTTATAGATGGGATTGCTTTTAAGGGGTGTAGCCATGTACAGGTTTTTAAGGTGTTTACGGTAAAGGTGTTATGCCACTCTCTATGTCTAAGCATCAGGTTGTTGTGTTTTGGGTGTTGTGACTTTTAAAAGTAACTTGGAGCATGGTAAGACTACTAAAAAAAGTCTACTACTTCTTGCTCATGTGTTAGCAAGTTGATGTTGGTAGCTCATGGATTTCCCTTGTAGAATCACCTTTAGGCTAACTTAAATATAGCTGTTGCAATTTAGCAGCTGTAGCATCACTTTCATTATCACTCTATTTCATCACCAGCATTGTGGAGCTATGCTTGGTTTGCAGGCTCTTCTTTAAATTTGCAGTAGAGCTCTTCACAGCTGATGCACTTACAACCAGACCTTTATCTGGATTTCACTTTGATATTGTTTTTGTCCTTTTCACCCTCAAATTCAAACACGAACGCTTCCAAGCCACTGAGGCTGTCCTCGGCTGTCTCACTACCTGAGCAGATGTTCACTGCCTTGCAACAGACTGTCGACCTGTTCAGGGTGTCCCCCACATTTCAGCCTGTGACAGCTGGGAAATGTTTCAGCCCAACCCTGACCCTTAACTGAATAAGCAGAAGAAAATGGATGGATTGGTGTTCATTGATACTAACATGCAGCTACTTGGGAGAAAAATACACCAGTGTGTTTGGGGAAGTTTAAAAAATATATTTCATGGGAACAAAAATCTGATAGATGTTTACCTGTAACAGATTGTTTTTTTAAAAGGTAAATAAAAATATGGATGACTTCAACAGGTAAATATGTTACATTTATTGTACAAAATTACAACTTAAAATGACAAAAAACCCAACTTTGTATCATGCTACACTATTATGCAAATGTCTTGAGTTACCCCTCATTTTTTAATATTTTGCTAACAAAACTGAAACATGTGCAAACATACGCGAAAATACAGTCAGTATACAGAAAACAGAGCCCGGTTCTAATGTGTTTTAAAGTCAGCAATTCTTGTGATCAATTCCATTCTTCCTGTATGTTCTTTGGCAATCTTTCTTCTCGTTTCTTCAGGAATAGTTCGCCAGGCTTCTTGAAAAACATTCAAAGCTGTTCTTTGGTTGGTAGTTGTTTTTTTTCTGTTCTCTGTCTGATCCCACACTGCTTCAGTAATGTTGTAGTCCGGACTATGGGGAGGCCAATCCATGTCTGATAGTATTCCACTTTTTCTTTTTTTCTTTTTTTGCATTTGAGGACTGTTTAGGATCACTGTCATGCTGAAAGAGGAAGCTGTTGCATTCATAGGTCCTGTGTCAGGCTAAATTTCTTCTTATGTTATTTATATTAAAATATTGCACATCATGCCAAGACATGCCATGTTTTCAGCTACTAACTTTGGGAAAATACCATTGTGATACAAAAAATACTAAACTGTGTTTCTGTTGGCATGTTTATATGGCCACTGGTAACAAAGTGTCTAAAGATACAATTTAAAATTGACTTTTTGCTAAGCTGTCAAAAACTTTGAACAACCTTTACAAAGCCTGGAGAACTTAAAAAAATTATAAGAAAAGTCTGGCTCTGGACTGCATATATAAATATATATGCCATCCCGTTATATACTTAGTGAGGAAAATATGAATTGCATCAGGTCATTATTGCTGATTGAAATAGCTGACAAGCCAGTTTAGCATCTGGTATCAAATCAGTATTTCCTGTAGTTTTAACTGTGCAAAAAAAATTGTGCTTTGAACAGTTTGTTTTTTCCCACGTCGCTTCTGACAGGACTTCTGTCATAACAACAAAAAAATGAATGTGTACATTGATGGAATAAATAATTAAGTCTGTGGTACTGTTCCAGGTAAACCATTATTTTTTATTCATATTGAAATGTTGTACTCCTAATTGTAACATTTGCACCACATCCATCATTTTAAATGGGATACATAATTTTTTCATTCAAAGCCATATGTGGAGGATAAAATCTTGACCTAGGGGCCAAATCAGACTTCCAATGAATATATAGGATCTTATTTAATTATGAAGCTGCACAATGAAATAATTGAATGAAAATGCCAATGAGAAGTAAGCAAGCTTTGAACAATCAAGCTTAAAAGCATTACTACTAGTAGCGATTTGGCTTTTTTTTCTGTAGGTCAAGCATTTTCCATTTTTTTATTCTATCAGACGTTTTGAGCACCCGGGCAGGAGAAAACACATCACAAAACTTTTGAAATTAATCTTTAATGGCTTTTCTTGTCATTTTGCATTCTTTAGGCTACACACAGCATCAATTTGAGGTTACTGCAGGGTTCAACAGGAATGCTTTTACATTGTCTGGCCTCTGCTTGCGACCCATCCATCTTTCTCAGAGAATGAGGGAATAAAACATGATTCAAAGTTTGAGTTTTTATGTCACTTGTTCTGGCATCTGTATGACCAACACGCAAAGGACTGGGATAATAGGCTCTCTGACTAGAGGACACCCATATGCTACTGTCATGTTCTCTTCTAATTAGGATTAATCGCTGCCGTGATATTGCCTTACTCTGTTCTTTAAACATGCGGTCCTACGTTCGCACTTAAATTTCAGAATTTTCTCTTTACTGTGCAAGAAAGACAAAAGAAAGAGTGGAGACTGAAGAGCAGGGAAGATATCTAGACATCCTTCTTTTAGGCCCAGCCAACATTTTGTGGTTTTTCAAACCTGCTAGTGTTTGATGTCTCTTCAAGGATTTCTGACACCAATAGAAAAGGTTTACTGGACTAAATTTATTTCTACATTTCTTCTGAAATCTGAAGCTTTTGGACTTTGATATGGACTGATATGTGGCGTGTTCAGTGTTTGTAGAAACCTTTGTTCATACAGCAACTTTCTGGCTCCTCAATAATTAATGAGATGGCAGCACTGAGCTGCATTCACTGAAGGACAAATTGGAAGGTACAGGTTGAACAAGTGAATACAAACAGAGAAAAACAGAAGCGGTGAAGAAAAAAAACTAAAGGCTTTAATTGCTGATTACTTCTCCATTAATCTCGATTGTGAGGACCCTCAGATTCCATTAGCTTTAACCTTGAATCTAAAACAAAACACTAAGAACATTAAGCTCGTGTGGGTGAGATATGTTCTCACAACAATTTGCAACAAGGTCTTTGTGTCCTTAGGTCTGCCTCATGCAATTGAAGCTGGAGTATTTTACTGCATGATATTAATAAAAGTGAACTCTCAAGGCTTTGTGTGTTTGAAGACTGAAGCCAGTGTCATTTCTTTCTGTGTGAAAGTGAAACCTTTACTTAAATAGCTGAATATGCCTTAATTAACATTGGGGGCACTTGAACGTACACTTTAAAACTGCATTTTAGGTCGTTTTATTTAGTCATCCAAAAAACATTTGGCAACATTATGTGTATTAATTGTGTTTCAATTCACCTAATGAGTTTAATCAGTGTGCATCCGTGTGAGTCTCGGCTGAACCCTGGGAAAAGATCTCTTTAGCAGTTAAATGCCCTACTCTGTTCACAAACCTCTGGCTTATTTTGTGCATATACTGTATACACTTCATTAGCTTCACCTTGCTAGTACCAGGTTGAACCTGCCGGTGTCCCTGCAGGTTTTAGATGTGTCCTCGAACCAACACAGCTGATTTAAATGGCTATATTAGCTCCTCAACATGTCCTGAAGTTCTCCAGAGGCCTGGTAACGAACTAATCGTGTGATTCAGGTGTGTTGACCCAAGGTGAGATCTGAAACCTGCAGGGACACCGGCCCTCGTGGACTGAGATTGCCCACCCCTGTACTGGATCATGGAGGCTTTCCCCATCTTTTCTGTTGTTATAGCAGTTGCTGCAGATTTGTCAGTTGCACATGATGTAAATCGAATGCTCCACCACATCCTAAAAGTGCTCTACTGGACTGAGATCTGGTGACTGTGAAGGCCACTTGAGTACAATGACATCAATGTCATCTTCAAAAAACCAAACCAGAAGATTGATAACCTACAGTCATAGGTATGGACATGGTGAGCAGCAATACTCAGGTACGCTGTGACCATCCTCAGGGGTCCAAAGTAAGCCACGAAAATATCCCTTGCACTGTAAGACCACCAGCAGCCTGAACCATACAAGGCGGGATGTCTTTCATGCCATTTACCCTAAAATATGACCCTAACATCTAAATGTCACAACAGAAATGGAGGCTCATCAGAACAATGTTTTTTTCCCCAATGTTCCAATCTCTCTTCTCCAATTTTGTTGAATGAACATATGAATTGTAGGAATGGCACCTTTTTGCGTTGTATCCCTACTGCATCAAGGTGTGACATGTTCTTTTTCTGCATAATTTGGTTCTGTTGAGTAGTTATTTGTGTGACAGTTACCTTCGATTCAGTGCAAAGCAGTCTGCCACTCTCCTCTGACCTCTGGCATCAATGAAGCACCCAGAGAGCTGCCACTCACTGGATATTTTCTCTTTTTTGTAAAACCTAGAGATCGTTACGTGCCAGTCCACCTGGCATCAAGAACAGTGCCACATTCAAAGTCACTTAAATCTCCTTTCTTCTCCATTCTGATGCTCAGTTTGAACTTCAGGAGGTCGTCTTGAAGGCTAAATGCTTCCATGTGACTGGCTGATCAGATATTTGCATTAACAAGCATTTGAACCTGTGTACCTAATGAAGTGTCATTGGTTTAATAGACTTTATATTGTTGAAACAAAGCCAAGTTGAAAGCAGCAAGTGTGTGACGCTCATAGCTTCAAATCATTGTAGAATTGAGGTGGATATGAACACTAATAATTATTCAGTCCATCGCTAACACAAAGTTATTCGTACCGCAGCTTAAACAATGGGACATTGAGCTGACTGGAGGATTAAACACTGTCAGTTCACTCTGTGGACGGTGTAAAGAGTGAAGACACACACTGCTTAATAACAGTTTAGATGAGTACAACTGCCTGAGGCTGTGCACAGTCTGATGTTTGCTTGTTTGAATGCAAATTGATGTGAGACCAGAGATGATCATCATGCAGTGGGATTCAAACAGATGACAAAAACAAATTCGATGGGCCCTGATTAATTGTTATAAATACCCACGCAGGCAACGACAGTCTAAGTTAGTTAATCTTGAAGCACGGAGGGACAGAGAGTCGGCAGTAAAATTATGCACACCGGTGGTTTCACTTTGGAGGGAATGTTTTCTTTACATTTCCATTTTTATTGCTGTCCATTCCGGGTCATTTCATGTGCAAAGCAACATCAAGCCTAAACTAATTTCTTGGCTGTTTCACATTCGAAACATTTCCATTAGCAGCCAAACTCATCCACGTAATGAAATATTGTACAAATAAAAATCTATTTCCCAAGTATTTTATTTAATTTCCTCTTCTGAATTTCCTGCAATGTTGCTGAAATATAAACCATTCACTACACTCCAAGTCGTTCAAGATATTTTTGTTAATTTCTCAAATTGTTTCTACCTCTAAGAATTAGGGGAATGGAAAATGCTGAAAGAAACATCTAAAACATCTTCACTCTCCACAGTAATAAAAACAAAAGCAGGATGGGATCCCAAAAGTCATTACGAAACTTATTAAGATGCAACATTTATTCTGTCCTCTTTACTTGCAAGATATATCACTTGCAGAAAGCCAAAGGCCGAAATGTAAATTGATGAGTAACTATAAATATTCAAGTAGTAAAACCGCCTATTTCTTTAAATTAGCAATGGGCGGCATGTCCTTGGTGAGTCACTTACTCTAAAAGGCATAGGGATAAGTCTTTTTACTCTCAGTTCAAATGCTGAAAGACTGTGTCCTTCCCTCTGGCCGAGGTGAAGTGAGAAAATGGGTACAGAGGGAGAGGAAGGGATGGGACGGATCACTCAGGGAAGGTCCGTCATCCTGGTGTCAGATTCCACATTAAATGTCCCGGAGGTTATTCACGTTTGATCAGTGTATCCATTATGCGCTCCTGTCGCCGGCGCTGTGTCACGGATGTCCGAAGGCAGTATAAGTTGTGGATTTTCAGGATGAGGAAATACACACACACACACACACACACACACACACACACACACACACACACACACACGAGCACAAGCAGATATATGTTTTTACTACGTGCATAAAAATGCATGTGAACAAATCATTGTCTAACACACATACACACCCTCAAGTGATAGCTGTTAAACCTGAACCTACATATTCTCTGTGTTTTCATAATTTTTAAATGTGTTAACTCACAATACAACTGACCTGTTCAGAGTGCTGGTGCTGAGAAATATGTAGAGCCAGATTGCATAAACATTTAGAGAGAATAGCTTATTAGCATGCTCTGCAAGGAGCCTCAGTTGTATATCACAACACTGTCTCAGTGAAGACTGCAGAACTGCAAGAACTGAACCTGAATTTAATGTTAAAATTGACTTTAAGACTTATTACATAAGACTTTTCTACAGAGTCGTTTCAACTCCAACAGAAGGACAGCTGCCATCGTCCTGACTCTCCATACCCACAAAGGACAGTGCTAATATGGTTCAACTGACAGACTGTATATAAAAGATGGGCATAGCTATTTCATCTAAAAGCTAAAAACAATTCACAAGTTCCTTTTCTCTCTTAATGGCCTCTTAATTGCTCTGGCTGCAAACATAAGTAAAAAAAAAAAGAAGCAGGATAGGATTTAGGGAATGGCAACCCTTCATTCTGAGCTTCCCTCATTCATCAATCACAAGGCAGTAAAACTCTCAAATAAAAAAGAAATAAATAAATAAGACTTTAAGCTTCTTATATACAGCCTTTTGGTTCACTACTGTTAACAATTACCATGAAAAACTTCCACTTTCCCAAGATTTACACTTACTGATGAAAACAATCTACAGTAAAAACCTGGTTAAATGCAGGCTTTAAATACATACATATGCCTGGCATTAAAAGTAGCACACCTCTCCTTTTTCACACGCTTAGACTCTTGCATGAATAGCTACATTATTCAATCAGACACCAACTCTCTCGCTCCCCTGTCCAACTTTGACAGGAGCTTGTGTTTTGCATACACACAAAACACAGAAAATAATCGCTTGACACACACGCCGACCGCTGGCCAGCTTTCTTTATTTTACACAGCACACTCTACACACATGCACACAGAAATTTCTCCCCAAAACACACTGGAGGAGACCCTTACCCCTCATCACGGCCCCTGTCACAAACGCTACTTGTCGTCAGGCGGTGTGTGACTCCCCTGAGTCGGTTGCCGAGCAACCGTGGCTACATTAATATGTGCGATGGGAAAGGAGCAGGGGATACCTCTTGCCTGTGGAGCGAAAGCAGCCACGACAGCGTCAGTGTGAGGCGACTGGTTCCCTCTCACCACCCCCTACCCCCTCCCTCTGTCTCTTTCTTATAGCCGTCCAACGTTCACGCTCTGCTCAGTTAGTTGGGGAAACACACACAGCCGCCGTAGCAGGAGAAAAGGTATATTAGGTTGCACATCATGTAGAGCTAACAGGGGCTTCCACCACTTTAGCGGGGGTGCTTTTTAAAAAAATCCTTCTTTTAAATTTTTGTATGAATCATGTAAAAGCCAAGGTGTCTGCTAAACATATCTTATGCCGCTGAGCAGTAAAAGTTTTCTTGAGAAGATGAGCTTTTAATAAGGGTTGACAGGTTGTCTTGGAAGGAGAGACAAGCCCGAAAATCTCTCTTTTTTTGTAAGCTTTGCGGATTAAAGACAAAGGAGGATGGAAATATTCGCATGAAACAGCTTTGTTACCCCCCACCCCCATCCTGCCCATCAACTGACTCAATTCTTCAACTTGACATCATCCCTTCACACAGACAAGAAGAAGAAGAAGAACAAGAGGAGAAGAGAGAAGCAGAGGTGGGGAGGCAAACAGACGGGAAAGAGGAGGAAGAGCGGAGAGGAGGTGGGCAGCACACTTTCAGCTCTCACAAGGCTGAGGAGGAGAAAGTGACAGCAGCTAGAACTTGGCCACACTAGTGAGATGAAATTTGGAGAGGAGACGCTGCAGCGCTCGAGGAGACGACATCTAAAGAGAGCCCTAAAATTGGACCGCCTGGAAGGCAAGCCAGCAGTCTCTGGATCCCGTCCACCGCTTCCACCCCCAACAGCAGAAGGATGAGAGGGGTCGACTTTCACCTTAGTGGCCAGGGATGTCTGTGCACTACGGGAAGGCATCCCCTTCCAGCATGTCCAATGCTATGTTATTCCTGATGCTTTGCAAGGTAAGTCTGCTGCAGTTCCACTCTCATTCTAAACCATTAAACTCAAAAGGATTTACATCTGGAAGCTGTCTACAAACAATTTCACTGCAGTTACTCCACAACAGTGCATGGCTAGGAATTTAGTATGCAGCATGATATATTCTTTATAAATGTTAGATATTTACAGGCTCAGAGTTCTTTGCATGAAATATTGACTAAGGGTACCAGAGACCCCTTGAATCTTGAATAACAATTGAACTATTGTCTTTTTGTCTCTGTGCCTTTGCTATGAAAAATCACCTTAATAGTTAATAGCTTCGGAGTTGCACCTCATCTATAATGTTATCAAGTTTAAATATTTAATAAATGGGTTAAAGAGGTAAAAAAAATCTTTACATTTTTAAAAATAATTACAAAATAAAGCATTCCAGCTTTTCAAAGCATGGTATGGAGAGGCCAATTACATAACAAGCCATGAAAACGCAGAAACTTTCCTGTTTCTCACTTTGGTATGTGACTTCCTGAGTGCGTGAAATAAAAAAAAAAGGAAAAAAAAGCAAATTTAAATGTTGTCAGTTCAAAAATAGGCCTGCCAATTTCTTCTCACTCACAAAACAATGAGTACAGGTTACGGAAAATGGGTCACGCTCACTTGAGAAACTATTTCATCTGATTTTCTTTCTCTGTCACTCTTCCTCTTTCTTGATTGGTCTACATTCATTCGCTGTTGAACAGTTTTTGTTCTCTACGTGACGCTCACTAGTTTTTGTGTTTTTTGTCAGCGTGTGATGGGTGTCAAACCCATGTATGCGCGCGTGTGTGCGTGCGTGTGTATACATACACACTCGGGAGGGGCTGGGAGCCGTTTGATTTAATTCCATTTTAAAACAATGCCAAAAGCGACTCTGCCTGTCAGACTCGGTTAGCATCTGGAGTTGTTTGACATGCTCGGGATTATTCAAGTGGTAAAAGGTTTTACTCTTGACTGATCTAATCTGAGGATGTTAGCTTCCGTTAGGTGTAGCAGGAGCGTCCAGATTTATTGTCCCAGGTATGGATTCTTGCTATTTTCCCTCTTTCTGTTCCTGTCTGTGTGTCTGTCTGTTCTTTCTATACGACTGTGTATCTGGATGTGCACGACTGAAGAGCAAGGTTTGAGTTTGCTATGAAAAAGAAAAAAAAACTCCCAAAATGATGCTTCAAATTTTGAAGGAAAATTTGTTGATCCAGAGATGCTGCTTTTATAACGTTGGATAATGTCGGGACCTTAAGTGGCCCTGCCAGTGACAGACCTGCTCGGATTAATTACAGAGACAAAAGTGAAGACGTTAACATTTTATAATCACATAAAACAAGCTTGAGTATAAGAATAGAAATCAACTCTGAAATATTGAATGCCCTGCGCCTTAGTGCACAGTCAAAAATAATCAAGAGAATTAGAAACTGATCCAGATGATAATCTCTCATTTTGATATATTAACCTCAGCACGTGTATACTGTTAATGACTTCTGTTTCATGCTTGTTCAGAATGATAGAGCTCTAAAACACACTGCCCGGCCTTAGTGTTAAACAGACAGAGGAAGTCATTATGGGCAGTTAATGATTATAGCACATCGCACGATGCCAGCACCGGCTGCCTCTTGAAACAGAATGCTCTCGGTTGTTGGCTGTACAGACTGGAGCTGTTGAATGAGGATTCACTGGAAGGCATCCAGAGGGTTTTGCTGCGCTATGCACAGCTGTACCTTTCGGTGAAGCTCTTTACTTAATACACAGGTTTTGGCAGAGCCTGGAACCTCGTACTCACCACCACTTCCACGACCACCTCATCTGCCTCCCCTTTCTTCTCCCTCATCATCCTCAGGCACATTTCTCTCCTGTTTTTTTTTTTTTTTTTTGCTGAGAATGTTTATATCAGTAGCGAGCAGGCTTCTTTATGCATGAGGGCACATCCAGCGCGCCACACAAAGATCTCCTTTCAGGTTGAGGGAAGCCCCGTATATAGTGCTCCCCGGGAGAGGCAATCAAATCCCATTGTAACAGGTCGGGGAGGAGGATGAATTTAACATAGAAACCGAGCATGACGTATTTTTATGTACGTCAAGAGCAGACTGTACAGTGTGTGGATGATTGCAGCAATTCAGAGTATCCATGTGGGATGTTCTGCTTTAGAAAAGACAATCATTTTGATGGTCTTATAAAAAGTCCTGCAGCAAACGTCATGTGACATTTACTTTATGAAAGGCATTTTAACCCCCCCCCCCCCCCCCCACAGGTAATCCTTACATACAGTACCCCCCCCCCCCCCAATAAAAACCCCCCACAAAAAAACCACATCATTCATGCATACTTCTTTGGTCCATAAAATCCAACTTTTTTACAGTAGCAAGTACACTGAATTGAACCTCTTAAAATGAAAAAATCTGACTTTATCTTACTGTAATCAACCCAGTTTAATCTCCCTCGGCTTCCCTCTCTTTGTAGTACATCAGCCTTACAGACTTTGACATAGTGTAAGTGATTCCTGGCAGGTGATGATTTCTGCCAAGGTCTTTTTTTTCCTCAGCCAAACCGTCACAGAATGCAAGTCAGAGAAAAAAGGACAGTGCTTACAACACTGATATAAAACCTTCTTTGTCCAAAGTTCCTTTAAGAGGACACATAAATTCTTTTTAGAGGAAAACAAACTCTGTAATTTAGCCATAATAGTTGTGGATTATAAGTGATTAACTTTAGTAAAACTTCTGTGTGAACTTGGATTAATCTGAAGAAAAAAAAGACAATCTGGATTGCAAGTATACAGAAAGTAAAACTGATTCAACCCAACGAATAAACACCAACCATTGCGATCACCAAATGACCTCTTATTTGACGAAGTTGATGGCAGTCAAAAGTATAAATATCTGCTAACATGGATGCTGTGAATTTGTTTTTTCTCAAGCACAAAAAGCAATAAACATGCAAACGTAAATGCAATGTAAATCTAATCTGATGTTTTGCTTTGGCAGTGTGCTTTGATCCAAATAGGAAGTGCTACCACACACAAATAATAAAGGTTTATTCAGGCCTGTATTTAATATTGCAAGTCTGTTCCTTTTCAAAAAAGACCATAAGCCAACGAGGTACACTGTGTACCTTGGTTGAACTTTAGGTAACCTCTACCTTCTGGAAGTCAGAAACATTGAGTTTATTGAGCATCAAAGCTTTTTTACTTAGAGGAACAGCTTCCTGTTAGAAGGTTTATTTTTAGTTAGGTTACATGCTTTTCTGTTGTTATTTGACATATAAAACCCACTGACCCGCAAAAGGAGCTTTTTCTCCTGAGAGGTGTTTGGATGCCAAGTTGCACAAGCTGCTGCGCCTACGGGCTAAAAACATACTGCTAGTATCTAATACTGCACCCTAGGCTACACAAATCGACACACACACACACACACTAAAAACTCACACTTGAGAGCGCTAGCACACTCAGAACTTGTTTGAGAGCAGTCCCAGTGTTGAAGAAGTACCACTGCTGAATAGAGGCTAGTGCAGAAATATCTGCTGTCTTTTTGTTTTCACTCACTAGGCTTCAAAGACGAGCCAAACAAAGGGTTTAACCAGATGTTAGCAATGAACAAAGCAGCTAGTATTTTATTTATGGTAAAATTCCCCCGTCCTCTATTGAATTCATGTTTCATAGTACATTAATAATATCTGTAAAATGGATAAAGCATTGTGTACTAAATGTACCGAAACTGCGTTATTTTTGTACACAGATTTGAAGAACATCTCACCATATTGGAATAACCTGCAAAATATGTATATATATACATATATATATATATATATATATATATATATATATATATATATATATAGTACTTAGCAAATTCATTAAAATACCCCCAATGTAAGGCTTATCACAGCTGTCCAAATTTAACAGCATTGGAAATTACCAAAGTCATTTTTAATGTTTGTGTAATGGTTAACCCACCAATATGCAGAAGGTCTTTATAGTAATTATGAGTTTTATATAATTACTGTGGTTATCCATGACATTTAAAACATATTGTTTTACAAAAAAGTAAAAAAAAAATAGTAAAAATTATAATTACTTTTTTTGATTACGATGCCAAATTAAAGTTCTATACTTACAGCCCTGAATAGAAAACTTAGTTTAATTGGTTGAATGTTATGCTTGTCCAGTGTCCAAATTTGCGTGTACGAATGCAAAATCATTTTGTTATTTGCCGAGTTAATAACAACATGACTTTGAATTTCAAACAGTTTTCTTTTGACAGATTTCTAAACTATTTGTATTTACTTGTTTTTGTGATTTCCCGACAGCATTCAAAATCCAGATCATTCAAAAGAAAACATATTATAGATAAATCATTCTGCTTTTTGTTGTTTTTCTTTAAAGCTAAAATGTTCCAGCTACTTCCCTCCATTGTATTATTTATCACTAAAATCTGACGTTATTAGCTTTCCAGCCTTTTTTAATGTATTAAAGAGAAAGCATACAGGAGAATGGTGTTTGTTTACTTTCTGTTTTTCAATGATTGTAAATTATTGGTGCCTAAGCAAACACCTCACCAGCAGAAGACTAGATTTCCTGTTTTATTGCCATTATCACTGTCCACCACACACTGTGCAAGGACCCTATTCAAGGAAAATGAATAACCAATTGCATTAACTAAAACATGGATTGTGTTTGTCTTTTCTCCTTATCTGCCTGCTCCAGACTGGTCTGAGAAGAAAACTGCAGGCTTTTCCAGGGAAAATGGTAAACACTCTCTACAGTGATGAGGAAAAGGGAATCCAAGACAAGGAAAGTAAGGAGGAGACCATCTTGGCCATGCTGGGAATCATTGGGACCATTCTCAACTTGGTCGTCATCATTTTTGTCTACATCTACACCACCTTGTAGGTCTTGAACTCTTATTGTGCTTCATTAGTGGACACAGCAGAGCACATCTGAGCTGCTTCAGCAACACTATGTTGACTGAAAAGGAGAAAAAGATGGATGGAGAGAGGAAGAGGCTGAACTGTGCTGTTGCCATATGGCACCAGTCCTGCATCACTTCAAACAGCTGAGACTATAAGAAACTGGCTTGTTCCTCTCCCTTTACAGGTAAAATTATCCAGAATTTCTGGTCATTTTGACTTGTATATAAATGCATGAAGCAAAGTCGAGAGACTGAAAAGATGAGAGCTTTCACTAACACGTGGACTTAAAACAGCAGGAAGAGTGGACATTTTTGAATAATACTTTACAAATGCTTTTATTAAATGAATTATGATTTATTGTTCTGTTTTACATCCATGGGATAACAGTTCAAATTGTAAGTAAAAATTAGCTTTTGGTTTGCTGTTTTTTTTTTTTTAACACAACAAATTTCCATTTCTATGAGATTTTAACAGACAAAAGGAAGAAAATGTTATTCTGATTGATTTAATGTTCACTTTAAGACTGTATTTGTCACCAGTGTTTGCAAAGTATTGACCGGACGACATTTACGGAGACTATTATTCCTGAAATTTAAATACATGCAGAGTTTTAGGTTGTATGCTTGTACATTTACAGGTCAAAACTGAGTCTATAAATGGTATAATATCAGTTTAATGTGCTGAAATGAATCCATAATGGTTACACTTGACATTGTACCGAACATTAAACCACGGAAGAATACTTAAATTGTTACTTAAATTAGTTAAAAGCAACGTCGTTATCCTGTAAGTGTTTAATTTATCACTTCCACCTTTAAAGGCCATCCATATAGAAAAAGAAGAACCGAGAAGCATATTTTACTCAATCAGATGCAGCTTTGAAACTTCATAAAGCCTTTCATAAATTTGTCAACATGTACAAAATGTTTCATAATCTTTATGTTACTTATTACTATAAAAAGCTCACTCTTCAAAGTAGAAAAGGGAAAGCGACAGCTTGGGCTCTCAGTTCGTGCATCACTAAATCAGAACTTGTCCATGATTACTGTTTGCCTTAAAACATGAGGAAATGTCTATTTCCGCAGTGTTTATCAGGTTAAAAAGACTTTGTGAAACCCTTGTTGTACATACATATAATGTTCGTATTTTATGGGTTTATTGGCGGTAATTTTTATAAAAGCATCCTACTCTTGTCTTAACCAACATGATTACTACAAGATATTTCCAGACCTGGGCCAAACAGCTTACCTTGAGTCATTTGTGTCCATTTTCAGAGGACGACACTGGACAGTACTGTGAATCATAGGAAATTTACATGACGGCAAGAACCTTTAGATTAGCTTTTGGTATGATTCTTTTTCTTACACTGACTAAACTAACACTGTGTCTATTTTAAGGCCTCGTTCCATCTGAGAGCAACCATGTCAGCTAGAAATTACATTTACATACAACTAAATTTCAACAAGAAGGGAGTGTGTTGCTGACTGACTTAAGTTTTCTTTTTAAATATTTAGGAAATGCTCTTTATTTATTGAACAAGTGGTTTAGTTTAGGTTTACACAAAGTTGAGGTCAGCTGCACATCCAATTGAAAAAGTTAGTTCAAGCTGCTTTAGCATCCATGCATTTGCTGTGCACCTCCAAGCATCTTGGCAACCCACCTTCACCTCCAGCATTGCCTATGACTATTTATATACGCAAACTCAAAGATGAGGCGGTCCCAGACAAAAAGAATCTTCTTTAAGCATGACACAACAATGTTGATAATGAACTTAAGTGTAACACGTGTAGTGACAGCATATTTAATTTTTCACAAAAATATTTGGCTTTGGAAAAGTATATATAAATGCACCAGCTACAAAATTGTTAGACTGCTGTTTTGGCACTCTGTGTCAACACTTTTGATGTTTCATGTTTAAAATCTTCTGATTCTTACCACTGAACGAAAACAGTGACACAGCCCGCAGTCAGCCAGTAAGGCTGAATAAGAATGTAAACCCCAGGCTGTGGTGTCGCGGTCCAATTTGGGTCCTGTTGTCTATGTCGACTTCCTTATGCTGACTGAACATTCCTGCAGTGCTTCACTCATTAAAAAAAATGATATTAACATATAACCATAATGTTCGTGAGACAGGCTTATTGTCAGACACACTGGACAAAAACCGATTAATTCTACTTGACCCAGGACTGGAATTAAGAAACATTTTGCACTTAAACATGAGAAGAAAGTGTGTCAAGTTTTTTTTCTTCTTTTTTCCACATTTGTGAGTCTGACTGATCTGGTCCAGCTTGTACAAATCAAATCAGGTCAGGTTATGTGACAGTTTGAGGTAAAAGTGACTTTCTGTAACATCCTAATTTAAGAAGCACTGAAATTCAAGAATTTTTCTTTATATTTGCGTTGAAGGAGGGAGATAAATATTTGAGAAAAACATTTTGTTTTAGAGGCAATGGTAGGTACTTTTTTCCTGTGCTTCCAATCTTAATGCTAAAATGACTGGATGCTGGCTGTAGCTGTCAGACATGTAAGTGATATTGATCTTCTTATGAAACTTCCAGCAAGAAAACTAGTAAGTTCCCAAAGTGTTGCACTATTCTTCTAATAAAACTAGATATAAGAGATGAGAAAAGGCCTCCAAATAACGATGTACAGTTTGTAGAGAATGTAAGGGTAGACAGGAGGCTATATTATGTGAAAAAATGTCATGTTTGTGCTCTTCAGTCAACAACCTCTTGATTTCAGAAAGTGCCTGAGATGAAATGTCTCGACCTCACCAGTGGAGAGGTGAAGGAAAGAAAAATAGATCGCCTGTCATACAGCCAGATGAGTGGAAGAGGTTTGCAGAAAAACATGTATCCTGATGGGACTGGATTTCCACATAGCATAGTTAGCGATGCCAGTCATTGTTTGTCTGGGCTGAGGGGCTCCTTTGTTTCACAGAAAGGTTTTAAAATGAAAGCTTAGTAAGCACACGGAAGAGTCTTATGAATGTATTTATATTTGATGTTAAAGTTGATTATTTCTCTTATTCTTATTGTTTATTTATCTTTCCTAAAGCTATGTAACCCGATGTATCCTTATGATTTATTTGTGTGTATGCAAAATCTATTTAAAGTCACTGTAAAGTCTCTTGTGGGTGACAAATGGAAGGGTTAACAGTTTTTCAGCCTGCAGTTTTGTTAACAAATATTAAATAAATACATCTAAAAGTGGTTGCATCAGGTCGTATAATCTTAATGCAGAGGGATAAGGATCCGTGGTTAAATATTCAGGTATAAGCAGCTTCATTCATTAAACATGATATCCATCAATTCTGAAAGATCCTGTCAATATATTAAATAATATATAGGTACGATACTGTGCAAAATTCTCAAGCCACCCCCGATTTCTTTAAATTTTGCTAGGAAACAGGAACAGGAACTTGTGCGGGAAATTACTGAAATATGAGTAAATGTACACAGAAACAGAGGCTATAGAGATAAAAAATATACACCATTCTAATAACCTCTAAAAAGGCTTCTTGAAGGACATTCAAAGCTTTTTTTTTTGGACTTTGGCTGCCTTTTGTTTTGTTCTATGTCAAGATGTTCCCACACTCTTCCAATAATGTTGAGGTCCAGGCTTTGGGGAGGCCAATCCATGACTGACAGTGTTCAACTGTGTGTTTATCTGGTATGCTTTTACTGCATTGGCAGTGTGTTTGCTGAAAACATCAGATCAGCTGCTTTCACCTGATCAGAGGGCCCGGTGGCAGCCTCGCCTCTGTCAGTGCGCCCCAGGGTGGCTGTGGTTACAATGTAGCTTGCCATCACCAGTGTGTGAATGTGTGTGTGAATGGGTGGATGACTGGATATGTAAAGCGCTTTGGGGTCCTTAGGGACTATATAAATACAGGCCATTTACCATTCAAAATAATATTGCATAGTGGCTGAAAATCGGACAATTTACTTTTCTGTGTTCATAATTCCATCAGTTTTAACAAGCTCTCCAACAGCACTCACTGAAACGTCGCACAAATCATAACAGAGCCTCCACCGTGTTTTGTAGATGGCTGTAGACACTGTTGTGCCTGTCTCCTGACCTCCACCGTACATATTAATGACAGTTTGAACCAAATCAACATCTGGACTCATCACTCCATAAGACCTGATGTCAGTTCTTGTGTAATCTGGCGTGCATCAGTCTTTTCTCTGTGTTTCCCTTCCTTAAGAATGGCTTTCTGAACACCAACCTTCCACTGAGAACATTTCTGATGAGGTTTCAGTAAAGAGTAGACAGATCAACTGAAGGGCAGGTTGCATTTCTGCTTGAGTGATTGATAGGACAGGGCTAAGTGTCTAGCATTGGTAGCCAATGTAAAATAAAACTAACCTTCAGAAAGCCTGAAGAACTCTTTCTTAAGACCTTTCTTTTAAAAAAATACTCCTTTTCTGTCTCACAGAGAGAGAAACCCCTCACTTACCAACACTGAAAAATATATTTTACCATCTATAATCTTTTCATTTGACAGCTTTGTGAGATTTCAACAGAACCTCGAAGAAGGAGATGGATGAGAAAACTAAATCTTTATGAGTCTACAGCGTTACATCCTACGAGACGTACATCCGTCCGGCTGCAAATCAATCTGAAAGATGGAGAAAAATGGAGAGAGCACAGAACTAGCAGGACAAAGACATAGAAACCATATTCCTCTAAACAAATTTATTTTTATTTCATCTCCTTTTAGTTTGTATCTTTTGGGTCACATGCAGAGAGTCGTGTCAAAATAATTTTCCACTCCATTAAGAGTGCTCTATGACAAGTAACACAGTGGAATAATCCTGTTGCAGGGAAAAATGGGACTAAAATCAGCTTGACTTTGCTTTTTCTTTAAATATAATGGATTAGGCAATGAACCAAGCGAGAACTGTGCTGTTTGAGGAACCCCAGCTGCTTAAATTCACACATGCCGAGAAGCCTGCTCTAAGCTATTGTTTCACCTGGATTCAGGAACAACCACAGTCCTCTGTATCTGAACGATGATTGGCGAACAATGTGCAGGATTGTGGCGCATCCCAGATGGATGATTCAACCGAGCAGATTGTCCCATCTCTATCTAGCTGAGCTGACACTGTTTTGATGGTTTTGCAGAAGCTTCGCGGACGATTACGCCAACCAGCACACGAGCCACACCGAATCAACACGACATACTCATGCCTGACGATGTCAGGCTGCTTCTGTTGTTACTCAAAAAGGAATTCAACCTGTGGCAGCAGCACACATTAATATTTAATGCCACTTTACAGAGCATGGTTTCCAGAATATCTCAGTAACTTTCTTCCACAAATCCTATCAACAAATCACATATATTTTTTTAATACAAGTTCATAATTTTGCACAACTGGAAAAAGGGAAAAAATGATACTCTGAATAAATAATAATGGTTATTTTCTTCTTAAATACAACCTACAGATCCACATCCACCTATAAATGGATTTAGTGATTGATTAAAAAAAATCCTGATGTTAATTCTTAGATGTCACCTGATATGATTTTGGATAGAAAACATAAAAACAGAGCTGATCCTGCTTCACTTTTGTGACAGTCGCCTCTCAGGCATGTCAGCTAAGAGACAGGTACCAAATAGGAATCTGTAACTGGGAGCAGAAACATTACCTCGCCTGTGATGGTTAATGCTTAATACCACTGTCACTGTTATTCCCCTTTCCATGACACATGTAGTGCCAACAGCTGGATGCACACAATTGCAAATTCTTTGGGGTTGTCAAAAATGATTCTGGAAAATGTATGAAATCACTAACTGAATGTGAAACCGTCTGAGAGAGAGAAGAATAAGCATGACGGTTAAAAAAAATAGCACCTAAATGAAATATTTCTAGAAATGTATTGAAGACTGTGGAAATAAAAGTGGGACATCTGGGGGGGGGGAACTTCAGGTGGAAATGATATATCTTGACACGGTATACTTTTTATCTGCATCAGAGTCAAATCCAAACTGAGAAGAGACAAGAAAAAAAGGACCCGAGTCATACTGATTTCAAGTACAAAGGTGACCTCCAAATCGTTGATTAAAATAAGGAAAGGAAGCAGTGGCTTTTCGGCCTGTCCAGGTTGAAGTTCGCTCCGGGTTTTTGATGTTGTGATCCGGATCTGCCCTTCGCCTCAGTCCTCCCCTCAATTAGACTTCTGAGAGGATTTCCCCAGCAGATGTGCCCTATATAGATTTCTTGTCACAAAGAGTGCACATATCCAGCTGCGTCTCTTCACATTTATTCATGCAGAGAAATAAATCCTGTGATCAAAATCAGGAAACAGGCTTGAAAGCCGTGACAAATCCTGATATAAATGTAAAACTCGAGAGTGGAAAGTGTCAAAGTGTCAGGTTCAGCTTGACTGTCAGAGATTACAAATCTTTTTTCTTCTTATTTTTTTTTTTTGCATGGAATTCATTTAAATTGTACTGATCAACCTTTGCCAGGTACAAAAGCAATAAAGATGATTTTCAAAGGACTTAAGCAAAGAGTTTCAAAGTTACAAATTCAAACAATAAAGAAAATTAATATTTGATAGGAAAGATATAGTATGTTATTAAAATTTGATTTAGGCTTCTTAAGTGCAGTTTGCTTTCTTAATGTTGTGCAAAACACAATGAATTGGTTTTAAAATACTAACTAGGATATATTTCTTCAAGTAGATTAGACTACAGTTACTACAATTATGCAGATTCTTGCAAAGAATTAGATGCAAAGGTGCTAAAGCTGGTGGTGGACCCAACATGTAGTCTCTTTAGCAAATCTGTCTTAGGTTGAAGACTGAAAACATGTGGGAAACAGTCAAGCTACCTTAACAAAGTCTGCTGTTTTTATCTTGAGTTTATTCTGTAGAAAAAACTCAATATGCTGGAGGCTTTCTTGGCCAGGACAAGTTAGTTGGTAAGTGGCAAATGGACTGATACTGCTATAGCTCCTACTCTAACTCACACTAAAAGCACTTTCTCACAATCAGTGTTGGGACAGTAACTTTTAAAATGTATTTTACTACAGATCACAGAATACGTGCACCAAAATGTAGTTTGTAACATATTTGGTTAAGTTACTCAATGTGAGTAATGTATTCTAAATACTTTGGATTACTTCATGTATTAAGATTTAAAAATCTAGTTGGTATTGCTTTCAGATTTGCACGATTATTTACAGCTAGCAGGTTGTTAATGCTATCCATCAAGTCAAACAGTCTGCAGTCTATGAACTAACCTCAGCTAACGCCAGCTAACAATGTTAGCTTGGTGGCGAGTAGCCTTCAGTAATAGTAATAAATCACACAGCAATAGTACATCGAAGATACTGAAGTGACACATAACCCAGGTAGCTACCACAAGGTAGTTGCAGTAGGCTAACTAGTTTTTAAAAAAGAACTTGCTTCCAGATGTTTCTTTAGGTTGGAGTCACTTGACCCTGAGAGCAGCTTGGTTGCTGGCAAACAGAGTCTGTACTGAATGGTCAGATTTCACCCATCCTTTTCTTCTTTAAATGTGAAGTCGTGTTGGAATTTCCAAGTAAGAAATGCATTCCATGCCCATGCTCTGCTGGCTTTGTTGTGCTAGCTTCGGGTCCATTGTGTAACTGACGTCACCAACATTAACGGAATACAGTTACTCATATCTTGTATTTTAAATACATAACAACGGTACATGTATTCCGTTACTCCCCAACACTGCTCACAACAAGCCTCATTCGCGTATTCACACACACACACACACATTAACATAAGTATTTTCTTTCTGTACCTAAGCACCTTGTCTAACGTTTGCATATACACTTTGGTGTTTATGCATTGAGAGTAACTCAGAGTACAGTATCCTACACAAAGATACTTTGACATGCAGAGAGATCGGACTGCCGACATTACGACAACCCACTCCACCTTCACTCATGATGAATAAGCAAGAAGGAACACACTAAAGAAATAAGCCCCCTTAAAATGGCAAGTCCTCCTCTTTTTCTTCATTTCTTCAGTTTTTCCTGTGTTTTTTAAATACAGATAAAAAGTAAAACATATATCAACTGGTGACGTTCACCGCGGCGCTCCCAGCAGTAGAACCAGGTCGGATCCATTATTAAAGTGCAATTGCACACATTTCAAAGAGGGTGCTGAGTATGGTGTAATTAGTATGGAGGCCTCAAATAATTAATATGGATGCAGCTTTGTGGCTTTCAACAGCAACTTTTGAGTCTGTTGGGTGCTCTGTTAGCTGAATTAACTACTGAATATCAACTAAAAAACCCCAAAAACAAATGCTGTGTTGCCAGTTGAAGTTATTCAAGTACCTCTCCTTCATAGTTAAGGTTAGCAGAGTAGCAGCATTTAGTTGTTCAGCACCATGTTTAATATTTGTAATTTGTTCCACTAATCGCTATCTCGTTTTTGTTTTGTTTTTTTAAACAGAAATATGCACATCACTTACAATACGAGTGAGTCAGCTGGCCCCCCCTTAGAGAGGTCAGGTCTCTCCTGCTGTCATTGGAAACTTTGCACGTTATCACTGCTGTAGTTTCACGTTTGTCAGCCCTCAGGGGCGCCCTCCATTGGCCTAGGGGCCCAAGCAGTTGCCAGCCTTGCCTGGTGGCAAGCATTGCAGCATTGCCTGTGAGCTTTATTGTCCTTCAATGTTGTTGTATTATATTTTGTAGATAGCTAGGTGAGAAAATAATATTTTCTTTTAAAAAAGTGATATAACCTGGCCTGGTGGAGACTTATTTTATGTGTGAGGCTTTGTCTCAGTGATGCCAATTCCAGACATTTCCTATATCTGGAGCTGCTGGCTGCAAATATGAAATCCATCAGTCATCTCATCTGAGTCTCAACAACAAAGTGGATGAGAGAGAGATGAGAGACACCTCACATGGTGACTGCTGAAAGGTAAACACATATTTCAAAGAATCATTGTGTTACAACTGTAATGGCGCTTCTTCATAACTGAGAAAAAACTGTCTTCTATCAGGTTGACATCAGGATCTTTGCTGTTAGTAGTTAATTTATATGTCCTTTGAGATTTTAGTTTGATTTAATATGAGTATAATTTTGCTCCTAAATCCAACTACTGCAGAGTAATGAGAGGATAATGTCATTAGTTACCCCTCTTGCTAACCTAAAAGTTCTCATATCTCACACACACACACACACACACACACACACACACACACACACACACACACACACACACACACACACACACACACACACACACACACACACAGAGCTTTATTAGCAGCAGATGACAAAGACGTCGGAAGAGAAAGTCATTAGAAGGAGAAGATGCTTCAAAGCAGTTTGTCTTACATTTAGGATGCCAGCCAAGGATCCTCACTTTACACACGCTTTGTCGTCATCCTTATCTTTCAAAGTGGGTCATCGTGATCAACGCAGTGAGCAGAATATAAAACTTTATTAACCCTGTGTTTTGTATCTTAAAATAAGTATATTTTTAGTCAGTCTGAAGTATTAAGAAAACACATTTTAGAAGAAGTTAATTGCTCATTTTAGCCACAAGTTGTATTCAGAATTGTCCATAAGAATGTAAAGGTTTGTGTAAAAGTGGCTGTTAATTATTAAAAACTGTTCAGCCACACAACCAGGTGTGATGTGCTGAGTGACTATGATTAATTATGGTAATATTTACACTGGATCTGGTGTTAGAGAGAGGCATGATTAAATAGTTTTCTTGTCAACTGTCAGCCAACTTTTTCCTTTTTTTTCTTCTTCTTTTTTTTTTTTTTAAATCCAGCCTGATCTGCCTAAGCGCGGCGTTAGCCAACTGTAAAGTCTTTGGAAAGATTTTCGCTTGTGCTTCGGAGATCAAGCTGCATCTCAGATTACTGTGCTATAAATTCTAAGCTAGACTAGACAAAGTATGTTATTGTTTACAAGCCTATTATTATTCAGACCTTTATCAGTGAGATATAGCAAACTTGACCTCATGTTTTTGTTTACTGTAAATGAATGCACAGGAGACATGGACACAAACTTCACTGTTAAAAAAACCCTAAAAACCAAAAAACCGAAATGGATGCCTACATTGAAAAGGACAGATCACAGCAAGCTGTTTTTTAATGGGCATAGGAGAAGAAAAAGTGTGTGTGTGTGTGGGGGGGGGGGAGGGGGGGGCAGCTGTGTTGTCTCAAGCTGAGACTGGACGAGTCAGCTCCCAGTATCTGTCACTGTTGTCTAAACAAAGACTGCTGATTTGATCGATAGACTGCAGACCACTGAGCCTCTGGAAAAATGACTGCTTCAGTAAAATATCTGAGTATAAATGAAAGGGCAAAAGAAAACTATAGATTCAAATGAACGCCTCTGTTTTTTGTTTTTTTGCACTTAAGCTTCAGCGTTAAACTGCGAAGGCAGACGGTCAGAAAGTACAAGACAGATTTGATCTGGTGTGAAATCAATGCTTGCTAACTACTTACACTGTGCTGGATAAGCTTAGCAGAATGGGTTTTGCTCTTACTGTACTTCTCACTTTGAGTCTGATTTGTACCCAGAGGAGAGGAATGGATGACTCCTTGGCCGAATGATGAAGGCCGTGTGGAGGCGAGGTTTAGGCAGAAAAAACCCACCAACCAGACACAGTCGTATTCAAGGGCTGACACACCCCAGTGCACTTCAATCAGTCCAGTTGTTGCAGTAGCACACACACGCTGTGCAGTTGCTGAATGTACATTCACTCATTTCTGCTGTTTATAACACATCTCTGGCACATCCAAGGGGCATCTTATGTTTGTATATATATATATATATATATATATATATATATATATATATATATATATATATATATATATATATATATACATATATAGTGTTCTCAGTACACATAAAAATGCCCTCTTTAGAGAGTTTGCTTTATGAAACAACACAGATTTCAAACACTCAAAAGATGAGAGTGTGCATTTTTTAGTTTGCAGTGGGCTTTGGAAGCATGCTGCAATCAACTGTATTTGAGCTTTAACTCAATCCTCACATATGTAATTACATAATTGGACTATATTTCCATGAGCATCATCACATCATATGATTTATCTTGGGTTTTCTGCACTGGGTTTCCTATGTCATGAAGAGAGAGTTCATAATATCTTAAAAAAAATGCTACATTGGAAATACTGACCTTTGATTCATCAAAAGCAGAAAGTATGTATATATTTATATATAAAGCAAAGCCGATTAAATAGACGAGTTACAGCATTAATAATCATCATCATGACTCTGTTCGCTCGAGTACTGTTTGCTAATTGAGTGGACACCTCACCCTGTGTTTGCAGCAGCAGCAGTCCACTCCAGTTTAGCACAGAGTCATATTTTAATGGGGTCACAGAGGCTGTTTGCTCGTTGGATGCGTGCACCTTCAGCAGAAAAACATTCACATTGATTTGTTCAGCATTAAAACAATACTGCGAGGAGAAAAGCGGGATTCTGAGGCAGACGGGACAAGTATGCAGACGACTGCCAAAGAACAGAGACGACATCTTCATAAGAGCTGCCAGGGTAGATTTTTAGGTCCAAACTCAAATCTCTTTCAGAGCGGAGGCACGCTGCCACCTGCTGGTGGTCACTGAAAAGCTTAATTCACTAAGGATTTAATGTGTTTTGTGCATTAAAAAAGAGAAAATGAAAAAAATTCTAAAATTCATGCATAATAAATAGACATGCATACAATATCAATAGTGTGATCTAGTGGTGCTTAGAATACAAAAATACATATAACTGAAACTCTACAAAGCCTCCAAAAACAAAAAGTCATTGGAGTGTCAAGCATGGCTTTGCTGTTAGATTTGGTTGCATGACATCGTAAAAAGCTCCAGTTCACATATATTACATGCACAATGGCATATGAGGATATTTTAACATTTCATCCCACCAATGTTTGCAAGCTGCTGACCTCTAGCTGATACAGAAGGTAACAGCAGATTGTCTTGACAAAATCATCTTCCTGTAATTGACACAGCAGTTAGCAGGACCCTCCAAATGTGCAAGTAAAATCATCTGTTTACCTTAGTGGCAAGACTTGGTTACACTTAAGTCATTTTTATTTAGTTCAAACACACATGTTTGACTCAAAAAGCATAAAAAATTCATTTGCCTCCCATGTTTTGTTTTGTTTTTTTAAATGGTATCATAAAACCATGACCCCATTTGGAAGAGAAAAAAAACCAAGGGAAAAAATCATTAGAGAGAAAAGTCTGACTTTGTGCCTGATCTGTATTCAGGCCTTTGTAATGGTGTCCACTCCACTTGGTGGCACGTTGACAGACTCCATTGATATTCACCAGGGTGAGCGTTTGATTTAAAAAGGTGGTGCTCTCCTCAGAACCAAATCTCATTTATGATTCTGTGTTCCCTGTAATATTAAAGTTAAGGGAGGCACTTTAGAAATGACACAACACAAATCTACCATGACAGCTGAGGGTTTGTCATCTCAGACCATGCTTGGAGAAAGAAACATGAAAAGGATTTAACTGAGGTTAGGTCTCTTAACGGCACTTAAAAAAAAAAAAAAATCACTAAGTGGGCTGAAATTGCCCATCTTTCCAGGCAATCATGTAAAAACCCCACATTTAAGCACATCCTGTAGATAATCAGGCACTTTAAAAAATTACAAACCAGCATAATGCAACCAGCTTTAGAGGACTTAAACTCGGGACTGAAAAGCTTGACTTATAGAGGAATATTATCAATTACATCTTTCTTTGTAGGCTGCTTTTTTTAACATTGTAAAAAAAGCAGATTTTTATCTACATGCAAGTGTAAATTTAAGCACAATCAGACATCATTCTTAAGCAAGATTACGTGAAGCTGAATGAGAATAAGGAATAATTTGAGTTAATACTGCACCACTTCATGCTTCTCAAAGTTCAAATGAAAATAAAGACATCAAACGTTCAAGAGAAGCAGCATCATAAAGATTTAAACATTAATGCAGCTAATAAATATGCCATCAACACCAGCTGAGCAATTTATTAATGAGGTTACAAATGGGCATGACCTTGCAATCATCCCACTTCCTCTTTAAATGTCTGGTCAAATACGAGTCTTACACGAGGTAGGACCTCTGGAGTTTGTCATTTCCAAACGCGTGTTCATTTCACTTCCCTGACAAAATTAGAGGTGACAATCTTTCCATTAGCTTGGGCCGAGGATGTGTCACCTTCTGGGGATTAATTGCTAACATCTAGCATCTTCATGTATACATCAATAATTAATAATCATTAATTGCACCTATTGCGTGGCTTCATCCCGCCTTATAAATGAAACCACATTATGTAAACACTTGAAACATTAAGAGGGTCAGAAAATGTTTTACCTTCATAAGAGTTGTCTGAAGCTTAAAACATTTAGCGTGTTAGGAGTTAGCAGTTTTTGGAGACTTAAGCCCTCCTCTGTTGCCCGCTTGAAGATCTACTTCTCTGTTAACCACTTGGGTGACATTTTTATGCGACATACTTGGGTTTCTGTGCTGTGGGTGTGTCTGTTCAGTGATACTGGTGATTGCTTCTGAGAATCACTATGCAGGTTTTTTATTTATTGTAAACAAACTGTTTTTGTGGCATGACACATTTCATTTTAATGGTGCTGTGTGAACAATTTAGTGGCATCTATCTGATGAGACTGAAAACCTCATTGTCTTCTCGGTGTGTAGGAAAAGACCGGTAGCTACAAAATATACTCGCCAAGATGCTCAAAACACATTCTTCTGTCGGTTGGTTGTTTGTATGCAAAGAACCAATTTTAGATAGTATCTTGTGGCTCTTTAATACTAACACCCCGTTTCAAAAACTCAACATTTATTTCCATTTCTTTCTTTGAATCTATGAAAAATGCCAAAGATAACACAGCTTGACAGGCATAAAATATTTCTTTGGCACCAACAAGATGATTCCCAAAAAGCTATTAGCTGAAAACTTGGCATATCTCACCATGATACGCAGTATGTCCTTGAAAGATTTGAGAAAATTGGACAAATGGAGGACAGAAGAAGAAGTGACAAGTTTAGAAATGATCTACAGGATATGAACAGTATCTGTCATATCATTAAAAATCCATCAAAGACCTCATACAGGATCTGAAAGATGCATCTGATCCTTCACTTTATCCATTTACTCGTTACCAAAGCATCATCAGAAATGGTTTCAGTGGAATGGAAGCCATTCTTCAGGAAAGGAAGAATGCTGTGGGATGCCAAATTACCCAAGAATTGGACTGAAAATCAGTAGCAATAGAGCTTATAGGGTGAAGATCTTATAAATCCAAATGTGAAATGTTTTGGTTTAAATCACCATCAGTATGTTCAGATGACATCAGGAGAGAGTATTGTACAAGTATTGTACAGCCATCTCTAAAACACGGTGGAGGCTTTTTCATGGTTAGCACTTTATTTCAGTGAGTGGTGCTGGAGATCCTTTAAAATTGATGGAACTACAGAACACAGCTTTTGATCCACTATGCATCAACATCTGGAAAACATCTGATAGGCAGCAGCTTTATCGTTCTATGGGGTAAAGATCAGACATGGATTGGACTCCCCAGAATCTGGACCCAAGCATTATTGAAGCGTGTGGGATCATCTTGACGGAGAAGGAATTAAAAGGAAGCCAACATCCAAGGAAGAGCTTCAAATGTTGTTCAAGAAGCCTGGAGAAATATTCCTGAAAACTGCATATAGAAATTACAAAAGAGCACACCCAAGAAAGTTCAGGCTGTGTTGAAGAATAGCAGAGTTCATGCCAAATATCGACTTCCAAGCCACTAAAATTGTGCAGACTGTTGTTACTGACTGACTTCTATGACTTCAGGGCTCAGTTAGTTGACATTGTTTATCCTTGGGTGTAGTCAACACTGCAAATCTTCACGACTGGAGGGAATGACAGGAAAGGAATCGTGGTTATGTCTGTGTGTGTGCATGTGTGTGAACAGACAGGGTTGGTGACCTTTTCAAAGAGCTATCGTTTAATCAACCCTGACAGCCTTTTAGAGACCACTTACCATTCATCTGGTCTACAAGATTAGACCCTCCAGTGAAACTACATAGTGATCGAATCATGGCCCCCAGACAGCATAGTGACAGCAAGAAAACACAAAATCAATATTTTAGTGGCGACACTTCATATTTTAGGGGTTCAGACAGCAACAGGCAATAGTCTTCCAACCATTCTTCTTTTTCACCTGATTACTATAAGGGCTGTGAGAGGCAGAAGATAAAGCAGGTCACCAGCCCACAACACACACAACCAACTTTTTGTTATGGTTGAATACTACTGGAAAACTGGGACATGTTTCTTAGTTTTCCTTCCTTAAGTGGAACAACCAAACAAAAATCCTCTGAAAGTAGTCACATACAAGGACTGGACTGCAAATAAGGGAAAACGCAGACAATGACCAAAGAAAAAAACTTTTAAGGACCTTCAGAAAGACTCAGGACTACTGCTCAAGACCAGAACATCTTTAGAAAGTTACAGGGAACGTCATTGGAAGCAAAGCATAAAGAAATGAGGGGTAGTTTAAGACTTTATCAAAGTACTATAAGTGATAATCAGGATCATTCAATTCAGGAGACATTCAGAACTTTCTGGAAACATTTAATGGAGCATCAGTACAGGATGTTGTAACGCAGTATCCTAAAAGCCCTGAGGGGAACAATTTTGTATGACCTACAGGAAAGAATATGAGAAGATTTTCTTTGTGCCCCAAATGAATGAGGCATCCTTGTGACTAACAGAAACCATAGGAGAAGGTGATGTCATTTTGAGAGGATTTGCAAAAACAAAAGACAGGTTTTAGGAACATTCCCAATTTTCTGTAATGTTTCTGGAAATTCATCAACTTTGCAGAACATTACCCAAGTTTTTTAGCAGGTCCTGTTCTACTTGTGAAGCCAGTGTCAAAGCAAACAGTGTCCTGGGTGCTTGGATTATACAGTCAATATGTCTATTCCTCTTTAACTTTGAACACTCTTTTCTATCTGCTCTTTCTCTCCTCACACAAACACTCCAGCTGACAGGAGTAAGATTGAACCGGGGACATTATGAGTCTAAAATGACACTCAGGCCTCAGCCCTCAGGACAACGAACTGAGAAAAAAGTATTTCAAGGTTTAATATTTCAAAAACCGTCAAGGTCAGTGTACAAAACTAACCCACTAGGAGTAAACACACACATACCACTTGCACACACAACCCTGAAGACTGGTTCACTGTGAGTGCTTGGTTTCACGCACCGCTGCTGCAAACATGAGAAGTGCATACCGGAAACAGGCCGACGAGAATAAAAGCAAGAACACCAGCATGGGGCACGCAACTACTTTTCTCTTTGTCTGAGGCAGCCTCTCACCTACCCGGCTTCATGTTTTTCATATTAAATATGAAGCATTTACACATCCACGCTGCTTCTTAGTCTTGCATTTTAAATAAAAAAGACCAATTCCCCTGTTCTGTGAAAAACTTCAAAAGCTCATGGAGAAATCAGGCATCCCTGCTCCACACTTCTCTCCAGGCAGACTCGTGCAGTGCATTGATAGTACACTGAGGAATAAATTGATGGAGTTACATTTGGATGAATAAATTAGTTGGCCAACTTGTACTAGAATACATTTACATCCAGATGAGATTAAAGCCCTGACACGCCAGCTCATTACTGGCCTCTAAAGCTTCCTCCAGACGTCATCACCCAATTGCATCCCACCTCATTCAGTCGGATTGCTGTGACTGTGGGAATAATATGTACAGTAACTGGCTGATTGAAGTGATAAATTGCAGGCAGGGAACACAGAGAAGCTACCAGCCAAGCATAATGAAAGCTAGATTTTACTTACAGAGCTAAAGAGACTCCAAGGTACAGTAAAAATAAATATTTTAAAAATTGGGGGTTAAGAGCATTCTCAGTTAAAGGCTAAACTGCACAGCTTCTGTCAACAATCTTTGATGATGATCCCTCTGCCGTTTGCAGTGACCCCCCTTTGTTAAAGAAAAAGCCCCAAATGTTTACCCAATTATAAAGAAATATGAAACTGGTTTTCATTTATGTTTCTTTATGTAAGTAAAGGGCTGAATAATCTAAACATATAGATACATGTATGCACTACTTGTTGTGTATTCAATACAATATACTTATACATTTTTTACTCATGTTATTTCAATTAAATCTATTTTAAAGATTAAGAGTCTACATTGAAACTATAAGATGGCAAGTAAGAATAAATACCCAACAGCGTTTAATGTTAATAAAGTTATTAGATCATGTCAGCGAGCTACAACTCTCTGACATATATTTAAATAACAATGTATAAAATATGTATGTGACATTACTAAAGGGGTTATATATAGCAATGCACCTGCAGAAATGTGTAGAGCTTTTGTGTTTCACCTGTTTTATTGATTATTTGTGAGAACAGAAACCTTACTGGTTTGACTTGGTCTTACATGGAGTCGTTTTAGGGCACAGGAGGCAGCTGTGCTTGACAAAAAAGCTCTGACATCCACTGTACACTAATTGCTCGACAGCAAAAGGCAGGCGAACACAGAAAGCTGGTGAAAATTGTTGTATTTATACAAGTCAAAGAGAAGAAAAAAGAGAGTTATAGTCATAAAATGAACAAGAACATGACTAACTGCTTAAATCAGTATCCTCCATTTTCTTCCACTTATCCAATTCAGGGTCACAGGGGGGCTTCCACTTATACTATTCCAGCTGTCTTAGAGCAAAAGGTGTAGTACAGTGTGGACAGGCTGCTGGTGTATCAGAGGGCTAACACAGAGACAGTCAAACCATTCACACCCATTCACGCTTAGGTCCAATTTAGAATTACCCCCCCCCCCCCCCCCCCCCTGCATGTCTTTGGACTGTGGGAGGAAGTACCCGTGAGAGAACCCACCCACACAGGGGGAGAACATACAAAGTCCAAATAGAAAGTCCCCAGCCAGCCACTGGACTCAGACCAACAAACTTCTTGCTGTGAGGTGGCACGATCATGCTGCTAAGTAACGCAGTTATACAATACAATAACTTACAATTAAAAACACATTATTACCATGCTTACATCTGGTTTTCACTGCCAAAAAAGTTACCAGCAGTGTGAAAACTTGTTGGTATTTTGTGCACAAATACAACAGCTGAAGCAAGTCGGTTACCTTTAATGACCACATAGCCAAGCTGGTGATCCTTAAATTTAATGGCACAGTATTACAGAAAAAAATGTAAATGAAAAATATAACAGTTTACAATATAATAACTCTACTAAATATACCTCTATAAAGCAACATTAATAACAAAAAAGATATATAGCATCATGTATACAAAGTCCAGCAGAGTATCTTCATCAGTGTGTAATTATATGTGTGAATGTTTTGTGTTACACCTCATGAGCAAAGTGCTGAATTAATTAATATTCCAACTATTTAGAATGACTGTTAATTCAAAGGGCATGCTTGCAGAATAAAATGATCAAATTAAATTACTACATTCAATTCATTTAGTTTTATTTTCCTATACTGTCACAGTTCTACAGGAAAAACAAAACACACACAGCCAGTTTGCTGGTGCGCAGGATCAAAATGACAGAGCTAAAATGGCCTGCAGCTTAAAGTGAAAAGACTGGACAGAAATGGAAGGGGAAAACAACACCATGTGTAGAAAGGTAAAGGCTTTCCTACAGGGAAATCTGTTGAAGGGAGGAGGAAGACAGGACACCATGATCGGTGGCTTAAGTGCTCAAACAATCACGCACACTGAGCATGCACACAGACCTCTGAAGCATGCCCGAAGAAGCACTAAGCAAATATACTTACTCAGTTGTTATTTTTCATCTTTCATGATGTAAAGTGCAGTTTATTAAATGCTTTTTAATGACTATTATAAACTGAATCATGGTACGTTAGACTTGATTAAAAAATAGAAGAGCTACAGCTTCTACACCATTTGAAGGACATTGCCTAAAGAGTGGTCACATCAGCACCTGTCACTTCTTGCCTTCAGATGCCTTGTGACACTCTGCACTATCCATGTATAACACAGCACAAAGCCATAACCTTCTTCCATGTGCGCCATCACATATTCAGGCAGCAATCTGGCTATGAGGTGCTGGGAGGAAGAGGAGGAGCAGCTGTGCAGAATGAGAAGTGAAAGGTGAAGTCGAGGACTGCAGTCATTGCAGGGCAGGTTATTGTGGACGCGTTTTGGCAAGTATATGTTATAGCTCTGAGAAATTGCTGCTGTTTATTGTTTACAGCTGGCAATAAGGACAAGGCAGTGGTGTCGATGACCTCACGGGTTGATGGGCTGCATTTGGTATTAGATCACAAAAGAAAACTGACCCATGTGGGATAAACGACACAATCAGAACAAATAATTTCTTTCCATTGAGGGACGACTCAAAGGTATTCGTTTAATAAATGTTTTGTAGCTAAATGTTTAATAAATAACTGAGAACATTTTGATTTGCAGTGTAATCTCTATAAGAGTTCACATTAATCTAAATAGTTAAATCCTAAAATCTGTGTTTTGACATTTATTTGTAGCTTCTAAATAAAGCTTGCCTCTTAGAAAATAACCTTGAACAGGTTACACTGGATTTATTCCTGAATGTGCACAGGGTATTAAAGGAAACTAATACTTAAATGGACTCTAATCAGAAAACAGCCGATGATGCTTAATGCGGCAGGTTTAATCAGAGAGCTGAACCACACATTGTCCTTGAATGTAGGTCTAGATCAGTACGACCTTTGACTTGGCTGTGATGAGTAAAAAAGTCTCTACAGGTCACAAGTGTGACCTATAATGCTGTTAATGATAGTGGGACACAATTATTTCTCTCTCTCTCTCTCTCTCTCTCGCTCTCTCTCTCTCTCACACACACACACACACACACACACACACACACACACACACACACACACACACACTCATAATATAAAATTTGATCACTGTACTAGTTGAAAGCAGGTTAGTGGCCTGCCAGCAACACTCAACACAACACTGATGTGTGCCAACGGCTTGGTTATAAGAAAAATCATTGAAAATATATGACAGATCTAGAGCTGGATCAATGTTAACATTTAAACCAACACTAACTCACTGAATATGAATGTTGACTGGAACTGATCTGTAGATGTAATGCTGTGTAGCTTTTGCTTGTTGTATTGAAGAATATTAGGGGCACCTTTTGTTTACACGGATGTCAGAGTCTCAATCCGAATTACCCTAACTGTCCCGATCAGCTTGCTGATTGGGTAAGGAGGGTCAGGTGTCCAGGATCTTTTGGAAATTGCATGGTCACAAGTCATCTAATCTTCCAGATATGGGGACTGGATGACCACCAGCAGGTTGTGTGTGTTTGGGTGCAAGTAGGGAACTGTCTTAGGGCCAGAGTGTTATTGATTTAAACCTTGCAAGTTTAGTATTGTACATATAGTTTTTTTTTCTTTGTGCACAGGTCAAACAAATCTTGCAGTACACAAATGTGCAGCGCTGACAGATTAAAATGCAGTGTCAGAGACATGTTAGCATCAGTGATAGTAGATGCTACAGACAGTATAGGTTTATTTATGTTGCCTGAACTGGTGACATAATGAGTTCACAGAGTGTGACATTGTCTATGAGGCCACAAATGAAGTGTGACATCACCTGTAAAGCAGAGCTTATTTTATCTATTAGTGAGACATCATCATGCGCACACACGAGGTGTAGGCCACGCAAGCCCTGCTTTCTTTATCTATGCGGGAAAAGAAATGTTGTTTTTTTATGATTAGTATTATTTCTTTAAACAGAACCTGACACAACTGTGACAAAACAATGTTGAAAGAACTACTGACTACAACAGCTGTATATAAGAGATAGCACAAGAATTATAGTGGTACAAAGAGATGAACAGACAACATTTGGATGGTTTGTCATAAAATGCTTTTGTGCTCTTGGCATTCATTTGCAGAACACTACTTATCCATCTCTCTTGCTTTTATTTGTCTGGCCCCTGCCTTCAGGCTGGCAAATGTTATATACACTTACCTTTTGGAAGATAGGTCACCATTCAAACATATGGGAATTAGACAAATGAGATGCAGCAGAGCAAAAATCAAATGTTGCTTCAAATATTGTTCATGCTAAAATATATTTTTAAAATGCTTCATGTAGTTGTATAGATTGCTGCAGGGATGATGTTTTTTTTTTTTTTTTTTAGTAGGCCAACCTGCAATTTACCATCACCCCATATTGCTCAACAAAACGGCTGTCGAGGTACAGATGGAGTCAGACATGAAAACAAAAGGCAAGTCTTTATTGGACTGATGCAGTCCAAATAATAAGCAAATCCAACAGAAGAACAGCAAAGTCCACACTGAAACATGGAGGAGAAACAAATGTACAAACACAAGAAGAAGCAGAGCACTTTATATACAGATAGCACTAAAACAGGACACAGGAGGAAACAATTAAGAAGAGGTGAAAACAATCAGTAAAGCCACAAAAATAAATATAATTGAATAAAAAGGATTATATCAGGAACCAAAAAACAAAACAAACTAAGATGGGGCGACCGTGGCTCAGGGGGTTGGGAATCACATCTGTAACCGGAAGGTCGCCGGTTTGATCCCTGGGCTCTCTGTCCTGGTCGTTGTGTCCTTGGGCAAGACACTTTACCCTACTTGCCTACCGGTGTTGGCCAGAGGGGCCGATGGCGCGATATGGCAGCCTCGCTTCTGTCAGTCTGCCCCAGGGTAGCTGTGGCTACAACTGTAGCTTGCCTCCACCAGTGTGTGAGAGTGAATGAATAGTGGCATTGTAAAGCGCTTTGGGGGCCTTGAAAAGCGCTATATAAATCCAATCCATTATTATTATTATTAAAAGAATAAACAAATATATACTGTATATATTGAGGATCCCAAACTCATAAACATAACCACAGCTTGGGACCAGGACAGCAGTGGTGGGGTTTTCCAACTGCTTTTTGAATTACTAATGAAAATGATGCTTGTGGGTTATACATTTTCAAGATACTTGCATAAATAGCACAATTACTATTACAATTGTAAAGGTAAACCTATCTTATCTGGACATTTCAGAGTAAAGCTGTGAGAGACCATGATGATATGCAGTCATGAGGTCAGATTCACAACAAGGCTTTCCAGTAACTGACATACTGTCATGGTCCTGGGTCGTGCGACCCAGTGTTTTGTGTTTTAGCCTATTTTGATGTTTATTCTTTGTTTAGGGTCACTAAGGCAGTCCAGCCATTTGTACATATTACCCGTGTATTAAGTCTCCCTTGCCCTTCGTGTGTTTATGTCTGCGTGTCTTATATTGTCAAGTCCATGCTGTCGGTTATGTCATCTCCCCTGTACTACGTCTCCCCGGTTCATGTGTCTTGTCTAATCTCCATGTTTCCTGTTTTACTTTGAAAGTCTGTATTCACGGTCAGTGTATTCAGTTTCACTCCTTCTGTCCTGTCGTTAAGTTCATGTGTGTCAGCTGTGTTCCCATGTGTGGCCACTTCCCCTGATCATCCCTCATGTGTATTTAGTCTCTGTGTTTCATACAGTCTGTCTCGCGTCGTCTGTGTTACCACCTCCTGCCATAGTCTTTCCTTAGTTTTGTCCAGTTTAGGTTTTCTGTTGAGTACTACACGTATGCTGCCCTCATTCTGTTTTTGTTCTTTTCATCAGCCATAATAAAAGGCTCGTTTTGTTGGAATCCACTCCTGCATCCTCGTTTGTGTTCGCACCTGGGTCCACCACACACCTTTCCGCACGGTCTGCCGACAGTACGACGCGAGCATGCCGGACCCAGCGACACATGACATGGAGATCGTCCGGACAGTGGAGTCGCTATGCGACCGATGGCTGCACTGCCCCAGAGAGGGGGAACGGGAAGAGTTAGCCCGCCAAGTAGGGGTGTGCGTGTCCGTGTTCCCCTGGTTATGGGAGACGCTGCACCCCCTCGTCAGCGACTTTCTCGTCTCCACTCTCCGACTCCGCCCGCAGCAGCAGCGGCTCGGCGAGCATGAGTCGTCACCAGAGCCATGCTGTTGCGGTGTTACCCCGCTACCTCATGAACCAGTGGCGGTCAGAGTCGGAACGGTGAGGCTCACCACCGACACACACACTTCATCGGCTTCCGCATCTTCGCCACCGCCTGTCTGCACGGAGATGCCCGAGGCTATTGACTTCGGTGAGGAGGAGCGGCAGCAGGTGTTGCGGGCGTATCGGGAGGACGAGCTACGCTGGAAGCCCTGGCTTATCTCCGAGGAGGAGCTTCTGCCAGCCGCCCCGCCTCGGACCGGCCGCCCGTCCTCGCCGCCTCGATCGGACTACACTTCTCCCGCTTCTTATCTGGCGCGGATGTGGTCGGAAGACGAGGAGCCGCTCGCCACAGAAATCCAAGTTCCGTCCGCGTCCACTTCAAGACGGAAGCGACGTTCACGTCGCCGTCGCTCATCGCTACGGCATGTGTCGCTCTCCACTGAGCTACACGAGGAAGCTGTGGGGGGCATGGATTCCGACCTCGAGGGGCGGCAGCGCGCCGCATGCGCGCAACTGCAGGAGGAGCTACGGGAGGAGCCATGGCTCGCTCCTCACTACGGTGAGATCTTCTGCGGGACACGCCTAGCCCTTGGGGGCCCCCGGAGTTGCCTGGAGCTCCCGCCTGCCGCCCCGCCAACACTCGCCGCCTCAGCCTCTGCGACGCCGCAAGAGGCTCCACTTTCCACGTCAACGGGACCCACGGCCAAGAAGAAACGGCGTTCGCGTCGCCACCGCATCGCCCGACGCTCGGAGGTTAGTGACGATGTTTTGTGTCCACCTAATCGCTCTGGATGTACTGAGAGCGAGGGGCTCGGAGGGACAATAAATGTCTCAGAGATGAAGACCCCGTGTACCGGTACTGTTAACTCTGTCACCCCCCCCAGGCACCGTGTCACAGTCTGTTTTCTCGGAGGCCAGTGAAGAAGCTGTCTTTCCCGTGCCTCTGGCTACTGATATTGAAGGTGTTACTCTCGTGCCTACGTTTTGTATTGACAATAAAGCTAAGTTTTCTGGTGTTGGGCATGCTGTTTTTGGGGACGCCACACTGCCCTCACAGTACTGTGAACCTGACACTGCCAAACCGGCCATAGGCACTTCGGTTTTGGGGATCAACCCGTGCGATGTTCTGTTAAACCCTGTTATTATGAGTGTGCAGGCTGAGGGGGAGGTTAGGGAGATAGAGGATAGAGAAGACGCTGCACACCCAGGACATGCGTCTTTCGCTAAGGAGGCTTCTTTTAAGACTGTTACGGCATCTGGAGCCTTTTCGAAGACTGTGTCTCAGCACCTGCTATCCATTGACTATAAATCACGTGAGAAAACGTCTGATCTGACTAGTAATAAGACTGTATTCCCTTTGACTAGCACCCACCTTTTGGGGTCTTTTTTCCCTGTTCCCAAGCCGAATAATGAATGTTCTGCTTATGTAACGTCTGGTGTTGATCGGGAAATTGTATGTTATGTTCCGGCGCTAATCGGGCCCCAGGTTCCTCACTCTGCTGATGATTTGACCAGAGTGAGTGCTTTGGGGTCCGACATCAGCAACCGCTCTTCTGCACCAGTCCGCCGGGGCTGGACGAGTATTAAGGGCCTGCCGGGTTTTCCTATGTCTGTGAATGGCATTGTGATTTCTGTTAATACTAAAGTGAAGGTCTGTTTATGTTGTGCTTTCCCCTTATCTAATGACAAGGCTGTATTTTGTGTTTCCAAGACTGTCGGGGGGGGGGCGCCACGCTAATCATCACAAACCAGCTAGCCCTTTAACCGCACCCCTGGGCCAGGGCCTTTTGACTGCAGTTAATGAACTGGCCGATCTAAGGACAATTCAGCCGGATTGCTCAGAGCCAGTCCACTATGTTTTCTATGCCACGCCAAGTCCATGTGCATCCCACTCACTAGCTTTCTACAGCCGCCTAGTGTGTGGGGCTGAACCCCTCCTTAACTCAGTCTCGCCAACAGGGCTCTTAGACTCCAGTAAGTGTAGTTGTCTCCCATGTGACTGCCAAATTATTGTGTTCAAATCATCTGCACCTAGTCCGGGTTGTGTTATGTGGGTTCATGCATCGAGTCTTGGCCTTAAGAGTCATGCTTCCTGGGACAACATAACTGTCACTTGTGTCACTGAGCCACCTTGCTTCTGGTCTGAAATATTGTTTGAATCGTGCTCCAAGACAGAAGGAGTGTTTAGCTCCCCAAGAAGGGCAACTAAGGACAATTCGGACTGTGTTAAGGACTTAGAGACATCAAGGTCCTTGTCTGTCGTTGCTCCTCTGCTTACATCTGCCAAGGAGGACAGTGTCCGGAGCTTCGTGCTCACTCCCAGGGTGGCTGTGGCGTTACCTGACCTCTCACCTGCGTCTGATCTCCAGGTCGAGGCAGTGGACACCCAGCCAGCACCTGAGCTAGCTCCCACCACCAGGGTCAGGGCAGCCGGAGGTCAGCCATATCCTGCGTTTACACCCCAGGCGGGAATGGCTGCCGTCCGGTTTGTTCCTACACCCAGGTGGGTTCCCAAAGTTATGCCAGTCAGTACACAGCTGAGCTCCGCACCCAGCCTCGGCGCTCAGGTGGGAGCGGTTGTCGCTCTGCAGGCGCCTGCACCGGCTCATGTTTCCATTGGAGGCTCAAGAGAGTCATCGCCACCACGACAGCCTCCTGCTCTGCTCCCTGTCCAGGTGGCAGCCCTGCTCCCGGTCCAGCCAGGGGCCTCCTTAACTGTTCACCCTGCGCCTGCTGCTGGATGCCCGGGTGTGCCTATCCGGCATCCTGCAGCATCCACACCACTTCACGTCATGCCAGCTGGAGGGCCCGAGGAGCCCCTCCGGCCTCATGTCTCGTCAGCTGGAGGGTCCGAGGGGCCCGTTCAGCCTCATGTCTCCGCTGGAGGGTCCGAGGGGCCCGTTCAGCCTCATGTCTCCGCTGGAGGGTCCGAGGGGCCCGTTCAGCCTCATGTCTCCGCTGGAGGGTCCGAGGGGCCCGTTCAGCCTCATGTCTCCGCTGGAGGGTCCGAGGGGCCCGTTCAGCCTCATGTCTCAGCTGGAGGGTCCGAGGGGCCCGTTCAGCCTCATGTCTCAGCTGGAGGGCCCGAGGGGCCCGTCCAGCAACCTGCCACGTCTGCTGGAGGGCCCGAGGAGCCCGTCCAGCACCATGCCACGTCTGCTGGGGGGCCCGAGGAGCCCGTCCAGCACCATGCCACGTCGGCTGGGGGGCCCGAGGAGCCCGTCCAGCACCATGCCACGTCGGCTGGGGGGCCCGAGCCGCCCATCCAGCCACCTTCTGCGTCGTCTGCTGCAGCCTCAGAGTCGTCGTCTGCTGCAGCCTCAGAGTCGTCAGCCTCGTCTGGTCCGGCCTCATCGGAGTCGTCAGCCTCGTCTGGTCCGGCCTCATCGGAGTCGTCAGCCTCGTCTGGTCCTGTGTCCACCGGGCCTCGGCCAGTGCGCCTGACACTGCTCCGTCGCCGCTGCCTTCCGCGCGGCCGGCCCCCTGAACTGCTCCGTCTCCTTCGCCGCCGCCGCTGCCTTCTGCGTGGCCGGCCTCCTGAACTGCTCCGTCGCCTTCTTCGCCGCCGCCGCTGCCTTCTGCGTGGCCGGCCTCCTGAACTGCTCCGTCGCCTTCGTCGCCGCCGCTGCCTTCTGCGCGGCCGGCCTCCGGACCGGCTCTGTCACCTGTGCCGCCCGCCTGGTCGGCCCCCCGACCATGTGACCCGTGTACTCTTGTGCCTGTGGGCTCTGGGTCGGCCCCCTGAACTTTGTTTGGACTTTGGTCTGGTGCTCCTGTGTGTTCTGTTGTTCGTTTTGTTTCCTGTTCTGGTCCCTCCGTCCTGGTCCCCCGCCTCCCGCCCTGGGTGGAGTTTTTCTGTTTTTGTTTGGTTTCTCGGTTTTGGGCTGTCGGGAGCCAGCCCTTGAGGGGGGGGTATTGTCATGGTCCTGGGTCGTGCGACCCAGTGTTTTGTGTTTTAGCCTATTTTGATGTTTATTCTTTGTTTAGGGTCACTAAGGCAGTCCAGCCATTTGTACATATTACCCGTGTATTAAGTCTCCCTTGCCCTTCGTGTGTTTATGTCTGCGTGTCTTATATTGTCAAGTCCATGCTGTCGGTTATGTCATCTCCCCTGTACTACGTCTCCCCGGTTCATGTGTCTTGTCTAATCTCCATGTTTCCTGTTTTACTTTGAAAGTCTGTATTCACGGTCAGTGTGTCAGCTGTGCTCCCATGTGTGGCCACTTCCCCTGATCATCCCTCATGTGTATTTAGTCTCTGTGTTTCATACAGTCTGTCTCGCGTCGTCTGTGTTACCACCTCCTGTGTTCTGTACCTCCAGCCATAGTCTTTCCTTAGTTTTGTCCAGTTTAGGTTTTCTGTTGAGTACTACACGTATGCTGCCCTCATTCTGTTTTTGTTCTTTTCATCAGCCATAATAAAAGGCTCGTTTTGTTGGAATCCACTCCTGCATCCTCGTTTGTGTTCGCACCTGGGTCCACCACACACCTTTCCGCACGGTCTGCCTCCGCAGACCGTGACACATACAACTGAATCAGCTCAGTCTCCAAGGTGTTTCCATCTTTTTATGTTGAGCGCGCACACAGACATACTAGATCCGCGGAGTGACAAAAATACCACAAAGGTCATTACAATTTGCCACACATTTGCTGCTAAAAGTCAATCATGTGCATATTTCTACCCATTGGCAAGTGGCCCAATGGCAGACTGCCATGAGAGACAGACTGAGCAATGTGCGTGCCTGTGGATTGAACCAAACCTGTTGTAAAACCCTGCTTTCTAAGCTTTCCTTTTTTTTGGTCCAATTGAATGTATCACCACAAAGGACAAAACAATCACTGCCAGGAAGTGCACAAAAAGACATTTGAAAGTCAATTTTATTTACAACGGGTGAGTCCAGCCTCAGGCTAAGATGAATGTTCCAGACAGGCATCCACAAAATTAATCAGGTGATCATAGAAGTAGATTTTAGAGTATCAGCTCATTTCCACTAATTTAGGATGTGTGAGAGCACATGGTAGATGTGGGAAGAGAGGGTGGCCAAAAAAATCAAATAAATGAGTTTTGCTGTGTCACATGGTTACCTCAGGGTGAAGATGTCATAGAGCGCACATTAAATGAAAGGAGATATATTTGAGACTGTATTAAATATTACTTCAGGGGGAAAAGGGCACCCATTTCTAAAATTGTACTAACACAAATTATGTATGAAGAGAAAACATGATGGCTGGGTGTGACAGTTTGTGTAGTGCCTTTTGTGTGATATGCCCTTGATAATAAATAATGAACATAAGCCAAATATTCATGGTAAATTACACTTTATTGATCCCCTGGAGGTTTTTATTAAGAAATCATGAGGAGCAGATTTCTTCAGTATGACATGTTGGGAAACAAACCCAATGTTAAATCTGTAGATCTGTGATTTGATAAATGTTTCACTCTTTAAAAACAAATATAAACAAATAAAAAATATACAATTTGAATGAGAGGTTGAAAGGTGGATGAATGAAGCTCAAGGATGGGGTGAAACACAGTTGAGTGTTCAGTGGGGGAACAATGGCATTTCTACTGTGGAAGTTTAATAGTGATTAACCCAGGGAGGGAATACATTTCTCCTCTTCACTTGTGGTTAATGTAGTGAGAGACAGGAAACAAAAAAGGGAGTTTGTAACGACAAGGTTTTATATGTGGGCTTTAGATTACAGTTAGATCTGGACTTTTTAAATTACAACAAAATCATTAAACTCTCGATCCAAAAACCAGTTACACATAAGCACTTTATCAAATAGTACCACATGACTGTAAAGCATGAAATGTTTGCAATAAGCAAAGAGTTTTTTCCTGTAAGTTTATCTTGGTAAATTTTACAAAATCTGACTGTTATTTTAAATACACAAAACAGAACTAAAATGATAAAAACACAGTGTAAATTAACAGGTCTAATAATGTTAAAATGATGGAAAATCAGGCTCAAATGTTCCTCAAATACAGCAGGTTGCTGTCTGTCATATCTCCCTGAAGATTAATTTGCCAAGTGATGACAAAGAATATATACTACTGAAACAAATATTAGTTACACTGTTCATAAATATGACAACAGGAAAAAAGAATGGAGAAAAGAAACGGGAAACAAAATGGGCTGATTTTAGAGCGGTTGGGAAATAAATAAATAAAATGAAAAGCTTTTACTCGTAGACTTCCAGACGCATGTACTTCACAATGTTCTTTTATGGAATTTTTTTCTTTGTTCTTATGTCCTTACTTGCCCAAACCCTTTCATATCAAATACCTACTTCAGTAATATAATGTCGCATGAAGATGTTGGCTCTTAGCTGTGTGCTTTAAACTGACAGATTTAATAGGAAAAAATAACACTTTTTTAAAAATGTGATATTATAAACAAATTTTCCTGTAGATTAAACTGAAAAATGGCTACAAAAATAAGAGTTTGGTATTTTTATTGGGTATTTGTGTGACTGAAGATATGAACTTACTAGCCACTTTATTAAGTTAAAATGCAAAAATGTAATTAGGCAATCACAAGTCAGCAACTCAAGGCTTTCAGGAGCAGATAACCACAGTGGGCACCACTCCTGTCGGCGAAGAACAGGAAACTGGATACAGTTCAAAGTTTCACTAAAACTGAACAATGAAAGACTGTAAAAATGCTGCCTGGTCTGATGAGCCCCAATCTCTGCTACGACATTCAGATCCCAGGGTCTGAATTTGGTATGAACAATGCAGAGACATAGATTCATCTTGCTTTGTAGCAACGGTTCAAGCTGCTGCTGGTGTAATGGTGTGGGGGATATTTTCTTGGCATCAGGTCTGAATCCAATTGAGAACCTTCGGGATATGGTTGAATGGGAGGTTAACATCAGGGATGTGCAGCTGACAAATCTACAGTAACTGTGTGATGCTTTATCAGTATGGAGCCAAATCTCTGAGGAATGTTTCATCACCTCATTGAATCTGTGCCATGAAGAATGAAGAAGGAAATTCTGCAGGCAAAAAGGATATAGCCTAAGTAGCTGCAACTTAGTACCTAATGAAGTGGTCATTGTGTATACACTGATTTAAGATTAAGAGCTTAAGAGGGGGTAGTAATTTATAATTTATTGAAAAATGAGAATAAAATTGTCATTTTAGAAAGAAATTTGCTGACATTTTGATCAGACATGGGTCACTGTAGGAGCCATTCTTGGGTTAATACCTTATGTGGTCACTAGAGGTCACATTTTTCTGTTTTGATTATGTAATGTAAAGGTATTTAAGGTAGACGCACGTAATCGGCGTCAGGTGTGTCATTGAGAAGGCAAACAGTTTGTGACCGTTGTGCTGTTATGCTATGTCGATACGGAATAAAGACCAAAAAGGACAAGATACATACTGCTGGATTTATTGGACTGTGAACTTAATTCATGCATACCAGTGACATCGCGTCATCCCCGTTAACGACCACCTCAGTGGCTTCAAGCGTAGGCTTAGCCTCTACAATAGAGTCACAAACTTCTTTTTCTTTGGGGAAAAGTTTGTGCCAACTTCGCCGCGGTGTTTTGGAGACTCGGCGCAAACAGGAAAATTAAAGTCTGAGTGATCGATCGCCGCGGAGAGCTGAATGCCGTTTGGAAAGGTTACCGTGGAGGTTTCACGAGGAGCGGACAGCTGGACTAGCGGTCTGTCAGCTGACGACGTGGAATGCTTGGCGATTGTTCCGTGGATGTTGGAGAGGACTCAGAATTCTTCATCGGAATCAGTACGGCGCCCAACGCAAGGTATGAGTAGCGCTACTAATAAATGGCCATTTATAAAAGTGTGCACACTTATTTAAGAAGACGTAATTCCAATGCATTGGTGGTCAACCCAAATAAAACTGATTTATAAACACAAACTCGCATGTGCGCATAAACCCTCAATACTTGATAAATATTTGAGTTTTGGAACATTTGAACTATGGACACAAATAAAGCTGCTGACAGGCCCCCGGAGCCTGCTGCAGAATCAGCTGTGCAAAGTAGCAACGCCAGCAAGGCTGGGACACATCCAGAAAAGGAAAAACGAGTGGTGAAATTGACTGCCAAGGCACTGGCAGAGAGACTAGACAGGCTGCAACGTGATAGAAAAGCTAAATTAAATAAAGCTAATAATTTAAAAGAGAGTATAAGGGTCTCAATGGAAAAAAAATGAAACTTCTATGGTTCAAGCATCATTCAATGATTTTGTTGGTTTGTGTAATGAAGCAAAAACAATTCATGGTTCATTGATGTGTTTGTTACCAGATGATGAAAAAGAAAAGCATGAAACATGGTTTAAAGCAAAAACAATGCATTATGATGAGTTCACTTATGAAGTGAAAGAATGGTTGTCAGGTTGCGAACATTTACATTTAAAGGGTGATCATGGTGTCGATGATGGCGTTAAGCCAGAGGAGAGTGTTTCAAATGTTGCTGGTAAATCTTCAGTCACTAAAAGCTCATCTAGTGGTAAAGTGAGCACAACTTCTTCTGCCAAAATCAAAGCAAAAGCAGAAAAGGCAGCATTACTCGCTCGTATGGCAGTCCTCAAAGAGAAGCATGCTGTGGAGGAGCAAGAGCTAAAGCTAAGGAGGAAACGTGAACAGCTTGAAGCGTTGCTTTCTGCCTCTTCTGCAAAGTTAGCTGTTCTCCAAGCTGCTGAAGTTCAAAGTATATCTAACATATCGTCCAATGCTATGAATTCATATTATGAAAGGGAAACCAAGAAAACAGCTGTTTCAGCCACAGTCAAGCCTAGTACACCAGTCAATGAAGATAAACCTGCAGTGCAAATAGTACAGACTGAAAGCAACATATCTGCAATGATCCTGCCAGGAACGGAAATTGAAAGTGAGCCACAAGCTCAAACGGTCATCACAACGCAATTTCACAATGTGGATCCTCCATCGCCCAGGTCCATTCCTACAGCGGCAGAAGGACGGTCGGAGGACATTTGTACCATTTTACAAAGACAAAACGAAATAACTGCAACCCTTGTTCAGCATCAGCGTGCATCGTCATTACCATCCAGGAAAATACCTGTATTTGATGGTGATCCTCTTCAGTACATCTCTTTCATTAATGCGTTTGAACAAGGAGTGGAAGAAAAGGCCAATAAGAGGGACTGCTTGTATTATTTGGAGCAGTTTACAACAGGACAGCCGAGAGAGCTGGTACGCAGTTGTCAACATATGGCTGCAGGACAAGGCTATATACAAGCAAAGCAACTGCTCAAAGAACACTTCGGAAATGAATATAAGATTGCAACTGCTTACATTGACAAGGCGTTATCTTGGCCTGCAATTAAAAATGAAGATGTGAAATCATTGCAAGCATATTCCCTTTTCTTATGTGGGAGTTGTAATGTCATGAAAACATTGCAACATATGCAGGAACTGGACATGCCAGTGAACATGAAAATCATTTTGTGCAAGTTGCCATATAAAATGAGAGAGAAATGGCGAGCGTTTGCATATGATATATTGGAAACCTCTAAACACAGAGCTCGGTTTCAAGATTTGGTTGCATTTATTGAAAGGCAGGTGAAAATTCTTTCGGATCCTTTGTTTGGGGACATTCAGAATGTAACGTCAACAATCCCTGTCTCAAAGGCTGACAACAGACTGAAGTCACAACCAATCAAACAAATTAAAGGGAACAGCTTTGCTGCTACAGCCACACCCATGAACATGAATAAAACCTACAGCACGGAAAGGCTGATTACTACAACAAGCCATGACTTTACAGTAAAGCCATCTTGTGTCTGCTGTACTCAACGACACACACTGGAGGAGTGTCAACAGTTTCAGCGGAAGAAGCACAGAGACAAAATGCTTTTTCTAAAGGAGAAAGGGCTGTGTTTTGGTTGCTTAGGTGCTGGGCACATAAGCAAGGACTGTGCTAAGCGTTTGATATGTAGAACGTGTGGTAAAGGTCATCCCACTGTCCTCCATATTGATAACAATGGTGTAATCCCTGAATGCTATGGAGAGCCCTCCTCTTCAAAGAATGTAAAAACTTGTGGTCATACAGGGGCCGGAAGAGAAAGCGGTTTGCTTTCCATTCTGCCAGTTCAAATAAAGTCTGTTAAAGGTACTAATGTCATACAGACATATGCTTTTTTAGATCCTGGCAGTTCAGCTAGCTTCTGTTCAGAGCACCTCATGCAAAAGCTAAATCTTGTGGGCAAAAGAACTCAATTCCTGTTACAAACGATGGGTCAAGAAAAGGTCGTCTCTGCCCACTCACTTACTGGTCTTGAAGTTTCTGGTTTAGGCAGCAATGCCTTCTATGAACTTCCAGAAATTCTAACACAGGAAAGGATGCCTGTCACCACGAATAACTTCGTAAAGGAAGAAGATCTGATCAGGTGGCCATATATCTGTCAAAGGTTCAAATTCCCCACATAATGGCTAATGTGGACCTGTTGATTGGATGCAACGCTCCCAAGTTATTGGAACCATGGGAGGTCATTCATAGCCAGGGGAATGGCCCATATGCTATAAGAACAGCATTGGGTTGGGTCATAAATGGGCCCATGGAAGATGATAAAAGCAACTTGGACAGCGAGCACCCACCAACAGTTGTAAATAGGATATCTGTTTGTAAGCTGGAGGAGATGTTGAAAAGTCAATATAACTATGACTTTAATGAAAGGGTTACAGAGGAAAAGGGTTTGTCAAGGGAGGACCTTAAGTTCATGAAGATCATGGAAAAATCTGCAACAATGGAAGATGGACACTACTGTTTGAAGTTACCTTTTAAAAAGGATAACATAAAGATGCCAAACAATTTTTCCATAGTTAAACAAAGATTGCAAAGTCTACAACGAAAACTTCTCAACAATGAACAGTTGCATAAAGAATATAAAACCTTTATGGACGAGATGATAAGTAATGGATATGCAGAGCAAATACCTTCACAGCAGCTGTCTTGCGAAAATGGAAAGAAGTGGTACATTCCTCATCACGCAGTTTACCATCCCAGAAAACGATCTATAAGAATTGTATTTGACTGTGGGGCATCATTCCAGGGGACATCATTAAACAAGCAGCTCTTACAAGGTCCTAATCTCACAAGCACATTGCTTGGGGTTTTGCTTAGATTTCGACAGGATCCAGTCGCATTTATGGGTGACATAAAGGCAATGTTTTATCAAGTTAAAGTTGCCAAAGAGTACAGAGACTTTCTGCGTTTTTTATGGTGATCTGAGAAAGGACATAATTGAGTTTCGCATGACTGTTCATCTGTTCGGTGCAGTATCTTCCCCAAGCTGCGCCAGTTTCGCTTTGAGAAAAACAGCTGAGGACAATCAAACTGAATTCCTAGACAAGGTATGTGTAACGCTGAAAGAGAACTTCTATGTGGACGACTGTTTAAAGAGTGTGGCCTCCACCTCAGATGCTGTTGATTTGGTCAAAGATCTTTCAGCACTCTGTCAAAGGGGAGGATTTACACTGACCAAGTGGGTCAGTAACAATCGCACCCTGTTGCAAAGTATCTCTGAGGAGCAAAGGGCTAAAGACTTGAAAGAATTAAATCTTGACAGAGACAAACTTCCGGTAGAAAGAGCTCTGGGCTTGCAGTGGTGTGTGGAAACTGATACATTCAACTTCAAAATGGATATCCCTCAAAAATCCTGTACTAGGCGTGGAATGTTATCAATATCAAGTTCCATTTACGATCCATTGGGATTTCTTGCACCAGTCCTGCTGCCTGCCAAAGGAATGCAGCAGGAGCTTTGCAAAAGGAAACTGGGATGGGATGAACCAATACCCCAAACCATGTTGCAAAGGTGGAAAGGTTGGCTCAGTGATTTGCAAAGGCTTTCCCATTTCAAGGTTAAAAGGTGTATACAACCAAGAGGGTTTGGACCTCTCTCACATGCACAGCTACACCATTTTTCAGATGCTGGTGAATCTGGATATGGAACCGTGTCATATCTGCGCATGCAAGATAATAGGAAATCCATCCACGTCGCATTCTTGATGGGCAAGGCAAGAGTAACACCTCTAAAACCTGTCACTATTCCACGTCTGGAACTAACAGCTGCTGTAGTTGCCGTCCGAGTGGATCTCATGTTAAGGGCTCAGTTGAGAATGAAACTCGAGCAATCTATATTTTGGACAGATAGTACATCCGTACTCAAATATATAATGAATGAGGATAAACGATTCCTTACCTTTGTGGCAAACCGAGTCTCATTCATTACAACTGCAACTAAACAATCACAATGGAGATATGTAAGCTCAAAGGAAAATCCAGCAGATGATGCTACAAGAGGGCTCAAGGCTGGGAACGTTGTTCATAGCAGCCGCTGGATCGAAGGACCAAGCTTTCTGCAGAAGCCAGAAAGTGATTGGCCAACCAATTTAATGGAATGCTCCTTAGAACCAGAGGACCCTGAAGTCAAAGGTGAGGCCACAGTAAATGTTACTCAGGTAAAAGACTTGCTTGATGCTACATGTCAATTGATGGTGTACTTCTCAGACTGGAGAAGGCTCAAGGTTGCTGTTGCTTGGTTCCTTAGACTGAAGGCAATCCTTCGTTCAATGAGAGATAAGAAAAAAAGACCGCAACCTTACTCAGATAACCCAATTTGTAAAAGTACTACAAAGGAGAAAGTAAAGAAACCGCAGCTGTACAGACTATCTTCAAAGGATCTTCTGAAAGCTGAGCTTGCCATTATTAGATTTTGCCAGCAACAACGATTTGGAGAGGAGATTGCTACGTTGTCAAGTGGGAAAAGTTCTGTGAGCAGGCACAGCTCAATTTATAGATTAGCTCCTTATCTTGACGATGAAGGCCTTTTAAGAGTTGGGGGACGACTGACAAAGGGCTCCTTACCAGAAGAAACGAAGCATCCCCTTGTTCTTGCAAAAGATCAACATGTAGCAAATCTCATCCTAAAGCACATTCATCAACAGCTTGGTCATAGCGGTCGTAACCACACCTTATCCACACTAAGGAGAAGATACTGGATCACAAAGGCCAACTCAGCTGTGAGGAAGGTTATCGCAGAATGTAATTTTTGCAGGAAATATCATGGAAAAGCCTTGGAGCAAAAGATGGCAGATTTACCCAAGGAAAGAATTTTGCCAGATAACCCACCATTCACCAATGTTGGAGTTGATTACTTCGGACCTATTGAAGTAAAAAGAGGACGAGGTACAGCTAAACGCTATGGAGTCATTTTCACCTGTTTAGCCAGCCGAGCAGTGCACTTGGAAGTGGCTAGCTCTCTAAACAAAGATGCCTGCATTAATGCTTTGCGCCGTTTTGTGAGTCGAAGAGGTCAAGTTGCTCACATCCAATCGGACAATGGAACCAACTTTGTCGGAGCAGACAGAGTTAAGGGAGGCTCTTGAATCGCTGAAACATACCCAAATAGCGGATGCTTTGCGACACATTGGAATAAGATGGAGTTTTAATCTGCCTGGAGCATCACATCATGGTGGAATTTGGGAACGGATAATTTGTATGATCAGAAAGATTCTGAGATCCGTTCTTCAGCAACAACAGTTGGACGACGATGGATTAAATACGGTTCTATGTGAAATTGAAGCAATTTTAAATGACAGACCCATCACAAAGCTTTCTGATGATCCAAAAGACCTAGAGCCACTTGCACCAAATCACATCCTCCTGATGAAAGGAAAACCATCTTTACCACCCGGACTATTTGACCCTCAGGATATGTATCTGAAGAGAAGATGGAAACAGGCTCAGTACATCTCAGATCTTTTTTGGAAACGATGGATACGTGAATACCTGCCTTTGTTACAGGAGAGACAAAAATGGAACCAAAAGAAGAAGAATCTAAAACCTGGAGATATAGTCATTATAATGGATTCTTCTGCACCACGTGGTTCCTGGCCACTTGGAAGAGTTCTGGAAGCCATTCGTGACAAAAAGGGACTTGTGCGATCTGCACGTTTAAAAACAAAGACTAATATTCTGGAAAGACCTGTAACTAAACTTTGCTTGTTACATGAGACTGTAATCTAAAAGTGTGTTATTTATGTTTATTTATGTGAATGTATAGGTCTAAAGTAGACTGTATTAGTGGCTCCTTATTTTCTTTGTGATTAGAATTGCCATGTCTGATAGCCATTTCAATTAGGGGCCGGGGTGTAGGAGCCATTCTTGGGTTAATACCTTATGTGGTCACTAGAGGTCACATTTTTCTGTTTTGATTATGTAATGTAAAGGTATTTAAGGTAGACGCACGTAATCGGTGTCAGGTGTGTCATTGAGAAGGCAAACAGTTTGTGACCGTTGTGCTGTTATGCTATGTCGATACGGAATAAAGACCAAAAAGGACAAGATACATACTGCTGGATTTATTGGACTGTGAACTTAATTCATGCATACCAGTGACATCGCGTCATCCCCGTTAACGACCACCTCAGTGGCTTCAAGCGTAGGCTTAGCCTCTACAGTCACTCAAACGCTGTAGCATCCGAGCTGTTTGTCTGCTTGTTTGGAAAAAAGTACATTGGCTATTTAAAAATAAATGAGGGTAAACTGAGGAAAAAGCTCCAAAGCAACAAATCAAAAAGCAGCTTGTTCATGCAAAAGAATTCATACTAATAGTCTTCAAGTAACTTAAAGAAGTCCAGACACTTTTCTTTGCAAGCTCCTTTGACTACGACGACCTGGATGACTGAGAACCTTCACAGACATACTAATAGAAGAAAATACACAGTGAGCAGTGAAAGGTGTGGCCGTGGAATACCTCCTGCTGTGAGTCTGATGCCAATGTGCTTTATCAAATCTGGCTGGACAATAACACCCACTGTCAGAGAAACAAAGCCAGAGAGGTTATTGCAGTTTTGGACTGTGATAGAGTTGAAATGCATTAATTTAGCCAGGACAGATGTTGTGTGCAGATGCACCCTGGCCTATAACAGAAGCTTCTCTCTGTAGTGTTGGTTGATAAAAAGCAAAAAAAAAAAAAAAAAAAAGCACTCTAGTGGTACAGCAAGGTAAGTAACCAACTTAGAAGCTCTCGGTTTCAAAAGGCTGCCTGAAACGCGACTGAATATCTCAGAAATGAACTTTCATGTGGCTCACATGAGAACTGTGAGAAGCAGGTGCTGTTTGTAAAGCAAAGTCAACACTACATCCCTGTGGATTTCCCATGGTCAAACACACATGAAGAACTCCAGTATATACAGCTGAGTATTAATAATGAATCAGCTGCGTCGTTGGCTCTGCATCAGTTGTGAAGAGGCAAACCAAGATGTACCGTACTGCTCGAAGGTGAGAAAAAACCTTATCCAGCACATGAAAGATGTGTGCGCCTGCATGTTGCATGCATAATGTGTTTGTGCGCACAAGTGTGGGAGGAGGAGCATAAATTTACTCCTTTAATAAATAATAAACCAGCATGTGTGGGAGGACTGTGTGGATGGTTCTCATTACATATCGTTTCTCTGGTGGTTCTGGCTCAGATATTCCCATGTTTGACTTTTGATGCCTTGCTCTTTTTTGGTTGATTATGCATAGATTTTCAGTGGGAGTAATGATATTCATAGGTTCTGACACACAGCTGTCAAAACCCAAATTATAACAACAACAAGCTCTCTCCCCAAGATTAAGGGTGACTGATCATCCAAGTGTCCACCCATACACGTACACGCTGTGTACATAAATACATGAAGCCACACTAGTGCAAACATGTGCTCTGCGAGAAATGAAGGCCTGGCCGACAGACCACATCAGTCACATCACAGGCTTTAATAAATGTTGAGCAGGCCAGCCAAGTGCTGTAGGTGGAATGACATTATTCCAACCTATAACTATCAACCAGGACTATTGTTACATGACAAGACCCAAACTGATGCTCATTAATAATCTATTTTTACCAAGTTGTGAATCAAGGCCAGTAGCATGTCCACATTAACATGAAAGAGAACAGCATAGGACATAGAAGCACACATCAAAGTCAACGGATATCATCGAACCTTACAATGTGATTGTTTTTAACAGCCTTAAAAATTATCTATGTATTTTCATGTAAGTACTGAGACAAAGATGCTTCTTTTGATGCTTTGATTGTTATTATTACAAAAGGAATATTAAGTGTTTATATCAAAAATGGGGATGGAAAAAGTTTAAAGTGTTCATGGAAAAGACCAAGATTCTTTCAAAAAAATTGTGTTCAGGTAATGGCTTCATACATTGCCATAAAACAGTAATTCATTACAGCAGCATGGCATCATTAACCAGTCTTCAGCAGCTAGATCTGTCAGTACGCTTGTGTCTTTAGGAATAAAACACAACATCAGTATGGAAATGGATATGCGCTGCTTTTCTAACTGGATCAGTGAGTCACTTGAGGCAGAGTGTTCCACTGTCTGGTTTTAGGAAATATTGCAGTCTTCAAAGCCACAATCCTACTAAAGAATTCAACATTTGTTGGTGGAAACCTTGATTTCACATCAAAGCATAAAGTCACAGTTTCTTTTCATCATCGGTTTATTAAAATATTCATTTCCATTTTTTTGAATGCTCATGGTACAGCCATAAGTTTATTTTGAGAAATTCACTCCACTGAAGCTTCTTTGAATCAGATAGAAAACAGGGCAACTTTGATGTCACTGGAAAAATCATTTAAAGCAGAATTATTACAGATCTTCAGTAATTTCCCTGTGAAATTATTTAACATGAGTGGGAAACAGTATTTTAACTAATGTATTGTTATGACTGCTGGTTTTAGTAGTTCTTTATTTTCCCAGTGAGGCAACAGACATTACAAAATAAGGCCTGGATTAGTCTGAAAAGTATAACTGAAGCTGGAAACTGAAAGTGGGGGAGTCAAATCTTCTACACTGGAGGATTTGGATGTTCTGTATGCGTGCTCAGCAAAAACAAACAGGAGGAAGGAGAGTGAACTGCTGATCTAGGAGATCTGCTTCATCCCCTCCATGGCAGAGGTTATGGTAAACTATAAAAATCACAACATGGGATCAAGCTACTGTAATCGTGCTAGCCCAAGCCAAGTGCCATCAATATTTTCCACTAACCTAAAAGACTATCATCAGTCCATTCGTGTACATTGCTGTATTTCTCTTAGAAAGGGCACATCACTGTCCTTGGATGATTAATTATCAACTTCAGAAAAACAACAGATAAAGTCTGGGTTGTCAAAATACTGTTAGATGCACTTGCACTTTAGTGTTACTCAAACACAGAAAGAGTTTTAGTATGCACACTGGAGAGCGGGGTCACCATTAAATTAATCAGTCCCAATACCCAAAGTAGAGCGTGCTAATTGGATCTTTGACGAGCCTCTCCAATGAATAATAGCAGCATCCTTTATTCTGCAGGCCTAGTTAATTCACCAGCATGTCATTAGTTTTTAGGTTGGAATTTTTCACCAGAGCCTTGCAGGGGAGCTCTGGGGAAAGGTAACACAGTCGCACATATTTGCAGCATCTCTACCTGTCAGTCTACAGATTCAGCACCACAGCTACACACCTGTTGTTGCTTCTGACTGACCAGGGCTGCAACATTTATACCACATAGCTTAAGTGTGTAATGCACTTTGCAATCATCACATGCATGTTGCATCTAATTTAAAATAATGGAGTTAAAACTTTCTGCTACAAAGGTTCAGGCTCTTATCAGAAAGGCTTTCTGTTAGTTTAGTTATGTTACTTTTGTTGCTGTTGTTCAAGAACTGTATTTTTCTCCCCATAAGGTCACAAACAAAATTGGACAAACAGCCGGTTGAATCTTATAAAAACTTGCCCACATTTAGACGAACTCCGAGTGTTATGCAGTGTTATTAGCAGAAGGCAGGAAGGAAATTATGATGGGTGAAATCCGTGAGCTGCATCTGAATTTCTCAGAGCTGCTCCTGAAGCCACTGATATCACTCTGGCCCCAGAAATTTTGTGGTGATGTGCCAGTATCAGCGGTTTGTCAGTGGCACCAGTCTTCGTTGGTGGAAATTCTCAGAACAGACTCTAGATCGAAGTCTCAAACATAAGGCTGGGGCGTCCAGAATCGGCCCAGCAAAGACTCCAGTCTGGCCCACAATCTGGAAATTGTGAAGGACTGCATAGATTTTTAACTTCTAAGAGTATTTTGCAATTTATACTACACCAGAGTAAAGCAATAGATAAACAATTAAATGAAGCAAAAGTTCATGTTTTTAATCTACTCAAGAAATATCTTGTCTGTAATTTTACACAGTTATCATGTAGAAAAACCGAGATCTACTGTAGAAGTTGCACTTGTTTTCCTCATATTAAGACTTTTCAGCAAATATAGAAAAGGCAGTTTCATCGGTTTGGCCCAATTTAGAAAGAGTTTCACATCCCTGCTCTAGATTTTGTTCCCAAACACAGAGATGGTAAAGGGGTATTAAAAGACCCAGCTCTGGGAAAGGTGCTATTGTTATGTTGAAATCCAGATTTCTCTGAATTGAAGAGTGAATATATTTTATACATGCATTGCATCATTAAAGAACTCTTCAGTTCTTATAAAAAACAGTGCATATAAACCAAAAGAATAAAGAGCTATAGTTCCTAGTTTTAGATTCAATGATTGAAAAAGCAAAAAAACATTTTCAATTGTTCTCCACAATGAAAGACTGGAACAATCTCCATGAAAAATGATAGCACTGAATGCTGTCTTTGTTAGGAAATGCAGTCTCATTGTGGGAAAAGATTAAAATACTTTCCCCGCTTTCATTCATTTTTGATTTATGAAATAAAACAGAAGAAAATGAGTAAAAAAACCGATTAAAAGGTAAAATATGAGAAAATGACGTACAACGCAGCTTGAAGAGACAAAGAAACAGCAGGGAGGCACAAAGAGAAAGAAGCATGACACACACACACGAAGAGCGACAGAGACTGAGGACAGAGAGGGAGGACTTGCACCTCCTCCGTTTTATGTGGCAGTCCGGCTCCCCTGCCTCCTCCACGCTCTCCCTCTCACTCGCGCTGTCTCTCTCGCAGCCACATCTCTTCATTACCCCGTCTGCTTCGCCCCCTCCCTTTTCCTCCTTCCTCGTTATCCCCCTTCATTTCTCCTCCTCATATTCTTTTCCACTCTTCATATTCGACATGCGCTTCACGTGAAGTCCACCTACCAACTTGCGGAGTCGGTGGATGTCGAGTAAACAAAAGCAGGCAAATGCTCTGACGGGGAATTAAAGAAAAGAAAACACGCACGTTCGCATCTTTCGTTGAGTGCCTTGGCTTGAACGGAGCAACAGTATGGATCTCTCATTCATGGCTGCACAGGTGAGACGCTTTGCCTCCAAACTGCTCAAATATATTTAGCTTGTCTGAACTTTTAAAAAATTATTATGAATGTATTTTGCCCGTGGATTTCAAGGGCGTGGCCGAGGATTAAGTTCATATCACGCTTTGACACTTTCCAATAATTGCAGTGTGCAAACATGGTTCAGTATGGATACCATCGCGTCTTTATGCGCGCATATCATTGTGTGAGGGCCAGTGGGACGTTGTTGCACTTCAGCATCACTCTAACAGTCTTCAAGTAAATACTTTAGTTTCCTTCCTTATCCTTTCAAAGTTTATAGCTCGCAGGTTTTCTTTGCTTCATGTGTCACCATTAGGCGTTGAGTTGCTGCACTTCTGTATGCTTTTGTGTCAGAGAATTCAAAATAATGAGAGCTCCAAATGTATATTTTAAGCTTTAACCACATCGTGGATGTGATACTCTTCTTCATTTCGTTTTATTTTTGGCATTTGAATTGCACCAGCTTCACTGGCCCAAATCATTTTTGTAATTCATGCAAATATGGTATTGCACTGCTTTGCATAATACGTGCTGAAGTGATTTTGGCTCCATGGAGGACATGTGCTATTGTGCATCTGTTTAGAACATGGGGTTTGTTTTGATATTCTCCCTGCCCTCCTCCTCCTTCTCGTCTCTTTCTCTCAGTGTCTGGCAGCTTGTGGTTTATCTGGTGCCATCTACTTTGCCATTCGTTGCACAACTACTATTAAAGGGTTCATTGCATTATTTTTTTTCTGCCAAGGGCTGTTCTTTGAGGCAAGATGAAGCCAAATGCTCCCAAATCTTTTTAAATCAAGGACCTCTAAATGGAAATGCATTGGAGCATGGACCCATCTGAGAATACGTTGTTGTTGTCCACTATTACCTGATTTAAAGAGAAGCAAAGTAATACATTATGGAGAGCATGGAAACCTCACAAGTCAAAAGTGAAGATGCTGGAATTAGTTTTGTATTTTTTCTTCTTCATGCAAGGAAGAAAAACAGTGTGTCACAAATGAAATTCTTGGCAAAGGTCCCCAAAATGGGTAATAGATACAAGTAATGTTTAGAGATGGATCAACTGATTAATTTATGAGATGAATACCAGACAACTAGACAGCAACCCTTTCAGTACATAGGGGGAAAAAGAGTGAAAAAATGTAAATATTTGAGAAATATGCAATCATAGGACACTTAATTACAAATTACTAGTACCTGGTTGGACTTTCGGTTGTTTGCAGAATTGCTTCAATCCTTCTTGGTATAGATTCAACAAGGTGCTTGAAACATTCCTGAGAGATTTTCGTCAATATTGACATGATTGCATCACACAGTTGCTGCAGATTTGCTGGCTGAACACCCATAATGTGGATCTGCCGTTCTACCCCATCCCACAGGTGCTTTATTGGATTGAGACCTGATCACTGTGGAAGCCATTTGAGAAAAGTAATCTCCATGTCATGTGCAAGAAACCAGTTCGAGATGATCTGAGCTTTGTGTTTATCCTTCTGGAAACAGCCACGAGAGGATGGGCACACCGTAGTTATAAATGGATGGACACGGTCAGCAAACATACTCAGCTAGGCTGTGGCATTAAAAAATGTTTTGTTGGAAAGAAGGAGCCAAAATTAACCAGGAAAAGATCCCCCACGCCATCACAGCACCACCACCAGGCTGAACTCTGCATACAAAGCAGGATTCATGTTGTCTAAGCCAAATTCTGAGACGACAACATGAATCTTCTGTTGTTTAATTTTGATGAGCCCACGTAAACTACAGACTCTGCTGCTGTTCCATCTTCTTTAAGATTCAGTATTTTATGCATTCAGAGATGCTCTTTCTATACTTTGGCTGTAATGGGTGGTTATTTGAGTTATTGTTGCCTTCCTATCAGCTTGAAGCAGTCTGGCCATTCTCCTCTGTCCTTTGGAATCAACAAAGCACAGAGAACTGCTGCTCACAGGATATTTTCTCCTTTTCAGACCATTTTCTGTAACTCCTAGAGATGACTGAGTGTGAAGTTCCCAGTAGATCAGCATTTGTGAAATACTCATACTACCGATGTCTGGCACCAACAACCACACCAAGTTAAATCACCCTCTTTCCCCATCCTGTTCTTGGTTTGAACTTCCACACGTCATTTAACCATGGCTACATACACTGAGCTGCTGCCATATGATTGGCTGATTAGATACTTGCTTTAATGAGCAGTTGAACGGGTTTATCTAAGTAAGTGGGAAGTGAGTGTATATTGTCCTTTGTCCTATTGTATGTTAGTAATATATTATGGACAAAGGAAACATGTTTTTAAAGAGTAAAGGACAAAAGTGTGAAATACTTACACTGTAGGCAAAGCAATGAATCCAACAAAAGACCAACAGAATGTTAATATGTTTTATTATATGTATTTATAGCGACCTAAACTCAGTTAGCAAAATAGCTTTTACAGCGCACCAGTAGATAATGCTCCAAGGATGTTTGGTAAGTAGATAAAACTTGTTTTTCAACATTTGCTTGATCGCACATCTGCCATATGTGTCTGTAACACCTTCAGTTCAATTAACATGTGAGCACCAGCTTCAAATGGCCGATAAAGGAACTGCAGTTTTCGGCACTTGTGTGTTTATTTCATTTTGAATGAATGAATTGAATGAAATGAAATGGTGAAAAATCTTGGTAGTTAAGACTGCTGTGTATTACTAGCCCCACACCAGACGATTCCCCTTTAACTAATTTCAGTCCTAAAACAACAGTAAACAAATGCTTTAAAGGGAATTTTGTATTTGGTACTAGAAAGGTGGCTTACCACTCCCTCTTGACTCTTTACCTCACACTTGCCATTTTTGAAGTTCACCTTTTTCAACATTCACGTACCTTCCCCCCAAAGAATGCAGCTCTCTCAGATCAGTAATGGCTAATTTAACTGAAGTGAAATTCATTCCTGTGCCCTGAGTCACTCTGTAATGGTGACTGTGAATGAAGTCAGGCAAATGTCCCTGGAGTTTTGAAGACTGACTTCACAATGGATGATTTTTTGCCCATCCATCTCAGTGTAGCTCTGCTGCCTGCAAATCACTGGACCTTCACCACCACTTTGTCTCTAAAAGATGACGGATGCTGCTAAAGCTGTTCTGGCCTAAAGATTGGAAATTTTTTTAAAGAACTTTAACTCAGATGAGCAGGTTTCTGATTTTCTCTATGTAGAAAATTGGTGGGTTTGAAGATGCACTGGTCATTATTGTTGTAGTATTTGAAAAGAGGAACTTGACCATAGAAACTGAGTAGCTTGCTTGTCATTCAGAAGAACCAATAACATGCACGGTGTGTACCATTACACAGAAACTGGTAGCATTACTGGCTATTGTTTTTCAGCATTTCTCACTCCTGTTTTTGTTAAAATGGTTTTGTATGTTATCCGAGAAACATTTCTAAATAGCTCTTGACAGAACAATGTGTGCACTCTTGCGTTTGGTGAATGATTTGCATTTGGCAGCAATGCTTCGCTGGTTTGAAATGGAAAAAGGGTATACAGCATTAGCTTTAAAGTGGTGGCATCCTCGAGCATTGTGAAACATGGATTAATAGGCGACAATCACAGCAAAGCTTTTGAATGCTAAGCTGAGTGCGATTCGGCAGTTTGCGTTTTATCTATTCAATTAGACTGAACTGAGAAATGTTTCACACAGCTTCCCTTAGATCCCTGTGGATATCAAGATTAATTTTTGACATCCACATACTTATGAATTTCTTTTTTTCCCCAATCCTGCTACTTTGATGTTAATTATATTGTGTATATCTTAGCATCTTGTTGAGGCTGTCACTGTGAGGTTATTTAACTGGCAGATGTTAAGGCATAAGAAAATGAATCATTGTGTTAGTAACTGATGTTGAGGTCAGCCCAAGACAAGCTTCGCAAATATCCTGGGCATTCTGCCAGTCTCAAACGTGCTTCAGCTGACAGATCTGCCACACAGGGCAGCAAAACCCTTAAGGGTCTGCCTATCCAGTGGAGGGTGTCCCAGTGGCCTTTGCCTTTTACTCGTTTTTTAGCTCTTCATACATGCACTATAACCACCTCTGACATATAGGGTTATATTTAATCCCCTGTCATGTCTATTTCTTTCGCTTTAAAATATTTTCATTACCTGGCCAAATTCATAGCTAAGGATGAGTACTGGTTTGTTTCCACATTCTCTCTTAGGCTGATTTGTCTCTTCATGGCAAGCCATCATGATTTCTCGTGAAATTATAGCCCCAAGTCATTCTACCTGACAGGCTTTGTACATCTCTTCTTGTGTTAAAGAGTACAGATGAGAGTGACAGGATGATGAAGTAAAGCGTTGTTGACAGCAGCAACAAGCAGACCTATGTATATAGACACAAAACCACTTTAGTTTATTTGCCAGATGACATAAAAAGCAAGTGTTTAAAAATGAGCACAAGCTGATAATTTAGAATTAGAAAGACATGCTGGAGATATAGCAAGATATGTTTGCGCACCACCACCCCTGGATATTGAGTCAGATATAGAAATTCAAGTTGACTTATTCGCAAACTAGATTATTTTTCACTAAACACAATTTTGGAAATAGACACAAAGTGTAAATCTAGGCCATTTTTTCTCTTTTCCTTTTTTTTAAACCCAACTTCATAAAAAAAGTCGAGTTACATAATGATATTATCTCACTGTGAATTCTCCACGAACTGACTGCCCCTATTAAAAATCTCCTGCTTTCTATAGTCGTGGCTAATTTGAAGAGTGTAATAATGTCACGGCAGCCTTTTCATCTTGAAGAATTTATTTCCCCTCTGGTCTTCTTTTGTCTGCTTTTTCAGCAATTGCTTTTACATGAAAGCTGTAGTCCTGAGATAGTGAAAACTTGCAACAGACCCAGATTTTCATGTGTCTTCATATTTAGAGGCACACAGGTTGAATGCAAACAGTCAGCTCAAGCAAATTACACGGAGCTGTTTGCATGGGGGGGAAAAACAATCAGTGCTTTAAATAGATGAAAAGCAGGTAATCGTGCTTTGATAGGTATGTTTTCTATTCTGGTAGCTTATCAAGAAATGCAATTTGAAGGCAGGTCACTGATTTATTTTCCTTTATTGTCTGTACATGCAGTCTTTTCTCATGTCTCTGGGTATAAAAATTTGATAAATTCAAGGACACAGAGAGAGTGAAAAGGCAGTAAACAACATTAAAAAGTTGCTAATGACAAACTCTTATACAAACCCTTAAGAGATGTTGCCCTGCTTGACACGTCTCCATTAACAGATGGGTTGAAGGAGAGGTCGTGCTCTTCAATGCAGGGCCACTTCGTAGTTTACTCCCACTTGATGGATGCATGTAATACAGAATAGCGGGGGGAGACGAGCATACAGTAGTACTGTGGGTTGGTGTTGTCAACTGCTTTTTATGCAGTCTTTCCTAGAATCAGATAGATACATTAATTATCTCATATCGAAGACAGAAAATGCTGAAAAGTCAGTAATGCTGCAGCAGGTGGTTAAATGGCCAGCTCCAGGTTCCCACCCTTCCTCTTTCTCTGATTTGGGCATAAACCACACTAGCAAAAATGCCACGAGTTTCCAATTCATTTCCCACCTGGCTGGCACTTTGTTGTATGTTCATTCCCCTGCTCGCTCGCTCTCTCTCTTTATCTCCACCGTCTTTATCAAATATCAAATAAAGCCATAAAAGTGCCAAAATGATATTAAAAGAAAGCATGCAAATGGGACCATCAAGTTCCTGACTAACAGGAAATTGCAAATCTCTGTTTTTGGCTCTCATTATTCTTGGAATGAAGCATGAAACTGCCTTCTTGTAGAATTCTTTAAACTAGGCAACAGTAAAGCACCTCCACCCAGTGGTACGACCAGTACATCTGTAGTAATGTATTTGTCCAATAAAAATAAAAAAATAATAAAAATATCTATTCACTAAGTCTGTCTTGATTAGTAAGAGCTCACTGCAGTGAAGTTATCAACAGGTGTAGTATTTCTTTCTTGGATGAAAGCTAATGTTATGAAACTATATATTTTTGTTAGTGACTTTAGCCTTTGGAAATCTAAACCAGGAGTATGTAGCATTTGTTAAGCAAGCAGTGCCTGCAGAAATCTCTGTGGCTACACATGGTTAATTAGAGGATGCTAGCTCCAATCCCCCTGTGAGCCTAAATTGGAAGGAGTGGATGAAAATGGATGGATGAATAGTGCCTTAAATTCTGCTGAGCTCTAAATTTAACGAGAAAGGATGCTTGAACACAGCCCATCTACTGCAGATGCAGTAACTAACATTTCAATCATTTCAGAACAGCAACATTTCAAAACAAACCAGCATTTTTACTGCATACTGGAGTCCAGTTCCCCTTGTTTTTCCCTGATCATGAATCTCTGCCCTTTTAGGAAAGAAGCCTTAAGGTAAAATATGGTCAGGAGAAAGAGCAATGGTTCCTCATCCCCTTTTGTGTGCTCAATCTTCACTGGATCAGGTGTGATTTATTGACCACCGAGCAAAAGTTGGGAAGAGATGGAGATGGAATAGCAATACCTGCCAGCACATTGCTGTTAGTCCATATGCTCAAAGCTTTTTGTATTGTGTGACACTCAAATGATAATAATAATCTGACATACAAGTTTTGTTTTGGTGTCACAGGTGGGATCAAAAATTATTTAGCTAGTGGATTTAATATTGTAATACATTAGGAGGCAACACGTTCTCACTCCCAAAGCGTAACATTTTACACTAGGTGACAAATCATAGGTATGTTACGCCTTTGGCCACCCAACACGTCCCTATATTACGAGTTCGGAAAAATTAGGAAACACGAGAACCGTTTGGAATGAATCTACACCTGTACATTTATTTTATTTAAATCGCTTTGGAAAACACTATCTAACGCGATTAAGGTGGTGGTTAACGTTAGGGTTTGGGCTGGAATACACGACTGGAACGTGTGTTACTGCAGGAGCGTCATTCTATTCGATTTCATGCACAATCCGGTGTGTAGCATAGGAACGCAGACGGTCACCTTTTGCGTTCCCATGGAACACCTCGTGACATGACAAATCGTCGGTATATTACGCGTCGGGAGTGAGAAGGGGGTGTAAGAGGGGAATGATCATGTTAAACTGATCTTAAATTGATCTTGAGTTGCTGAGGATTAGGGTCGTATCGTATCCCATAGTCCCAGAAAGTTGGCTTTGTTCATGTGGACTTTTCAGATGAAATCAACATGTTTGACCCTGCAGAAGTTAACTTTAGAAGCCTGAAATCAATCAGAAGACCCACACCCCAAAAACAGGGGTGTGGGTCTTTCTATTTCAAGTAATGCTATATGTTTTTAAGTTATAAATTTGACTTAGCTATAGCCAAAAGCATACGAGTCAGCAGTAAAATGCATCCAGTGGTTGAAATTCTCTCGTAAAAGATCTATTTCAGTAAATGGAAAGTCAAACTAGAGATTTTTAATGGGATCTTCCAAATTCTTGTCACCAGAGGGACAAACATGTATTTGGCAACAGCTTACGGAAGGCTTACTATCTTGAAAATTCCTCAGATTTTGATTTATAAGTCTATCAATGTTATCAAACAAAATTTAGCCAAGTGAGACCAGATAATTGATGGATGTAGCAACAGTAACCAAGGGAGCCGGGGCTAAATGAACTGTCAATAACTGTCATATTACAACACATAATTTCTCAATTTCACCTTGCCATCTTATTTTACAACATGTTTGCACTGTAATAGCAAATGTCTCCCAGCTGTTTCGTACCTAAAATGAGTGGCTGCATATTGAAAAAAGTCCTGGGGTGAATGAAAGGGAGACTTGATGGACTGTGACAGCCAAGTATGAAGTAATAACATCTTTCCCTGATAGACCTATGCCAAATGTTTCTTATAGTGTGCTGCTTTAGATATTCTGCAAGCATCAATTATACATTTTGGCATGAATAATCTATTCCCCCTAGATAACTGCAAAGTAGCTTCATCAGCCTGTATTGATGTGTTTTAAATAAAATTAAGATACAATTTAGGGTAAAACTTTGAAGAGTAGTGCCTCGGCCTGCTGTTTGAAAATGAGCTTCAAGCTGATGCTCCAGACGTTAAAACGCACATAAAATGCACATCTGCATTCAGCTCATGAGCAGTTTTTTTTTTTTTTTTTTTTTTATGAAAAGGAAACACGATTGGCAATTGTGGAGAGTTAAACAGTGAGTGGTTGTTCTGCTTTGGTGAATGGTGAATGGCAGAAGCTGATTACACACTATTAGTGAGGAAGCAGTGATGAATTATGATTGTAGTTAAACATCGCCACGGCTGCTGTAATATATCGGTATCATTATGCATTTTTGGAATCATTAGTATGCTAAAGGCAGTATAAGTGGGTCGTGAGTCTCCAACATGGCGTCTGTAGTTTTCCAGGAGAAGCCAGTTAAATTGTTTACATCTCCACAGTTTAAGTTAATTACCCGCTCGCAGCTTTTCCACAACTTATGTCAGCTGTTACTCTTTCCAAACTTTAAAACCTTACTGGCTTCAAACAATGCCTCCATAATAATACCAACAACAAAATCCTGCTTCTTGATTTGATCTCTTTCACTGGGCCTTACTCTTTGAGTGTGACCTTGGGTTTGTTCAAAGAAAGCAGCCCTAAGGCGAGTGACAAAGTGTACAAAGAGGCCTTCCCCTCCCTCCATTTCCCTCTCATTCAACTCCTCTTCAATCTGCAAAGGAGTTTAGGTTGTATACCACACAATATTACTTCACTGCTCACGAATACTGCTGCCTTAGGAGAAAAGTATTCCTTTAGATTGGCTTCTAAGGCAACAGCTGACAGTCTCTGTTGTAGCTCTAGCCACAACTCAAGAACAGGCTGCTGACTGTATTTCATATGAAAACATATGATACCTCTCCCATTACAACCCTGGTTGTATTTTAGTACTAGCAGGGCCTCCACTGTCCTTGTGATGTTTTATATAAAGTAAATCTGGCTGCGACCTTCCCTTTCTGGGCACATACAACTTTAATGCCCAGGTAATGAATCAGGCACTTACAGTATGTAAGCTGTATTACATATGGAAGTCATTTGGCATCTCTGCTGGTATGCTTGATTTGTGGAGAAGTACACTAAGTTTGCATTTTTTTTTTCCCTTTTAACATTGAATTTTTTATGACGCCTTCAAGGAGTTGTGAATCAGTTGTTGGCAAGTGCTTGAACCTTCTCTTAGCAGGTGTTTTGATGCATTTGAACTTCATAACTCTGTGTTGGAATCAACAGTTTCAGACCTAAGCTTACACCAAACTAAGAAGTATCACAATATTTTACCCGGGGCGTTTTACTCTAGCCAAAATAAGTAAATGGATAGTGAGGATATTCATACTGGAACATGTAGTGCATACGCCATATCAGGTTAGGCTTACGGCTATGCTTTAAGCATAGCATAGGCCCTGAAGGGTCAAAGCTGTGCAGTCTTATACTTTACTGTCGCTCATACTTGTCATTAAGAAGCGATGATATTGTTTGTTGCTGCAGTTACTGATTTCACACCTGAGTCCCGCTCACTTGCAGCCTGTACACATTCTGTGTCTCACCACCCACTCACTATTGCTCCCTGTCATTTGTATACATCTCAGAGTGCGAAAGTCAGAAATTATTTATTTATAATGATGACTGATGGATAGAAGGTCCAGAGACATAAATGCAAGGCTTTCGTGTGCATACGTGGGCTTTCGTGTATATCTTTCATGCTCATTTTTTTCCTTCTTTTGCCGTGCAATAATTAATGTAGGCTTGTCCAGATTTGTTCTGTCAAATTATTCAGAAACTAATGTGTTTTCATGATGCATTGTACATGCAAACATTTAAATAAACTCATACTGCGAGAATTTTAATAAGAACAAACAGAGAGGCACCACTGTAATGTAACTAGGCCAACATGGCACACACATGACAAATGTATGACATCCACCCACAGGGAAAATAACCATTCATAAATGCTGATGTCAACCTACAACAGTCTATAGGTTATACACTGTACTATACGAGTGTAGGCATAAGTATTCTCACTGCCGACAACATACACACTGAAGAAACATCGTCCTCGTAGCTTAAAACAGGCTTTGTGTTTTTTCAATTTTGCATGGATAATGAAATAATGCTTGCTTTTTGTTGTTTACTACAACATACAGCAAACTAAAAAGGCTAAAGCGTCAAATAAATATGACTGACCACTTTTTGCTCTACCAACACCAAGCCCCAAGGACAAAATAATGATAATAAAAAATACATTTTCACTTTGTACTTCAGATCCACTTAAGTAAAGGTCAACCAAAACTCATTCACTTTGCAGATCATTATGCGCCATGAGGCCACACTGACATAAACAGGGAAATCTAATTTTGGAGACTTTACAGCAAGTCCTGCAGCACTTTGTGGAGCCTTCTGTGTTTATTCTTGTGTTTGTTCACAGAACCCCTGTGGCCACTCTTTTTACACCCACACAATCTATTTTGATTAAATATATAAAAAATATCAATATCAGCTGGCAGGTTTATGTTTTTTTGTTTTGTTTTTTGAAAAAAAAAAAGCATAATACTGAGACTGTCATTGCAGAGAAAAGCATAAAATGTCTTTTGGCTTTAGTAGCCACCCATGGATACATTTAAATGGACTGGATATTATTAAGATGCTTTGCTTTTTTCTTTAGGGTTAATGTTAAAAAGAGGCATGTTTAAATCCTTTTTACACCTAAAGAAGCATTGAGGCCTTAACCTCACCAAAGAGCCCCTGATCACCAAAGCATTTATAATAACACCACAAAAGCACATCCCTGTTAATACGAGCAGCATAACCAGTTTAGTTGTGTTCAGAGCAGCGCTTGCATTATGGATGGGCCTCTGTATCCTGTAATTGCATCCCCCGAGGCTGAATTCTATGGATACACTTTGACTATAAGTTACACTAATTCATACAATATTGGTAATGAAAAACGTAAACACCCATGTCACTAGTTTTAAAGCACGACCCTTGTTGAAAATTGCAAAACAAATGGAAATGTGTTGAGCGCTCACAGTCAGCTATCCTAGTGTGCTTCTTTCCTGCTTTGCCTTGAAGACAGGTATTTTTGGAGTTTTGTAACTACAATTTTCTATCAGTGTGCAATATGTGTATGGTTGTAATTACTGGAAAAGAATTGACAAGTAAATGAATAATTGTAAAATAGCAAAGTGACTTGAGGCAAGTGGCCCCTGTTAAAGTTGGTTCCCCGTCCACTTCATGGTCTGCTGCCAACCCTGATTCAGAGGTTAGGGATATTTTGCTGGAAAGCATCCATTATGCTAGCAATACAATACAAAAATGCCTTCCCAGCAGGAAAAAGGAAACTAAACCATCCATCCATCTTCTTCTTTTACAGCATCATTTCCCTCCACCCGCTACAGGGTCAATGAGGGAGGCTGTAGTCTATCCCAGCTGTAACAGGGCAAAAGGCAGAGAAGCTGGAGTACCCGGAGAGAACTCTTACAGGCAGAAGAAAAACACACAAACTCTACATAGGAAGGCTCTAGCCTGTCTTTGAACCTACGATCTGCTTCCTGTGTGGCAGCAGTGCTAACAAAAGTCAAATCAATTTGATCAAAAAACAAATGTTTATTGCTCTTGACTTGCGTATTGTGTTTGCAGTTAATCTTGAGGAAATCAAAGTACTATTTACTGTGTAACAGATGGATCACTTTTCTAGTGCTTTTTGACAACCATTCGTACCTCTTACATTATCCACCTCATCGGTTTTGTCATTTTATCTTAAATTCATACATATATGAAAAGAATTTGCAGTTTACATTTGACAGGAAGTGTTGGTTCTTAATGCTCTGCAGACCTGAGGGCTGCTCTGACGCAACACGTGTGCACATAAGTGGATTACTGTAGGTAGGGGATGTTTGCTCTGATAACCCACGTTTAAATCACATTATTATGTCATACACATACACAAGCAGTATTTATACCAGCAGCCATGCGGATGTTGATTTATATTATACTGCATATTCACAAACAAAGAGAGAAATTCTCTTAATCTGCCTTAAAAAAAAATCCTACTGCCTTTCAGTCACATATCCCAGTAGCTTTACCTTACAGTAAGAATAAACAAATCAAGTTGCTGTTGTTATAAATATTTATAATTTAAATTTTTAAATAAATATATCATGGTGTGGGATGAAAATAGATCATCTTAGCTGTGAATTACAGAAATTAATAAGACAGGTCATTAAGTAGAGAGATGCACAGTGCATACAAATTATCCAGAGATGTTTCAAAATGCATCCATTTCTCTTCAGGGATATACAGTGATACACATAACACACAAATTGCACGAATAGCATATGAGGCTGCAGAATTCAAATGTGACTACTGACGAATAAAGTATAGACAAACATACAAACCAATAGCCATGCTTCTATTCAGGCACTGGTGATCGGTCCTAGAGAGGTACAAACATGGTTAGAGATGAACTCACCAAAACAGAAATAATTTTGTTTGGGGAAGCCAAATGTGTACAACAGTGCCATTTGTCTTTTAGCTTCTTACAGTCACCCCGTGTGATTTCTGACTGTGCATTAAAATGTGAAAAGCAGATTATGAAAGAAGACAAGCTTATTTCAACAAAGTATCCTCAGTAAGGTGAAGGAGTACCTCCCGCCACATGACTTCCAGAGAGTAAGTCACACTTTTATTACCTCTTCCTTAGACTATAGTAATTCTTCATATGTTGCCTCTGATCAGTCGTTACTTTGTCACCTGCAGGCTGTAGAAAATGCAGCAGCTCACCTTTTGACAGGAAAGGAACTGCGTGATCACATTACACCTACATTCCAGCTCATTTCAGGGTCCAGTTTAAAATTTTATTACTTGTTTTTAAGAGTCTCAGTGGTTTTGGCCCAACCTTATTTAATTGAACGTTAGCAACCTTACACTCTTACGGAGCACTGACGTCTGCAAGCCAACTGCTTTTGTACATTGCTAGGCTCAAAAGCAATGAAGAGAAAGCCTTTTCAGTAGCAGCTCCTCTGGAGCAATACTCAGTCTTTCATCCATTGTAAAGCACTATTAAAAACCTACTTATTCTCACTTGCTTTCAATTCTAGCTGAGCAGGGTACCCTGGCTTTTATTATGCACAATCTTATTTACTTTGTTTAATTTTATGATTTTTTTGTGTAAATGTGTTGTATATTTAGTTACTCTTATAGTGTTGTTTTAAATGTGCTATAGAACTAAACACAAATATATTTAAGAAATCTCTTAAAAAATAGACCACAAGTTGAGGCTGGCATAATATTTAACCACCAAAACATTTTTTTCTAATATCTGTAATTTGCCAGCTTAATTGAAAATAATAATGAGGTTTACTGATTTACAAAAAAGCAGTAAAGTCAATGATTATGGAGCAGCTTGCATACACTGGTGGATTAGCCTCAACAGAAACATTTAAAAAAATGATTTTGGTAATTAGCAGCACTGCTAATTTAGTGCAGCTGTGGCTCAAATCTTTCATTGGGTGGTGATCTAATAAATTAATCACTGTATATGTACATAAAGATTTGTAAATACAGTGAGATGATAGTGTAGAGTGTGAGTCAGTAGAATCCTTGAGGAGATAACTTTTCCGCCTATATAAGATGAGTGACTCCCATTCCCATGTCACTGAAGCCTCTGGGATTCAGGAGGAAGAAGATATGAGACCAGCAATGACAAGGTCAGAGCAGTCAGTGACTGAGGGGGAAAAGGATGTCAGGAAGAACTCTGGCATCCAGACCTCATTGAACCATGACCTGGAGGCGTTGAGTGTGCAGGTGTGCACAGATTCTCAGCTTTTTAGGATTTTAAAGTGAGAAAAGTGACATGAGGTGAAATTGAAGATGAATTATTCATGAATCCTCACAAACGCTTGCTGTAATTCTGTTAATATTGTTGCCGCAACAATATTACCGTTATTACTGTCGCAAATGAAATTTAGTCGTAATGAGAGTCTTTTACAAGCTCAAGCAGAGGAAGTGAGATTCTCAAATTAGCCTACAGAGCAGATGACAATATTCTCATTGTAACCACTGTTGGATAAGTTCACCTCATTGTTTGTGTAACATTAGACATTAGATTAGTCTCCTTAAACAGCAAACCTCTCTTTGGGAAGACTTGCCTTTACAGTACAATGCATGTGTGTGTATGTAACACAGACGGGAGACAGAAGTGTGCATAATATGAAATGCGAATATTTGAATACTGCAATTTGCACATCATTATTGATAATTACAATGATATCTACCTTGATATAATTTACAAATGCAGTAGTCTTAAGGTACGTAGGCATGTGGAGGAGAATGTGGTTCCTTGAATCACTGACCCTGAGATCGCTTAAAGGAGAGCTACTCGTCATTTCAATAGCTGAAAAGATGATTCTTCATCTTATTGCCAACTGCTTTGTACTTCAGATAATGAAGTAGATGTGAGTCTTTCTGCTTGGCCTGTATATTAAGAGTAAGAGCAAAGAAGAGCCTGCCCTGCAGCACATCACCTCAAGCCTTAGTCTTACATGAGCGGACACTCAATTCAGCACTTTCGTCTCTGCGCTTGGTTTCTCTGTAGTGAATGAGCAGACATGGATGGAGATGTAGCTGTGGCTGACAGCAGCAACATATACAGCAAGTGCATGGTCTTTTCTAATCTCTCACAAGTGTTCCTTATATACACATTCAACCTGTTTGCCCTGATACTTACCAGTAAAGTTTGAGAATGAAAACCAGATCACTCTATGTACTGAACTTTATAGATTTTACTGAGATTGGGAAATAGAATAAACTCTGTCCTTAAAATCTCAAATGCAAATTCAGTTTAACTCTTCTAGATTTGACCATGATAAAGATTATTTAATCCTGTAAATGAGCCCAGATGTTTGTTTGTTTTTGAGGGTACAGGTCTCTACTCGTTATTTGCTAAAGAGTGTCTCTGAGATGGGCTTATGGTTTGCATCTTCTTTTTTTTTTTAGAAGACTGAAAATATGACTGAAATGAGTTAAGGCACAAATAAAAACCCTGTAAAAAGTCATGAAAGTAGATTTGCTTTGAGATTTGAGTTATCAGTTCACTTTTATGATCTTACTGCCTTCATTTGCCTCATATGGTTTTGTAGAAAAGGGTAGCAAGTTAATCAGCATTTATTGTGTCCATATATTGTGACAACCTTGCTTGAGGTGGAACAAAGACAAGTTCCTGCCAAATGCAGATGCAACAGCTCCACATGATTCATCATCTGAATTATACAAAGAAATATAATAATGTTCCAGATATTTTTCAGCTTACACAGCTCATACAAACATAACAAAGCTAACGAATTTTAATGAGTGAGTATTTTATTTGTATGTTACTAATTAGCAAGTATCTGCCCGCATTCATAGTGGGTGTGTCAGTAATTAGTATACCACATCTGCAGAATTGGCTTACTTGTACCTCCAAAAACAAAGGTAGCAGTGGCTAATTTTTTTACACAGATACATGGATATTGATTAATTTATTTAAGAAAATAAATCTAAAAAGCAAAACACTTTTGAAAGACTTGCCTGCTTTGTTTGTAAAATGAAGTTAATGATCCAGCTCACAATTCTTTGTGTAAAGGCAGGAACACAGCATCTCAGGCAGTTTTAGACTTTGAGGAATAATGTGATGATTTGAAAAGTCTGAATGCTTGCATCAATAACAATTATGTGTATCACGAATAGAGCCTAAAGAGGTAGTCAGCACATTAATCATCTAAATAATAGAGCAGAAAAAAATAGATTTTCTAGACTGCCAGCCTCTGATTTGATCTCTTCAGTTCGTTAAGACTTGTTTTGGAGGATATAGAAGTGAAATCCTGAGTCATCTTTTAACTTTTCAGCTCCATTTTCCCTTATTTCTGGTGTTTTTTAGGTGCTGCTGACTGATGCCATTTTTAGCTTTAGGATTTCTCCTTGTTTTGTACCTGTGTGAACCTGGATGGAGTAATGGATGAAGGTATAACAGACCTAGATAGGCACTAAACATACCTCGACTTTAAGACTCCCCTTGATATTTGATGTATAATCAGCCAATTCACCTCAGCGTCTCTGAATAATTGTCTGTCTTTCACTCTTTCTTGTTGCTATAAATCCTTATCTGTCTGCTCCTTGGTGTGATCTAGTTGGAATAAGAAATCAGTCTTTGTTTTGGTGCAATTTAATGTTTTGTAAGCTGATGGATTTAGTTTAATCTCACATTATAAGTTTTCACACTACTGCTAATTACAAATGTGCGAGTAGCAGACACTGAGTAATTACCCCCAGATGTGAACATGCATTATTACAGATATTGTGTTTCAAATAAATGTGGCCTTTTTCTTTAGCTGTCCTACTTTTAATGCATTGTGAGTAGCAATAATGGGGGAAAAGAAAGGTATAAAGTCGAGGTCAGAGACAAAACCAGGAACGCTGATCATTTATAATATCTAAGAAGTATATTAAACTTTCTTCAGTCCTGCTGAATTTCCACTGACCTGACAGATTGATCGAGGCGTCAAGTGAGGATCACTTGGGCTACACTTGTTCTATTGAGTTATAAGATTTATTAAAAAATGCTGCTGGGCTGCTGAGACAGGGAAAATCAATGAAAGCAGAGGTGTAAATCTGACCAGTAGGAACCAAAGGGGTTTAACACTACCGTGCTGGTGAAGAAACCTTTTAAAAACCCTTAAGATTTATGGTATGACTACCTCAATCTGCTACAGTTTACTAAGGAATATGCTAAATTCAAAGTTTTTTCTTGGTGCCTACAGCCCTATAGAGAAGAGTGGTCAGAGTGGTATATTTATTTACTTCCCTGATTAGTACTGTAATTCAGTTGCATCTGTAGAGAGCTAATGTTACCAAAGCCCAAAGTCAATATAGTTCTGCAAAGCACGCCTCCAGAATCTGCAACTTTTTGTTGTCAGATAAGGAAACAAAAAATATTCTGAAATTGAAATGTAATGTAATACTCAATGTATTCAATGTAATACATTTTAATACTGCCTAAAGGTTTCTTTCTATGAGATCTGTGCTGGCTCTTTGCAGGCTATTTGTCTGCAATCTGGTGCTTTCACGAACTCACGAATCTCTTCATTGCTGACTTTAACAATAATACATCTGCCTGCTTGAGAGTGTTGTAACCAGGTCAGTGTAGATGTTGCAAAGCTGTTTTTACCATAGAAATAATTCTGTCATCCCACCCTCTATATGTCTACTGTGGTCTTTCGGGGATTTGGAAGTGGCTGAGCTATCAGTGCTTTCCTTCTGCTAAAGAAAGTAAAAGATTGTTCATTTGGTAACTTCAAAGGTTTTCTTCAGATGTTATATCTGCTTCATTTGTTGTGAAACAACATGGAAAAATGCTTCAACTGGCCATGAAATTACTCATTAGTCATTAGGCCTCTGAAAATGGGGTAATATGCATAAAATAACTTTAATTACTAGAGTTAACATTTATTATTTGATTTCAAATCCACAGAGGTGGTGTACAGAGAGAAAATGACAAAAATTTGGTCTGTTTCCAACAAAGTTTGGACCTACATAAAAAGAACTTCTTCATTTTTAGGGGTTCAGTAGATTTAAGCTATAAATCTGAAATACATCAACAAGAATGAGAGTCCACACCTGTGTTATGAGCTCTGAGAGAGAGTATTTAGGCACAGCAGTGTTTCAGATAAACGCTAACATCAGCATGCCAATATGCTAACAATTACATTGCTAACAAGCTGATTTTTAGTAGGGCTGTGTCCAGAATCACTCAGTCTGCTGTGTCTATCCAACAAATGATGTACCTATATATACATTTTGATGTTGTGCAGATATTGTAGCCTGTCATCATCACTGGTACTGTGGGATTCTGAGTGTAAAATCTGTTCTCTCAGTAGACTCTTTACTGCTGCCCATATTCATTGCTAATGAAAGCAGCAGGGTGGCGATGTGAGAAACCTGCCAGCCTTTTAGAGCAAGTCACATCTGTGCGCAGTTACATTTAGTATCTGTTGCTGGATGATCTCACTGTTCCACCTGTTTCACTTCTCTGAGAAGAGCACTGATTAGACAGGATTAGATTTAAGTGTAGTAATACATGTCTTATGCATATGTACAGTTTTAGGTCATCTCACCACAAAGGTGGTTTCACTGTAACTTAATGATTAGGCATGCTTTCAGCAACTATTTTGGGGTGTGGTTGATTGACATCCTTATGTCTTTGCACATGGGTGAACCAGCAATAAATAATTCTGAAGAAATAAATGTCACTTTCAATAAAAGTCATATTTTAGTAACTAAAATAACTGTTTGAAATCATGACATTCTGATAAATATTTAGTTATACTCCTTCAAATAAACAGTTTATTAAAAATGTATTATAGGAGGTTTGGGCTTTGGACATCAATTTTGGACACTGTAAAAATAAATAAATAAAAACACCCTTCAGTAGAAAAAAAAGATCTTTCTGCCTTTTGATGGTGTGTGATATTCTCCGTGGACATGTTTAACTAAATCATGATTTCAAAGCAGAAGAGCGTTTGTCTTCAAGCAACAAAATAACTTAATTGTGAAAATGTTGAAACCAAAGCCAAGATGGCTGTGACGACTGAGAAAATCAACAACTTTGTGTTTTCATTGATTGTGCTTGACTTTGCAAGCACAAAGTCAATTCTGAACGCAGCAGGGATCCACTTCTGTGCCTGTTTGTTCTCTAAAGTACTCTGTTGGGTCTGTGTTTCCACAAACCCCGCTAATTCTAGAGACTTATTCATCATGAAGAAAACAAGACAGTCGATCGATCCATTACTTGCGCAAGGGAGGCCTCGTCTGTGTCCAGCACGACAATGACCCCCAATGGTGGCCTCCTCTCGCTGCCTTTTATTGACAATCTTCAAACAATAGTTTACAAAGCACCTCCCCTTGCAACCCCCCTTTGGTTACATAGACAAGGCACTGTGTGTGTGTGTGTGTGTGTGTGTGTGTGTGTGTGTGTGTGTGTGTGTTACCTCCTGCTGACCAAAGGGTCATAAACCCAGGAAGTTTACATCAAAAGAAACAGATCTTTCAGATAGGATGTATCTACAATAAAACCTCCCCCAGCACAGAGTGGCTGGAAAGGTGGTCAGAATCAAAGGAATGGCTTTGATCCTACTGCTTAAACTAAGACTGTACAAATTTAAGAAACACAATGGCAACATTCAACAATTAGACTTAACATACTCCTTGTTTTTTTGTTTTTTTTCTTCAAGAGTGCAAGTATTGAGTGTGATTTCAGTCTAGCGTCACTACACCGGTCAACAGTTTTTCAGAAAAATTTCGGCTTCTGAGATAAAATGTGCTGCTTCTTATTGACTTTTATGTGATGAAAAAGAACTGGCTATCTTTTAAAAGACTGTATAGTTTTTATGTACTTTTATTTTTTATTTATTTATTTTTAAATGTATTTACTTTATGGACCCATGTCCACTTTTTTAGATGCATTTTATTCATCATAAACTGTCTGTCCATATATATATAGTAATTTTTCATCTTGTTTCATTAAATAAGAATAAAAATATAATAAAAATGATAAAGAAGGACTGAATGTAAAACATATTACTACTATTATTATTAAGTGTGGCAGGACTCTGTTCACAGCCCTGTACTGAATTTATTTAGAGCCCCAGCCTGGTGGGCCAAGTCAAAATGTTCTGTCTAGGTGTGACTTCATTATTTACTCACAGTATTATTACATCTTTTTGGATGTCTCCAGAACCAAACTTTTTTATTATTTAACAATGTAGGACACCAATGCAAGAAATATAAGGATTATATTTCACCTGTGCAAGTTCTTTATGCCTTTTCAGCATCACATTGTGAAGAAAATAAACAAATATATTATTTGTGGGATATTTCAGTCTACCTTTACTTTGCACATGCTGCGTCCACACCTACGTGGGGGATTTTTGAAATGCGGCTTTTTCTATGCTTTTGGGCCTCACTGAAAACAAAATGTTTAAAAACTCCTGCCAGGCTGGAGATTTTCGAAAACTCAGTTTTTGCGTTTACATGTGGACGAGGAAAATAGAGATTCAGTCACACGTCAAAGGTGTGCGCCTCTTTTTGACGTCACGCTGTGCGCCACGTTATTATTTACGTGAGATGAATTTGTTTATGCTTTTCCTCCCAGGCTTCTAGACTTCTGATTGGCCAACATTTCTAGACGGTTAGGATCATATTGCCACCTGTTGCTTTGGCATTCTCTTAACAGCATTTGACTTTGTTTGTTGCGTTTACATGTGGACGAAAAACTGCACGTGTGGATGGGATTTTTTTTTTTTTTTTTTCAAAACAGAAATGGAAAAATACCCATGTACGTGTGGATGTAGCCACAGATTTGCTGCAAATTGTAAGGTCAAATTTAAGGTCACAGGAGAGGTCAAAACGTCAAATAGGAAAAAAAAGTGTATTCGGATTTCATAGTTGATGCAATTCCAAATCGTAAGAGCCCAATTTCAACAAAATTATATTAATTAAAAAAAAACTTTTTACCAACATTTCAGCTATTTTGGCTAAAATTCAGGTATTAAATAATGTTTTAGTCATTTTTACTGCAATGTAAAGCATCGTGTTCAATTCAAGTGACTCAAAATTTGGGATAAATAAACATCAGTACAGGAGGGGCACTGTTGCTTCATTGCAAGAAGGTCCTGGGTACCCCAGCCTCCCCCACAGTTCATAGACATGTTTTTTAATTAGTGCTTCTGAATTGTCCGTTAGCATGATTGGTTGCACTAATATTAGATTGACAAGCTGTCCAGGGTATATACTGCCCCCTGCTTTGTGACAACTGGGAAAGGCTTCAGCCCCCCGTATTCCTGTATTGGATAAGTGGAAGTAAATGGTAGGGTGAAAGGAAAAGTTTGACTACATTTATTTCCACTTGACCAGTGGATTAATGCTGAGAACCACCTAGTTCTATCTGATTTTGTTTTAATGGTCATGCGTGAGTGCTTTTGTGGTTAGGTATATGTGTTGGTTTTTCCACTCTTCAGAGACATTTGTTTGGGCTTTTCTTATCTGGAATAAAAACCATTTCAGTTCAACACTTACTGGTGGTTTATCCCCCAGGAGGCAATTACAGTCCATTCTATTTCACAATTACTGTGATCATCCATGTAGGAGGACAGCTCTAGGAACAGCTGGGACGAATAAATCAAAGCTGTGAGAGCTGAGCAGGTGGAATTGTACATTTTCACTGTATCATCTGCTGTAGATTGTAGTTTTGCTGCATGGTGTGTTGCACAGGTGTAGCCATCACTCAAAGCCAAGAAGGTGTGAAATATGCAAGTTGGGCAATTTCTCCGCTGTTATTGGAGTGAAGTTGTGTCCCAACTTTTTACTGTTTTAGTTTGTGTGTGTGTGTGTGTGTTGATTTCATTTAATATAAAAAAAACAAAAAACAAAAAAAACAACCACAGATTCAATTGGTTAAAGATGAACAGTAAGTTGCATTTTTACAGTTTTTTTTTTCTCAAATTTATTTTTTTTTATATGCTTGTTCATTTGGTTTGTTATCCACACTCCTGTACTGATATATGTATATACGTGCAAATGTGTGTGAGTATTTTTTTCCTGAGGTGCCTGCAACAAACCCATTTGAGTGGCGTAAACTAATTCCATGCCACTCCAAGGATGGAAAGTTACACTTGAAAAATTTAGTGACTGCATGTCTTTTCCAAAACAAGGTCGTGTTGGCTTTGAATAATCCAGACCCCACTCTCAATAGCTTTAATTTTAACCACTTCATTTTCTCTCTTCTTCTATTCCATAGCTTCTGAATCCTAGCCCTTCGTGTTCAAATAAAGGATAAACATCTGCACAACATTACACAAAATACTACACTATCATATGTATTATCTGCACAGCTGGTCCTTTGAATTGAAGGAAAGAAGCTATTTGCACTTTTCGATAGCTACTGGAAATTGGGAAAGCGTGTAAATGTATCCAGGAGGCACAGATGTCAGGCAAATGTATTTGTTTAGCTGACTCAAGGAAGTGAATCATCGGAAAGTCAAGTTCCCTACTCCATGAATTTGATACATGCATGTATGAAAATGTAGCCATATGAAATTATATTTTGTGGTCTCTCATTTTCAGACCTCGTATTTGGCATTTTTGAAAACAGACATTATCACAGAGGGGGAAACAGAGAGTATGATTCTGGTAGGATAGCCATAAAGTATGCCATAAGCCATAACCTTAACAGGAATCTGTTTACTGAGGTCATAAATCAAGTGAGAAGTCAATTTCTAATAGACTTCTGTAAAATCGGGCTTTTTTTTTTTTGCATCAATTTTGCAAAAAGTAACGCATTATGTTACTTGTTTATTCCCAGGAGAAAGTAATTTGTTACACTACTTGTTATATTACTTTTGCATTACTCTACAACATTGGCCTGGGGTGCAATGTCACATAACTACCAATTAAAACCTAAACCTTAGGCTGTAGTCTTGCACACCAACATAAATCTCTATCCAAATGAGGACACACAGTATCTTTATTTTACTGTTCCATAGTTGGAAACCAGGGCAAAGAGTGCTTCATTGATTAGACTTTAAGGTAGAATGAAAATGAAAATAATATTCATAAGTGTGCATGGTAAAAAAATACAAGTTAGATTTTTTTTTCATGTATCCAACCATCATGCAGATAACTGCCACACTTTTGAAATGCAAGTAATGATAGATTACAAAAAACACACTATCTGTAAAGTGATTATTGAATTTAGTAATGTTTTATAGCATTGCATTACAAAAAAAATGCAATGTGATATCAGCTGTGGTAGAAAGTAATATTACAAATTCCAAGTTTAAGGCATTTCCAAATCAACTTCATTTCTTAGACTAGGAGGACAAGGAGGTCTTTTTTTTTTTTTTTTTTTTTTTTTTTAAAGCAACCATAACAAGTAGGTTGGAAAATCTTAACAGACAAATCTGATTACTTGCAAATAACAAACAGACAATCTCTCCTAATGACTGCATTTTACTCCAACAATGCTGAGTAAGGCGTTTAGTGGAAGAAGTTAGCTTTCCTAGTCCACTGCTTTTGTCAGCTACAAAAAAAAGTACTGTGCATTAAACAATTGATTTATTAAACACGTGACCATTTACGATGGGATATATCAACCACAATGCTATGAACATACCCATCCGGTGGCTGATTTTATACAGTCATAATTGTATCAAGACAACGTCTTGTACCACAAGGCCTTCAAGAGTATAGAGAAAATATTACAGTAATTACACAAGTAATAACTTTTTTGAAAATCATCCTTTTTTTTTTTTTTTTTTTTTTACACTGTTTACTTTGTGGTTGAAACACAAATATCCACAAGTTACAAAACAACCAGAGAAATTAGACTCTTTTCACCTTTCCCAGTGGGATACTCTTGAGTGCTGAGGTCATTTGTAAGGTTTCAATTTGGTACCAAGATGGTCTGAAAGTGGCTGAATGTGGTTATTGAAGCCATTTAGCCACTTGTTCACTGTTATGTTGAGGAGATGAATGTTTCCAAATATCAGGAAACTTTAGTCAGTACTAGAGCTTTATCCTAGCAGTAATTCTTAGGGGACGGCCTCCATTTCCTGCCTAAATGTTCAAACGCTATGGGATGCATGTGACCTTGAAGGTTCTAATTTCCAGTGATCCATTAGTTTTTAACTGCTTGATGCTCTACTCTCATATGAATGAGCCACAGAGTAATTGTGGACTTGTAGTTATAGAAGCAGTCCCACTTATCATCTGAACAAGAGGGCCAAACCTAGGGGATCAAATATTTATATTAAGACGTATTACTGAACTAGTATTTCACACGCTTCCATTATCCACTTCACTTTATTAGTATGAATACCCACTGATCCAGACAGCTTGCTAATGAGTTATCAATAAATAAAACATAAAGGTAAAGAATGCAGACAGCGTGGCACACATCAGTTATTGTCTGATTGAACATTAAATTAGGCAAGATGGAGGTGGAGCTCTGAATGCAGGATAAGGTTACAATTAAGGTAGTGTCTAGAGATTAGAGTGAAATAATCAAATCAGTCACTTTTTGAGGAGAAAGGTTGGAGTTGGCTTGTAAAGGTACAAGGTAAACAAATAAACCTGTGGGACAGTATTTGAAAGACAATCCACACAGATCACTGTGCATGCAAATGTCATTAATGTCAGTTGTGTTGCAATTGTAGGTTTGTTTTAGAGACATGGTTATATATATATAGTATGACATTTTTAGGTGCGGCCTTGTGTAGTGTGGCTCTGTGACAAAGTGGAGGAGCAGTTGCAATGCTCTCCATTTGTCCCATATGGGTTTACCTTTTTTTTTGCACATTTTACACATTATTCTGTTTCTATGTATTTGCTATGATTTGCTATTTGTTAAGTAACATTGCTTCACTCACTATCCCGGGTTTGTTTGTGTAAGCGTTTTGTTGCCGGCAAATCAAACATTCTGCAAATTAAGACAAATACTAAGTTATGTTTCTTTATATTTTATTATGTTACTGATTAAGTCATTTGTTCATACTTACTTTGTTTGTCTTTTCAGTCTTCATAAGGGTCAGGTGTGGGGAAACGCCTGCCTGGCATTTCCTCATTTTAAAGTCCTGCTGATGTCACATATGACATCAGCAGGTCAAACCAAGTGGAGGGGTTTCTTTTTCCATAGAGATGCTTCCTTTTGTTTGTGTTAAGGTTTAAAGTGATTTGTTGAATGTTTTTCCTTTCGTTAATACTGCCATTTAGTTGTGTAAATGTGCATGTTAGAAGTGTGTAGAGGTTTTGTGTTTTTAGATAATCTGTGTAGAGTTTTAGATCCCTCAGTTGAGTGAGTGGTACTGGCTGGGCAATTGGAGGGAAATTGATGGCCCTATTTAAAGCCAGTCTCTACCAGATGCAGGAGAGAGGAGCAGTGAGCGGTGTTACCAGAGCCATGTTGTGTTGAGGTTTGTTAATTGAATTGTGGGAAGTTTTGTTAAGTTATACATTAAGTTCACTGTAAATTGCTCACCTCTGGAAACCTGAAATGTCTGCATAGTCTGCTTCTCTACCACCTTCCTTGACGTTCGTGCCTGACTACTTCACAGGCTCCCACTGATTCTGATTTGCATTACATGTTGTTCGTGCAAACTTTTAATATAAAAAGAAACGTTAAAATGGAAAAGGTTGATTTGAGATGCCACAGTGGGATGAGTCAGCACTTACAGTGACAGAATGGAGGGCAGAAAACACAGGTTGCTGGACCTCATGCATGCCTGTCTACCCCCATCATGCTCATGTGAACAGCAGGCGCTTTACAGGATGTGTCATGTCATTATTCACCACCAGGGGCCAATGAATGGAGAGCGGCAGAATGCTTTCTAAACAGTGTTTTCCCTTGTGTGTGTGTGTGTGTGTGTGTGTGTGTGTGTGTGTGTGTGTGTGTGTGTGTGTGTGTGTGTGTTAACGTCTTTGTGCATTAGCCCGTGTTCGGGAGAGAGAGTGAAGGTAAGCAAATGAGCAAGAGAGAACGTCTGTGTAAGCGAGCACTCAACATGCCTCCGAGGTATTTTTAGAATGGTTTTTTTTGTTTTGTTTTTTTGCTCTTTTTTTCCCCAACATCCTCTGCAGAGTTAGTTCTCCAGTCAGACAATATAATGGTCTGTCATGCATTTCTCAATCATGCACGTTGCTAAAGCCAGAGCGTCAACATTTATAGGACTCGGACTCCTAAGCAATGAGTCATTTTCAGTTGTCATGTTTGAAATCTAATTTTCACATTTATCAAGCATACACACATGCTGTGTTTTAAAAACTTATCCAGCAGTATCTGAAACTAAAAGGACACTCCATGCCTGTTTAGGAAACTTAACCAATTACCTTACAATCTGGCATGCTGGGTTTGGAGGGAAAGGGCATATTTGTCTTGGAGGTTTGATGTGCTGCACTCAAAGTGGGGATTTATGTTTTGTCTATGTCAGATTATATTCTTTCATCAAAGACAAAGTCACTTAAAAACATTAATATTCAGTTGAATTAGATGAGAGACTACAGGCAATGCTGGGAGCTCGGTAATAAATTAAATAAATTTTTAACTTTCTGAAAAAGGTCTGAAGCGATAATGTCAGTGCAGTTAATACGAACTCTTTGGAAGAGGAGGCCCTAATGGGACATTTGTCTACCATCATTTTTCAGACAGATTTTGTGCAACTGCTAAAGGGAGACAGGGATAATTCATGGTCAATTCTGATTGGCTAATTTTCTTGACCTTCTAAGACATGTCGAAAGTTGTGAGGTTAGTGTGTTGGTGAATTTTTAATGACAGATTTTCAGGAAGGTTAACAATAAAAATAATGATTGTTATGAAATCAAGTAATTTTCACACTGATTCCTATTGGTGAATTTATACCAAAATATTGTGTTTTACAGTAGAAACACAGGCAAAATAACTTTATTATTCAAAGCCAGTAATTGCACCTTTACATCAACATTTTTAGTTTTATTACAATTTATATTTACATTTTCACAAAAGGTTTCGTCCATACCTTGATATACTAAAAGCAACAGTTTATTCCTAAAAGCAAAAAAGATGATTGTTTATGTTGTCAAATAAACAACCAAAATCCGTCTGAAAAACTTATTTTTAAATGGTTTATGAATTTGTGACCTTTTTTATTCAATTTTAATTTGGGAGTTTAGATTTAGATTTCAGACTTCTTTTCTGCATGAAATGTAAGAATATACCTACAATCTTGTAATGTGAAAATAATTTTCTCTGCATCTCCCTTGAGTGCAAAACTTATTTTGTACTCTCTCCTCACTTTCCCTTCTCCCTTCCTAGATCCCTGTAATGACAGGAGCCTTCATGGACTCCTCGCCCAATGATGACTACAGCGGCGAGCACTCGCTCTTTAACTCCTCGGCCAGCGTCCATGCCGCTGCCTCAGCCGCCTCGGTACAAGGCCAGCAGGATGAGCCGCAGTCCATGTCCAGCGATGCCATCTGGCTCTGGATTGCCATCATCGCCACTATTGGAAACATTGTGGTGGTGGGCGTTGTCTATGCCTGCACTTTCTGATGAACACATGCTGACAAAGACAACCCGCACACTCACACATCCTGCTTTTTCTCAGTCTCCGGACCCCCGAAGGAGGCTTTGTAGACAATCTCTCGCTCTCTGTGTCTCTCGCTGTCTTTCTTTTTATCCCTCACACTTTTTGGCAGGGAAGGGGAGGGACAGACCTGAGGGTGTAAAAGTAGCGATACTTGACAGTGACATATACACTGCTATACTTCTTCGTTGAGGGGAAAGACTGAAATTTGGCAGCATTTATCAGCAACAAGCACTTTTGAATGCTACAGCTTGAGAACTTGAGAATAAGGTTATGTGCACAGCAACTCTTTAGTTAAAAACAGAAAGAAATCTTTGCTCTCAACCATTAATCAAAAGGATTTTTTTTAGCTTAAGTTTGTTTTCGTGTTTCTGCTCATACGACACTCACTTATTATGTAGGAGGGAGGATGGAAATTAAATGGGGCTTAAGATTCAGGTTGAACTGGGCCATTTGAAACAACCACCAGATAGTTGCTAAGCAATTTAGGACAAAGCAGCTTAATTATGCCACTGAACAGAGATGGTGCTTGTTAAAATATTTAGAAAGTGTTAAAATATCTGCAAGATAAGCAGCACTGAGATTCTCCTATATGCTGATGAAACGGAACATATGGTTATAATGATCATTAGTGTATTTGGTGTCTTTCTAAGGTGAAAGAACAGGAAACTGCATTCATTAAAGACACTTAAATTGACTGTTACAGCAGTGGCATGTCAATTACACAAAAGTAATTTTTATAGACATCACCCCATGGAAGTGCATGTGCAGATGTCCAGCAGAGTCAGATCAAAACCAGCCAGTTCCCCAGTACACTCTCACAAGAGCTTGATGTATAGCACCTCTGAGAATAGAGGAGCTAACTGACCTGTGAATTCACAGCGAGTGAGTGGGCATGATTTATCTGCTTTTTGCATGCTCTATCCTGATAACTCTCCTTACCCAAAATAAACTGGGTATTTCCATTTGTGAGAATGCATCTGAACTTGACCATCTCATATTATCCTTTATGTGTGAGAAAGGCATCTGGTTAGTGCGCTGACCAGATTCTCATAATAGTGAGTTAGGAGTAATGACTTGTTGTCGTCATGCCCTTAATGTCAAATTCCTTCAGTAAAAGTGGCTATTACAAAATCTAATCATATTGTCATAGTCTGCTTCGATAGGACTAGATAGATGTGAACAAAATGTAATTAGAAGCACAAATCAAATTAAACACACACAGCTTTTTTCCCCTGCTCAACCTTTTCCATAGTTGCTTTTTCACCTGTAAGCGATGTATTTCATCACCCAGCAGCAGAAGGTGGAAGTTTCTGATATTACAGTTGTACTGTAAAAACAGTAAATGTATGTATCCCGAAATGATGTAACACTAAGCAGAACTGTGGTAAACCTTGTTATAAATATGTTCAGCTATGTATGAAATCTCATATATAGTTGTCCTTTAAAATTTTCACTACTGGAGGTCATTTGTTCTGTGTTAGTGTGGATGGTAGTGCCAGCTTTTCAGTGGCAAGTAGTTCTTGTCCTAAAGGGGTTACAGTAACTTTACCTTAAGACCCAAAGATACAAATTGGTTTTCACATGAAACATACCATACGATGCACTGCACTTACACTGAAAATGTAGCTAGTAGGCTTTGATCTGCTAATTGATGTTTGTGCTTTGGTTAAATGTCCCTTACAAGCTGCAATGGAAAATTATACAAATATGGGCCTACTAAAGTCGGCAAGTTGTTTTATCTGTCAACTGTTCTATTTTTTTAGTATGATAAACTGACTGTTTTCCATAAGCCTTGATTATACTCCTTTGTGGATATGAACACAGACAGCTGGAGACAGTACAGCCGAATAGTCATTCTTGTTATACTTATCTGAAGTTTGCCGCCTGGGGCGCGTGCGTAGTTGGTGTATTGTAATGTAAAGTCTCCAAATTAGTCTGTGTGGGTCACAAAACATGGCAGGCATGTGAATAGCCACATGAATCCTCAACCTCACTGTCTGCTGAAAAATTTGACATCATTTGGACCCAAGTGGACCCACGTTGAAAGTATAATCAAGGCCTTAGAGGGTTGATAGCTCTTTGCTCAGACAAGTAAGTCATGTTTTCCTGGGATTTAGACATTACCAGTATATAATCCAGTCTTGTAAACACCATAACTGTTCAAATGTTCATACACTAGAAAGAAAAAACTGGCTTACTGTATGTATTGTACTATGTAAAGTAAAATTTAGACACTCAATTACTATAAGAGGACTTTTCAAGCCTGTTATTTTTAATAAAGTGTTGATGTAGAAATATTTAGAAATGTTGTAAACCACATACACAATGCTCCTTTTGTAAAGACATATGCTACTATTAAAATTTATGTACTAATGCAAAATTGGCTTTCTGTATTGACTTAAGAAGCACACACTTATATTTACTGAAATGTCACAAAGATGGATTAAAATGCAAAATATGTGGCTTTGTACGCCGATTGCAGAAACAAGAATTTGTTTCAGTTTCATCTTCAGCTGAATCACCTGGTTTTGTTCTCAGTGAAGCCAGTTCTCTGGCAGACATCAGTGCTGTTTGCTGCTTAGCCATCAGGTGAGATTGATTCTAAGCTCAAATCACGCCATCTGTCATTTTGACACAAGCACCACTTGTTTAAAAATTACCTAGATTTTGTTCTCTGCAGCACTTAGCTACTCTGACTCTCTGATCTCATACTTGTTTTGCTGAACAAACAGGAAGGCTGCAAAAAGCAAGCACTTTAAAAAACATGAATGGGTGTAGAAAGTGCATCTGTATCCTGCTAAATAAGTAACAGAGATATCAGTGTATTTTCAGCAAATCAATGCAACAACAGATAGATGAGAAACCTTTGACCTAGATGTATTTTGAGATGTACAGACATGGTTGCTATCATGAATAGTCATCAAACAAATAGACAAAACTAAAACAATGTGATTTTTTTGTTTGTTTTTTTTTATAGAGAAGAGTCACTTTAGCTCGATTAATAGTTAAGTGACTTAACTAATGTACAGTCATGTGGAAAAAGTACCTTTTTAGTTTAAAGGTTTTATGTATCAGGAATAAGATAAAAAATAAAAACATCTGGTCATCTCACCCTTCTGAAATTAGTAAAATTTAACCTCAGATGAGTGAAACATTAGCAAACTAAGCCTAAACGCAGCAGCGTGAGGGGAAAAGTAAGCACATCCCATGACCCAGCTTGTAGAATCACCTTTAGCAGCAATAACTTGAAGTAATTGTTTTCTGATTTTATCAGTGTCTCTATTTGATGTGGAGGAATTGTGGCCCACTCTTCTTTGTAACGTTGCTTCACTTCAGTCAGGTTAACGGCTGGTTGTTGACTGGGCCATTCCAACGCTTTGATTCTTTTCTTTCTCAGCCATTCTGTTGTAGATCTGCTCCTTTGCTTTTTACCAAAGTCCTGTAGCATGATGGCTGATGGATTTAGCTGATACGTATCCTCGTCTCATAAGGAAGCAATAAGGTTGTTGGTTCAGTTTTTGTTAAATACTTAATAACATTGTGTAATAAGTTGAGGTTGTATTTTCCTTATTTTAAAGTAGAAGCAAGAACTTCTACAATTATGTTTGATATATAAAACTTTAGAACCGAAAGGTGTTTTTTAGAACATTTTTTAATCCCAGAATAATTTATTTGCAGAGGTTTGAGATTAAACAAACAAACAGCCATCCTGATGTCAAAAGCACTGAGGGATCACATTCATAATTTCATTTAAATGCAGTGATCTTTACCTCATCCTAAGAACTGAGTAAGTCCTTTCCCAGTTGAAATGCCAGCCAGACTTGGTAATATGTGGATCAGCTCCTTTCAGATTTGCCTTGAGCATTTCTGATCCCCCACCAGCAGATGAGATACAGATGGAAGCAAAACTGAATGCACATGATCTTCGAACAACCTTCACATTGCTTCCGCAGCGTTGCGCCTTCTATCCTCCAAATCCGATCAAACGACTCAGTTGGGGGAAAAAAAATCCCTAGGGTCTCACAACAGCCGCTGACTCCTAGAGGGAAGTAAGGCCAGTTTTATTTATAAAGCCCCAAATCACAAATCACAAACATGCCTCAGAAGACTTTTCACAGCAGCCGGCGTCCTCTATTCTTAACTCCATCAAAGAAAATAAATAACTATTGACCTTGCCTGGGATAATTTATGCTAATGTGGGGTAATCATTACACTTTTAGGTGATGGCTTTGTGAAATGCACATTAGTTGAGACTTCAGCTCTCATACGGTGACTCATACTGACTTTGCCTGTGAATAATAAATGTTTATTTCAACCTAGCTGGAAAAAAAAATGTTGTGAAGTAGTATGTGGGGAGAGGCTGTCTCACTCCTCCACTGTTGGCCCAGAGTCTCACAGGATGTAACGCTTCAGCTTGAATCGCATCCAGTTGAGAGTGAAAGGTTGGTGATGAGTTGCTGGATATGCTAATGTGTGCCAAGCTGCTTAGACACATCTTATCAAACTGTCACTTTAGAGACACATGGGGACACACAGTACACTGTAATAGTAATTAAATACCAAATATAAACAAAGACAATGTCTGCAGCTTTCTGCCACTATAGTACTTTTTTTCTTCTTAAATAAAAGTTACTGGGCATTTCCATAAATCACATTTAATGCATAGTTAGAGAAATGTAAAAACATCTGCAAATTTGGAAATTTTCCTTCATTTTAAAATGATACATTGTATCAGAACATTTTACCTGTCTCAACAAAAAGGAAACGTTATCATCTGTGGTCTTATAAAAACCTCATAACAGCAAATTGTTATGTGTGAGAAAGCATTGCAACTCCAAGAGCAGAGGCAAGGCAAGATACCTGGCAGAGCTTGCTAGTGTTTGTATGTATGTGGGCGTTTGAAGGAGATCAGGTTTGTTACAGGCAATCAAATACATCTGTGTTTTAAGAAGATGCACAATTGCATGACAGTTATAAGGATCCTATGCAACCAGATTAAGGTCTGACCATATTCATATTCATCTAGGTGAGATTGTGCCAGAACAACTAAATAATTATAGTCTACAGGGTGGGCCATTTATATGGATACACCGTAATAACATGGGAAAGTTACGTTGAAACCAAGGACACCATTGTTTTTCTTGTGACATTACCAATAAGTTTGATGTGTCACATGGCCCTCTTCCTATTGAAAAAACAAAAGTTGTATCCAAGATGGCCGACTTCTAAATGGCCACCATGGTCACCACCCATCTTGAGGAGTTTGCCCCCTCACATATACTAATGTGCCACAAACAGGACTTTAATATCACCAACCATTCCCATGTTATTACAGTGTATCCATATAAATGGCCCACCCTGTATTTATATACTGTGTAAAAAAACAACAAAAAACCCCAAAACGCTTTAATTATTTTATTGATCCACTGTTTTGATTTATTCCAGGTCTGCACTTGGGCGATCGTAGCTCAAGAGTTGGGAGTTCGCCTTGTAATCGGAAGGTTGCCGGTTCGAGCCCCGGCTTGGACAGTCTCGGTCATTGTGTCCTTGGGCAAGACACTTCACCCGTTGCCTACTGGTGGTGGTCAGAGGGCCCGGTGGCGCCAGCCGGCAGCCTCGCCTCTGTCAGTGTGCCCCAGGGTTGCTGTGGCTACAATGTAGCTTGCCATAACCAGTGTGTGAATGTGTGTGTGGATGACTGGATATGTAAAGCGCTTTGGGGTCCTTAGGGACTAGAAAAGTGCTATACAAATACAGGCCATTTGCACTGGTATATGCTGCCACTCGCTTTACTTCATTGTAAAAAAGTTGGCAGTGCCACTGACTGACTGAATCTTGTTTTTCCTTCAGGGCTTATGTAGTCCTGTGAGCAACATTTAGCACTACAAACCTGAATACTCCACTCACTGCCCCCAGTGTTCTCATACATGCATAACTGTAGCTCATACACCGAAGAATCCTGAAAAACACGGGAGCCCTAAGGCTCGAAACATTCATTCATTTACATTCTCAAATAGTAAGTAGACCATGCTTGTTAGTTGGTTAGCATCATGTGTCCTAATACTTTCCACTGTTGCTCATGTTTGGCAAGAAAACTGTTTGTGCATTACGTATTTTGTTTTGATTAGATTTGATTTATTTTCAGGGTATTATTTTATGATATAGCATACAATAGTATTTCTGTTCCACTCCATCACCTGACCACAGGCTTAATCATTTGGAAACATAATGATGTTTTACTCCCCAAGTTGAAAAAAAAAGTGTGTGTTGGTTACAGTTATATTGTCAGCACCATGTCTTGAGTCATGGGCTTGGCTGTGCAGTAGGGAGTTCAAATGAATGAATTTGTTGCGGCACACCACAATAGAAGGAGCCTAATGGAGATGCATTGGTTTGCCAGAGGTTCATGTTAATGGGTTTTCTGAATGGAGATTAGGTTGTTACTGGAATCGATACTGGGATTTTGCTCACACGTTTCAACTTGCAGTCACTTTCAAAACAGGAAAAAAAAGTGCCTCTTTCTATCAGATCACCAGCCTGCTTTCGCTCCATATCACACTGTATTTGTTTAGCTCTGATGAAAAGAGACACTAATATGGTGCAAGTATCAGAGCATGACATGAGTTATGCTGTTTTTGCATCATCTGTAATTGACTCTAGCATGAGAATGATTTATGTCTTGAATAGGATATTTAGGATAATATTTTATGCCCTATCCAATGACTATGCAAGTAAATGAATGATAGCCGTCATCGTTTTGAGATGTTACAGAGATCTAATGTACTGGCCTTGTGTGATTTCATGTTTCATATATTTCATAGCTTCCAAATAGCAAGCTCGGTTCCATATGTGATCTACTCTGTGGAAGTATGGTTCAACTTATGCAACACCAACACTACTCCACTGTATATGCTACACACTAAAGCTCTAAGAATTATAAATGGAATGGATTATTATAAACCAACAAAGTGAATATTCAATAAACTACACATCTTAAAATGTTACAATTTAGTTGAGCATGTTTGTTTTGATGACATCTAGTCAGAAAAACCTTTGCTATTTAAAATATGCAGTGTCTTAAGGTTCAGCCTACAGTTTTTCAGTCAATAATTTACGTTCTTCCCATTGAATTTAATTCTTTATTGTCAACATTTATTTATTTAACTTCTTTTTGTTATTTTGAGAAAGAAAATGTAAATATTGCCCAAAGTAAAATATCATTTCAAATTTGATTGGTAACACACAGACTGAATGGGCTATGGGCTTGTGCAGACAGATATTTCCTTATTGGTCCTTGTCAAGTTTCAGACAGAAAAGTCAAGTGTAAGGCATAGCAACAAAAAAGCCCAGAGTAGTAACACATTGACAGAATAAGGTAAATGTTTTGAGTAGGACTAATGACTGACTTTGGGTTTATGAAGCTATTATGTTCCAGTTTTTTGTATTCACTCTGCTGTTTGTATCCCCAGGTCTTAGTTTGATATCTAGCCTTCAGGTTTCTGTTATCATTCCTTGTCTGTGTTCCTCATCCTCTTGTGTCTAGTTTCCTGTGTTAGTTATATGTGTCCCCCTGTGAAGTCAGTCATGTCTCCATGTTTATTTTCCCCCATGTCTTTGTATGTCTACCTGGTGTCTCCCTCTCTCTGTGTGTTTAGTCAGTGTTACAGTGTGTTTCATGTACTTTCTGTTTTAATCTGATAGTCACTTGTTCTGTGTGCATCATGTTCAGTTTTGGTTCCCTTGTCTCGTCAGTTAGATTATGTCCATCTGTGTTCCCAAGGTGTTTCCTCTCTGCCCTGATTCCCTCTTGTGTATATTGTCTGAGCCTCTTTCTGGCAGTAGAGGACAGTAGTGATCTCCCTCATCCCTTGTGTGCCTGTGTCGTATTTCCCCAGTTTAGATTCCTAGTGCCTTACTAGCTTAGTTATGTAAATCTTTAAATTCTGCAATAAAGCTGTCTTTGGGCTTAGTCCTGCTTGAGAGTCGTGCATTTTGGGCCCTAAACCTGTCTGCCTCACACAGCCACATGACAACTATGGAAACACTAATTACAGAACAGGACACAGGTGAGGGCAGAGCACAGCAGGAAACAATTAAGAGCAAGTGAAAACAATCAGAGGAAAATAAAGTAAAAGCACAAGAGGCACATTAAGATAGGTATTTACCAAGATAAAGCAGGGAGATGAAAGCAAAAACATTTAGATAACAAATCATACAAATGAAACAAAAGAAAAAACTGGGACAACAAAAATATTAAAATCAAAATGAGAACCAAAACTAAAAAACAACCAATCAACAAATCGCCAAGTTTTAAACTATTTCTGTTGTAAAATTTGGTCTTAAACATGGAAACTGTGGGATTTGCCTTTGGACCCATCGTTAAGTGGCTTTTTGAGGAACTGCAGTTTTTAGTACTTGGCTTCATTTTTTCAGTTCTGAAGGTTGCCACTTGTTTCTCACACACAAACACCCCACAAACATGCACTCTAATGATGCTGTTCATTACAGATGGTTATCAATCCAGCTAATATCCTCTGATGAGGAGCGCACAGTGCAGCTTGATTAAACAAGATGATAAGCCCTGTAAGCAGAATCGCTCTTAATGGAATAGTGTTAACAACCCTGCAAAAATTGACACATTGTAGATAACTGATGATGTGCACCGTCAATAAAATTCCTTTTGGTAATTTAACATCAAGTCATAGTCATAATTGAAAGCTCTCTCACTGAGTCATTTAGTGTTCCTGCTGTTTGTTAAGACACAGAAGTAGAAAAAAATAATAATCCACTTCTGCATTAAGCTTTCCTTTTCCACCTCCAGTCACTTGGGATGGTAAATAGTGTTCCAAGTGTGACAGGGAACAGAGAGTCTTAATGCAATCCTGGGGGCTCCACCACCCCCTGATGCTGCCACAGCCTCAGTGAAAATGCTTCATTACTGCTACTCCATGATGGGAGCTCGGCATCACCAGTCACCCAAAAGGCAGAAGCCCTTTTCTTTTGATTTAACATTGCTATTGAGTGGATAGCTGGGTCTCTGCCTCTCTCACCCACTGTTCTATGACACAGGAGGACAGATAGAAAGAGAAATATCCGTCTCTGCCTGCCATTGGTCTCACAGAAAACATCATTCGAAAGAGATGAGGATTTATGAGGGAGTTGCCCTTTGAACAAGATTAATGCGGGCCTGCCCACCTGTGCCCTGAGTCAAATCTCTTTGACATATTAAGCTTATTACTGTTATTATGTTTTAGCACCACTTTCATTTTTATGAGGAAAGTTGGCAGAGAACAGACACATGCAGTATTAACACAGCCTACAATACCCCTTGTAGTTCTTGGTGGTAGAAAATGTAGTGAGGCTGTACTAAAACACAATGTGTTGGCTAGTGTTATAAAATAAAGTTGCTTGCTTACAGTAAACCTCCTACCAGACATATCTGGAACTATCATAGTGTCTATATTAAATGTGTGTGTGTGTGTGATGTATTTGGTTCATTGTTGGTTCATTGTTTAACCACACCGGTCCCAAGTTCATATTTTGCATTTACGTGTCGCAGAAAGGTGCGAAAGCTCCCGCTTCATTATACCTTCCCAACTGTGGTAAATAATGGAAACACAGATGCAGACTATTTCCTTTTGTGTCTCACAAAAACTCAAGATGTCTGCCACTTAAATGCTTCGAGCTCTAATCTGAGGTACAATCGATTGCCAATGTCTGAGGCCAGGAACTCTAATGAACTTATCCATAACTCTAATGAAACTATCCTCTACAGCAGAGCTAATCCTTGGTCTTTTCTCCTCCCCATGAGGGCCAGTTTAATCACAGTTTTTGATAGTTTTAGCAGGTGCACTTGAAGACGCTTTGAATTTATCGACATTTTCAAAACCAGCTGACCTTTCATGTCTTAAAGTGATGATCGGCATGCATTTCAAGGCAAGCTTTTTACACATTATAGATTAGCACATTTGTAAGTCTGTTTTCTGTGTATCAGAATTACCTTAGTACATTGCAACTGATTCTCTCACTTTTCAATACATTTTAAATCATTCTAGGTGAGTAAAACGTCCAAGGTACATAAAAATAGACCCAATGCATGCCAGTGAAACCAAAAAACTGGATCCCCTTAGTGTATGAATGTATGAATTCAGGCTTCATGTGTCAACCACAGTAGTATATGCAATGAGATTTGCATTCACTCACATCTTTTACACATAGTCATGTTTATAGAAAGGGGGGTTGGACGCCCTTTTTGCTTTGTTGGTCCATATTGCCATTATAGCATCACAAAGTTGCAGCAAATGTGTTGTCCCATTACACCATTTCCCAAAGGTCCTCTATTGGACTGGGATCTTGTGACTGTGTACGCCATTTAAGTACAGTGAAATATTTTTGACACAAATCATCATTGTGCTGGAAGCAGCCATCATAAAATGGGTGCACTGGGGTCATAAAGAGATGGACAGGGTCAGCAACATTACTCAAGTAGATATGTCTGTGTAGGTTCTCAGTCATTCAGGTCATGGTACTCCGAGGAGCTTGGAATCGAAAGCAACTGGATTTCTTTGAGTTTCACGAAAAACTTCATAAAACTCAAAGTCCAGCTTTCTTTCCAAGCTGGTCAAAATGGTTTGCTCAGTTGATAAGAGATTCAAAGTCTGCCAAGAAAATATCCCCCACACCATCACAACATCACCTCTACCAGCCTTTACTGTTGATACAAGGCAGGATCGATGATGCGTTCGTGTTGCTCTACCTAAATTATGACTCTACCATCTAAATGTTGTAGCAGAAACTGAGACTCATGGGACCAGGCAATGTTTTTTGCAATTTTCTATTGTCAGAGGTGCAAACTGTATCCTCACTTTAACTGTATCATTGGTGTAGTCGCCAGCTGTTGCTTCAAGGTTTGATGTGTTTAGAGATACTCTTCTGCATACCTTGGTTGCAAGAAGTGGTTACTCAAGAAACTGTTGCTTTCCTTTCAGATCAAAGCAATATGTCCATTCCTTCTGACCTCTGACCTCAACAACAAACCATTTTCACCCAGAGAGCTGCCGCTTGCTCGATATTTTTTCGTTTGTAAACCCCAGAGATGACTGTGCATGAAAATCCCAGTATATCAGCAGTTTCTGAAATACTCAGACCAGTCTGTCTGGCATCAAAATGCCACATTCAAAGTTACTTAGATCGTGGCTCACGAGTAATCAGAAGGTTGCCGGTTCGAGCCCCGGCTTGGACAGTCTCGGTTGTTGTGTCCTTGGGCAAGACACTTCACACGTTGCCTACTGGTGGTGGTCAGAGGGCCCGGTGGCGCCAGTGTCCGGCAGCCTCGCCTCTGTCAGTGCGCCCCAGGGTGGCTGTGGCTACAATGTAGCTTGCCATCACCAGTGTGTGAATGTGCGTGTGAATGAGTGGATGACTGGATGTGTAAAGCGCTTTGGGGTCCTTAGGGACTAGAAAAGTGGTATACAAATACAGGCCATTTACCATTTATTTATATCACCTTTCTCAGTTTGAACTTCAGCAGTTTTTGTCCAAATCTACATGTCTAAATGCGTTAGATATTTGGCATAACAGGCATTTGAACAGGTATACATATAACAAAATCACTGCGGTGTGTGTGTGTGTGTGTGTGTGTGTGTGAGAGAGAGAGATTGCAAAACAAGACACAGGTGGTGGTGGATACAGTCAAACATAGGTGAGATTTATGATATACCTAAATTAATGGAAGGAAAGAGACACCGAAATGAATCCTGAAAACTAACAGCAAACAAAACAAGCCCAAGTGGAAGCAGAAAGCAAATGGATAAACTGGAAGCAAAGTGACACAATAAAACCAACAAAATACAGAATATAACTTAATTGAGATTAAATGTAAGTGTCAGATTTCTGTGCTCTGTCACTACACCAAACGTGAGCAGATATCAGCATGCAGACCATAAGGCCTGTCACCATGGAGACTGACATGTTTTACTCCCGTCGCCTGATGCATCCATTGGCAGACACAGTTGAGTCTCACTGACATGGTTGCTGGCCAAAATAAAAGTGGAAACCACTCCAGGGCTAATGCACGATCCATTAAAAGGAGAGTGAGACACATAGAGAGACAGATGGGCAGGCTGACCGAAAATGACAAGATGACTGAGATGAGAAAAAAAAAGGGCCAAAGTAAAGGAAGGAAAAGGATTAACACTGGATGTCCATTTCTCTGAGTTGTGATGAATTTCTGACGTGTGTTTGGAAATTGATCGATGCTGATATCTGTCATCTCAAGCTCACGCTGAAACTGACAAGTGACCCCGGGACACTGTTTTCTCTGTGTAGCAATTCCTACATGTGTCATCACAGTTATGATTCATGACACCTGTAAGGTCGTTTCAGTGACAGTGGTTTAATGACAAGATTTCTTAGAGTAAACTTCCAATCAGTGGAAAGTGCCATTACAAATAAAGCTTGTGTATTTGCAACAAATACTCAGTAATGCAATCATTAATTATTTATAATTGTTATCTAATATACAGTATTATGAAATAGCTTAGATATCATAGTGACCACTTTTATCTTCAACACTAAGTGTAAAAAAAAAAAAACTAGTCTTTTTTTGTGTAAAATGTTTCATGCACAGCCTTTACTTACACAGTACTTTTATTTTGTTACTTTTTTCTTTTACATAATTATATTTTTAAAAAGCACCTCTTCTTTCTGTAACGGGTCAAGGAAGAGTTAATGTCACATCTGACAACAAGCACGCCGATATCATGTGAATTATTTTCATGCATGTGCTGTGCACCAAATTTGTTTAGTTTTAGGAATTCATTTGTTCATTCTGTCAAGGCACTGAACACTACATACTTTGCCCAGTAGATGGCTCCCTATTTATTTTTTTCAAACGCTGGTATCCAGGAAAATGAAGATTTGAAGTAGACACATTACATCCTGTATACAAAAGAGTCAGAGTAACAAGTGTTTCCAATAAATTCCCTTTGGTTTTCTGCAGTTCAAATATGAATATGACAAAGTGTAACAAACACAAGAATGATGTTTAAACTTTCAAAGAGGTAAGATAAGATAAGATAAGATAAGATAAGATAAGATAACCTTTATTAGTCCCACACGTGGGAAATTTGTTTTGTCACAGCAGGAGTGGACAGTGCAAAAGTTATGACGCAAAAATTAGAATACAATAAGAATAAATACAGTACACAGCTGTACAGAATAGAATAAAATAATATACTATATACAGTAAAATAAAATAGAATAAAAATATACAATAAGATAAAAATAGAATACGAATGCTATATACAACTGAGTAAAAATACAACGATGCCAGAAAAGATTATTGCACTTAGTCTTATTGCACATGTGTGGATGTGTGTGTTTGTTCAGTTAAAGTCTTTGTTGTGGAGTCTGACAGCAGTGGGGAGGAAAGACCTGCGAAATCTCTCCGTCCCACACCGTGGGTGCCGCAGTAGAATAGTAGAATATTATTATAATTATATTATTATTATTATTATTATTAGTAGTAATAGTAGTAGTAGTAGTAATAGTAGTAGTAGTATACCCATATACTGAGACTTAAGTTTGACACTAAATTAAACATTTTTACATGAAAAGATCCAGGCTTCTCCTCAAAGTGCAGTCTGCAGTTAATGTTTGTGATTCTAAAATCTTTCTTTAGATTAATTATACATTAAGATTACTGTGTAAGTACAGCATAGCTATATAAAGTATATCTTATTTTCATCCCTGTTGCCTAAAGTGAGATTCCCCCTCTTCATTTCTCAAGAACCAGGCTTCTCCTCAAAGTGCAGTGTGTACTTTATGTTGTGAGGCCCACCCCTGCAGAAGCCAGGGCCACACCCTTCAAATCGAAGCAGCTTGGGGAGCAGCCAAGGAAGGATCATGTCACAAAGTCTTCTGATACTTGAAGAATCTTATCCTTTGGAATTATAATCACAAACAGACTGCCTTTTTCTCAAAACAATGTAGCTTTCCTAGTTTTATCACAGAACTTGCTTTCCAGTACTAAACTCTCGACAAACAAAGTAAACATAAACAAAAGGTGCTTTTCGCATTTTATAAATGCTCTCTGAAAGCTTTTTTTTTTTTTTTAAATGGAGGAACATTTTGACTAGTAAGAACACACAATAGCAATACCTAGTTGTGATTTATTTTCTAAGTATCACCACTATTTAGTTTTTCTAAAGCTAATATTGACCTTTAAGTCTTTCAGACTGTCAGCAAATAAGGAACACTCCCATATCCTGTGTTATGAGCACCTTATGATGACTCATGTTGCACCCGATGCGCCAAAAAAAACATGTTTATGTTTAAGTGACAGAGTCCTCTTGCAGATGTGCAAAGGAGAACGCCAGGTGACATTCAAGAGCCACAAAGCAAGTAAGTGTGGAGAGCCTGTAAGGAGCAGAATTCTAAAATGTGACACCAGTGTTTGTTTGTTTTTATTTCAAAACAAGGCCAGATGATAGGCATGTCTGTTTTGAGGCTTGAACTATCAAAATAAGACGAGCATGTTTGAGTTATTGCATTTTAGTCTTCAGACATTCTTTTAAAGGAAATTGAAAAACATGAAAAAAAAATGAAACAGTGTGTTTGTATGCTGCAGAAGGCTGAGTATCAGAATAGAAAGCTAGCTTTTTCTCATAATTTGCACTGTGGTCTGTTCAAAGAAAGCTGTTAAAAATAACTGTTCAAAACTCAAACGTAAGTCTAAATAACTGGCTAAGGTGGTCTGGCAGCAACATAGCTAGTGTCGAGAATAGCACAGATGGGAACTTCAAAAGTCTGTTTGCTCAGAGTCTCTGTTGATAAAAGACTGCCCTTTTGAAATTATTTATGTCAAGTAAATCGTAACCATGAGTTATAGCTACGATTACGTACTTTGCAAGTCACTGGAAGATTAAATATTTTTCCCTAATAAGGTGATCTTCTACCACAGTTTACTTCTCATTCTCTTTTTCTGTAAACTATGAACATACACAACTTTCGCCATAGTCAGTTGACGCAAACACGTTTGAAGTACCATAAATGGTAGATTTCCTGGATCTTAAAATTTTAAATCTTCTTAAAATGTTTTTTTTTTCAAACAATCAAACCATGAGCTGAAAACAGAAGTAAATTTCAGACGACAGACATTCAGACTGTGGCTGCCCACTTACTGCTGACTCAATGTCTTGCAAAATAATTGTGATGGTTGGTTTGTGATTGTCTTTTTTTAAATTGATTTCAACATTTTGCAATGCCTTTATTAAATCAAAATATTAAATGTAACAGGGGCATCTGTGACCAACTTATTTCACAAGTTGTGGATTTCCAGCAGTATAAACAGCATTGTTCTGTGGTTTGTATATTATCTGCCAGGAACATTTGAGCAGCACTGGTTGAATTTTTGATGTTTGAAGAAATGGGTTTGTGTTCCAAGGTTTAGTGCTCATCAAAGTTGCATTAGTGGTTTCAGACAGGCCTGTGGCCACTCCTTCCACTTTTTGTAAGCGCTTACTCACTCTCCTTGCAAAAGCCCAGAGTGTACGAGGCAGCTGTGAAAACAATAAATACCCAGAGCTGCTCCCTGTTGTCTCAAATCTGTGTGGAGTTATGGAAGAGGAGATGGGGGTGGGACACTGAGTAATGGAGCTCACGGCCTGGAAAAAAATCTTTTGAGACAGGCAGAAGGAGACAGGAAATGAGCTGAGTATTTTCGAGGAGTAGCGTGAGCGTCGCCGCCCCCTCGTCCAGACATTCGTTATGTACTTCACTGCACACACTGAGACATAACTAACAACAGCAGACAGATATGTAGCCTGTTACTCAAGGACCTTTAAGTTTGCAAGTCTATAAAACTTCAGTTAATAAACTGGGGGAGACAATTCATTGGATTTATTTCTATACAAGTTTTTTTTTTCTTAAAGGCTGTTAAAGTTAATAGACTTTATTTTATGTTGTGCTATTTAAAAGCATGGGATTTCTTAGGTCCTTAGGAGATTTCACGTTACTGGGAATAGTGGGTGCGTTAGTGGAAGATGCTTTGCATGAGGTACAAGGCCCCCGCTGTCTTGCTCAGTAGAGAAAGCTGATTCACCACAGCACTCCAAGGTCTATATGTGCAGTAAATGGTAAATGGCCTGTATTTATATAGCGCTTTACTAGTCCCTAAGGACCCCGAAGCGCTTTACATATCCAGTCATCCACCCATTCACACACTGGCAAGCTACATTGTAGCCACAGCCACCCTGGGGCGCACTGACAGAGGCGAGGCTGCCGGACACTGGCGCTACCGGGCCCTCTGACCACCACCAGTAGGCAACGGGTGAAGTGTCTTGCCCAAGGACACAACGACCGAGACTGTCCAAGCCGGGGCTCGAACCGGAAACCTTCTGATTACAAGGCGAACTCCCAACTCTTGAGCCACGATCGCCCCCATAAATGTACCATTTATGAGCTATAGTCCGAGGTTTTGTCACTTCCTGAGTGCTTTTACACTTGCTGTAGTTGGCGCAGGTGTTTTGTAGCAAAGCTAAACAGAAGTGTCTCTTCCATGCTCGATGAGTTACCATTGTTGATTAACTGATAACTTGGGGCTGGATGTTTCCACAGAAGTGCACCACGAAATTTAGCCGGCTGATTTATTGTTTAATTTTTCTTGTACAGGGAAAACTTTTTCAGGAATCATAAACCTGTAGCTGCCTGATCAGTGTTGACTAGAATATCTGAACTTAATAAGCACATATCATATGCATGTGTATAAGACAAAGCTCCTTTTTAATACTTGTTATATTTATACTATGTGCGACTGTAATTATTTTTATTTTATTTTTCTAATTACATTCAAGCACTGATCATTATCCACTAGTGTTTTACCTCCTTTGTACTTAATTATATGGCTTCCTGGTGGCAGCCAGTGTGCCCACTTGGGAGTATAGTATATGGTGGCACCTTTCTATGTAATAGAATTTTGTGTATTTGTAGAGAGCTGGACAAGTGGATGTTTTTATTTTTATTAACTGATTTGCATTGCCCTCATATTTATATAATTATTAAAATTGCTTGTAACAACACTTGTACAGGATGTGTTTGACTGCAGTGCTTATTTATTTCACAATATAGTAACCCCTTTTTTAACTAGTGGTAGAGAAATGGCTTAGAATCTCAAGAATCTTAGAGATATCAGAGCCAAACTTCACAGTGTTCCTTTAAGTTTATCCTTCCACCATCCCATAATATACTGTGGAAAGAAACCACAACAACATTCTCTACTTAAGATTTCGAGCATCAAAAGTCACAGTTACATCAGTGTTTTCATTGGCAGCGCTTTACTATTGTTACAGAGTCATTGAGATAACCATCGAAAGCATGGCATGAGCTATTTCTAGATGAAAATAGAAGCGGTGCAATTCATCTTCTAAAATACAACTCTATAAACAAAGTCTGTTTTGGAGATTTTTCAGGAAGCAAGACACAACTTTGCAATGTGTGCAATTACTTTCACCTCCACTAACAACAATGGGAAGTCTCTGTAACTTTAAATCTTACAAACAAAGTTGTGGCAATATTTCCATCACTAAATTTCCCTCTCTCTACAGCAGGAAACCTCACTTGCTTTTTTTTTTTTAACTGCTCCTTTTATATTAAGCCCATACTTTAGAGGCAACAGAGCAGAATTTAGATTTACATCAAATGCTATTTACATTGCAGGGCTGTGAGTTTAAGACTTAAAAAAACCCCACTTTTATTCAAACATGGAAACTCTGTTCATAAGGGCCCAGATTCTATTCTTAAGTAAATATTACAACCCAAATTCGGCTAATTGGGGTATGCATTAATTGCAACAAATGTGTGAACTAAGCCCTTTTGTTCTTTTGTGTCAGTGGAGCCTTTGCCCTCTTTAGTAGACACAGAAATGTATCATGCAAGTGCATAAAAAGGCATCAAATAAGATATCTGAAATTTAATATTTTTTAGAAATGAGGAAATGGTGATTGAGGAAAGGAAGCAAGCAACCTATTTACTGCAACACTGACACATCTTGGAGGAAAACCAAAGACAGCAGCTGGGAATCTGCCTACAAATGAATGTTAACTGTGTTACTCTGCCTGCAGGGATCCCACCTGCCAGGGATCAAACTGAGGTCACTCTTCACCAATCTAATTACATACTTATATAACAATAACAGTTCTCTCAAAACAAAACAGAATAGTCCAACAGTTTGCCTGTATCAGCCCTATGACTGACATGATGTGGGGAAGTGAAACGTGATTATAAAATACCAGTCTATTCACTAACTTCCTTGTGATCATGCATCCGTTGCACATTAAGAGCATGACCAAGACACACGAGCTTTGTTTCCACACAGCTTTTAAGCCCTTTGTCTCTTCGAATCAGTGATAACTTGAAGATGGCCTTCGGTCTAGTATTCTGTGTTTAGCTAAAATCTTATTACATATCTCTAATTACCATGATGTGCACCCATATGTTATCTGCAGGTCATATGAAAATCTCAGTCCACAGATAAGTGCTTGCTTAATGGGAGAGCTGTTTATTCCATTTTGGTGCTTTTTAGTAATATGTCACATAGACACGAGCCTTTTTCGTTTACAGAAAATCTTATTAGTATGAAATATAAGAGAGACTGTTTAGAGATTAGACGATTAGTATGGACATCACCCTGAGGAAAAGCATCTGGTATCTGGTGGTAACACATCACGATGACCGCGTTGTTTAATTTGTTTATTTGGATTGTACAACAATTTAGGGCTTTACTGCCATTTGTTTAAAACACAACAAAGAGAAGATCAAAGAACCCTGCATAGTGCTTTTCGGTTGATAAAGAGACCAGTCCAGTGGTTTTGTGTCGGCAAATTTTAGGAATATGCTGAAACAGTGGACATTTAACATGCAGAAGGCTCTTCAGTAGGTAGGACAGAACTGAATATACAGTCCCGATCAGAAGTTTAAGACAACTTGAAAAATGGCAAAAAGTCATATTTTGCATGATTGGATCTTAACAAGGTTCCAAGTAGAGCTTCAACATGCAAAAAGAAGGAATCGGAGTGAGACAAAACTTTTTTTTGAGCATGCATTTTATGCAAACAATGCTTAAGGCCCAACAGCGGCTGCACTTCCTGAGGGTCCTCAGGAAGTACAAACTGAACTCCAACCTGCTGCTGATCTTCTACCACTCATCCATTGAGAGCCTGCTAACTTACTGCATCATGGTATGGTACGGCAGCTGCATTAAGGCGGATAGAGCGAGGCTTCAGAGTGTAGTCAAGACAGCACAAAAGATCATCGGCTGCCCTCTCCCCTCCCTGATGGATATTTATTTCTCCCGCTGTTTCAGCAGAGCAGCAAACATCATCAAGGACAGTTCCCACCCTGGTTTCAACATGTTCAGCCTGCTTCCCTCAGGGAAGCGCTACAGCAGAAAAACCCACAGACTCAAAAACAGTTTCTTCCCAAAGAATATAACCACCCTGAACTCACACATGCACCGGTAACCCCCTACCCCCCATTTTTCCCCCATTTCCTCTATGAACCACCACTGTGCAATGGTAAATGGTAAATGGTAAATGGCCTGTATTTATATAGTGCTTTACTAGTCCCTAAGGACCCCAAATTCTATGTGCACTAACCCAATTGAATATACATAACACTATTTGTTACATATTATTTTTTAACACTGGCATGTATATTTGTACATTTTAAGTATTTTTTCTCTGTTAATAGTGCCAATATGTATATGGTGCTGCAGAACATCATCAGAGATTTAAGGCTTATTTTGTACCAAAATACCGTGAGTTGGGATAGAACAAATCTGCATTTTACAATACTCTCTGACTTGTTGGATTTTACCTGTTTTACCTGACTATTAAGTAACATAACATTTAATCTGACATCTTTGTGTAAAATTGCTTTTATCCACCAAATGGAAACCTACTATGCAAAGATAACCATCTGTTCAGGCGATGTTGATTACCCTAATGATATATTGCCATAATGCCCAGTGAAAATGCACTTCTAAAGAAATTGGCAGCTTTATTCACTGCAATAATTATCTTACGGGAAATATTACAAAGTGCCGTAAATGGATTCTTTTGTCTCTGCACTTCAGTGGTGTAAGGAACTCTCTTCCCAACAATACTAATGGGACGTGTATCCATATTATATTCCTCAGAGATATTGCTCCATATTGACATGATAGCATCACACAGTTGTTGCAGATTTGTTGGCTGTAGTGCATCTATGATGCAAATCTCCTGTTCCACCACATCACAAAGATGCTTTATTGCAGGGGTGTCCAACTCCAGTCATCGAGAGCTACTGCCCTGCAGCTTTTAGATGCATCCATACTCCAACGCAGCTGAATCAAATGGTTGAATTACCTCTTCAGCATGCCATGAAGTTGGGCAAAGGGCTGGTAACAAGCCATTCATTTGATTTAGGTGTGTCGGAACAAGGACGCATCTAAAAGCTGTAGGACAGTAGCTCTCGAGGACTGGAGTTGGACACTCCTGCTCTGTTGGATTGACATCTGGTGACTATAGAGCTCATTTGAGCACACTGAACTCATTTTCATGTTCAAGAAACTAATTTGAGATGATTTTAATTTTATGACATGACAAGTTATTGTACTGGAAGCAGCAATCTTAAGCTGAGAAAATTGCAGTCATAAAGGCGTGGACATGGTCAACAATGAAATTCCGGTAGGCTGTGATGGATCGCAGCAGATGGCCGCCCCTCCCTGAGCCTGGTTTTGCCTTCCTATTGTCGCCAAAGTGTTTGCTCATAGGGGGTCATTTGATTGTTGGGTTTTTCTCTGTATGTATTATTGTAGGGTCTACCTTACAATATAAAGCGCCTTGAGGCGACTGTTGTTGTGATTTGGAGCTATATAAATAAAATTGAATTGAATTGAATTGAACCGTGTAACTTTTTTCCAGTCTTCTGTGGTATAGTTTACAAAATGTAACTTCAGTTTGCCTGTTCGGAGAAGTCGCAGTCGGTGTGGTCTAGCCCATCTGCTTCAAGTTTTGATGCATTGTGCCTTCAGAGATGCTCTTCTGCATACACTATTTTGTATAAGAAGTGTTGACTTGAGTTAAGTTTGCTTTTCTAACAGCTCAAAGCAGTCAATATGTTCTTATCCTTTCACATCTGGCATCAAAAAAGCATTTTTGCCTGGAAAACTGCAGTTCACTGGATATGTTTTTTCTTTTTCAGAGCATTCTCTGTAAACCCTAGACATGGTTGTGTGGGAAAATCCCAGCAGATCAGCAGTTTCTGAAATATATCAGAACAGCGCATCTGGCACCAACAACCATGCCACATTTAAAGTTACTTGAAAGACCCTTTTTCCTCATTCTGATGCTTACTTTGAACTTCAGCAGATTGACTTGACCATTAAATTGCCAAGATGTCACTGGCTGCGTTAAGAACCAGAATTAGCTATCTAGTGAGTATATACATCAGGTCAGAAAATATTTAACATGTAAACATGAACTATGTCAAGCCACAACTGTTTAGTTTTGTAAGAACTTACTAAGAGGCGTACATGGGACAAAAAGTGCCTGGTTTTATTCAAATCCATATCACGGAAAACTGTGTAACAGATGCACCCGTCTGCCATGTCCATTTCACGGTTTGCCTCTCGAAAGCATGAAATGGAAACACATGCAGAAGTTACAGTACATGCAGAAGCTGCAGTACCAGCATGAGGAGATAACATATTTAAAGCCTTTTGCGCCCTTTTTGTTTGTCCCCTGCAGCCCCTTTTTTCTCTCTTTCTTTTGGTCCCTTTTCTTTTTCTGTTTCTCCACCACCTTCTCCTGTTTTTCACCAAAAACAGGCCTTCAACCCTGTGTACGCTCTGGTATAATACCCACTCTGACAATAATGTGAATAATGTAATAAACAAAAGAAACATGATTAACAAGATGAGCCTAGAGTCTACAGTCTACTTTGGATATTAGTATGGCTTGTTGCATGTTACTAGTGCATCTTTGAATAAGGTGCAACCCAGACCGACAGACAGGGAGCATTCAGACTGAATGTGAAATGAGAGAAGTGAGGGTTTTTTGCCATGCCTTCTTTTTTTTTTTGGTGACATCACTTTAATTACAGTTTCCTTTAGGAGCGTGAGGCAGAGACAGGCAGACTAGAGTGGGGGAGTTAACTGTTAACAGTGCAGCAGGACATCTGAACATAGGAAAATGACTCTTAGACCTACAAGGTATGTATGAATCAAATATACTCTATATATTTTTAAATCTTTCATGTGAGATATAACCAAAAAAAATCCCCTAAGAATGGAGAACAATTTTCCAATTGTTTTATTTTTTAGAATCATTTTGTCAGTAACCATGTGCTCAAGCAGGTTAAATATACTCCAATGTGTGTAAAGCAGGTAATACAACTACTGATAGCTGACAGCTGCTGTTAAAATGAACTTCTTGCCTTTGTTGTTACAGCGAGTGAGACTTTAAAAAAAAACATGTCTTTTTGGGTGTAATGTAGAGTATAGAAGTATAGAGTTACATATCGACGATGACCAGAAGAAGCATCTTTTTCTCTTTATTTTGTTTTTCATTTATTCTTTTTTGTTGTACATTAAAACATCAGTTGTACTACATGATATGAGAGCTCAGGTTTTGCCTAAGCATGTTCTTCTAAAGACGAGTTTAATCCATGTCAAACATTTGGTTATTTTAACCAACAGAAGCTTCTGCCCTCCATTGTGCCGTCTGCCACATTGCTGCCAAGTGCTCCTTACGCCAACAGAAACAAACTTTGGAGCAACTTTCAGTAATTTTAATTGCTCTTAAACATTCACACACGTGGATGTAAGCATAGGGTACATACAGTATGGTTTGAAAGAACAGATTGCCAATTAGGTAACATGATAGGGGAATTAAGCAGAAGCATAAACAACATTATGCTATGCCTGATGCTCATTAGTGGAACAAGGTGGTTCAGTCTCAGACAAGCTTATATAATTTTTGAGTGCTGCAGATGTGCAAACACCCTTATTGTTCAACAATTTCTTTATGTTTTAAGCTTATCCTTTGGTTCAATACAAAGGTCATAGCTGCAAAGTAGCTTGCTCCACAACCAGAAATGTATTCATCACGTTTATTACAGGCTTTCATGTTCAGCTCTGTTCTTGTTGAAACAAGAGGCTAAGTCAGTGGGTGGAGATTTCTTCAGCAATCAACTAGTTGGAAAACTGAACCTGGTCGACAGAGAAAGAATGACAAACAGCACACAATGGATGTACAGTTAGGACATCTGTTCATTAACATGCTTATTTACTTCTTTTCTTAGAATAAGATAAGAAGAATGACATCAGTTTCATATCTGTATGGTAAATATTGTATGTAGCAGGGCAACTGTTGGGTTTGCAGAGACGATAGCCAGCTAAGTGCTGGCTAAAGCTCCATATTTATCGCATTGGTATTTTACATAAACTCAAGGTAAGAACCTAATGTACTGTTGATGTTTAACTGCCTATTTACTTCATGTCTCATTTTGTCTTTACAGCATCCCAGACTACAGCACCACTATATCATATGGAAACAATAACAACACCAATGAGACTCATTGTCCAGATCACGAACTATGGGAGTGGCTCACTGCACACCAACCAGTGTACATTCTGCTCATCACCGTGCTGGGAATTATGCTTAACATGTTCGTTCTGACTGTCTTCTGCTTCCACAAGAAGGCGTGCACCATAGCTGAAATCTATTTGAGCAACCTGGCTGCTGCTGACCTAGTCCTGGTGTCCTGTTTGCCCTTCTGGGCCGTTAACATGCTCAATGATTTTAAATGGCCTTTTGGTCATTTCATGTGCAAAGTTATCAATGTGGGAATTAAGATGAATGCCTACTGCAGCATATACTTTCTTGTTCTGGTTAGCATCGATCGCTATGTAGCGCTGGTACATGCGATGTCACATGGAAGAATGCGTAGTCCAAAATATGCTAAACTAGGGTGTCTGCTGACATGGGGTTTTGGCTTGCTTCTGAGTATACCTGTGTTCATCTTCAGGGAAGTGAGATATTTCCCTGAATATGGTACTGTGTGCTATCTAAACTATCCAAACCACAACGTACAAGTTATCTGTGATGGGATATTGATCATTTTTAGCTTTGTTATTCCCATTTCAATTATCTCCTTTTGCACTTTTAATATTATTCAGGCTTTGAAATTGCAAGCAATTGAGAGGTTCAATGCTGAAAACACAGAACGAAAGGCCACCATTTTGGTCCTGGCAGTCCTTGTAGCCTTCCTAATTTGCTGGGTGCCATTCCATGTAATCACCATAGTAGATGTGCTTTTACGAGGTGGGATACTGGAAGGCTGTCACTTTGAAAATGCTGTGGACATCAGCATCCAGATCTTCACCTACTTAGCCTTCTTGAACAGCATTCTTAACCCGATCCTATACGTTATTGTAGGAAAGAACTTCCGGAAAAAAGTCAGAGAACTCTTCCAGCAGTGGGGCCACCAGAGGAAAACCTTATCTGACTCCACACGTTCAAACCTGTCCTCCACATTGAAAACTTCTGTATAAAATGCTGTATGCAAATTGCTTTTTGCAAACAAAAGCACAGAAGGATAGTGGGCAGTCATTTAATGATATTGTCTTAAACTAAATGGTTCAAATGAAATCTAAAATCAAATGAAGTTCGTGAAATCGCAGTGGATGTAGCTTTGTAATAATCAGACTTAATCATACATTGTTAAGAAACCTTTTAACGAACTCTTTCTTTAGTATGTTAGCTGATGCACAACGTCTCACTGTTACGTTTAGAAAAGGTGGTTGTATTACAGATTACTACCAAATGCAAAACACTGTTGTTTAGCTTGAACTGGAAAAAAATGAAGACATATTTTATATATTGCAACAACTCACCAGTGTGTGATATTGTTGGATTCATATATTACAAACTGTAGTAGTCATCAGTATCTTGGCTGTACTGGTTCTGTGATGTAAATATGTGTACTGTAAAATAATTTATGTAAATACAACTTTTTTGTTATAAAGTTTATTGCTGAAGATGCAAATGATGCCACTATTTGTTTCACTCAGAGCATAACGATGAATAAAATCAACATGCGGTCTTTCGCTTTATGAATCTTTATGATGCATTTGAATGTTAAGTTGAACATCCAAAGGTTCATGTTGAAACAGGGTCTTGCTAAGTGTTTCTGGTGTTTCTGACTCAGAGTTTCCAGACTTAAACATGTGACTCTTTCAACAAGTTTCCAGTTGTGACGCACAAACATGCTTCTTTTTGTTGGCTGTATAGACATAACTTTTTCTTTTTTTTTTATTGTATATCTGTCCCCCAAACCACCTTTTAATTGCCAAGTGTTTACTCAAAATGGGTTGTGGGCAAGGGTACACCCATAGGTGTCCTCAAAATGAAGGCAAATCTTGCCAAGCAGGATATCAGGCTTCACCACAATTGCTAGTGCTGAAAATTGTTGTGGAACAAAAGGCATGCAGAAAAAGTTACCGCAAATTGTAGAATGTCTGCCAGAAAACACACAGTTCAACCTCGTTTTATGTGTTTTTGTCTGCTTTTTAAAATGGGTTTAATTTTGTGATTTTTAGCCTTGTCCTTCAAATCTGAAATGTATGTCACTCCCACATTCATGTTCAAAGTTCATGTTATTCTGGTTTATGTTGTGCTACTAAATGGGAATATTAATTAAAATTTTGACTATTCTGTAAACACCACAGTGGGGGATGACAGTCACTGAAGAGGTTTTAGTGCAGATGCCTCATTCATGTTTCCATAAGACTTCACAGACTGTTTAATAAACATGGACACAGTCAATATGACTTCACCCTGTTAGTGAAGTTCTGTTATGACACCTGAAAGTGAACACTTTCGACACCGTTTTCTTGGTGATTTGAAACCATGCGTCATAAACACTGGTTAAAGACTTGTGTCTGTCATGGTGCTAGGTCGCTGACCCAGCATTTTGTATTTTATGATTATTTTTCTATGTTCTAGTTATTCTGATTTTGGTATTTTGTGTCCTCCCCTTGTGCCCTGTTCTTGTTCTGGATTTCCTGTTTTATTTTGAAGGTCTGTGTGTGTTGTCATTGTGTTCAGCTTTTATCCTCCAGTCGTCTTTGTGTATTAGGATCAGCTGTTCTTCCCTCCTGTGTGTGATTACCTGATTACCTTGTGTGTGTATATATAGTGGGTGTCGGTCTGTGCTTGTTGTTGGTTCGTCTGTGTTCCATGGTGTTCTGTTCCTTAGTCTGCAGCGCTCTGCCCCTCACCCTGTTTTGTATGATCTCAGGTTTGCTATTTAGTTTTCCCAGTTTAGGTTTCTTCAGTTATTTGTCATCCCTCATTGCCTGTTTTGCCACTCCGCCACTTGTAAATAAACGTCACTCGTATCATCAGTCACTGCCTGCATTTTGGGTCCTTTTTCCTTCAACGCCACACGGCTTGCCTCGGCAGCCGTGACAGTATCAGTGAGCAACTCTACTGACTCTACTAAGGACTCCCTTTTTTTTAATTCACTTTGACAGAAAACTGAGGGGAAAACATTTATTGAGGTCACACAGCAATGGTACTAACTGGAATTACAATGCAGCTAAGGGTGTTGCCCCCTGCTTTCCGATAAAAAGAATGCAATCATATTTGGCTCAACTTTCAAATCACAAAGCTCATTTTGGCTTTTAAGTGACAGTGTGTAAAATCTCATCAGTAGATGCCAGTAGATTGCAGATTGTAGTCAAATGAATTCAATTTCCTTAACCCTTCCAAGTAACATACATAATCCTAGAAGTGGTGGTCATTGTAGGACAAACATGTTTTAGTCAGGCAAGAGAAACATTAAATTTAGACTGTGCACCTGAGCAACCATGGCTGCTTGAAGTGTTTCTAACACTGTTTATGTAAAAAGCCTTGTTGTACCCACTATATTTTACCATATTTGAATAATATCAGCACGTAGCAATGAATCAGGAATAATACTGCATGACTCAATTAAATATTTTGTGGTATTTTGCATTTTTACCACAGAGTGATCACAGAGACTAGCTGCTGTTCATTCGTGGTAAGTGTAGTAAGATAGCAACATGACTCCCGCTTCTGCCCCAGTCTTTCGCTGTTTTGGTAGGCTGTCAGTCTACTCTTAACTTAGCTATCAATATGTAGCTTTAAGAAATGTAAAATTTTGAGACTGATATGAGTCACCGACTCAGAGAAATTAACCTCTCCCTCTGATGAGCGAATATTGAGGTGGGTTGTTTAGGACATTACTGTTACGGCTGGCTGCCGGCGAAGCTCATGGGCGCGTCACTGCAACTCCCCCTGGCTTCTGCTCCGCGGCTGCTGAGTGAGCCCTCATCTGGGACTCTCCTCAGCTCTTTCTGGGACAGTGGCGCGGCTGCCCCTCTGTTGGTCTTCCTTGGTCTCTTGTGTTCTGGGGGCCTCTGGATGTCTGGAGTTTTGATCTCCTCCATACCTGCTTCATGCCCTGGAGGATGGGGCTGTGGCCCCCCCACACCCTCTAGCAGATTATTACATGAAGGAACCTTTTAAAAAAAACAAAAAAAAAACAAGCGCGTCCATGCTCACAGGTGTACACACGGGTGATCACACCCACAAACTACACCCTTTTTGGCTCCTACCTCAAAGCACACTGTGTTCTGTTGATCTTATGTGCTGCACAATAATGTTTAATATTTAGTATTTACTGTCATATTCCCATATATCATTGTGATGTTGTTTATTCTATTACTCTTGTTCTCTTCTGCTTTTTTTCTTTTTTCTTTCTCAGCAGATGATCCAGGTGATTGATATATGCATTTTTTTCTCTGCCCGTTCTGTTGGTTTTTGTCTTTTGCCCTTCTCCCCCGTCCCTCTTCTCAGCTGTTTCTCTTTCCCTCTTTCTTTCTCCCCTTCTTTCCCCCAGTCAAGTCTGTCCCGTATTCAGTAAGTGAAAATAAAATAAACAATAAAAGGTGAATCAAATGGACCATTACGGCAAGGCTGGGATGGTCAATTTGGTAAAGTAAATCCGTTGGGCATCTTTGTTTGCCTTTAGACAACAATTCCGATGGCAAAAGAGCCAAACGGGACAGGCAAAAAAAAAAAAAAAAAAAAAAAAAGGACATTACTGTTGGCTGCTGTTAGCCTCTGTTAGCCATGGCTAACTGCTTTTAGATGGCATAAGTGAAACTTTCATTAAACTGGATATAACATTGTTGGACTTTGATACTTAGTTAATAAACTCTCATATGATGTAAAATATAGTCAAGCTATTTAGCAGAAGTAAAGTATGATTTTTAGGACGCTCAAGCCTAACATTAACTGACATAATGTTAGCTTATAACCAGTGACTGCGCTGGTCAGCACGTTGTCACCTATATGGAGACATCTAATCTGCTGACAATAATTAACTGTGAAAATATTGGGAATAAATAAATATTATGTGTGTTTTTTAAGTGTTGTAGCTCTAACTTCAGTTCAGGAGATAAGGCTCAAGGTGAAGTGGATGACATTTCATTAAGATGCAAGTGGCTTTGGCTTTTATTCTTAATTGATGAATACTTAGTACAAGAGAATGTTTCAGTTTGGTGTTGGATGTAATTACACACTAATCATTGTATATTTATACAATATTCTTTTTATTTTACTAAATAATCCCACAAAAATGACTGACTGTACTTTTAACATGAAACATATTTTTGTGGCCTTCCTTTTGCAACACTAGAAATGCTCATTACTGAATTGGTTGCTAAGACGGTCTACTTTGAAGATGGCATGTGTGTAGTGTGTGTTTTGGCTGATAAAGCATCCATTAGCCACACTCCATTAAATCAATTATCCCCTCTCCCTAAGAACTGAAATCATGGGACAAAGGTAATGATACATGCATCAAACCGCCGCTGATACACTAAAAGGTTAGACTAGAGTATATATTTGTTGTGAACATGCTTTTTTTGTTTTCTACTTTTTGAATCACTGTCACCATCCAACAGCTTTACCAGTTGGCTCAGACCCTCCAGCTGAGTTACTTATGGAGAACAACACAACAGCTGAGTTTGTCTGCAACCACACGGATGCATGGGAGTGGGTTTACACCATGCAGCCTGCCTATATGTCGATCATCTGTCTTCTGGGAGTAATCGGCAACTCCTTCGTGCTTTGCGTCCTCTGTCTTCAGAAGCGCAGAAGTTCTGTTGCTGACATTTACCTGAGCAATCTGGCAGCAGCTGATCTCCTCATGGTTTCCTGTCTGCCGTTCTGGGTATCAACTATAATCAACAAGTTCCACTGGAGATTTGGGGAGTTCATGTGCCAGCTTGTCAATATTGTCATTGGGATGAATTATTATTGTAGTGTGTTGTTCCTTACTGTTGTGAGTATGGACAGATATATGGCTCTCACTAAACCATTGTCCCAAGGAAGGCAGAGGCAGGCTTTCTGGGCACATGGAATTTGTGTAACCATTTGGATTGTTGGTATCTTCCTCAGTTTTCCTGCTGTTCTTTTCCGCTCTGTGCAGTTCTTCCCCCATCTGGGCATTGATGCATGCTACCTAGACTACCCCCATGAAGGGTGGCGATTGCGGTACAACATAACTGTGAACATAGTCTGCTTTCTCATTCCTGTCCCAATTGCATTGTTCTGTAGTTACCACATTATTAAAGTCATTCTAAAGAGACAGAAGATGAGAAGAAGCAACAGCGGGAGTGCGGAGAGGAAGGCAGCATACCTTGTGCTTATTGTTTTGGCTGTGTTCATTCTCTGCTGGCTGCCTTACCAGATTCTGATCTTCTTTGACACCTTGGATCACTATGAGGTCATCTCTGGATGCACGTGGGCATACGTGCTGGACATTGGCAACCAGCTAGCTACGTACCTTGGCTACAGCAACAGTGCATTGAATCCTTTCTTGTATGTGATTGTTGGGAAGAACTTTAGGGAGCGGGCAAGGGAAGTGTTTAAACCCCTTCAATGCAGGAGGAAAGACCAGTGTGAGGCATCTGGTCATGGTAATGCCAATCTCATCTCAAGTAAACAAACAGAGAGCACAAAAATCTAAATGAATTTACATATAAAGAGTAAACTCTTTTTAAAAATATTTGTGTCTGAATTGAATTTCATGTATTAATATATTTTATGTTGTTGGATTAGGGTCTAATAAGAGGGCCTGCCCTGGCCGTTGAAGCTTAGCTTTACTTTTTAATTTTTGTTTTTAAATTAGTGTTTCATTTTCCAATCAATTAAAGCTTCTCTTGTGTGTCTTACACCCACACAAATGACGGTAAACTCAAAAGGTTAAAAGTTACTTGTGTTATGGTAATCCTTTGCATGCTAAAAGCAAAAAATAAATCTCTATGACAACATCTGTAAAACAAATTCAAGCATGTCGAAAACGGATCTTTTCACATTCTTGGCATGTTTGTCCACAACCACTTGTTTCTAGACAGTAGGAATTTCTCTTAGCAGCAAGCTAAAACAAGTCCTTCTGGCATGTACCCCTACTACAAGCTTAGTTTGGTTCTTATTCTTGGGAGGACCGATGTGCAACCTGTAATTTAGGAACCTTTTTTGAACTGTAACCAGCTTAGTAAAACTTTAATAAAGTTGTTCTTGAACTGCACTGAATCAGTCATCTTTACGTTTTTATTGGTCAAACCCTTGATTAAAGCAGAAGATAACTTTTGAGGTTATAAAGAGTGCTGACACCTTGTAAGAGAATGTGATATGGGGGCAACTGGCTGAACTTTTTCTCTCAGGAACTAAACAAACCAAAAGTTACCCCAGTGAGAAGCATGAATTACAGGAAAGGCTGTGACATGGTAATGGTTGCATCTATATTATTTCCAAAGTATACACCCTCCCTGTGACAACTCCAAACTACAATATTTTATATATGTTTTAACATTCTAAACTGAACAAACAAGTAAAAACAACTTTAACAGAGGATGTTAGAGATGATGAGAAGTTTAATAATTGTTGTGCAGAGACAGACGAAATCTTTCCCACTATTTCTAAATAGTGGGAAACCAAATATCACAAATTTCTAAAATGTTGAAACTGAGGGAAACAGTTGACTAATGTTTGCCATAATTCTGTATTGTTTAAAGAGAGGCAGGGTGGCTAGATTAAAAAAAAAAAAAAAATTCTGGAAGCAAACTGGTGTTTATCCATTTTGTCTATAAAAACACTGGGCTTTGCTTTTTTGAATGGTCCCATGTGTTAAATTTGGCATTTACAAGTAATCAAAGTCACAAATGTAGGACAGATATATAAAACTGACTAAGCAAGGAATGTTTGGCAAAGAGCTGATCTTCATCTTCATTTTGGTATGCTGCTGTCATTTTTACCATAAAAGGGATTACACAATCTCGGACATACTGATTATTAGATAACCCTTCATCTAAGTCTTCCAAGTACTGATTATAGTTTACATTAACTCCAGTGTGATTTGAAGTTGGTTTAATATTTGTTATTGTTGTCATTACCATAACTTTAAATTTAGAACATATCAGAACTGGATGATGTACAAGCTGAGGATAAAACTGATAAATCTGTTTTTATAGCATTTGGAAATCATTACCGGTCTAAAGATTTCAATGTTTATACAGTTAATACAATCACAAATGAAAAAGATGAAAAAAACTAAAGGTTTTATTAATGATATCTCAACATCATAGCAAACAGAGAGGTCCAGACAGGGAGTAATGCTGTAATTTCCTGAATCAGTCATATCTTTACAGGACTGTTCATAAGCTTTGAGATACTCTGTCATTTCTTTATATTTTGCTTCCAAGGAGCAAGACTTTCTTGGAATTAAAAAAAAAAAAATCTCTGACCTCCCCTGTATCATTTATGAAGAGATATGACACCTCAATATTTATCAATAAATATGTGGATTGGCACCTGTTTAGCTTAGTGGGTGAGCAGACGGCCATATGCCGTATGGCCGGCCCTTGGCTGCATGTCTTGCCCCCTCTCTTTCCTGTCTCTCCTATTTCTTGTTGAATAGTTTTCTTTATCCAATAGCAGCCTTGGGAAGCCATATAGACAGATAACCCTCACTAACTTCTGATGTACACCTGGTCATTTTGCTTTGAAATATGACAGGAACCACATAGTGCAGGGAATAGAGTAGACTAGGGTACCCAGTGAGGTACAGCTGATTACACAATAACTGAACTGAAGCAGTGTGGGATCATGCTGACAAACAACAGAAAAATTAACATCCCAAGAAGAGCGTTGAGTGTCTTTCAACAAGACTAGAGAACTATTCCTGCAGACTAGTTAAAGAAATTACAAGTAAGCTCGTCTGAAAGATTTCAGGCTGTGTTAAAGATTATAAGTGGTCATACCAAATAAAAGACATTCAAGTTCATTACAATTGTACAACAAAGCTTTTTATTTAAATACTGTTATTTGATTAATGCTTGCACAGTGAATCAGTGCACTTCCAATTTTCCTAGAAGATGGAAAATTACAAGGAGTGGCTCGACCCTTTTCCACAAGTACATTTTTCCATAGACCATGACGAAAGATGTTAGGTAAACGTTGTGTATCTACTGAGTTTTTTGTGCTTTTTTGGGTTAGTCTGTTAGTGTTTATTACCTTCAGCCTGTTTTTGTTTTTTGTTTTTTTAGTTATAGTTTAGATTTTCACATTTGTATCTTTCTGCTTAGTTTGTTCTTAATTCTGGCCATTTTGAGCTTTATATGCTAGCTTATTTCTCTTCATGATTTTATTCTCAGTCCGTCTCCTTTTTGTCATTTACAACCAAAGCTAATTCCCTGAGTTTGTTTTTGCTGCCCTCCTGTGTTCTCTGTGTCAAATCTGCATTCCTGTTTCCTGTTTATAGCATAACTAAAGTTGGTTCGGTTGACTAAACAATTAAGTGTAAAAGTTGGTTGTGCTGTTACTGGTGAGAGCTGCTCTACATGATTTTAAAAGTGTCTCATTTTCCTTGATATCAAATGCAAAATGTGTCTCTATGTCTACTGTTGCCTTCCTCCCCAGTGTTGATAATTTGTAGTGTTTTCATGAGAAATAGAGAGCATGGGAGCTAACTAAACCCCACCTACCATAGTTCCAGGTGGCAGATCAAGCGTGTGCATCTAACCTTATTGCCCAAGGAGATTACTTCTGATTGGATCACTCACCATCTTGCCCCCCCTTTCCCCACTACTTAATTAGTTCTGATTGGATCTCGTCTCTCCAGAACATATTTATGACAGTTTTAATCCCCATGCATTATTTTTATTTAGTTATTGTCTTGTTTTCATCAGACAAAAAATGTTCTTTGGTAAAAACTGTGATGAAAATTATTGATAAATAACATTAAGACTGGTCCTGCACTGTTTCTCTAGGTGTGGGCCTCCTTTGTTTTGTATTATAGTGTGAGTGCAGGATTAAAGCAGTTTTTTCTTATTTATTTCTGTCTTTTGTGTTCAGCATTTTGGTCCAAATCCAACAGTATCATGACATAAATAATTGTTAAAGTTTAAATAAAACCCTGCTTTCTTTGGTATATGTCATTAGTTTCTAACTATCTGTGATAATAATAGTAGTATTTTCACACACTATGAACTGGAATGTCCAAAGTCTGCATTTTCTCTCCAAGACATGCTACATTACGCCACCGTACTCCACTGCAGTTTTAGCTGCTGCTCATAAATGAGCACCGTCCAAATTTTGACTCTTTGATAAACAACTTGATATATTCAACTAGTGGTGTGGAAGAATGCAACTATATACAAAACGCCCATAGCAGCCTCGTTGTGTACTTTACCAGGAGCCCGTGAGCACAGTTAAGCCCATCTCAGACGTGTTATCTGTTATTACAACTTTGACCATCGGAGTAACATTTTGGTGAAACATACGGTAAGAACTTTTTTAATTCCTTTTCAGTATTTGATGCTTAAAAGAAAAACAAAATAAAATGTGGCAATCAGTCTTTTCAAAGTAGTCATCCACTGATTAAATTAGAAGAAAAGATGCAATACACAACACAGAAGATCTACCTGTGATTTTCTTTTCTTGGCTCTTGAGTGTTTTTTAACACAGAAAAATAATCATCTTCCTTTTCTGGGGCTGTTTGCTTCCTCCCCAGAGCTGAACTTTCTTAACTGGATAAAAGAAAGTCATAAAATTAGCCACCCATTGATTGTTTATATAAGCTGTTTTATGTTCAGTTCCTTGTTTAGCTTCAAATTTGAATTCCTACGTAGCACATTTCTTTAATGATGGATTTTAAATGGTTAGCTTTAATCTTTAATGATAACATTGTACTGAAGGTTTATGAATATTTATTTTTTCCTACTCAGTGGAGCCAATGGAACTCACAACTGTGCCGACAGTGTTGACTGAAAATAGCAGCTTGTCTCCAGTCACTGCAGAATGGGAGCTTATCCACACCATCATCCCCCCATACATCTTCACCATATCCCTGGCAGGTCTACTCTTTAACAGCTTTGTGCTGGTGGTGTTTTTTGCCCACAAAGATCGACTGACTGTAGCAGAGATCTATCTGAGCAACATGGCGCTGGCTGACTTTATTCTACTGTGTAGCCTTCCTTTCTGGGCAATGAATATCCTCAATGAGTTCAACTGGCCATATGGAGAGGCCTTGTGCAAAATCGTCAACGCCCTAATCATCATCAATTTCTACACCAGCATCTTCACTCTGGTCATGATTAGCATCGATCGCTATATAGCATTTGTGAAGCCCATGAAGGCCAGCTGGCTGAGACGGACGCTCTACGCCAAGGTGATCTGCTTCATCCTGTGGATATTAGGGGTCTTACTGAGCACACCGACAATAGCTCACAGAAAGGTGAAGTTCTTTGAGGACTATGAGACCACATCCTGCGTTCTGGATTACACCCATGACAGCTATTGGAAGCTGGCCCATCAGATTGTGATAAATGTGGTGGGCTTTGTTCTTCCTGTTTTGGTCATTGTTTTCAGCAGTGGAAATATAATCAAGGTTTTATCTGAGAGGAGGGAAAGTGTTGGTTTTCATCACACCAGTGATAAAAAGGCCACTGTGTTAGTGTATGCTGTTACACTGGTGTTTTTACTATGCTGGGGTCCCTTCCAGGTAATTACCTTTCTTGACATTCTCTGTGATGTCAATGTGCTGGATGAGAAGCTGTGGTCTGATTCTCTGGATATAGGAAGGCAGCTCTCAGCATATCTAGCCTTTCTCAACAGTGTCTTAAACCCTTTGTTGTATGTCTTCTCAGGGCAGTACTTTAGAAAGAAGGTTAGCGCCATCTACAGAAAGACTAGATATCAACGCAGAGGATCAGACATGACCACATATAAACTCTCTGCTGTGTCCACTTACATCAACAGAACAGAGCAAATTAAACCTGTGGTCATTGTTAATGCCAAAGAATAAAATGTGTCTCATACTGATGGCATCTACTTTTCTTTTGCTGCTTATGTATAAAATGACCCAAAAAAAAGGATATGTTTCTAAAACTATTATGTCATTAGACTTAACACAATAATAATGCTGTTATGTGGCTAATCGGCACTATCAGATTATGTTTATTGCTGTGCATGAGGAAATAATATAAGTAATGGACAGACACTGCAGGAGAAATAGACTGAAATGCATTTACAGTCTGCATAATGACATTTTTGTCTTGCATTGTGGACAAACAGCATCTGTTTCTTTGACATGTTATATGGATTTATAGCAACAGACTTCTCAGTTTAACTTTGTTTGTCTTTTACGTCTTTAAATTTAAATATTTTGACATATTAGTCAGTATTTATTTATTAATTGTAAACCAAATATTTATATCTTATGGCTTTTGTCTTTCGGGTTATCAACATATGGTCATGTCCATTTTATCTAAATCAAATAACAATCCAAGCAATGTCAGACCCTTTTTATTTAGACCAATGTACTGCTTTATTCATGCCATTTCCTTTGCCTGCTACGCCTTCCTGGAAGATTCTTGGAAAAAACTGTTTACTGTTAGGAGGAAAACCTTTTTTTCCTCACTCATGTTGTTAAAGAAACTGTGGACAATGCTCAGATAGTTTATGTGTTTCCATATGTTGTTAACACATTATAAGTAACCGACTTTAGCAGACTCCCAAACAGCCTGCCTCACAATTTTCATTTCACCGGTACATGATGCTACTTGCTTCTGGGTGTTAATTCTGTCAACTCATTAAACTTTTAAGCTAAGAGGAAATACTGTGGGTGGGGCTAAATGTTGCTGTAGCTTTCTTGCCTTCACCTAACATTAGACCTTCCCAAAATAAAAAAAAATACTTAGCACCCACCACAGTGCACAACTGCCCCATGACTATTTTTCCAGTGCAGTTAAACGTTCTAATGAAATACTCAAGTGGCTTTATTTTTTAAATGGTGCTATCTAGCAAACAATGTATGGTATTGTATTTGTTATGTAATCTGATGTGCAGTGTGACAGTTTATCTGAAAGTGGCCTAGTCCATCTCTCTGTCCAGCTGAAGACAGGACTGTCACAGATGTTGCATTATGCATTTTGGGTGTTCAGTAATTTTCACTCTCAGAGCTGATGTTACACATGGCCTGTATTTTTATAGTGCTTTTACTAGTCCCACCTAGGGACCCCAAAGCGCTTTACACACCCAGTCATCCACCCATTCACACACTGGTGGAGGCAAGCTACAGTTGTAGCCACAGCTGCCCTGGGGCAGACATAAGTATTTAAAATCAGTTAATTATGTTTACTCAGTCAAACTATTTATTGGTGTTATTTGGTTATTTAGGCAACTGTATTCATTTAGATATAATGGTTTGTCTCATTATGTAATGCCTATCAGGTTATCACAATAATTATCAGAATATGTACATACCTGTTACTATTTTTGTTGCTTTTTACATTCTGTATATGACTGAAAATAAATATAATAGAACTATAACTCACCAAAAACCAGTACACTACTTTTTCTTAGCTATTTCTGTTTTGATTTGCTTTAGTCTCTCTGCTTTGAAGACAGTTGCACAATGCAGTGACAGTTATTTAGCATTGCAAGTTTTCAGCCATTCAGTAGGCATGTAGACATGTCAGAGCAGGAAAAGATCTGGCAAAGCAGAACATTGTTCTTCTCAGGTATTTCAGTCTGTGGAAAAACAGAAGACGTGTGCTCATTTTTTTTTACCTACTACCAAAAGGGCCACGTGTTCCAGCGGACAACATAATGGCCTCCTGACTCCAACTTTACTGTGAAAAACATGTTAGTAAATCAGCATGCACAAAACCAGAACCCAGAAGCATCTAAATGGACTTCAATCAGGTTTTTGTTTTGTCTCTGTACTTGTGTGTTTTTCTCTTGTGATGTCAATGTGACATCTGTGAATAAATCCTAGTTTTCCTGGTTGTCTGGCTAAAGCATTCTTTAAGCATATGGTCATAGAAACAGTTGAGCTGCGATACAAAGTGTCACAAATTTTTGGGACATTTGTCAGATCTTCACATTTTATATTATTCAGAATTAATTTGGCAAAGCCTATGCTGGTATATTCACAATCCGAATTATGCTAGGGTATCCTGTAATTGAGTTTTAGGATATTTTAGAAATTAGAAGTTTGGCTGCTAAATACTCAAATATTGACTCTATCTCCACTTTTCTGCTGTTTGGTTTCGGGCTTGTGCAGCATGCACTGAGTCTATAGTGCTAAGAAAATGTTGCTTTGCGAGAAGCCGCTGTGGGACAGCCTTATAACAACTGTGAAATACAATTAAAAGATCCTTAAGATCCATCCTTTAAAAAAATAGAAAAAAAACAAAACAATACCTGGTGCTTCTCACTCATCATGTGCTCCTTCGTCTTCTGTTACTGTCAGCAGTGACTATCGTATCTATCGAGCTATGTTCTTCTGGTCTTTGTCAGGACCTGTTCTGAGTCTCCGCGCTCTTATTAAACTCCTCCACTTATAGAAAGAGAGAGAGAGAGCATGCATTTGAGAGAGACAGACAGAGAGAGAGAGTTAACAAACATTACCATTATTCTGGTCCCACATGATGCTTGTAAATGCACGAGACCACATTTAGTAAGTTGTCAGGAGCACCTGACCTAATGCTCTGATCTCTACAGACTTACAAACTGAATTTAAAAAGTACACACACACACACAGTTAAGTAAATTTAGTGCAATGATACACATAATGCTACTGAACGAGGAAAAGTAGAGGATTGGCTGAATGAATGGAGGAGGGGGTGGCAAAACATCGAGTCATCTCATATCATCAAAGACATCTGACATCACTTTAATGTCAGTTTATTTTCTCCTTCAAGTGAGCAAGTGGGGCAGAGTCAGAAAACAACTGCAACTGGAGTTACTGGGAGGGTGTAGCTGGCTAGATTGATGTGTTCTTTTTTCCATCTAGAGAACAGACTCTTTTCCCTAAAAGGTATGTATGAGCCTTATTTGGCTTGGTTTATACTTGTCTGTGTTTTTCTCTGTGGTTAAAATATTTATCAACAGCACAGATTTAGAAACATGATGTCTGACAGTGTAAACATGTCACGATATAGACTGGAGATCATTAACTGGAATTGTCTCTGCATGTTTAGTGTTATAGTCATTATCTTAAGCCAAATGCACTAAGAAGATTTACGCTGAAACAAACTCCAAACACATGTAAAAAGGAGGGTTTGTATTTTGTTATGTTTTTGTTTTAATCTTTATGCATTTAGAATTAATTTAGGAAGAATGTGGCTGCAACTGATGGTGAGGATATGCAGAAAATGAGGTTGCTATAAATATCAGTGACTCAGGTCAGTCCTGATAAACAGTAATCAGTTATTAGAAACGTAGATGTGCTTGTATTGTACTGTTGGAACTTTAAATGACTGATAATGGAAAGGGCTCTGCATGTAAAATAGAAAGGTATTCTCTTTTTTGTCATTACATGTTTATAAGCAAAGAAAAAGACACACAAATAAGTACTTAATAGAGGTAGACTGGTATTATCAGTTCGAATAATAGCCAAAATTATAGCTATAATAGCTATAATAACATAATATAATAGCTGGTTATTTTTCTTAATAGAAAAACATTATTACAGATGTTTCTCTGGGAAGAAGGAAAAATTCAAAAATATCTTGTTGCAATGGTTGTGGCACCCATGGTTTGATGATAGATTAAGCAAAAGCGCCTCATCAAAATTCAACTAACACACAAGAACGCTTGTTATTCAAAACAATTATTAATCTCTTAATTTTGCAGATACACTTTCGGTTAATTGGTGACTTTAAATAGGCTGTGATTTTAAATGTGACTGTAAGTGTGAATTAATGGTCTCTCTCAGCCACAGTTTTTGTGTTTTTGAGTCAAATTCTTTGCAAAATAAATGAAAATGTAGCAGCAGTATTTTGCATTATATATCAGTGTTACTCGTAATTATGTGTATCTCTGTACTGTGCGCCATCAAAATAACATAATGTTCTCACATCAAACTGTTTTTAGAATAATATTTTATATTTTATTTGCTGTCCTCTGTTTTTCTGCAGCATCCATTCCAACTCTTACTCTGTCAAGATGTCTGGAAACCAAAGCAACACAAGTGAAAACCATTGTATTGACAACAGCTTGGTCTTCACTCTGGTTCCACCCTACATCCTGGTCATCAGTGTGCTTGGAATCATCTTTAATGTGTTTGTGCTGATGGTTTTCTGCCTCCACAAGAAGGCCTGCACTGTGGCTGAGATATACCTCAGCAACTTGGCTGGAGCTGACCTTGCTCTGGTGTGCTTTTTGCCCTTCTGGGCTGAAAATGCAAGAAAGAGATACAACTGGCCTTTCAGTGAAAGCCTGTGCAAAGTGTCATCAGCTGTTATCTACATGAATGCGTTCTGCAGTATTTACTTCCTTGTTCTGGTTAGCATAGATCGTTATGTGGCACTGGTGCACCCGCTTTCCCATGAGAGGATGCGCAGGCCGTTTTACGCCAAACTGGGATGTCTGTTTGTGTGGGGTCTTGGCTTGGTCTTTGCTCTCCCCGTGTTCATCTACAGGAAGTTAGAATTCAAACCTCAGTCAAATCTTACTCAATGTTCACTTGACTTACCACAAAATCAATATCTGGCATCTGAGGTGATAACCATAATTTTCAGCTTCATCATCCCTATTATCATTATTTCCTTCTGCACTGTCAGAATTTTTCAGTCACTGAATAACAGGCTAATGGAGGGTTTAAACTCTAAGAAAATGGAGCAGAAGGCTACCACTCTCATCCTGGCAGTTCTCCTGGCATTCCTGATCTGCTGGGTGCCATTCCACGTGACAAAGATACTAGATGTGCTCCAAAACACTGGCATTCTGAAATGCCACATCACACTGACCATCGTCCAACAGATCTCTACGTACTTTGCCTTCTTCAACAGTGTCCTTAACCCCATTCTCTACGTCATTGCTGGAAATAACTTCAGAAGAAGAGCTAAGGAACTCTCCAAGCAGTGGAACAATAAGACTACAGAAACATTCAGCCTCATGTCAACTCGCATAACGACTCTGAGGCTGACAAAGTCTCAAGCTACTCTCTGATCTTTTGAGTTTTGATGTGTGCTTTGGTTATTTTAAATTAACTGGGTAATTATTCACCCAAGCATGAGAAAAAAAATTTTTTAGGCAATCTAAATATATAGGGTTTATTTAACATTGTTTATTACACTGTATCTCCAGAAAGTAGTAGTAAGGTTTGAGTGCCTTGAGGGGTGCTGCTATTTTTTTTCCCTAATTCTATGCACATACAATACCAGGAATTTGGTGGATATCCATATTAAAGAAGCATATTTGAAAGTAACGCACAGTCTCTTGAGCATTTAGAGTCTTGGTTCTGCATAATGTCAGTGAGAGTGATATCCTTGATATTATCATCTCAGGTATACAGCTCTGGCTGTGAGCACAGCAGTCCCAACCACCTACTATTTAAGTCATGCTCAGAATAAAGTTGGCTTAGAGAGAAGAAGCTGCAACAGCAAGAATGAACTAAGAGGCTTCACTAAAAGCCAAGATAAATAAGGATTAACTAGGACTGTTAATCAGGCAAAGTTAGAAGACGCACACACACAGACGCACACACACACACAAATATAATCCACATCTCTTGTTTTACATCAAAAGTTCAAGCAACAAGGGTGGGGTTGCTTTCAAAGCCAAGGATCCGGTATAGCTTCGGTATAACAGGATCTGAGACGCGAATCTGAATCTGCCATTCTACTGCTTTATTTTTTTTATTCAGTTATATTTTATTAGATATGCTTTCAGATCTAATGCAATAATAACACTGCTACATAATTGAATAGCATTACCACATTTATTCTCTATTACATAAGTAATGGACACAAGCTAATATAATGGAACGACTATACAAAGGAGATGAAAGAAGGTTAACAGCGTTAAAAGCATTAACACAAGATTTTAATGGTTAGATGTTCCACACTGTACATGTGAGTGGTTGTGTATTAATATGTCTCTGTGCTGCAACATTATGCGGTTTTACTGCTACCGATTGGAATACTTTAGTGATGAACTGTAAACCACTAAACCTGTTGTGCTGCGCAGTATTACTTACTGTTGTGTATTACATTGTAAAGAATTCCTTTCCTACTCCTGTGACTCCAAAAAGACATTTAACCTACCAATACTGAAGAACTACCTGCACACTGTATTAATCTTTGCATGTATGTAACAGTATATGAAAAACAGCGAATTGTATGCCTCGTACTCAAACTCCGCTTTTAGTGGCAGCTTCTGTGTATGTATTGTGAAACATTTATACCAGAGGTGGGACCAAGTCATTGTTTTGCAAGTCTCAAGTAAGTCTCAAGTCTTTATCCTCAAGTCTCAAGTCAAGTCTCAAGTAATGTCAGGCAAGTCAGAGTCGAGTCTCAAGTCACTGGTGTAAAAGTCCGAGTCAAGTCACAAGTCTGAAATTTTGAATTTCAAGTCCTTTCGAGTCTTTAAAAAAAAAACGAAAAAAAGCATGTTGCAGTTATATGCTAAATGTAAATATTAGACCATGTAATTTTTAAATCTGTGTTTTTCTCAACACATGACAAAATAGTGAACTTAGAAAATATACACAAATTGTGAAATTGCACCTCTTTAAAATGCAGCTCAATTAAACCTAGCTCCAAGAATAATTTTCACCGACAGTTCTGAGATAAGCTGCATGTTATTCTTGGATGCGGTTGTAGGACCGGCTTTAAAATCGCATGACAAAAATATCATACATATTAAAAAAAACTGCATCACCAACGTAGCCTGGACAACATTTGCTAGTTAGATGAAGTCAGCTATCTCATCGTAGCATATTTATATGCATATTTATAATTATACGGTTCTTGGAGTGAGTGCATACACTCATGAAGTTTAGTAACTTCAGGTCACTGCAACAAGCCCAGGTACAGTTTACTGACGGATGGGTACAGGACCTTGAAATGCCCCGTGTAGAACGAAAGACCATCGTACGTATCATAAGTTTACCAGTCTCACAAATCGTCGTCATAAATACACATTCCTTAACCGTTTATTAATAGGACCTTTGAGCTCAACGGTAATTAATTAGCAGTGGAAATAATTTCTGGTAGCATCACAGAAATGCAGCAGTGACAATAATATTGTATGTTGTAATCGCACTGGGCAATTAGTGATACAAAACAACTGTTTTACCCTGTGAATAAAAGTATATGTTTTTGTCAGTGTACCATAATAACAGAAGCGAAACGCAATATTGTGTCAGGACAATTCACTATTTATGCACAATAAATAAAGGAGCACAATTTCTGTTCAGCGCCAGACTTGCTTGTAACCTATATCACTAATTATGTTATGAAAATGACGTATTAACTACTAAAAAACACTGACCTTCGTGTAAATGCTTGGAGCAGACTAACCTGTGAGCTGGAGTGTTCTGGGACGTTATATTTGATCTTTGAATGGCTGCAATCCAGGCCATCCGTCGCGTCTTTGTTACTTCGGAAACATGGCTCGATCAATTTCTCTTCAACGACGTAATCCGATAACAACCGATCTCTTTACCCGTCGGCTTCCCGTGGCTGTCATGCGACCGGCTATTGCAGTTAATAATACAACAGCTTCTTGACATTTTTGTGTTTCTTTTTATCGCTGTGTGACTGATTTCAATTGAAAGGCTGTGTGCGCTAGTACCTCTTGCCACGAGTTCCCAGAATCCTTTGCGGTTTTACCCCTGAATGACGTCACATTTTCAATCTCTATATAATATGCATGTTAAATTTTATATTTGGGGTAAAATATCAAGTCTTTTCAAGTAAACCGGTTCAAGTCCAATTCAAGTCCCAAGTCATTGGTGTAAAAGTCCAAGTCAAGTCACAAGTCTTAGAACATTTTTTCAAGTCAAGTCTAAAGTCATAAAATTAATGACTCGAGTCTGACTCGAGTCCAAGTCATGTGACTCGAGTCCACACCTCTGATTTATACAGTGAACTTGCGATATATCACCTTGCTAGATCAGTGTAAATACAAAAACTCAATAATCCTCATTTACTGGCATCTTCTGTAGTCCGCTGTGGTAAATAAATGTCTACACACCAGGGAACTTTAAATTCTAAATCAAAAATAATGTTTTAAATTAAACGCACATCCCCTTTTAAGTTACACTATGTGAGTTATTAGATATTTTATACTTTGGATTAGTTGGTGATTTCAGCTTGGCAGTTGTGGGGAATGTGGGTCTTAATGTAAATCTGTGTTGGCCCAGTCCAGTGTGGATTCCCCGTATGACAGCTGGGATAGACTCCAGTCCTCATATGTCCCAGAACTAGATGAATGGTTAAAAGAATAGATGGATGGCTATGGTTCTCAGCACCTCTGATAAGCCTTTATTTGGTAAGCTGTGATTGATTAAACTACAAAGGATTAACAAACTCCAGGCGTACCTGTCCACTCAGTGGCAGGCTTTGAACTGTCAACAGGCAGCTGTTACAATGTAAACAGCAGGCAAATCTCTGTCAGTATCGGATTTATCTCATGGACATATTGGCACATCCCAGTAAATTTAACAGAATACACTGAACCACACGGGGACTATTGAAATAACATGATATAAATATTAATTTTCTTAAAAGTTCTGTCCATGTAAATGTTACTTTTTTGGGGATTAAACATGAACATAAAATAATGGTTTCATTTGAGAGAAAATTGCATGTGTCAAAGTGGAGTATTTTCTGTTTGTTTAGTGTAAATGTCTTCATATCGCTATGATACAGAATAAAGGAAGTGATTTTGGGTTGAGCTCTAGTACTCTATTAATCTATTAATCTCTATTAATCTAATACTATTTTCCTTCTGTCACTGGAGTCTCCCTTTCCAGCTAGCTTCCCCTGTTGCAACTGTGTCCTACAAAAACCCAATCATTCCCGTTTTCTCTCCCCCTTTATATAGATGGGCTCAAATCATCACCAATCAACCACTCCCTGCAGTAATCTCCAAATGGCTGACTGCTTGACTAGAGGGGAATCTCCACTCCCACATAGGTATGGCCTATAGCTCACCCGAAAACACAAAATTATGCAATAATTGAAATGGAAAATAATGCCAACCCAATGTTTAGTGAGAGATTCTCTCAATTATTCCACCAACTGATAACAATAGTATTTTCATTCTGAGCTTAATCAAACAGTTCAAACGCCTTTTCAGATGTTATGTTCACAGAAGGCCCGAGTCTATAAAGGTCCATAAAACAATACCTGAACCAACACCATAAAAATGAACCATGCAAAGAGACAAAGTGCTACTTGAAGTGGAAAAAACAAAGACTGCATTGACTGAAAAGCAGAAGAGCTGGCTAAAGAGTGAGTCATTATATATTAGTTTAAATTCAGTTTACTTTCTCTTTTAAGTAAGAAAAACACAGCTATTTAGTAGGAATTCGTTTGGCCTTTTTTTCCACCTGGAGAACAGATTCTTTTGCCTGCAAGCCAAACTTAATTTTGGTTGTTTTTTAATCCTTCATGTTTCTGCCTTTCTGCTCTGCAAAGGGGATTAACAAGTCAACACTAACAGGGTTTTCAGCTTTTTGCCATTACTTGTTCAAAACTTTAAAAACACCCTTCAATTAACTTACACGCTGTGCAAATTAAGAAACTTGCACAGCGCGATGGGTGTGGCCCTGCCAGCTGCTGGTCACGCCTAGGTTCTCACACACCTACTTCTGATCAAGCTCGTCGGGGCAGCTACTTAACAGAGCGATGGAGCTTTCTCCAGCGCAGGATTTGTTAGTCCAGGAAGTACAGATCGTGTTTGCCCGCAGGGGTCAGTGTCTAACGGCTGCTTCCATTGTTTTCCCTGCAGGAGGAGCGTGGAGAAGAAGGACAGCACAGCACGCACAGGGTGTGCAGAGTCACCGGGGGGCACGAACACGGACGCCACTGGAAGACGCACACGGGAGTCTTGGGGAGCGCGGGGATTAGTTTGGCATCAGTATTTACCACACTGTAAATAAACGCACTGTACACACAGACCTCTGCCCCTGGGTCCCCCTTTCCCTCACAACCCCAGACCATGACAATAATGTGCATAAAAGCACTCATCTGAGGTTTGTTTTTAAATGCTTGATATCTATTGAAGCCAGTATTACATATTGAATCAGAATCTGGCATTAATCTAAGACACTAAGACATTTCGGTGTTCGGACCGGTCTGAGGAAAGACGAGAAACGCTTTTAAAGCTGAAGCGCTGCGGTCGGGATTTAATGAGGTGCAGTGCCAGTTTTACGATGGAAGGTGTGGTCACAGCAGGTATTTTGGTGGCTTACCTTATTGGTGAAGTATTTGTAGGAGTGTTTTCTTTACGGGTTAAAAAAAAACTTTCGGAGGAGAATATTTAAAAGAAGCATGCAAACCTGATTTGCTAGATTTCCTGGACACTAAATGTAACTTTGAAAAAAAAACACCTCTTACTGTTGATTATGGAGCTGAAGTGTTCATTTATTTGGAATAAGATGAGGAAATATTATCAGCGTGCGTAACTGTGACGGATGGATCCCTCTAAGCTGTGAGCGCGGGGACAAAACTTTTGCTCTGTTCTGTAAGTCTCGACGGAATCCCAACCTTGCGTTTTTAGAGGTGGGTACTTCCTGCTCTTAAGTAGTAATACTAGAATTTTATTAAAAACCGGCTCTGTTTTTTTTTTCTCAGCACCACACAGGGATTTTTATGTTGTTGTTTTTTGTTTGTTTTTTTCTGGCTATGAGAGACAAGCATATCATATTTATAACTGTAGCTGTGATGTCATTATGTTAGCGCGTCGGGTTACTGTCTGAATAATATGGGTAATTTAGGCTATAATAGGTTTCTGCAACCTCACAGCTCGTAGAATAAGCAGTGGAATAATATGGACTACAATACACTACAATAATATGCTCATGTTCAGATGATGGAGTAGTTTGGAATAAACTCACCGCTGGATAAATCTGTGCTGCACCTGAGTCTCAGTCCTCAGAATCTCACAAGTTTCTAAGAAGAGTTCATCCTTAGACAAAACCATATTTCTTCTTCTTGCTCTCATTTACCTTAACTGCTAGACTGTTTTCATAGAGAAACAGGTTTAAAACCTGCACTTACACTGTAATATTTCTTTCAGGACTTCATTGACACCTCTACTTTAACTCATCGGGCGTGCTTGTTTTTGAGTCTCTGCTCTTGGTAGGTAATTACTGAAATTAACTGACAACATCTTTGTATATAAATTAAGGCACTGTTATGGGAGATCACCCCAACAACCTTTCACTCACATGGGTACATTTTTGCAACTGTACCATCATCATGTCACTTGCCCCTGCGGATTTTAGTCTTAAAGTCGACACTGTTCCTTTTTTAGTAAACCCCCACAGTAGCTTTTAATGCCAAAAGACAGTTTTATACCGGTGTAGATTAAATCTACCCCTAAATATAACGATGACAGCTTTGACCACTCACTTTGTCTTTATTAACTTCCATGCATGGAATACTTTAAGTGTGGATATTTTTTTTCCTCTTTTGAAAGAAAAAAGGAAAAGAAAAATAATTGTGAAAGTTAGCCTACAATAATGTTTTATCTGTACTCTGTTCTCTATTTTCTGCAGTATCCCTGTCAACCTCATCCCTGTAACGATGTCTGGAAACCAAAACAATACAAATTGTACTAATCTTGAGCCAAATAGTTTGATCTTCACTCTGGGTTCATACTACATCCTGGCCATCAGTGTGCTTGGAATCATCTTTAATGCGTTTGTGCTGATGGTTTTCTGCTTCCACAAGAAAGCCTGCACAGTAGCTGAGATCTACTTGAGCAACTTGGCTGGAGCTGACTTTGTTCTGGTGTGCTGTTTGCCCTTCTGGGCTGACTATGTAGGAAAGGGCTTTAATTGGGCTTTCAGTGAGAGCCTGTGCAAAGTGATACCTGCCATAATAAAAATGAATGCACTCTGCAGCATTTACTTCCTTGTTCTGGTTAGCATAGATCGCTATGTGGGGCTGGTGCACCCACTGTCCCATCACAGCATGTGTAGGACATTTTATGCCAAGCTGGCATGTGTAGTTGTGTGGATTCTTGGCGTTATCTTTGCACTCCCCGTATTAATCTACAGGAAGTTAATCCCCAGTACATCAAATATTACTGCATGTGGCATTCTCTTCACTGAAGACCACCATCTAGTATATGAGACAATAACCATAATCTTCAGCTTCGTAATCCCTGTTTCCATTATTTCCCTCTGCGCTGTCAAGATTATTCAAGCACTGAGAAACAGGCTAAAGGGGCATGGGAAGGAGCAGAAAGCCACCACTCTCATCCTGGTAGTTCTTCTGGCATTCCAAATTTGTTGGGGTCCATTCCAGTTGAGCAGGATACTAGATGTGCTTGAACGTGTTGGTATTGTGAGGTGTCACACCATACTTGACATCTACAAACAAATTACTGTGTACTTAGCTTTTTTCAACAGTGTCCTTAACCCCATTCTCTATGTTGCCATTGGGAGAAACTTCCAGAAAAGAGCAAAGGAATTCTTAATGCCGCAGAAATACAAGAAAACAAGAAGATCAAGCACACGCTCCTCATGAGCACACCCCACAAGTGTTAAATCTGACAATGGCTTAAGATAAGCAGGATTGTGACCTTTTGAGTTTTGAGGTGTGCTGCTGTGATTGGTGATTTTATACAATGACAATTATTTATCCAGGCATAAGAACTTTTTTTCTTTTTTCTCTTTTTTTAGCATTTATGTAATGTGAATATATGGGGTTTAATTGTCTATGAAACATTGCTTCTTCAAAAAGTGATATACAGGCATAACATATTTGTTACTTAAATGTGATATATATTTCTGTTTTATAGTGATTTTTGTTCCAATACAATATGAATAACATTTACACTGGCGGATGCTCATATTAAATAAGAACAAAAATATAATATAACAACACAAAATCATATGAAGGACTTGAACAAGGCCAAGTATAAGAGCAGAGAGATGGTAGTGAACTGGTTTTGAATAGGGCAAAAGTTACACATGTTAATGCAGTTTTTCTTGCAGGTACCACATTATGTGTTTTTCTTATTTTCTGTCATGTATTTATATTCTTACAGTGGTGGATGCTCATGTTAAACTTAATGTTATCAGTTATCACAGATTACATAGTTTACATTAAACATGATTCATATCTTGAAGTCAGAATATATGCAAGTCTTTTCTTATGTTTATCCATTTTTTCAAATTTCAGTTCAGGATTATTATTCTAAAGCTATTCATTGACATCCTCCAAATATTCAGTTCGGAGTACCGCTGCTGTACAAGGTGAATGACCTGGTGTATCTCTCTCTCTCTATATATATATATATATATAAGCCCACTAACAGTCCAGAGACATGCTGTTGGTGGGCTTGAATTTGAGTGCGAATGGTTGTCTGTCTCTATGTGTTAGCCCTGCGACAGACTGGCGACCTGTGCAGGGTGTACCCTGCTTCTCGCCTTAAGACAACTGGGATAGGCTCCAGCCCCCTGCGACCCTGAAAAGGGTAAGAGGAAGAGAATGGATGGATGTTTATTTGTCACGGTTCAGGGTCATTTGACCCAGCATTTTCAGTTTCGCATATTTTTCTGTATTATGGTTTGTATTCTGATTCTCTTGTTATGCTTTGTTGATTATTATTATAATTCTATGTTTCAGTTTATTCTGGTTTAGAGTTTTGTTCTTAGGTTTTGTGTCTTGTGCCCTCATGTTTAGTGGAGGTTTAGTTCAATGTCAAGTCTGTGTCTTTGTGAATTGTTTCTTGTTTCCTGTTTTACTTTGAAGGTCCATGTCTTATGTAAGTGTATTCAGTGCTTCCTCCCGTCTCGTCAGGCTCATCAGGTCCAGCTGTGTTCCCCACCTGTATGTAATCTCCCTGTTTTCTTCAGTGTGTATTTAAGTTGTGTCAACTCATGTACTCACTGGTCGGCCTGTGTATAAACCGTGTGTTCTCCCTGCTGTCCTTCTTTCATGTTCAGGTTTGCTGTTTAGATTTCCCCATTATAGATTATCTTTAGTTCCGTTTCACCATTTTCACCTTGTGTTTTCTTTTCCAATAAACCTCTTTCGCGTCTCAGCGAGTGCCTGCTCTTGTGTCCTCATTTATTCCCCCACACGACTCACCCTGGTTAGCCGTGACAGTATTATTATTATTGTTATCAACAGTAGTTAGTTGTACTAATAAAAATACAAACCGGAATCCAAAAAAGTTGGGACACTAAACAAATTGTGAATAAAAACTGAATGCAATGATGTGGAGATGGCAAATGTCAATATTTTATTCAGAATAGAACGTAGATGACAGATCAAAAGTTTAATCTGAGATCATTTCAAAGGAAAAATATGTTGATTCAAAATTACACGGTGTCAACAAATCCCAAAAAAGTTGGGACAAGTAGCAATAAGAGGCTGGAAAAAGTACATTTGAGCATAACGAAGAGCTGGAAGAACAATTAACACTAATTAGGTTAATTGGCAACATGATTGGGTATAAAAAGAGCTTCTGAGAGTGGCAGTGTCTCTCAGAAGCCAAGATGGGTAGAGGATCACCAATTCCCACAATGTTGTGCAGAAAGATAGTGGAGCAATAAAGGTGTTACCCAGCGAAAGATTGCACAGACTTTGCAGTTATCATCATCAACTGTGCATAACATCATCCGAAGATTCAGAGAATCTGGAACAATCTCTGTGCGTAAGGCTCAAGGGCGTAAACCCATACTGGATGCCCGTGATCTCCGGGCCCTTAAATGACACTGCACCACAAACAGGAATGCTACTGTAAAGGAAGTCACAGAATGGGCTCAGGAATACTTCCAGAAACCATTGTCAGTGAACACAATCCACCGTGCCATCTGCCGTTGCCAGCTGAAACTCTACAGTGCAAAGAAGAAGCCATTTCTAAGCAAGATCCACAAGCTCAGGCGTTTTCACTGGGCCAGGGATCATTTAAAATGGAGTGTGGCAAAATGGAAGACTGTTCTGTGGTCAGACGAGTCACGATTCAAAGTTCTTTTTGGAAATGTGGGACGCCATGTCATCCGGACCAAAGAGGACAAGAACAACCCAAGTTGTTATCAACGCTCAGTTCAGAAGCCTGCATCTCTGATGGTATGGGGTTGCATGAGTGCGTGTGGCATGGGCAGCTTGCATGTCTGGAAAGGCACCAGCAATGCAGAAAAATATATTCAGGTTCTAGAACAACATATGCTCAAATCCAGACGTCATCTCTTTCAGGGAAGACCCTGCATTTTTCAACAAGATAATGCCAGACCACATTCTGCATCAATCACAACATCATGGCTGCGTAGGAGAAGGATCTGGGTACTGAAATGGCCAGTCTGCAGTCCAGATCTTTCACCTATAGAGAACATTTGGCGCATCATAAAGAGGAAGGTGCGACAAAGAAGGCCCAAGACGATTGAACAGTTAAAGGCCTGTATTAGACAAGAATGGGAGAGCATTCCTATTTCTAAACTTGAGGTCTCCTCTGTCCCCAGATGTCTATTGAGTGTTGTAAGAAGAAGGGGAGATGCCACACAGTGGTGAAAATGGCCTTGTCCCAACTTTTTTGGGATTTGTTGACACCATGACATTTTGAATCACCATATTTTTCCCTTAAAATTATAAATTTTCTCAGTTTCAACTTTTGTTCCATGATTTATGTTCTATTCTGAATAAAATATTGACATTTGCCATCTCCACATCGTTGCATTCAGTTTTTATTCACAATTTGTTTAGTGTCCCAACTTTTTTGGAATCCGGTTTGTAGTAGTGTTGTAGTTACTATTTATCATTTTATCAATGTATCTATTTTTCTTCATCATTCACAATTCTTGACCCCGGAGGGATCTAAATTAAATGCACTCATACAGCAAATCCCCTCAAGTATGACACATCTCACATTTCCTATTGTTTTTCATCAAATAAGGCAAAGGAAGATGATGTAAGCAATACAGAAAATATAAACACTTACCATATTATTTTTTCATTCTTTATCATAAATCAGCTAAATTATATTGCGTCTCTCTCTCTCTCTCACGCCCTTGTGGTCTCTTCCAAAGAAAAACTTGCCAAAATGTTGGATTCTTGCTTAGTGTATTTACAAGCATCCTCGGCAAATAGGATGTTGTTTTAGTTTTTGGAACGTAGGACTGACAACAGCTGTCAGTCCTATATATAGTAGAAGGATACAGATCCAAATAAAAACATTATGGAGACAGGTTCTGGCCTCTCGAGTGGCTGGTGATAACAAGGCAGGGCAGAACATCCACATCTGGATTGGCACCTTTCAGGTGATTGAGGAGTGAGCTGGTAACAAAGGTTGCAGGATCTCTCTGGGGGCTGGACAGGTGGCCAGAGACAGTATCTTGACAGATGGCTGCTCAGGTCCATGTGGATACACTTGAGTCTGATAGCTGGGACTGCACGAGTTTGAGTTCAGAATTTACACATGATTAACAAGACTGTGATACTCTGGTTCAGCTGTTGTCGATCCTACGTCCAAAAAGTAACAACAACCTCCTATGTGCTGAGGTTGCTTGTAAATACATTAAGCAAGAATACAACATTTTGGTTTGATGACAGACAGTTTTCTTTGGAAGAGCCCACAAGGGCATGACAAATATTTACGTATTTCTGAAGACATTTCTTTAGAAAAATAGAGGAATTAACTACACAGAGGAAGCGATGACGCAGAGAAGATGCATATTTTGTCTAAAATTATTCTGATATCAGTTTTTTCTTTTAAGTTAAGCAAACAAAGACATTAGTAAGAGGTACTAGAAAAGTGTACCTGATGGTTTTATGTTGTCTTTTTCTAGAGACAGAATCTTTTGCCAGCAAAGTATGCACATGTTTAATTTGGCTTGGTTTTCTTTTTTTTTTACTTTTCTGTTTTAACTTTGTTCTGCTCCTTTTGTTTCTGTTTTTCCACATTATTTGTGACTGAATTGCTGAATAATTCTAAAAACATAAAGGGAAAATTCTTCAGTTAACCTGCCAGCTTTACAAGTTTTGAAAACCAGCATCTAAACTGGAGATTATTAATTAAACTATTTATGTTTTGATAAACAGTTTTAGAACATTTATGCTAAAGCAAACACATATAATTAAAACAAAATTTAAAAAAGTTGCATTAGAATACAAGGAGCTGTGAAAATGATGATATGCAGTGTTTGTGCTGTGAACATCAGTGACTCAAGAGACTTTTTTGGTGAATGTAATACTCAAGGAAAACCTTTATTTGATAAACATTTTCACAAAATTACTAAATAACAATATAAACCTATATGCACCAAAACAAATTACTATCCTAATAAGAACACAAATACAGTCTCTTTGTTTTTTGAGTTGACAACACAAGGCAAAGATGAAAACCAACCCGAAGAGACTAAAGCAATCGCCACGGTGATTCTATTTTAGAAACATGCACAAGTAGAAATGGAGTCTTCAAATCTGACCACTAAAAACTGCTTTTGTTGCCTGATGAAGATCAGGCTTTGCCTGCTGGGATTGCGTCTGCATACATTCAGCTATAAAACCCCTCTGGGTGCATGCTGTCTCTGCAGATGCTTAAAGTTCTGTCAGCTGTGTAATCAGAATCAGAATACTTCACTAAGGAAATTATGTGTTTACAGTGAGACAATAGACAATAAGAACAGTAACAGACTAAACTAGATTAAATAATGCAATATATTACAAAGTTTACAAAATATATGAATTAGCTCTAATATATACAAAGAGCTCAATCATAAATATAAAATATATGACAGAGATGAAATATATATGACTGACATTTTACTCCAAACTTTGTTATTTTCACTGTAGGATGTGAAAAAGGGTGTCATGACCCAAGCAGCCAGGAACACACAGGGACAAATGTAATCTTCAAAAAAATGGGTTTTATTATACCCCCAAAAAGGACAAGATGATTACAAAAATTCAAAATAACAAACAAAGTTTTTAAGAACCAAGTGGGCCCATAAAAGAGGTTACCTTAACAGAACGCTACTCAAAAGTCACTTAACAAAAACATAACTCAACAAAATGACCTGCCCAAATGAGAAACAGCTCCAGTTATATAGCAAATGAATAAACCATTATATACACCAAAAGTGAAAACTAAAGAGATAACAGCTAACCATCATTCACGAAGAACCCCATTCCCCCTGCATGATCACAATAGATGGTCCAGTCCACTTTATTGGCTTCTGCATTTAAACCAGCTCCACCCTCAGCCTCCTCTTTCAGCCAAACCAGGAAGGACTGGAGCAGAGGTCAGGTAACTCAGAAAGAGCAGAAATATAATCAATATAACATACCTATATAAAATAACAAACAATGCAAAGCAAAGTCTATGCCACCATTTGGGCTATAGCTTAGTGCTGTCATGCATTACAGGAAAACTCAAAATATCAAATTAGTTAACTTATGATCACAGAAGCTTTAGAGTATAACGTAAACATAAGACAAAAGACCAAATGAATATTACCTAAGTATCTCAATTGTGTGGTTGCATGCAGCCATCACAAAGGGTGTAACTATTGCATTGTGTACTGTGCATTAGATGGATCAGTTGTACAGGCAGGAGTGATTTCCTGTGTTGTTCAGTGATGCATTTGGGTAATCTCAATCTCTCAGTGTACGTGCTCCTGTGACAGGCCAGCAGGTCATTGAGTGGGTGGGAGGTATTGTCGCTATTGTCCTTATCTTGTACAACATCCACCTTTCCGACACGACCTTAATGGACGATTGAAACCGGGGTAACAGTTTTCCACAGGTTTCCACAACAATGCGACTGTTTCTGTCTCAGTGCAGCATCTACTTTACCGTCGAGCTCTTGTGCTTTTGTGCAATAAAAATAAAACTGATGCACGTATCTCCACTCCTCAAACCCATGGCGAGTGAAAAGACTGAAAAAGAGTGAATTCTCAAGGATATTATGTATGCTGGTGTAGGGAAGCTGCAAAAGGTTTTAGGTCTTGAGATTTCAATAGCAAGAATACAAATATGTAGTTGGAAAGACACCATAATTGTTCTCTTTTACTGCGCTGGGCACTCTACTACTGTAAGTTTCTAGAGAACCTCATGTAGAAGGAATCTATGACTCATATTGACTGATAATTGATTTCTAACAAATGGTTTTAGATTTGATCAAACAATAACAGTGCTACAAAACTGATTATTATTGACAGAATATCAATCATTCAAACAACCTTTATTTATATTACACAGTTGAAAAATTTTGCAGTCAAAGTGCTTTACAGATAACAACATATGCCAAAAAAAATCCCATATTAAAGGCTGTGGTTAAATGAATAAAATTAATAAAACTGAGGGCTTGTAATGAACAATTTAAACCCTCAGTTCAAACTCTGTCCCCTACCATCTTGTTATATCAATATATGCTATATCTCTGAGTGTTCGCATGTGCTTTTGCTGTGAAAATTATCACTGAGTGGACTTTATATTTTGTGGAGATGTTTTACCTCATCTCAGAGGCTTCTTCAGTATTAGTGGTCTCATGCTAATATTGAGCATCTCATATGCATCCACAAAACAATTTGCCTGCTACTCTGTTGTTCTTCTAATAACAGTTATTAATTTAATAATCATTCATGTTATTGTTAATCTTATTTCCAATCTCTTATTTAGACTTAAATGTTTCATGTTATAAGTGAATGATTTTTCATGATAGGTATGGGTATGACACAGAGTAACAATCCATATAATCATCACTAAGGTCTGAAACTTTATAAATAAACACTTCCCCTGCAGATGATGACTTAGTTGCTTTATAGCTACTCTTTCAAGAATTTGAGATATAGAGAGCTGGGTCAAGTGAGGACTTTTAAGTAATGGCTCATTTACTGCTACATTAAATATGTTTATATTAAAGATTAAAGGATTAATTTCAGGACTTTTTTTATTTATTAAACTTTTATAAATAACAATCACTTTGTGTGAGATAAATGGTGCCAAGTAAATCATAATATGAAGGAAAGGACAAAGAGATAATATATATAAATATTTACATCAAATATTTTCTGTTTTTTTTTTTACATCAGTCAACTCAGTTATGTTTATTTCTAGACCACCTCAGTGTCACACACACTGTAAAATAATATCTGAATCAATAAAAACAGAATCGATGAGAGAGGATATGAACCCATTTGGGTTCATTTGAGTTCAAGTAAACTGAGAAAACTAAGAGCAAAACACAAAAGACAAATAGCTACCAAAATAAATCAGGAAACAATAAATTATAACCACACAAGTGGAACACTAAGGGAAGAAATAAACACAGACTACTAACAGAGAATACCATACAGAAACCATACAGGAACCATACAGGAACCATACCAGACCATATGAGGAACAGAATAAATGAATAAGCATGAAACCAGATTTATACAATAAAAAGACTATGACAAAATAAAACCACATTCCATTTTTTTTTTTTCTTGCCTGTCCCGTTTGGCTCTTTTGCCATCAGAATTGTTGTCTAAAGGCAAACAAAGATGCCCAACGGATTTACTTTACCAAATTGACCATCCCAGCCTTGCCATAATGGTCCATTTGATTCACCTTTTATTGTTTATTTTATTTTCACTTACTGAATATGGGACAGACTTGACTGGGGGAAAGAAGGGGAGAAAGAAAGAGGGAAAGAGAAACAGCTGAGAAGAGGGACGGGGGAGAAGGGCAAAAGACAAAAACCAACAGAATGAGCAGAAAAAGAAAAAAAAAAGAACTGTGTTACTGGAACCATGACAACTGTTATCTTTTTTCTGTGGTATTAGCATTAAAACCCATGATGAATAAAAAGATATAGGTGAAGAAATGCGCAGTGAACTGTAGCAACGCCCTTAACTGTATAAGACTAGAGCAGCATAAATAAGGGATGGTTAAGGTTCACATGATTTAGGCCCAACTCTAAGCTTTATGAAAAGAAAGGATTTAAGTTTAATCTAAAGTTTAGAAATGGTCACGAGCATTAACGTTTTGAGGAGCAAAATGCAAGAGTCAAACAGGAACTAAACTCAAATCAGCATTTAATACTAAAGAATTCAGTGAATTAAAAAAGTCCACTACAGTTTACAGAACAAAGCCAGTAAAACTAAATTCCAGATCTCTCAGTACACCAAGCAAGGAAAGAGGACTGCGAGTGATGCAACAAAGAACAAAGAGGAGACTCAGACAAAATATACACAAGATAATGAGGGGAGGGGTAGTGTATGGGGAACACAGCTGAAAGTGATTTGGGAGGTAAAATTTTATACAAAACACCAGAGACACATGACCATCAAAGTAAAACAGGAAGCAACTACGCAGGTTAAGGAGACTTAATATACAATGAAACACTAGGGGAGGAGGATTAAAATGAAAGGCACAAGGAAGTAAAAACAAATACTCAAAATGTAAATGGAACCTATAGTATAAAAGTAATCAAAACAAAAGACTAAAAGTGAAACAAAGATACAAAAGTCACAAAGTCAAAGACTCAGGACGATCTCTCACAGTTGGATTTTTGCAGGATCTAAAGAGCAGACTCAATATACTGTATATTTGTCATTTTATCTCGTCTAGTGATCACCTGACCCAGTGGCACTGAGCAGCAACATGCAGGCTGCAGTGCGTGAGAAAGTATGGTGTAGAGGTACTTCATAGCCTTTTTTGTATATGGAAAAACTGCAAACAGTGATGCATGTTGGAAGGAAATTTTCCTCTGTGGCAACACCATCAACTTACATAGGGATATGAAAGAACGCAACTACATAGCTCATATACACTACAAAAACAGCTCTACTCCATCCATCCATCCATCCATCCTCCCAGTCTCTTCTGCTTATTCTTTTCAGGGTCGTTGGGAATCCGAAAAACTAGCAAATGAATCTGCTGTATGCCTGAGATTTTCACACAAACAAAACAAAAGCTTTCTATAGGACAAACTTTAGTGTCATTAATTTTTTCCCCCTATATTTTAGGCCTTTATTGATTGTGACAGTGAAGAATTGACAGGAAAGCTGAGGGAGAGAGGGGAAGACATGCTGCACAGGGCTCTTTTCTCAAACTGAAAAGTTGTTTATGTGGCCTTACGCTTGAAATAAGAAAAATGATGTTATTCTTATTGTGGAATTTCAAACAAACCATTGCCATACCCTGTAACCAGTTAATAAAGCTCAAGATGAGCTGAAATATCTTATTAAGAAAAAGTCAGACATATTTTCCTAAAATGTGCAAAACTTGCTTGTTAAGAATATTTTTTCTTAGATAGAAAAATAAGAAAAAATATGCATAAACAAGGTTTTGTTTTTTTTTACTTCCTTGAAAATCGTTTTATGCAGTGCAGGTGTGTAAATAATGTCTCAGTCATGTCTGATGCTGCATTAGGTCAAGTATTATTGTTCATCATAGTTACTTCAGCAGACTGATTAGCTACATAAATATATGGAGTGGACCCAAAAGGTTTATTTAACTCAAGAGTCTTAACCATGAAAGCATGGTAGGAGCAAGCGTCTCAGGAGTGGAGTCACTGTAATCACAGGGAGAGGAGGGTTATTTCTGTAATACCGGCAGTAATTTAATCTTGACACAATGCTTACTTGAAAAGCAGGAAAACAAAGACCTCTGGGGGAAGCAACCTAGCAAGTGCCTTGGTGGGGCGTGAGATGAGTGAAACAAGATGTTTGACCTTTTCACTCGTGACCAGTGATCCAGGAGGGGAGGCAGGCAAGATGTCCGAGCTTTAGTTATTTCCAGAGCAATAAAAGGAATCATCAAGCTGAAAAAGCAGAGGGGTGAGTTTGCAGCAGTTATGCGATGGCGAAGTAGACCACATTTAGTCAAACCAGAAGAGCAACAAGTATGCTGGTCCTGAGCAAAGGAAAACTGGAGATGCAAAGCTAATACAAAGAGTAACACGATATGCTGAAAATACTGGCTGGTCTTAAATGCAAATCCAGTGATTGCTCACAGGTGGGAAGAGGCAGGCACAGTATTCAGAATCTGGACATAGGAGCCGTAGTCATCATGACAGGCTGCCCATTTTAGCTACATAGCACACTTAAACAACACAAGCTGACACAGAGATGAACATTTATATTTCAGGTCTCCATTTTTATATGCTCATGCACTGTCATCCTTTTGCAGATCACAAACAGCCATAGCAATGTTTTAAACTTTTGGGGGGTTTTTTTTATATCTTCAAGACTCTGCTGTTCTTTTAAGAGTGACTAAAACAGTCCGTGCATCTGACTGTCCCCATATGACCCAGCGCTTTGTGTTTTCTTGTATTTTGATATTCATTGTTTATAGTTAGTCCTTTTGCCATTAGATCCTAGGTTCCTTAGTTGTAGTTATTGTTCATTGTTTAGTAGGTCTCCTTTGGGTCATCTTCCCATGTGTTAAAGTTCCCCTTGTTGATTACTGTGTCTTATCTGTCATGTTTCTGGTCTGCCTGGTTAATGCTGTCATGGCTGCGTCTTGTCATGTTTTCCTGTTTATTTTGAAAGTCCAGTTTCTATGTGTTTGTGTTTTAGTTTACATTTCCTGTGCATCATTATGTTCATCCTGGTCAGCTCTTTATCTCACTTCCCCTGATCACCTCATGTGTGTATTTAAGTCATTTGTCTCTTACTGTTCATTGTCAGGACATCTGCCAATTTCCTTCATGTCATCTAGTCACAGTTCCAGTCACAGTCTGAGTCATAGTCATAGTCTTTTGTTATCATAGTCGGTCATAGTTTTTCATCGTTTTTCTTGGGGTTTCATAGTTTCATGTTTTCAGCCGAAATAAAGGCTCACCTTCTGTTTGCAACCAGCTCCTTCCTTCAGTGTCTGCTTTCGGGTCCGCTCTAACAAACACACTGGTGCACCCCACCGTGACATTATGTAGTTACTATGGACTTAAAATTTAGGATATAGTGGTTGTATTGATGTATAGCAATTTGAAATGCTCAAAAAATGTACACTACAGCATGTAAAAATCTAAAGATAAGTTCTGGCAGACTTGGTTCTATGGTGAGCTTGAAAGGGTTAATCCTCAATTTATTTTTCTGCAGGTGATTATTTTTATTATTTTTTAATTGACAAATGGCTCTTTCCTTTGAATAAATGAGTCAAACTAACAATCACCCATTGTTTGTTAATATGGTGGTAGTAACTGCTCTGTTGCAAAACTGGTGCAACCAGTACTTTTTTAAGTCATTTGTGCTTCCTATATGTGACAAGCTGTGTAACCAGGCCAGTATTTCTTTTTAAACATGTGTCCAAACCATGTGTTAGAGTGTCTGTGAAGGTTCTCAGTCATCCAGGTCATCGTAGTCAAAGGAGCTTGCAAAGAAAAGCGTCTGGACTTCTTTAAGTTGCTTGAAGACGTTTCACCTCTCATCCGAGAAGCTTCTTCAGTTCTAAGGTCAAATGGTGGGGAGTCCCAGATTTAAACCCAGTGGGAGTTTTCCCCCAAAGAGGGACCAAAGGACCCCCTGATGATCCTCTAATCACATGAGCCAAGGTGTGAACACGGGTGTGGGTCCCAATCAGCCAGGGTTTCGGGTGAGCTCATTGTGAAACCTGACCCCACCTTATCATGCGATTTCCTGAGGTCAGCTGGCCCAGGATGTGAGTGGGTGTTAAGGCGTCTGGGAAGGGATCTCAAAACTGGATTATAGATGGCAGAGAGTTGGTGTCGTAAACCACCGCCTCTGTTCAAAGATGGTCGCTCACAGTGGACATAGATGGCTTCTTTCACTCCTCTTTCAAACCATCTGTCCTCTCTGTCCAAAATGTGAACATTGGCATCCTCGAAAGAGTGTCCTTTATCCTTAAGATGCAGATGGACTGCTGAGTCTTGTCCCGTGGAGGTGGCTCTTCTATGTTGTGCCATGCGCTTGTGAAGTGGCTGTTTGGTCTCTCCAATGTAGAGGTCTGAGCATTCCTCGCTGCACTGTACAGCATACACCACATTGTTAAGTTTGTGTTTAGGAGTTTTGACCCAGATGTCGTCTACATATCTGTACCAGTGGCTGGGTACTCTTCCTTTGAAAGAGCCAAGAGCCTTCCTTTCCACTTCCTCCATGTAAAGGTTGGCTACAATAGGTGACACAGGGGAGCCCATGGCACAGCCATGTTTTTGTCTGTAAAAGCCTTCGTTGTATTTGAAATATGTAGTGGTGAGGCAGAGGTCTAACAGTGTGCAGATCTAATCGGGTGTAAAGTTGGTCCTGTCTTCTAAGGAGCTGTCTTCTTGTAGTCGTTTTCTGACAGTCTCCACTGCCTCCGTGGTGGGTATGCAAGTGAAGAGAGAGACTACATCAAAGGACACCATGGTTTCATCTGGATCCAGGGTAAGTTTCTGGACCTTGTCGGTGAAGTCGGTGGAGTTCTTGATGTGGTGTGGGGTGTTCCCCACGAGAGGAGTAAGGATGGTAGCAAGGTGTTTTGCAATGTTGTAAGTGGAGTTTATGCTACTGACTATGGGTCTGAGTGGGACAGCTTCCTTGTGGATTTTAGGAAGTCCATAAATGCAGGGTATGGCATCCCCTGGGTAAAGGCGATGATATGATTTAGTCCTTTTCAAAGTCTTGAAGGCAAGCTATAACTTTCTTTTTGTAGCTGCTTCTGGGGTCTCTCTACAAGCAGCTACAAAAAGAAAGTTATAGCTCCTTTTGACCATGTGTTAGAGTCTGACAGCGTCTTATAAAAAAAAACCCCACCTGTGTTAGGTCAGTGACAGAAAACTTTATTTAGATCTCCAAGTGAGTAAAGTGAACATGGGAAACTACCTCGAGAAATAAATATAGCAAAGAGACGCACATGAGGAAAAAATAGAGAAGGGCTCACTGAAGAGTGAAAGAGGTGCTGATAGAGGGATTCAGCTAGCATATTCCTTGTCTGGCATCACTTTAATATCAGATTACTTTCTCCTTTAAGTTAAGAAAGCCAAAGACAGAGACAGACAACGTTACAGGTCATATGCTTAATTTGTCTTACTTTGTACTTTATTGTGTTTTCACCTCTGTTCTCAGTAGTCAAAATAGTTGATAGGTTGATTAAAATTTAAAAACTGTAAATCATTGTTCTTCATTGACAGTGTTTTCTACATCATAGTATTAAATGATAAATTGTAGAAACATTCTGAAAAGCAAAACGTCTTCAGTTAACTTACCAGCAGAGACGATTTTGACAAATCCAAGAACAGTTGAGACGATCACAGATTACGCCCAATGTAATCTGTCACCATCCAGGCTGAAGACTGTTATCTGGATTTGTCTCAACATGTTTGGTGTTTTTGACATGCTACATCCAAATACAAAAAGAACCTTTACACTAACAGGCATACACATACTGTATGATAAAGAGATCTTTAAGCATTTAATTTAAATTCTCTTAAGCAGCAGCAAATCTGTGTTGTAAATATCAGTAATATATTTAAATGCTAAACAGTAACAAGTAACACACAAAAAAGTTGCCATCCCTTTGTCCCTTTTTTATATTTGTCAGCCTAAGTAATAGAGAATGGAAAGCTCGTAGAGCTCTAGAGAAAAACAAACAGAAATAAGTTTGTTTTTCTAATAAATACAGTAAGAACAGTAAATTCAAACTGAGCACTGCTACGTTTTTACTACAACTACAGGAAAAAGAAGGAAAACAAGAAGAAAACAGCAGGCTAAGGTTTTGTCTTTGGAGAACACTCACTCTATTGTTTAGCAGAGAAGGGAAATGTCTTTAGAGCCAAGGATACATACCAAAACATGCTCTCCTGCTTTTAAAACTGGTGGAACTGCTTCGTTTTTCCAGTACTTTGGGAATCTGCTTTTTCTGATTGTTACTCTTATGAGATGTGTCACAGGTCTTATCAAAAGTCTTGATATTTATTATGATAAAAAATGATAAAACTATATACATCTTTTGCCATAGAGTATAGTCACTTAATGATGCATGTGATTCCTACTTCATTAAACTACTAAATGCAACAGGTTTGTGGTGATTCTGCTGCTTGTATCATTAGTTGTTGCTGAAGAATCAACATTTTGTCTTCATTCTTTTACTAATTGTACTAATTGTGTCAAGTATAACTCATTTGTCTTGCAGCAATTATCTCCAGAATAATTGAATTAAGAATACATGAAGTGTATACTATTTATTTTCTGTTAATTTATTCTCTTTCTACTACTTATTAGATAAATTAGTGACGTTGTTTTTAACAAGTTTGAGATTTTTGCTTTCTATAATTCCAGGTGTTTTTTATTTCCAAAACTGTAACAAATCACAACATGGTTGCATTGTTGCTGTGTTGTGTAAGAAAAATGGTGCCAATTCAAAAAAGAAAAGAAAAATAGGTGTTCAAGCCTAATAGGACATATACACAGAAAACTGAAGCGTTTACTAATAGTGTTATATGAAGGCTGATGTGCAGGCAGGAGTGGTGGTAAGGAGGGCCCAATGCGCAGACACTTGGAGGCAAACGTTAACTCAAAAATCTCAGCTTTATTGCTGGATGTTAGAAAACAGAAATCTAACTGAACTGAGAACATAAAATAAACAACAAACCAGTTGAAAGGGAAAACACACAGCATGGTAGATGGTAAGGCAAGGCAAGTTTATTTGTATAGCACAATTCAACAACAAGGTGATTCAAAGTGCTTTACAGAGACATTAGAAACAAGAACAAATAAAAAGCATGATTTAAAATTGAATAAAACAAGCAAATAAACTAACTAACTAATTAACAAACAAACAAACAACAGTATATAAAATCAAAACAGATAAAATCAGAACAGTAGATAAAATCAGTAGTTAAATGTAAGTTTTGAAATTTAAGCTTAAAGTGTGGATTTGGTGCTTTATTCAAATGCAGCTGAGAACAGGTGAGTCTTCAACCTGGATTTAAATAAACTGAGTGTTTCAGCTGATCTGAGGCTTTCTGGGAGTTTGTTCCAGATATAAGGAGCATAAAAGCTGAATGCAGCTTCTCCGTGTCTGGTTCTGACTCTGGGAACTGATAAAAGACCGGATCCAGATGACCTGAGGGATCTGGATGGTTCATACTGGGTCAGGAGGTCATTGATGTATTTTGGTCCTAAACCATTCAGAGCTTTATAGACCAGCATCAGAACTTTAAAGTCTATCCTCTGACGGACAGGCAGCCAGTGTAAGGACCTCAGAGCTGGACTGATGTGGTCCACTTTTTTGGTCTTAGTGAGGACTCGAGCAGCAGAGTTCTGAATGAGCTGTAGTTGTCTGACTGATTTTTTAGGTAGACCTGTAAAGATGCTGTTACAGTAATCAAGCCTACTAAAGATGAATGCATGGACTAGTTTTTCCAGGTCCTGTTGAGACATCAGATCTTTTATCCTTGATATATTCTTGAGGTGATAGTAAGCTGACTTTGATATTGTCTTAATGTGTTTTTCTAAGTTTAGGTCTGCATCCATCACTACACCCAAATTTCTCGCCTGGTTTGTGGTTTTTAGATGTATAGATTGAAGTTCTCTGGTGACCTGTAATCGTTTTTCTTTGGCGCCAAAGACTATTACCTCAGTTTTGTTTTTGTTTAGCTGGAGAAAATTGTGGCACAACCAGTCATTGATTTCCTCAATGCATTTACCAAGAGCCTGTACAGGGCCTCGGTCTCCTGGTGACATTGTGATATATATTTGTGTGTCATCTGCATAGCTGTGATAGTTTATTTTGTTGTTGTTTATAATCTGTGCCAGTGGGAGCATGTAGATGTTAAACAGAAGGGGTCCCAAGATGGAACCTTGGGGAACTCCACATGTGATACTTGTCTGCTCAGATGTGAAGTTACCTATTGATACAAAGTATTTCCTGTTTTCTACGTATGTTTTGAACCAGTTTAGTACAGTTCCTGAAAGACCTGTCCAGTTCTCCAGTCGTTTGAGTAATATGTTGTGGTCAACTGTATCAAATGCTGCACTGAGATCCAGTAAAACTAGGACTGACATTTTTCCACTGTCTGTATTCAGACATATGTCATTAAACACTTTGGTCAGAGCGGTTTCAGTGCTGTGATTCTGTCTAAAACCTGACTGGAAGGCATCGTAGCAGTTATTCTGTTTTAAGAAGTAACTGAGCTGTTGGGAAACTGCTTTTTCAATGATCTTACTTAAAAACGGGAGATTTGAGATCGGCCTGTAGTTGTTCATTTGTGTCTTGTCAAGATTGTCCTTTTTCAGTATAGGTTTGATTACAGCAGTTTTTAGTGATTCTGGAAACACACCTGATAATAAAGAAAAGTTGACGATCTGTAACAGGTCTGACTCTAAAGTCTTTGAGACCTTTTTGAAAAATCTTGTTGGCAGGACATCTAAACAGCAGGAGGAGGAGTTCAGTTGACCTAAGATGTCCTCCAGGTCTTTGCTGTTAATAGGTTGAAACTGTTTCATGGTGTTTAAACAGTTTTTTGGTGGACACAGTACATATCCTGGATCTGCTGTTGATGTACCAATTGCTTGTCTAATTTTTTGGATTTTTTCAGTGAAGAATTTGGCAAAGTCATTGCAGGCCATGGTCGAATGAAGTTCAGCTGCCACTGACACAGGAGGGTTTGTTAGCCTGTCAACTGTAGAAAATAAGACCCGAGCATTATGGCTGTTTTTAGTGATGATGTCAGAGAAGTAGGACCTCCTTGCATTCCTCAGTTGTAAATTATAATTGTGAAGTTTCTCTTTATAGATGTCATAATGAACCTGGAGGTTTGTTTTTCTCCATCTGCGCTCAGCTTTCCTACACTCTTTTTTCATTTTTCACCAGTGTGGAGTTTCTCCATGGAGACTTTTTCCTTCCAGAGATAACCTTCACCTTAATGGGAGCAATAGTGTCCATTACATTTAACATGTTAGCATTGAAGCTATTGACGAGCTCATTGACTGACCCTCTGGGCAGGTCAGGTGTTAATGGGAAGACCTGGTTAAAAATTGCACTACTGTGTTCAGTTATACACCGTTTTGTGATCACTGTTGTTGATATATTTGTGTGGGCTGAGATTTTACTTTCAAAGAAAAGTAGATCGCAACACGGACAGAGGAAAATACACGGCTTAAAAGACTAGAGATGACGAATAATATCAAAATAAAAGTTCAATAATAATGTAAACTCAAAACTCTTGGTCGATGACCCAGGTCTCCTAACAAATGGAAGTATTCAGTATCCCCCGCTCTGTCCCCTTCTTCAAGTCTGTCCCGTATCTAGCAAGTGAAAATAAAAAATAAATAAAATAAACAATAAAAGGTAAATCAAATAGACCATTACGGCAAGGCTGGGATGGTCAATTTGGTAAAGTAAATCCGTTGGGCATCTTTTTTCGCCTTTAGACAATAATTCTGATGGCAAAAGAACCAAACGGGACATGCAAAAAAACAAAAACAAAAAAACAAATGGAAGTATTTTCTGTCTCTTTTGCACAAAGACGTCATAAATTCTCTGTACTCAAACAGGGAATTAGGAGACTTAAGCTCAGTTGTGTTGAATTTTGACACAACATGAGCAATAAAGGCTTTTAATATTATCTGAATCCTGAGAAAAACCATGCATTTCAGTTAGGTGTATTTCTTGATCACATCGGTGTCAGATATTTTATAAAACAACTATTGATTATTTTAGTAATTGAGTAATATATTGATTATTTCATCGATTAATCAAGTAATTGGATAAGAAATACTTTTGTCTTTTTAATGAATGGCCAGAATACAATCAATTAGGAAAAGATAAGCTAGACACCCATCCATCAACTCAAAGGAAAGCCAGATTTATACAGTAAAAGTCAATAACAAAACTGGGACTCTCAACACTACTTTACCATGCAGGCAGTACTCTGCATGACACTCTTTATCAGTTCACACTCAAACACTGTTATTTCCCAGAAATAGTGATGATGATCTGACAAGAATGCCAAATTTTACACAAACACTGTCCTGTGCAAAACATGGGACGTATGGCTGTTGACGGTGGTTTACCACTACTAGCAAACCATAAAAGACCTTTAAGTTCAACAAAGCTGAAGTTCAGAAGTTCAATATGCTCCCAGGCAAAGCAATCCATTATGCAAGTTGTCTGAATTACTGCTTTATCTTCATGAACATAAATTACCTTTTTATAGTTTTGTTGATGTTTAAAATAATATTAAAAATAATATTTTCAGGATTCCTGGAAATTTCTTATTAATCGAACACTGGCCTTTATAGACATTCAGCTCTCTTGCCAGCAAATAAATATCCAGCAGTTAGCAAAACTTAGCAGATTACCAGGCTATTTTTTCAAAGAGTGATTAAGAAATCCAAAATTCACAGTTGCATAACTATAACATGACTAGTTGTGCTCCTGTTTAGAATTGTGGAGGCTACACTGCAGCAGGGCCACAACTGAACCCAAGTAGCCTACTCCACAAACCAATTTAAATGAACCTATCGTCCTATGGTAGCTAGGGCAGACTCCAGGCCCCCTTGACCCTGTTAAGGATAAGTGGAAGACACTAGATGGACAGCTGACAAACTTGAAGGTCTTTTATGGCTTGCTAGTACTGGTAAGCCACCGTCAATAGCCATACGTCCCAGAACCTTTTTACCTCATGGTAAATATGACCAGATCAGTCTTTCATCTTTGGAAACATACCTTAATTACGGTATGTTAAGGACAGACCAAAGGAGAAGGCCACCACTCTCTTCCTGGCAGTTCTCCTGGCATTGCTGATCTGCTGGATAATATTCCGTTTAAGTGAGTTACTAAGTGTGCTCGAAATAGTTGACTTTCTAAGGCGTCATCTCATACTGGTCATCTACCAACACATTTCTCTATATTTAGCCTTCTTCAACAGTGTCCTTGTCCTTAAGCCAGATCTCTTCATTATCTTTGGGAAAGGTTTCAAGAAAAGAGCAAAGGAATTCTTTAAACAGAGATCCAATCCAACAGTAAAAGCATTCAGCCTCGCACAGACAGATTCCAGGCTTGGCCCTGGAATCTAACATTTCCTCAATCTGATCTGTAGAACTGTGATGTTTTCAGCTGTGATGTGTGCTTTGATAATTTTACATAATTTTTTATGGCTTATCCAAAAAGAGTAACTATTAAGCTCCTCACCAACCAGCCTTAATCAGTCCAACTCAGCCCCCACCTCTTCCCCCCACTGTCACTCAGCACTGGTTGCCCACAGGGTGTAACAGGCAGTGGGAGCCAACTGTGTGGAGAGTGAATACTCGACCCAAATGCAGACCCAAAAATGGAGTGTGAAATGTGACTTGAACTCAAAGCGAGCCATTTATTATAGCTGATAACAAGAGTACACAAACAGAGCAAAAGCGAGAGGGGCAAAAACTAAACCAGCACCTAAACTAGCAGAAACTAAACTATGATGACTGTGACATAAGACATAAACATGATTCAGAGCAGGTGCATGCAAGAACTATGAGAAAGCAACACAAACATGGTGCATGAGCAAGACCTGAGCTGAATCATGAAATACCTAAGTGACACTTGACATGGTATAGGGAACACAGACGACCTGACAACCACTGAATGAAACACACAGATTAAATAGGAGGTGATCAGAGGAAGTGGAAACACATGGGGAAACAGCTGACACAAATGAACACCCAGCCCACTACTTTACCCCTTTTACACCTATGACTGCACACCAACCCACCCAACCAACATCATTGCCAAGTATGCCGATGAAACCACGGTGGTTGGGCTCATGGATGGATGAGATGCACCGTACAGGGGAGAGGTAGAGAACTTACCCCGCTGGTGCTCAGAAAATAAGCGGAGGCTGAACGTCCATAAAACAAAAGAACTCATAATGGATTTCGGGAGGCACGGACAGATGCACTTCCCTCTGATTGTAAATGGAGAATGGGTGGAATCTTCAGGTTTCTGGGCACCCACATCTCCACCGATCTCACCTGGACTCACAACACCAATGTCCAGTGGAAGGCCCAGCAGCGGCTGCACTTCCTTTATGTCCTAAAGAAGAATAACCTGGACTGGAAGCTGCTGCTGGCCTTCTTCCGCTTCTCAGCGGAGAGCATGCTCTCTTACTGCCTGGGTGTTTGGTACACAGGAGCCACGACTGAGAACAGGAACGCTGCACAGAGGGTAATTTAATTAACGCTGGCCAAAAAATAATTAGCTGCCCCCTGCTACCCCTTAAGGCCATTGCCAGATCCTCCTGTCTCAAGAAAAACATTGCCACACAGGTGACCCCTTGCACGTTGCTCACCTCCTGTTTTACATGCTGCCCTCTGGTCGGTGCCTCAGGTCAATCAGGTCCCACACCACCATAATCACAAACAGCTTCTTCACCCAGGTCATTCAGACTGTCAGTAAACACTATCCTCCCACACCCCACACTAAACCATGGTATGACTAACCCTGATCACTCAGGTCACTCACACACAAACTCTTCAGACCAAGTCTTTTCTTTGCACTACGTCTGAGCACTTTGCATCTCTTTTGTACTCTGTTGTGTACCTTTCTCTCGTTTTTTATATATCCTTCTTGACTGTATAAATTTCTCCTTTTTGCTATCTCAAGTTCAAGTTCAAGTTCAAGTTCAAAGTTTATTCGCCACATGCAGGTTGCCCTGCAGTGGAATGAACCCGCCCCCGACCTTACACACACAACACAGACATCACATGGGGATACAAGTCAGAGAACGGTTGCATTACAGAAAAAACACTGAAATGGACACTACAATGAGAAAAGAGGAAAAAAAGAGACCTCTACTCATGCTGGGCTACAGGAGGACAGCATGAGAACAGGAAACAAAAAAAAACTCCTCTGCACAGAAAAGCACATAAACGTCCACAGTTTAACATTATAGAGCACATGACCAGCAACAGGGTTGGGTAGAGGATAAGGAGTAATCCCAGGCAACACAGCAGCCATCCTGCCACTGCGCCAACTCTCCAGCACGGGCCCAGACCCGCCTCGTGTTCCCAGGAGGCAACAAGCATCGAAGGCATTGGAAGGGGAGGGGGGATGTGTGAATGCTTATCAGTGTAAGTGTATGTGTGTGCTAGTTCTAGTTTATCCCAGCACAGTTGGTGTGAAGCACCCACAATGTTGTTGGACATGTACAATCACAACAAAAGGCTATTCTATTCTATTCTATTCTATAAAATACAAGTGTCTATCTATTCTGAACGTAATATGCTTCACTTACTTTCTGTATGTAACAGTGTTTCTCATATCCAGATAATCCAGATGTTTACTTAATAGAAGTGCTGCCAGTCTGATTCAGCTTGAAGTAATGAGGTTTTAGTTCTCTTTGAGTATTTTCCAGATGGGACATATCCCATGGCTAAGAGAAGGTATTTCGGTGGTTTTAACTCTGACGCTATGTGCTTTGTGGTATTTTTTTATAGGAAACCCATTATTATACATGGGAGTGTTACATAAAAACTGAAAGTTCAGACTGCTCTTAATTCTAGAAGTTTTTCCTACTCTTGGTTGTGCATAATGTAATGTCAGTGAGAGTGGATAACTTGATACAATCATGTCAAGCACACAGCTCTGGCTGCCCCAATCAGGTGCTGTTCAAATTCTGGCTTGTGAAGAGCAGCCAACCAAAAGAAGGTGGACTTCAACAGACCGTGAAAGCCCTTCAGTAGCTTAGTTAATTTTAAAATCCTCAAGATGGACTGTGCTTTCTAATAGAGAAACACATAAACATTTTTCAGTACAAGACTGAATGTTTCTGTCACTGATGCATATCACAGAAATATAAAATTAATTATAAAATTAATTAAATTAATTGACTTAGCTGGTGACTAGCATGTGTAAATATATGTGTGACCTGCATAAGATCGCCAACCATTGTCTGGGCATCTGTCATTGTCAATAAAACGGGGCCATAGTTACATACCTTCCTGTGAACACCGGCACAACTGTTTCCTTTTTTCCAGTCATTTTGGAATCTGCTTCTTCGGATTTATGACTGGAATAATGTGTTTCCAGGCTTGTCAGCAAAGTCACGAATGTTTTAATGATGAAAGCATGAAAACCTCATATATTTTTCCCTTAAGTTTAATAGTTGCTTTAATATTTTACTTTATTAAACTGATTCCGTTGCACATTGCATTATTAGTTACTGCAGAGCACTCAAAATTTCGGAATTTATTAAATTTACTGTAATTGAATTAAGAATAATTGAAGTGTGTACTATTTATTTTCAGTTAATCAGTTTCCTTTCTGGTAGATGATGGGCAAAAGAAAAAATTAATAGGAAACCCTCAGTTTATCTTTATAATGGCTTAGTTGGGTGGGGTTGTGGACCAAGAGAAGGGAAACTGTGCCATAATCTTTCTTATTTACATTTTTGTCTTATTTAAATATTCTCACCATAAAAGGCAAATTCTCAGCACATCACTCTTCTCTTGTCCTAAGCCCTCATCAATTCTCATACCCATCTTTCCTTGACCTCAATTAAAACATCATCAAGGTTAAGGAAAGGAAAGGAAAGAGTTTAGGAAAGGGAGGTAGGAGGGAGTTTTGGAAAGCAGCCTCTGTTTTTCCTCCATGTCGTGTAGTTTTACTTCCTGTCTCTGCCCTTGCTTATTCCCTGTATTTTATTTCCCACCTCTTTCATTTCCTCTCGTCACTACTTGTGTAAACATTGTCTCTGTGTTGTATCCTTCCTTCCTGTATTCTAATCTTGGATACCCTGTGCTTTATTTTCCAAGTAAGTTTTGGCTTTGTGGATTTCCTGGTTTTCTTTTTTTCCTTAGAATGTGTGTCCTTAAGACTAAACAGCATTAAAAGCTCCCTTTTCATTTACATCTGTCTATGATTCCGGCATTTGGGTCCTCAAGACGAATTTGACTTTCACAAAGCTAGCCTTGACCCCAAGGATCTCACATATTCTCTGCACTCAGACACAGAATCAAGAAATTTAATGAACTCAGGAGATTGTGTTGGATTTTAGTACTCTTCAGTACATTTCACTTAACCAGACCAATATCCAGATATCTGAGATTAGGACCATAATCTTCAGCTTCATCGTTTCTGTTTCCATGATCTCCTTCTGTACTGTCAGAGTTATTCACACACTCCAGAGACAAAGCTAGGTTAGCATAGACTGATATGTGATACTGGTACACTCGCTTTCCCATGAAAATATGAGAACGTGTTTTTATGCCAAACTGGGATGTCGGTTTGTGCTTGGTGTTTGTTGCCCCTGTATTCATCTAAGGAAACTCAAATCTGAAGCTTCAGTCAAATGTTATTGGATGCAGTAGGAGTGAGTTAAGCAGTGAAGTGGCAAGAAAACTGAAGACACAAGGAAATCAAGATAAGTACAGAGCACAGACATAAAAATACAGCCTGGTTACCACTATGAGATAGTCAAGATACTGACTATATTTTTAAAATGATGTACTGGCAGACATCCAGGCATTTTTGTATTGTTTCAACACAAATATTAGAAAAACTGTTAAAGACGAACGCCTGAAATTTTTTCCAGGTCTTTCCTGCAGTCACAATGAATCAGGATCTGTAGTTTGGAATAGACATGTCAATAAAAGTCTCCTTCTTAATTAGCTCATGTTTTTCTGATACATTTTCATCTTCACCGTTGTCTTTTGGCTGCTCCCTTTAAGGGTCGCCATAATGGAAACCCAAATAAAAGTCTGTGTCTTCTTGAATCCAGAGGTTTGATCTTCCGTCACCACTGCGGCTTAGATTTATTTGAGTAACTTGGCTTTAACTCATTTTGCTGCGGTGTGCTGTTTGTCCTGCTGGGCTGATTATATAACAGATGCTTTTCAGTGAAATCCTATGCAAAGTGTCATCAGTTGTTATCAACATGAATGTGCTCTGCAGCATCTTCTTCCTTGTTCTGGTTGGCGTAGGTTCTGTGCTCTTAAAAATTCTTCAGCAGGCTAAAAGAAGGTTTCTCAGAATGATGTTTTGAGCTGGGGTGTGTGTTTAATGATTTAATATGATGAAAGGAACAATTATTTGTCTGAGTATGAGAGAAACATTGGTATATTTCTCTCTAATAATCCTACTGTATCAGGTCTAATTTAAATTCTTTATGTAACACTGTTTTTTTTGTTTGTTTGTTTTTCAGTGATATCCAGACATGGCATGTTAAGGGATATTGGGGAGCTGTCATTCAGTAGTGAGTAGTGCTTTTTCATATTTTCTGTCATATACTGTTACAGTGGCAAATACATTAAACAAGTTCATATTTAAAAGGATGAGGTCTGCATATGTGGGAGTGATCCTGAAAGCTGGAAAGTCATACTTCAGACTAATCTAAACACTCAGGTTCACATGTTCAATTTGAGCATTTGAGGCAAATGAGTGACTTTTCACTTGCCACACAAATGTGTCAAAACTAAATGCACATATAAAAAGGAGTGGGTTTTTTTCTTTGTTTGTTTGTTTTAATCTTCATGAATACAAAGATTTACATGGTTGTGGGAACATGTTTCACATAGTTTGTGCTGTGGGCAGAGGTGGCAAAAGTACAGGCTGTCTTTACTTAAGTAGAACTACTAAAAAAATCCTCCAGTAAAAGTGCTGAAGCAACTTCTTTACTCAAGTGAAGTACTCAAAGTAAGAAAGCAAAAAGTAGCTCCTGATTCTAACATTTTTTTGTAGAAAGGTAACAGAACCTTGTTCTAAATATATGTATACTAAGATAATGATAAAGTAATATATATGTACAACATGTACAAATGAAACTACATTATTTATCAAATCACATTATATACTACCACCTTACACACACCATGCATACATGCCACTACTGCACATTCACCTAATGTTTATATTATATATACATTAGGTATATCGACTTTTGCACAGTTCGAGGAGCATGTCAGGTTACATTTCACTGTGTGTTATACTTGTAAAACTATGCATGTGACGAATAAAGAACTTTGAAACTTCAACCAATATGTGGTTAAAATTCTGCCATGTGTTTTAAATTTGCAGTTTATCGAGCATCACTGAGCAGTCCTTACCTTTAAATCTAACCTCATGTCGTGTCTGTCTTCCTTCATCTTTCTCAGAGTAAAGTTATCTCTCACTCTTTCTCTCCCTGTGAAAGACAGCAGCTGGGCCTTTAGCTAGCAACACACTGTGCCACACAGCATACAAACAGTTTGTGTGTTCGCTGTGTGTTGAGCTGATAGAATTTAAAATTACCTGCCACTTTATTTGCACATAAGTGAAGTTTTTTTTAAAGTCAATATTTTGAGATTGAAGTCGAAAATGGATTTTTAGAAAAAGGTCTAAATATGGAGATTACTGTTGCTGTTTCAAGACAAACTGCCATGGCTGCTGTACCCTCTAAAAATGCCATGTTTAGTTTGTTAGTGAGACAAACAGATCAACCGTCTTGTGATACATCTTTACTGCACGAGGCTGTGGCCATTGATCACCTTGCATCTGTCCATTACAAACCATTTCCTTTCATGCAAATCTACTCTTGCTGTAAATTATAAATCCTAGAAAATAAAAACTGGCCATGAATGCTTTCTAAACTGATGATAGCCTAAAATAAAGTGAAATACATTGAAAAAAATAATGTTTGTCACTGAAAGATGAATGCTGTGAAGTGCCATATATACCATCATCTTTTTTTTTTTTTTTTTTTTTTTTTGTCCCGGTTGGATCTTTAGCCATCAGAATTGTTGTCTTAAGGCCAAGAAAGATGTCAAGCGGATTTATTTTACCAAGTGGATCATCATGGCCTTGCCATATTGGTCCATTTGATTGACCTTTATTATAATTATGAATTTATTTTATTTTCAGTTGCTACAAACGGGACAGACATGACTGGGGGATAGGACAGGGAGAAAGAATGAAAGAAAGAGAGTTAGAGAAAGAAAACCAAAGGGGAGAAGAGACGGTGAGAAGGGGGGGAAGAAAGAAAAAAAAACAAACAAACAAAAAAACAAAACACCTGGGTCACCTGTATGGAGAAAAAAAAACAGAAGAGAAAGCAAACAACAAAGAGCAACATAATAAAAAAAAAACAGCACCATCACAATAAACTAGCTAGCAGTAGACATCAGTAGATACTAAATAATAAACGATATTGTGCAGCACGCAAGATAGACAGCGCACAATGTGCTTTGAGGCAGCAGCCAAGAAAGGTGTAGTCCGCGTCTGTGAATACCCGTGTGTACACCTGTGTGCATACCTGTGTGGATCAGCATGCTTGCATTCCAAAGGTTTCTCCATGTAACGATCTGCTAGGGAGTATGGGGAGCCACAGCCCCGTCCTCCAGGGTATGAAGCAGGTATGGAGGAGATCAAAACTCCAGACATCCAGAGGCCCCCAGAACACAAGAGACCAAGGAAGACCAGCAGAGGGGCAGCCGCGCCACTGTCCCAGAAAGAGCTGAGGAGAGTCCCAGATGAGGGCTCACTCAGCAGCCGCGGAGCAAAAGCCAGGGGGAGTTGCAGTGACGCGCCCGTGAGCTCCGCCGGCAGCCAGCTGTGCCTGAGTGACCGAGCCCCAGGCCGAGAGGCCGGGGGCATCCCACCTCCGAAGTGGCCCGAGCGAGCCCCAGGCTCCAGGCCCCGATAAGCGGCCGCCAAGTTGTGAGCCGGTGTGTACCCGGACGCCTACCCACAGACACAAAGAACCACCAACGCACCGACACCTGAGGGAGTCCGCCACTGGCAGGGGAAGTGGTGGTGGGTGGAGATAGGCCTCCAAACCTTGGAGGGCCTGAGATGTCCCCAGAGAGGTGGCGTCTGATACCCAACCTGACATATAGACAAAGACATACAGGCACACACAGACACAAACATCCATTCCCACCTTCTAAACTGATGATAGCCTAAAATAAAGTGAAATACATTGAAAAAAATAATGTTTGTCACTGAAAGATGAATGCTGTGAAAAGCAATATATACCATCATCTAACAAAACTACTGAAAATATAAGCAAAACATCCAACTATCTGATGATCTGATAACAAGCATGCCACAGTTTAGAGAACCAAACACAGGTCTCGCCTATTATAAATATAATTTATACATACATAAATATATAAGTGAGGTGCGCCTACACATCAATCTTTAAAGGAGTACCCTCAAACACTGTTATATAGAAATATATTTATCAATATAAATAAATGTTGTCTGTCATCTTAAGTACCAAAGGAACAACTAATCTTCTGGGATCTGCAGCAGAAATTCATTTTTTGCATTTCCAACCATTTTCATGTGCAATGGTGCTCCTGTTTACGAGTGTATATATGTGTGGTGTGCTGCGTGAGCTTCTGGGCTGATAACAGATGGTCTTTCAGTGATATCCTATGCAAAGTGTCATCAGCTGTTATCAACACGAATGCGTTCTGCAGAAGATACTTCCTTGTTCAGGTTAGCATAGATCACTTGTTGCACTGGTGCTTTCCTATGAGAGGAAGAGTAGGGCATTTTACACCAAACTGGGATGTCTGTTTGTGTGGGGTCTTTACTCTTCACGCATTCATCTACAGGAAGGTCAAAATTCACCCTCAGTCAAATGTTACTGAATGCACATTTAATCTCACAAAAGATCCATATCTAATGATGGAGAGGATGCTGATTATTTTTAGTTTTATCATCCCTGTTATCCTTCTGCACAGCATTAGAAAAGCTCTGAGAAACAGTCTAGCAGTGGGTTTAAACACTCAGAGAATTAAGCAGCTGTCATGTTTTGCAGTTTTTCTTGGCTTATCGTGCGTCTTCTTCTTATAATTGAGCATTTTAGTTTGCTTTTCATTGCTGTTCTTGAGCTTTAGTTTAATTATTATTTTAGGCTGAGCTTTGTTAGTGTGCCTGTGATTATTATTGCATTTCAAGGTTCTGTCAGAAATATCCCCCCTTCTGGCGTTATTTTAGTTCCTCTGGTGTTTTACTGTCAAGTCCCCGTCTTAATGTTAGGCTTTGCCCTGTTTTGTTGCTTCGTCTTTTTAATTTGGGTCTTTGGCCTCTTGTGGTCTATATTTTTTTACCTTCCCGTTTGTGTCTAGATTCTGCTATGCCTTGTTATCTCCAGCTGTGCAGACTCTTCATGATTACTTTATGTGTGTGTTTAAAGCCTCTGGTGTCCATCTTTCTAGTTCCTAGTGTGTTTTCTCCTCCTGGTGCTATTTGGACTTTCTAAGCCTTTGTTTGGATTTTTTCTTTTAGCATTGAATCAGCTGCAATGAAGCTCACTTTTTTATTTCTTCAAGTCTCCTGTAGTCTGCATTTGGGGCTATGGCTGGGTATCGCCACCGATTTCTACAATCGATTCGATTCTGATTCACAAGCTCCCGAATCAATTTGATCCACGATTCGATTTGATTTGAATCTGAATTTTTTTTGCCTCAGATAGTCAGAAATATTATAATTCTGATCACGTATCGGTACATTTCCCAATTTTTATATCGATAAAAACAAAAAGGACCATTATCTTCAGCTTCATCATTTCTGTTTCCATGATCTCCTTCTGTACTGTCATAATTATTCACGCACTGGGAAAAAGAGGGGTGAGACACTCAGAGAATGGAGTAGGAGGCCACCACTTTCATCCTGTGAGTTGTTCATTCTGGCATTCCTGATCTGCTGGGTGCCCATTCTCCCATGAGCAGGATACTAGATCTACTCGACAGAATAAATACTGAGATTCTGCATACTAAGCCTTCTTTAGAAGCCTTCTAAATCCCATTTTCCCATTCAGCCTTGTTTCCAAGAATCCAAGAGTGACGGGAAGAAGGTGAGAGGCAATTCAGTGAATTTTGCCAAAGTGACCAGCATCCAGAGACTTGAGCTAGGAGTGTGTTAAGCAGTGAAGTGGCAGAGAAACTGAAGACACAAGGAAATCAAGATAAGTACAGAGCACAGACGTAAAGATACAGCCTGGTTACCACCATGAGATAGCTGACAGACTGGCACAGAGTAGATGAGTAGATGCCCTGCCCTTAAGTATTGCCTCGTTGATTGTCATCAGCAGGTGAGCAGAACAGGTGAGGAACCAATGCTCTGCCCACAAAGCAGACACAAAGCAGACACAGAAAGACACAGGATGACCACCATGATGGATGATGGATATCCTTGATAGGATCTTCTCAGGCACACAGCTCTGGCTGTAAGCACAGAAGCCCCAACCAGCTGCTGTTTTAAATTGTGTTATTTGTGGAACAGTCAATCAGTGTTTTCCAATAGAGAAACACATTTTTTGTCCTCTGTGCAAGATGAATATGTTCCTGTCATTTGCACATATAATCCAGATTCACAGTTAGGGTGGCCCTGTTGTATTACAGAAGTTTACAACATGTATGACTGCAATAATTGCAGCTTGCATCCATGCTCTAGACAAAGGACAGAGAAGCAAATAAAATAAAAAGTATTCAAAAGGAAAAAACAAAAGAGAAAAAAGTGAGTTCTACTTTGTTTAATTATTGGAAACAAATAGTGTCAGCGACAGTTTTATTACTTCTTATCAAAGAATCTAAATTTTGTTTTCTTCAACTTATTGTATCGAGTATTTATTCAACTCAAGTCCTTTGCAACAATTATGTCTAGGATTATTTAATTACATTAACACGGGGGCAGGCATTTAATATTGAATCAATATCTGCTTTTTATGCATAAAGTGTCATCTTCTGTTTTGAGGTTTTTCATGAATATTTTGGAGATTAATTTAAATCTCTGCTCTTCGTTTTTGAAAGGTAGTTTTGTTTATAGTTTTGTTAGGTGTGGTATTATATCCCTGTGATTCTTCTATACATTTATTGTAATTTGCAAGGCTTATTTTGTACTTATCTTAGCGTCTTTTACCTTATAATATAAACACACCTTGAGGTGACTGTTTTTGTGATTTGGCACCATTCAAATAAAATTTGAAGGCTGAATATTATCTTCTAATTGTGTGTATTCTGTATAATTTATTATATATGCTTGTTAATTGAGACCTTCTTAGCTCTTGTTACTGGTGACTTTGAAGCTGCATTTAGCTTCTTCCCTTTTCTCGTATCTAGTTGTCTCTGTCTGTCACCATTTTGGTTTGTATGTATTCTGGTTTGTCTGCTCCCTTTCATCAGTTCCTGTCTTTACTTTTAAAGTTTCTGTTTCTGCCCATGTCGTTTAGTTTTACTTACTTTCTCTGCCCTTTCCTATTTCCTGACTTACCTCAGCTCTGTTCTGTTCCCCACCTGTTTCACCTCCGTTCATCACATTTTGTGTACATGTTGTCTCTGACTTTCTTTGTTGGATCATCAGTATTATGGTGTTCTTACAGCAGAGTAAGTCTTGTATTGGTATTTTAATCGATAACCACAGCGTCTAACATGTTGCCATTAAGTTAATAAATGGAAAATTTTCTCTGTCCATAATAGGGTCATTTTTGTTAATAAAATCAACCCAGAGAAAAAAATGTTTAGAAGTAACTAAGGACTTCATTGAAGAGTCAAGGAAGTGGTCATAGACTGGGTGTGATGTCTCTCTTATCTGAAATCACTTGACTATCAGTTTAGTTTCTTCTTTAAATTAAGCGTTTCAGAAAGAAGACTGTAGCAGAAGGTACTGAGAGAGTGTAGCTGGCTGTTTGCTCTTTTTCCATCAGGAGCACAGACTAATTTGCCTGCAAGGTATGTAAACGCTTAATTTGGCTTGGAATTTACTTTCTTATGTCTTTACCTTTAGTTGGAATATTTGCAAGGTCTAAATCACTGTCCATCAGGAACAGTGTTTTTAACCTTTTGGCACTATCTGTATAAAAAAGGAAATTTCTTCAGTTTAACAGCTGCACAGGTTTTGGAAGCAGTGATGTTCTTAGGTGTACAGTAACGTGTCGACAAGTAGACTCCAGATTAACTGATTTTGTCTCAGCATGTTTGTCTCAGCATGTTTTGTGTTTTGATCAAATTCAGCCTCATGCAGTAACAACGTTTATAGTAATGTATTCAACACAAACGAAAATGTATTTAATAAAGACTGCCCCCCAAAACATATAATAAATTCACATTTAAATTGTTTTAAACTGTCTGTAAATGTGAGGATGGAAATACTAAACTTGTGAACTTGTTTTACGTAGCTGGTGCTGTGGTGATGACTCTATGATGCTGGAAAGCACGCTCAGCTCTAAATATGATGTAAAATTGCATGTTTTCTAATATGATGATGGTCTTTAAAACTGAATCAAATACTATATATCAATCCATTTTCTTCTGCTTATCCAATTCAAGTCGCTCGGGGTCTGAAGCCGGGTAGTTACATATCAGTCTTATTCAGAATTAGGTGTATCTATGTTTTCTGTCATCATAACAAATTATGTTAGAACAATACCAGTTAAAATTATATTTATGTTTTCTATTTTGGTATCCTTTATTTCACTCCAGCATCCCTGCCAACTTAATTCCTGACACTGAAGATGACTGGAAACCAAAGCAACGCAAGTGAAGACCATTGTCCCACCATTTTTAACAACAACACATTAATCTTCTGTATGACTCCAGTTTATGTCATCAGCCTGCTTGCAATCATCTTTAATGCGTTTGTGCTGATGGTTTTCTGCCTCCACAAGAAGGCCTGCACTGTGACTGAGATCTACCTGAGCAACTTGGCTGGAACTCAGCTTGTTCTGATGTGCTGTTTGCCCTTCTGGACTGATGATGTAAGATTAAGCATTGACTGGCCTTTCAGTGAAAGCCTGTGCATGCTGGTACAAGCTGGTGTAAGAATGCATTTATTTTGCAATATCTACTTTCTTGTTCTGGCTATCTTAGATTGTTATGTGGCACTGGTGCACCCACTTTTCCACGAGTTGATGAGCAGGCCATTTTATGCCAAACTGGGATGTCTGTTTGTGTGGAGTTTTGGTTTGGTCTTTGCTTTCCCCATATTCATCTACAGTAAGGTAAAATTGAACCCACAGTCAAATATTACTGAATGTATAGTCGACTCCACTTCACTAGATCAATATCTGCTGTATGACGTGAGAGACATAATATTCAACTTTATCATCCCTGTTATCATTATTTTGTTCTGTTCTGTCAGAATTATTACAATTCTGAGAAAAAAGCGAATGGGGTTTTTAAAACCTGAGAGAACAGAGCAGAAGACCACGACTCTCATCCTGGCAGTTGTACTGTCATGCCTGATCTGCAGGGTGATATTGTACGTGAGAATATTTGTGGTCAAAAACACTGACAGTCAGAAATGTCACATCATGCTGGAAATCATCAATTTGGTCTGTGTGTACTTAGCCTTCTTTGACAGTGTCCTTAACCCCATTCTCAACATCATCATTGGAAATAGCTTCCAGAACAGGACAAAGGAATTCTTCAAGCAGTGAAAAAAGCCTTAAAGGTAGAATAATTAAACTGCCAATTATTCATCCAAGCATTAGGAGCCTTTGTGTTCATATATATATTCTTACATTGGCAGCATAATGTGTGATCTTAGAGAGAAGACGCTATAGCAGCTTCCATAACTTAAAAAACTTATTTTGCTAGAAGGGTTTTAAACTAAGTTGTCTGTTTGGGTTTTTGATTTGTTTTTCATTATTATATGATTGTGTTTCTGCCACTGACTCATATCATCCAAATAGGATTATTAGGGTTGTGGCTATCATACTAGGTGACTTACCTGGGAGCAGAGTGTGTAAATCTATGTGTAACCTGCATAAAGCTGACAGCTGCCCTCTGGGCAACTGTCTTCTTAAAATTTCTTTTTCTAAATTCTTGTACATGCAAATAGTGTTTGGTAATTCTGCAGCTACTGTATTAATACTTGTTGTCAATGAATAAAAAAATTAATTTCTACTCACCGTGTGACTTATTTATTCAAACAAATCACTACATAATTACGCTGTGTAAGAAAAATTGTGACGGTTTAATAAATCACATCATACATTTATGTATGATCCAGGAGATAAAAATCTCCTGGATCACCTGTTGAGAGAGAAAGAATAGAAAACAAGCAAAAAAACCAAAGCAACATACTAAACACAACACCATCGCATTAATCTAGCTAAGTGTAAACAGCAGTAAATACTAAATATTGAATGTTGTTATGCAGCACGCAGGACAGACAGCGCACAATGTGCTTTGAAGTAGCATATCAAATTCATTTCAAGATACTGACTATATTTTTAAAATGGTGCACTGGCAGACCTCCAGGCATTTTTGTCATTTTTCAACACAAATATCTTAAAAAACACCTTTTTAAAGGTGAACACCTGAAAGTTTTTCCAGGTCTTTCCTGCAGTCAAAATGAATCAGGATCTGTAGTTTGGAATAGACATGTCGTTAAAAGTCTCCTTCTTAATTAGCTCATGTTTTTACATTTTCTTCTTCACTGTTGTTTTTTGGCTGCTCCCTTTAAGGGTCGCTATAATGGAAACCCAAATCAAAGTCTGTGTATTCCAGATTTAAATTTGCAGTTTATCGAGGATCACTGAGCAGTCCTTACCTTTAAATCTAACCTCTTTTCTTTCTCAAATGTTGTGCTTGTCTTCCTACGTGCTATCCAACGTGTGAAACCTGCTGTGAGGACAATTAAAGTGTGGCCAGAGGGGACAGACGCAGTGCTCCAGGACAGATTTAAAAACACAGACTGGAATATGTTCACCCACACAGACCTGGACCAGTACGCCTCATCTGTACTGGATTACATCTCCAAAACCACAAACAGTGTCACCACCCAGAAACGGATAACCATGTACCCCAACCAGAAGCCTTGGATGAACCAGGATGTTAGTCTCCTCCTGAAGGCCCGCAACACCGCCTTTAGGTCAGGAGATGCACACGCCTACAGTACAGCCAAATTCAAATTCAAATTTTATTTGTCACACACACACAACCATACACAGTATGACATGCGGGTGAAATGCTTGTAGCTGTACATTGCCCGACCATTAAATGACAGAAGAAAAAGTTTTACAATATTTACAATTTACAGGTTACTACAAAATTTACAAATTAACTTAGGAATTTACAGTAAAGAATGTGCAAATAGCAGATGAGATTATAAAGATTATAAATTATAGGAATTATAGGATTATAGGAAATGTGTGGTGGTGCATGTGGTGACGTGTGTGAGAGTCCAGTCTTATAGTGACGTGTGTGGGAGAGTCCAGTCCTACACCTGGTTCAGGGCCCGAATAGCCTGGGGGAAGAAGCTCCTCCTCATTCTCTCTGTTTTGGCCTTAAGGGAGCGGAAGCGCTTCCCAGACCTCAACAGTGAGAAGAGTCCATTGTTGGGATGGGAGAGGTCCATCATAATCTTCCTAGCTTTGGACTTGCACCGCTTGGTGTAGATGGACAGCAGGTCAGGGAGCTCTGATTGAATGATGCGTTCGGCTGAGCGCACCACTCTTTGCAGATCTCATCTGTCCTGCTTGGTGCTGTTCCCAAACCAGGTGCAGATGTTTGCCGTCAGGACGCTCTCGATGATGTAGGAGTAGAAGTTCTTGAGCACCTTCAGTGGCAGATGGAAGTCTCTAAGTCTTCTAAGGAAGAAGAGGCGCTGACGGGCTTTCTTAACCAGGGAGTTGATGTGGCAGGACCATGACAGGTCCTGAGTGATGTGAACACCCAGGTATCAGAAACTGTCCACTCTCTCCACTGGCATGCCACTGATGATGAGGGGTTTGTAATTCCTCGCCTGCTTTGTAGTGAAGTCCACGATCAGCTCCTTAGTCTTGCTGATGTTTAGGAGGAGGTTATTCTCCTGGCACCAGGTCTCCAGGTTCCTAATCTCCTCCAGGTAGGCCGTCTCGATGTTGTCGGAGATCAGGCCCACAACAGCAGTGTCGTCAGCAAACTTGACAATGGGAGTGGTGTCTGATGTGGCTACACAGTCATAAGTGTACAGTGAGTACAGCAGGGGGCTTAAAACACAGCCCTGAGGCGCTCCAGTGCTGAGTGAGATGGAGGGGGAGACTTGTTTTCCCACCCTCACTGATTGGGGTCTGTCTGTGAGGAAGTTGAGGGTCCACTGACACAGTGATGAGCTGAGTCCTAGATCCGTCAACTTGGTGAAAAGCTTAGAGGGAATTATTGTGTTGAATGCTGAACTGTAGTCCACGAACAGCATCCTAACATAATTCCCTCTGCCAGTGTCCAGGTGACTCAGGGATGTGTGGAGCAGGTGAGATATGGCATCGTCTGTGGAACAATTAGTCCGGTAAGCAAACTGAAGTGAGTTGATGGTGGCAGGAAGTGAAGAAGCTAGGGCTAATCTAAAGAAGGGCATCAAAAAAGCCAAACACCATTACAAAAAGAAGGCAGAAGAACACTTCTCCAACTCCAACCCCCGACGCATGTGGCAAGGACTCCAGACCATTACAGACTACAGGACCACCAAACCCTCCCCCGCATCCTCTGATGTCTCCTTCCTCAAGGAGCTCAACAGGTTTTATGCTCGTTTTGAGCGAGGGAACCCCACAACCACAACCAAAACAGACATGACGCCAGACCACCAACCTCTGACTCTCTCCCCCACCGATATAGGAGCGGTGCTGAGCAGGATCAATGTCCACAAGGCTGCAGGTCCTGATGGCATCCCCGGGCGTGTTCTCAGAGCGTGTTCTGGGGAGCTTGCACGAGTGCTCACAGACATATTCAACCTGTCCTTGGTCCACGCTGTGGTACCGACCTGCTTCAAATCCACCTCCATCATCCCGATACCCAAAAACTCCAACCCATCTAGCTTCAATGACTACCGCCCAGTAGCACTCACCCCCATCATCACTAAGTGCTTAGAGCAGCTGGTCCTAACACACTTCAAATCCTGTCCCCCCCCCCTCCTCCCCCTTGACCCCCACCAATTCGCATACCGCCGGAGCACAGTGGATGCAGTCTCCATCGCACTGCACTCTGTCCTCTCACACCTGGACAACAACAACACCTACGCCAGAATGCTGTTTATAGACTTCAGTTCAGCATTCAATACAATCCACCCCTCACAACTCATCAGGAAACTGACAGACCTGGGCATCAGTTCCCTCATCTGCAAATGGTTACTGGACTTCCTGACAAACCGCCCCCAACATGTCCGGCTGGATAACCACTGCTCATCTACAATCACAATGAACACCGGTGTACCACAAGGCTGTGTGATGAGCCCTTTCCTCTACTCCCTCTTCACCCACGACTGCAGACCTGCTGATGGTTCCAACACCATCATTAAGTTTGCAGATGACACCACGGTGATTGGCCTCATCAGTGACAACGATGAGGCCGCCTACAGGGAGGAGGTGGATCGTCTGGCTGAGTGGTGCGACACAAACAACCTGCTGCTTAACACCAAGAAGACTATGGAACTCATCGTGGACTACAGGAGGAATGCTGACCCACATCCACCCATCCACATTAAGGGGACGGCTGTGGAGCGCGTGAGCAGCTTCAAGTTCCTGGGAGTCCACATCTCCGAGGATCTCATCTGGACGACCAACTGCTCCAAGCTGGTCAAGAAGGCTCACCAGCGCCTCTTCTTCTTGAGGACTCTGAGGAAGAACCACCTGTCCTCAGACATCCTGGTGAACTTCCATCACTGGTACCATCTAGAGCATCCTGACCAACTGTATAACAGTCTGGTACAGGAACTGCTCTGCCTCGGACCGGAAGGCGTTGCAGAGGGTCGTGAAAACTGCCCAGCGCATCACCGGAGCACCACTTCCTGCCATAAAGGACATCTACAGGAAGCGGTGTCTGAAAAGGGCTGGGAAAATCATCAAAGACCCCAGTCACCCATCACATGGACTCTTCACCCTCCTGCCCTCTGGGAGGCGCCACAGGAGCCTCCGGACTAAGACCACCAGGTACCGGAACAGCTTCTTCCCCACAGCTGTCAGACTCCTGAACTCTGCCTCCTGACATCTGACCCACGTTAAACTCATGGACTGAACATACACACACCCAGAACCACCTACACACACACACAATGGACAACCGTACCCTCAAACACACAATAATTACATGGACTGAACCACCACTCACAAACACCAGCACTTTATATAGCCTCTGTAGAAATTATCCACATATCTCACTTATCTTAACTGCACTACTTTATAGTTCTGTGTAAATAATCATTCTGTACATACGATAATTTTTAATCCTACAACTGTTTATAACTTGCATAGTTCACATTTCTGTATAGCTGTATATCTCAGATTTCTTTAAAGTTATTTATTTCATATTCTGTATAGTTTTTCATATTTATATCCTGTTCATAGCCTGTACATAGCTTGTATTCACTACAGCCTGTACATGCTTATAGTTATAGAATATTCATAACATACTTCATACCGTATACATTATAACATACCATAATAGACCCATTTCTGTAATATACTTACATATCTATACTATTGCTAATATATATTGTAATATATCTATATCATGGCTAAAGCACTTCTGGATGGATGCAAACTGCATTTCGTTGCCCTGTACCTGTGCATGTGCAATGACAATAAAGTTGAATTCTATTCTATTCTATTCTCAGAGTAAAGTTATCTCTCACTCTTTCTCTCCCTGTGACAGACAGCAGCTGGGCCTTTAGCTAGCAACACACTGTGCCACACACAGCATACAAACAGTTTGTGTGTTCGCTGTGAGTTGAGCCGATAGAATTTAAAATTACCTGCCACTTTATTTGCACATAAGTGAATTTTTTTTTAAAGTCAATATTTCGAGATTAAAGTCAAAAATGGATTTTTAGAAAAAGGTCTAAATGTGGAGATTACTGTTGCTGTTTCAAGACAAACTGCCATGGCTGCTGTACCCTCTAAAAATGCCATGTTTAGTTTGTTAGTGAGACAAACAGATCAACCGTCTTGTGGTACATCTTTACTGTGTGATACATCTTTACTGTGTGCATCTGTCCATTACAAACCATTTCCTTTCATGCAAATCTACTCTTGCTGTAAATAATGAATCCTAGAAAATAAAAACTGGTTATGATCTGATGATCTGATAACAAGCATGCCACAGTTTAGAGAACCAAAAACAGGTCTCGCCTATTATAAATATAATTTATACATACATAAATATATAAGTGAGGTGCGCCTACACATCGCTTTTTAAAGGAGTACCCTCAAACACTGTTATATAGAAATATATTTATCAATATAAATAAATGTTGTCTGTCATCTTAAGTACCAAAGGAACAACTAATCTTCTGGGATCTGCAGCAGAAATTCATTTTTTGCATTTCCAACCATTTTCATGTGCAATGGTGCTCCTGTTTACGAGTGTATATATGTGTGGTGTGCTGTGTGAGCTTCTGGGCTGATAACAGATGGTCTTTCAGTGATATCCTATGCAAAGTGTCATCAGCTGTTATCAACACGAATGCGTTCTGCCGAAGATACTTCCTTGTTCAGGTTAGCATAGATCACATGTTGCACTGGTGCTTTCCTATGAGAGGAAGAGTAGGGCATTTTACACCAAACTGGGATGTCTGTTTGTGTGGGGTCTTTACTCTTCACGCATTCATCTACAGGAAGGTCGAAAATCCACCCTCAGTCAAATGTTACTGAATGCACATTTAATCTCACAAAAGATCCATATCTAATGATGGAGAGGATGCTGATTATTTTTAGTTTTATCATCCCTGTTATCCTTCTGCACAGCATTAGAAAAGCTCTGAGAAACAGTCTAGCAGTGGGTTTAAACACTCAGAGAATTAAGCAGCTGTCATGTTTTGCAGTTCTTCTTGGCTTATCTTGCGTCTTCTTCTTATAATTGAGCATTTTAGTTTGCTTTTCATTGCTGTTCTTGAGCTTTAGTTTAATTATTATTTTAGGCTGAGCTTTGTTAGTGTGCCTGTGATTATTATTGCATTTCAAGGTTCTGTCAGAAATATCCCCCCTTCTGGCGTTATTTTAGTTCCCCTAGTGTTTTACTGTCAAGTCCCCGTCTTAATGTTAGGCTTTGCCCTGTTTTGTTGCTTCGTCTTTTTAAGTTGGGTCTTTGGCCTCTTGTGGTCTATATTTTTTTACCTTTCCCGTTTGTGTCTAGATTCTGCTATGCCTTGTTATCTCCAGCTGTGCTGACTCTTCATGATTACTTTGTGTATGTGTTTAAAGCCTCTGGTGTCCATCTGTCTAGTTCCTAGTGTGTTTTCTCCTCCTGGTGCTATTTGGACTTTCTAAGCCTTTGTTTGGATTTTTTCTTTTAGCATTGAATCAGCTGCAATGAAGCTCACTTTTTTATTTCTTCAAGTCTCCTGTAGTCTGCACTTAGGGCTATGGCTGGGTATCGCCACTGATTTCTACAATCGATTCGATTCTGATTCACAAGCTCCCGAATCAATTTGATCGACGATTCGATTTGATTTGAATCTGAAATTTTTTTGCCTCAGATAGTCAGAAATATTATAATTCTGATCACGTATCGGTACATTTCCATATTTTTATATCGATAAAAACAACAAGGACCATTATCTTCAGCTTCATCATTTCTGTTTCCATGATCTCCTTCTGTACTGTCATAATTATTCACGCACTGGGGAAAAGAGGGGTGAGACACTCAGAGAATGGAGTAGGAGGCCACCACTTTCATCCTGTGAGTTGTTCATTCTGGCATTCCTGATCTGCTGGGTGCCCATTCTCCCATGAGCAGGATACTAGATGTACTCGACAGAATAAATACTGAGATTCTGCATACTAAGCCTTCTTTAGAAGCCTTCTAAATCCCATTTGCCCATTCAGCCTTGTTTCCAAGAATCCAAGAGTGACGGGAAGAAGGTGAGAGGCGATTCAGTGAATTTTGCCAAAGTGACCAGCATCCAGAGACTTGAGCTAGGAGTGTGTTTAGCAGTGAAGTGGCAGCGACCACGATGAGATAGCTGACAGACTGGCACAGAGTAGATGAGTAGATGCCCTGCCCTTAAGTATAGCCTCGTTGATTGTCATCAGTGGATGGCAGGTGAGCAGAACAGGTGAGGAACCAATGCTCTGCCCACAATGCAGACACAGAAAGACACAGGATGACCACCATGATGGATGATGGATATCCTTGATAGGATCTTCTCAGGCACACAGCTCTGGCTGTAAGCACAGAAGCCCCAACCAGCTGCTGTTTTAAATTGTGTTATTTGAGGAACAGTCAATCAGTGTTTTCCAATAGAGAAACACATTTTTTGTCCTCTGTGCAAGATGAATATGTTCCTGTCATTTGCACATATAATCCAAATGTACAGTTAGGGTGGCCCTGTTGTATTACGGAAATTTACAACATGTATGACTGCAATAATTGCAGCTTGCATCCATGCTCTAGACAAAGGACAGAGAAGCAAATAAAATAAAAAGTATTCAAAAGGAAAAAACAAAAGAGAAAAAAGTGAGTTCTACTTTGTTTAATTATTGGAAACAAATAGTGTCAGCGACAGTTTTATTACTTCTTATCAAAGAATCTAAATTTTGTTTTCTTCAACTTATTGTATCGAGTATTTATTCAACTCGTGTCCTTTGCAACAATTATGTCTAGGATTATTTAATTGCATTAACACGGGGGCAGGCATTTAATATTGAATCAATATCTGCTTTTTATGCATAAAGTGTCATCTTCTGTTTTGAGGTTTTTCATGAATATTTTGGAGATTAATTTAAATCTCTGCTCTTCGTTTTTGAAAGGTAGTTTTGTTTATAGTTTTGTTAGGTGTGGTATTATATCCCTGTGATTCTTCTATACATTTATTGTAATTTGCAAGGCTTATTTTGTACTTATCTTAGCGTCTTTTATCTTATAATATAAACACACCTTGAGGTGACTGTTTTTGTGATTTGGCACCATTCAAATAAAATTTGAAGGCTGAATATTATCTTCTAATTGTGTGTATTCTGTATAATTTATTATATATGATTGTTAATTGAGACCTTACTTCTTAGCTTTTGTTACTGGTGACTTTCAGGCTGCATTTAGCTTCTTCCCTTTTCTCGTATCTAGTTGTCTCTGTCATTATGTCTCCTCGTGTCGTGCTCAGTCTGTCTTATCGCACCATTTTGGTTTGTATGTATTCTGGTTTGTCTGCTCCCTTTCATCAGTTCCTGTCTTTACTTTTAAAGTTTCTGTTTCTGCCCATGTCGTTTAGTTTTACTTACTTTCTCTGCCCTTTCCTATTTCCTGACTTACCTCAACTCTGTTCTGTTCCCCACCTGTTTCACCTCCGTTCATCACATTTTGTGTACATGTTTTCTCTGACTTTCTTTGTTGGATCATCAGTATTATGGTGTTCTTACAGCAGAGTAAGTCTTGTATTGGTATTTTAATCGATAACGACAGCGTCTAACATGTTGGCATTAAGTTAATAAATGGAAAATTTTCTCTGTCCATAATAGGGTCATTTTTGTTAATAAAATCAACCCAGAGAAAAACATTTTTAGAAGTAACTAAGGAGGGGGAGACACAGGAGAGGTGGAGGAAGATCTCAGCCTGGGTGTTTATTGTCTTATGTAGTCTGGAAGATGAGTGGATGGTGGGGTGGGTGCAGTTTTCTCTGTGGTGGGGTTGGGTGGACTGTCCCGGGCTCTGTGGGGCCGGGAGGCGCTGCTGCGCTGGGCCCCGGTCTGGATGGGCCTGGGCCCCCTTTCCCTGGCGGGTCGCGGAGTATGGGGGTGCCTACTGGGGTCAGCGGGGGAGCTGGCCCCAGGGAGGGGTCACTTGCCCCTCCCTTCCTTTCCTCCCCATCTCCAGCTGCCTCCCTCTTCCCGCTCCACCACAACCACCCACACATGCAGGACCTTGGAGTAGGGGTATGTCACCAGGGTGCAGAGGAGGCTACCCCCCTGTCCCCTTCTGGCTGCCTCTGCCTCAATTTTATCCCACAACTTAGACATTCACATTACTCACACTCTCATTACACATACATATAGGATCTTGGGGGTGGGCACGATGCACGGAATCCAAAGTACCATCAGGGTGTATACCTCACCCCTGGCGTCGTTGCCCACCTCTCAATGTTAAATACACGTAGAGATTGAGGGCTAGCAGGAGGGACCATGCGCTTACCTGCTGCTCTCTGGCAGGTAGCTCAATGCCCTCCTGGGTTTTAAATGCACCTTAGAACACACATGCATCAACACTACAATGAGCGGGTGGAGGGAGGTTTGGAGTCTTCTCTCACCCCCATTCTCTGCGACCTGCTGGAGCGGGGGGGCTAGGAGGAGGAGTTGGCCGTCCGACTGCAGTCTGGAGTGTGGGGCCTCCCTGCTGCTGCAGAGTCGGGGCGGTCTGCCTCCCCCCACCGCAGGGAAAAGGGTAACACCACCTGGGTCTGGGTGCAGTTCCCCCCTCCAGGGGCAAGGGTACCTAGACCCGGTTTGTAGAGTACGCTTGGGGAGTGTGATCGTGTGTACAGCGTCTCTTTATGTCTGTCTCCACGTTGGTTGAGTGTGGAGTGAGTGCACATGAGAGCATGAGGGTGGGAATGGATGTTTGTATATGTGTGTGCCTGTATGTCTGTGTCTATATGTCAGGTTGGGTGTCAGGCGTCACCTCTCTGGGGACATCTCAGGCCCTCCAAGGTTTGGAGGCCTATCTCCCCCTACCACCACTTCCCCTGCCAGTGGCGGACTCCCTCAGACATCGGTGCGTTGGTGGTTCTTTGTGTCCGGGGATGGGCGTCCAGGTACACACCGGCTCACTCCTTGGCGGCCGCTTATCGGGGCCTGGAGCCTGGGGCTCGCTCGGGCCACTTCGGAGGTGGGGTGCCCCCGGCCTCTCGGCCTGGGGCTCGGTCACTCAGGCACGGCTGGCTGCCGGCGGAGCTCACGGGCGCGTCACTGCGACTCCCCCTGGCTTCTGCTCCGCGGCTGCTGAGTGAGCCCTCATCTGGGACTCTCCTCAGCTCTTTCTGGGACAGTGGCGCGGCTGCCCCTCTGTTGGTCTTCCTTGGTCTCTTGTGTTCTGGGGGCCTCTGGATGTCTGGAGTTTTGATCTCCTCCATACCTGCTTCATGCCCTGGAGGACGGGGCTGTGGCCCCCCCACACCCTCTAGCAGATCATTACATGAAGGAACCTTTTAAAGAAAAAAACAAGTGCGTCCATGCTCACAGGTGTACACACGGGTGATCACACCCACAAACTACACCCTTTTTGGCTCCTACCTCAAAGCACACTGCGTTCTGTTGATCTTATGTGCTGCACAATAATGTTTAATATTTAGTATTTACTGTCATATTCCCATATATCATTGTGATGTTGTTTATTCTATTACTCTTGTTCTCTTCTGCTTGTTTTCTTTTTTCTTTCTCAGCAGGTGATCCAGGGGATCGATATATGCATTTTTTTTCTGCTCATTCTGTTGGTTTTTGTCTTTTGCCCTTCTCCCCCGTCCCTCTTCTCAGCTGTTTCTCTTTCCCTCTTTCTTTCTCCCCTTCTTTCCCCCAGTCAAGTCTGTCCTGTATTCAGTAAGTGAAAATAAAATAAACAATAAAAGGTGAATCAAATGGACCATTACGGCAAGGCTGGGATGGTCAATTTGGTAAAGTAAATCCGTTGGGCATCTTTGTTTGCCTTTAGACAACAATTCTGATGGCAAAAGAGCCAAACGGGACAGGCAAAAAAAAAAAAAAAAAAAAAAAAGAACTAACTAAGGACTTCAGTGAAGAGTCAAGGAAGTGGTCATAGACTGGGTGTGATGTCTCTCTTATCTGAAATCACTTGACTATCAGTTTAGTTTCTTCTTTAAATTAAGCGTTTCAGAAAGAAGACTGTAGCAGAAGGTACTGAGAGAGTGTAGCTGGCTGTTTGCTCTTTTTCCATTAGGAGCACAGACTAATTTGCCTGCAAGGTATGTAAACGCTTAATTTGGCTTGGAATTTACTTTCCTATGTCTTTACCTTTAGTTGGAATATTTGCAAGGTCTAAATCACTGTCCATCAGGAACAGTGTTTTTGACCTTTTGGATCTATCTGTATAAAAAAGGAAATTTCTTCAGTTTAACAGCTGCACAGGTTTTAGAAGCAGTGATGTTCTTAGATGTACAGTAACGTGTCGACAAGTAGACTCCAGATTAACTGATTTTGTCTCAGCATGTTTGTCTCAGCATGTTTTGTGTTTTGATCAAATTCAGCCTCATGCAGTAACAACGTTTATAGTAATGTATTTAACACAAATGAAAATGTATTTAATAAAGACTGCCCCCCAAAACATATAATAAATTCACATTTAAATTGTTTTAAACTGTCTGTAAATGTGAGGATGGAAATACTAAACTTGTGAACTTGTTTTACGTAGCTGGTGCATTGGTGATGACTCTATGATGCTGGAAAGCACGCTCAGCTCTAAATATGATGTAAAATGTGCATTGGTTATGCATGTTTTCTAATATGATGATGGTCTTTAAAACTTAATCAAATACTATATATCAATCCATTTTCTTCTGCTTATCCAATTCAAGTCGCTCGGGGTCTGAAGCCGGGTAGTTACATATCAGTCTTATTCAGAATTAGGTGTATCTATGTTTTCTGTCATCATAACAAATTATGTTAGAACAATACCAGTTAAAATTATATTTATGTTTTCTATTTTGGTATCCTTTATTTCACTCCAGCATCCCTGCCAACTTAATTCCTGACACTGAAGATGTCCGGAAACCAAAGCAACGCAAGTGAAGAGCATTGTTTGTTTGACAATGACTTCACTCTGGCTCCAGTTTATGTCATCAGCCTTCTTGCAATCATCTTTAATGCGTTTGTGCTGATGGTTTTCTGCCTCCACAAGAAGGCCTGCACTGTGACTGAGATCTACCTGAGCAACTTGGCTGGAACTCACCTTGTTATGATGTGCTGTTTGCCCTTCTGGGTTGATGATGTAAGAGCCAACTATGACTGGCCTTTTGGTGAAAGCCTGTGCAGGCTGATACCAGCTGTTATAAGAATGTGTACATGTTGCAATATTTACTTTCTTGTTCTGGCTATCTTAGATTGTTATGTGGCACTGGTGCACCCACTTTTCCACGAGTTGATGAGCAGGCCATTTTATGCCAAACTGGGATGTCTGTTTGTGTGGAGTTTTGGTTTGGTCTTTGCTTTCCCCATATTCATCATCATTAAGTTAGAATTCAACCCTCAGTCAAATATTACTGAATGTTTGGACGACTCCACTTCACTAGATCAATATCTGCTGTATGAGGTGAGAAACATATTATTCAACTTTATCATCCCTGCTATCATTATTTTGTTCTGTTCTGTCAGAATTATTACAATTCTGAGAAAAAAGCGAATGGGGTTTTTAAAACCACAGAGAACAGAGCAGAAGACCACGACTCTCATCCTGGCAGTTGTACTGTCATGCCTGATCTGCAGGGTGATATTCTACGTGACAATATTTGTGGTCGAAATCACTGACATTCAGAAATGTCACATGCTGGAAATCATCGAGTTGGTCTGTGTGTACTTAGCCTTCTTTGAGACTGTCCTTAACCCCATTCTCAACATCATCATTGGAAAAAGCTTCCGGAACAGAATAAAGGAATTCTTCAAGCAGTGAAAAAAGCCTTAAAGGTAGAATAATTAAACTGGCAATTATTCATCCAAGCATTAGGAGCCTTTGTGTTCATATATATATTCTTACATTGGCAGCGTAAGGTGTGATCTTAGAGAGAAGACGCTATAGCAGCTTCCATAACTTAATAAACTTATTTTGCTAGAAGGGTTTTAAACTAAGTTGTCTGTTTGGGTTTTTGATTTGTTTTTCATTATTATATGATTGTGTTTCTGCCACTGACTCATATCATCCAAATAGGATTATTAGGGTTGTGGCTATCATACTAGGTGACTTACCTGGGAGCAGAGTGTGTAAATCTATGTGTAACCTGCATAAAGCTGACAGCTGCCCTCTGGGCAAATGTCTTCTTAAAATTTCTTTTTCTAAATTCTTGTACATGCAAATAGTGTTTGGTAATTCTGCAGCTACTGTATTAATACTTGTTGTCAATGAATAAAAAAATTAATTTCTACTCACCGTGTGACTTATTTATTCAAACAAATCACTACATAATTACGCTGTGTAAGAAAAATTGTGACGGTTTAATAAATCACATCATACATTTATGTATGATCCAGGAGATAAAAAATCTCCTGGATCACCTGTTGAGAGAGAAAGAATAGAAAACAAGCAAAAAAACAAAGCAACATACTAAACACAACACCATCGCATTAATCTAGCTAAGTGTAAACAGCAGTAAATACTAAATATTGAATGTTGTTATGCAGCACGCAGGACAGACAGCGCACAATGTGCTTTGAAGTAGCATATCAAATTCATTTCAAGATACTGACTATATTTTTAAAATGGTGCAATGGCAGACCTCCAGGCATTTTTGTCATGTGTATCTTAAAAAACACCTGTTAAAGGTGAACACCTGAAAGTTTTTCCAGGTCTTTCCTGCAGTCAAAATGAATCAGGATCTGTAGTTTAGAATAGACATGTCGTTAAAAGTCTCCTTCTTAATTAGCTCATGTTTTTACATTTTCTTCTTCACTGTTGTTTTTTGGCTGCTCCCTTTAAGGGTCGCTATAATGGAAACCCAAATCAAAGTCTGTGTATTCCAGATTTAAATTTGCAGTTTATCGAGGATCACTGAGCAGTCCTTACCTTTAAATCTAACCTCTTTTCTTTCTCAAATGTTGTGCTTGTCTTCCTACGTGCCATCCAACGTGTGAAACCTGCTGTGAGGACAATTAAAGTGTGGCCAGAGGGGACGGACGCAGTGCTCCAGGACAGATTTAAAAACACAGACTGGAATATGTTCACCCACACAGACCTGGACCAGTACGCCTCATCTGTACTGGATTACATCTCCAAAACCACAGACAGTGTCACCACCCAGAAACGGATCACCATGTACCCCAACCAGAAGCCTTGGATGAACCGGGATGTTAGTCTCCTCCTGAAGGCCCGCAACACTGCCTTTAGGTCAGGAGATGCACACGCCTACAGTACAGCCAAATTCAAATTCAAATTTTATTTGTCACACACACACAACCATACACAGTATGACATGCGGGTGAAATGCTTGTAGCTGTACAATGCCCGACCATTAAATAACAGAAGAAAAAGTTTTACAATATTTACAATTTACAGGTTACTACAAAATTTACAAATTTACAAATTAACTTAGGAATTTACAGTAAAGAATGTGCAAATTGCAGAAGAGATTATAAAGATTATAAATTATAGGAATTATAGGATTATAGGAAATGTGTGGTGGTGCATGTGGTGACGTGTGTGAGAGTCCAGTCTTATAGTGACGTGTGTGGGAGAGTCCAGTCCTACACCTGGTTCAGGGCCCGAATAGCCTGGGGGAAGAAGCTCCTCTTCATTCTCTCTGTTTTGGCCTTAAGGGAGCGGAAGCGCTTCCCAGACCTCAACAGTGAGAAGAGTCCATTGTTGGGATGGGAGAGGTCCATCATTATCTTCCTAGCTTTGGACTTGCACCGCTTGGTGTAGATGGACAGCAGGTCAGGGAGCTCTGATTGAATGATGCGTTCGGCTGAGCGCACCACCCTTTGCAGATCTCGTCTGTCCTGCTTGGTGCTGTTCCCAAACCAGGTGCAGGTGTTTGCCGTCAGGACGCTCTCGATGATGTAGGAGTAGAAGTTCTTGAGCACCTTCAGTGGCAGATGGAAGTCTCTAAGTCTTCTAAGGAAGAAGAGATGCTGACGGGCTTTCTTAACCAGGGAGTTGATGTGGCAGGACCATGACAGGTCCTGAGTGATGTGGACACCCAGGTATCAGAAACTGTCCACTCTCTCCACTGGCGTGCCACTGATGATGAGGGGTTTGTAATTCCTCGCCTGCTTTGTAGTGAAGTCCACGATCAGCTCCTTAGTCTTGCTGATGTTTAGGAGGAGGTTATTCTCCTGGCACCAGGGCTCCAGGTGCCTAATCTCCTCCAGGTAGGCCGTCTCGATGTTGTCGGAGATCAGGCCCACAACAGCAGTGTCGTCAGCAAACTTGACAATGGAAGTGGTGTCTGATGTGGCTACACAGTCATAAGCAGAGGTGTGGACTCGAGTCACATGACTTGGACTCGAGTCAGACTCGAGTCATTAATTTTATGACTTTAGACTTGACTTGAAAAAATGTTCTAAGACTTGTGACTTGACTTGGACTTTTACACCAATGACCTGGGACTTGAATTGGACTTGAACCGGTTTACTTGAAAAGACTTGATATTTCACCCCAAATATAAAATTTAACATGCATATTATATAGAGATTGAAAATGTGACGTCATTCCGGGGTAAACCGCAAAGGATTCTTGGAACTCGTGGCAAGCGGTACTAGCGCACGCAGGCTTTCAATTGAAATCAGTCACACAGCGATAAAAAAGAAACACAAAAATGGCAAGAAGCTGTTGTATTAATAACTGCAATAGCCGGTCGCATGACAGCCACGGGAAGCCGACGGGTAAAGAGATCGGTTGTTATCGGATTACGTCGTTGAAGAGAAATTGTTCGAGCCATGTTTCCGAAGTGACAAACAGGCGACGGATGGCCTGGATTGCAGCCATTCAAAGACCAAATATAACGTCCCAGAACACTCCAGCTCACAGGTTAGTCTGCTCCAAGCATTTACACGAAGGTCAGTGTTTTGTAGTAGTTAATACGTCATTTTTCTTAACATAATTGGTGATATAGGTTACAAGCAAGTCTGGCGCTGAACAGAAATTGTCGCGCTATGCTCCTTTATTTATTGTGCATAAATAGTGAATTGTCCTGACACAATATTGCGTTTCGCTTCTGTTATTATGGTACATTGACAAAAACGTATACTTTTATTCACAGGATAAAACAGGTTTTTTGTATCACTAATTGCCCAGTACGATTACAGCATACAGTATTATTGTCACTGCTACATTTCTGTGATGGGTACCAGAAATTATTTCCACTACTAATTAATTACCGTTGAGCTCAAAGGTCCTATTAATAAATGGTTAATGAATGTGTATTTATGAAGACAATTTGTGAGACTGGTAAACTTATGATACGTACGATGGTCTTTCGTTCTACACGGTGCATTTCAAGGTCCTGCACCCATCCGGCGGTAAACTGTACCTGGGCTTGTTGCAGTGACCTGAAGTTACTAAACTTCACGAGTGTATGCACTCACTCCAAGAACCGTATGATTATAAATATGCATATAAATATGCTACGATGAGATAGCTGACTTCATCTAACTAGCAAATGTTGTCCAGGCTACGTTGGTGATACAGTTTTTTTTAATGTGTATGATATTTTTGTCATGCGATTTTAAAGCCGGTCCTACAACCGCATCCAAGAATAACATGCAGCTTATCTCAGAACTGTCGGTGAAAACTATTCTTGGAGCTAGGTTTAATTGAGCTGCATTTTAAAGAGGTGCAATTTCACAATTTGTGTATATTTTCTAAGTTCACTATTTTGTCATGTGTTGAGAAAAATACAGATTGAAAAAATAAAAGGTCTGATATTTACATTTAGCATAACTGCAACATTCTTTTTTCTTTTTTTTTTAAAGACTCGAAAGGACTTGAAATTCAAAGTTTCAGACTTGTGACTTGACTCGGACTTTTACACCAGTGACTTGAGACTCGCCTCTGACTTGCCTGACATTACTTGAGACTTGACTTGAGACTTGAGGATAAAGACTTGAGACTTACTTGAGACTTGCAAAACAATGACTTGGTCCCACCTCTGGTCATAAGTGTACAGTGAGTACAGCAGGGGGCTTAAAACACAGCCCTGAGGCGCTCCAGTGCTGAGTGAGATGGAGGGGGAGACTTGTTTTCCCACCCTCACTAATTGAGGTCTGTCTGTGAGGAAGTTTAGGGTCCACTGACACAGTGATGAGCTGAGTCCTAGATCCGTCAACTTGGTGAAAAGTTTAGAGGGAATTATTGTGTTGAATGCTGAACTGTAGTCCACGAACAGCATCCTAACATAATTCCCTCTGCCAGTGTCCAGGTGACTCAGGGATGTGTGGAGCAGGTGAGATATGGCATCGTCTGTGGAACGATTAGTCCGGTAAGCAAACTGAAGTGAGTTGATGGTGGCAGGAAGTGAAGAAGCTAGGGCTAATCTAAAGAAGGGCATCAAAAAAGCCAAACACCATTACAAAAAGAAGGCAGAAGAACACTTCTCCAACTCCAACCCCCGACGCATGTGGCAAGGACTCCAGACCATTACAGACTACAGGACCACCAAACCCTCCCCCGCATCCTCTGATGTCTCCTTCCTCAACGAGCTCAACAACTTTTATGCTCGTTTTGAGCGCGGGAACCCCACAACCACAACCAAAACAGACATGACGCCAGACCACCAGCCTCTGACTCTCTCCCCCACCGATGTAGGAGCGGTGCTGAGCAGGATCAATGTCCACAAGGCTGCAGGTCCTGATGGCATCCCCGGGCGTGTTCTCAGAGCGTGTTCTGGGGAGCTTGCACGAGTGCTCACAGACATATTCAACCTGTCCTTGGTCCACGCTGTGGTACCGACCTGCTTCAAATCCACCTCCATCATCCCGATACCCAAAAACTCCAACCCATCTAGCTTCAATGACTACCGCCCAGTAGCACTCACCCCCATCATCACTAAGTGCTTAGAGCAGCTGGTCCTAGCACACTTGAAATCCTGTCTCCTCTCACACCTGGACAACAACAACACCTACGCCAGAATGCTGTTTATAGACTTCAGTTCAGCATTCAATACAATCCACCCCTCACAACTCATCAGGAAACTGACAGACCTGGGCATCAGTTCCCTCATCTGCAAATGGTTACTGGACTTCCTGACCAACCGCCCCCAACATGTCCGGCTGGATAACCGCTGCTCATCTACAATCACGATGAACACCGGTGTACCACAAGGCTGTGTGATGAGCCCTTTCCTCTACTCCCTCTTCACCCACGACTGCAGACCTGCTGATGGTTCCAACACCATCGTTAAGTTTGCAGATGACACCACGGTGATTGGCCTCATCAGTGACAACGATGAGGCCGCCTACAGGGAGGAGGTGGATCGTCTGGCTGAGTGGTGCGACAGAAACAACCTGCTGCTTAACACCGAGAAGACCAAGGAGCTCATCGTGGACTACAGGAGGAATGCTGACCCACATCCACCCATCCACATTAAGGGGACGGCTGTGGAGCGTGTGAGCAGCTTCAAGTTCCTGGGAGTCCACATCTCCGAGGATCTCACCTGGACGACCAACTGCTCCAAGCTGGTCAAGAAGGCTCACCAGCGCCTCTTCTTCTTGAGGACTCTGAGGAAGAACCACCTGTCCTCAGACATCCTGGTGAACTTCTATCGTTGCACCATCGAGAGCATCCTGACCAACTGTATAACAGTCTGGTACGGGAACTGCTCTGCCTCGGACCGGAAGGCGTTGCAGAGGGTCGTGAAAACTGCCCTGCGCATCACCGGAGCACCACTTCCTGCCATAAAAGACATCTACAGGAAGCGGTGTCTGAAAAGGGCTGGGAAAATCATCAAAGACCCCAGTCACCCATCACATGGACTCTTCACCCTCCTGCCCTCTGGGAGGCGCCACAGGAGCCTCCGGACTAAGACCACCAGGTACCGGAACAGCTTCTTCCCCACAGCTGTCAGACTCCTGAACTCTGCCCCCTGACATCTGACCCACCTTAACACATGGACTGAACATACACACACACACACACACACAATGGACAACTGTACCCTCAAACACACAATAATAACATGGACTGAACCACCACTCACAACCACCAGCACTTTATATAGCCTCTGTAGGAATTATCCACATATCTCACTTATCTTAACTGCACTACTGTATAGTTCTGTGTAAATAATCATTCTGTACATACGATAATTTTTAATCCTACAACTGTTTACAACTTGCATAGTTCACATTTCTGTATAGCTGTATATCTCAGATTTCTGTATAGTTTTTTTTTTTCATATTTATATCCTGTTCATAGCCTGTACATAGCTTGCACTCACTACAGCCTGTACATACTTATAGTTATAGAATATTCACAACATACTTCATACCGTGTACATTATAACATACCATAATAGACCCATTTCTGTAATATACTTACAGATCTATACTATTGCTAATATATATTGTAATATATCTATATCACTAAAGCACTTCTGGATGGATGCAAACTGCATTTCGTTGCCCTGTACCTGTGCATGTGCAATGACAATAAAGTTGAATTCTATTCTATTCTATTCTATTCTCAGAGTAAAGTTATCTCTCACTCTTTCTCTCCCTGTGAAAGACAGCAGCTGGGCCTTTAGCTAGCAACACACTGTGCGACACAGCATACAAACAGTTTGTGTGTTCGCTGTGTGTTGAGCTGATAGAATTTAAAATTACCTGCCACTTTATTTGCACATAAGTGAAGTTTTTTTAAGGTCAATATTTCGAGATTAAAGCCGAAAATGGATTTTTAGAAAAAGGTCTAAATGTGGAGATTACTGTTGCTGTTTCAAGACAAACTGCCATGGCTGCTATACCCTCTAAAAATGCCATGTTTAGTTTGTTAGTGAGACAAACAGATCAACCGTCTTGTGATACATCTTTACTGCACGAGGCTGTGGCCATTGATCACCTTGCATCTGTCCATTACAAACCATTTCCTTTCATGCAAATCTACTCTTGCTGTAAATAATGAATCCTAGAAAATAAAAACTGGCCATGAACGCTTTCTAAACTGATGATAGCCTAAAATAAAGTGAAATACATTGAAAAAAATAATGTTTGTCACTGAAAGATGAATGCTGTGAAGTGCCATATATACCATCATCTAACAAAACTACTGAAAATATAAGCAAAACATCCAACTATCTGATGATCTGATAACAAGCATGCCACAGTTTAGAGAACCAAACACAGGTCTCGCCTATTATAAATATAATTTATACATACATAAATATATAAGTGAGGTGCACCTACACATCAATCTTTAAAGGAGTACCCTCAAACACTGTTATATAGAAATATATTTATCAATATAAATAAATGTTGTCTGTCATCTTAAGTACCAAAGGAACAACTAATCTTCTGGGATCTGCAGCAGAAATTCATTTTTTGCATTTCCAACCATTTTCATGTGCAATGGTGCTCCTGTTTACGAGTGTATATATGTGTGGTGTGCTGTGTGAGCTTCTGGGCTGATAACAGATGGTCTTTCAGTGATATCCTATGCAAAGTGTCATCAGCTGTTATCAACACGAATGCATTCTGCAGAAGATACTTCCTTGTTCAGGTTAGCATAGATCACATGTTGCACTGGTGCTTTCCTATGAGAGGAAGAGTAGGGCATTTTACACCAAACTGGGATGTCTGTTTGTGTGGGGTCTTTACTCTTCACGCATTCATCTACAGGAAGGTCAAAATTCACCCTCAGTCAAATGTTACTGAATGCACATTTAATCTCACAAAAGATCCATATCTAATGATGGAGAGGATGCTGATTATTTTTAGTTTTATCATCCCTGTTATCCTTCTGCACAGCATTAGAAAAGCTCTGAGAAACAGTCTAGCAGTGGGTTTAAACACTCAGAGAATTAAGCAGCTGTCATGTTTTGCAATTTTTCTTGGCTTATCTTGCGTCTTCTTCTTATAATTGAGCATTTTAGTTTGCTTTTCATTGCTGTTCTTGAGCTTTAGTTTAATTATTATTTTAGGCTGAGCTTTGTTAGTGTGCCTGTGATTATTATTGCATTTCTGGGTTCTGTCAGAAATATCCCCCCTTCTGGCGTTATTTTAGTTCCTCTGGTGTTTTACTGTCAAGTCCCCGTCTTAATGTTAGGCTTTGCCCTGTTTTGTTGCTTCGTCTTTTTAATTTGGGTCTTTGGCCTCTTGTGGTCTATATTTTTTTACCTTTCCCGTTTGTGTCTAGATTCTGCTATGCCTTGTTATCTCCAGCTGTGCAGACTCTTCATGATTACTTTATGTGTGTGTTGATTTTGTTCCTCATGTCTCGTATCTAGTTGTCTCTGTCATTATGTCTCCTCGTGTCGTGCTCAGTCTGTCTTATCGCACCATTTTGGTTTGTATGTATTCTGGTTTGTCTGCTCCCTTTCATCAGTTCCTGTCTTTACTTTTAAAGTTTCTGTTTCTGCCCATGTCGTTTAGTTTTACTTGCTTTCTCTGCCCTTTCCTATTTCCTGACTTACCTCAGCTCTGTTCTGTTCCCCACCTGTTTCACCTCCGTTCATCACATTTTGTGTACATGTTGTCTCTGACTTTCTTTGTTGGATCATCAGTATTATGGTGTTCTTACAGCAGAGTAAGTCCCGTATTGGTATTTTAATCGATAACGACAGCGTCTAACATGTTGCCATTAAGTTAATAAATGGAAAATTTTCTCTGTCCATAATAGGGTCATTTTTGTTAATAAAATCAACCCAGAGAAAAAAATGTTTAGAAGTAACTAAGGACTTCATTGAAGAGTCAAGGAAGTGGTCATAGACTGGGTGTGATGTCTCTCTTATCTGAAATCACTTGACTATCAGTTTAGTTTCTTCTTTAAATTAAGCGTTTCAGAAAGAAGACTGTAGCAGAAGGTACTGAGAGAGTGTAGCTGGCTGTTTGCTCTTTTTCCATCAGGAGCACAGACTAATTTGCCTGCAAGGTATGTAAACGCTTAATTTGGCTTGGAATTTACTTTCTTATGTCTTTACCTTTAGTTGGAATATTTGCAAGGTCTAAATCACTGTCCATCAGGAACAGTGTTTTTGACCTTTTGGCACTATCTGTATAAAAAAGGAAATTTCTTCAGTTTAACAGCTGCACAGGTTTTGGAAGCAGTGATGTTCTTAGGTGTACTGTAACGTGTCGACAAGTAGACTCCAGATTAACTGATTTTGTCTCAGCATGTTTGTCTCAGCATGTTTTGTGTTTTGATCAAATTCAGCCTCATGCAGTAACAACGTTTATAGTAATGTATTTAACACAAACAAAAATGTATTTAATAAAGACTGCCCCCAAAAAATATAATAAATCTAAATTTTAATTCTTTTAAATTGTGTCCAAATGTGAGGATGGAAATACTAAACTTGTGAACTTGTTTTACGTAGCTGGTGCTCTAGCGATGATGCTGGAAAGCACGCTCAGCTCTAAATATGATGTAAAATGTGCATTGGTTATGCATGTTTTCTAATATGATGATGGTCTTTAAAACTGAATCAAATACTATATATCAATCCATTTTCTTCTGCTTATCCAATTCAAGTCGCTCGGGGTCTGAAGCCGGGTAGTTACATATCAGTCTTATTCAGAATTAGGTGTATCTATGTTTTCTGTCATCATAACAAATTATGTTAGAACAATACCAGTTAAAATTATATTTATGTTTTCTATTTTGGTATCCTTTATTTCACTCCAGCATCCCTGCCAACTTAATTCCTGACACTGAAGATGTCCGGAAACCAAAGCAACGCAAGTGAAGAGCATTGTTTTGTTGACAATGACTTCACTCTGGCTCCAGTTTATGTCATCTGCCTGCTTGCAATCATCTTTAATGCGTTTGTGCTGATGGTTTTCTGCCTCCACAAGAAGGCCTGCACTGTGACTGAGATCTACTTGAGCAACTTGACTGGAACTCATCTTGTTCTGATGTGCTGTTTGCCCTTCTGGACTGATGATGTAAGATTAAGCATTGACTGGCCTTTTGGTGAAAGCCTGTGCATGCTGGTACAAGCTGGTGTGAGAATGCATTTATTTTGCAATATCTACTTTCTTGTTCTGGCTATCTTAGATTGTTATGTGGCACTGGTGCACCCACTTTTCCACGAGTTGATGAGCAGGCCATTTTATGCCAAACTGGGATGTCTGTTTGTGTGGAGTTTTGGTTTGGTCTTTGCTTTCCCCATATTCATCTACAGTAAGGTAAAATTGAACCCTCAGTCAAATATTACTGAATGTATAGTCGACTCCACTTCACTAGATCAATATCTGCTGTATGAGGTGAGAGACCTATTATTCAGCTTTATCATCCCTGTTATCATTATTTTGTTCTGTTCTGTCAGAATTATTACAATTCTGAGAAAAAAGCGAATGGGGTTTTTAAAACCTGAGAGAACAGAGCAGAAGACCACGACTCTCATCCTGGCAGTTGTACTGTCATGCCTGATCTGCAGGGTGATATTCTGCGTGAAAACACTTGTGTTCGAAAACACTGACAGTCAGAAATGTCACATGCTGGAAATCATCGAGTTGGTCTGTGTGTGCTTAGCCTTCTTTGACACTGTCCTTAACCCCATTCTCTACATCATCATTGGAAAAAGCTTCCAGAACAGGACAAAGGAATTCTTCAAGCAGTGAAAAAAGCCTTAAAGTTTGAAAAATTAAACTGGCAATTATTCATTCAAGCATTAGGAGCCTTTGTGTTCATATATATATTCTTACATTGGCAGCGTAAGGTGTGATCTTAGAGAGAAGACGCTATAGCAGCTTCCATAACTTAAAAAACTTATTTTGCTAGAAGGGTTTTAAAGGCAAGGCAAGGCAAGGCAAGTTTATTTGTATAGCACAATTCAACAACAAGGTGATTCAAAGTGCTTTACAGAGACATTAGAAACAAGAACAAATAAAAAGCATGATTTAAAATTGAATAAAACAAGCAAATAAACTAACTAATTAACAAACAAACAAACAAACAAACAACAGTATATAAAATCAAAACAGATAAAATCAGAACAGTAGATAAAATCAGTAGTTAAATGTAAGTTTTGAAATTTAAGCTTAAAGTGTGGATTTGGTGCTTTATTCAAATGCAGCTGAGAATAGGTGAGTCTTCAACCTGGATTTAAATAAACTGAGTGTTTCAGCTGATCTGAGGCTTTCTGGGAGTTTGTTCCAGCTATAAGGAGCATAAAAGCTGAATGCAGCTTCTCCGTGTCTGGTTCTGACTCTGGGAACTGATAAACTAAGTTTTCTGCTTGGGTTGTTGATTTGTTTTTCATTATTATATGATTGTGTTTCTGCCACTGACTCATATCATCCAAATAGGATTATTAGGGTTGTGGCTATCATACTAGGTGACTTACCTGGGAGCAGAGTGTGTAAATCTATGTGTAACCTGCATAAAGCTGACAGCTACCATCTGAGCAACTGACAGGCACCACTGGTTTGGTTTGGTTTGGTTTTTTGTTTTGTTTTGTTTTGGTTTTTTTGCAGTTGTTTTGCAGTTTCTGGTAATTCTGCAGCTACAGAACTAATCTTCTGGGATTTGCATCAGAAATTCATTTTTTGCATTTGCAATTATTTTCATGTGCAATGGTGCTCCTGTTTACGAGTGTATATATGTGTGGTGTGCTGTGTGAGCTTCTGGGCTGATAACAGATGGTCTTTCAATGATATTCTATGCAAAGTGTCATCAGCTGTTATCAACACGAATACATTCTGCAGAAGATACTTCCTTGTTCAGGTTAGCATAGATCATTGTGTTGCACTAGGGCTGCTCGATTATGGCAAAAATGATAATCATGATTATTTTCACTGAAATTGAGATCTCGATTATTTGACGATATTTATTTAACAATAACAATGTATTGAATAATGACTTTAAAGATTGTCAAAAAATAATATAAAATAGTGTGCAAATACTGATGCAGTGCAAATGTTTGCAATATAAGAAATAAATGAAAAATGTAAACATCTATGTTTAGTGAACTTTGCAGTGTTGCTCTGTGGTGCAGCTAAGACACTGTAGCAAAGTTTACACACTATGTCTATGACTCTGCGAACCCATAATGTTTCCACACCACTGAAGTTTTTTTTTACCTCTGTTCAACCAATGGCAGTCACTCTCCTCTCCAAATAACTTCTACTTAGCTTTCCGAGCTTCCCTCGGGTTCTCTTCTTAATTGTTGTGACAGGTATTCGAAATGCAGAGCGGTGCGCTCGATTTGCCACATGGAGCAGCGCGAGAGTAAAGCACGAGGGAGGGGCTAATAATCGGCTCAGTCATTTTTAATGGTCGTTGAAAGCCCAGATCGTAATCGAGATTAAAATTCGATTAATTGAGCAGCCCTATGTTGCACTGGTGCTTTCCTATGAGAGGAAGAGTAGGGCATTTACACCAAACTGGGATGTCTGTTTGGGTGGGGTCTTTGCTCTTCACACAGTCATCTACAGGACGTTCAAAATTCACCCTCAGTCAAATGTTACTAAATGCCAGAGGTGTGGACTCGAGTCACATGACTTGGACTCGAGTCAGACTCGAGTCATTAATTTTATGACTTTAGACTTGACTTGAAAAAATGTTCTAAGACTTGTGACTTGACTTGGACTTTTACACCAATGACTTGGGACTTGAATTGGACTTGAACCTGTTTACTTGAAAAGACTTGATATTTTACCCCAAATATAAAATTTAACATGCATATTATATGGAGATTGAAAATGTGACGTCATTCACGGGTAGAACCGCAAAGGATTCTGGGAACTCGTGGCAAGCGGTACTAGCGCACGCAGGCTTTCAATTAAAATCAGTCACACAGCGATAAAAAGAAACACAAAAATGTCAAGAAGCTGTTGTATTATTAACTGCAATAGCCGGTCGCATGACAGCCACGGGAAGCCGACGGGTAAAGAGATCGGTTGTTATCGGATTATGTCGTTGAAGAGAAATTGTTCGAGCCATGTTTCCGAAGTAACAAAGAGGCGACTGGATTGCAGCCATTCAAAGACCAAATATAACGTCCCAGAACCCTCCAGCTCACAGGTTAGTCTGCTCCAAGCATTTACACAAAGGTCAGTCTGCTGTTGTAGTTAATGCGTCATTTTTCTTAACATAATTGGTGATATAGGTTACAAGCAAGTCTGGCGCTGAACAGAAATTGTCGCGCTATGCTCCTTTATTTATTGTGCATAAATAGTAAATTGTCCTGACACAATATTGCGTTTCGCTTCTGTTATTATGGTACACTGACAAAAACACATACTTTTATTCACAGGATAAAACAGGTTTTTTGTATCACTAATTGTCCAGTACGATTACAGCATACAATATTATTGTCACTGCTACATTTCTGTGATGCTACCAGAAATTATTTCCACTACTAATTAATTACCGTTGAGCTCAAAGGTCCTATTAATAAACGGTTAACGAATGTGTATTTATGACGACGATTTGTGAGACTGGTAAACTTATGATACGTATGATGGTCTTTCGTTCTACACGGTGCATTTCAAGGTCCTGCACCCATCCGTCGGTAAACTGTACCTGGGCTTGTTGCAGTGACCGGAAGTTACTAAACTTCATGAGTGTATGCACTCACTCCAAGAACCGTATAATTATAAATATGCATATAAATATGCTAAGATGAGATAGCTGACTTCATCTAACTAGCAAATGTTTTCCAGGCTACGTTGGTGATACAGTTTTTTTTAATGTGTATGATATTTTTGTCATGCGATTTTAAAGCTGGTCCTACAACCGCATCCAAGAATAACATGCAGCGTATCTCAGAACTGTCGGTGAAAATTATTCTTGGAGCTAGGTTTAATTGAGCTGCATTTTAAAGAGGTGCAATTTCACAATTTGTGTATATTTTCTAAGTTCACTATTTTGTATGTGTTGAGAAAAACACAGATTTTAAAATTACATGGTCTAATATTTACATTTAGCATATAACTGCAACATTATTTTTTCGTTTGTTTTTTTTAAAGACTCGAAAGGACTTGAAATTCAAAGTTTCAGACTTGTGACTTGACTCGGACTTTTACACCAGTGACTTGAGACTCGACTCTGACTTGCCTGACATTACTTGAGACTTGACTTGAGACTTGAGGATAAAGACTTGAGACTTACTTGAGACTTGCAAAACAATGACTTGGTCCCACCTCTGCTAAATGCACATTTAACCTCATAAAAGATCCATATCTAATGATGGAGAGGATGCTGATCATTTTTAGTTTTATCATCCCTGCTATCATCATTTCCTTCTGCACTAGTCAAGTTGTGAGAAACAGTCTAGCAGACGGTTTCAAACTCAGAGAATTAATAAGCAGCTGTCTTGATTTGTGGTTTTTCTTGGCTTAGCTTGCGTCGTCTTCTTTTTGTTAGTGTTCCTGTGATTATTATTGCATTTCTGGGTGCTGTCAGAAATATCACTCCTTCTGGCTTTATTTTAGTTCCTGTAGTGAAGCTCACTTTTTTGTTTCTTCAAGTCTCCAGTAGTCTGCATTTGGGGCAACACTTTTTCCCAGCCCCATACAGTAATTTCATTTGCATGAATATATTCATACAAATGTATTTATTCAAACTTACACACACATATAATGAAGTCTTCCGGATTTTTTAAGTGGCTGCAAAGGTTAGAATATGTATACTCATGACTTGACGTTTCAGGTGATTGTTGGTGTGAAAATGACACTGTGAATTGTAAAGCGCTCTTGGTACGGAAGATAGATAAGATCTCTGTAAATTATGTATCCTGTAAAATACTCAAACAACATTATTTCCTGGAAAAAATGACCATAATCTGAAAGTAAGTATTTTAGAGTTTACATATCTCATATATAACTTTTTCATGATTCATACTAAAATCTGCTTGGTTTTAGCAGATATTCTTTTCATCATTTGCAGCCATTTTCATGTGCAGTTGTGCTCCTGTTTACAAGTGTGGTGATCACGCTGTGGGCAGGGACACAGCTGAACCTAGGTAACCTATGATCCACCGACCTATGATCCTGTGCCTACAGCTTTTTGTGCCACTGACTAAAACTAGATAATGAAAGTTTTGTTAGCCCAGCAAAAACAAGCATCACTACATAACTACACTATCAAATCACAGAGCTTGGATTTTGCCACTGCTTTCTAAAAATTATTATTTTGATTCAGCCTCTTTGGGAACTAATTGAAATATGAGCATTTTGAGTATTTTGTACTGAATATCAGTGTTACTTAAATAGACATGCATCTCTGCATCTCCAGAGTAACAACATAGTAACGACAATATGCCAGAAAAGAGACACTTAAAATGATATCTTTTCTGGTTTTTTGTTTAGAATCCCGTCCAAATTTGGCTCTGTGACAATATCTGGAAACCAAAACAACACAAATGACGAAGTCATTGCACTCCTGATATAATTAGCTTTGTGTAAGCCGTGAGACCAGTTTTCCCGTGCTTCACACGCGTACATCAGTTTGAAGAGGAAAAAGAACTCCACGGGACTCCGATGTGAAAAGATGTAACAAAAAATGTATTCCACAGTTTGCATCTTACAGGAGTGGTCAGGTTTAACTTATCCTCAACAAAATAACCTACTACGGTAGGAAAACCGTGTGGCTCTGTTCTGTTTAAAAATTGAGAAGTCCACCACCAACCTGGCATTTCTCCTGGTGTTCCTAATCCACTGCCATTTCACATGAGCAGGATACTAGATTTACTCCAAGACATTCACATTCTCGAGTGTCACATTGTGCAGGTCATCTTCTAACTCATCCTTCTTCTACTGTGTCCTTAACTCCGTTCTCTATGTTAGTGTGGGAAAACCCTTCCAGAAAAGAGCTGAGGTACTCATCCACCAATGAAATAAATAAAACATCCAACTTTATGTCCTCACACGCACACACTGAATTGCAGTATTGAGATATTTTAAGTTAGGACGTGTGCTGTGATGATTTTAAACGATGAATGGGGGATTAAGTATGAGCAAAAAGTACCTAAGATTTGGAAACATGCTGTCATTGATCCAGTTGCTAAGGGCAGTTCACCTAAGGTACTGAATGATTTTAGGCCTGTGGCTCTGACTTGAGAAGATGATTAAGAAGGAGATTTTAATGCATGTTGAACACCATCTTGACCCCTTCCAGTTCGCCTATAGAGCAGGGAGAGATGTGGAGGATGCTGTTCTCACACTCCTGCATTTCTTGAATAATCATTTCAAGGCCCCTCACACCCATTTGCTGACTTTTCATCGGCATTCAACACAATTGAACCCTTCTTACTTGCTCACAGACTTTACAGTCATTTTAGGCTTTGCGCTAGTCTGATTGGCTGGCTGACAGACTTTCTGACCAATTGGTCACAATGAGAGTGAATCATGTATTTTCTGACGTGCTCTCCTCCTCTACTGGATCTCCCCAGGGTTGCTGCCTCTCACCCCTTCTGTTCATTCTGAACACAAATGAGTGTTGCAGTAATTTCTCGAACAGACACATCCTGAAGTTTGCTGATGACAAAGTGATCGTCAGTCTTCTTGTGGGGGACGAGTCAGGCCATGGGAAGTTTGTAGATGATTTTGTGGATTGGTGTGATGAGTCCTTCCTTTCACTAAAGACATGATTACTAATTTTAGGAAGTCCTTTTTTAGCTCTTCACCTACTATCATTAAGGCTGCTGATATTGGGATTGTGGACAGTTATAAATATTTAGGTGTGATACTTGACCATAAATTGTGTTTTGAATCTCATGCTGATGCCACTACTAAAAAAGTTCAACAAAGACTGTTCTTTTTGAGGAAAATTATATCCTTTAATGTCTCATCTGAGATGTTCTCTTTGTTTTATAAGTTTAATTGAATCTGTGATGTCTTTTTGTATCGCTGTAACCTGAAAGTGAAGAATAAGAATCGGTTGGGACTTCTGGTAAGAACTGCTCGTAAAATTTCAGGGCGCTGGCAAGATGGACTTTTGGCCATTTACAACAAAAATGTGCTTAGGAAGGCTCTTTCTATTGTTAATTGCTTGAACCATCCACTTCACAGTGAGTTTGAGTTGTTGCCTTCTGGCCACTGCTTTAGAGTACCTTTGAGGAAGACCAAAGACTCCAGGTTTCTTTTATCCCTACTGCATCCCATCTTCTTAATGGCAAATAACCGTCCTGTGACTTTCTATTACTATTACTGTCATTATTATTTTATATTCTTGTTTTGTTTACGTTGATGTTGCATGCTGCTAAACTAATTTCCCCTTGTGGTATAATAAAGAATTTGAATTGAATTGAATTGAATTGAAAGCATTTGATAAAATATCATTTAAAAATACCTCAGTGATCCTGTTACACGGGTTCTAATGAAACACTGTCAGGGTGCACGCCATCAAAGGCTTCATGAGTTACTAAACCACTCAGTATATCTGCAAGGCCATCAGTGTCTTATATGACATCTCTAACTTTTTTTTTAATAGCATCAAAGAGACACTAATAGAAAATCAGTGTAATGTAAATATATTACATATCATAAGCCTAATTTAATCTCATGCAGGCCAAATAACAAAGGTACTGTTAATTGTATAGCTTCATAAATACCAATAATTTTGGACTTAATCAAATTTACATAGTTGTTCATAGTCAATGTACTTACAATATTTAAAAGTATTTTCTCTTTCATGTTGAAACTATAGGAAAGCTAATGAAATGCCGACAACCAGGTTTCGCTTTGTTGGCTTTTTTTTAAGCAAAAAAATATATATATCATCACCTGAAATAAAGGTAGATTTAAGTTACTGCATTTGGATTTGTTTCTCTACAAATATGACAGTTTGTAAAGAAATGAAAGTTTAAATATGTAGAAATTTCAAACAAGAAGCAAGGGATGGTGCAGAGTTATCTTATGTATAAGGCCCGAGTTCTGCACCACTATAAATAAAGACAGAGTCAGACAGAGTGTGAGAGAGTTCAACACACACCCCCATCTCTGATCCCACAGTGTCTTTGAAAACGTAAATACCTTGTAAATTGTCAGCAGCAGCATGTTTAAAGACAACTTTGGAACTCTTGTGGACACGTCAATGATTTCCGAGAAAATACTACAAAAATAAATAGTGCAAACTGCTACACTGTTGAGGCTCAAAAGTGCCAAAATTAAATGAATATTATTAAATGAATAAATAGATCATTATGTCATGTGCCATTAATTATTTAAAATAGTAAATGATGCATCATTAATTACACGTCTTTAAATGTGTGATTGATTAATTAATTTCGTTTATGTAAAAACACATTTAATTTGTTTCATTTGAGGTGGTTAGCAGGATCTGTTGTTTGTGCATTCAGTCACTGCTTACTAAGCAGAAAAACTGCAAAAAGCTGTTAATGAATGCAGATGAAAGTGATAATGACCAAACCATTGTCACATGAGGGACGCCAAATGAGCAGCATAAAGTGGTCGTTAAACTGAGTCAGGAGCAAAGTGATATATAAAGTAGTAGACATCAAAAACACCAGGAAAATTAGAAGTAAGACATAATTATCTGTAGGGACAAGGTCAGTCATCAGATCAGGCAAAATTACAGGCCAAAAGTTGACAAGCACATTGACTGAGGACAATAAGATTGTCCTTGGACTTATTTCTGGTGTGCCGACAGCTATTAGAGCTGAGCAGACAAAAGAAAATATAGCAGTCTCTATGGTAACCAAGGCACAGCACTTAAAGACAAGAGGAAATAGAGATTAATGTGACAGTTTAGCTGTAATGCTAAAGTGTGTGTGTGGGGGGGCAAAAGCAATGTTTTCAAAGGGTATATGAGCTATGCACTTAGACATTATACATCCCCAGAGGTTTTAAGGGCCAAAATTATATTAATGGCACATTGCTGCTGTGTGTAAAGGAAAACAAAGTTCAAGTGCTAGTACTGTGGAGGACAGCGCATCTCAGATTACTGTGGCTGTGAGGCATGTACTGCAGCAGTGGTGGAAAAAAAGAATCAGTGAAAAGAGCGTCCATGCAATCACACTTAACGAGATCAACATTTAACTATACAGCTTATATGTCAGCATCACATTGAAAACTGTTTAAAGCTACTGGAAACTTCTCCACTGGCAGCTGTATTGGATATTGGATAAATGCTACTTAAAATTGGGAGTTAAGTTTCCGCTTACATATTGGTTCAAAGTCGAGGGGCATAACGAGAAGAAAAGGCAATCTTGCTGTAGTGCTGGGAGTGTCGTAAAATTTACTTTATGAGTTTTGGATGGGTTTCAAAAGTAACAGGAAAGTCCAATCATTCTTCTGTTAAGTCCATAGCAACTGAGATGGTTTAAAGAACCTGAACTGGTTCTGGTTGCACAGTGTCATTCCTCAGCTCCAAATAACTGTTAATAAACAAATGAAAAAAATTTGAATACACATGGTGTAGCTATAATATAACATTTATGGGGGGGTAAAGTTATTATCGGAAAGTTTATCAGCACTTCAAGGTTCAAGGTTACTTTATTTTCATTTAGATGTTTCCTTATGTACATGACAATGTAGCAGCACAGTAGGGCAGAATAGTGCTGGTGGAATTAATGAGGTATGAAGTTCACCAGTCTTACCGTCTTCTTGAGTAGAAGCTGCAATTGAACCTTGTTGTTTTGGTCTTGATAATCCACCTCCCGCCAAAACCCACATGGTAAGACAATTTATCGGTTTCTTCAATGGAAATGATTGTGGTACGAGTGTATTTATTTATATATATATATATATATATATATATATATATATATATATATATATATATATATATATAAAAAATAATTTCCGTTGAATTAATGATATGAAATGTTTATTTATTTCATTCCGGCACGTTAGGCCCTCCGTACCACAACGGTACTTAAACAGAGAAAAGGGAGGGATTGACCGAAGTGTGTGGCAGCAGCGCGAGCCATCGGTTTACTTTCCCCTCGAAGTCAGCGACAGCCACAGTCAGTAGCACAAGGTGTTGGGTGTGTATAGTTGATTTTTGGGACGCTTTCTTTTTTACCTAGAGGACAGACTCTTGCGTACAAGGTATGAACAAACTTGTTTTTTACTTTTCTGTCTGTGTTTTTTTTTTGTTTTTTTTTTTCTTTACCTTTTTTCTTCTGCAGTTTAAGGTTAATTAAATCATAACTACTACTTAACAGTGTGCATAATGATTTATAATGAAAAGTGTTTTCTGCTTTATATCATTACTTGTGACAAATAACAACAAAGTTTTGAGTTAATATTCTGGCTGTGCAGGTTATGAACTCTGTCAGGTGTAACTGCAGATTCTTAACTGGATTTGTCTCAACACGTTTAGCGTTTTGAGAACCTTTAACCAAAACGAGTAAGTACGATTAAACATTTAGACTAATACAAACACACACACATGATGACGAGTTTTTGTTTTTTGCCACTTTGTTTTGTTTTTAAGCGTTCATGCATTTCAGTTAAAATTGTTTTAAAGCTGCTGAGAAAACATACAGAAACTGTGGATGCCCCGCAGTTATACAGTGGAGGCGACATGCAGGCAAAATGTTGTTGGATTGGTGCTGATAACCGTTAATCATCCTTTTGTGCAATTGCTTTTCATATTATGCAGCGTTAAGTGACAGATATGGAAAAGTTCTGCATTCAATGTGGTTTCTGTTTTGCTGAACCGCAGTAAGTTTAAAATGTGAATACCTTTGGGTTGTTATCGTTTATGTGCAAAAACAAATACAAAATACTACATAGGCGTGGGGGACAGGGGGGTGTTAGAATTAAGTACTTTTAATACAAAAAAGTTTTAAAAGCAACAAAAACAAAGTTCAGCAACCCTTTAGAGGATTGAGTGTTTGAGTTATTGTTGGTGTTGATGTTACTCAAGACATCAATTATCTGTCATTAACACCAGATTTTCATAGAAAATCAATTTTCTATGAAAGATTGAGGTTTTTTATTTTTTGAGGAGGGTTTTTTTTTTTGTTTGTTTGTTTGTTTACTATTTTAAATGTCTAGGCAAGGGGGGAAAATCAGTTGATTTTTATTTATTTAGCACCAGTTTGCACAAACTGTTCCCTTAAGGTCTTTATAGTGAAAGATGAAGACTATGATAGAGAAAAACCTGACACGCATACAAGTCCCTGGGGGGGAAACACTTCTTTGAGACAGGAAGAGGCCTTTGGCAAACCCCGATTCAGGAAGGGCTAGCCATCTTTACTGTGAATAGTTGGGAGATGAGTGGAAAAAGAAGAGAAACAAGTGGTTCATGGGTAAGCAAAGGAAAACACAAACTATGGTAGAAAGTAGATTAAAGTTTATGAGAAATAGAAGGAAAATACGTTGTGCGTCATAGTAAGTTGTCTAATTGTAGCCTAGAGCAACTTCAGTGTTAGGCTTGGCAGTACAGTGGTGCAGTCGTAAGCTCTGCTGCTTAAAAGTACAAAGCTATTGGGTTCAAATCCAGTCGGGGACCTTTTGCATAGTGTTTCTATCCTCTCACTGGGTACTCTGGGTTCCTCCCACACTCCCTGAATTGAATAAGTGATGGCATTGTTTTTGAATTTTAGTAAGGATTTAGAGATGGTGAGAAAAGTTCATTAAAAAAAAAAAAAAGATTTTCTTTCAGGAGTCACCAAAACAGGTTCTGTGCCTGAACTTGCCACAGTGTTTATTTATTAGGAACGAACTGGAAATACAGCAACAGCTTTTGCATTATGAGTTTTAATGACAATGAAGTATATCACTGTGTTCCATATAACATAGCATTTCATAATGTTTTACCTGTGTTGCTGTCCTCTCTCTGCAGCATCCGTTCCAGCTCTTACTCTGTCAAGATGTCTGGAGACCAAAGTAACACAGGAGAAGACCATTGTATTCCTGAAGACAACAGCTTGGTCTTCACTCTGGTTCCACCCTACATCCTGGTCATCAGTGTGCTTGGAATCATCTTTAATGTGTTTGTGCTGATGGTTTTCTGCCTCCACAAGAAGGCCTGCACTGTGGCTGAGATATACCTCAGCAACCTGGCTGGAGCTGACCTTGCTCTGGTGTGCTTTTTGCCCTTCTGGGCTGAATATACAAGAAAGGGATTTGACTGGCCTTTCAGTGAAAGCCTGTGCAAAGTGACATCAGCTGTTATCTACATGAATGCGTTCTGCAGTATTTACTTCCTTGTTATGGTTAGCATAGATCGTTATGTGGCACTGGTGCACCCGCTTTCCCATGAGAGGATACGCCGGCCGTTTTATGCCAAACTGGGATGTCTGTTTGTGTGGGGTCTTGGCTTGGTCTTTGCTCTCCCCATATTCATCTACAGGAAGTTAGAATTCAACTCTCAATCAAATCTTACTCACTGTTCACTTGACTTACCACAAAATCAATATCTGGCATCTGAGGTGACAACCATAACATTCAGCTTCATCGTCCCTGTTATCATTATTTTGTTCTGCACTGTCAAAATTATTCAAACTCTGAGAAAGAGGCTAATGGAGGTTTTAAACATTCAGAAAACGGATCAGAAGGCCACCACTCTCATCCTGGCAGTTCTCCTGGCATTCCTGATCTGCTGGGTGCCATTCCACGTGACAAAGATACTAGATATGCTCCAAAACACTGGCATTCTGAAATGCCACATCACACTGACCATCGTCCAACAGATCTCTACGTACTTTGCCTTCTTCAACAGTGTCCTTAACCCCATTCTCTACGTCTTAGTAGGGAAAACTTTCCAGAAACGAGCAAAGGAACTCTTCATGTTGTGGAACAAGACTCAAACAGCATCTTTCAGCCGACTGTCCACACGCCTGACAAGTTTTAAATTGTGATCATAGCTCAAAGTGATATGCGGGACTGCGATCTTTTGGATGTGTGCTGTGATGGTTTACCCAGTTAAATGGACAATTATTTACTCAGGCAAGGAGAAAAATGTTGTTTTTGTAATCTGAATGTTTGTTGTTTTTTGTTTAACATTGTGCATGCATTACTTTTTCTTCAGAAAGGGATATTTAGCCATAACATGTTTATTTCCTAGAAGTGATACTGAAAGGCTGTCAGTCTGACTCTGCTTGGTGTAGTGAAGTCTGAGCGTTCTTTGACCGTTTCTCCAGTTGGAACATAACTCCTGGCTTTGGCTAAGAGAAAGTAGCATGCAGAAGACAGCTGGCATGGATGAAAGGCTAAAGATAACAAGCAAGTCGCCTGAAATGTGATTCATGCAACACTCCTGAAGTTAAAGAATGAAAATACACTGTTAGAAAAAAAGTCACAATAGGACCTTTTTATTGTCTTGGGCTTTGTTCCATGTTTCGTCAGGCTCTGACAGAGGAGTGAATAACAGGAGACATTACCTCATACCTCAAACAAGTTTTGTTTTACCAACCGTCCATGAACCCGTATTTGTTTAGATGTCACATTTTGAAAAATATAATTATAAAACTATAATTGCAAATAATCAGAGGTGTGGACTCGAGTCACATGACTTGGACTCGAGTCAGACTCGAGTCATTAATTTTATGACTTTAGACTTGACTTGAAAAAATGTTCTAAGACTTGTGACTTGACTTGGACTTTTACACCAATGACCTGGGACTTGAATTGGACTTGAACCGGTTTACTTGAAAAGACTTGATATTTTACCCCAAATATAAAATCTAACATGCATATTATATAGAGATTGAAAATGTGACGTCATTCACGGGTAGAACCGCAAAGGATTCTGGGAACTCGTGGCAAGCGGTACTAGCGCACGCAGGCTTTCAATTAAAATCAGTTATACAGCGATAAAAAGAAACACAAAAATGTCAAGAAGCTGTTGTATTATTAACTGCAATAGCCGGTCGCATGACAGCCACGGGAAGCCGACGGGTAAAGAGATCGGTTGTTATCAGATTACGACGTTGAAGAGAAATTGTTCAAGCCATGTTTCCGAAGTAACAAAGAGGCGACGGGTGGCCTGGATTGCAGCCATTCAAAGACCAAATATAACGTCCCAGAACCCTCCAGCTCACAGGTTAGTCTGCTCCAAGCATTTACACGAAGGTCAGTGTTTTGTAGTAGTTAATACGTCATTTTCATAACATAATTGGTGATATAGGTTACAAGCAAGTCTGGCGCTGAACAGAAATTGTCGCGCTATGCTCCTTTGTTTATTGTGCATAAATAGTGAATTGTCCTGACACAATATTGCGTTTCGCTTCTGTTATTATGGTACACTGACAAAAACATATACTTTTATTCACAGGATAAAACAGGTTTTTTGTATCACTAATTGTCCAGTACGATTACAGCATTGTTGTCACTGCTACATTTCTGTGATGCTACCAGAAATTATTTCCACTACTAATTAATTACCGTTGAGCTCAAAGGTCCTATTAATAAACGGTTAAGGAATGTGTATTTATGACGACAATTTGTGAGACTGGTAAACTTATGATACGTACGATGGTCTTTCGTTCTACACGGTGCAGTTCAAGGTCCTGCACCCATCCGTCGGTAAACTGTACCTGGGCTTGTTGCAGTGACCTGAAGTTACTAAACTTCATGAGTGTATGCACTCACTCCAAGAAGCGTATAATTATAAATATGCATATAAATATGCTAAGATGAGATAGCTGACTTCATCTAACTAGCAAATGTTGTCCAGGCTACGTTGGTGATACAGTTTTTTTTAATGTGTATATTTTTGTCATGCGATTTTAAAGCTGGTCCTACAACCGCATCCAAGAATAACATGCAGCGTATCTCAGAACTGTCGGTGAAAATTATTCTTGGAGCTAAGTTTAATTGAGCTGCATTTTAAAGAGGTGCAATTTCACAATTTGTGTATATTTTCTAAGTTCACTATTTTGTATGTGTTGAGAAAAACACAGATTTTAAAATTACATGGTCTAATATTTACATTTAGCATATAACTGCAACATTATTTTTTCGTTGTTTTTTTTTTAAAGACTCGAAAGGACTTGAAATTCAAAGTTTCAGACTTGTGACTTGACTCGGACTTTTACACCAGTGACTTGAGACTCGACTCTGACTTGCCTGACATTACTTGAGACTTGACTTGAGACTTGAGGATAAAGACTTGAGACTTACTTGAGACTTGCAAAACAATGACTTGGTCCCACCTCTGCAAATAATTACATTTAAGGCCATATTTGAGCTTTCGTTTGTGCTAAATTTCAATGAAGTTAAAATTCAATGGCAAGTAAGGGTGTGGTTGTTCTTCAAAACCAGTGATCCAGTATAGCTTTCTCTTGACATCCTGTTGACATTCGTAGCATGACAGGATATGAGGCTCAAATTTCAAATGTGTCATTCTACTGCTCATCCTCTAATTGATATCGATTAGACACAATTTCAGATTTAATGCCATAATAACCCTGCTTCATAATTGAATAGCATTCCCACCTTTATTTTATATTGCACATGTGATAAACACAAGCTGAGATAATGAAACAAATATGCAAAAGAGACTGCAACAGTTTAACAGTGTTTATACTATTAACATAATATTTGCATGGTTAGATTTTCCACTTCACTTGTGGGCATGGTTATGTAGTTGGAGTGCTCTGTGGCATGATGCAGATTTACTGCTACCAACTTGGATTGTTTCAGTGATGAACTTAAAGTTCAAAGAGGGATTTTTTTTCTTTGCATTATATTAAAGTATTGTGCTTCTATTCCCATTGCATCAAAAAGAAACTCTGCATGGCTATATGTAAGGGTTTTAACCTCCTAAGACCTGAACTCTTTCATGGCATGCATTTTTAATTTCTCTTTGGGCTGATTGGGACCTGATGATTGTAAAAAAAAAAAAAAAAAAAAAAAAAAAAAAAAGAATTATGTGATTTTTTTTTTTCTACCTGATTTTCATTTCTAAGAAAAATGAGATCCACATATGAGGACATTCGCTTTAAATTTTGATAGAACGTTAAGTAGTTTATTTACGGTTTAAAATCACAGATCACTGCTGGACACTGAAATGCATACCTCTTTTTCACAGCACTTTTAATGTAACACTCAATATTAATCACTTGTAGACAATAAATTAATAAAACGTTCCAGACTTTTGTTGTCCCCTGTGGTGTGGTTCTTTGTTACTTTTAATGCTTCTTTAAGCTGTCCATCACGAGTCTTACACTTTTTAAAAACAAGTCTGTATCTTCTATACTTCAGGTTCAGTGAGCTGCTAAAAGTAGCTGTTCTCAATCTGTGGCATGAGCCCCCCCTGGTGGGCCAGTGACCCACTACAAGTGAGGATGTGGACAAAAAGTATGGAATTAAACAAAGCTTGAGTAGGAAAAATTAACATTTTGCAGATTTATAAGCGGTCTGCAGTTACTTTATATCTGTGCAATGTCAAATTCTATTAGAAACCACCAAAACATTTTAAATAAAATGCACTTCCTAAATTTTGCAACAGTTAAATGTCTGTGTTCCACTACATGGGACATTTAGAGCAGATCTGGCCACAAATCAGAGATGGCATGAGTTTTATACACTGGACAGCAGCAACTCCAACAAGCCTTTATTTGGTAAGCAGGAACCAGCTCTCTATGCAAGATATGTGGTTAGTGGGCTGTCCATGCCTGCTTTGTCTCAAGAGTGCACATTGCAATATCCAGAGGTGGGAAGTAACGAAGAACAAAATATTTCATTACTGTACTTAAATTTTTCAGGAGGCTGTACTTCACTTGAGTATTTATTTTTCTGACAGCTTTTTACTCCTTACATTTTTAAACAAATTTCTGTTCTTTCACTTTTTACATGTTTACAACAGGCTCATTACTTTTGGTTTAACAGATTTGAAGGCAGTTATTTTTAGGTCACTGTGGGCCTTCGAACAGGAAACAGATTAAAGCCTAAACAGTAACACATGAAAGGCAGTCCTGTTCACCTATTAATCAACAGGGTATGTGGCACACAAAGAGATGAAAAGGGGAACGCTGCATGCCATAATCAACGGTTAAAGTGGGCTGGCGTTTTTATTTATTAATTTCTTATATTTATGTTTTGTGGCACAGCACCATGACAACTGCAGGTGTCCACAAGTTGTGGTTGCAGAACTTCAGTATCCAGCTGGCCCTGCAGGGGCCAGTTCAGAGGGAACTGTGGTGAATTCAAAGTAAAGTGCAGTGTGTGACTGCCGTGTGGCTGTGGTTTCATGGTCAGAGTTAAGTTGCATCAAGTGTAGCAGAGATGAATTTGAAGTTAAGCTGATGATGCTTAGATTCAATCAATGATTCCAACTTCATGCCACCTAGAAAAAAAAAAGAAAAAAAAAAGACAGCACTTGGTGTACGGTCAGTGTAGAGAATGGAAATACAGGACAACTCATGAAACATCTGCAGACATCTCGCTGTCACGATGCTACCCTAGAACAATAACTGCTCAATAAAATAACTAAACAAATAGTGGAGAACGACCACTTGAGGAGGCAACCTACCTCAAGTGCCCAAGGGTGCCACCAATTACTGACCCGTATAGTTCCACTGCAAACCTCACTGTCACTCACACTGAAATCTAAATGGTGCAGTCTACCTATGCCCGGTGTGTACACTCTCACACATCGGGGAGGGGATTCCACCTCACGTGCCTAGCCCCTCAACAAGCGGCCGCACCTCCACTAAAGCAACAAAACAAAGCATAAAACGTTAAACAAATTAATAAAAGAGAAATAAAACAAACACACCCTAAGATACAGTTCTTTATAAACACAAGATTAAAATATATCAAACAATTCTGAGTAAAAGACTATAAAACCAGGAGTCAGTCAAGGCCAGTCCATAAGATGACAACAGGCCACAACAAGACAGAATAAAAGGGAACAAGACAGAACAAGGGACATGTATGTATATATATATACGTGTGTATGTATATATGTATGTATATATATATATGTGTGTATGTATATATATATATATATATATATATATATATATATATATATATATACATATACATATATATATATATATATATATATATATATATATATATATATATATATATATAAAAAACACCCAGCACGCCCCTGCGGGCGGTTTATCCTTCAAGCTCGGGTCCTCTACCAGAGGCCTGGGAGCTTGAGGGTCCTGCGCAGTATCTTAGCTGTTCCCAGGACTGCGCTCTTCTGGACAGAGATCTCCGATGTCGTTCCCGGGATCTGCTGGAGCCACTCGCCTAGCTTGGGAGTCACCGCACCTAGTGCGTCTGTATCTGGAAGTCCCACAGGATCTTAGCTCGGTCATTCTCCACCACCCTTGGGGGCATCTCCCATTTTGACCTCGGGACTTCCAGGTTATACTCGGCACAGATGTTCCTGTACACTATGCCGGCCACTTGGTTATGGCGTTCCATGTATGCCTTGCCTGCTAGCATCTTGCACCCTGCTGTTATGTGCTGAATTGTCTCTGGGGCATCTTTACACAGCCTGCACCTGGGGTCTTGCCTGGTGTGATAGACCCCAGCCTCTATGGATCTAGTGCTCAGAGCTTGTTCTTGTGCTGCCATGATTAGTGCCTCTGTGCTGTCTTTCAGTCCAGCTTTGTCCAGCCACTGGTAGGATTTCTGGATATCAGCCACCTCCTCTATCTGCCGGTGGTACATACCGTGCAGGGGCCTGTCCTTCCATGATGGTTCCTCGTCTCCCTCCTCTTTCTTGGGTTTCTGCTGCCTGAGGTATTCACTGAGCACTTGGTCAGTGAATACCTACATATATATATATATATATATATATATACAGTATTTTGTCCACATCATCCTCTTCATGCATGTTGTCTTACTCCAAGCTGTATAGGCTCGAAAGCCTACTACCAATTAAGCATATTAGGTGATGTGCATCTCTGTAATGAGAAGGGGTGTGGTCTAATGACATCAACACCCTATATCAGGTGTGCATAATTATTAGGCAACGTCCTTTCCTTTGGCAAAATGGGTCAAAAGAAGGACTTGACAGGCTCAGAAAAGTCAAAAATAGTGAGATATCTTGCAGAGGGATGCAGCAGTCTCAAAATTGCAAAGCTTCTGAAGCGTGATCATCAAACAATCAAGCGTTTCATTCAAAATAGTCAACAGGGTCGCAAGAAGCGTGTGGAAAAACCAAGGCGCAAAATAACTGCCCATGAACTGAGAAAAGTCAAGCGTGCAGCTGCCAAGATGCCACTTGCCACCAGTTTGGCCATATTTCAGAGCTGCAACATCACTGGAGTGCCCAAAAGCACAAGGTGTGCAATACTCAGAGACATGGCCAAGGTAAGAAAGGCTGAAAGACGACCACCACTGAACAAGACACACAAGCTGAAACGTCAAGACTGGGCCAAGAAATATCTCAAGACTGGTTTTTCTAAGGTTTTATGGACTGATGAAATGAGAGTGAGTCTTGATGGGCCAGATGGATGGGCCCGTGGCTGGATTGGTAAAGGGCAGAGAGCTCCAGTCCCACTCAGACGCCAGCAAGGTGGAGGTGGAGTACTGGTTTGGGCTGGTATCATCAAAGATGAGCTTGTGGGGCCTTTTCGGGTTGAGGATGGAGTCAAGCTCAACTCCCAGTCCTACTGCCAGTTTCTGGAAGACACCTTCTTCAAGCAGTGGTACAGGAAGAAGTCTGCATCCTTCAAGAAAAACATGATTTTCATGCAGGACAATTCTCCATCACACGCGTCCAAGTACTCCACAGTGTGGCTGGCAAGAAAGGGTATAAAAGAAGAAAAACTAATGACATGGCCTCCTTGTTCACCTGAGCTCAACCCCATTGAGAACCTGTGGTCCATCATCAAATGTGAGATTTACAAGGAGGGAAAACAGTACACCTCTCTGAACAGTGTCTGGGAGGCTGTGGTTGCTGCTGCACGCAATGTTGATGGTGAACAGATCAAAACACTGACAGAATCCATGGATGGCAGGCTTTTGAGTGTCCTTGCAAAGAAAGGTGGCTATATTGGTCGCTGATTTGTTTTGTTTTTGAATGTCAGAAATGTATATTTGTGAATGTGGAGATGCTATATTGGTTTCACTGGTGAAAATAAATAATTGAAATGGGTATATGTTTGTTTTTTGCTAAGTTGCCTAATAATTATGCACAGTAATAGTCACCTGCACACACAGATATCCCCCTAAAACAGCTAAAACTAAAAACAACTTCCAAAAACATTCAGCTTTGATATTAATGAGTTTTTTGGGTTCATTGAGAACATGGTTGTTGTTCAATAATAAAATTATTCCTCAAAAATACAACTTGCATAATAATTCTGCAGTCCCCTGTATATATTTAAATACACACACACACACACACATATACATATAATTTCCGTTGAATTAATGACAAAATTATTTGCTGAAATGTTTATTTATTTCATTCCGGTGTTCTGGGAATTTCTCCTACCCTGTAAACCATAGGTGTCAAACTCTGGCCTGCGGGCCAAATTTGGCCCGCAGCCTACTTACATTTGGCCCGCGAAGCCATACCAAATTACTATCAGAGCTGGCCTGCTGGTATTATACAGCTAATATATACATTGTTTAGTATTAAGCTTTGCTTCTTCCATATTCAGTTTTTCAGCAAAATGTGTTTGAGTCCATAAGAAAAATTCATTCTTATATCTGGAGGAATAAATATATTTCAATAAATATTAACGTTAGCCCGCAACTTTGTTCCAGTTTTGAATTTTGGCCCACTGTGTATTTGAGTTTGACACCCCTGCTGTAAACCGTCCTCGCCGTTGTTCCTGAGCATGTGCGCGCATGCGCACAACGCAAAAAGGGCAGCTAAGCGCATCCGGCTGTGATTTCACGCTACTCCGTTGTCATATTTGCAGGAGAATAGGTAAGTAATAAGTTTTAGTATTTTTTTATTGACGTTGATAATTGATTTTTTAAGCCTTTGTGATTGTTTGTCAATATTAAACTATCTGCTTTCTGAACAAAACTGTCAAATTTGCAGCTTCGGTGAAGTCTGCTGTCAAGTTACTGGACACGTGGTATTTGCACAACACTGTTGAGTCCGCAGCTTCTGTGTTTTAAGGCTGTTTCGGTAATGTCGTTATTTAATAAGTTAAATTATTTGCATTGTTAACTGCACATATTGAAGCTCATAAGAAAATGTTTACTTACATTCCTAGATATGGAGAAGAAGTGGGAAGAGATTTACGCGTTTATTTCTGCGGGCTCCTACCCTTCAGGATATGACAAGGCTCAGAGGCAAAACCTCAGACGATATGCCTCAAAATTCAAACAAAAGGGTCAGTAATTTATTGTTAATACTAACAACTCATATATGTGGTTAAATTAATTCCTAAATATATATTGTTTTACTGCAGATGGAGAACTCTTTGTTGGAACCAGGAGAGTAGTACAAACCATGGATGATGCCAGGAAGATATTTCATGAGTTTCATTCATCTCCAATTGGAGGACACACTGGCACACACAAAACGCTAAATGCAGTGTGTTCCAGATTTTACTGGTTTGGTATGACAGTTGACATTAAAACATGGGTATGTATTAACTGTTTGTACTGTTGTTAAACAGCGTTTAAAATAAGCAAATTTTTTGATATCAGTTAAAAGAGAAACTGTACACTTGCAAAATATAAATAAATATGGTTAATTAGTGATATTACAGTAATAACCTGTAGGCCTGGCAGAGATTTGAAGACGCACACAAAGTATTGTTGCTAAATTGTTTGTTCGTTAGAGAATATGTCATTAAGTGTTTTTGTTTGGTTTTTGTTTGGGTTTTTTTACAAATGAGAATGTTGAACATTTACGTGAACTCCATAAATATTTTTACCTTAAAGATTCAGGAATGTGACCAGTGTCAAAAAGTTGGGAAACCACTGACTGCTGTGCAACCGTTGCAGTGTATTCAGGTAAATATTATGTCCCGTTTACCCATCAAACTATGCTTGTAGCTCATATTCATAACGGCAGGAGGGTTTGCCAACTAATTTTAACCATCAATGTTAATGTGTACATTATACAAATTGTTATTCAAATTATTAATTTGTCCTTGATGGGTGTCTGAAGTGTGAGAACTTATTGGTATAGATCTTACTGGACCTCTTCCTAAAACTTCAAGCGGCTTCCAGTATATACTTACTGCAACTGACTACTTTTCAAAATGGGTTGAAGCTTTCCCATTAAAAACAAAATCTGCATCTGAGGTAGCCCAGCACTTGTGCTCCATTATATATAGACATGGCTGCCCCAAAAGGATTTTGTCAGACCAAGGCAGAGAGTTTGTGAATGAAGTAAGTGTTAAATAATTTTCAGTTACATTTTGTAACTTTACTTCACTGGGGTCAAAGATTTTTTCTTGTGTGCTTGTATAAGAAGTATAACCTTGTCCTTATCTGTTGAAGCTCAACTCTGATCTTTCAAATTATTGCAAATTGAAAAAAGTGTCACAGCAGCATACCATCCACAGACCAATGGTCTAGATGAAAAGACCAATGACAACATAAAAAGGTATGCCTAATTTTTATCTATCAGTTTTTAATAACATTACTTATGTTATTCAAACTTAATTGTTACTTAATAATTTATTAATTTTTTTACTTCTAATTAAACTTTCTGTCTTACTTACTGTCTTTACATATTTCTATGCCTGCATTTAGAGCCCTCCGAAAACTGGTGAATGACCAGCAGAATAACTGGGATCTGTATCTAGATCCCACCCTGTTTTCACTCCGGTCAAAAGTACACACCACAACAAAGTAGTGATGGGATTTCCGGCTCTTTTTAGAGATCCGGCTCTTTTTAGCGAGTCGAACCGAAAGATCCGGAAATCTCTTTCGGCTCCAAACCGGCTCTTCGGGTTGTTTTGTTGCTTTAATTAATTTATTATTAACAATAATAAAAAATTATGCACAAAAGGAATTACTAACGTAAAAAAAAGTGGTTTTATTTATATATGTTTATATATAAATATATGCGGTGGCCCCTAGAGACAAAACACGTACAAACTCCAAAACACATTTCTAGCATGAACTGAACTTCCAAAGCAGAGCTACTAGATCACTTAAATTACACAATTGAAAGCATGTGTGTATTGTTTGTGTATACACAGGCACTCATATATATTCAAATAATTAAAAAAAAATTAATTTACCTGTTACTACCACACACCAAATCCGGTCGTTGGTACTTGCTGGCTTGTGTAGCCACAAGATAACAAAAGCTCAACACTGCGCCTAGCATCCTATAGCACTTCTGTTGTCTTTTGTACGTGTTTTGAGTGTTTATGTGCTTCTGAGTTTTTACGTGCTTCTGAGTTTGTACGTGTTTTGGAGTTTGTACGTGTTTTTACGTGTTTTGGAGTTTGTACATGCTTCAGAGTTCGTACGTGATTTGAAGTTTGTATGTGCTTTGTCTCTAGGGGCCACCGTAAATATACTTTTATTTATTCACTCCACATAAAATGTAATAAATAAATCATATAATACAAAAATCAACTATTCACATTTCAACATTTAACTATTTGGTCCTAGTGGTGGTCTGTAAAAATAATCTTTTAATCCAAACAGGTCATTGATGCATACCTGCACTGCCTCATTAGGAAACAAAAGGCAAGTAAGAACGTATGCCGGTTATTTCACAAAGGTATTTTATACAATTTTGTAATCTTTTTAAAAAAAAAAAAATCTTGCATTTTTCAGAAACCCGTGTATCAGTTGTCTTGCGTTGTTGCAACCTCTCTGTTTTCTGGGAAGTTTAAATGTGTCAGCAAGGTAATGTAGATGTTATATTGGTTATATAGTGTATGTTATGTAAATAAATCTAAACCTTTATAAACTTAAAAATATTCCACAGATGTTGTTTCCGGCTGAGGACATTTGGTTGTGCCCACTGAACTCTGGTGCACACTGGATCCTTGTGGTACATGTTCACACCTCATGTGTTTTTTCTCTTTTTTGTTTTACTGTTCTTTTTAGCAGCATATTCTTATTTTGAAAATGCTTACAATTGATTATGTTTACTTAAGTGAGTGTAATACACATATTCTACTAAATACAATTTTTATTTTAGGTTGTCAAAATCTCCTCACAATCTGTACTGCTGTTAGACCCTCTTGGAAATGAAGGTTGTTATGAAAGGAAAGTTATGCGTAACTGGAGGTATTCATCATTCATTAATTTTCTGTCATGGTCCTGGGTCGAGTGACCCAGTGTTTGAGTTTTATGTATCTTTTGTATTCATTTGTGCCCTGTTATGGCCCTGTCCATAATCTGTTTTGGTGGCTGTTGTTGTCTGTGCCTTTAAGTCTTTGCAGGTCCCGGAGTGGATGAGCTGACGGCTGCTGATTGGTCCCCTGGCCATGTGATCTTCTTCAAATCCCTCACCAGCAGTTGTCCCGGGGCAGCCACTGACAGCAGCAGCAGACCTGACCCTGGCCTTCAAAACTTGAGACTTTTGTGCTTGTGATTTGTGCGGCTTCTCTGAGTTTTGTATATAGTGTGTATATTAGCTTTCATTGTACATAGCACATTGTAAATAGCACTGCAACAGAAGGGGTGAGCTGCCGTATTGTTTTTCCTTGCACTGTTTTCTCCTGTTTATTTCAGTTAGAGAGTTAGGTGTAGCGCTTGTCTTTTGTTTGATGTTTGATTTCACATAGGGTTTTAGATAGCACCTCCTCCTGACTTAGCTTGTTTTGTTTGTTATTTTGGCCTTTGTTCACCCTGGAGCTTCATTTTTGCAGTGTAGATAATAAAACATGATTCACTAAGGAATTGGTTTCCCTCTGTGTATGGTTTTGGGGACCAGGGCGGGGCAGTCTTTTCAAACTTATGTTGCGTTCCTATACCCCTAGACTGGGGCGTAACATGCCCTAGTTTAGCTCACCTAGTTAATTTCTAGATTGCTGTTTAGTCTTGTTCCTTAGTTGTTTATGTCATCTCCCCCTGTACTAAGTCTCCCTGGTTCATGCGTCATGTCTGCGTGGTTATGTTTAGTTCATGTCATGTCTAATCTCCATGTTTCCTGTTTTACTTTGTAAGTCTGTATTCAATGTCAGTGTATTTAGTTTCACCTGTCCTGTTGTTAGGTTCATGTGTGTCAGCTGTGCTCCCATGTGTGGCCACTTCCCCTGATCATCCCTCATGTGTATTTAGTCTTTGTGTCAAAATCAAACTCAAAATCTCCTCACAATCTAGACCCTCTTGGAAATGAAGGTTGTTATGAAAGGAAAGTTATGCGTAACTGGAGGTATTCATCATTCATTAATTTTCTGTTTTGGGTTGTTTGGTTTGTGGGGGTTTTTTTTTCTTTTTATTTAGAGCAAAATGCTGGCTACATTTTAAAAACTTGTTTTATTTTTATTAGGAATTTTCTGAGGATGAAAGGAAAGGAGGAGTCCCGAGTGGACCATATCAATATCAAGTCATTCTGATTTTGCTTTCAAAAATAAAAGCCCTTTCAAATTGTCCACAATTTACCTAACTTTCTGTGATTTCAAAATGCTCTAAAATGGAAAATTCCTGTTTCCACAGGGTAATTCCACTTTAGATCAACAGTATACAGACCCACAGTGATACCATATCAATATCAAGTCATTCTGATTATGCTTTCAAAAATAAGTCTTTTAAAATTGCCCATATCTGACTTACTCTTGGAACAATTTCAAAATGCTCTTAAATAGAATTTTGCTGTTTCCACAGGCTAATTCCACTTTAGATCAACAGTATCCAACCCCACAGTGATACCATATCAATATCAAATCAGTCTGATTTTGCCTTCCAAAATAAAAGACTTTTCAAATTGCCAAGATACGACCTACTCATTTAAAGATTTCACAATGCTCTAAAAATGAAAATTGCTGTTTCCACAGGATAATTTCACTTTAGATCAACAGTATACAACCTCATGATGTTACCATATCAATTTCAAGTAATTCTGATTTTGCCTTCCAAAATAATGGCCTGTTGAAAATGCCCATAATTTACCTAACTTTCAGTGATTTCAGAATGCTCTAAAAAGGAAGGTTTCAGTTTCCACAGGGTAATTCCACTTTAGATAAACAGTATACAGCCCCACAGTGATACCATGTCAATTTCAAGTCAGTCTGATTTTTCTTTTCAAAATAAAAGCCTTTTCAATTTGCCCATATATGACTTACTCTTGGAGCGAATTCAAAATGCTCTAAAATGGAAAATTGCTGTTTCCACAGCATAATTCCACTTTAGATCAATAGTATCCAACCCCACAGTGATACCATATCAATATCAAATCAGTCTGATTTTGCCTTCCAAAATAAAAGACTTTTCAAATTACCAAGATACGACCTACTCTTTTAAAGATTTCAGAATTCTCTAAAAATGAAAATTGCTCTTTCCACAGGATAATTTCACTTTAGATCAACAGTATACAATCTCACAATGTTACCATGTCAATTTCAAGTCATTCTGATTTTGCTTTCCAAAATAAAAGCCTTTTAAAATTGCCCATATACGACCTACTCTTTTAACGATTTCAAAACGCTCTAAAAATGTAAATTGCTGTTTCCACAGGATGAATCCATGTTAGATCAAAAGTGTACAACCACACCATGGTACTATGTCAATTTCAAGTCATTCTGATTTTGCTTTCCAAAATAAAAGCCTTTTTTAGTCCTGTTACGTGACTCAGCAAGATTGAGCAGTGACATGTACTTTACTGTGGCAAAACCATCAACTTATATAAGTCTTGTAGAAAGTAAAAAAAAAACGAAAAAAAAAAACAACTTATATGAAGACATGAAAACCTGCCCTGTCATGATTTGAATCCACTGTTGTGCCAAAAACATTTACCTAGCCAAGATGAGCTCTATAAACTCTCTATAGTCTGCTCTTGTTAGCCAATTTACTTTTTTATGTAGGAAAAGGTTTTTACTTTAGTGTTTATTTATTTATTATCATTAGTAATATTAATAGATGTATAGTGTACAACCAGAGTTGAAAGACAGGGTAAAAAGACACCTGTCTGTTACTAAATACTGCTGGGATGCATGAATAATGAATAATAATCAAATGAACCTTTTAACATAAATGACATGGAGTACACAGTATTTGCATCCAAAATAAAGTATAGTTGCCATGAACCAAAGGTTCGCACAAGGAATGGACCCAAATCCCGACACAACACACCAGGGAACTTTTTACAAGAGTCTTTATTGAACCGTGAAGGCTACAGGGAAGTAAGGATCTGGGTAGGGATGGCAATGGGAACAATCACGATGGGAACTGGAGAGAGGGGCGGGGGAGACTGCAGCGATAAACGTAGGAACGAGAGAGAGGTGCAGGTCAGGCCGGGGGCAGCCAAGCAGGCAAGGAGGGGAGATAGATGTTTACAGAACGGAGGAATGAGAAGTCAACTCCAGGTGAGACCAATCACAGGAAGCCACACCCTTTGTACGCAGGGAAGACAACATTACATGAGGAAAACAGGTAAAACAATTTCCAAAAAGAGCTGCCTAGTTACCACCGAAGAGTGCATAACGAACTGGCGAGGAGTGGCAGGTTGCCCTGTTTTAAGAAACCCTCCTGCTGATTACTTGTAAAGGCCCAGCACTCTGAATCTGATTGCTAAACCAGCAGCGGGGAATCTGATAGACTAGCATTCCCATCCTGCTTCCCAATAATAATAATTCCCTACTGCAACTTCATCTGTCATAATTTTTTTTCTTGTTGCTAACCATCTTCTCTGCTGTTATGTTTTAGGTAAATACAGAGAAGGCAATGACAATAAAATAAGCCCAGCTCCCCACCTGACATGTGACAGTTTCCCAGATGCTGTTGAACACATCCTGCAGAATCTGCTTTGAGCATCAAATAAAAATAACCTTCCGGTTACATTTGCACAAGTAACACTGCTAATGTTTCAACAGTGGAGAGACTTAAGATTTGAAATTATTCTCCGCAGAACATCCTGATGAATCAAAAATAGTCATGCTATAGTAGTTTGACTCAAAGTACCAGTCACCAAAGTTTTATTGTATTAGGTTGTATACTTTTTGTTTTCAAATAATAAAAAAGAAAACAAATGATCAATGAACAAATATTTCCTCCATGTCAAAAAGAGTTTTTCAAAACTCCGCAGTGATTAAAATGTACACCGTTCCAACCTGCAGTAGCTTGTCACAAATATCCAAAGTATAGGAAACATTTTACGCAAATATATAGTCATTAGTGTAAATTATTAGTATAGTGCAGGATAAATTTGTAACAGTAAAAACAAGTTATCATCACTTTTATTGCGTTAGTATGACAGTCTTTGCATTCATGTTATGTGTACTAGCGTCAGACAGATTGGTACTCTCTCTCCCAGGCTGTGTATCTGTCCATCAGGTTTCGTGCTGAGGGTTTGGTGTGTTCAATCACATTCAGGAAATCAGCTGTTGTTACAGTTTCCAGTTGGATGGCGGGCATGTCTGTGTCATCTGTAAAAGAGAATCACAGTAAGTCAGAGAAGATGGCTGTTGTAGGGGTCAATCTTGACATTGTGTGTGTGTTGTCCTACCATCCTGATGTGACTCCAGAGCATCAAAGATCTTTCGAACTGGTCTCATGGTAGCTTCCTTACATGCCAATCTTATATCTGAGCCAGAGTAGCCCTCCATCTCCTGGAAATAAAACACACAAATGTACAGATGCACATGAGTGAACACATTTCCTTCCAGATAACATATATGATTTATGAAATTATATTAATTAAAGAAAAATTGTTAAGCATAACGATTAAACACTTGACAAACTCCATACACACTTTTGCCAGTGCTTCGTAGTCTAGCACAGTGCGTAGCTCCACCCCTCCTGTGCAGCTGAGAGGAGGCAGCCAATGAGAAATCATGGCTTGGCGAGCTGGTGAAGAGGGAAGACTCACTAGAATCCGCTTCTCTAACCTCCTCAGCATTGCGTGGTCCAGTTCCCTGAGAGATTTATTAGAAACAAACAAAGGCAGATTTAACTGTCATAATTTTATAGCTGTCTTAGTAGTCATCTTTTTTTATTTAAACAGCTATGACATCATAACATCATAATCTTGTGTTTGTCAAGAAAATGAAGGGTCTTTTTCAAATGCATTCAATGCAAGAAAAATAAATGAATGTTAAAATCAGGCTGAGATGATGCTGGCAATAAATGTACGAGGAGGGTTGAAACAGCAAAAATAGTGAGTTGTATTTTTCTGTCTTCCTATTCATTTGTAAATGCAAAAGAAGGTGTCCCACCACCTCTTCTGCCTGAGGTGCCACCTTTCCCTTTTACACAGCTGACTCGCGTCAGTAATCAAGGAGATTTAAGCCCAAGGAAAGGTGAGCTCTGGGCCAGAGTGTGGTTACAGCTAGTGAGCTGTATTTTTTTTGGTGGTTTTCGGCACGCGTGTGTGTGTGTGTGTGTGTGTGTGTGTGTGTGTGTGTGTGTGTGTGTGTGTGTGTGTGTGTGTGTGTGTGTGTGTGTGTGTGTGTGTGTTTTTGGTGGATTTCAGCGGATTTCAGCTAGTGAGCTGCTCTTTCTTTTTGGCTTATGTTTTACTTTATTGACCAACGCCTGAGTTTTGTTTTCTTAAATGGTGATAGCGGCTTGTCCGTCTCTTTTAGTTAGTATTAATAGAAACTTTAAAACTCTTTAATTTAACCCTTTTGCCTCCTTGACTCCTTTTTCTGACCCGGACACTTTTTGTTACTTCCCCCTCACCGCCTAGACCCCTCAGGGGAACGTAACACTAGTCCATCCATCTGAACCAGTAACTCAGTCTTCACCCTGCGACTCCCCTCGTGCTCGCCCCTGAAAGCAGTAAACAGAGGTTTTGTGGACAGCAGCAGTGGCACATCTACATTTTACTGCACTTTGTGGTTGAGCTCACTCCATGCTGCTTCCTCTCTGGCCCATCACTGACTCAAGCTCATCCAGGAAGATGGTGGATGGAGCGTGGTACCTGGCCAGCTCAAATAGAACCTGCAGACACATGTATTAAATCATTTACACTAATTAGACACCCCCCCCCCCCCCCCCCCCCAGAGAATAGTATTCAAACATGTTTTTGTAAAATTCTTCCTATAGCTGACAGCCTACCCTGACCAGTTTCTCAGAGTCTCCCCTCCACTTGCTGACAAGGCTGGAAGCTGAGATGTTGGAGAAGGTGGTCTTACATTCTGTAGCTACGGCCTTGGCCAGCAACGTCTTACCTGTACCTGCGTGGGTAAGGGAATGTGAAGGGCAAGTTTTCATAGTGAGCCCCTGACATTTTTTTAATATCCTGCACTTGAGTCCTTACCTGGGGGACCATAGAGCAGTAAACCCTTCCATGGAGACAGGATGCCTGTAAAGAGTTGGGGATACTGAGGAGGAGAGACGGAGTCAAAGAATGAGGGGGAAACATGAACAAAACAGTATAGATACAACTTGAGTAAATCACATCCTAGCTCAGTATGAGAACACATTGTATTTCCATTTTCAGCACACCAATAGCAAACTGAGCTCTGTGCAAAGAAACCTGATAAGTCTGATGATGCAGTTTTTATCTATTTGCAGAAGCACAACTTGTGTGACTGTAGCAGTATAATAAATTCTACATGGCATGCCACATGTGTCTTTCTATCAATTTCTGTATCTGTGTTACCATAATATCCCAGGTAAAGACTTAATATTAGTCTAATAGACTGGCCTGACCCCACTGCCCTCCTTCTGGGGCGATCGTGGTTCAAGAGTTGGGAGTTCGCCTTGTAATCGGAAGGTTGCCGGTTCGAGCCCCGGCTTGGACAGTCTCGGTCGTTGTGTCCTTGGGCAAGACACTTCACCTGTTGCCTACTGGTGGTGGTCGGAGGGCCCGGTGGCGCCAATGTCCGGCAGCCTTGCCTCTGTCAGTGCACCCCAGGGTGGCTGTGGCTACAATGTAGCTTGCCATCACCAGTGTGTAAATGTGTGTGTGAATGGGTGGATGACTGGATATGTAAAGCGCTTTGGGGTCCTTAGGGACTAGTAAAGCGCTATATAAATACAGGCCATTTACCATTCTCTTTAAGCCCTTTAAAAGAGATGTATTCAGAATCGAAGATGGGCGTCCGGAGCTGAAATACCAGCATGCTCGGGTAGCGGCCGCACCTTAATGGGATAAACGACGGCCTCTTTGACTAATCGCCTGGCATCCTCCAGACCGATGATGTCCTCCCATCGCACATTGGGGCTGTGCAAATAGATGTCCTTTGGAAAAGCATACACACACACACACAACAGCGAGTGAGTGATGCATGTGAAAGATATAAGCCAGAAATTGGCCCCCCACACACGTCCTGGTTGCGTAAATAGATGTCTTTTAGAATGAAACAACAGATATGGGAAGTGGATAGAGCCTGGGCCTTCATTAGTACAAAAGATCAATTCATTCAAAACAAAGCCCTCTGCTGCTCTGTAGTGGACACATTCAGCAAGAGTCATATGGAGGATTTTCATATTTTTACATCATATTCCAAGGAACAAATTAAGATAAAATCAGCTTCTCCCCAGGCTTATTAAGGTGTGTGTGTGTGCGTGTGTGTGTGTTTACCCTGCTGATGATCGTAGCTAGTTCCCTCATCTCACCACTCATTCCAGAAAAGCCACTCAGTGGCTTCAGTAGGCGTTCCTGCAACATAGACTTTTTATTATTATCAGTAGACATTTTGTACTTTGTACTTTGCCTTCAAATAGTTTTTTATTTTGGACAATTCAGACTGTTACCAAAATATATTTTTACACGTTTCACAGTTGTTTGAAGCTTGTCTGAATATTATGACCTTTTTTATAACTCAGTTTAGCTCAAAGGCTCCAGCATAATTACCATATGGTCTGAATCAATCCCAGCTCCTCTGACAGCATCCTGGATTGCACCTTTGGCATCAGTCTTCTGCCCCCAAGATACATAAGAGAACATAATAGGAACAAAAGTGACAGTGGTAATTTTGTTTTAAAAAGGGTGAGGACTTCTTTTTTATGTTTTTGCATTTGGCTCGGCCAAATCAACCCCAAATCATAAAGGTGCTGGTTTATGTTGTAATGAATTAAACATAAACAATTTTGTTAGCATCCTGCTGCAGCATCATCGTAAAATGAAAACCGTCTCATAAATGTCATACTAGAAAAAAATGTGATTAACTTCAGTTGGGACGATGAGGTTTGCTTCTGTTCTCAGAGTATTCACTTCTCCAGAACTTTCCTGTTTGTGGCACACTTTCCAGCTGGTCTAATTTTGATGGAGGATATGCTGAGACCAAGACTCCCATGACTGTGGAGCAAGATTGGTGCCATTCTCCTAGGAAATTAACACAAATGTCAGAATAATTGCTAGCTAGAGTACAGAGTTGTTTTGATTTGACTTCATTTTTCCACATTTGCTTGTACACTAGTGGCTGGCTTCTTTGCTCCAGTTCCTGTCTTTGTGTTCCGGGAAGGGTTGATTTCTGGGAGGGGTTTCACAACTGAACAGGGACTCCTGGGGACAAATAAAAAACAAAACACATGTATTTTTTGTTTTTTTAACTGTCATGCATGGACTAGCAGCATGGCAGACTCACTTATTGTTATATATTCAGGTGGGAATCACCAGACACACCCATGATACAATATTATCACAATTTGAAAAAGAAAAAAAAAAAAGAATACTTCACTCATAATTATTATTGTGATTTTTAACATTTTGTGACATGCTGAATTTTGCAATAACATATTTGCAATTTATCACCCATTTCAACTACAAATTATCTCCTCAAAGTTCAACTTGTCAATATCTGTTTTATGCAATAGTTTTTTTGTTTTTTCTGCCCTAAATGTCGCCATAAGACAGTGTCTGTGTTGCTTTATCGATACAATATTGCCACAGAAAATACTGAGATTCGATGTTGTATCGAATTTTTCCCCACCTCTACTGTGAGCATGTATGCACAGCATACTTGGTCCGTGACTGACTCACCTCTTAGTTGCACTACGTGTTGGATATTTTCTTTCACCTGGACAGAAAAAAATATCAGAAAAAAACATGCTAAGACAATAAGTTAGTTTTTAATAATTTTACAGAGCTTGAGATATAATTTTCATTGCTTCTCAGTGTTTCAGCAGAGTTCTTGTACCTGCTTCTGCTATTCTTCTGATAAGTTTGGGATACTTCTGGAATTTGACGTAGTGGTAGCTCTCATACTCCCTTAACACCATCTCCAGATCGATGTTATCGCTAACCTCGAACCTACTCACACCTCCAGTGGCCTTGGATCTCTTGATCCAAGGCCACTGCTGCAGCTACATAGCTGGTGGACCGACACATTGCAAGGAACAGATTTTTGATGTGCTTGTCTTGATGAATTGCACTTCACTTTTTCTATACAGACATACAAATATGACCTTTTGGTTGGTTTGTTACCACTTATCCAATAATAAACCAGCAATGCCATTTTGCATTATGCCATTCTGTTCTGAAGTAACAAAGAGTGAATTTATGTATTCTACCTGCTCTGATCAAAGAAACTCAGCCACCTGTTTTAAAAGTCCGTATCTAAACCTGATGCTAAAAATGTACTTAAAAGAAAAGTTAATCTTTTTGATCACCACTTGATGCATCCACACACACACAATTTTATACTGACCCTTCCCCCAGCAGGTGGTGATAGATAAGGATGAGGAGACTTTTCTTCCTCATCTCAGTCTTCTGCTCATCCTGTTGGACAGCAACAAGAACAGCAGCAACAAGAGGACAAAAGGGGAATTCAAATGGAGCTGTTATATGAGAAATAACTACCAAATAATATTGTTCAATTTGTCACAGGTGTCATGAAGAACAGATATGGTCTAATAAAGACCAATACAGTCCCCCCAAAAGCAACATATTTTAGAAGAATATTCCGATTTTTTTAACAGAAGGATATGAAGTGTCACAACTTATGGATAAACAAAACCTAACGCAGGGCTAACACATTCCTATCTTATGATCAAGTTAAGAGTCATTGATTCAACTAATGTCCATGTGTTTGAATTGTGGGAGGAAGCCAGAGTAGCTGAAGAGAACCCACACAGACACGAGGAGAACATCCAAACTCCACACAGAGACACTCCAGCTGGCCTGTGGATAGACCTCTTTGGGAGGCAAAACTCTTTACCACTGTGCTACCCATGGGCTTTAACTGTATGCCTAATTTCCGTAAAGATGGAAGTCTCAAGAACTGTACTTCTTTAAGCTTGTGAAAATTCCCACTATTGGTTAAATACCTTGCACCCTCCACCTGTTGTTTTTAGAACTTAAGAAACCTCTTGGGTGAAAGATGAAAAACATCATCAAACTTAAAGAAGTCCAACTGCTTTTCTTTTTTTACAAGTTCTTAAAGACTGCCATGACCTGGATGACTAAGAACCTGCACAGACAATAAAGATGGAAATGACACTCCCTAAAGTATTTATGTCTGTGGTCTAACTAAAAGTAGCCACTAATTATCAACTAACGAGTTAGCCTGTGCTCATTAATGCTTCAGTTCTCTTCTCTTCCCTGGTTCAAACATGTGGAGGAGGAATATTTTATATTGGGCTGGAAATACAGGGAAAACACAGTTGCCAGCAGAGGGGGCCAGTCAACAACAAACAACAACCAGTTGAGCTGTCTCTAGGCAACCAGTGGACGCAGCCGCTTTATTGTCACACAGTGCATGGAGAACTTAACGATTAGCTCGACGGCTAACTACCACGCTCGTGAAAGCGACAATATAGAAATCCCATCACATGTGCAAAATAAATCGACCAACACCTGGATACATATGCCTTTAGCTTAACACTGCTTACAGTACCAGACAGTTCGGTGCCCATCTGTTCACTGCCACTGCTTGTTAGATAGCCACAGGCTGATATCTGAAAACAGTTGTGCGTCAAATTTGCGTAAAACAACAAGAAACAAAAGCCCGTGTTCACTCACCGCCTCTCGGGCCTGGTGGGCGACTTTCACTGATTGATAATTGGGCTCCATTAGGTGATGGTGAAGTTGGTCCACCGCGTAGTTCGCGTTCCCCTCGGGGGCACGTTAGGCCCTCCGTACCACAACGGTACTTAAACAGAGAACAGGGAGGGATTGACCGAAGTGTGTGGCAGCAGCGCGAGCCATCGGTTTACTTTCCCCTCGAAGTCAGCGACAGCCACAGTCATTAGCACAAGGTGTTGGGTGTGTATAGTTGATTTTTGGGACGCTTTCTTTTTTACCTAGAGGACAGACTCTTGCGTACAAGGTATGAACAAACTTGTTTTTTTACTTTTCTGTCTGTGTTTTTTTTGTTTTTGTTTTTTTTTTTTTTTAAACCTTTTTTCTTCTGCAGTTTAAGGTTAATTAAATCACAACTACAACTTAACAGTGTGCATAATGATTTATAATAAAAAGTGTTTTCTGCTTTATATCATTACTTGTGACAAATAACAACAAAGTTTTGAGTTAATATTCTGGCTGTGCAGGTTATGAACTCTGTCAGGTGTAACTGCAGATTCTTAACCGGATTTGTCTCAACGCGTTTAGCGTTTTGAGAACCTTTAACCAAAACGAGTAAGTACGATTAAACATTTAGACTAATACAAACACACACACATGATAACGAGTTTTTGTTTTTTGCCACTTTTTTTTGTTTTTAAGCGTTCATGCATTTCAGTTAAAATTGTTTTAAAGCTGCTGAGAAAACATACAGAAACTGTGGATGCCCCGCAGTTATACAGTGGAGGCGACATGCAGGCAAAATGTTGTTGGATTGGTGCTGATAACCGTTAATCATCCTTTTGTGCAATTGCTTTTCATATTATGCAGCGTTAAGTGACAGATATGGAAAAGTTCTGCATTCAATGTGGTTTCTGTTTTGCTGAACCGCAGTAAGTTTAAAATGTGAATACCTTTGGGTTGTTATCGTTTATGTGCAAAAACAAATACAAAATACTACATAGGCGTGGGGGACAGGGGGGTGTTAGAATTAAGTACTTTTAATACAAAAAAAAAGTTTTAAAAGCAACAAAAACAAAGAAAATTGATTTTCTATGAAAGATTGAGGTGTTGTTGTTTTTTTTTGAGGAGGGTTTTTTTTTTTTTTTTTTTTTGGTTTGTTTGTTTGTTTACTATTTTAAATGTCTAGGCAAGGGGAAAAATCAGTTGATTTTTATTTATTTAGCACCAGTTTGCACAAACTGTTCCCTTAAGGTCTTTATAGTGAAAGATGAAGACTATGATAGAGAAAAACCTGACACGCATACAAGTCCCTGGGGGGAAACACTTCTTTGAGACAGGAAGAGGCCTTTGGCAAACCCCGATTCAGGAAGGGCTAGCCATCTTTACTGTGAATAGTTGGGAGATGAGTGGAAAAAGAAGAGAAACAAGTGGTTCATGGGTAAGCAAAGGAAAACACAAACTATGGTAGAAAGTAGATTAAAGTTTATGAGAAATAGAAGGAAAATACGTTGTGCATCATAGTAAGTTGTCTAATTGGATGAGCCTAGAGCAACTTCAGTGTTATGCTTGGCAGTACAGTGGTGCAGTCGTAAGCTCTGCTGCTTCAAAGTACAAAGCTATTGGGTTCAAATCCAGTCGGGGACCTTTTGCATAGTGTTTCTATCCTCTCACTGGGTACTCTGGGTTCCTCCCACACTCCCTGAATTGAATAAGTGATGGCATTGTTTTTGAATTTTAGTAAGGGTTTAGAGATGGTGAGAAAAGTTCATTAAATAAATAAATTTAAAAAATGATTTTCTTTCAGGAGTCACCAAAACAGGTTCTGTGCCTGAACTTGCCACAGTGTTTATTTATTAGGAACGAACTGGAAATACAGCAACAGCTTTTGCATTATGAGTTTTGATGACAATGAAGTATATCACTGTGTTCCATATAACATAGCATTTCATAATGTTTTACCTGTGTTGCTGTCCTCTCTGCAGCATCCGTTCCAACTCTTACTCTGTCAAGATGTCTGGAGACCAAAGTAACACAGGAGAAGACCATTGTATTCCTGAAGACAACAGCTTGGTCTTCACTCTAGTTCCACCCTACATCCTGGTCATCAGCGTGCTTGGAATCATCTTTAATGTGTTTGTGCTGATGGTTTTCTGCCTCCACAAGAAGGCCTGCACTGTGGCTGAGATATACCTCAGCAACCTGGCTGGAGCTGACCTTGCTCTGGTGTGCTGTTTGCCCTTCTGGGCTGAATATACAAGAAAGGGATTTGACTGGCCTTTCAGTGAAAGCCTGTGCAAAGTGACATCAGCTGTTATCTACATGAATGCGTTCTGTAGCATTTACTTCCTTGTTATGGTTAGCATAGATCGTTATGTGGCACTGGTGCACCCACTTTCCCATGAGAGGATACGCCGGCCGTTTTATGCCAAACTGGGATGTCTGTTTGTGTGGGGTCTTGGCTTGGTCTTTGCTCTCCCCATATTCATCTACAGGAAGTTAAAATTCAACTCTCAGTTAAATCTTACTCACTGTTCACTTAACCTAACTTTTCCAGAGCAATATCTGGCATCTGAGGTGACAACCATAACATTCAGCTTCATCGTCCCTGTTATCATTATTTTGTTCTGCACTGTGAAAATTATTCAAACTCTGAGAAAGAGGCTAATGGAGGTTTTAAACATTCAGAAAACGGATCAGAAGGCCACCACTCTCATCCTGGCAGTTCTCCTGGCATTCCTGATCTGCTGGGTGCCATTCCACGTGACAAAGATACTAGATATGCTCCAAAACACTGGCATTCTGAAATGCCACATCACACTGACCATCGTCCAACAGATCTCTACGTACTTTGCCTTCTTCAACAGTGTCCTTAACCCCATTCTCTACGTCTTAGTAGGGAAAACTTTCCAGAAACGAGCAAAGGAACTCTTCATATTGTGGAACAAGACTCGAACAGCATCTTTCAGCCGACTGTCCACACGCCTGACAAGTTTTAAATTGTGATCATAGCTCAAAGTGATATGCGGGACTGCGATCTTTTGGATGTGTGCTGTGATGGTTTACCCAGTTAAATGGACAATTATTTACTCAGGCAAGGAGAAAAATGTTGTTTTTGTAATCTGAATGTTTGTTTGTTTTTTTTGTTTAACATTGTGCATGCATTACTTTTTCTTCAGAAAGGGATATTTAGCCATAACATGTTTATTTCCTAGAGGTGATACTGAAAGGCTGTCAGTCTGACTCTGCTTGGTGTAGTGAAGTCTGAGCATTCTTTGACCGTTTCTCCAGTTGGAACATAACTCCTGGCTTTGGCTAAGAGAAAGTAGCATGCAGAAGACAGCTGGCATGGATGAAAGGCTAAAGATAACAAGCAAGTCGCCTGAAATGTGATTCATGCAACACTCCTGAAGTTAAAGAATGAAAATACACTGTTAGAAGAAAAGTCACAATAGGACCTTTTTATTGTCTTGGGCTTTGTTCCATGTTTCGTCAGACTCTGACAGAGGAGTGAATAACAGGAGACATTACCTCATACCTCAAACAAGTTTTGTTTTACCAACCGTCCATGAACCCGTATTTGTTTAGATGTCACATTTTGAAAAATATAATTATAAAACTATAATTGCAAATAATTACATTTAAGGCCATATTTGAGCTTTTGTTTGTGCTAAATTTCAATGAAGTTAAAATTCAATGGCAAGTAAGGGTGTGGTTGTTCTTCAAAACCAGTGATCCAGTATAGCTTTCTCTTGACATCCTGTTGACATTCGTAGCATGACAGGATATGAGGCTCAAATTTCAAATGTGTCATTCTACTGCTCATCCTCTAATTGATATCTATTAGACACAATTTCAGATTTAATGCCATAATAACCCTGCTTCATAATTGAATAGCATTCCCACCTTTATTTTATATTGCACATGTGATAAACACAAGCTGAGATAATGAAACAAATATGCAAAAGAGACGGCAGCAGTTTAACAGTGTTTATACTATTAACATAATATTTGCATGGTTAGATTTTCCACTTCACTCGTGTGCATGGTTATGTAGTTGGAGTGCTCTGTGCTGTGGCATGATGCAGATTTACTGCTACCAACTTGGATTGTTTCAGTGATGAACTTAAAGTTCAAAGAGGGATTTTTTTTCTTTGCATTATATTAAAGTATTGTGCTTCTATTCCCATTGCATCAAAAAGAAACTCTGCGTGTATATATGTAAGGGTTTTAACCTCCTAAGACCTGAACTCTTTCATGGCATGCATTTTTAATTTCTCTTTGGGCTGATTGGGACCTGATGATTGTAAAAAAAAAAAAAACAAAGAATTATGTGATTTTTTTTTTTTTTTTACCTGATTTTCATTTCTAAGGAAAATGAGATCCACATATGAGGACATTCGCTTTAAATTTTGATAGAACAGTAGCAATATGTACTCGCAAGTGGATATTGGGCCCTTGTAGAGAAAAAAAAACGTAGTATTGTGGTCTAGACAACCCTAAAATGTGATGTCCTAAAATGTATGTGGACGCCAGGTCCTAGGAGCTTAAATTTACAGTTTAAATACAATTAACAATGCTTTAAGTAGTTTATTTACGGTTTAAAATCACAGATCACTGCTGGACACTGAAATGCATACCTCTTTTTCACAGCACTTTTAATGTAACACTCAATATTAATCACTTGTAGACAATAAATTAATAAAACGTTCCAGACTTGTTGTCCCCTGTGATGTGGTTCTTTGTTATTTTTAATGCTTCTTTAAGCTGTCCATCACGAGTCTTACACTTTTTAAAAACAAGTCTGTATCTTCTACAGGGAGTACAGAATTATTAGGCAAGTTGTATTTTTGAGGAATAATGTTATTATTGAACAACAACCATGTTCTCAATGAACCCAAAAAACTCAATATCAAAGCTGAACGTTTTTGAAAGTAGTTTTTAGTTTTAGCTATTTTAGGGGGATATCTGTGTGTTCAGGTGACTATTATTGTGCATAATTATTAGGCAACTTAACAAAAAACAAATATATACCCATTTCAATTATTTATTTTTACCAGTGAAACCAATATAACATCTCCACATTCACAAATATACATTTCTGACATTCAAAAACAAAACAAAAACAAATCAGCGACCAATATAGCCACCTTTCTTTGCAAGGACACTCAAAAGCCTGCCATCCATGGATTCTGTCAGTGTTTTGATCTGTTCACCATCAACATTGCGTGCAGCAGCAGCCACAGCCTCCCAGACACTGTTCAGAGAGGTGTACTGTTTTCCCTCCTTGTAAATCTCACATTTGATGATGGACCACAGGTTCTCAATGGGGTTGAGCTCAGGTGAACAAGGTGGCCATGTCATTAGTTTTTCTTCTTTTATACCCTTTCTTGCCAGCCACGCTGTGGAGTACTTGGACGCGTGTGATGGAGCATTGTCCTGCATGAAAATCATGTTTTTCTTGAAGGATGCAGACTTCTTCCTGTACCACTGCTTGAAGAAGGTGTCTTCCAGAAACTGGCAGTAGGACTGGGAGTTGAGCTTGACTCCATCCTCAACCTGAAGAGGCCCCACGAGCTCATCTTTGATGATACCAGCCCAAACCAGTACTCCACCTCCACCTTGCTGGCGTCTGAGTCGGACTGGAGCTCTCTGCCCTTTACCAATCCAGCCACGGGCCCATCCATCTGGCCCATCAAGACTCACTCTCATTTCATCAGTCCATAAAACCTTAGAAAAACCAGTCTTGAGATATTTCTTGGCCCAGTCTTGACGTTTCAGCTTGTGTGTCTTGTTCAGTGGTGGTGGTCTTTCAGCCTTTCTTACCTTGGCCATGTCTCTGAGTATTGCACACCTTGTGCTTTTGGGCACTCCAGTGATGTTGCAGCTCTGAAATATGGCCAAACTGGTGGCAAGTGGCATCTTGGCAGCTGCACGCTTGACTTTTCTCAGTTCATGGGCAGTTATTTTGCGCCTTGGTTTTTCCACACGCTTCTTGCGACCCTGTTGACTATTTTGAATGAAACGCTTGATTGTTCGATGATCACGCTTCAGAAGCTTTGCAATTTTGAGACTGCTGCATCCCTCTGCAAGATATCTCACTATTTTTGACTTTTCTGAGCCTGTCAAGTCCTTCTTTTGACCCATTTTGCCAAAGGAAAGGACGTTGCCTAATAATTATGCACACCTGATATAGGGTGTTGATGTCATTAGACCACACCCCTTCTCATTACAGAGATGCACATCACCTAATATGCTTAACTGGTAGTAGGCTTTCGAGCCTATACAGCTTGGAGTAAGACAACATGCATGAAGAGGATGATGTGGACAAAATACTCATTTGCCTAATAATTCTGCACTCCCTGTATACTTCAGGTTCAGTGAGCTGTTAAAAGTAGCTGTTCTCAATCTGTGGCATGAGCCTCCCCTGGTGGGCCAGTGACTACAAGTGAGGATGTGGACAAAAAGTATGGAAGTAAACAAAGCTTGAGTAGGAAAAATTAACATTTTGCAGATTTATAAGCGGTCTGCAGTTACTTTATATCTGTGCAATGTCAATGTCAAATTCTATTATTAGAAACCACCAAAACATTTTAAATAAAATGCACTTCCTAAATTTTGCCACAGTTAAATGTCTGTGTTCCACTACATGGGACATTTAGAGCAGATCTGGCCACAAATCAGAGATGGCATGAGTTTTATACACTGGATAGCAGCAACTCCAACAAGCCTTTATTTGGTAAGCAGGAACCAGCTCTCTATGCAAGATATGTGGTTAGTGGGCTGTCTATGCCTGCTTTGTCTCAAGAGTGCACATTGCAATATCCCGAGGTGGGAAGTAACGAAGAATAAAATATTTTGTTACTGCACTTAAAATTTTCAGGAGGCTGTACTTCACTTGAGTATTTATTTTTCTGACAGCTTTTTACTCCTTACATTTTTAAACAAATTTCTGTTCTTTCACTTTTTACATGTTTACAACAGGCTCATTACTTTTGGTTTAACAGATTTGAAGGCAGTTATTTTTAGGTCACTGTGGGCCTTCGAACAGGAAACAGATTAAAGCCTAAACAGTAACACATGAAAGGCAGTCCTGTTCACCTATCAATCAACAGGGTATGTGGCACACAAAGAGATGGCACAGCACCATGACAACTGCAGGTGTCCACAAGTTGTGGTTGCAGAACTTCAGTATTCAGCTGGCCCTGCAGGGGCCAGTTCAGAGGGAACTGTGGTGAATTCAAAGTAAAGTGCAGTGTGTGACTGCCGTGTGGCTGTGGTTTCATGGTCAGAGTTAAGTTGCATCAAGTGTAGCAGAGATGAATTTGAAGTTAAGCTGATGATGCTTAGATTCAATCAATGATTCCACCTTCATGCCACCTAGGAGAGAGAAAAAAAAAAAAAAAAGACAGCACGTAGTGTACTGTCAGCGTAGAGAATGGAAATACAGGACAACGCATGAAACATCTGCAGACATCTTGTTGAATTCAGTTGTGTACATCCACAAACAGCAGCAGATCAGGTTATCAGAGCCTGTACACCAAGAAAATCTACTGGAGCCCACAATAGAAATGATTGTGAGTTGCTGCCTACTGAATCCCACAAACCTCTTCCCTACTCATTTTCCCATTTAGAAGCAAAGTCACCCTCTACAATATAGGCAACAGAAAATAAAGCTTTTTTTCGTTACTTTACTGATTCAAGCCGAGTACCTTTGTTAATGTGGTGGCGCGAAGGAGGATAACTAGTTAAGGAGACCACAGGATGTTGACAACGCCACCTGGGGAGGGAGTTACACCCCAGGAAAGATTTCTATAGCCAATGTAAATGTTACACTAGCTATCAAAGCCCACAGGCTCGTTATTAATAGCAGAGGTGAGGCTGATCAATTTTACAAATCAAAATTTATTACGGAAAATACTAAAAAACAGAACTGTAAAATCAGAAAAGTTCTTAAGGTAACAGGGCTGAGACCGCAAGACTGTCAATTAGAAGACTTTATTAACAAACAGTGATTAAAATGACCAGGCTCGCTGTCACGATGCTACCCTAGAACAATAACTGCTCAATAAAATAACTAAACAAATAGTGGAGAACGACGACTTGAGGAGGCAACCTAGAGGAGTTCCCAAGGGTGCCACCAATTACTGACCCGTATAGTTCCACTGCAAACCTCACTGTCACTCACACTGAAATCTAAATGGTGCAGTCTACCTATGCCCGGTGTGTACACTCTCACGCATCGGGGAGGGGATTCCATCTCACGTGCCTAGCCCCTCAACAAGCGGCCGCACCTCCACTAAAGCAACAAAACAAAGCATAAAACGTTAAACAAATTAATAAAAGAGAAATAAAACAAACACACCCTAAGATACAGTTATTTATAAACGCAAGATTAAAATATATCAAACAATTCCGAGTAAAAGACTATAAAGCCAGGAGTCAGTCAAGGCCAGTCCATAAGATGACAACAGGCCACAACAAGACAGAATAAAAGCGAACAAGACTGAACAAGACAGCAGCAGTATGGCACAATTCTGTAACAAAAGAGGGAAACAGTCGTCAAGTTCCACCCTTGACGACTGAGTCCCACTTAACACTCTCTAAGGGCAGTACTAGAATGAGCGGCTTTCCTGAAGAAATCAAACCGCTCTGCAACGCTTAACCACTTAACGCGCTTAGCCACCTTGGATAGAACAGACTACCAAATGCCTCCGTGCATAGTGAAGCGCAGCTGTTTCTTATAAGGCCGCTAATTATCAGCTGGGAAGGTGTGGATGTCAGTGCTGCATTCGCGGACATCACGTAAAATCCTACTCAAAATCTACTTCACTACATTAAAATTAGATTTTAGACTTAAATAAACGCAGTATTCCTATTTTCTTTTTCACTTTCAGAAGTTGAATTAATCAACCAGAATCAGCATACTTTATTAATCCCTAAGGAAATTATGTGGGTTACAGTTGCTGCAGTATAAATAACAGTAACAGAAACAGACTACACTATTTAACAATAGCATATGTTACACATTTAAGACATTTAAGCAATAGCCCAATATACACAGATCACTCAATAATAAATATCAAGGATTGACAGAGTTGATTATAAATAAATATCAAGAACGTTAACAGGAATATTACAGAGTAGAAAAGAGCGTGTGCAAAAAGGATGTAACTGTTGCAGTGTTTACAGTGGCCATATCCCACTTTAATCCTCTGAGCTACACTGGCAGAACGCCATGACATGCAAATATATGCTGTTCCTGGAAAGTTATACAGAGTGTATAGAATGGGGACACTCTAATAAAGTAAATGATACATTTTGGCACATTTCCACGGTTTAAAAAACACAAACATATACTTGTGAAGTGTTTTCTAATTCTGTTGCATTTGTGGGATTTTACATTCACCAGTACTCGGACACGGAATTAAGAAACTTGATGAGCACATTTTGCTTAGTACTGTAAAAACAGGACAGCTTCCGTAAATCATCAAACACTGTTTTTATTTTGAGCACAACAACACTTCCCCATTATTTGCATTTTCAGATCTCGAATCGAATGAGCTTCCCATTCGGGCTTCAGTCACCGCTGTGTCAGGATGGACTCGACGATCACCAACAACACAAACTCATGCACGGCTAACTCCTCGGTGCAGAGGTACATGTATCCAACGGCGTACTCTCTTTTTTTTAGTGTGGGCTTTCCAGCCAACTGCCTGTCTCTGTATGTGGCCTGGATGCTGATGAAGAAGGGGAACAGCATGGCAGTCTATCTTGTCAGCCTGTGCATTTCTGACCTACTATACACAGTCACTCTGCCTATTTGGATAGTACAGGCCATGGGGCAACACATAGGTGACGAACTTTGCAACCTCATGGCTGTAATCATGTACAACAGCTTTTTTGTTGGTTCTGGTCTCCTTTGCTGCATCTGTGCTGATCGCTATCTGGCAGTGGTCTACCCACTCCACTTTAACTGGATCAGGGAGGTGAGGACAGCAGTGCTTGTGAGTATAGCTGTCTGGGCTTTGGAGATTGCCATCCACATTGTCTTACTTCACCACATGGGGGCGCTGCAAGCTTCAAGATACTTGTGTGATCAGCAGATACCCATGACACAAGAAGATGCCGCTGTTGCCCTTACAAGGTTCGCCTTGAGTTTCTTGGTTCCTACCTTCATCATGACTTTTTGCTATCATAACATCATGCGCTCTATCAAATGTAACACCTCCATCCAAGTGGAAGACCGCAGGAAAGTGGGATGGCTGTTATTGCTACTCCTTCTAACCTACATAGTGTCTTTTATGCCCTACCAGTTGGTCATGCTGCTCAGGGCTATACTGGAGCCTGGGTCCTGCGTCTGGGCAACTAGGCTCAAAAGTGCATTCATGGTGACAGTTGCCACCACAACGCTAAACAGTACACTGGATCCTATAATATACTGTCTAATCAATGAGAGCGCAAAGACAGAGATTAAGAAAACTGCACAAAATGTGAGGTGGCTTTTTATGCGTGGAAAGCACAGTGATAGCTCTGTTTGAATGATTTCTTTCCCCTTCTTTCAACATAAAATGTAAATATAATGAAAATCTAACTATTATTTGGGGCTGTGCAACCTATATGTAACCTACATGTGATCTAAGTTTAGGCATATTAATTATTTTTTTTATTTCTTCTGTATATTTGTCTTTAATGTGATGTTTAATTTTAACTGTGATTTGTGTAATTTGAAATATTTGGCTGTGGTGTTAATAGTTTCATTTTGATCCAGTGTTCAGTATTATTGTGTATCACTGCACTTGAATATTTGAGTGTATTTTTGCACAAAGAGAAGCACACTGTGGAATTTTCCTACTAACCACTTGTATTTATAACACTTGACAGCTATTCATGCTTCCATGAGATACTAATAAAAAAAAGCATCTGTTCTTTTAGAGCGTGCAGTCATTGAAACAAAACCATAAAGACATATCTGCGCTGTTCAAACAACGAGCTGAAAAGACATCTATCACTTTATGGGATGATTATTGGCATCACCTCTACCTGAGTTCATGTCTGTTGACACGCCAAACAGAGACACACACTTTCATATGGGCTTAAATTAAAATTACCTGGTCCTGTAGTTTGTTTTGTCATATCCTGTCACCCAGTAAATGATACAGTTGTTAAGGATAAAATGCAGCAGCTGCTGACCCTTCCTCTTCTTTCTAGCAGATTGATTAAGCGGTGAAGACGAAGAAACAGAATACGTCAGCCTTTCATCTGTTTTATTGGTTTTATTCTAAGAATTTATAGAAATTTGAGTGGAAATACAACTTGATACAGAGTAAGTACTTTGTTAATATGACTTTATGGTTTAAAGGAATACTATAAAAAAAAATTTAACAAGCCCCTATCAAATAATTCCATTGCAATAAAAATGTGACCTTAGGATTTTCTATCATGTTGCAATATAACTGAGAATTTAGAGTACTTAGGAAAAGTTGTATTTGCAACTTTTCACATGTTTTTCGTGGTAGACAATATCAGGAAATGTAACTGTGAGGAAAAGTGAAACACAGTGCCAGTGTAGCAAGCTTGTTCATTGAAATAGCACACAACCAAAGCCTAAACAAATCTTGTAAAAATGACAGGAAATTGTTTTACAGTAAGGTATATGGTGAAACGTGATAACAGGGAAACAGACACGAATGAGTTTGTTACAGGGGAATTGACATAGGAAAAAAAAAACTCTAAAGCAACCAGGAACTGAGAACAAGACTAAATGGGGAAATATATATGTAGAACAATATAAACAAAAATAAATGGTTACTAAGGAAAAAGTGGGGTCGGGGCAAATAAAGCAAACTAAGAGCGAACAGAAAATATTCAAATATAACTAAAAACTCCATGAACTCAAAACACTGGGTAAACAACCCAATGCTGCAAAAGCGAGGCTATTGTAACAATTTAATTGCACTTGCATAAGGTTGACTCACACTCATGCTGAATGTCAAATCAATCCGCACAATTGAAACACTCTGCCTTTTAATCTTAAACTACCAAAACAAAAGGGCTTACACTAAACAGCATCTTTCAACTATTCTTTCTAAGTAGTAAATTTTCCTCTTTTTAAAAAAATAGTGCATAGGTAGAGTTCTCCATTTTCACATTCCATTGATAATTTGTAGTTCCCAGTGGTGTCAGACTTGCCAACTTTAAAAAGTCCTTTCATGAGTTGAGATGTAGTCATGTGGCAGGTCTGTGAACTTGGTAGAGACTCTTACAGGTATTGTGTATTTACATCCATTCATGTATTGCTTCCTTATTTTTCTACAAGGTGTAAGCATATGAACACAACCTCTACAATGGAAAACTCAACCTTGACCAGTAATCATTCAGAATGTAACCTGGTCGACGACGCAGCCGGGAGAAGTTCATTTCTGTTGTTCTACATGGCTGTCGTTGCCATCGCCATCCCTTCCAACACCTTCTTCCTCTACGTATCCTGGCAGCACATTAGAAGGAGGAACGAGCTCGGTGTGTATCTGTTCAGTCTGGCGCTGAGTGACCTAACCTTCACTGTTTGTTTTATTCTCTGGTTGGACTTCCTGTGGCGAGGAGTTTGGATCCATGGGCGTTATGTTTGTGTGCTGTCCATATACATTCTCTTTACCAACTTCTACACCAGCGAAGCTCTCCTCTGCTGCATTGCAGTTGACCGCTACTTAGCAGTGGTTCACCCATTAAAGTGCAGATGGTGGAGGAAAGTTAGCACTGCAGCAGCAGTCACTGTTACCATTTGGTTGTTGGTGGTCTGTTTCAACACCAGCACCATCTCCTGGGAGGACTCATACCATGAAAAGAAAAACTTTTCAGTGTGCTTTGACATTTTTAGTCCACTGTCAGCGACTCTCCTCCGGGCTAATGTAATGCGCTTCTTTCTGGGGTTTATTATTCCAGTTCTCCTAGTGTTCTTTTCCACCTGGAGGATTTGCACAGCTGTAAAATCCAATCAGGCCACTGACAAGCAGGAACAAAAGCAGATTTTAAAGCTATTAACATTGGTTCTTCTTGGCCTTTTGTTCTGCTTCGGACCTATTCATGTCATGATGCTTCTTCGCATACTGGTTAATGACTGCAGGAACATTGCATGGATCCTCTATCCCTACAAGATCAGCGTTGCCCTATCAAGCCTTAACTGTCTTGCCGACCCACTGCTTTACTGCTTCATTACTAGCACAGGACAGGCATGTGCCAGTCAGATTGTCCTCTTTTTGCAGGAAAAGAAGAGAGGAATTCTGTTACCTATTTAACCATAGGGATTGAGGCATATAAAACTTTTTGTCAGTAAGGTTATGCAAAAAAATACCAGCAGAATTTCACTGAACTTTGTGGATTGGTGGAGCATGGCTAAAAATAACAAAAAAGGCATTCAGAGAGCACATCTTTTGCAGAGTTCAGTGCAGTTTTGCAGTTTTAGAGGAAATGATCGGGAGCTTTTTTTTATTATCCTATAACTTATATTTCAGAAAACTGATGAAATGTTTGCTCTTTACTTTAATAAAGCTCAGTGACTACTCAGTGCAAATGGTTACATTGTTTTGATCGCACCTTCTGATTTTCATTAAAATCATAAAAATCCTTAGCAGTGACTTACTACTTCCGTGAGTGGACAACAAGACTGGAAAAGAGATATTTAAATGCCTGTGCTTATTTGCAACTGCTGATCTGATTTTGTCTCTTATCAGCGAGTTACTGGTCGGAGTGGTTTCACTTCAGCTTTTTAGTCACGTTGTTTGTATTTTCTGTCAGACAACTGTCTGGGTCAGGTGCCATGTGGAAAGAACATTTGCATTTAACAAACCAAAATAAATTTGCTCTTTCCATCACCACGCACACAACATTATGATCTAAAATGATTCTTTTTCAAATAATGCACTTTTCTCAATTGTCAGAGTGAATGATATATTCATGTTTGCACTCTTAAACTTTAACTGAAAGCACTGTAAATAAAAGAACTTTGTGAAATATTTGTCAGTGTTTGTTCTCTTAGCATCCTAGTCTCTGGCAGATTTGCTGGTATCCATATGGGAGTTGAGTCATCTTAATGTGAGCATGAAAACTTAGAAAGAAAAAAGAAGAAGTGCAGCTCCCCCAAATGACCGCTTGAGTTCTTAACCAACAGTGAGTCGGTATCCATGGACTCCCATTTTAAGAGATAAGCTTTGCAGCATTGTGCTTTTTGGAGAATTTGCACTGTTGTTATCTCACAAATAATTTGGCATGATATGCAGTTCATTGTCCTGACAGCTCATCCAAGAAGTCTGTGCTCATGTGTTGGTGAGTGAAATTCTCCTACTTCACTTGTGTGTTTCAGAAAACTTCAGAAAAACAAGATTGTGATGGTGATAATCCACATGTCCACAGACAAATCTTAAAATAAAATAAAAAACGATGGTAAGTGTTGTTCAAAAGAAAGAAAAGAAAATTATAAAAACTCAAAGGTGCTCGATGGGAAGGCTTTGCTTTTTTTTCCACATGTATTTAAAGTGACACACTCCTCAGGTTGCTGTTACACAACAACAAAGGCTGGAAAGTGCATGTGCTCCACCTGAGTGTTCTTTTTGCCTCTTTTTTTCCATCCAGACTATCAGATAAGCATCGCCTATCACTGAATAGCCTTCACCTTCAGTTCCCCTTGACTCTGTAACAGACTGGCATCTTTGTAAGTAAAGTAAGCACATCAGAGAAGACAAGTACCTCTGGATCAATAGGTTTTGTTAGTGAAGCCCTTCCTCTGCCTGGATGTTGGCAGCGTTTCAGCAGTGGCACGTGTCAGACAGCCTGCTCTCTCAGGAATGATGGATGAATGAGGCAGTAAATTGCACTGGTGGTCTGACTGTACAAAAATGTAACAGGATGAAGCAGTGCAAACTGAGATATGGTGCTGCAATGAAGACCGCTGACAGCTTGGCTTAAATTGCTCCCATTATGTGAGGGTCCACCTTACTGCCATTTGGAAAGCTAGTATTGAATCAGTGTGTCAGGAAGTATAACTACACTTTGACCAATCCTAGCGCTGGAAGCTGTGGCTTGCAGGTGTACTATGGGAGTACTCAGGGTAATATATACATGTACATGCACTCGATCCTATTCTATTCAGAATCAGAATCAGAAAGGGGTTTATTGCCAAATGTTGAGCAGGTTTACAACATTAGGAAATTGCTGCGGTGCTTCAGTGCAAACATAGTGTCATAAATAGCACTTAAATAGACATGAAAAAATAAAAGTAGGGATAAGAATTAAAAGTGCTACGTAGAAAGATATGTGCATGAGCTATACGTGAGATATATACATGAGAATAAGAATTAAGAGTGCTACGTTGAAAGATATATACATGAGTGCAGGTGGTGATCAGTGCCAAACATGGAATGATGCAGTGAACACAGCGTAGGGTCATGTGTTAGTAGCGGGAACAGTCATATGGTTATTGTTCATGTGTCCAACAGCAGAGGGGAAGAAACTGTTCTTATGGCGAGAGGTTCTGGTGCGAATGGACCGGAGCCTCCTGCCTGAGGGGAGCAGGTCAAACAGACTGTGTCCAGGGTGAGAAGGGTCAGCTGAGATCCGAGCTGCACGCCGCAATGTCCTGGAGGTGTACAGGTCCTGAGATAGGTCTCCTTTTTTCGTGGTTACTCTTTTTCTTGGTACTTATTTAGACCATTAATTAGTAAAATCAGTTACCCCTAATTAGTCCATCTTTCTCAGACACATTTTCTTCAAAGCTACAGAAATAAAATTGAACTGAAATGAATTTTTCACTTAAAAATGTGACCTCACTCTCAGTTTGATATGAGCCCCCCTGACATGACCTCATAGACTCGTGCTCCATTAGCTGTTTTTTCAAGCAGAAGAATTTTTTTTTTTGGTCTGTGTCTTGTGCTTTCTAACAAATAAATTTCTGTACTGCTTGATTGATGTCAGCTGACATTATAGTCAGTGACAGGAAAAAGAAAGAACTCATTACGGACAAAGAGCCTGTGGCCACCTGACAAACCCTGGAGTTGTTTTTTTTTTTAGATATTTCTTTTGGCACTATTGGCTTAGACAGCTCGCGCAGTGTCACTTAAACCCATCATATACACTCACCAGACACTTTATTAGGTACACCTGTTCAATTGCTTATTAATCTAGTCATCATTAATCTAAACAGCCAATCACATTGCAACATCTCAGTGCATTTAGGCATTTAGACACGGTCAAGACAACCTGCTGAAGTTCACACTGAGCATCTGGACAGTAGATCACATATGTGGCTTTGAATGTGATAAGGTTGTTGGTGTCAGGTGGGCTGATGTGAGAAATTCAAACCTCCTTATCTACTGTGATTTCCCTGCACAACCATCACTCAGGTTCATAGAGGATCTGAAAAAATAGCAAAAGCCATTTTCACCTAGAAAATGAAAATGGTGAAAATGACTTCTTGTTGTCAAAGGACAGTCAAACAGCTTCTACCTGATCTGAAAATGACACCAACTCAAATAACCACTTGTTACAACCAAACTATACAGAGGAGCTTCTTTAAATGCACAGTGTGTGGACTCTTGAAGCAGATGGGCTACAGCAGCAGAAGACCACACTGGGTACCTCTCCTGTCAGCTAAGAACAAAAAACGGAGGCTTTCCAAAACTAGACATCAGAAGAGAGGGCAAATGTTTCCGGCTCTGATGAGTCTTGATGTCTGCTACAATGTTCAAATGATACTATCAAAATGTAGCGTAAACTAGAAGAAAGCATACATTGATCCGACCTTGGATCAGCTGCTCAGGCTGGTGGTGTTGGTGCAATGTTGTCAGATTTTGGCCCTCTTAATACAAGCTGAGCACCAATTATACCCCACAGCCTACCCGAGTATTGTTGCTGACCGTGCCTATTCCTTTATTACCACAGTGTGCCCATCATGGGTACACTCATCTCAAACTGATTTCTTGAATTGTTTCCACACATGTTTGGACCATAAACTGAGAAATGATTCCATTACCTTGTTGAATCTATGCCATGAAGACAGAAGCTCTGAAGGCAAAGAAGGGTCCACCCCAGTACTAGCAAGGTGTACCTGTAAGTAACCACAGAGTGTAGCCATCTCTGTGATGCACCTTTTTTCCTTGACTTGTATAAATGACATCATATTACACTTTACTTCATTATTTCAGTTGTCAAGCAAGTTGTTATGCAGGTTTCATATCTCCCTCCTGTGATATTTTATGTCAAGCTTGCTCTGCTCCTCTAGGCCCTGTCTGACACTCCCTCCAACATTTCTTCTGTGTTATCCTTCCTGTCGCTTTTAGCACTTTCACACTTGTCTCTTCCTCACAAGTATTTGTTCTGAAAACAACCCCACAAAGCCTGGAGGCAAGATATAATCACATGTCCAAGTAGGGGAAAGAACCTATGAGTACTGTAGTGGAGCCCTCTTTATGTATTAGTTTAATGTATTTGATGAAATTCTGTCACAGGTGACAGGTTTCTTTCCTTGAAATGAAACTTTGTTTGTATGCACTACATATTTGATATATCAGCAACATATGAAATATGTATCAAATAGTAGTTTTTGTTAGGTTAGGTTTTTTTGTCTTGTATGAAAGCGTGTTAGAGGAAACAACCAGCAATTCAAATGTCGGAAAATTTGCATATTCCTTTAGCTGGTATTGGTTACTCACTGTGATAAATTTAGTGCTTTAAATTTGAATGAATTTCTTTTTGGGAATTAAATTCTGCATATCATTTTCAAGTCAAAAACCATGGCATTGTTTTGGACCATTATCTCAGGTTGCCATAGCTGCTTTCTATCACTTAAAAATATATCAAAAGTTACATAAGTCTACTGTAATAGTAACTATGAGAAATTGTTCCGTGTATTTATATTAAGTAAGTTACACTACTGTAAAGGTCTATTTGCAGGATTATCCAAAACTTCAAAGAATTCTGCATGCTGCAGCCAGAATCATGACACATACACAGTCATTTCCACATTACCCCAGTATTGAAGTCACTTGATAGGCTCCCAGTTCAATACAGATCACACATCTCTGACTCTCTCAGTGTCTATAACCAATCAGGCCTCTCAGGTCATCAGGTGCAGTTCCCAAATTTAAATTGTGCTGAGGGTGTGTGTGAATGTTCAGTGGTGGTTTACTTCTTTTTAAAGTTTTATTTCGCTGTTTTCACTTCACTACATTTTTTTTTGTTTGTTTTTATCTTCTGGTTTAATCACACTGAGTTCAAGTAAAATGAAATTTGCTCATCAATGCAGCATTTAAATTAGGAGACAGAGTGCACTTACACCAACATGGACTTGAGGATCCGTCTAGCTGGCATTTCAGTTAAAATTAGCCAGTTATTGTCACCTAAAATAATTTCTCTAATCTGTAAACATTTTTATTTCATAACGTGGAGAGCATTATTATAGCGTCAGGGTCAATGGACTCCCGTTTTAAAAGCTTTGTAGCATTGTGCTTTTTGGAGAGTTTGTACTGCAGTTATCTCACAAATAATTTGGCATGATGTGCAGCTCATCCAGGAAGTCTGTGCTCATGGTGGGTGAAATTCTCCTACTTCACTTGTGTGTTACTAATTAGCATTTATCAGTGCCTGTGCATTGCACCTGGTCTACAGATAATGTAGCACAAGATGTAGTACGCTGCCATCATGTGGTGATAATATTCTCACACATCACTATCGGGAATTTTTCTTTTTGCTAGTCCAAATGTCAGACCAGAAATAGAAGGCTAAATACACTGTACTGTAAGCTTTTCTAAAAAGTTATTATTACAATTTAGGCTGTGTTAGCTATTATGCAATTTCTTTTCTGCAGTGTTGTTTGTATCTTCTCACTCATGCTGTTGGGAAATTACCAAAAATATCATAGATATTCCAACCATTCTGAATAATGAACATGAGGCAGGCCTGTCTCTGTCACATAGTTTGCTGGGCTAAATTTTAAGTTGGAGAAAAGCCGCAGTCTAGACTGCAGATTCTTTTTGTAAATGACTGTAAAGATATGATACATAAATAGAAATAAATAAAAAGTGTTGACCTCCACTGATGCTTTCATTGTGAGTCATTCATGGTCATTTTAAACATCTGCAAACGGGAAGGAAACTGAGCAGATTTCTCCATTATAATCCATCTTCTGGATCTGTTTACAACAGTGTGTGAATTTATTTCAGACCCGCTATCCTCCCATTGATTACCCTTGCTAAGATAAGGATGTGTGCCCACGCATGTTATTGGCCGCTTTGGATGGGATACGCATGCTCTCATGGACATTCATACACGCACTAACGCTGATGGATGACATCAGTCACAGTCTCCTTAAATGTCATTGTGCATGAGGGAAAACTGAAGCCATAAGAAATGCTTTTGGCATGAGGGAAGGTTTAAAAGCTTGGATGTTCATTAGTCCCACTCATTAATGTTTGCAGCATCAAAAACAAACAACACATTTGTGTGTGCAAATTCAATTTAACCTTCAATGAATTTAACCCTGACTGCGCCATCTAGTGGGGGAGCAGAACAGGAAATGAGGTGTAGTAGTTTACAGAGTCACAAGCTTGGCAAAGGTATATCATTTAACCATGATATTTACTCTTAACTCTTAATTATGCAGCATCATGACTGTTTGACTCTGAGGGATAAAAATGATAAATCACATATCAGTTCAATAGACATCAAAGTCAAACATCCCCACAACCTTATTCTTACTTACCTTTAGGACCATTTACACAAAGGAGGCCTTTGGGTGAAGCCAGATTTAAGAATCCACTCATCATGATGCCCCAACTGCGAGATTTAGAAGTATACTGTCAGTAGATGTAAGCATCACGCTAAGAACGTTTACTTATTTATTTAAGTTTGGGGGAAACTGTTTGTTTGTTTGTTTGTTTGTTTGTTTGTTTGTTTGAGTTTAAAGCACTTTAGTTTTAGTTTAGCTTTAGAAATAAAATTTACTTTCAGGAAGTGACCTGATCCCTCCAAGAGTCAATGTAAAATTACTGTAAAGTTATTATGTCCCAACTCTTGACAGTTATTTCCACTGTGTTTTGGTAAAGTGTGTTTTATTCATCCAGTTTTCTATGTGTGACTTGGCATATTAACCTTAGCGTGTACATGTATACCATGCTGCCGTACCCACGTCAGATCCTCATTATATTCAATTGAGGCACAAAGTTAAGAATTTGTTAAAAATATTATAATATTTAAAAGTGAGACAATATGAGGATCTTTTTCTTTGCTTTCTTTTCTTTTTTATAGTTTTATGTTGAGTTCGATGTTGTTTCTCTCGTGTTGTAAGTGTGTGTGGGGTGAAAGTATGCTGCATATTATTTTTTAGCATTTTTGCTGTGTCAGATACCTAACTTTATATGTTTGGTTTGTGAGTCTTACTGTAGGGCATTTTCATTACCAGCTCAATCACACACAGACGCGTCCATCAAATGAGTTCACCGTCCTCTACAATATAGACGACTCTGATTAATTGTTTGAACACATGAGTAAGTAGACTAATGACTGACACAGAGCAATAATGTTCAAGAGTGAGATTAAAATCTGCTGGTGATTCATCATGTGTAGGAAAGCCATTGAGATAAGGGGACAGAGAGACAATGAAAGACAAAAGAGAAAACAAGGAGTGCAGCAGGATGAGATCACATCACTATCTGAAAGAAAGTTCCACAGATAACACCAATTGTTAAATGCAGATAATTTCTCTTTCTTCACTGACCTGTCTCCATGGCATTTCCTTTCTTTCTTTCTTTCTTTCTTTCTTTCTTTCTTTCTTTCTTTCTTTCTTTCTTTTAGGGCTGTCAGCTATTTTAAAGCAGGGTGCATGTGCATGAAGACCATGGCCTTCAGTTTTCTGCAACACTTTTCTGAAATAGTGTTGTATTAAACCACCCATCATAAAAACAATATATACAAACATTTTAGAAATTTGTCAAAAACTAGTTTAAAAGTTTTGTTTTATTTATTAAGGCAAATAAAACTGAATGCCCAAACATAAATCAGCACAAAGGACAAAAAATAATTCAGTGCCTAAAACTGCAGTTTCTGTTCTGTAAATAACTGTAATTTGACATCCTAATTTGAAAATAATGTGCTGTGGGCAACAATAATAATTATATTTAGCATTAAAAATATAATTTGAATGAAAGAACTTGTGCACACTGATGGACTGACAATTACAAAAACAGAAGAAAATTATTTTGTGCCGTTAATTAGGGCAGCTTTGACGTAAACCCCACATTAGATGGTGGTTAAATAAATTTGTTAAGCTCTGTGCATAATGTGCATAATATTAACTGCAAAAAGCTTCACAGAGGAAGATTCACTATCATTACATATGTTATTTAAACAATTATAATAAACAGTTTAAATGTTAAATGGAAATAAGAAAATGTAACTTAAATATATATTATATATTATAAATAAGAACTGTCAAAAAATGAAAAGAAGAAAAAGAGTAAATCAGCAGTGCTGATGAGGCTGTTGGTGTTCACACACTGCCATTTTCACTCTTTATTTTTCCAGCTTTGGTGTAGTTATCACAACAGTGCTGCTATTTCTTTGTTTTTATTGGTGCAAAACCTTTAAAGCAAGCATCATTAACTGTAGTTATCAATAGAATATGTGGTAAGGAGCACATTATGGAGGAGAAGAAGAATGGCTGAATTATATGTTTATATGGCTACCTTTAATCCAGAGCCTGACCAATCTAGGATCGTGAAGACCAATACTGATATTTTGTTGATGTGAAAATCTGATATTCCAATCATCTAAAAATATTTACATTTTTTTCAATATATATATATATATATTTACATATATAAACATATTTACTTGCTTACACCCAGCTTTGCTCGGATCACATGGTGTTGCCTTCCAAACACGTTGCTTCGTCCTAAAGGAAGTTGCAGTGTGCCCTCTGGTGGACAAATTATGCAATGTCAACACTTGCGACATGGTTGAAGGGTGTTTCTCTCATCTTTTATTGCCTTTTTTTGAAAGGCAATAAAATATGCTATTATGTATTGTATATAATACTGGCCCATTAATAAATTGGTCAGGCTCTACTTTATCTTAGTCCAAATTTTGTCGATACTGCATTCATTTTCTGTGAGTACTTACATAATGAATATACCTCTTATGTTTTGTTCATTTATTCAGTTTTAAAAAGGCACTCACTACATTTAATGTGACAAAAATAAACTGCACACAACAAACAGCCGCTCAGTGTGTCACAGGTTAGGGTCATGGAAAGGTTAATGCTATCATATCAGACAAGCAGGCTACTGGAACAGTGTGTGTGTGTGTGTGTGTGTGTGTGTGTGTGTGTGTGTGTGTGTGTGTGTGTGTGTGTGTGTGTGTGTAATGTTCACCTTAAGGAATGCATGCAAAGTACAACAGTGGTACATTTAATCCTGTAAAATTTAAAGCTGTTTTTGAGTGTCAGTAAATGTTTGCAAAATACAAATCAAGTGAAAATGGACTAAAATTTTAAGAAATGCCCCCGTCCACACATAGCAGTGTCAAGATGCTTTGTGAGTTGTGTTGTTAAAAAAGCAATACAAAAAAGAAACACGTTCAGTATATTTTACAGTTCAATGAAAAATACAACTTGGGTGATTTAAAAAAAGAAGTAAACATAGATGTAAACATGCTTGGCAAATACAAATTAACAGCATCACATTCATCAATTAAAATCCATCCAAACACTCTCAACGTGTTTGTGATCATTTGAATGTCATTAAAAAAATGCAATTGTGTTTTACATTACCGACAGTCTGTGTTTGTGTATGTTTGTCTGTGTTGATTCACAATTCAGAAAATGGTAACAATCATTACAGAGACACATTGTTTGTCTGTTGAGAGAAGAGTAGTAATGAAAGAAGTGTATTTTGCTCATTATGATAGCTGCAAATTCAAGCTTTCCAGTTAGTTTATGCCAGCAATGAATGGTTATGGTTGGTACCATGCACTTCAGATTGTTTTTTTTTAAGCTGTTAACATATTGTAGTTTTTCGCATCAGGCTACATTTTCAAAGCCAAACATAATGTAGCAATCGTTCTACATGTCATCTAGGTAAATACGGCCTGTTGATCCAGCAAAAACACAACCTACTTTCCTCTGTTCGATAAATATTAAAGTCACTTTGTAGCATGCTGCTGGGCTAAAAATAGACCCCTAGAGTATGAGATGACAACCCATAGATCAATAATAGTACTGAATGAATGGCATGAATCTAGCTCTCAAGCGGTCCTGCCCACATTGTTAAAAAAATAAGATTCAGCATGAACAGATGGAAGAAGAGCCTTGAGGGCTAAAAAAAAATCAACAGAGCGGTTCAATACTGCTCCTGTAGAAATCAAAGTTCTTAAGTAGCCTATTTAACAGCAACATCTCAATGAGGTATTTCTACTACACCCTCTTCTGCACCGTTAGTTTTATTCATTTTTGGCAACACATTTTCTTCCCATAGCTATGGCATGATGACTGACTTCTTGGGAGCAGTTCCAATCTAAGCATAGGAAACAGAAAGGCACATTTCTTGACATCTCAAAGGACTGTGCACTCTCCCAGTCTGAGTATCTTTCACTCTTCCTGTCTCAACACTCCTTGTATGTGGATGAAGTGTTTGTGCATTCAATACTTAATTATTCTCACTGTCTTTGGCCAGTGCCGGTGTGAACCCATTCAACTTTGAGCGCTCCATTGTGTACTGCGAGAGGTTTGTCAGACTGGTGTTTCCCTCTTTTCTTTCTTTGTTTTCCTCATCTGGCTCACCATCTTCTTCTTCCTCCGTTCCCTCCTCCCCGAGCATGGCGCTGCCATTGTTTATGCTTAAACTTGCCCGCCGAACATCTTCAGGTATGTTCCTCCGCAGTTCACGGTTCTTGTTGCGCCTGGCCAGCTTACTGAGGGATCCGAATCGTAGGTTGAAGAGATTTTCCTCTGAAGATGATGCGGTCTCTTGCGTTTGCTCGTTTCCCTGATGATCGTACGGCTCGCATGCCCCCTTCAACCTTAGGTTGTTCAGTTTGCTGTCGATGCTCTCTTGGGAGGACGTCTTGAAGCGGCTAGCATCCAGACTGGCGAACAAAGCCCGTTTCTCTGGTGACAGCATGTCAAGGGAGTGAGCTCGCTGCTCTAGGCCAAGCTGACGGCGCTCCATGCTACGGATGGTGGCTGCCCGCTGGAGCTTGTCGTGGATCTCAACACTCAGACGTCGTCGAGTTTCACGAAACTCTGCTCGGACATTTGCCTTCCATTCAGCAGCATGTGCTTTAAACTCCCCAACCTATGAAATATGAACATGGAAACAAAGCAACAGTTAAAGGATAATATACAGATTAGCAACAGTATCCCATATATACCATTCAATATAGCACCATATAACATCTACTACTGACACAAAGAAAACGTAATTTCATAATTACGAAAGTGGTCAAAAGTAGCTTTTTACAGGCAAAGTCTCCCTGCCACTTTCAACTGTATTTGCTATTCTAAAGAGGCCCTATTATGCTTTTCTTTATCATTCATATATATATATATATATATATATATATATACCACTACACTGTTGGATACTTATATTTAATGTGGCAAAAGTTCCAGTGAAACATTGATTCTCAAAGTTTTGAAGAGTGTTTCATTCATTTCAGAGAGCCAGCATACTGTTGAGAGAAAAAAACGAACCCATCAAAATAATTCTAAAGCCAATAATTTGTTAATTGAACATTAAGCTGTCAGGGAGCTTCACTGCTGGGCGTGAACTCTTCCAATATATCACAAAAGGTCCTTTCATTACTAACTTGGCACAAGCCTGTTTTCAGTTTAACACAAAAGTTTAGTAATGTAATAAATGTACGCTCGAGCAAAAGTGTTTAACCCTCATCAGGTCTGTGATTTAGTAGTCATTAATTACTAAGTTTGTGTGTTGCTTTTACTTAATATCTGAAACCTGTTTTGTTCATTCTAACTGTTGTGCTAAATTATAGCTTTGTAGCCATTAGTAAGGTTGGATCTTACATTTACCAATATCAGCCTTGGAAATATTAAAGAAAAGCTACTGTCTAAAAGACTGCACTCATGAATGTTAGACTCAATTGACCTATGCCCCATTTTCATTGCCCTTGCTTTAAATGCTTCATTTCCAATTATTCTTCTTACTCTTACGCCCAGCTGGCATCAGGTTAATATTGATTTTCTTAAATGTTCATGAAAAGACGAGATGCTTTTAAAGAGAAGGGTCACTAGGGAAACATGCATATCCACTTGTTGGTTGCTGATTGGTTGCTGGAGGTTGCTGGAAGTTGATAGAGTGAAAACATTTGCAAACACCCAAACAATGCTGCATGGCAAACCTCTTTGTGATTGCTTTGGTGACAAGTAGTTTGCTGAGTCATTTGCAAATACTTGTAAACTACTTGCCAAGCAGTGGTGAAACTGAAAAGTGGAACATATTGAAAAGAGAAAGCATCTGCCTTCAAAATAAAAGTTGTCTTTCTGAAAAGTAAATGGCGAGGGTTTGCAAAATTACAGATGTTGGTGGAAATCTGCATTCAACCAAAGACATCACAAGGAGGTTTTTGGTGCAGCACCCTCTTTGTAACAGATTTTAATTAGTGGCACACAGCAACCTCCAGCAAGCATTACCAACCGCTTGGGGAAATACATATTTTTCCATCGTGAAACACTGCTATGCCAGGGGGATGCCACCTGGTCTCTAAGCTTGTGCGACTGAGGTCTTTAAGAGATGGAAGCACAAGACAATACAAGGAAAATAAGAATGCTTTTAATTCTGAATACTGCAGCACCGTAGTGAGATCCTAAAAATAAAAAAATTGAGACACAAACCACAGATCATTTTTAACTCACTATAGATATTTTAATAATTATAACATATAAGATGCTGCCTCTGAACCTTCAGATCCAGAGTAGAGTTGTAAAATAATACATATACAAGACTTACCTCCTCTTTGGTCTTTTTAGACAGTACTCGGAGCCAGTCTCCGATCATGCTGAGGACGGCTGCAAAGTACGCTAAACCTATGAGGATCCAGAACCACACCAGAGGCTTGTACCACTTCATGTAATCGATCTTGCGATTTCCACCTGAAGAGGAAGGAAAATGTCGTTATGGTCAGAAATTAAGCCCAAAACTTCAACAGAACAGCTTATTGTGCCCGAATTTTGGAGCGTAGCTCTACCTGCCACGTAGTCTCCTATTCCCACTGTAGTGAGCGTGATCACGACAAAGTAGATGGCATCCAGTGTGGTCCAGCCTTCAATGTGTTTGAAGATGACAGCAGGGATGGTGACAAAGACAATGCAGCCAGCCAGGATGAACAGGATAACAGATGTGACCCTTATCTTCGTCTGGCTAATCTGCTTGTGTTTTTGCTGAAAAGAACAGGAGGTGCATTTAGAACCAATATAAGCAACTAAAAAGATGATGTAAGAGTGACAGTGTGAGCCACAAAAAGCAATGAAACATGGCTCACAAACAAAAAAGAAGACACCATTACATATGCCATTAGGGTAAGAATAAAAATGCAGCTAAATGTTAGAATGATATCTGCATATTTGACTTTTTTACACAGCCAGTAAAGAAGAAAACATCACAATGTGTTACTTGTATCTCACCCTGAATATCTTTTCAACTTTTAAGACACTTTTTACAAAGATGGTCCCCAGCTGGTCTCCGATCCCCGCCAACAAGAAGCCAAAGAGAGGGATGCCAAATATGGCATAAAGGATGCAAAAGATTTTCCCGCCTTCCGTGCTCGGAGCTATGTTTCCGTAACCTGTTGAACAATTGAAAGCAGAATGAGGAGGAGGGGAGAAGAAATGAAGAAACAGGACAGGAAGGTCAAAAAACAAAGCAGGGCTGAGAAGAGTGAGTGGTGAGATGAGAAGCAGAAGACAATCAAGACCTCCTTATGCAACATAATCAATTGAAGCTCTTATGTAATACCTTTCAGTTCCAGGAGCAGGGCTTGAGGTAAGTAATGCAATAATTAGATTCCCCTTAAAGAAAATTGAATTAATAATGACATACTATGATACAGGGAGGTAAAAGGAAGGAGCTTGAGGAGCGTCAGGCAGGAGACACAAATCACTATCTCCTGTTTTAACCTGCTGAAAAGCAGAATATTAGCATAATACCTGTTCTTTGTGTAGAATATACTACCTTTATTGAGAGAAGTAATATGTTTACACATGTTGGACAACATACAGTACAGTGCAAAAGTCTTAAGCCACCTCTCATTGCTTTTTACTTCTAATTGTGGATATTGGATCAGAAAATATTGGTATATTAGTGAAAAAAAGTATATTAGTAAAAGAAAATGGAGTCAATGGCTTCAGCATCAGAAAAAGAAAGCATGCAAGGATCTATTTCAAATTTCAGTCTCTTTAAGAGAAACACATTAACAGTATATATATTGCTCATATAATTTTAAAATGAGTGTCTTCAATTTTTCAAGCCACTGGACATAATAGATCAAAGGAAAAATATGATGTCCTTAAGGAGGCTTCAATCTTATCCTGTTTATCTGTAGAGTTAAAGCCTCCCTGTTTTTGTTTCTGTGGAATGTCTAATTAATATTGATCGTATCCTGCTATCTTTGAAGGTCTTCTCAAATATTTTCTTTTTCTCTTAATTAAAAATACATATAATTTGCTTTTTTTTATTATTAATGGAGGGGGTCCTATGGGGTGATATTTGTGTTGATCTTCTATTTGTGCACTAGATTAAATGAAGCAAGCTACCAGGTTAATTAAATTTCTAGACTACACCATTAAGGAGGTCAGGGACATGCTGTTTTTCCAGTCACCTAAAGGATGGTACCCACAGCTGATAGAGGGAATACAAACAGTAGTGCCTCAGCTTTGATTTTGTGATTGTATATCAAAATGTTCCATCTGATCAAAGCCAGGTACCCAAAGTCTTTTTACTTTCATTTTAAAAAGAATTTCAGTGAGTCACAATTTACTGTTTCTCTTTAAAAAGCAACAAAGGGCAAAATGAGACAATTAAAAAAAACTCAACAGTGTCTTCATCATACACTGAATAATGAGTCAGGTCTCACATACATCTTCAACAAAATTACATCAGACTGAATTCTCGTGAAGGGGACTCCCTCTCTCTCATATATACTTAAGAATGGCAAGGCTTAACATTGATGCCATTTAGTAGTCCTCACTACTACAAACTTTTTTTCCTTCTCGTACATCCTCTTACATCTGTTCACGCTGTATAAATGAAGACTGTGCTTTTGAGAGTACCTCGTGCATGTATTTTTTATGAGATTTGAGGTTCGCCTCAGTCTACATTATTCTTAGATTGTTAAAATTGAGTTCAAAAGGAATTTTGATGGTTCACACGTACAATGAAAATTGCATGGACTGTCAGCAATACCAGGTTCATCGTGTTTTAGAGTAATAAAGAGAGCATTATCTAATAGTTTTACCGATAGTTGTAATGACAGTTCCAGCGAAGAAGAAGGCACTGCCCAGGTCCCAGTGACTGGAATTGTACAATGTGTCTCCAGTAGGCCTCACTCCTCCACTCACAGAATCTATAGCATGCTGGAAAGTAGAGAAATATAGAAATTATATGGATTAAAAGTATTTAAAATTGCTTAAAACTGAAATGTGTACTTTGACATAATTAGTGAAAGTCATGCCAAAATGCTTAATAGCAGCTGGCTCCTGTTTTGCCGCTGAGCTTTTACAAACTAATCAAAGCTATGACTGTATGCCAGCTCAGCTGATGACAACACAACAAACACGTGTCTGCTTTGATTTCACTATACACAGCCCCAATGGTGTGAACAGAGTGAGTAACAACGTCCTACTATTGTTTCTGTTACATGCGCCTCTATGTATTGCAATTGATTGCGTAACACTCGTGAGGAAACTGAGATTAGATCCAGTGCAACGATCTCCAACATCAGCCCAGAAGGTCACCACCTGAATACAAAGAAAAAAGGCTCTGAACAATAGAGGAAGGGAATGCAAGTTAAATGAGGTCTGAATCATTCTTATATCCGTGGAACGAGCAGGGGCGCTACCAAGGGGGGTCCTTGGTAGCGGAATAAATAATTTATTTATTACTGCATATGTGATTTTTGTCATTCATATTGTGTCACTTTGTAGGTCCCTCACAATTTATAGTCATCACCCCATCACCTTCGGCACTCCTGCACTGTTTTGCTTTTGGTGTGCCACCACAATATTTTTGGTGGTGCCCACATGGCCACCCCCATGAAGAAATTCTGGAGACGTCCCTGGCCTTGAGGCTGTGGATTGAGTTACACTTAATTAAATCAGCTGATAACTGTTGTAGTTCAGTCCAGACTCGTATTGTGTTGATCTACCGTTTTCTGACTGTTGTGAACTGTAATTGGAAACTCAATAACTAAGCATTGCAATAAACATGTATAGTTGCTCTTTTTTTAATTTCCTCTTGATCATCTTTGGCTTGTGAGTTTAAAAAAAGACTTGTTTGTTTTTTTAAATGAGAGAAAGGCAGTGAAACTTAAGTAAAAGGTGGTGCAGCAGGCTCTTCTGAGCCTTTCGAATTACTAATCGTGTGCACATCAAGTTGATCTGACCACAGGATGCGTTTAAACTGTTCAGTGTCTGGCTCTCTTCGAGGAGCTGTTTCTCCACACACCCAGTTTCCATGTTTTCACAGTTCACATGGACCAAATCCACACAGACTCTCACTTGCAGCCCAAACACTGCTGTTTCCCTGTTGTTCGTTCACGTCAGCCTTTTTTTCTGCGTTCCATCGACTAGTTTGTCTAGTACAGGGAAAACATTTACTGCTTCATTATTTTCATTGATTACCTTCTGTGCTCCATTATGCTGCCATGAAAAGTTAATTGACTATCATTTGGTCTTTCTACATTTTCTGTTTATGGGCATGCTGTGTTCTCTACACAAGCATTTATAGTTCTTTATCTTTAGGCTCAAAACTTCTGCTGACATGAAAGTCACACAGAGCAGCCCCCATTTTATACAGTGAGATGTGAGATAACCTTTCAGAGAGTGCAGAGCGGTATAATAAAATATGTATGAACTGCCGTGATACGCATTTTACAGCAGAGAGTCTGGGACCACTAAACACATAGCTGCACATGCCTATTCAGAATCTTACATGTGATTACCTCGGCTCCATCAGTGCCCTCTCTCCCTAATGAGACAGATTTTTTGTATCTATAATTAGGCAGTTTCAATTACGTTACTTCATAGGTTTTAGCAGACACAGCTGCTTTATGGGGGCAATATCAAAGTGGTAATTATATAATAAACCCCAAATAACCTAATTCTGGAGTCAAGGGAGAGCTATATATAGCCGCACAATGTATCTGAATACTGTATGAGGAGATCTATTTTTGGCACTTGTCTGTTTCTCAGCCATGTTCATGCTTCATGAGAGAAAAATCCTCCTTTTGCACATGCATTTTGGAGCCATGAGGATGGTGACTTGTGTTGTGTTGCAGTACATTAATTAGCAAGACAAATGGTGTTTTCGTTTCACGCCTCGTGCTCCTTTCTATTTTGATTTCACCAAAGAATCACTGCAGAGTGCTCACGAGTCCTCGTGGCTAATGTGTTTTCTGTTTCTTCAGTGCAGGATCATTACAGAGCAAACACACTCACTGCAGATTTTTATCCTCTCGGTGTGCCTTTCTACCCCACAGCGGGGGACAGCGGTGATCCTGCCAGCACGGTGCCTTGCTCTATCCTTCACCCAACCTCATTGTGATACATTGCCAAGCACTGTCCTCTGCAGCATTTTCAACATTACTAATATCTAAAGCTTTAACCTAACCCCCTTGAAGACTTAATGCTTGTTGCAATGAAGGACACTGAGGTCCATCATATACAATCAGGGTAAAAAGAAAGTGCACGGTCTCTTTCTAAGGTTACGTATCACGGTATAATAATAATATAAAATCATCTGGTCCTTACCAGGTCCTAAAATTATTTTAGTTCCAGCTCAGATGAACAGCATCACATGATATATTATACCATATTTTTTTAACAACTAAGCCAAAATACAGAAACAGTGGATTTAAACTAATTACATATAGTGATCCAGTAGGTTACAGAACCTTTAGCACCAGTAGCTTGAGTAATCCTTTTCAGTAATCATCATCAGTCTCTCACATCATTGTGGAGGAATTTTGGGATACATATAACTACAACATTACTTCAGTTCATTGAGGTTTGCAGGTGTCCCTTTATGCACAGCTCTCTTAAGGTCCCAGGACAGCACTTCAGTCCATTGCAGCACATTGACTCTTTCCCTTTTTAGCCGTTCTGTTGTAGTTTTGTTGCTGTGCTTGTAATCAAATCTTGTTGCGTGACCCAGTTTTGTCTAGAATTGATATATGCAGGTTTGACTCACTGACTATAAGGTGCCCAGATCCTGTGGCTGCAAAACAAGTCCAAGTCATTACGCCTCCACTATCATGCTTAACAGTTGGCATGAGGTGTCCTGATATGCTGAGTTTCGTTTTTGCCAAATGGGGCATTGTGCATGTCTGTTCAAAGCACATTGTTCCAAAATCGCGTTGTTGTTTGTTCAGATGCAACTTTGCAAACGTAAGCCAGTTTTAACATTTCACCTGTTAACTTCGGGCCTGTTGACTCATTGTCTAAACTTGTGAATTTGCTGTGATTTCCACTCCTCGGAAACTTTGGAGCTATCTTGAAAGCTTTCCACGTATGAATAATCTTTCTCACTGTAGAATGATCGATCTCAGATTGTTTGGAAATGCCCTTGATGAGCAGTAACAATTGGTTCTCTAAGATCATTGCTGATGTCTTTAATCCTGAATGCGCACACATCAGAATGCTCCACATAAGCAAACTACCAAAACCTTTGCTTTTATAGATGTGCTCACACTTTTTCCTGATTAATTAATTTAAATGCACTTTTTTAGATTATGAATAATAGCATTGTGCAAAATATCATGTGATTTTCATTATGTCTTCACAGAATGGTTGTATATGGCTGGTTTTTATGATTGACTTTTCATGTGGAACAGGTGATCAGATTCAAATGAAAATAGCAATATAATAGTGAGGGAAAAAAAAAGTTTATTATTCATGCTTAAAAGCCCAGTGTTAAGCTGTGGTGTATTTTCAAGGAAAACCTGAAATGGAAATGAGTAGAAATGAATCTTTTTTGCCTTTCTTTTTCAGTGCAGCCATCTAAAGAGCTTAGCCTTCACTAGTTAGTGGAGCATTTTGATTTCGCATTTGATCAAGTATGTAGAATTTGCTTGACGTTTTCCGGAAAAGCACAATTTGTGCTACATAAGATTATGACGGAAATGGCAGCACAACCTGACGTAGATTCTACTGCAGGTAGCTCAGTGAATACAAAAGTTTATTTTAAATAAGTGACTCATCAATAAATGAGACCTGACTGGTGTCAGTAATAGCACAGCTTCACATCGTGCCATAGTGTGAGTCATCAAAACAGCAACAGGAAAGCCAATTAGGTCTGCTGTCTTCGTGGGCGCACAGTGGGTGCGTGGACGACACAAATATTGAAGAAGACACGAGGAGGTCAACAGACGTGCATGGGCACACACTCACACACATTAAATCAACACACGCTGTGCCCTAACAAGAGCTTGCGATGTGATATACTGTCTGCTTCCATCTCAGGCATGCACATGCTTCCCAAGGTTGCCATTTTTCTGTCAACTCCTCCACCAAACAGTTTGACAACAGTGAGTCACCGCTGCTGTGTCCCCGCATAAAGGCTTCGGCTGAGTGACAGGCTTGACATAGCACACACAGGCCGATAATGGAAACTGTTAGAGGACTGGGCATACTTTTTGATGGAGTACTTGTGAAGCAGCATGTCCTCCAGGCTTTTGCTTGAGACACCAGGGAAAAAAAGTGTTATTTGTTCATATGAACTTCACACATGGCTTACACTTAGTATTGGAATCCCATAACAACTCAGCAGATCAACATTATATCTGCTGATTTACAGAAATTTACATATTATGTTTTGATTATGTTAGTACATCACTTATGAAGCTACGATAGAAAGGAGAGGAGTAGCAGTAAAAAGCTCATCATTATACACATAAGTGCACAAACCGAGCATGACTAATTTGCCACTATTCTTAATTAACTATATCAGATCAATGACTTGACATGCCATTAAACATTTTCTCATCTATCTGAATTAGATGATTTGTCTAGAAGAATCTCATGTCTATGATTCCAGCACTTTTACTTTGAGCAGCAGGAGGTGTGTGTGCCTGCTGGTCTGTGTAATGAATAATTGATTCCCTCCGGACCCCAGGCACTCCATGCTAAAGGTTCTAATTTCCACACACTCCTCCATAAGACATACTGTTATTGATTTTTGAGAGCTCTTGATAGGGCTTTTGTGGCTCAAAGGTTGAGCACTGCTAGAGAAATAAAAGAAGAAGCTAGAAGCAGAAGAAGAAAAGAACAGAGGTGGGTGTGGAGAAGGAGAGAGGCAGTCCGATATTCACTAGAGTAGTGTTGAAGATATTAACGTCAAATGGAGCCATCCTAGTGGAAAGTGGAACACACCATTAGCATTGCCATTTGGTTGTTTCCAAGTCTTTACTATTTTCAAGCTACATTCGAAAAACAGGAAAGCACAAGATTTCTAAAAGGCTGTTTTTTTTTCTCTCCATTGCCAAAAAAAAACTATTTTCAGTCTCTTTTGATTCCTGTTAATTGTGTGCTTGTGTTTGTATTTCAGCTCTTGTGTTACTCAGTTCTTTTGATTGTCCAGAATGTTTCTTTCTTTTATTTCTAGATGTTTTCTGCAAACTGATTGCTTTTTCCCATCACTCCCTCACAAATCAAACTTCCCACTCACCCACTCGTACATCTCAAATCATTTTCCACTCCCCTTTGCAGTTGTAAGTGTCAGCTGGGTGTAGTGACCTTAAATCTTGATCCATAATTTTGGATGTGGTGCTAGAGAGCAATGTGAACTGCTGCCATAGTGTGTTATAAAGCGGCTGACACCATAAAAATGCATTGTAAAATGCGCCGTTAAGTTTCAATGAGATGGGAATGGTTCTGTTTTGTGGGTCTGCTTGATAGTGCACACAATTATAAAAAAGTTTCACAAGCTGGCTTGGTAAAATGTGGAACACTCTAAAGACAGCGTCAGACCATATGCCGCAGGTTTAAGAGTTATCAGGCGAGTTTTTTGGGCGAACAGCTGTGCCCAGTAAAACACCGGCACCCTGCTTCTATGCAGCAGATGCTGTATTGAGGGGGAAAGCAGATAGTGACGGGATTTTGGGGAGACTGTTTAGAATATTGAGTTTCTGAAATCTCTCTTGGGTCTTTAAAGATTTTAACAATTTTTGTATGTCATAATAGAGCAACATCACACAGTATTAAAAAGAAAACATTGAAAAAAAACTTGGTTCCTGACATTTCTCACAGTAAATATAACAGCGCTGTCACAGCCATGAGCTTGTTTCCTTATTTAAAACATGTGGGCGTTGTTAAAGCTGCACTCTGGAATTTCATATCGCACTAACACATCTATTATTGAAGGTTTTTTAGCTATGCAAATACAAGTTAGTTATTTGTCAAATAAAATGGGAGAAAATTGGCCTTATTGCTATCATTACTCTGTCTTTACACAGCAAGAAAACTAGAGAGAGCTGCAATTAAATAAAAAAAATGTTTGTTGTGAATATAGCATAAAGGTCATTGTGAAGACATTTTTTGCCCTCTTCTCAATGATCATGCTGTCTTTTGTTATGTAATATCAGGCTGCATGTACTGGTGTATGTGTTCTAAAAGATCCGTGTTTATTAGAAAACTAAATGCATTTAGGTTTCTACGGGAGGGTTGATTGTTATCAGTTATCAGCTGTTACTCAGGAAACCGTCATTCAATGGGAAGGGCAGAACAAATGTCTTGGTCAGGCTGTAGCAAGCAGCAGCCATATAATTTGATTAAAAGTGCCTCAAAAAGCCCTGAGAGCACAAACAATTTTTAAATTGTATAAAATTCAGTGGCTCCAAATCCCTTACTTTAGTGCAAAAATGAAGGAGTTCACCCACTGTAGTTTTTATTAAGAGGTCAAAACTATTTTTGTGCCAAGCTGTAAATGTGTTCTTTAACGCTGTAAAGTTGGGCATTTTTCCATGGGAGTCTGTGAGGATTGACTTTTGGAGCCAAGTTTAAGAGGCCATTAGAGTAACTGCAGTTTTTGGCACTTCCACATTCCCTTTATTTAACAGAAAGGAGCACTGTGCAGTCTTATCGTAGCTACTTCTTAATCACAAAATAGGCCCACTGTAAAGGATACCATGCTTTGCCATCCTTTTAAACTCTGCTCCGATCCAGGGGACCCTGCCTCCTGCTCTACGACAACTGGGAATAGCGCCAGCTCCCCATCCTTTTACCTCTACCTAACTGCTCGGTACTATAATAAAGTGCACAGAGGCTGCCAAAATGCCTGGAAGAAGGAAACAAACACCAGACAATCATGTCCACTTTCAAGCGCTTACCTTGATGATGGCATCCAGCTCATTGGGAGTAACACATGGGTGCCTTTCGAGGAAAGAGGCCTTCTCCAGGGTGATGCTAGTTTTCAGGTTGCTCTCAAATGGCTGCTCCAGAGCCTTGAAGGCAAGACCTCCACAAACCAGGTAGAGAACAACCACAATGAACACCGCCAGCACCGTCTTCCACTTCATCACTGAGTGGAGCCCTGTTGTCGAGCCATCAGAGTTGGTGTCCATGCTAGCCACAACACTGGCAGAGCGAGATGAGATGGACAAACGTGGCAGTGGACAGTGACCACTGGCTTTCGGGTCGCAGCCCATTGGGTTTTGCATGGTGGCAACACTTGCCTGGACCAGGGTTGACTTCACCATGCCAGGCTGGACCTTTTTGGGAGGGACCAAGTTGGTCTGGACTGCCACTAGCAAAGAAAGTAGGAGGGAAGAAAGGGCTGTTGTAACACTTTTTTTTTTTTTTTAATATAGATTACAAAGATTGAAACACCAGTGGTTTACTGCACGTTTGTCTCTCTGATGGTCATTTATGATGTGTTATAATAATTGGCTAAAGGCTCTTTTTGTAAGAACCTTTTACCTAAATCAACAGGCATTTGGACATTTCATTTGTTGATTTATGCGCAGATTCTTTTTCTTTTCACCTTTTCTCTCACCTTCAGCCTTTCTTTTGGTTTATATTTCGAATTTTGTGTTGTGGAGACATTAACATAATTTCATTACAACTGTTTAAAACCTATGTGTCCTTTATGAAGCTTTGAAAACATTTTATACCTCCTACACTGGGCTAATAAAAGGCTTTTTGCAAAGTCAAACACTATTAGAAAAAAATCTAGTTATCCAGCCTACAGCTCCGCCAAACATAACAAGACTCCTTTGTCATCTCAGAAGCTTGTTATCCTGAGAATTTCTTCATATAAAATGTATTTCAGATTTCACTTGTGAAAAGGGGTCCACAATCACTTGGCCTCACATCTGCCTTACAGATCATAATTTGTACTCTCATTTTAACATCTGATTTCAACCCTGCTCTGTTACAACACATGGATGGATGGATGGATGGATGGATGGACACAGATATATAAAAAGCACACCAATGAAAACCTTACAGTAATGTTGGCAGAGGTGAAGGTGAAAATTGAGTTACTCTCTTTGAATGGAAGCAGGATCCAATTTTTCTAATAGACTGTAAGTGAGGGATAAGTGCCACTTTCAGTTATTGTCTTCCAAAGAGGTTTCATAACAAATGCATGTGTACTGTAGCAGGTCAACCATCAAACATCACCTATGGAGATAGCCAAATTTCGACTTCCTTAATGTATATAAAGCACTGCGTGAGCTTTTTCAGAGCTCTAGACTTCACCCCTGCCCTGACGCCCCCACAACTCCAAAAAGGGAAAGCATGGAGTGCCTCTGAGCCATGGGTGGAGCTTGTTGTCTGTGATGTAACCTTTGAAGGTAGGGATGAGAAATGTATTTGTTTTTTAAATGGGGTGATATTACTTTTGGGATATGCTAAGTACAATGCACACATGCTTAATCAAGTATTTATGACTTTAGAGGAGGGGACATGTATTTCTTTAATATTTCCTGGAGACTTATTCCATCTTGCCTAAACCTCAACTTAACACATAAGGGACTTGCTTTCTGTTCCCGTAGTGTGAGTGTTTAAACAGATTCAGGTCCCCACAGCATGATCATGCACTCGCGCGCACACACACACACACACATCGACCCATGAGTCAAAGAATGTCCAGGAAGTGGCTTGTTCCCTGATCTAAGAGCTATTCATCTTCCGAGTCAATTCTTATATAAAAGACTGAATCAATAACACCAATGTGATGTCAGCTTAAGGTGGAGAAAAACACTTTCGGTTTATAGTATCTGTCTTTAAAGGTGCTGACTGCAATAGAGCACAAATCTATTAGAAAAAAAAAAAAGACTGGGTGGTGAATCAGCTGGAAGACTCAGTATAGTATGCTATATTTGGTGCAATGTTTTTTTAGAGATGAAGTGGAACAGTTACTGGTTAGTGAATTTCAAACTAGGCCAAGTCCATGACTAATCTAACTAAGATTTTAATTTTCTTTTTATCACAGTGTTTGACTGCGTGAAATTAAATAAATTAACTATGACTGAATGTCATATATTTAGTTTATTTGGTTCATTTCAAAGTCAACTTCATGCACTTCTGAGAAAAAGCAGAGAATATGAAACTATAATCTATATTTTACAGCTAGAGTTGAAACCAGAAGTGCAGTGAGCACTATAAGGTTTGCATTTCACCTTTCTGAGGCTATGATCCATTAATGCAAAATCCTTTTTGAACCATGCAACAGCTTCGAATTGATTTTTGCAAATTAAATAAGGCTTGAGTAGAAAGTGGTGTTTTTTCTTTTTTTTTATCTGATCTCAACCTCTCAGCCCTCCCTTTGGATCCAAGTATGTCTGGCCAAAGCAGAGGAAATGTTCTCATGTAGTGATGCCCCTCATGTCGACCACAAAGATGGACATACAGAGCATGTGGATACAGATAAGGAGTTTGATGACAGTATCTATCATATTTACATCTGATGTACAGTTAAGTGTACAAAAAGAAGTCTAGTGGTATTAAACATAAAGGCTCAGGCAAGCTTTAGGCCCTGTGGCACTGGGCAGGTTGTAGGCGTTTAATTCGGCAGCTGAGCCTCAAATTTCAAACATTAAATCAAACCCAGTGCACCCCAAACACTTCCGGCAGTGACTGATTTCAAAATAAAACCTCTGTTAAGGGAGGCGCAAGCTTCCTCAACACGATACCCATGCATAGTGTATTAAAGCAGAATTCCTTTCCAGCAGTGACTGGAGACTTAGCACGACTCTTATATGCTTTTGAAAGGGCAAGGGGTACATGAGCCATGATATTATTTAAAACAACAACAACAACAACAACAACATTTCTCTTCAAATAAAAATCGCATGTCTGAAATTCTTATAAATTCTATTCCTAAGTATAATGATGTCTTTTAGATGGCGACATTATTTTTAAGTAGACACATTTTACAGCCTAGTTCTCTTTTGAAATCTCTTCCGCTCTCATACTGGTTATTTCTGCCAGCCTGTCACTACCAGAGCTCCGCATCCAGCAACGTTGCTTTATACGTCTGAGCGGACAGATAGTGCAAACTAGAAAAGCCGCGTTGTCGTATATGAATGGTAATTTTGCATCACAAAAGCAAATAAAGGGACCGCTCAATTAAATGAAAAGAAGCAAAAATATGAATTTCTGTATACTGAATCTGTGAATAATGCAGCCTGATGAGATTGTGTATCAAGTATTTCCATTCAGATGTTTAGGCTACTGACATTAAGAGTACTATTTAATTGCATATCTGAAGTTATTCCACAGTAAAACAGCAATATTCACCAACCTTGTTCTGGATCCCAGTTAACTTGTTTTCTCGGGTTTTCTATTGGAAATTTCATCTCTAGGTTTGGCTCAGTGAAAACGCAGGTAAATTCAGTCAGCGTGATCGCAGAAATACAGGAAAAAATGGACAAATCACAAGAAATTCATGTTGGACACATCATCTTTTCATCGAAGTGGGAGTGGATTGCACAAAGGAATAAAGGCATCGCAAAACCGCATTGTCTGTCTTCCTTTCTTGCACCCCCTCCTTTTTTTTCCTTCTCCACCTCGCCTGGACGCGTGGTGTTCGCCTGACAGACTGACAGAGATACGTGTGGCACCTTGCACTGAGCAGTGGCTCCACTCCGCGGTCCAAACCACTTCCAAACTCACACTAGAGCACGCACGCAAATGGTCCGGTCCAGAAACACAGCCGGAGTGTGGCCCAACCTAGCAACTTTACGCACGCGTTACACCGGCAGCGAGAACAACGAGGGAGGATGCTGTCCCCTCCCTTTAATTCAAATAAGCGCTCTCCTCCACCTGCCTTCATTGTTAATGTGCATCGAGCTTTGCATCAGAGGCATTTTCTCTCATTGTGGAATCCGATTTTCAATACTCACTCTTATATTTTCCCCCAAAACCAGATGATCCTATTATCGTTACCGTAACCAGCGTCTGACCACATGGCGCAAAGATGATCACCAAATCAGAGGCAGACTTAACCCATTACATCATTCACGCATGTGAGGAAAACTGTATTATTTATGAGCTTCAGTGGTACAGGGAGGTCACCTCTTCCGGCAGCCCCCCCCCCCCAAATCATATACTATAGATCTGATGATTTGGCGGGATGACAGTTTAGACAGGGGGGAAATGAACTGTCTCGTTATCTATTTGTTATGTAAAAGCGCCCTGCAACACACACATGTACAAGATCAGAATTGAATCACTTAATAAAAGAAGATGCGGTCTTATGGGAAAATCAAAATAGATCATCGTGTGGATACACTGCAAATAAACAAATATACATTATTGTAAACTGACGTCTTTACGATCCTAAATGATCAAAGTCAGCTCTTTGAGCATCAAAAATATTGATCACTTTACAATAAAGTTATTGTCCAATGTAGTCATTGACCAGTTCTCCTTTGAACTTATGCCCAATTCAAGTGCCAGTAAAATGTGTTGCCTGTCACACTATATTCTTTTGTTGGTAAATGACGCAAGGGGTTAAAAGTTAAATCAAACAATGCAAGGAAAATAAGAGAATTAACAATATGATGCTGACAGAATGTTCTCGTGGCCAACACGTACTCAGATGAATCATAACTTATATTTGTGGTACTGTAGTTTCCCACATTTTACTGTAAAACTAGGTCACTGAGGATTTGGCTTTTTATGATAACAGCACACCATGGTCAGAGTTTGTTGCAGTAATGAAGAAGAACGGCTACCATTAATGATATGCTTATTGATGATTTTGGTGCAACTGGAAAGGATCTAGTGACCCACACGGTGAATAAATTATAATGTTTGCTCTTGAACCAGCCACATAAACAACCAGAAAGCTGTTTTAGTCCATTGGAGGCAGTATTCTGTCTGCAAAGCCACAAAACACATTAACCTCACCCACCAAAGTAGAAAAAAAAGTTATATAAACAGATAATGCATTTTGAAATAAAAAGAAAGAAAACCTATGGCTGAAATCTGTCTAGTTCCTGCTCCTGCTCTTCTTACTGTCACACTGTTAAGACTACTACTTAAATGTTATTTTAATACCTAAGCCTTTTCAGCCAGACATTTAACAAAATGTTATTTATTAGAGAGAAATACTTCAAACCGGGGGATCTGTGGAGAGATGGGGGATTTATTCTTGGAGACCAAACATGGGCTTTCAAGGATGATTTCTCACTTGATGACCTTTGAGAGGGTCAAGTGGTCCTGAATTTACGGCTGTATATGTTTTCCTGTTTTGTTTTGATTTTTACACTAGCCCCACTTGCTCCCCCTGTTAGTCTGCAACTCCACACCCAGAAATCCAAGTACTGAAACACAAATATTCACAGGAGATCTTTGTCAGGTTGTCTATTATTATGTTGTGCATGTCATATCTTTATCATATGTACTGTACTCTTCAGACTGTTGAGATAACTATTTGACATATTTCATTTAATCAAGTTTGGATTTAAGGGCGTTTTTCTTAGGTTGTCATTTCGATTCAATTTTCTCATTCATGTTGTGTGTGTGCGTGCTCCTGTTGTGCATCAACGTGATGACGACAGCAATCATAGCAACCAGCATGGCGACGGGGAAGCGTTTCTTCGCTCTTCATTTGCTAAACCTTTGATAGGTTATTACTTGTACGATATTTGATTGTATCACTACGTCAGCATGTTTACGGTTAAGTACAGTGAATTTTCTGGATGGATCCGAGCTCTGCCATCTCTCCCTCAGAATATTTCCGAGGTTGGGATATGCTGAGTGTAGTATTATGGACTCAAGAATAGGTATGCTAATGCTATTAGCATTGGTTAGCCATGTAGCTGGATAATGAGTCGGGAGACGTTAGCACATTTAGCTTTTTTGCTTAAGCAGCTACCTAAAGATAAGCTCATGTCCACCGTATTTACTGTTAATAATATGGCTTCAAGTCGGTCAGCACAGTGGTTACTAGTCCCTTGTCTGTACCGAAAACAGCTTGTAAAACGATGCTTCAGTAAAGCCAGCTTACGTTTAGTGACATTTTAACCTGTTAAATCTTTATTCGTTTCTTCTTGTTTCTGGTTTGAAGAGATCCACGATATCAGCTTAGTACTGCCCTCTATAAACTTAAACCAGTATGTACTCTTATTGTTTGCTGGAGCTTCGTCTTATTTATTTTCAGTGTTATTCAAACATTTACTTCAAATTATGTTACCACTTTTTGAGTATTTACTATTTTTATTTGTAAACAGTCAGTGTTATGAACATTAAAACCTATAGCACAGAATTTACCCCCGAAAGTCTTGGAACCCCTTAACAGTATATTGCCAGGTCCAAAAGAAAATACTCTGTACTGTAATGTGTTATTAGTTAAATGATCAAAAATAAATAAATACTAGGAAACGCATAGATTCCTGTTAACTAAATTAGCATTGCCTTACTGTGTGTCTTGCTGTGGTAAACTTGCTGTTTTAGTTATCTAAAAATTATTTAGTCTTGAGAAGCGCTGTGCACCACATACTTATAAAATGAAATGATAAATGAAAAGTTTTTAATCATAAAAAACCTGTAACTGATAAAGTGTGAGTCATAACACTTTTTTACATTTTAGGAAGTGTGTCATCTGGACTGGGGTACAGCCCTGGTGTGAGAGGAAAGGATTTGAAAAGTAGTCGTAAGTATTATTACATGCTCATGAGTACTGGTCATCTGTAAGAAGAGCTTAATTTAACAGTTTATCATATATTGTTTTGTGTTTTTAGCTTTCTGTCCACTCTCCTCTAGCAAGTTGACACAATCCATCATTAAAGACCACATGGTGTCTCATTACAAAAAGGTTTACTCAGCTAAAGGTGAGCTGCATGGCAGGTATATTTTACAGTTGTGGTCATGGTAATTTGGGGCTGTTAATGATTTATTTGAACTGTTCTTTTTTCAGGGTGCATTGATTTTACAGCATACATCTTTAATTACTTTTTTAAAAACCCATTAAAACCCATTGAGGATGGATTTGTTCTGGATTGTCTCAAAAAAGTCAAAAGTTTGCATACACTCAGATACATACACTAACTTAAATTTCTTAATAACTTGTGCTTAAGGTTCTTTTAATTTGACAAGGTCAAAGCCTATTAACATCTCATTGGCGATCATGATTGACAACTGGTAGTTTTTCTTTGGAGCATAAGAAGGTTGGTTTGACAGGACTCATTAGACTGATATTCAGAACAGGAAAGTCCAAAGAACCCACTGAAGATCTAAGAAGAACAATAGGAGTTTACTCTAGATTTACACAAGTTGGAGCCATTTCTAAACAACTGCAGATTCCAAGATCATCAGTTCAAACAGTTATAAGGAAGGTTTTATGGTTAGATCAGACAAAGATTAAGCTATTTGGCCACAATGACAAGACTTAGGTTTGGAAGATTAAAGGTGAGGCTTTCAAACTTAAGAACACTGTACCATTTGTCAAACATGATGGCTGTAGCATTGTGCTTTTGAGCTGATTTGCTGCCAGTGGTACTGGTATACTGCACAAAGAGGATGGAATAATAAAGAAGGAAGACTACCTCAAAATTCTTCAACTTCACCTCAAATCAACAACCTGATGATTGAAACTTGGACACAATTGGGTATTCAAATGGGAAAATGATCTAAAACACACATCAAAACTGATTTTGGAATGGATAAAGCAAAGCAAAGCCCCAGTCTCATATTAAATGTGTGAACTTTGTATAAAAACTGGTTCTGTACCAGGAAACCAACATGTGAATGACCTCAACTGATTCTGCCAGGAAGAGTCAAATATCCACCTAGAATTGTACCCAAAGCTTTTTTGTGTTTACCCAAAGGATCTGGTCCAGGTGCAACATGCTAAGGGATATTTAACCAAATACTGGTGTAGATTTATGTATATATTTGAGCCTGTCTGTATACTTCAGACCAAAACTAAGTATTGTGTTTAATTCTGTTGTGTAATAATACTAATAGTTTCTATCTTATCCACCAGCTGCCATTGATACCTCAGTACCCAAAAGCTTGCTGTGTAGTGTGAAGTGTAAGTATACATATATATGGTGGCCATACTCTGTTCTTATGACTCATACAGCAGGAGATGTTGGGACAAAATAAATTTAGATTGTGTCATAAGTTTAGCTAATAATTAGACAAATAATGCCATAATTAGCAGTGCGTATAATAAGTAAATAATAGGCAAATAAAGTAAAGTACATGCTTTGCTGCTGGTGATAGTTCTGCAGTGCAGAGAATTGTATCTGTTCAAATCAAATCAAATCACTTTTATTGTCACATCACATGTGCAGGTACATTGGTACAGCACATGTGAGTGAAATTCTTGTGTGCGAGCTTCACAAGCAACAGAGTTGTGCAAAATACAATAATGTAAACAAGCAAAATTCAAGAATGGCTACATCTGAAACTAATAAATATATGTACAATATATAATAGTATATGCATTTCTGGATGTGTATACTAAATATTTTTCTACGTGTGTGTGTGTGTGTGTGTGTGTGTGTGTGTGTGTGTACATATTTTACAAATTAAATAGAGTAAACAATAAATAAAATATATAAAAATATACAGAGTTGAGACATGTGCAAAACAGTGGCATTACTGTACAGTATGGAGTGCATAATGTTAAAGTTCCAGTAGTGAACTGTTGTGCTACTTCAGTTGTTTTAATACCTCTTTACAGACAATGACCAGATCAAGCAGGATAGGTTGAGGAAAAATGGCCGTCCTCAGTCAGCACCTGCACAGAGGAATAGCAGAACTTCATACTCTTCATCACAGGTAAGAAAATCTGGCGTTGTCATTAATCACTGCTTCATGTGATGCTAACAATTTTTTACTAGCAGATTTCAAGCAAACACAAAGCCAACTTTATTTGCTTGGAATCTTTTTCAGTCTACACAACAACAGATTCACCCCATGTGTGTTTTTTAGAGCAGATTATCTGTGCAGTATGATGACAGCACCTACCTTTGCTCGAGGAGCTCCTTGGTCTCCAGCCCTAGGTTCAACACCACCTTTAAAGTCAATGAGATGGTTTATCCATCGCTCAATGTCAGCTCTCATCACACTCGCCCAGCATCAGAATTGAAGCATCGGAGCCCGGAGGCAACTTTTCGAAGAAAGTCGTCAGCTTGTTCATTGGCAGCTTCTGGAGATCAGAGTTCCTACAAAACCTTCCAGGACCCTGTCCGGAAGACATACAGCGGAGACTTGCTACTGAAACATTCACAGCACTTTACACAAGACAAACCTTTCACTCCTAAGACCTTAAAATCAGATAAGAGCTCATACTTGTCAAAATATCGCTACTACAGAGCACCACAGAGAAAACCTACTCAGGACTGCAGCAACTCAACATCATTTCAACAGGAGATGTGTGATGGAAGGTAACGGCTGAATGTCTTGATGAGACTGCAGATCTAAAGACGTGTCTTGGGAGATTTTTTTTCAGCATGTGCCGCTTGTGTCTTCACGTGTCTTTTGGTTGTTTTCATACAGCGTAAAGAACAAGGACTGCATGCTGGATGTTGATGAGCCATCTCAGGTAATTTGGAGAATTTGATTTGATTAATAATGCATACATGCATACATGTGGGTGACTGTAGCTCAGGTGGTAGAGCAGGTCATCTACTGATCGGAAGGTTGGTGGTTCGATTCCCGGCTTCCCCTAGTCTGCATGCCAAATGTCCTTGGGCAAGATACTAACCCGAAATTGCTCTCCGATGCATTCATCGGAGTATGAATGTGTGTGAATGTCAGTTGTGCTTGTGTGAATGGGTGAATGCACAAGTTGTGTAAAGCGCTTTGAGTGCTCAGAAGAGTGGAAAAGCACTATATAAGAACTAGTCCATTTACCATACATATCACAATTTATCAGTAATACTTTGATCACAAGAACGCTTTGACAGAATCGAATTACACTTCCCATTTTCCAGCCTTCTTTTCTTTTTTCTGTTTTTTTTTCTACAGGGATTTATTACAGAGCATGAGTCGTTTGAGGATGAGCTTAATGGCACATATTCATCATCAAGACAAAAGAGTCGAGCAGCCAAGGGCAGAGAGTGCGGTTTTTTCGACTCCTTGTCCAGGTGAGCTCATGCAGTAGAAAAGGACATTGCATTTTATTATTTATTTAATTACTTTGTTCAGTAAGATTCTTAAAGTGTTTCATCTTCTAGGGTCTCACCAGAAAATAGGAAATCTCCCAATATGATGAGAGTATCCACAGAGTAAGTTCACCGACCTTCTGATTAGTAGACATAGACAAATTTTAACAATCTAAAGTAATACATTATCTAATAAATGAATTATTGTGTTTTGTCGAGGAATAGAGAAGAAGAATTAATGTACCTTGAATTCATTTCTGCTGTGACAGAAGATATCTTGTCCAGGAGACACATTTCTGACAGGTTGAAACATTTTAATTCTTTTACATTTTCTGTGCCATAGTTGGATGACAGATGTACAGACGTTTGCACAGCTTCTTAATAAATTTGTATGTGACTGATAAAGGAGTTATTGATTAAATAGTAGCTATGAGTCTTATTTTGAGTAATTACTGACATGTAAGTGTCTGTGTCCTCTGCAAGGGTCCTAGACCGTGTGTTAAATCGGCACATCGACATGAATCGTCATCAACTAGATGAGGTCAGCATGTAATTTCATGCATAATACAAAACATTTTAGGCAAGTCATGTTCATGGCTTTTTAAGCTGTTCTTATAAGCCCGCTTTGCTTGTTTTTAGGGTAAAATGCGCCACCTGCTGGAAGTGTTGTGTAAAGACTTTGAAGAACCAACCAACATATCCAGCTCCACTGCAGAGCTTGAAAAAAAGAATTATCTGCTTGATAGCCTCCTACCGTGTCCGGAATCAGCGGGAAAACATGTAAAGACCAAAGAAGACAATGACTTGTTTCCTTATGTGTCCCCAATTAAACACTGTGATTTCCCAGTTTATACTGATCCCTTATTGGCTTCTACGCCCTTACACTCTCCTACAAGAACTCCTTCTCAAACTGAAATAACTGAAAAAGATAAGAAGGGTGACAGTGAGGGAAAGTTTATTGACTTTTCTTTGGTCAGTGAGCATGTCCCTGATAATACAACAGCCAGTGAAGAGGATTTCCATATAGTAGGCACAACTGTTACAACCAGCGTCCACAGTGAAACCCAGGAGAATTCTGCTATAGCCAGTGAACAAGAGCAAGCTGATGGACAGTCTAATGAGCTTGAGGATCTAGGGAAAAGTTTGTCAGAGTTGTTGCATGTGTCCAGCAACACACACTGTGAAAGTGCTGCCAGTGAGCAGCGTTCAAATGCAGGGGATTCTGGCAGCGAAGATGAATTTTAAGTTTTTATTGTACTGTGGGATTTTATGTCCATCTACATTTTTACCGAGTGAAGTGTGTTCCAGAGAATGAAGTGATATTTCACATTTTTAAAAGGTGTCATATAAAAAGAAATAACACTGGTTATTTACGAGCCTCACTAAAGAGTGTTGTACTTCTGCTTTGTTTTCGATGAATTTTTAACAACAAAAGCACAATGAAAATGTCACAAAAATAAGTCTGAGCTTTAAAGTTCTCATTTAGGATGGGGATAAGCTTGATCACTGTAGTGGCTGAGCTGCAGTTTACCTCTGCAATTAGTTTCAGTATACTGCCCTGTCAGTTTTAAGTATGATGTAGCACAAGTTAACATTTTCAGATAAGGTGTGAAGTGTGTTCAACCTGAAAAGTCCACTGTTACCAGAAAGTGTCTTTACAACTGCAATAAAATTTGCTTTTCATTCACTGCTTGCTTCTGATTATTGAGACTATCATTGAGGTTCTTAACTTGGGAAATATTGCAACTGGGAAACTATAAAAAATAATCTATTATATGTATATAATAGATTTTATGTACACTTCACAGGTAATCTGCAATATTCTGCTGTTCAGTTATACATGTACATCCTCATACACATTCATTTTAATAACTCATTTTCAATGCTAATGTGCAACATCCTCAAGTAAATTCTTATTTTTTAAATCTTTTAAATACGTACCAATGTTTACGGTGCTTAATAAATGTACACACACAAACACACACACACACATTCTGTCAGTAAAGGTTTTATATTTATCTGTTATTTAATTTTCGTGCACTGTGTCAGGGATTTCGTTATGCTTGAATCTTGAAACTATTTATTTTGCAATATCGTGTGTTTGCCATTAGCTATGGGTCGATGTAAAAAGTAAACAGACAGGTCCTCGCCAGCAGTGCCTGACAGCTGTCCCATTTCTGGCATTTTCACTGCTCGGCATTCCAGCTGTCTGATGTCATCGCTCTGAAAACCTGCATGTATCCTTCCGCTCCAGAGGAACTACAATAGATTTTAAACAGTTTGCTTATGAAAATACACCTAACCAGCTAGCTTGTATAAATGTTTAGTTGAGTTGGTGTTGATTTCAGTGTAGTCCAGGAATGTATTGAAGGCTGATCAAACAAACGCCAAAGCAATAGCGCCGCGGATGAAGACCGAAACACTTGTTGCTCTTCTAATCCCAGGAAGCGAAACACGCTTGGAACTTGGAGTGAACACTTGGACCAAAAGGCATGTGGGCTCTGTTAGTTTGGATCCAGAACAAACTACAGACAAACAAACTGCCTGTTAATCTAATATCCAGTAAGCAGCATCCATTGACTTTGGTGGTGGAATCCCTAAGGACTGACCAATAGTTGGACTACCAAGTTGCATCTGGTGGCTAACGGTAACGTTGATGTTTTTTTCCCCAAAAAAATATTTACCGGGGGCGACGTCAGCTTCCCAAGGGTGTCGTCTATTTGCTGGAAGTTAGCGGGCTAGCGTAAACGCTAATTCCAAGCCAGTTGTAGTGAATGTAATGGATTTTCTTAAAGTGACTTAAAAGCAGCTAGATAATACCAAATATGTAGACCAAGCGTTTAATTGTAGCAGTAAAGAAAGTCCAATTGTAACTATCAATAATTTGAAATATAATGGATGCATGGTTTATGATTTTGAAGTGCCTGCTTCTTATAGAATCGGTCGCACTTGTTGGTGTTTGGATCAGACTATTCGCCGGAAAGTGATTACTGTAGCCATAGGCGTAGTAAAAATGACCATTGTAGTTAGCAGTAAGTGCACAGGTCAGAGGGGATATCCGTAGGATTTGCCCTTTCTGCTGTGCCCAGATTGTTAAACAACTCAAGAGGTGGAGGAATTGTAACGTTACTGAGACCCAATTGCTGTCAAAATGAAGCATTAAGGGGATTACTTTACGGTAATCCCCGTGTTAGTCTAGTCTTTAAGGGTAAGTATCGTAATATATTCTTTAGTGATGAGTAAGGCCACGCTGTTAAAGCTAGATTTGGTTGTGGGTTTTGGATGCTCATCTGATTTGATTTTTCCGTCTGACTTTTCAGACCTGTGTGCTGATGATGACCCCCCTGACTTGTTACATTATCACAACTTTGTGGACATCAAGGAGAATACTTCCTCTGGCCTGAGTGGAGACCCCCTCTCCACTGTTTAAGACGCCTGAAACATGCCCTTGCCGTTTGGCTTAAAACTCAAAAGGACTCGAAGGTATACTGTTTCAAGCAAGAGCTGTCTTGTCACACGGATTCAGCTTCTCAATGGAGAGTTTGTTGAGTTTACACTCTCAGTGGAGAGCACTGGACAGGAATGTTTGGAGGCAGTAGCCCAGAGACTCGAGTTAAGAGAGGTATGTAGGTGTTTTTCACGCAATACAAGTGCTGATTGTTCTCTCTTATATGGACTCTTTAAGACCTGCCATCTCAGCAACAAAGTATTTTTGTGACCATTGTCTGCTGGTCACATTCTTACTTGAAACTAGTAAGCAGAACAACAGAAACTATGATAACCAGTTTGTCATTGTCTACTCATATAATGTCATTTCCCATAATATTTCCCAAGATGTAATGACTCAATCATTTCCCAGTTAAATGCTTTACATACACATATATGTAACTCACGTTGAGAAACATGAAAGATAATGTACTGAGGTTCATGTCCAAGTCTGGCATTTATTTAGCATGTTTGGTTAGTGATGCTAATGCAAGGCCTCCACCTTCATTTACTTTATGTCACATTGTTTGCTTTTTTAGTGTTAGTAGAGTTACTAGGCGAATCATGTGGTGAACTAGTCAGTCTGTTAAACTACAAAAAGCACAATTCACTGTTGCATTTCAACCATGGATGTATCTGGGTTAGTAGGTCCTTTATTTTGAATATAACTTTTTAGTATTGCTATAAAAACAAATTTCTGTAATGTTTACACAGTGCTTACTCATAGACAGCAGCTATTGTCCAGTGTAAAATGCCAGTAAACACATTTCTAGTTGTTTTTTCCAGCTGCTCTCTTACCAGTGTTCATTGTGGGATATTCGGATAGAGAGGGCAGCACAATCTAGAGAAGTCTTCGATTTTAGATTTATTTTAGATGATACATAACAGCTACATAAAAAGAACCAGACAATTCGTATTAATGTTCCTATTTTTTTGAGAAAATTTCATTTCACTGATGACGTTAAATTAAAACAGAAGAACCTCGTGTCTCTAGTCTTATTTCTATATAGATAAGTTTTTAAGCTCCTCTGTCTGTTTTCATATTGGTAATTATATAATTTAGCCTTTCTAGTTAATCTAAGTTTCCTAAGTGGGATGATATAAGCGTTTCATTATTTTGTAAATTTATCTTGCTGTGCTTATAACAAAAATGGCAATCTTTCCATTGAGTAGTTTTCATAAATGATTTTTAGCCAGTCTTCAAATTGTACTCACATTTTACTGGATTTATTTCCCCATCATAAAGTAGTACTGCCATTAAGCATTTGCCTTCATTCGTTGTTCTATGCTGTGACCCACATATACACTGTGAAAGTGTCAAATGGAAATGTGTTCTTAAATACAGTTTCTAAACATTTGTGGATATCACGCCAACATTGCCAGAATTTCAGACATTGCAACTTTGGATTTTAAGGTCTGTGTTATATTTATAAACAGGAGAAGACGAGCAGATTTACATTGGCACTGAGCTCTTAAGCGGTAACCTATTGGTCTAGTCTTTAATATGTAATATAAGTCTAAATGTGCCTGCCTGGATTACAGTTTACCCTAGAATGGTTAATGTTTAATCTGTCCTCTTGCATTTTTTTTAATTTTTTTTTGGCTTGTTAGATAACATACTTTAGCCTGTGGTACTTAAACAAGCAGAACCAGCAGAGATGGATTGACTTGGAGAAGCCACTGAAGAAGCAGCTGGACAAGTATGGGCTGGAGCCCACCGTTTACTTTGGAGTCGTGTTTTACATACCCAGTGTCACCCAGCTGCAACAGGAGATCACAAGGTGATCAGTGGCAGGAAGTGTCTTTACAAAGCCACTGCTCTTTTTTTCTCTTTTACTGTTTGTCGCTCAAGACTACTGGCAAGAAAGACCTTAGAGAATTTTAGACAAAATTTAGTGCCGCCACATCAAGTATTAAAAAGTTGTACTGACTATCAGCTACAGTAATTAAAACACTCTTACTTGATTGTACAGTTTTTTTGTTTTATTTATTGATTTGGCCATTAAACATTGAGTGTTAATTTATCTGGTGCTGTATGCTAGATGTTTTGTAATTAATGATGTTATATCTGAAACATGAAGATAGTTCTTGTTTTGTTTGCCAGTCTTCTGCTCCTAACAGTTGCTTCCTCTCTCTACAGATATCAGTATTACCTGCAACTGAAGAAAGATGTTTTAGAGGGCAGGATATTGTGCTCACTCGAACAAGCTATACGTTTGGCCAGCCTGGCAGTGCAAGGTATTGTGGATGTATTATACTAGCCTGATGGCAGAATTTGTAGTTTGGTAAGTCCTGTGTTCCTTCTTGCCCTCACAGATGGCACAACGTGTTCAGTGTGGTGTCACGTCTTCTGGTGCAAGCTGCTCTGTATTGTTTCAGTTGTGCACATTGCAGGTTTTTTTTGACCCGGTACAGTGCTGCTGATACTGCAGCCAGGAAGAAGACATGAGTATGTGTTCATGTCAGTTTTCACTACCAGTTTAATGATGGATGTGTCATTACAGAAGCATAGAAGTTACAGCATCAGCACTGGTACAAGACTGCTCCTCCTGTACCAGGAAGAAAAAAAGCAAGAGGACAGATTAAACATTAACCATGGTCCGCTTTAAGCTGTGGCGACGTTATTTTTGCGAGAAACACGACGAGTGCTGTGAATATAAAGGGGTCTCAAGTCTCAAGCAAAGAGATTGGAGTTGTACTGGAAATGAGTTTTCATCAATTATTTCTGAATAGAAGTCTAGTTTTCCACCAAAGCACAGCTAAAAAACATTGAAATCAAGTTGCATACAAATTGTTGGGATTAATGGTACTTTTTTTTTTTATTTTTTTTTTTAAATCTCAGCATCTTGTTTTAGAGGTTTGCTCCTCACAGTAGTTTGTCAGAAACCTCCGTTCAGCTGTTTAACGGATAGATTATAAGAACATTTTTACAATTTTTCTTTTATATATATATATATATATATATATATATATATATATATTAAAAAAACACTGAAGAAGAACTCTACATCCTAAACATATCTATGAAACTGATCAACAGTGAGTGAATTTGAACACTCTTTGCTTGAGTTTGAGCTCCTGTAACGTTCGCTCAGCTGGAAGAATCTCAGACAGTGCTGGCAGAGTTATATCAGGCGCTGCAGCTTACTTGCCTGGGTGTTACAGCATAGCTGTGCTGCTGAGATCACTTACTGCTGCAGCCATATTCAAATGCCTGACTAACATTCAATGTTTAGAAAAGCACACTGAATCTTCTTGCAGTTGCCCTTCATATTTAGTCTGTGCTTTGTTTGCAATGAAAACTTGTGCAGTGTGCCGCGAGTAAAGCTGTTTTGTGTAACGTGCAGCAGAGTTGGGAATGGAGGACAGTTGTAGCCTTTAAGCACAGCTGATGTCTGGGGAAAAAAAGAAAAAGAAAAGCTGTTAATGTTGCCAGAAGGAAGCCTGAGGCTGTAACAGTTTAGGACCTCTACGTTATCAGACGCTGGCGGGCTAACAAACAAACATCTCCCCTTCTAAATTTAGTCCATCATGTCATCATACACTACAGCTTTCCAGAAGGCATTACAGCGTTCTGCAAGTCCTGAATGTCTATTTTGAATTGTACTGCAAGCGGAAATAGACATAGGATTTATTGAGCCTTGGAGTCTGCTTTGCTACAAATGTCTGTACTTTATGCTCTATTGTTTCTTCTTGCCCACAGCTGACTTTGGAGACTTTAATCGATATGATTCCCAGGAATTCCTTCAGAAGTTTGAACTGTTCCCCATTGTAAGCATTCTCCACTTGTTCTCCATTAAACTCAGATGTTCTTTTGTGTGGATTGGATCAAACACGTTTCTCTCGCTCTGTCTTTGCAGGACTGGATTCAGGATGAGCGAGTGCTGGAAGAGGCCATTCAGAAAGTGGCTCTTCTTTATCAGTCCTTCAAGTAAGCCAGATTTCGAAGTATCAGTCTACCCGGTCACACAAATGGCGAGCAGAGGAAACACACTGGCTCTGATTTGGTCTGTTTGGAGATTGGGGCTTTTGGTTCTTGGTCGTCTCTATTCTGAGTAGAATGTATAATGTAAATGTTTAAGGCAAATAACGCATTTGGTTGATTTTTGTAACAACGGTAAACACAGTTAATTTAACAAACTGTCATTCATCAGATTTTAATGACTATCTTTACCTCATGAGATAAAAAAAAAAAGTAAACAAATTGTTAATAAAGCTGTGTCACTTCTACTTATAATGTCATTAACTTTTTAGTATCTCCTAGGAAACATGAGGTGATGAAAGTTTCAGAGGACAACAAACTGTTTTACACTCGAAGCCTTTCTGTTGATCCTTGACCATTTTACAAACTAGGGTTCCCTAAATATCTGACTGAGGATGCACAATAAGGGGCTAAATGTTGTTTCTCCTAACAACAAAGCTGTTGTTAGGAGAAAAATACCTTTTAGTAGTGGTACAGAGGTGAGAGGTTGGGCACTGTCGCCACACGGCAAGAAGATCCTGCGTTTGAATCCACTGGGTTGCATGTTCTTCCTATACCTGTGGCTACAATGGCTTCCTCCCACAGTCCAAAGATGTACAGGTTAGATTAACTTAAGCGTGAGTGGTCATCAGTCTCCGTGTGTGTCCAGAGTGTGCCTGGCCTCATGCTTCATGACAGCTGGGATTGGCTCCAACCCCACCGTCACACAGAATTGGAGCAAATGCACAAGCAAATACATATAAAGCCTGTTTCGATTAATACACATCTCTTCTGATTAATATGTTTATATGATCACAGTACTGTTATCATTTTCTTGATATTTTTTAAAAATCTTTTCAGGGGTTTGCCAGTTCCAGAGGCAGAGATGTTGTACATGCAGGAGGTTGAGAAAATGGAGGGCTATGGCCAAGAAACCTTTCAAGCCAAGGTAGGTCTGTGAAAGCCACTGGATCATCACTGGATCCTTTAACAAGTATGACACTGGCTTACAAAATTCTCCTTTGGTCATACCAGGACAATACAGGTGCAGATGTTACCCTGGGTTCCTGCCTTGACGGCATCTTTGTCAAGCACAAAAGCGAGCGTCCGCTTGTTTTATACAGGTGAGCCTAGGAAAAATGATTGCAATTATACCTAAAGAACTGAAATCTGATTTACTTCTAAGAATGGGGGGGGAAAAGTGTGACGGCCACACAACTCAATCTGGAAGACAGAGTTTTGTGGCACAGCTTACTTACAAGCTATTCTTGGTTAAGGTTGTCTCCTTAATGTTCTCCAGCCTTGAATATGGCTCAGGAGGTAGTGGGTCAAGTAGACTGTGATAGCTGATGAGGATGTTTGGGAATGTTATCTGTCAGTTTTGTAAGTATGTGAACATTAAAGTATTTAGCTATGTACCAGTATGAGTTCTAGATGGCTTTTGATTGACTCCCACATATGCATGTTTTTAAAGCAACCATGTCTGTAAAAACGCCCTGAGGTTTTGTGACCACCATGACATCATGTGTTGTTTTTTTTTCCTTTCTTCCCCCCTCCTTTCTTCCTCTGTGCCGCTGTGCTTTAATTGGCTGTGTAGGTGGCATGATATTAACAACATGAGTCACAACAGGTCTTTCTTTGCCCTGGAGCTAGCCAACAGAGAAGAGAGTGTTCAGTATCAGACCGTGAGTAACTGCAGTGTCTTTTCCATCCCTAGTGACATTGCTGTCTGTTATTGGATTTTGATAATTTGGAGATGGCCTTCATCATTAACCTTAGCATAGTGTGTATGTGGGGCCATGAAATCACACTGGCATTCCCAGGATTGCCTTTATTTGTCCATAACTAAGCAAATACTAGTCTGTACCACATGTTTAGCCATCTAATTTTTGTTTTTCTTTCTCATGTGTAGGAAGACATGGAAACCTCCAAATATGTGTGCCGGATGTGTCTGGCCAGGCTCAAGTTTTATAAGATTAACATGAGTAGCCTGTGAGTGTTTTTTCTCTCCACCCGTCTACCCCAAGCTGTCTCTTTGTTCATCGTTGTCTCATGCATGGGTGTCATCTTTGGTGTAGTCTCATGTCTGTACTCCTTTCCTCCTCTCTCTTCAGAGAGGAGTGTGACCCCCTGCCTTCTGAGGGCTCCCAGAAGTCCCTTCTCTTTCTATCCTTTCCTCGTTTTCCAATGCTCTCTCGTCCCTCTCTGCCTTCTAATAAGGGGTGAGGAACACAGTCAGCCAACGCCTACAGTATGCCTGCCAGACAAGTGCCATTATTCATTCCTTTCAGCTGCTTACCCAACAGTGCCACCACAAATACGCTTCCTGCATATTTGAAATGGGCCTTGGGTTTTGAACCACACAGTGATTCTTAATTTAAGTGAAATACATTTTTAGATTTGAGTTACTACTTAGAGCCAGTACACAGGGTTGCACATTTTATTGACTTTTAGATGAATTTCAGCATCTGTGAATCTAAAAGTAATGTAACTGAACTGCGTTGGGTTGAATCAAGGGACTATTAAGAGTGTCAGAACTCTATACGTGTTGAGTAATGAGTCAGATACATTCATGAGACGAAGAGCTTAGTCACGTTCTTTCACTTCTGTGTTGCATATTTTCAAGTCTAAAACAAGGTTAGACTGCATTTTATTTGGGCAGTGCGTTGTTGTTAAGACAAAATCTAACTTCTGCTAAACTGTCTTTAACAATTGGTAAATGAAAAGTGAATGTAAAATCAAAACATGACTCATCAAGCATGTACACTGGTGTGCTGGAGAAGAATAGCACGACATGTTTTATGGACTTAACCTGGTCTGCACCTTTCCAGGTGTGCCATATCAGTGTCCAAGAACAACATCAAGTATTGCAAAACACTTTTTTTGTAACAGCAGTAGTGGGTAAGTTCATCTTTGCTGACTCACGTTTTGTTTTGGGTTTTTTTTTCCTCTGCTAGCCAACCTCAGCCCACAGTTGTCAACCCAGTCAGACGGAGATCCTCTACTAGGGTATCTCTGGTAATGCCCACACTCACTTAAAACACACAGATTTAAAAAGTTGCATCTTTGCTTTATTAAAAAAACAAACAAAGAAAATGTATTTAATGTGGGGGGAAGGAAAATACATACAGCTTACAACATAATGGTCTTGTAAAACAGTAGTTTATTTTGAAACGCGTCCTTAAGAAAAATAATTCTGCATTTGTTTTTAATTGAAAAGTTGACAAATTTTTGCACTCTTTCTCATGGGTATTGTTATAATGAATAATCATTGTTTAGAAGCAGTGTTTGATTCTTTGCTCCTTGGCAGCGTTTGGCTCATATTAGCACTGATTAAATCCCTTTATTCCTTTTTTCTTTTTTGATTTCCAGCCAAAGCCGCAGACCTACATGATGCCCCCTCCACAAATGCACTACAATGGCCATTTCACAGAGCCTTACACATCATCACAAGGTAAACTCTTCTTCTTGTCTTTTTTGTTTTGGTTACGTCTAAATGCTTAAACTGTTCTTTAGTTATAATGGAATTTTCTCACTTGCTCATAGACAACCTGTACATGAACAGTCAGAACGGTTTCTACTACCACTCTCAGACCAGCCTGGACTGCTCTCCTCTAGAATACAGTAGTGGAGGACGTTTACGTAATGGCAGTGTGTACAGTGCCCACAGTACCAGCTCCCTAACCAATCCCCAGCACTACCTTCAGCCTTCACCCATGTCCTCCAACCCCTCTATTACAAGCGACATAACCAGACCAGACTACGTCCCCTCTCACCGGCACAGCGCTCTCATCCCACCTTCTTACCGTGCCACTCCTGATTATGAGACAGTGATGCGTCAGAAGAACCGAGGTGCAGGGGGAGGAATGGTTTTGTCTCAAGAGCACAGGCAAAGCCACTCTATGAGGAACCTAAATATTGGAAACTCCTATGCCTACAGTAGACCAGATCCTCTAGTTTACAGCCAGCCAGAAATCAGGGGGGAGCATGGCGGGGCAGCTCAGCACCACCACTATCTCTTGCATTTGGGCTCCAGCTTCCACAGCCCTTCTCCATACCCCTACCCTACAGAGAGGCGATCTGTGGTGGGGGCAGTAAGTGTCCCAGAGCTCACAAATGTCCAGTTACAACAGGCACAAGAGTATCCAGCCCCCAACATCATGAAGACACACGTGTACCGATCACCTCCACCTTACCCATACGCTCATCCTAGACCAGCTAACAGCACACCTGATCTGTCACGTCACCTGTACGTCAGCAGCAGCAATCCAGACCTGATTATAACAAGGCGTGTGCACCACTCAGTCCAGACCTTTCAGGAGGACAGCCTGCCCGTTGCACACTCTTTGCAAGAGGTCTCAGAGCCTCTTTACAGCGGACCTCCACAAAGGCAGCAGTACCATGCTCAGAAACGTAACTCCATTGAAATTGCTGGGTTGGCGCAAAGTTTTGAGGGGATAAGGGTCAAAGAGCGCACGGCGTCTTCTTCAGCAGCTGAAATGGCCACACCTCCTCCAGTGCTGCATGGCGGGCGCTCTCAGGGATCCCAGCTCAATGTGTTTTTGGAACAAAAAAATCCAGAAGACATTGAAGACATTAAGGAAGATGTGCAGTACGGACATAAAAAGTCCCTTTCAGACGCCACCATGCTAGTTCACAGTAGCGGAGAAGAAGAGGACTTTGAGGATGACAGTGGACGTCACACACCACTTTCTCAGGAGGCATTAGTTCCCGAGCAGCCGCCACAGCAGCATCACAGTCTGACATCTCTCTCTTCCCTGACACCTCAGCAGCAGCAGACTCCGACAGAGCCTCCTCCTGCATATCCCATAGGCTCCTCTCTTGACCCCTCTATAACCGGCACCTTAACCTATAAGGTTCATACCCTGATCCATGAACGTGAGCCACTGTACCTAGTATCAGAGTTACAGCAGCCCAGGATTATGCCTTCGGTTTCAGAGGGAGACTTGAGTGGTCAGGAGAAGCCGAGGCCCAAGAAAGACTTCAAGAAGAGGCCTGTGTCTGATGTTCCTCCTGGGAAGAAAGCAGTAGAAGGTTTACCTCCTGCGGTGAGTCTTGTTTCCAAATTTCCCCCGTTGTTCAGAGTATTTTAATAATATGCTGTTTCTTTTTTGATTTTTTTTTTTTTTTTTTTTTTTTTTTTTAACTGGGAGTTCTCCCAACCAGTCCACATGTGTTTTGTGGACTTGGAGACTGCGTCCTTTGTAGTATCCTGTGGGGATGCGTCATGAGTATGGACTGACTGCCCTGTTACTACAAGCCATTTGAACACTATAACTGTTGCAGGAGCTTGGAGCCAGCAAATAAGTCAGACTCGTTCTCAATGCATGTAGGACTCCGCCAGGGCTGCCCTGGTCACAGATTCTGTTTATAATTTTTATACAGAACTTCTAGGTTTAGCCAAGTGGCAGAAAGCTTCCACTTTGATGGCCTCAGGATTTCACCTCTGCATTTGGCAGCTGATATGGTCCCACTGACTTCATCAGGTGGTGGCCTCCAGGTCACAATGGAGCCGAGGACAAAGTGGCAGGAATGAGAATCAGTCTGGAGAAATTACATCTCTCAGCTGGCTTGGGAACGTCTTGCTACTCCCTCACATTAGCTGGTGAGAGGGATGGATGAAAGCACTCTTCCTGGGCTTTTCTTTTTTTGGCCATCGTTCCAGACCAATTTTCTTCTCACTCCACCTCGCTCCAAATTAGCTCTTTTGGTGCCTATCCGGTTGTTCAGTGATGACGCGACGACTCCTACTTCCGGGTCTAAAGTAGTCTGCGTTTAATATGGCTTTTGTGTTGTTAACATGTTTAATGTTTTGTATTTTCTTCTATTTGATCTCAAAAAGCTCCTAAAACAGTCAGTGATCCCTGTTGACCTCCCTCGGCTTTTATTACCGCTAATCATTTATTTAAGCTCAGTTTTTAAAATCTTAGGATGTAACTACAGCCCAGCCCATGCAGCAGTATATGAATGACTAACCTCGTATTGTGGATAGATTATCTCAGTTGTTCTCCTGGCTGAAGTTTGGTCCTTTTACAGCATCCTGCCATGCGATTACATTTGTTCCTGACCACCGAGAACACTCACGTTAACTTTTATCGAGTGGAAAAAAAGTTAGCTTGTTTATATTATGCTAACATAGCTGTTTCGCTAGCGGTCACGTAGCACATCATTATATACCAGCTAGCCCAACTTCAGTAACCCTACAAACGTCACTGCTGTTTAGTTTTCTGTCTTCATTTATGTTGGAAGTGATAGCAGAGCTGTACGTTTTAATTTGTTTCCAAAACCCCGCAGTCAGGACATGCTATATTGTATTTAGATAGAAGCTAGCGAGCTAACTCCCTGCTAACTTCTAACTCTGTTAAATGTCAAAGGAGCTTGCAAAGAAAAGCGTCTGGACTTCTTTAAGTTGCTTGAAGACGTTTCACCTCTCATCCGAGAAGCTTCTTCAGTTCTAAGGTCAAATGGTGGGGAGTCCCAGATTTAAACCCAGTGGGAGTTTTCCCCCAAAGAGGGACCAAAGGACCCCCTGATGATCCTCTAATCACATGAGCCAAGGTGTGAAACTGGGTGTGGGTCCCAATCAGCCAGGGTTTCGGGTGTGTTCATTGTGAAACCTGGCCCTACCTTATCATGCGAATTCCTGAGGTCAGATAGCCCAGGATGTGAGTGGGCGTTTTAAGGAGTCTGGGAAGGGATCTCAAAACTGGATTATAGATGGCAGAGAGTTGGTGTCGTAAACCACCGCCTCTGTTCAAAGATGGTCGCTCACAGTGGACATAGATGGCTTCTTTCACTCCTCTTTCAAACCATCTGTCCTCTCTGTCCAAAATGTGAACATTGGCATCCTCGAAAGAGTGTCCTTTGTCCTTAAGATGCAGATGGACTGCTGAGTCTTGTCCTGTGGAGGTGGCTCTTCTGTGTTGTGCCATGTGCTTGTGAAGTGGCTGTTTGGTCACTCCAATGTAGAGGTCTGAGCATTCCTCGCTGCACTGTACAGCATACACCACATTGTTAAGTTTGTGTTTTGGCGTTTTGTCTTTCGGGTGAACCAGTTTTTGTCTGAGCGTGTTGCTGGGTCTGAAATGCACCGGGATGTCATGCTTGGAGAAAACTCTCCTGAGTTTCTCTGATACACCGGCTACATAGGGGATGACAATGTTGTTGCGTCTGTCCTTCTTATCCTCCCTCGCTGGTGTCTGGTCTTCTTTTCTGTGCCTCTTTGCTGACTTTAAGAACGCCCATTTAGGATAGCCGCACGTTTTGAGTGCTTCCTTTACATGTGTGTGTTCCTTCTTTTTTCCTTCAGGCTTAGAGGGAACATGTTCTGCCCGGTGGTGTAGGGTCCTAATTACTCCAAGTTTGTGTTCCAAAGGGTGATGGGAGTCAAAGAGGAGGTACTGGTCCGTGTGTGTGGGCTTCCGGTAAACTTCGATGTTGAGTTTGCCGTTCTCTTCAATGTGCACGGCGCAGTCCAGGAAAGGCAAACAGTTGTCCTTTGTGTCTTCCCTGGTGAACTTGATGTTTTTATCCACAGCGTTAATGTGCGCAGTGAAGGATTCCACTTCTTGTGTCTTGATTTTGACCCAAGTGTCGTCCACATATCTGTACCAGTGGCTGGGTACTTCTTTGCAAGCTCCTTTGACTACGATGACCTGGATGACTGAGAACCTTCACAGACATATTTCCGTTAAATGTCATAAATTCCGTTTTCATGGATGCCTTGATGCCAAACTCAATTGTTACACCTGGTAGAGCAGAACGCTGATCATTTTATTAAAGATGAAAGACTTTAGACAGTTTTTCAACTCTCAGTAATGCCATAGTGATCGTTTGATATATGGACCTGCAGCGGAGTTTAGACCCAGACACGGCTAGTGACGTCAGACTGAACAACCGGATAGCCTTAAAAGTATTGAAGCTGAAGCCACATATCTTTCAGCAAAAGGAGCGGCCAATGGGAGTACAGCACATGTATATGACCTGATTGATAGAAAAGACGTGAATTAAACATTCTAACTTTTTTTTTTTAAACAGAGCCCTAATTACAGTAGTTGTTTGGAACTAACCCAAATGTTGATTTTGTCAGCAAACAAGAGAGTTATAAAAAAATAAAATAAATTTAATGCAGAGAAACGGCTTGGGAAATAGCTTGTAAGAGGTGGCTGGTTTAAAAATTAAACAGATCCCAGCTAATGGGTTGTGTTTGTGTCCCCATTTTATACTCTTCCCATAGTTTTATTGGGAACTCAACTGCATTAAAACACAGCAAATAGGAGCACAGAGCAGGAGAGAAACAAACATCTAACGGGCCGCGGGGAAAACAAGCCAGCTGAGTTTGGCTTGTTCTGAAGCATGAAAGGCGACATGAAAACCAGTGACCCAACCCAGTCCTTGTTTATTGGATTCAGATCGGTTTTAAAGTTTCCACAATTTCTGATTATCCCTCAGGGTTATAATTACGACATAGCTCTGGCCTGTGGGAGTACAATCGGAGCTAATGTAATGTTAGCCACAAGTGTTTCACTGTTGTTGTGGTGACATTGCCCTCAAAAAAATCAAAGTAATCTGCTGGGTCTTCAGTGCCTCAGATGGCAGAATCGCATAAAGATACTTGTGTTCGCACTTACAACAAAGAACAGAGCATTTGCTCATAGCTCAGACATTTTAGAGCTCGCAGAGCATCTTTTGCAAGAAGATAATAATGGCAGGCTGCAAGGCTGCTGCCTGAGGTTGGAAGGTGTGTCTGGATAGCCATAATTGTATAGCTGTGACACACAGCCTTATATAAGCCCTGATGGCATGTTTACAGGCAAAGTTCCTGAATATGGGCTGTGTGCATTTCTTTGTATCAAGTGTTTTTGGTATTTAAATAGCTCCTAGACCCACTTGATGATCAACAAAGACATGGTAATATCATTTTCTACAATATGCAGTTATTTTAGGTTTATTTGTTATTTATTTTAGACATTTAATTTTGTTGTGTATTGCTTCATTTTTAACAACATTGTCATAATTTCACAATGATGTACAAATTACTAACAAGAAAACTATTTTTTACGTGACACTAGCTTGGTTTGTCTGAGACGAGGGTTGTTGTCTTTTGGGGTTTTTTTCCTGTGTTGGTGTTCCTATAATAATTACCTACACATAAAACTGGTTTTACTGTATACCTAATGACTTGTTACTGTCGCTAAGCACACTATGTATTTATGGTGAATACATTTGAAAGCAAAGTGGTTTGGAGTTGTGCAGTTGCAGCAGACTGTAATGTAAGACTGTAATGACATTGAAGACGCAGTCACCTGTGCTTATTAACAATAATCACCAATAAGGGAAAAACATACAAGATTTTCTTTCTTGAATCGTCAGTGTTATTGCCAGTAGTACAAGCCTAAGTCTGTTTCTGTTTTGGCCGGTTGCTGCACTGTTAATGTCAGAAAACAAAAACTGCTTTCTCTGTAACCTGATGCCTCTGCCCTACATCAACATCACATGAGTCCAGATCCTGAAAGAATTAGAAGAAGTTTCAGTGGCCAGCATGTAATGACGCAAACGTATTTGAGAAGAATGCGGTCGGTCTACCTTGGTAAACCAGATAGGTGACATTCCTCTAGAAACGCCCAGCGAGGCTGCATTGTCCCCGCCTCTTGTCCGTCTGTTCTCTGGGGTTCGCTGTCATTCTCACTTCTTCTCTGTCACCACTTTAACGTCTTTCTAGGGCATGAAAAAAGGAGCCAAGTCAGAGGTGAAGAAGATGGGCCCTCTGAAAGTTGCCCACCTCAATGGCCTGTCCATATCCAGGCAGCCAGTCCACAGCGAGATTAAGGATGAGCCTGAACGAGCCTCGAATGATGAAAGGGTATGGCATCTAAAAATGTTTGAATTCGTGAGTGATTTTCTGTGTGAATGGGATGTGTTTGAACTTCGTTTAGACTCTTGGAGGACTTTTTATGGAGAGGGTACGTGTTCTTGTTCAGAGCTTTGAAACACAACTGAACTCGTAAGGATTGCTAATCTTTATGGTTGTTGCGCTAACAGTGAAAGTAAACCCAAAAAGTTGGGACACTAAATAAATGCGGAATGATTTGCATATCCCATAAACCCATATTTTATTCACAATGGAACATAGAAAACATCAAATGAGAAAAAGAAAATGTTTTGAATTTGATGGCAGCAATGCGAGTCAAAAAGGCAGGGACAGGGGCATCTCCTCTTCTTCAAAAACAGTCTGTAAGTGTCTGAAGAACTGAGGAGACCAGCTGCTGGACTTTTGGGAGACGAATGTTGTCTTTTATCTTCTAGCTGCTGAACAGGTCTTCTCTGTCATATTTTTCATTGATGCTGTGATGTCAGATGTTTTTAGTTGGTGAAATATCTGGACTTACAGGCAGGCTAGATCAGCTCCTTCTACCACGAAGCCAGGCTACTGTAAAAGATGCAGTATGCATATGCCTTTCAGCATTCATGCTGGCTTTCTAGAAATATTCAAGATGCCATTTTTATAGGCACTAATGCAGCTACTTGTCATCAACAAGCATGTCTGGAGGACATGATGTGAAAAATAGACTTTGCATTTCCAATTAGTCTGTGAAAAGGAGCTTTGTCCCAGAACAGACAGTGGTGGTTGTGGATTATGATTACACATCACTTCTTTGAATTTGTGGGAGACACGGTGAACTCTGTTCAGGCAAAAATTTCTGGATGTGTTCCTGAGCCCATGCAGCACCACACGAGTGTAACCGCAGATTAGACATCCAGTATTGATTTTACAGTCATTGTTGTGACCTGTTTGTTAAAAGAATGCATTTTCTCAGTTTAAGCATTTGATATATTTTCACTTCCATGCAAAATATCTTCTTTGACAGCATTGTCCATGACAGTGACATATTTTCCGTTTGCATTTGTCAGTGCGAAGTGTTGGAGCAGCACATGGAGAAGGGTGAAGTGTTGAAGGAGTACGAGAGCATCCCAAAACGTCCAAGAGGGGAGTACACGATCGCCCAGCTGCCAGAAAGCGGAGACAGAAACCGCTTCCAAGACGTCCTGCCTTATGACGATACCCGAGTGGAGCTGGTTCCCACTAAAGAGAACAACACGGGCTACATCAATGCATCACACATTAGAGTAAGTTGTTTTGGGGATGTATGTACATACATTTGCAAACCAGATAACTAGAAATACTGTGCAAATAGATTTCTGCGACTCTTAAATTTCAGTCGTGCTTAATGGTTTGTGGTAAGGCAGCGTGTTAGTCACCTTTACTTCCTCTTTCTGGAGTTTCAGGCATGACAACATAACATCTTCCATAGATGAATAATATTTTCTGCTGTACTGGCTCTCCCTCTTTAAAAGAAATGACTGAGAATGCTCCTTATGTCTTATTTCTCATTAGATGACAGTAGGTGGGCAGGAGTGGAATTACATTGCCTCGCAGGGTCCCATGTCGCACACGTGTCAGGATTTCTGGCAGATGGTGTGGGAACAGGGTGTCTCCATCATTGCCATGGTCACTGCCGAAGAGGTACGTTGATTTAATTTTAAACCCTTTCATATTTTTTTCCCTCCTTGTCTCTATGCGCACTTACATATGCACATCATCTCCTTTGTTCAGGAGAGCGGTCGAGAAAAGAGCTTTAGATACTGGCCCCGACTTGGCTCCCGGCACAACACAGTGACGTACGGGCGCTTCAAGATCACCACGCGGTTCCGCACAGAGTCCGGCTGCTACGCCACCACTGGGCTAAAGATCAAACACCTCCTGACGCAACAAGAGAGGACTGTCTGGCACCTGCAGTATACAGACTGGCCTGACCACGGCTGTCCCGAGGACTTCAAAGGCTTCCTCAGTGAGTGGATCAGTATCAGTTTATAATCAGATCTTTACCTTTTTGAGCCTAATAACCTCTGCTACATTCAGGTTTCCAGAAATGTAGTTAAATATAAAGTTTGCGTTCTCATCTTTCTCCAGCCTACTTGGAGGAGATCCAGTCTGTGAGAAGACACACAAATAGCATCAGTGACCCAAAGAACTCCAACCAGCCTGTGCTGGTGCACTGCAGTGCAGGAGTGGGTCGGACTGGAGTTGTCATCCTGTCTGAGATCATGATAGCGTGTCTAGAGCACAATGAGGTAATTTTCTTACCCTAATGAAGGTTTTTTTTGTTTTGTTTTGTTTTTTTAAGTGATTTTTTTTGGGGGGGTTTCTGTGTATTATCTTTGTATTATCAAAAATGAATATTTTCTCTTTCAGCCATTGGATGTTCCCAAGCACCTGTTGGCGCTACGCAATCAGAGGATGCTGATGGTTCAGACCTTGTCCCAGTACACCTTCGTGTACAGGGTCCTCATCCAGTACCTCCGCAACTCCCGGCTGATCTGACCACGGGCATCAGCACAGATGATTGCAGTGGATTTTGCTCCACAGTTGTGCCAAACTGCAGTGATGCAGATGTTTGAATCTGTTCTGAAAGGTGGCTGCTTACATTCTGTTCTGGCCGTGTATTAGAGCCGGCAAGCCGGGAGGTGCCGATTGTTGAGATGTGCAAGACGCTGTGCCACATGAAGGGGCACAAAGACTTGTGACCTGTCTCTAAACAGTATTATATATTATTTCTTACATATATTGGCTACTTTATAAAGCCCAGCACTTTCAGAGTACCATGCTGTACATAAAGAACCAATATTAAGCTGCATTAAATTCTTTTAGATATCTATCAAAAATCATTGGTTGATTTTTAACTTGCCTAAGAACATTTTTATTGTCAGTATGTTTTGAATTGCTGTTGCTTTATTAATTCCGATAATGAAGGATTTATTTTTTTTAAGTTTGGAAAAGCTTGGAAAATGTGTTTGATATGAAATCCATGGATTTAAACTTTATTTAGTGACCTCTGCTGGTGCAGACAGAAGGATGACAATTCATGCAATAAACACAGATATGGCTGTGTGATTTAGTGTAGTCATCTGTATTATTAATAGTACTTTTTTTTTTTTTTTTAAAGACGCCATACCTGCCCAATATTTGTTTACTGAACCAATACACCTGCTGAAAGAGGCATGGGAAGTAATGGTGAAAAAAGAAAACACACACTGGACTGATCAAAGTAGAAATTTGCTGCATGGGTTTAAAAAGCTAAAATAAATGCTGGGTTTGGAGTAAAATTGGAAAATCTTTTTTTTAATACATTCATCTGTTTTTATCTTAAACTGAAGATGAAGTGTTACGTTTCTGCGCTGTAATGCTGGCGGGCCTCCGTAGCTTGGTAAAATATGAAGGAGTGCAGTGATGCCTTCAGAAACACGAGGGTTGATATCATGACAGCAGCGTCTTTGTTTTAATGAAAGGCAAAAAAACAAGGAGGTGGTGTTGCAACAGTGTTACCATAAGAGTGCATGCAGTGTGTTGAGTTTTGCATCACCTCTGTTGGCCATGGCCATGGTGCTCGGTTTGAAGTGCAAACTTGTATGGATGGTGTATCTCTAGTTTCAGTATTCTGGCTGCCACACTTGTCCCGACTCCAATGAGAAATGTCACTCTGTAGATGCACTTCCTGCTTCCACAAATGGCTGCCAGACTGTTAATGAACACTTGTGCAGTCATATTAAACCGGAGTTGGATTTAGCTGCTCTGCTGCAGCTGTGAGTTGCATCCAGATCCATTTTTTTCCCTGTGCAGAACAAAATTGTTCTGGATGCCAAAGTAATACTAGTTTTACTGACCTGATGTTTGGGGGATTTTTTGCATCAAAGGAACATGTTACTCAACAGGAGGGGGTGAAATGTTGCTGAGATTTATTAAGTGGAACTTTTTTGGGGGGTGGGGGATGACCATAATTTCCTTCTGATTGTTTGGTTCTGGCAGAAAGACGGAGTCTTAGTTTGGAGACTGAAAATATGATGTAAGCGTTTTGTCCATGTACAGGTTGTTCATAATGTACACAATGTAAAAGTCTGCTTTGATGAATATTGGTTGTTGTACAAACTGTATCTATTGAACTGAACTTGGTATGCCATTGGACAAAAACAAAAAAAGTGTAAAAATTATTTTCAGCCAAGAATAAAAACTTGGAAATAAATTGTCGTCTGTAGCTTCAATTTATGTGAGTCCAGGCTGCCACCTTGTGGTAGAAATGTGCTATACCACTTCTGCTGTTTTTTAATCATTTCAATACAACATGATTGTAGAATTGAAAGAGGTTTATTAATTAAAAACAACAAGAAAAGGCTTCTCACCATTATATAAATAACTATTACAGGATCCTGGAAGGGGAAAAATAAAAACAGTCTCCTGTGCTTAAAGGGGCATACTGAAGTATCAATCAATGGAACTACAGTGTAGTTGTCCTCATTGTAATCAGGTTATTCAGATAGCAGTGGTTTCAGTCATCAGAGTCCATGCAGCATAGGGAGCTATTCATTTATAAAGGTCACATTTAAAATGCAGTCATCATTTTAAAAATCCTTCAATCCATCTGCCTCTTAATATTCCAGATGTGCAAATTTACAGTAATATGCACAAGAGGCACGACATTACATTTTGTTCTGAAGCATGGATATGGTATATGTGCTGAGCAATGTTAAAGATACAGGCTGTGTCCAACTACTGCAACACTAAATACTTAACACCTGAACGCTGCAGAATGTGTTTTTGTTTTTGTAGTATATAAAAGGATCTCAGCTGGATTTATCATTTAAAGTCACTTTGCCAGTGTTTAGAATGCAGTCTTCATTTGGAGTGTAACTGCAATATTATGGCCACAGTGTTTGTGTTTGCCACTTTTGTATGAGTGAAAACTCATGTACTGAGTGCTACTTTCACTTTAAAAACACTGATGACAATAGTGAGGGGGGGGGAACGATGAGCACAGATAAAAGCTTAAGGTTTTCCACCCAATACTGACAACCATCCATCAGCTTTTCATCCATAAAAACCAAACAAACAGTTGAGGTCATGTGAAAAACTACGTCTAGTGTCGCAAGAAAACAAAAACAACAACAAAACCCAGCAAAGGACAATGAGTGGAAGCTAATACTAGTACCGTCCTCGCTTCCCTCCGTGCCCACTGTGTCCTCCGTAATCTCCGTGTCTGCCGTGTCCTCCTTGATTCCACCCACCTCCTCTCCAACCACCTCCACCCCCTCCTCTTCCTCCTCCCCATCCACCTCCACCACCTCGTCCTCCTTGTCCCCAGGCTCCTCCACCTCGTCCCCCACCACCACCGCCACGTCCTCCCCAGCCACCACCTCCGCCATCTTGTCTTTTCTGCCAGGGGGGCATCTCAGGAGGCGGGGCTTCGATCTCTGAGGGACGTCCTCCTCGATCTGGTACTCTTCCCATCAAGATCTGCAAAGACAGGTTAAACAGAACGTCTATGAAGAAAATGTCCAAATCGGCCCGACTATTCTGACCGTGGGAAACGTTTGCTGCACCTTGTTGACGGCACAAGCGGTCTTCTCCCTGCTCGAGCCGCTGCTTGTCTTCACCACATTGCAGAGATCTTCTCTGGCAGCCAGCAGCGCCGCTATGTCCACAAAGGACTGAGGCCTCAGAGAGTGTCTCTTAGGCTGGTAGGCTCCTGCCATGCTGTCCACCTTCACCTAAAACACAACACAACTATCTGAATGCTTCCCGCTATTCGCCAAATAACCACAAAACATTCTTCAAACAAGCAGACGTTAGTTTGAAGTGTGACTGTAAACATACCTTGGCTCTGTCTGACCACCCAAATGACTGAACAGTGACGTCGAGCCGTTTGATCAGCATCCTGCGGCGACATTCGTACTCAGACGATAGAGTTGCGTTGATGCTTTGTAATTTTTCCTGCAAGCATTAAAAAGAGACCTGTAACAACAATACAACCAGATACATACACAGTACAGTGTAGCTACTAGCCGATCATATACATACCCACTGTTCACTACCGAGTGATTTCTTCAGCACTGGGTTTCCAACAGAGGCACCAGGAAGGGTTTTAAGCAAGTTTTCAACCTGTTAAACAAACAACAACAACAAAACGATCAAAGAGAGACAGTGATGTAAAAATACAATGATTAATGTATCACACACAACAATTTCCTCCTAACTTGCTATCTCAAGTATTGACAGCTAATGAAGCAATGCAGGAAGAAAATGTGTCGATGTCTGTCTGTGCCGCCTAATAATAATGAGCAGAGAGTGCTACACATTTAAATTACACAGCCAAGAGGTTTTTTTTATGTGTTACTCTGATTATTTTGGAATGGGTGGGACGGTAGTTGCCTCACAGCAAGAAGGTCCTGGGTTCGACCACACCATCTCCCCAAGGCCTTTCTATGTGGAGTTCTCACTGTGTCCGAGTGGGTTCTTATCTACAGCTTATAGAATACTTTTTTTAAGATTGCATCATGCCTTGTGTTAAAGAAGGAGGAGCAGATCTTTGTTCATTTTCTTTTTTTGTTTGATCGTTTTGCAATTACCGTAAAAGAATTGCGCACACTGCTACTACTATACATACATTTTGATCAGTAAATTGAGCCTTATTCTTGCTCATCCTAACTGAAATCACGTGCAGTTTAAACAGCCTCACCTTATTTTGAAGTTGAGAGAAAACTCCTGCGGCCTCCTGTCCCTTTGGCACAGGTAGTTTCAGAGTTTCACAGATTGCTGTGAGCTCCTGGTTCACTGGACTCTGGCCTTGTTTATCAGAGACTTGCCTGCTTCTCACAATCTGGGCGGCCTGAAGCTCAGAGCTTAAAAACACTGAAAAACAGACACAAAAATCTAATCTTCCTACTTACTTACAGTTTACAGCCCACAGAGTGGATTACACAGAATGATACATACAGACAAACTTGAGATGGTCTTTTGTTTTCTGCCCAGTGCCCTTGAGAATCCCTGAAACTTCACAGGGGCAGTGCAGCTCCCTCAGCAGACCACTCATCTCCAGCTGGAGGCTGTCCATATCGTCTTGGAGGAGAAGAGCAAACAAAACAGATGTAAGCGCAAAGATTAGACACTGTTTTTTAGATCAGATTAAGGTGAGAATGGATGCTGCTCACCTGGGCCTGAGGTGATGCTCTCCTCCAGGTCACACAGGGGCTTTAACCTGGCTGACAGCCACTTGCAGAGATCCACATATTCAAGCGACTGCAGGCCTCCTTCCGCGGCTCTGAGCAGCGCCTTCTCCTCAAGCAGAGGGCCGTCATAGCTACGGACCAGCACACACCACCAAAAGTCAAACACATCCAGGAGTTAGACGGGGGTCTTGGCTGCTTTATTTTGATTGAAAACACGCCGCAGGATGTGGAAGCTAAACAGTTATGCTAGCAGTGACTTCGCTTACCCAAGCTGCTCTAACGAGTCCAAAATGTCACACTCCATCGCTGAAGCCGCGAGCTGTTTCACGCGCGTGTATCAACTAAAAACATGACAGCACAGGGGGCTTTAGCATCCATTCATTCCGTTATCGTGGATATCCGCCTCCACTGTGGTCCGACCAAGACAATGACCCGGATTTCAGAACTACGTTCCGCAACTTTGGTTCCGCCTAGGTTCCGCCAGTTTTAGCAAAACTGTAAGTAAAGCGTGTCTATTAAAACAATAAACTTTGTGCATTGATGTCGGAAAATAGATGACAAATACAAATGCTAACATCTAATCAGCCAATTATATGGCAGCAGCTCATTTAGGCATTTAGACCTATGACCAAATTTCGCATCAGAATGGAAGAGAAAGGTCAATTAAGGGACTTTGAACCCATGTCTAGAGTTTACAGGGAATGGTCCGAAAAGATTGTAGCTATAGATAAATGGCTCCAATCTTAACCTGGGGGTTGTCTTGTTTGTTTTCTTGTTCTTTCTTTTTTTCACAAAAATTGGTTCTTTTATGTGCGTGTAACCTTTAAGTTTAGCTCGAATCTGTACTTTTGTGTGTAAAGCTCTATGTCCAGGCCCGGATGCAGGGGAAATGGACGAGACTGGTTCGACCCACCATCCAGTTCTTCCTGGTGTCGTTCTGTATGTGGGATACACGCGCGTCTCTGACTACAAACACCACCCGGGCGACGTCCTGGTGGGACTGCTGCAGGGCCCTCTCATCGCTGTGCTCACAATGAGTGCATTTCTGAGTCACTTTTATTGATGTTTATTATTAAAGCTGAGGATATTTATCCAATTATATAAGGTGAACACTTAAATCCTCTATTTTAAAGTGTAGATAAACATATGAAAGCATCTATAATGGGGCCATCAGCATCAGAACTGAACTGTCAGCCGACTGGTATGATGAAAGTGATGACGGCTGGATGCACCAAAGGAAGCAGCCAACATCATGGAGGCAGTGTGATGCTCTAGGGAATGTTCTGCTGGGAAACTTTGTCCTGACTTCCATGTGGGTGCTATCCCCCACCTAATGTTCTAGACCACTAACAACCACTTATGACAACTGCTTTTCCTGATAGTGGAAACCTTATTCTGCAGGATAATGATGAGTCCGTAATCCTATCAACATCACTGTTAATTATACTACTGCCCATCTAAGTGAGAATAATTCTTTTTAAATCTTAGCAAGTTCTAAAGATTTAAAAAAAAAAAAGAAAAAAAAAATCAGGAATCTTTTTGAAGACAACACGATGTTAAAAGGCCCTCTATATAGACAGAAAATTCTGCCTTCATGGCTTCTGAGAAACAGCTCACATTTCTATTGCATACCATTACCGGCAGACGTTGCTGTGAATTTTGTAAGAATTTAGCACATTGGATCTCTCAGCTGTTGATAAAGTCTTTTCTGCAGCGTCCTTTGCAACCACTGGCATCGACTCAAAGTAGAACAGCTACTCCTCTGTATCGAAAAGAGCCAGTTAACGTGGTTCAGACATCTGATTAGGATGCCTCCTGGCCATGTCCCATTGGGAGGAGATCCAGGACATGCTTGAGAGATTATATCTTTCAACTTGCTTGGGAATGCTTCAGTGTCCTCCTGGAAGACTTGGGGAAGATGTCTGCAGAGAGTGAGGTCTGGACATTTCTGCTTTGACTGCTGACCCATCAACACTGCCCCAGATAAGTGACAGAAGACAGATGAATCGATGGCTAGATGGGTTTTGGGCTTGAACTAGTTCTACATTTTGTGGTCCCACCTCACAACGTATAGAACCTAAAGGATCTGTTGCTGAAGTCTTGGTTGTCAATCTTCAGAGGTCCCCACCCATTTAATGTTGCGGTTCACTAAATGTATGTCTTCTTATATTTTGTCTTTCTCTATGCAACATTGTATATGTTGGCTGTGATCAAGAAATCAATCAAGCGCAGGCAAAAAGATTAAAACTCACCATTTTATTATGATAATGTTATTTGATATGTCAAATTACAAGTGTATGATGTAACATAAAAACAGTTACAAACATATGTATGCATATTTACATTATATTTATGAAAAGTAACAAGCTACATCTGTATAAAGAAAATACAACTATGACATGAGTTATTGGTACTATAAATTTTACAACAGATACTTGGTATTCTCGAACCATGATAATACCTAGACGTGTAGAAACCAATAAAACCAGAACAAGAGACGTTAAGATGGAAACTAGGATGGACGTGAGGCACTTTTTTGAGGTTGTCAGGATGTGAAAGCAGATGGCACTAAAGGGAAACCAAAAAAAAAAAAAAAAAAAAAAAAATGCACAGGAAAAAGAAATGTGCACAAATAGAGAAAGTGAAAGAACGAAAAGTAAGAAAACAGGCAGTGTTTTACAGAATAGTTAAGAATAGTACCATTTATACTGCAAGTTTCAAAACACAAATGTCTTCCACTATTTAGAACTAATCACGTAAATGTTACATCGAGCGCTGTAAGATGAAAAAAAGCTTACGTATAGTATCATCAGTGCACCAAAGCATCGGAGAATTGAAACATAACCACTCAACTGCTGTAAAAAGTAACCGTTTTTAAAACAATACACTGAAGAGAAACAGGTTTATATAGCTTTTTTTTCATCTTTCTTAATCTACACAATGTCAAGAATGTACACTTGTATGCATTCCCAAAGATATGCACAGTTTCCAAGATTGAAAGAGGATAAAAGACTAGCAGCAAAGTGGTTAAAACTGAAGTCTTTATATAATGCAGGTCAAAAAAATATATATATATTAAAGCGGACAGACACATGTTGCATATATAATACAGTACATGACAGGAAGTTGCACTGTGCTGGTTAATGCAGAATGAGAAGTGTTATTTCAGCATTCTCTACACTTTGTATAAATGCACGTCCTACATTTTGCTTCTCAGCCAGCAAGTTTTAATCAGGTTCATCAAACCTTGGTTCAGCTTGCAATAATGCAGGGTAATCAGATTACAATGGGAGAAAAAGACAACCAACCAAACATTTGGTTACACACACACCAACGCACATGCACACCGTCAACCTACCTGGAATCTAGCACGCACACACATACAAACACACAGCCGTGGGCACAATATAGTAACACTCTCGCACCCACACACATGCACAAGTGTCCACTTCATCACACAGAGCAATCAAACATTGCAAAACTGACCGTTGTCGTTATATGCTGTTGGAGAATTAAGGTTTAACAGTCGTTCATAGCTGATTTTCTCTGTCAACACAATAAAATTAGTGATTGTATCTAGCAGCTTTATACGTATGTGTTTTTTTTTTAAATTTTATATATATATATATATATATATATATATATATATATCTCAAACTTAAAAAACAAGTGGACTGCCACTACTGTACCGTGTTAGCACTATCCTTCCTTCTACCATACAAAACTAGAGAGGAACTCTATTAGAAACTCAATAGTCATTTCCATCACAAACGCCCTCTACTTTTCAATGTGAAATAATACTAAAAGGTGACCTATGTACAAATGCTGTCATTTCAAGCTACGGTATATGCTGACAGCAACGATAAATACAACTCTATCTTTAAAATTTCAAAGACAAAAAAAAGAAGAAACGAAAAAACAAAAAACTGGGATTATTATCAGTACTTAAATATAGTGTTACATATTTACAGGTGTTTGGAGTTTGGTACCAGGGGTTTGTCGTCTACCTATATATAGTATTTAAAATGTCCTGTCTAGTCACTGACTCAGTCCGCCAAGAGGTCAATGCGTTTCCCCACATTCGAAGGTTTGCATAGAAAGTAAAGGGAGCATTGGTTAGGGAGGAATCTGGAAGATAAATTGTTCTCTTGTACTACTAAGTGAGGTGTGGTTTCTCTCTTCTTTTTTTTTTTTTTTTTTTTTCCTTTTTTGAGTGACAGGAGGTGGGAAAACATGCATATCTGATAATAACAGCATTTGGATGTTGTACCAAATTTGCTATTTAAAAAAAAAACAAAAAAACCCCCCACTGAGGTGGATTACACTTTGCAGTTAGGGAGCATTTGGGTTATTGCAGCCAGATGTCCAAACTAAGCTGTTCTTGTAGTGACTTTTATTCAAAGTTCAATTTTGAATATTCTGTTGGGTCAGACTGCCAAACAGTCCATGTAGATACTGTTTCCCAAAGGATTTTAAATTTGGACATTTGGGTGAGGAGTGCAGGATAGTGTCTTTCTTGCCAAGAGTTAGACCAGAAGATTATCATCATTCACATCTGTTTACAAAATATGAAGTGTAGTTAAGACTGAAACGGAGGCAAACATAATCCATCTCCTGAGGTTACCAATTTACAGGTCATACCATGTTTGTGCAGTGGACTACAGATGTCGACATGCTGCCCTCGTCAACCGATATTGGCCTACCAGGAAATCCAATTGGACAATATTTCTGGTCATTAATTTTGGCTATAGCCCTGTCCATATATAAAGTGATTTTCGCTTGCCACCTCTCGCTTTGCAGCGGACAGCTGCTAGCAGACTTTTCAGACACTGGTTGCATAGGAAACCTTATTTCCTGCCCCATCTTTTGTCAGTCAGCAGTATCCCTTGCCATCCCATTGGTAGTTGTTTCAAATTGTTGCTTCTAGCCATTTTGCACCGCTAACTGTTATTCCATCTGTCATCACTACAAGACTCCGAATTTCACTGACATTCCATAATCCCTGGTCTCCACGCCGCCTTTTTTTTTCTTCTTCTTGTGAGTATTAAAAACAAAACAAAAAACCCCCCAATGTGATGAAGAAGATTTTTAACAGTCTTATTTAGGGTGAAGATTTCTTTGTTTCCCTGGACAAAGACGGAAATAAATAACAACAAAAAACACATTAAAATGTGGAAAAATATCATGCTGGCGTTGGCCAATTTATTTTTAAACATCCGTGCATCCATATGTAATTCATTTTTTTAAAAATGCGCTTTTTGATTACTTTTTTTTTTTTTAATTTAAAGGGAAAAGGGATTCATGCAATTTAGAGATATCGGTTAGCTGCTTCCACCTGCTTTCGGTCTTCATATTAACAGAACGAGCGTCACTCTTCTCAATCTAACTTGGCAAGAAAGCCGATGAGTGCATTTCATTACTTTGTTTACTCTGAAGCCAGGGCTTCCAAAAGCAGGATGGTGGTCAGTACTGTTATGAGTCAAAGCCTGAATCACGTAGTCACTGGTGACGTTACGTAACATAAAACCACCTCTGCGTATGCAGACCTATGCACACACACACAGAACATCTCAGGGTTTAATAGCTGAGATGCTCAGCGTTCCCAAAACGATGCATTCATTCCTTCACTCGTTCGTTCATTCATTCATTCATGGAAGGAGTGGACTAACTTTCAAGGAACAATGTAATAACCACATTTGCACAACATTTGAAGGGGAAAAACAGAAAGATTCAGAGGTCAAACAAGGGAATTTAAGAGGGTGCTGCAACCAAAGCTTGGAGAGCAGTGCTTTAAAAAGAGGGTTGTTTTTTTGGTTTTGTCTCTTTTATTTTTAACCCACTAAAAAAACAAAACAAAACAAAAACAGGATTTTAACTTAATATTTGAACAGGCTAATTCCAAAATCTGGAGTTTTATCAGTCAAAGAATAGTCTAATTTAAGTGCCATGTCATTTTAACCAAGGAGCACTGTAACCCCTTACCTCACCAAAACAAAACTTGCTGGTTGAGCAACATTTTAACACTCGATTAGGAACTAATTGTAAAAATGAGCAGGAAAATAAGAAAAGAAAATAACAACAAACAAAAAACCCCACCAATTTCACTACAGCAGTAAATAACTGGACTATAACTGAGATTCACTGAAGTAAATGAAACTGTTGTGTGTTGGTTTCTATTTATATGGTTCTAAAATGCAATTTTCTTATGAGGAACTAAAAATATATGGGGGGGGAGGGGGTGTTTAATGTAGTGAAGTTGTTACCATATTTTTCCCTTCTAATCGTAGAATCGATCCCTTTATTTTGGAATGCAATCAAACGATCTAAATCACCTCAGGAAGGCGAGTTAGTCATTTTAACGTCTTTTAAATGAACTGTGCAAGCTGTGCCAAGGTGGACCTTCAAAATCAATCTGTTACTCTGCTTAAAAAAAGTGATGGAAAGGAAAGAAGGAAATCAAATGGCCAGACATCCACCACAGCAACTACTCTCAAGCATTAAAATTACAATAGAACACGGTGGTTAATATACCACAAGAATTTCAGAGGATTACCTTTACTCGGGGGGAATATCATTTTATAGTGCACTTTTCTCTGTCTAATAATTACATTGTCAGCGAATGCTTAAGCCATGAAGGAAAGGCCACTGTTACCTAACTGCAAATTCACAAACAAGCAAAAACATATCCCTTTTAGCATACCCAAACAGCAAGTACGGTTTTTCCTCAGCGCAGAATAGTTTTGATTTCTTTTTCTTTTTTTTGTCGTGAAGTCGTCGCTCTCTGTACAAAAGACAATTTTCCTTCATGAAGTTACACATAACTTGTACTAGAAGTCTGATATTTGTGGCCTGGCTTATGAGTGTGAATGTGAGAGAGGTGTGTGTTTGCATGTGCAGATGTGTGTAGTAACATCTCCAAGTCTATTAATCGTGACTTCTCCTCCTCCTCTTCTTCTCCTCAGCTTAAGCTCCTGAGCTTAGCTTGATGCTCAGAGCCCCCCTACCCCCCACAAAGCATATGGTTTTGTCCTCCGCTGCTGCTTGTCGGCGACAAACACAAACTGAAATCTCCAAAAGCCCTCAAAGTGGGGATCAACAACATATCACCCCGTCTGAGAGGGGAATGAAAAAAGGATGCCAGCTTATAATTTTCCGCTTTTATCCACTTCCTTTGTTTGCTAGCTTTGATGGCGTCCCAGTGTCCGGTGTCGGGTCACCCCGCGGCCTTGTGCTTGCCCCCACAGCAGCGGCAGGCCTCGCCACAGTGGTGGCACGCGCGCAGAGGCAGGTAGCAGCACATGCAGGGTGCGATAAACGAGAGCGCCACCAGGGCCAACCAGCGCAGACAGAACTGCTCGTCAGAAGTGTCACATGAACAGGGGTCTGAGAAGTCACCCTCTGAGTCAGACATGCAGTGATACAGCATGCTCTCGGCGCATAGCATACAGCTGACTTTGTAGATGCACTGTTTAATTGGGTCGGGGGCATCCTGGCACTGCCCCCGCCAGTTGTCTTCGTGGTTGAACATCTCCCGACAGTAGATGCACCGTGAACGCTCGCCGTCCTCTCGCCGCCGTCTGCTCTTTTTGGACTTCATGAGGGGCGACGGCTGAGTCTTGATGGCCGTGTCCTTGCCCAGCCCAAGCCCTATACCTGTTCCTATACCCATTCCGGGGCCTGAGTGGGAGTCTCCACCGGGGCCATCGGGGAAGAGGTACTCGCACTTCTTACTGTCCAGTTTGTGAAATGCAGTGGGGAAATCCAGGTCCTCACGGTCAGGTTCAGGTTTCCACATGACAGGGTGACGGTAGTCCTCGTAGCCACGGATGAGCACGTCTTTGCGTGGGTTGATGCGGACGATCTCTTCTTCATCCATGCGAAAACTGACACGGCGAGTTGACTTAAAGAAGAAAATCAAAAGAGGAATAAGTCAGATTGCTAGAAAGACTAGAAATCAACACTTTGTGGAAAATACTACATAAAAAGTACCTTAATTTAAAGAATTATATATTGATATAAGCCAGTAAGGCAAAGGCAAACCTGTGGAGGCAGGTAGCGCCTGTTGCTGGAGGGGAACTCGTCAAAGGGCTGGGCGCGAACGTAGCAGCCCCTGAATGGCTCGGTGGAGACGACATTGTTCAGAGGAGAGAAGGGCTCTTTCATCGGGGTACAGATGGAAGGAGGCTCATCACACACCTAACAGGTATACAGAATCAGGTAAGTATGCGAAACAGGATGAAACTTAAAACATGTTCAAATTTCTTCCTTAGTAACACGTCACAAAGAAAATCTAGTGAATTAACACTCTGATGATGCAATAACAACTTTTGTAATTATTTTTAGTCACTCTGCTTACCAAAAAAATCTGCAAATTATCAATTTTTTTTTGTTAATCCCCCCTGAAAAAAAGCCATTCTCACTTTTCACGATACTGCTTCACTGTTAAAAGCTCTAATGGTCAATCAGTTCAGTTTTCATGATTACAACAGCTTTGACTCAGTGTGTGTAGGCTGTCGTTTGTGTGTGTGTGTGTGTGTGTGTGTGTGTGTGTGTGTGTGTGTGTGTGTGTGTGTGTGTGTGTGTGTGTGTGTTCCACTTTAACCACCAGGGGGCATCCTGCACCCACGCTTGTCCAAATGACTGAGCTGTGTAGATGACTCAAGACCCTTCTGTTAAGAACTCAGAGTTCCCATCAGCCTTGCATGTGTTCCCACAAACATTTTAGCTGATGCAAAAATCTACAAACACTGGCCTAAAAAGGCTCTTGACAATGCCGAAAAAAAGAGAGATGTTGGAAACCATGCGCTGCAACGTGAAAGCGAACAATTAATTCCTTCCAACAATTACAAGAAGAAAGCTCACTGTTGACATCAATCGGCCTATAAATAACATCTTGTGAATGACACAGAGGACATCAAATGCAGGAAAAATATTTTTACACATCTACAGAAATTATATTTAAAAAAGGAGCCTCCAACAGCAATAGCCTCATACTTTAAGTACTCATGGCAACAAAAATCAAAAGCAGCAGTGATTTTCATGATTCATGCATGCAGAGGTGATGAGAGTTGGGGGAGGATAGTTATTATGTTAAGAGCCTTGTGATATTTTGTGGAGCTTGATTTCAGTGCAACTATGTTCACAACTTCCAGCTTATTCAAACGTTCACGCGAGATACGGGAAAATAAGCAGAACTGTGTACCGGTCGCCCTCAAAACGAGGCTAAACTTCACATTCACGGACGTGCCTGCCTATTTCTAAACGCTCCTGTGATGTCTCAAAGTGACCCCGCTAAACTGAAGGTTCTTTCTCTCTGCGTGTCGCAACCGAAAATACACAAACACAGATGGATGCATGCCGAGGCGTCTTCGAGTTCGATCGGACCGTATTCGAGCCTCGTATGCACTGGCTAGCTGACCCTCTTTTCCCCCCCACACACACATCTCGACCTCATCAAAGCAGGGTTAGTCCTCCTCTCTTCTCCTTCTCCCACCTTCTCTCCCTCTCTCTTTTCTGTGTGTGGAGGTGGTGCTGGCTGTAGTTAGTCAGTGCCGTGTGTAAAGTAGCCCACGCCAGTGCTTTAACGCACAGCGGAAATCTGGTTTGCTCCCAGCTGCTGCTACAGTAATTACTGTCCTGTGGTTGCTAAGAGATGCTTCCTTTGACCCCCCCTTTCCTCCACTAGCCCCCTACCCCACCCACCCCACAGACTGCTAACACATGGTCTGTGTGCGTGTGTGTGACTTTGTTCCTTCATTGCCTCCAAACATACCAAGTGGTGCAACACACATCGACAGCGTCTGCAGGGGAATGTGAGGAACAGGAGACATTGGAGGCAGAGGGAAGAGAAAGAACAGAGCAGGAAAAAATGAGATTGTGTTGTATTTGTGTGTGCGCGTCTGAGAGAGCTAGAGCGAGAGAGAGGGGGGGGGAAGAGGGAGCGAGAGGCCAAAGAGTCTGCCGAGGGAATGTCATAAACCAGCTCCAGCTGGAGAAATGCAGCAGAGAACTTAAAAAGCCAGATGACAGCTGTATGTGTATGTGAGAGAAAGAGAGAAAGGAGCGAGGGGCGGCGGGGCAAATGGGAAACAGACTTGGGCTTCCTTTTAAAGTGCTAGCCCAAGCCCCCACTATTCAAAGGCATGCGTGGGGGCCAATCTGGAGCTGATCTGACCCTAGAGATGTGGCTGTTTGAGGGAGGAGACGAGAAGGGGGAGGAATGCAGAGAGGGCGTTGTAGGTGGTGCGGAGCCACGGGCAACCTGGCTCCACACCAACATCAGGGATCCATGCACTTCCGCCCTCAAAGGCACAGGGGTTGAGGACAGGGAAGGCTGGCCCACATACTAAAAGCTTACGACACACACTTCAACAAAGCAAAGGAACGTTTTGTGTGCGTGCCTGGATATTTGAATGCAAACATGAATACATGCTTTACTTCTCTATGAGCTTGTTTCTCACAGGCTAGAAAGAAGCCTGATGGGTGCTCATCTCTGGGTCCTGCCAGCTTAAAATAAAAAAATGTAACATTTTAAAAAAGCCCACTCCTGATGTGTCCTAAAGGAGTGGTTGGCTGTTTTCGGAAGTGAGTCTTTATTTGTAAGAATGAGGTGAGATGTATGTAACCAACTTCTGGCCTGCTGAGTTACATCAATCTACAAATACATTTTTGTAGATTTTTGTCAAATTCACAGCAAAAGAGAATAAAAGGCATATTTCATAAAATGTCAAATGGCTACTTTAAATTACTTTTCTTCACAGCTTAGAGATGTCTCATAGAAAACGACATCATCGGTCAGAATGAGGCTGTGAAACTCACTGGCCAACAAAACCCATGTGTACAAAACAGATAAGAGAAAACTTCCTGCCAGTTCTAAATTAGATGTGGATGTTTTCCTGTGGTATTCGAGAAAAGAAAAAAAACAAAAGAACAAAAAATCCTCACATACATATTTTACTTAGTACTAGCGGAAGGACTGTAGCAGTACAGCATAATTCCTGGCAGTGGGTCATCACAGCTGAGTAGGGTGTTGTGCAACCACTTTTCTCTATGGGTGAAATATGTTGCATGTTCAGTGTGTGTGTGTGTGTGTGTGTGTGTGTGTGTTTTTTGAGTGAGAGGAAGAATGTGGTAAGCTTGTGAAGGGCATACATGTGGGTGCTCAGCCTCAGTGGGCAGGATGTGGGTGGAGAAGACCATCTTCAGCGCACGAACACTGACAGTTCACGCGTGTGTGCGTGCACATACACGACGCACACAAATCTTTGTAACAATGCAAGGCTAGGATGAATTCCAGCAAATTTTGATACCCGTCGATTTTTAGAGCCATTTAATCAAGGAACAAAAACAAGGCTTCATGGTACCGGTAACCTCTGGCATCTGTTTTTGGCACAAGGTCACAGCAAATCCATAGAGAGCTGCTACTGCTTCTAAAAAGACCTACCACTAATAAAAACTACACGTGTGGTCAACCAGGGGTGGGACAACATTTTGAAATCTTGATGCATCATCACACCGCTTCCTCTTGTGATACAATTATTAACATTCTGGTGCCAAATATTAGCAGAAAGTGCACACGCTCCAAATACAGCAACTAATCTGACTTACTAGAGTGATTATTTCATGACTCTGTGTGAAGTGAATGAAATTACTATCCATTTCCCACCTCTAGTGGTCATAACAATTTCTTTCTTTCTTTTATGCTTTTTTTGCATTTTGCCTTTTACACACCCACACATGGCAGATGGAGGGAGCCACAGAAAGGTTGGGAGGGGGTGACATGCAGCAAAGCTTCTGTACTTTTTTTTTTGTTTTTGAAAGTCATCATTTATCTGCACAGACACTGACGTGACTTCGTGATGGAGCTTGGAGCCACACAGCTCGGCTAACACTTTGCTGTGTGGTGGTATTTGCTGCTTCTCTGGCCGCAGCCTCTGGTTCACTTCTCTTTTTCTGTAGCCCAGGTCTCTGACCGCAACATTCGGATGCCAAATCACCATGGTGACACCCTCGGTGGCTTGCTGAACACCCCCTTTCTACCCCTCTCTGGCTGCACCCCTTACCCCTCCTTCCCCCCCGCTGCCTAGCAACAGCGGTGCCATTGGATTTCCTGTATGTTCAGGCTGATTCCTTAAAGAGGAACTTTGCCACAAGAACTGGAACACCACTTTCTTCTCCATCACTGCTCTTCTAGTCTGCATCATGCAGATGGGCAAGTACAGAGCAGATCAGAGGTAAGTATAAGCCTCTGGGAGGTTCATAGCTAAAAATTTAATTCACATGAGGTCCAGCATGAAGTCAACAAGAGACCACAAACGTGGTTCTGTCTATTCCATATACAGTGTGCAGAGTGGAGGAAATGATCAGAGGTGAATCAACACACCTCAGTGTTGCACAACAGTTAATCATTATTATGTGTAGGGTTTCTTTACAGCACTGGCGCATTGGATTGCTTAACAGTGTCAGAGGCTTCTATACTGTCACTAAATGTGTCCTACAAGAGCTGCCCTTCCTACTAATGTGCCTTTATCAAATTTGCAATCAGAAGCAGAACAGGTGGGTGGCTGGCTTTCCTGTAAAAGGACAGATATCTAAAACAAATTAGCAAGGGTGTGTTGCCTTGAACTATACACCTGCTGCCTTTCTCTGCTAAAGAGAACGTGACATTCTTAAACACACATGGTGACAGTCAACCGCTGTGCAAAGGCACTGAGTGTTGTTGTTGGTACAATACATGGTGCATGCAGTTATTGTGTACAGGTTTAGTTGGTCCCAAATTTAGTTAGCTAAAGTCAGAGTCCTATCTTCACGCAAAGGAAGAATAAAGAGTCTTACGAGATGCGACCCTGACGTCAGCATCATGGAGAGATTAGCTTAAACAGGCTAAACGCGAGTTCACAACTATCTACTGAGCACCTTAAAGTACCTTGTTTTTTCAGCTAAGACAACATCAACATCCTAAAGCCTTATTTGACTAGTAAAGATGAATGCTCCAGGTGATAATATATCATCTTCAATCTCGACAAGACTGACAGCTGCAGAGTTAGAGTACACCACATTTGCTGGCCAACACCCAGCTTCCCCTCAGGGTCTGGCTGACACTGGTTAAACATCTGTAAATCTCTAAGAACAACTGTGAGACAACAAAGGCAGGTGTCAGCACCTGGCTGGGACAGATCAGACCCCAACCAAACATGTGGATCATGTCATTTCAGAGTCGGTGACAAAGCAGAGAGAACTTCACTCTTTTCAGTCATAGCAACACAGGTTTTCTTTACTAAACCTTAATGTCACTCACCGGTAGTCCATCCTCTGGATTATCGCCCTCCCCAAACGGTCGACAACCTGAAAGAGAGAAAGGTACGAGAACTCAACAACAGCTCAAAGAGGCAAAGTATACAACACAAAACTCTCATAGCTAAATTTGATTGACAAAAGCAAGGGAAGACTAGAGGGTAAAAATTCAAAGAACCCAGGCGACAACCTGCGTCAGTCTGAATCTTTCAGCAACTTCCTTCTACCAACAAAATATTTATATTTGTTTGTTTGTTTCTCAAACTGTTCCCCCCTAAGCATGGTTTAAAGTTACCACGCTGACTCTTGTCGGGCCGGAATAGTTCAAGACTTCTGCTTTCTTCTGCCTGTGGCCTAATGGGGAAATGAAAGCTGCTTTGTGTTAGTGGGGTTCACAGAAGTTAATAAAATAAGCATGCAGAGAATAATGTAACCGTGACCTCGGCTAAAAACCCACGTGCCATTTTCGCACCCCAAACACCTCAGTTACCAAGGTGCAGGAAAGAGCTAACGTTTTTCATCACTGCACACATTACACAATCTACAGGAGAAGTCAATCTTAAGAAAGACACGTACACTACTTATATTTTCATAGTGTTTTGCTGAACACTATTGTCACAAACATCACTTTTAAAAAGAAAACATTTTAATGGTGCTTATGTCAACAATGTGAAATAACTTGTTTAATGTATGCAGTCTGAATATTTTTTTTAAAGCTTGGTGAAGGTGTAATTGAATAAAGTCTGCCAATTTCCCTGCACGTAGTCCAGTGAAGTCTTGAGGTTTGTCAGATCACAACAAGCAGAATGCAACACCACCGTTTTGTGACATAAGATAAAAACTTTTCTTGGAATAAACCTACATTTTTAGTATGTGTAATATATGGCTGTTAATGTAACCAAATCCAAGAAAAATAACCAAAAATAAAGCATTACACAACTAAAAGATGCCACCAGTTAACCACTCATTCGTGCAGGTGTGTGTTGCTTTACAGACAGCAGACATTTACTCTTACAGAACAATAATTGAAGTAAATCTGAGTTAATATGTGCATAACGTTGTATAAAGAACTGTTAAATCACATTTAAAGTTAATAATTTGATAATATTCACCAGGTAATATCATCAGAAGTATAAAATCTAAAAGCTGAGTTCAGAACGATGAGTTATACCTATGCACTTCCAAGCATATGGTCAGAATTAACATAAAATGCAGCCATTTACTAAAAAATATCCGTGCACAGGTACAGCCAATCAAATTATTGTGGTTTCAGTCAGCTTAAATTAACACATAAAAACCACTGATGAAAGCACCAGCTTATACATTGAAAAAAATAAATAAAAAAAAAAGAATCAATGTTTAAGGACATTTCAGTTTGGCAATGCTGTAGAAAGCAAGAACAAAACTATCTGAATGTGGGGAGGGGGGGGTGGTGAATATATTTGCACCCAAGGGGGAAAAATAGGTTCTTTTTCAACTTTGGTTCACTTATTTAGGCTGAGGCTGAGGCTTTATTTAAAGCACTGAGGCATCAATCTTCCTGTCTGCATTCAGAGAGAGAATGCAGAAAAACACAGTAATGTGATCTCTGTCACAGAGAGGACAGAAGAATTCACTGAGCTTGTGTTAGACACAGTCTGTCCATCAGTCTGTCTGTCTGTCGCTGAGTCACATGGAGAAAGGTGTGTGTGTGTGTGTGTGTGTGTGTATGCATTTCTCCACTACTGAGAGAAAGAGGCCTCCTGCAGCCCAACTCTGGCAGCGCTGGGCCACAAAGCTGCCTGAGCCATGTGCCTGACGTTGCCATGGCAACAGAGGACTGCAAGACTGATACACACGTGTGCGTGCACGCAGATACGCGTGCGCACACACACACACGCACACACACACACACACACACGCACACACACACACACACACGCACACACACACACCCTTCCTGCCTCTTCTCTCCCCCACACACATTCACGCAGCAGTCCAGCAGCAGAACGATGCAACTGGAATACAGAAGAACTGAGGAGAGGCATTACACAACACTGGCAGAATACAGAAGATGCCAGGAGAGAGAGGAGAACGGAGGGAGGAGAGGACAGCAGGGGTGGGAGGGGGGAGAGAGAGAGAGAAAGGCAAGGGAATGAAACCCCACCATCACCTGCTGTAGCTGACATTCACAGGAAGAAGCCGAAGCATTTATTAGCACACCAAGACTATACAGTCTCTGAATGAGAATCTTCACAATCACCCGGGCCCTGCTACATGAGATATCCATGCCTCTTTGCCATCTGATTATGTGAACAGTACTGAAACGGCCTCAAATCATGAATATCAGATATGTTACTGATATTTTGTTGTCAAACTGTGACAAAAGACCATAACAGCTTCCCAGCTCACATCTTCAAATGCCAACACCCCATTCAAAACAAAACCCCTCAGGTTTCCACACATCATTTTAGCGTACCAAAATAGAAGACATTTAAGAAACTGGGAGCGAATTTTGGTTTGTTTAAAAGAGACACTAATCATCCTAGAAGATGACCCTGTGATAATGAAGTACGCTATTATTGCCGGTTCGTTATCTTCATGTGAAATTTACAGGAAAAGCAGCTTGCAAAGCAAGTTCTACATGACTACCTTTTACCTAGATGGTGTGGACTTGTGCCCAGGAAGTTCAAATCTCAGATAAACGGCTGTGGGCAAGAAGCAACTGATGCTCAGTGGCGATAAACCTTTACAAATGTTCCGCTGTACCTCCTCTATGCTCCCCATGATTCCTGGGTCTAGAGTGTAAAGGATATTACAGCTCCTCAGCCAGCCAGCCAGCCGGTCGACCAGCATCTTGTATAACACAGGGCTGGATAGCAGATTGCTGAGTTGGCAATTCTCCTACTAATTGGATGACTTTGCAACCTCTGGCACTGTGCTGAAAAATAATGCTTATTAGGACCTAAACCTGCCCACTCAGTTCCACGCATAAAGTAAATACCTATCTTAGCTTTAAAATATATAAATGCCACATTCAGTCCAAATACAAAATTTTGTTAGACTAGTCTAGCCAGTCCTCAAACTATCTTGCCAAGACAGAGAAGGACAAAAGCCCAGTCTGGTCAAGTTTCTTCTGAGTGAAGCTCAGCCCATATCTCAGGTTGCGATCCATTCTATGAGTTTCTTGTCTTTCCCACCAACCCTCTCCTGCCCTCTATCACCCACTGTCTGAGCAAAGCATTGCATTGCCAGTCTCTACGGATGTGGCAAGCTTATCTGGGCAGCTGGGCTTGATAAGATAACACAGGAGGGTTCAAGCTTGGGTGAGAGAGCAGGTAGCATTGGCGGAGGAGTCATCAAAGGTAATCAACGGCACACATCTCTTCTAGAACAGATGCTAGGTCAGCCTTTACAAGCCAAGATAAACAAGCAGGAATGCAGGCTGTGAATGCACACCAGTAGAATACACACCACATTCATGTGCATACATCCATCTACATCCAACTTTTACATGTACTGAATGGTTGCTAAGACACACAGTGCAAACTCTAGGTGGGAATTCTAAACAAATGTGATGTTTTGTCGATCGAGTAAGAGTTTGAAAGGTGGTGAGGGTAGTAGAGGGGAAAAAATCTGTGGGCTGCCTTGATTTCTTGATATGGAAACAATAGCCAATGCTGGCTGATGGACTGTTAAGTTAAGGTGCATTCTGTTGGCTTTCTATTGGCTTTGTTATCTGGTTTGACCTGTTCTAAACTAGCAAAAAGAAAACAAACACACACACGCATGCAGACAAAAAGGCAAAACACACCCTGGTTAATGTCCTCAATGGCCCTCCGTATTCCCCGGTCAAAAGCACGAGCATCAGCAGGGCTCTGAAAGGTCAGTCCAAACTTCTTGTCGTTGATCCTCCAGTGGTGGAAGATGGGGTTGACCTTGTTGTATACTAGGTCTTTCTGCAGCACACACTCCAGTACCACCTGAAAAGAAACAAACAGAAGAGTTTGAAAGTGAACCAAGGCATGCTGGTGCTCTTTGAGATGTTTTAATATAGCTGGATACAGAATTTGACCTGTGTGGTTTAATCCAACCCCATAAGCTGTTGTAATGTGTCAAATTCAATTATTCCAACACAACAGGAATATAACGAAAAGACATAGAAGATTTCTGCCATTTGAACTACACATATGGGCAGTTCCAGAGCTTCTAAAATCAAAAATAGAAGAAAAAAAGAAAATCCCCCCAAATCCAATACTCAACATACTTCTTAGATAATTTGTAAAACACATTCTAAATAGTGGGGTTTAAAGTTAAACTTGAAGAGCAGTGGTGGCCTGAGAGTTGGAGTGTGTGGAGGTGTTTTGGAGCCAGGGAGCCCAAGTGTATGGCAGAGAGAGGCTGCGTTTCCAAAGCCTATTATTAATCAGGGCTACTGGGCCGCCTCCCGGTCTTCCTCTAGGCAGATTAAATGAAATGAGAGACGGCCATTAAAGTCTTTGAGGTTTTTACTGACGCGCACGAGAGGTGGCTTAATGGGGTGTGAATGTGTGACTGTGCGCACCGCGATCTGCGTGAGAGCATGCGTGAGCGCAGGAGCTGGTGCGATGAAAAGCTCAATGACCCAAGTGCTACGCTGTGCATCTTTGCGGTTCAAATGTCTTGTCGGAGGATAACGGTCACAAACAAAGTACTCGATTGCTGAAAGCAGATGGCACCGTTCCCCGTGGATCTGGACAACAGTCAACATGCACACTTCAAGAGGCTAATACGTGGCAGCTGTACAAGAGGTTGATGATATGTGTGTATGTGTGTCAGAGGGGGGGTGCTCAGGTCTGAATTTCATTCTGTCTGTGTGAGTCGCTTTGCAAGTGTGCTGCACATAATTCAAGCGTCTGTCTCCATATCATTGTTTCATACATGTCTCTAACAAGAAAAGGAGGCAGCGAGGGTTAAGCCTGCGTGACTACCCTAGAGCTACTGGATGAGTGCACAGAAGAAGGGAAGGATGGATGTGAGAGGCTGCTGGGGTGACAAGGACAGGGGAAGGGAGGAGGGGTCCGCTGTGCCTCTGGGGGCGATTGTGGAGGCGAGACTGAATGGAGCCGGAGCAGGTAAGGTGAGCGCACAGCAAGGCCGACTGAGGAGGAAGTATCACAGTTGCATGGAAGGTTGATACTTAACACCGCATTCCATATTGTGCTTAGAGAAAAGAGAGGAGGAGGAGCCTTGCTGACAGAAAAAGAGACAGAAAGGGAACAGAGGCAAGTGATGTTAATGGAGGAGAGTGTCAGAGAGAGAGAGAGACAGACAGAGAGCAGTCAAGACAGTGTGTAAGAGAAGAAAAGAGGAACAGATGGAGACTATGCTCACATGAATGCAAGAAATCAGGCTTCTTTCAGAATGATGATTCCAACCTTGCTATTATTTTAAGACAAAAATTGTAAAGAATAATGCAACAGGGTGCATTGATTCATAGTGAAATAACCCAGCACACCCTCACCCCCTCCAAGACTTAAAGCTATAAATGTTACTGGTAAGTCAAAACAAACAAACAGTGTTAACAATTATTTAAATAACAAACAAACAAACAAACAAACAAAACAAAAAAAACAGTCAAATAGGGCCTTGCCTCCAAGGCAATGCCATTTAGAGTAAGCCTGGAATGCACGGCTGTACCAATCTGCAGGGAGTTGCAAACTATGAATGACAGGAAGCAAGGTGGAGTGAAAGAGCTTAACTGGATATTTGTCATAATCCGAGAGCCAGCATGGTAAGTAATCATCAACCAATTAGAGCTGTAGTTTTAAGAGAGTCACCGAATAGCAGCGAGAACGAGAAAGAGAGACGGAGGGGAGGTGGGGGGCCAAGGAGGAGAGTGATTGGTAGCTATATGGAGAGCCAGCTGAGTCATCACCAGTACACTCTGTGCCGCATCACTGCGCTTATAGACAGATCCCCCTCCACCTCTCCTCTTCCGTCTCCCATCTATCTGGCTCCACCTCCATTTCCTGCTCTTTGACTACATTCGGCTTCCCGAATTCCTCTAAATCCCACCCCCCACATCTCCAGTCACCTCAGGAAAAAAAAAAAAAAACCTTGTCTTTTTTATTTCAAAATAGCTGCATTTATGATTCATTTTCCTCACAGGTTTCTATCAGGGATCGGTGATGTCACTGCCTTTTTTCCCTTTGTGTCTATTTCTGGTTGGATTAAAACACCCAAATTGTATCCTTCAAAAAAAAAAAAAAAAGTCTAAATAAAAATACATCTAAAACCTTGCAGACCACTGTCCTATTTTGTATGTTAGACATAACCCAAACCAAGGAGCCTTAGTGATATTCATCACTAAGTCTAAACGTCACTCATACAACATAATTACACAGTTCATATTCTTATGTCCTTTTTTTGGGGGGGGGGGGGGGGGGGCACTGTTTTCTTCTTGGACGCTGCTTCTGATGCCCTCACACTGCCGGTGGCAAAGTGGTTGATGCCAACACCCTGGCACTGGGTGGTATCCTGACAGACCTACATATGTCTGGGTGTTTGTTGTGGTGGCTGGGGATTCTGGTGGTGATAGGGGTGTTTTACCACATCCCAGAACAGTTGTCGGGGTCTCTGAACCATGTCTATACCCTGTCTGAGCAATGCCGTTCCCATCACACCCTTTTTCTGTGCCACACACATCCTGGGTTACCAACGCACAAAACACAAGGACTGTAAATACGAAACATACATAAAATGTGTTCAGTGAAAGAAAAAAAAAAAAGAAAGAAAAAAAAAGGTCATTTAGGCACAGTGCTGTAAGAAGGCTCTAATAACCATCTGCCAGAAAGCACCAGATTCTGTGCATCATGGTGGCCGCCTTTTGTCATCTGGCATTTGACAGACAAATAGATTTACACTCCCGATTACCACAGACCAAGGATTATCCCAGTGCATCTACTGGGTCTGTTTTACATCTACAGCACAGAATGAGTCTCAGGAGCTTTACAGCAACTACTCCATAAGCCAAACAGATTAAAGCCACAACACAGCACTTGATATTAGGGCCTCATTACTTTCATTACGAAGAAGCCGACAATACCAACTAAAAATAAAATAACTAAATAATAACAACAAAGGTCGATCAAATGGACCAATACGGCAAGGCCATGATGATCCACTTGGTAACGCAAATCCGTTGGGTATTTTTGCTGGCCTTCAGACAACAATTCTGACGGCTAAAGAACCAAACGGGTCAGGTAAAAAAAATAAAAAAATTAAAAAAAAGAAGAAGAATCTGACAATACATGTAGAATGCAGGTCTAGCGATTTCCTGTGAACATCTTAGGCAATGCCTGCTGACACAGCTTCATATATTCATTGTTAAACGAATCCTGTGGCTAAGGTAGGGTGCCACTGTTGCTGGTCAACTTTCTTAGCTTCAATCTGGGACTTTAAGAGAATACTTTTTAGACACAAGTAATTGTACTACCCTATTAATCCAACTCTGTATACTATAACATTACAAACAGGCAGAACTAATGTTTGCCTGCGCCAACATTAACGTTATAGTTTTATTATTAGCTCCAGCTGCTAGCCACAACTTTAATGATAACTTAACCGATGTGGCTATCCGATAAATGTACCTTATTTCCACAGCGTGTGCTTTCTGATGCAACCCTCCCATTTATCCGAGCCTGGGAGCGGCACTGAGAGTATACTAGTTTATGCCCAGTGAGGCAGGGTGTGTGGCTATCGGATAATAGCTAATAGTTAAGCAACTAACAGTAACGTGCGCACCAGCCAGGTTAACATTTATGATAACTGTTCAGTACTTCATGATGTTGAAACTGGAGCTTTACTGACCTCTCAATAGTGTTGGATGAATGTTCATGTGTTCAGTAACTAGTGAGGGGAGGTGTTATGTGAAGTTGTGTCAGTTGCATGAGACAGAAACGGCACTGTTGGTATCAATACTGTTGAAATGAGTAGCTAATTCCACTGTATCAATTAAGATCTGATTTTTTGTTTGACAACCCTATTAGAAAACTAGCATTTCTGGCTACAAAGGAAAATATAAAAGTAATTGTTAGGAGAAGCTTGACTGTAAATGGTTTTATTGGGAAAAAATAAATATTTTTGCATATATCTGAAATGAAATATTTATCAGAACTTTCAAAAATTATTCTACTTTTATTTTTACCACACTAACTACGGAGTGTGTTGTACAAAGAAGTATTTATGGGTTAAAAAGGGACAGATTAACTTTAAACAGTCTTTACATCACAGTCAGGAAGAGAATTCTAAAAAAAAAACAAAAAAAAAAAAACATGGGGGGGGGGGGCAAGTAGTTGAGTACTGATAGAAAAGCAGAGTGAATGTGCATTTCCATCTCTCACATTCTATTCTCTTTAATAATTTCCTGTTTTTCCTGATGATTCATCACAGAAACACGCAGTGTGCTCCTATTTTCAGATACCTGTGCCATGGAGGAAAGCCTAACAACCACTTCCTGTGTCAGTATATGTATGAATGACAAAGCAGTGGAGGGTCCCGTCTGTAACAACTAAAAATAAAATAAATAAATAACAAGGACAACAAAGGTCGATCAAATGGACCAATACGGCAAGGCCGTGATGATCCACTTGGTAAAGTAAATCCGTTGGGTATCTTTGTTGGCCTTCAGACAACAATTTTGATGGCTAAAGAACCAAACAGGACAGGCGCAAAAAATAAATAAATAAATAATAATTTCCTGTTCTTCCTGATGATTCATCACAGAAATACGCAGTTTGCTCCCATTTTCCGATACCTGTGCCACGGAGGAAAGCCTAATAACCACTTCCTGTGTGAGTACATGTATGAATGACAAAGCATTTGAGTGGAGTCCAGAACAGCAGGGTTTGCAGTGATCTCATTCAGATGAAGAAAAAAAAAAAAAAAAAAAGAACAACTTTGGATGTCTGGCCATGTAGCATAAAACGCTAATCGCATTTATGAACTTGAGGTTCTCTTACCAATTTGTCTTTGAGCCTTTCGCCTTTGATGTGGAACTCCACAGCGGTGGGACTAGGGCTTGGACTGGGACTAGGACTAGGGCTACAGGGGCTAAGGTTGCTGCTGCTTCCTCCACTGCCTCCACTGTGGGTGCTGTTGGTGTCCTCCGCCCGGGTGACCTTATAGACAGTGACACAGCTAAGTCCTCCACCGCCCAGGGGAAGCCACCCACCACTGGAGTCATCCCGAGTCATGACCACTGCTCTCACACGCGCATAACTGTCACTGTGGAGAAAAAAAGGAGGAAGAGAAAGAAGAAGGAAAACCCAGTGGTGTTAGTGAACATAATCTAGAATCATTAACATATTTTCAGTTGTCTCCTGGGTTCTTTTCTTTGCTTAAATCTCCTTTATTACAAAAGCAGAACTACACAGCCTCAGCCTTGACCAGTAATACAGTTTAAGTGCAGCACAAACAAAATGTTGAGCAAAGAGAACATACACAAATGATAACGTGAGAAAATTACAATTTAAACTAGGGATGGGGCAATTAGGAAATTCTGGGCCAATGTCTGTCTTTTGCTTTATTTGCCATTTACTTACTCGAAAAAACTGAACATAAGAGATTAAATTTTGCATTAAAGATACGTTTTTGGTTTTAGTACACAGCAAAACAACAGACTGTCTGAAAGCGCCCAGTGTGTGTGTTTAACCCCAGGCAGAGGGTGACTGACCGTGTGGCCAAGTTAAGTCTGGCCACAGCTGATTCCCAACCTTTCTCTTGAAACAGGTGGTTTTAAACTAGACAGCACATGACCTGGTTTCCAAACAACATCATCCGCTTTCCTTTAAATGACTATTATGAGATAGCCGTTTAAGATAATTAACACTGTGTATGTAACAGAAGGCAAATACACTAATAAAAAGTTTAGTTTTTTTTTTTTTTTTTTTTTAATGAAGCAGAAATAAAACATGGTGTTGATCATTTACTGTATTATAGAAGTTTCAGATAATTTATAGAGAATTAACATGAAGCAGATGGTTGAAAAGTACCTAAAAAAAAAAAAAAATCATCTTCTTTGAAATATCAATAAGTCACAAACTCTAAATTAACAAGAAATTCAAATCAGAAACACAACTCACAAGAACAAATTGCTATTTTGTCCCAATGTATCAGTAATAAAGTAATAAGAGATTACTATCCCAATTACATAATGTAACTTTAAATCTGCTCGCCTCTCATTCCATGTCTTTTTCTGTCCTCTCACTTGGAGACAGATGTTCTGTGATTAGATAACACAGCACTGGGCCACCGGAAATGACAAAGGTCAGGGGGTGTTGAGGGCAGCGTTTTGCACAAACTACTGGTAACATATTAAAGACTTGGAAAGATCAGAGCGCAGCCAGAAATAGTCAAAGAACTGAAGTATATAACTGCCGGATGTCTCCCTGTGACACATTGCTCTCTGGCCAACGTCCGGGTTAACCAATAAAGATGACATCAGAGTCTGAAACATTTGCAAAGAATGTCTTTTCAATCAGCGGCCAAATCTCAAGCATTGACAGAGGCAGAGAAATGTCACTATGAAGAACATGTAATATGAAAACAGTTAACATTTAGCTCTTGTTCTAAAAGAGGAATAGCATCATCCTGGCTTCCCTCTTGGCTAACTCAATGAGGCCAACCTTTGGTCTCATTCCTTCCCCACCCTTGGCAAATCTCAGTGTTCAGGATATTGGTTAGTAATTAATCTAAGAGCCAGTGAGCATTAAATCTGAAGCCATCTTTTTCTTCATGTGAAAGCTTTGACCTGCCACCATGTAATAATTGACCAAAGTTTCCTCAAAAGAGTGATGAGTATGTCAAATAAGAGAAACTCAAAACAAGAGACAAATACAGAAAGTGATTTGAGAGTGGGGTAATGGCTTTAAAGAAATAAATGCTATATAAAGAGCATACATTCAAGAGGTGATCAAAAACATGCGTGTTCTAAATCTGCTGGTTGTGTAGATAAGTGCCTGTCTGCCATCAGAAATAAAAAAGAAAACCAAAGAAAGAAATTTCTGACTAGCAGAAAAACAACAGAATTAGCTGCCAAATATTAGTTGTCTTCCTTTTACACTTTTATGGTTCTACAACAGCTCATAGTGCATGAGGGGATGAGACATCTGCAATCAATAATTGTTGGTCGTCATCATCAGTGTGAGCCGAGCTGAGTCTTCTACTACTGCTTCAAATCTAAGGATTTGTCTTCCTTCTCTGTTTGGACAAACATGTCACAGTCAAAGTCAATCAGACGAAAAATGAGGTTCACTTTGCAGAATACTGGTGGGTAAAAACAAAAATGAAAAAATAAATAAAATAATAACTTTGTGCGGACATGTTAGACTCCAAACACATGGTGTAGACCACAAGCAGCAGAACAGGCTTTAAACCTAAACAGGCTCAAAGCACTTTAACTTAAACTGCTATTGTGGTACAAACATTTACTAGCCAGTGTGGTCAATGGCTTCCTGATATTCACTTGCCAAAAGGAAAATGTACCAGCATCTGGCAGGTGTTAATTTCTAGCCCTGTTAACGTTATAATCTATCAAATGCCCTTTATATCCTTAGCTTTTCAAATATAGACCTTTCAATTACTACTCAAACAAACAATCTCTCCATCAAACTGAAAAAGTTACATCAAATTCTTCTGTGATATTAAATTAAGCACATTCTGTCTGTATCTGACGTCAATTTTATTTTATTTATATAGCACTAAATCACAACAGCAGTCACCTCAAGGTGCTTTTTATTGTAAAGTAAATGCTCTACAATAATACAGAGAAAACCCCAACAATCAAAACAAATCCCCAATGAGCAAGCACTTGGCGACAGTGGAAAGGGAAAACTCCCTTTTAACAGGAAGAAACCTTCAGGAGAACCAGGTTCAAAAAGGGGCAGCCATCTGCTACGACCAGTTGGGGTTGAGGGAAGATTAAATGAAGAGCAGTGTATAAACATACACTTGTGGGGATAGGTTAATTGGATAATCCAAATTGCCACTAGGTGTGAATGTGCGAGTGAATGTGAGTGTGAATGGTTGTTAGCCCTGCGACAGACTGGCGACCTGTCCAGGGTGTACCCTGCCTCTCGCCCTATGACAGCTGGGATAGGCTCCAGCGCCCCCCGCGACCCTGAAAAGGATAATCGGAAGCGAATGGATGGATGGATGGACAGTGTATAAACACACAGCGAGTGAAAATGGTGAGCATGAAGAAGCACCGCCTAGGTCTGCTGCAGAAAAACTAAGGGAGGATACAGGGTCACCTGATCTTGCCCTAACTATATGCTTTATCAAAATGAAAACTTTAAAGCCCAATCTTAAAATTAGACAACTACATGTCTGTCTCTCGAATCCAAACTGGGAGCTCCTTCCACAGAAGAAAGGCCTGAAAGGCTTGGAATCTCCCAGTCTACTTTTAAAATACCCTAGCAAGCCAGCTATCGGTGAACAAAGTGCTCTATTGGGGGAGATATGGTATTATGAGGTCTTGAAGATAACATGGGGCCTGATAATTCAAGATCAAGGTGCAAAGCTTGATGTCAGGAAGATTTTTAGGTTTTACTGAAGTTATCTAATTTCCAAAGATATTTTTAAATATTATTTTGTCAAGTTTATGAATATTACTTTGTGAATTTGTGATTTTTTTCCCCTCACCTGATGATTCAACCAAGCCAAAAAAAAAAAGTGTATTTAGATATATTTGAATAAAATATGCATATACACTCACACACACCACTTGTCAGTTCTGTTCCTAACGCCCACCCCAGGCTTATTAGACAGTAACTGGCCGTGGGAGGATGCAGGGTGACAAAACGCAAACACAACTAATTTCCTCTTTGCAATCTGCTACAAACACCCTTTTCTGGCTTAACCTTAGTTTAACAGCAGTGTCACTAAATTTGTGCATGAGAACCCATGCCACACACACAGACACACAATGTACTTCTGAGCAGCCAGTAAGAAGAATATGCTGCTGGTGTTATACCTCTCTACAGCCCCCAATAAAGGATATGGGTGATGGGTGCAGAAGGGACTGTCAGTCAGGAAGGGGTCCCTGGGGTGAACAGAAGGCAGGCGGTGGTGTCGCTCAGCCATGACCAGGGCACAATGACCAGGGCCTGACCCTTCAGACCTACCATCACACACATGCCAGCAACCATGACACTCACAGGGAGGGGGGCAAGGCTCAGAAAGGAAGTTAACTGAACTGCATACATGCATTTATGCATCTGGTCTAAAACACCCATGTCACCCAAGAGAGACTCCTGAACAAGAAGTATTGTTATTACTGCACTTACTTAACATTTATAATCAAATAGACACACCTACATCCTGGAGACCAAGAAAAAAAAAAAAGAAAAAAGAAAAGAAAAAAAAAAGAAAAAGCAAAACTCAGCCAACAAGTTTTAGATCAGTTTTTCACAGCAGTTTCTGTTCATTCTTTCAACCCCTCTCATTCTTAAGAGGAACACTAGCCCCAAAACAAATGTCACTGCAACTTGCTGCAACACATAATGCGTATATGCAGGTGCACACACGTACAAAGTTCAGAGTAGCCCCACGCCCCTTGCTGAGAGCACACAGTCGACTGGACACACAATTGAGAGCGGAAGCAGATCAGCTGGCCTGGGCCTGCAGGGGAGGGGGCAAAAGAAAAGAGCCCCCCAATTCTGAATTATTCCAAGTTGTTCTGCTGGATGACTGACTTCATTTCCGACCGAAGCAGGAGAGGAAAAAAAGGAGGGAGGGGTGAGAGTGTAACAGAGGACTGCTGGTGGGGGTGATGAGCATGATTGCTGGAGACCAAGGTGACAATAAACAGCCCACAACCAACACATAAAGAGGAAGCCATAATCGAGTATCTCACTGTATCAAACCTCATTTGCGAAAAGAACACACAGAAGGTCTAAAATTATAACTTAGCTTCCACTTGACGCAAACTGTAGTTTCAGTACTGTAACAACACTGCACACAAAATGTATTCAAATACATATGTGTACTGTGTTTGTAATTCGACAATAGATGGGCAATACAAAAACAACAAAAAGACCCTTTTTTTGGCTGAATGACAATACAGTTATGTAATTGTATCACATTTTGCATTATTTTTAGTGGTAGCTTTTTCCATGTTTATAAGCATAATAAGCATGAAACAGCAACTTAAGTTAGCTTGCATGTTGCTACAGTGAAGTCAATGAATGTGCTCCTGTTGCTCACAGAACCTAGTAGATAGAGAGACGCAGCACTAGAAACTCTCTTCTTTGAAACTAGCCAGCCAAGGGTTTTTCAAAAAGCATGCTAAACAAATCACAAAAAAATAAATAAAACTGGAAAAAATAAGGAGATCTTTCGAGTGAGAGTGAGTGAGATAGGAATGTGGATGGGGCTGCACAGACTCAAGAGATCCAAATACTATAGCACAGACTTAGCTAAAGGGGAAGGATTTAAAAAAATAAATAAACAAATAAATAAATAAAAAATACATTAAAAAAAAAAAAAGGCTATGTAAACAGTCTTTTTCCACATCTTCTCCAATCAGTTTGCTAGGGATGTGCATAACTAGTAGACTAGACAATGAAATGTTGCTGCTCCTGCTAGCTAGTACCTGAAATACTAATAGTGCAAAATTACTTATTCATATTTATTAACGTACAATAGCAGCTAGCTGTTTGAAAAGTTACAGCACCACTTGCTACTATTTGAGAGAAGACAACTGCACACCTCTTTCTACTTGACAGGAAGGCCTACACAAGCAAGGTGTAGCAAAGACAGAAGATAGCCACATAAACCAACAGAGTTCTGCAGATGTAGAAGATGAACAACTGTGTCAGAGTAAAACAGAATGTAAACACCAAGATTAAGCAAGAACCACATACAACACAGACATGTGGACATTAGCTTGTGAGGAAGAGGGCTACTTGTGTTAACACTGTTAATGATCACAATCTGATAGCCACTTCTGTCCGCGTGACAAGCGCTGCAGTGGCATTTGAAAAATGATTTGATTACTGAAGAATACAATTAACAGTTTCAAATATGCACAAAATATTTTGATTTTCCTTAATTTTGACTATTTTCTTACTTTTAGACTAGTCGGCTATTTGAACAACTAAAAATGAATCAGTCGGTCAGGAGCAAAGGAGTTGATATACAGTCCAGCCCTATTTTTTAGTGCATGAATATGTAAATGTGAGTGTATTTTGTTACTACATAAAGGAATAACTAAAGCTGTTTTCACACATCCGCATACACCTCTGAACTTTTCTAGACACGATCTGGCTGAGTTGTATGTGACAATGCAAAAGACCAAATCAGGCAGATTGGCCGTCCTACTCTCCATTAGAGAATAGAGCAAGTACTGTAACTGTCTGGACCAAAACAAGTAAATGTCTCTCTTGGATTCCTACTTGCTGTGAGAACTAGAATATCGATAATTGCACTTTTTATTCATCTGCTATGTCTCAGAGTTAAAACTATGTCACTCATGATAAATGGCTATTTACATACTTTATACATTGTGTACAAAATTACAGATATCACTTGCTCACAGAGAAGAGAAGAGAAGAGAAGAGAAGAGAAGAGAAGAGAAGAGAAGAGAAGAGAAGAGAACAGAACAGAACAGAACAGAACAGAACAGAACAGAACAGAACAGAACAGGGGAGCATGTGCAGTGCAGGCAGGCGGGCAGGCCTGGGCCTCGAGGCCGGCTGCTCCAGTGTGGTGGAGAAGGGGGATCTTGGGACAACCATTTCCTAAGTGGACAAAGTGGCCGTTTGTCTGCTCCTCTGGCCCATGGCTCGCTGGACTCCAGCATGCCATCATGCTTTGCTCCTGTCTCAGCTTTGGGCCTCCCACCCCAAAGGGGAGTGGTAGAGAAGAGAGCAGGAGGATTGGGGATATTTTTTTTTTGGTGGGGGGGGATCATGAAAGAAAGACAGGAGGGGGGAGAAGAAGGGAAGGAGAAGAATGAAGACGAAAGCAAGAGACGAGGGGAGAGAGAGAGAAAGGATGTGGCCTGAGCCCTGGGTGCTCTCCAAGTCGCCCTCCCTTTCCACTCCGTCTCCCCCTCCAGCCCAGCCCCTCCCTGGCCTGCCTCACTCTACACAATGGCCGCTTCTCTGCTGAAATTTCACGTTATTGGATCCCGGGCCTGGAGTTTTGTCCTCCCACAATGTCCAAGCAGCGGAGCATGCTGCAGGGGAGACACACTCTGCAAGCTAAAAGCTGGAAAACCATTCCTCCTTTCATTAGCATCAGAAAAGGGGAGAAAAGCCCCCTCGACACCACCTCTTTTATTTTTTTCCCCCCAATCACCCCTTTTCCCTCACCATCTCTCCTCCATATCAAAACTGGAGGAAGGCTATCAAGCACAGTTAAGCTCCACTAGACCACTTTGGCTTGTAGGACTTTTTATATTATTTGGTGGGAGGTCATTAAAATACCATTGGGAAAATAAACACAAGCTACTTATGCCAATCCGATTCCATAGCTTATCCTCTGAGAAGAAAGTGATCGCTAGGAAAGTGGGTGGGACATGGAAGATTTAGCAAAAAGGAACTCTGGCCGTTTGAGTCGCTTGCTTTACTTCAGAGGCTGTTATCACAGGAAAATTGTGATATTTTGACATTTCCTTAAGTACTTGACCTAAAATATACCAAGTGTAGTAGTATTAAGAAGGGGGAAATATTTTACCTTTATTTAACAAGTTAAGGCGAGTCTTCAGAGTGTATATTGCAAGTTTCTAATAAAAATACCTCACAAATCATTCATTCTGCAATGCCAGTAGGGCTGGGCCATATTATACCGTTCACGATAATACCGGTATAATGTTAGGCAACGATAGGAAAATGAAATATCGCGATAGAATAAGAGTAAAACGCGCATGCCCAGTGCCTTTGTTTTCATACGCACATGGCCGATTGTTGACTGAAACCAGAATTGGTTTGTAAAAATGGTGCAACTTCAGTGATGTGGAACTGGTTTGGTGTTTGTCCGTCAGATACATGACAAAGCACATTTTTTTGCAGAAGATGCAAGCGGCCGTCATTATTGTCGTATTTGTCGGACTAAGATGCTCTTAAATCTGGGAGTAATCTGGGTCCTAAACTCCGTATGCTTCAGGTCAAACAACACTGCAGCATCACTGAGAGTTAAAAACTGTCTAAATTCTTTCATCTTTAATAAAACGATCAGCATTGCTGCTTTACCAGGTGTAACTATGAAGTTTAACTTCCAGGCATCCATGAAAACTAAATTTATTACATTTAACAGAGTTAGAAGTTAGCAGGAAGCTAGCGGAAGTTAGCTCGCTAGTTTCGCTAGTTACCCAAGCATGATATTGCATGTTCTGACTGAGAGATTTCTGAAAAAATTCAAACGTACAGCTCTGCTATCACTTCCAACATAAATGAAGACAGGAAACTAAACAGCAGTGACGTTTGTAGGGTTACTGAAGTTGGGCTAGCTGGTATATAATCATGTGCTACGTGATCGCTAGCGACACAGCTATGTTAGCATAACAAACAGTGAAGCTGGAGGACGAACACTAACACTTTTCCACTTATAAAAGTTAACGTTCCTGATAGTTAGAGACAAATGCAATCGCATGGCAGGATGCTGTAAACACCAAACTTCAGTCAGGAGAACAACTGAGATAATCCATCCACAATACAAGGTTAGTCATTAATATACTGCAACAACATGGGAATAGAGCAGCTGCCAGAGAATTCAACATTAATGAATCAATGGTACAGAAGTGGAGGAAGCAAGAAGAATGAGTTTAATAAAGTTTGATTTATCTGACTGCTTTGTTTCGCTTAATGTGCCTTATAATCCCGTGCACCTTATGGTCCGAAAAATACGTACTGCAAACTGCAGTTTAATGTTGCAAAGCACCTCTTTTTAACTTCAGTGGATATTATACATGGTTATGCTCAGGATATGTCAGCCCATTTCTACTGGAAATGCCTTTTGGTTAAACTTTCAGCAAGGAATTTGCATTTGCACTGTTACATTTTTATAAAGCTTTAATGTACATAAAAACCAGCTTCTTGTTTAAGTGAAAATAAATGAAAGGTTGTCTTTTTGCGCTAGTAATGTTGTGGAGTTGTATTTTGTCTCGCATCAATTATATCGTCAGTTATATCGTTATCGCAAATTTTCAAATATATATCGTGATAAATATTTTTGGCCATATCGCCCTGCTCTAAATGCCAGTATATCCCACCTAATGCCATACTAAAGATCAATTCAGTACCTGTATCTTTGAAACCAGGTGGCCTACTGCCACGGCAAGAGTTTGAATGAGAAAGAAGAGCAGCCAGTGGAAGTAACACGACTCAGGCTACGTCCACACTAATGCTATTTCGTTTGAAAATGCATCGTTTTCTTTCAGTTTTGTCTAGAGATGGCACGATACCACTTTTTTATGTCCGATACCGATACCGATATCATAAATTTGGATATCTGCCGATACCGATATGAATCCGATATAGTGTTTTTTAATCAACAAAACTGTTTTTTAAAATATCTTGCTGCATTTTGCAAGTCTGCAAGTTCATACTCAAGTTTAAAACAACAACTACACTAAAGCTATTCTGTTATACCTGTATACAAAAAAAATATTTCATAGTTCAGCAATACTGATCAATCTAATAAACTTAGACCTACACCATCCTCCCTATTCTGGTATTTTAAAGAGTACTTAGCGTAAATATTAAGCAACCTAACTAATAGGGTTCCAACTCCCAGCAACAACAAAAAGAAATAAATAAAAAATAGGGAACCACCCCTCACGCTCCACCTCATGATGCTTAATCGACGTAATCAACCTTAATTTGATGCAGTGTGAAAAAAAATGCACAGAAATCAATTATTTTTCAAGAAATATTAAATAGATTCAACATCTTTCTTCAACAAAATTGCAGACTGCACAGATGGTACCTTCCCAAAGTAAAAAGTACTATAGCTTACTAGGGTATATATATTAGACTTAATAGTCACTATATACAGTAATTGACTTCTATTCATTTTACATCAAATTAAAACTTTGGGTGTCAGATAATTATTTATTAAAAGCTCGACATTTTAAATGAGAATAAGAAAGAAAAGTATGTCTTTGTGCCCCCTTTTCCCTGTTCATGCCCTATCGGCCCCCCTGGCTAAACTTTGCTAGATCCGCCCCTGCACAGTTACCAGCCGTCAGCTACGTAGAAAAAGATCCTGGTGTAGAAAGTAATATTAAATAAATTCTAACAACAGCTTATCAAGCTTAAACGTTCTGCTGTTGTTCAGCCGCTGGTTTCCTCTTTCTGGTGCAAAGTGGGCCAAAAACAAACAAGAGAGACGGACTCGCGACAGAAAAGCCGATCAGCTGATCATTTAAGCAGTTTCACGATTGAAGTAGCAGCCGGAGAGCGAGAGGCAGTCGCTCGTTAAGCTTAACGTGGGAATGCTTTACAAACATTCAGAGATGGACTTACACACTTGCTTTACTTCTCTCGGGGATAACTTTGTCGGAGATGAAATGCCAGGTTGCTAGCGAAGCTCCACATGCTATCCAGACCACCGACAGGTCCGGCATGCCACAGCTGCTCTATCACGTGATGCATACTGCTCCGACTGCTAACGTTCTGAGGTGAGTTACGGCGTGTTGCAAGTTTTGCCAGGTGCTTTCGTGATATTTAATGGATCGGATTACATTTTTTATTTTTCTCCGATATCCGATCCAGTAATTTAGGTCAGTATCGGACCGATACCGATACGTAATATCGGATCGGTCCATCTCTAGTTTTGTCCTCCCGTCTACACTGAGACGGCGTTTTTGTCAAGGAAAAACGCAGCGTTTTGAAAACGCTCTCGAAAACCATTTCAAAACAGAGCTGTCCCGTCGCAGTATGGACACTGGAAAACGCAGACTTTCTAAAACGATGACGCATTTTAGTCATGTGATGCAGTCACGTGACCAATTAAACAAAGATAGCGGAGTGCATTATACAGCAGTTGTTTTGATTGCTCTCAATTTTGACAGCCCTAAAAAAGATTAATATCAGTTTGTACATGCTCCACGTAGCTTTTCTTCCAATTCTTTAATTCTCACTCGCATTTGCGCATGCGCAGGACTGGAACATAAGCATTTTCGGCCATTTCAATGTGGACGCACAACTCTGTGAAAACGACTGAAAACGCTAGTGTGGACGCGGCGTGTTTTCAGACGAAAACGCAGTTTTCAAATCTATCCGGGCTAATGTGGACGTAGCCTTAGGTGAAGGCATGGCAGTCGACAAACACGAACAAGATATCTTCTTCTTTTCAAACATCTCTAAGTGTAATCATGTAATTATAACAGGAATTTGCAATGTCAGTTATAAAACTGAAGCAGTGTGTATTGCGATTCTGTCTGTCAGACAACAACATGGTTATAGAAATAATAATTAGAGCCGTGCCAAGAAGCAACTGGAATGGCTTGAAGGGCTATGTTTCTGTTGTCATGCCATTGTCGTTCTGCTGTCTGACAACAGGAATACAAAAATATTTACATGGTAACAACTTTATTAGAATTCAGCTTTACTAAAACAAAGTAAATGTGAGGACTGAGAATATATGAGAGGTACAAAGATGGAACAGAAACCTAGCATAGTTAAGACCACACCTAGTCCTTGTTTAGTCATTGGAAATTGGGTCTTCCTCAATTTATGCTCTTTAGCATTTCAAAGACATTCTGGCCAGTTTTTGGCCTTACATTCAAAATGAGTGAGTGACATTTGCTTTATGACCTTTGTAATGTGCCAATTTAAAGGTTCTTTTATGTGCTTTAACAACAGGCACTTGGTCTGCTTTGCTCGCAAATGAGACATTTCAGAGTTGGGAGTTTGCAGAAGAGACTCCTGTAAGGATATAACAATGGCCAACTGCAGATAGTCATTCAGAATTTATAAGGGTAGGTCTGTGCTACTCAGACGAATCTGTTCACCAGACAGGGGTTTGCGCTTATCTCCTTTTAATGTGAGAGGGGGCTGCAAATCTGAGTGGCTTTTTAGAGAGCTTTTCTGATACATGCAGAAAAGGAAAAAATAAATAAATAAAAAAAATAAAGGATGGGAATCTCTCATGTTTCATGGATCTCTTGGTTCACTGAAGACACAAAAGTGTGTTAAAAGTTGATGAAAATCTACATTTTACACATCTCCTTCACCATTTCATGAATGAGAGGTTCGTACATGCAATAAAACAAAAGAGTATGTTATTCCAAGGCTGAAAAGACAAACTAATGGCACACATTCTTTCACTAGGATCATGCCTCATTGAAGAAATAAATAACATGCAATCTGGGACTCAGCCATTGATTCCAACAGTGCATCTAATCTGAATGGTGCAAACTAGCTAGCCAATTAGTGATGGTTCAAATCTCCCAAATAACCAGAGGCAAACTCAAGGGCACAGACTTACCCCAAAACAAACACCAACATGGCCAAACATGGATGCAGTGCAAATTATGACATAAGGTCAGAGCAAAACACTTTTAAAAAGCCCATCTTGTTACTCATTAACAGAAGTAACAATAGGACAATGCCTAGAGAAACACCAGCATCACAAGCCTGCTTACATTAACTGCAGTGAAAACCAATACGCTTGCTATAGAAAGAGAAGTGAAAGAGAAATTTGCCCTATCTCCTCTCAACACCTCAGGCTGCTGGTGAGTCATCTCGCTCACAAGAACATTCAGCTTAGCTACCAACTGACTCAGGGGAAAAAAAAAGAAAGAAAGAAAAAAAAAAAATTTTTTTAAATTAAAAAAAATAAAATAAAATAAACAGGCTTACTCTGCTGCTGCACCACACAGTGAATCTCGACTTCAAAATGTCTCACCATTCTTTTATACAAAAAATAAATAAATACCTAATGCATACGACAAATTAACCGCTCATTGTCATGTCTGTTGTTATCTGTCACATACATCCGTTAGTGGCACGGATTACCCTGGAGTCTAATCAAAGATAGACCAAACCAGTGCACGAATGTCAGATCTACTCACTCAGACGGCATTTCTAACACTGATTTTCAAACCAACCCCTCCATTACTGGATTGGGCCCACAACCCCAACAGCAATGTTGTAGGTGCCGCTGCACTGTGGCACTATAAATCAAAAGATTCCCGTATGTGTATCAAAAGCCAAAAAAACTATTCTCAAACATCAATCAAAGCCACATATTGAGATGATCTTAATTTGAACCACAAGCATTTGGAAAATTAAAACCTCGTGCCTGCCATTACAACAAAAAGAGGAAAAAGAGGAACCACAAATTTCGACTGCTGCAGCGTCTCTGGGCTGCTTTGATGTAAGAGTAGTCCCCAAAGACCAACCATCTACTCGTCATAGCTACTTTGAAACTAATGGGGAAACAGGAAGCTAAGGGGACAAGGCAGCCATCTAGCTGTGGGAGAAACTATTGATATATCTCAGGAGGAACTTGGGAAGGTCAAACCACCAAACCAAGATGATGGCCCATGAAGGTTAAGAGAAACTGCAATGACATGTTGTACATCATCGCAGCACGCCCAGTTGTTAGGAGTACTATAACATTATCATCATTATGAATCGTGCATTTTTCAAGCAGCTCTTACATGAACCTCTTCCTCTCAATAAAAGTCTGTTCCAAATTCTAAATATAGCCTCTAGACAGCACAAAATGTGATCAAAACTTTCCTGAGGAGATAAAAATACATATCCTTACAGGCCTCTCATTTTAATCCTATTTAAAAATGTGAATCATTAAGCAATTTATTTGATAACACGTTATGTGCACATAAATTCCCTCATCTAGGATCTGGCTCGATCTTTCCCAGAAACCCATATACACGCCAAATGTTTCCAGAGAAATACCGTAAACACTGCAGTGTGTCTACACAGACGCACACACAGAAACCCCTTCCTGTTTTCAAAGCGTTTGCAAACTCAATCAAAGACACAAGGTTTAGGATTTACATCTGTGCCCTTTTATGTCTGTGACCTCACAGGAAAGAACCATCTTAGACCAGCTGCAGCAGAGAGCTCACTACAAGGCTCAGCCTTCATGCTCCCGCATACAGCATAACTAAACTAAAAACAATATCCACAATTCAGACACTTAGTGCTAAAAGCACTTCTTAGAGGCATTAGGATATGGTCTGTGAACATCAGAGGACCATCCTGACAAAGAAATAAAGATAATCACTGCTATGTGGATGCTGTGACGGACGGACGGACAGACGGACGGACACACTCTCTCTCTCTCTCTTCTGGTGGCTTAACAGTATATGTATTAGGCCTGCCACGATTAGTCGACTAGTCACGATTACGTCGACTATCAAAATCGTCGACGACTAATTTAATAGTCGACGCGTGGTTTGAAGCTTTGTAAGATCACAAAAGACGCAGGAATAAGTAGTAGGATTTAAGAGTGTAATAACAGACTGAAACAGAAGATGGCAGCACTGCATGTACAAGGATGCCAGCTGCCGTTAAACCCCGAAGAAGAAGAAGTAGCTCTGTCCCAGAATTCATAGCGCAGCCCAGCTCAGTTTCCAACAATGGCGGCAGCTAGTTAGTTTTAATATTACTCTTATTATTCTTTCTGGGTCACAAAATAAACGTTTAAGATATTTTCAGGCGAGAATGTAGCTGTGTAAACCTCAAATATCTGCTCAGTTTATCAGGACACCACATATTTTCAAAAGCGCTCCGACGTTTTCGGAGACGTCTGTTACCCACTAGCTCGATAGCTAACCGGGGGCTAGGCTCACTAGAGCCGTGAGAACACCGGACTCCGGCAAATCGTTTTCAAACCCACCGCAGTCTTTCGCTGCTCAGGTTAAACATATATAGGTCACTTAGATAACTTAACAATGTTATTGTTTGGCTTTTTTTACTATTTTATTTGTTCCGGAGTAAATCGGTTTGGCTGAGATTAAAGTTATAGTTTTTACTCAGCTGAATAAACGTCAAGCAGACAGCTGATTATCAGAAGTGTGAGATGCTCCAGAATTTACTCCGGTGTCCTGTTATATTTTAGATAGCAAGGAGTTTATTAAACTTCACCGAAACAATCTGCAAATTTCATTACAATTTAATAAACTATCATCTTGTCTTTATTTTTAGTTAGCACATACCTTACACACAGCTGTAAGCTAATGATAGTTATATAAGAGCAGATGCTGCTGGTGCAATAAGTTGTACGCTGTACGTCCAATGGATGATGATCTGATTAGTCGACTAATCGCAAAAACAATCGGTGACTAGTCGACTATCAAAATAATCGTTTGTGGCAGCCCTAATATGTATATATCTACACATGGCATACATTCACATCAGGTCTTTCTCTTAAAAGTCTGTAAATTGGTTTGAAATAGCCTCCAAATAAACTGCCATAAATGTCAGCAGTGTATGTGTGCTCCTAAAATACTTCAAGAGGAAATGAAAAACTTAAAAGAGGGAAGTGGCTTGGGTTTTAAATACACAGAATCCAGGACCAAATCTGGCCATGGGAATGGAACAGCCCAACACTATACAAGGCCTGTTCGTATGTTAACATGTCTCGGTTACAGCCAAAGCCCACTGACTGTACAAAGGTTCATTGTCATTATTGAGACAAAGCAGCAGGTTCTAATAAAACAGGCAGACGTTCAGACATTGATACTCTCTACACAAGATAAGTTTTAGGATTACAAAACATTTTATTAGGTGGACACTGTGTCAAAGTCTGTAGAAAGACATTGTAAACTTCCCATTATAGCCTAACATATAAGACATATATGTACGTCCTAAATCTGCCATGCATCTAATGAAATATGAGAATGCAACCATTAACCAGTCAAGTACAATACTTTTATAAGTGCCCTTACATATCTATATATACATATTTGTCAAATAACACCATTTCATTAGCCTATTAACTACTGCAGCCACAACCATCACTTCCTCAAAAGAATACAGAAGCAAATCCAAAGACGTGGTTAGCTCAGCAGACTTTGTTAAAGGTAAGGTGTGTCTGCAAGCTTAGACTAGTAATACAAAGGTTTTGGAGGAGTAGGTGGTGGAGGTCAGAACTAACAACTGGCAGTAACCCCAAATAATACTATCTATAAAAAGGTCCAGGAAATTGTTTAGCTTAACATGAGGGCCACAGGATATAGGCAATTACCCAGGCCATAAAGCACTAGCCCTAACAGCTGAAGTAGCTGTCTCCCTTTGTCGTTTCAGGACATGATGGGGGTTGTTTGGGAGGAATGTGTTTGGAAGGCTCCGCAACAGGAATGGGAGTGTAAACCAGCCCACAGGTGATAAGATCACAACAATGGCAGATAAAACGCTGAGCTGTCAAATCAATCACACAGATGGGAAGAGGACACAGGGAGAGGAATCACTAAAAGATCACACTGACAACAGACAATACCACAGCACTACAGGAATCTAAAACAATGAGCCTATACCCTAGACATGTTTGGTGAGGTACTGAGGCAACTGACCTTCACTGATGAGACAAAAAAAAAAAAAAAAAAAAAAAAAAAAAAAGAGTCCTTCATCCTTTTTAAGTAAAAAAAAGAAAGAATCAGACTATATACTTGGACCAGCTAAACTATATTAGCAATATTAGCATGTGTTTATTAAAAACTGGAGGATAATAAAAAACGGTAATTTGGAAAACAAGAGATATAAGCACAGTACACCTCAAAAGGCAGCCGCTTTGGTAGAGATGAATATTTTAGATAAACGTGACATTCACAAAGAGACTGCTTGCACATACTGTGCTTGCATAAATCTCCCACGTCTCCCAGGAAGACCACAGTCCTCGTCTACAGAATTCACATTAGCCTTACATCACAGCACACATCCCAGACGAGACGCAAACCAAAATCTCACAAGGCTTTAAGTGCGTTCTTGTCATTTCAGCCATGTGAACATTGTTGCACCAAGGCCAAGTAACATGTTCTCAGCAAAGGGCGTGCTGTGTGTAAACCAGCTCGGCTTACCACCTATCATTTAGACTAAACCACCTCAGGGCTATCTGTTCACAAACCATGTGGATACTTTCACATTAAATGTTTAAAAATCGAGGCTGTGAGAGCAAAATGTAAAAGAAATTAATAATAAAATAAATAATACATCCCTAGTTACATTTGTAAATGATCCTACGCTTGTTCTACATATGAGAAAAAAGGCAGTTTGATTAAGGATTCAGAGGCTCAAAGACCAACATTTAATTCATCAGTGGAAAGTGGCTCTATTTCACAATGTAATATGGTGAAGATTACTATGAGGGGGGAATGATTATCCTTGACTCTTTAAAAAAAATAAAATAAAATAAGTGGCACACCAAATCTTTTCTTTTTTTTTGGTCAATAGACGTGTCATGAAAAATATTTCATTAAATTGATGCTTTTCAGCAAAAATAAATGGCTCAGGCAGCGCTCAGTATTCCGTTCACTCCATTACTATGAATCATACAAGAGGAAAGGTGGTGAAATCTTAGCAACAATGTTTGGATCGCTTCGCCATTTTAGCTGCTGCCATCATGCTGAGTGGAACTGAGGATTTTTATTTTTTAGCCTGTGGCAGTAGTTCTGAAAAATTGGGGATCTGGGGCATGGATGAGTTCCCGAGATTATTGAAGGGAGCCGAATCAAATTTAGGAGATGAGGTTTCACAAATTCACACAATTCAAGCTGAATCAAGGTTTAAAGCAAATATAGCCTGGAATGAATTCATGTGTGAGCTCCTGTGCTTTGACATGAGGAAAGATAAATAAATCCATGACACATGTTACATAAAAACAAAACAGCAGTGTAGTTCAAGGACAAAACCTCCATGCATTAAATCAATCAGTCTCACAAAGGCCAGAAAGATTGAATGGGGAAAAACAACCACAACAACAAAAAACATGGGTGTGTTTCAGACATTAAACCGTGACACTGTAAATGGCTGAAAAGAGCATATGACAAACGCATTGTGAAAGAAAAATCACGTCGAGATGGTTAAGAAAAAAAACATGTAAAATAAACGACTTGAAAACGAGCACAGGCGCTTATATGCGATGTATTGTACCGCGAATGCAGAATATGTGATCACTGTGTGACCGTCGGTGCAATGCGAAACAGTGTACAGTGCTGTGAATGGGCAGGCAGGTACTTTATGAATGGAGGGGATCATGTGACCGCAGCACCTCCCGAAGCAGATATTTCTCACTGACTGTCAACAAGCGCACACAAGGGATCAGCCCATTAAAACAATACCAAAATGCGACCTGAAATGGGCGCGACGTGTACAAAAACACAGCTTGCACATATTATAATCGATGCCCGTAGGTTGTGAGGCTCTGGACGTGAATGCGATGCCGTTTTTAAGCGTTTTTATGAATGGAGGATTGTGATATGTAAATGAGCATGATTGAGAAAAAAAAATGGCATCTTCGGCTTTTCAATGCCGACTTTGCCGCATTAACCGCGAAGAGCCTTCATTAAAGAAAGGCTAGACTTAAAGACAAATACAATCCGCAATATTTTAATCGATGATTATGTTCCGAAATCATGGCGGACAGCAGTTAGACACAGATCTGGGCTGTCAATGCAGAGGACTCAGATCGTGATGTACTGAGAAAGCACTCACATAAAATTATATTTAGATTACTGCCATCTATGCGTCTGCTCCGAACGATCCTTCGTGAATGAATACATTTCCCGAACATAAATAATAATACACCAAGCAAGTGCCTCGTAAATGAGCAAAGATTAGTACATGTTGTGTACAATGTTGTGGCTTTAATTTGAATTCTCACAGCATATACTGGTTAGCAGTATCATAAGCCTGCAAAAAAGTAGCAACGAGATTAATATTTTACTATGGATCGATGCCACTGTTTCCCCGGCACGGTTCTGTTTAATCTCACAAGGCAATCCTTTCTATTAGCTTGATAAACAAACAAACACGGGGGGAAAGTACAACGTGTTTCTTATTGTTGATATTAGTAAACCAAGACGATGTAATGGCAACGTTGCTCGGTTAGAAATGTCACCGGGAACTAACGTAGCTCGATGCTCGGTGTGTTAATATCTACACATATAAGCACATATTGAAGATTAGCTGTGTGTTTAGATGTAAATGATAAAATAATAATAAAATAATGTGTGTGTAAAACAGGACTCACTCGTTGTTTGGATTTGTTGAATCTTCACTCATTTTTTTCCTCACGGGGATCCAAATCCTAGCAATAGCATCGACGACGCAGTGACGGCGGGATAAAATACCACATATATCACCATTTTCCTTCACATACAGAAATAACCCCTATTTCGGATAGTAAATAAACGGCGTACAAGGGGCATGCCTAACTCAGCGTCCCTATGAAAAGCAAGTGAAGCTAGCTGGACGTTAGCTTTTGCTGGCTGGGCTGTAACGTTAAATCGCGAGGAGGAATGACAATCGTTGATTCATTTTATCCTCCCTGGAAGTAAAATCCGACCACAACAAATGGGCCATCTGGAGCATCCTCTTCAACTGACACAAATCCCCGGCTTGCAAAAAGGTGCATAGATCCTCAAAAAATGTAGAAATCGTTGTAGGTTGTATCGTTTGGCAGGTTATTTATGGCTGGCTGTCGAGCATCCATTCGCCAACTTCAGGTCCAGGACAACACTTGAAAAAGCGCTGTGCAGCGTTGCTCCGTCAACGTGTCCGAGTAATTTTCAGTAAAGGCATCCAATGCCCCCCAAAATGGTCCGACTGTTTTCAGTATTAGCACCGACAGTTAAAGTAAAAATACATAGACTTGAAATTTCCTTGAGAACTTGATGGACATCTGCTTTAATCGAACTCCATTTTCAACTCGGGGGGGAATGAAACATCGGAAAAATGGGCGGATATGTCGACCCTCGCTTGAAAAAAGGATCCTTCCGCGACGTAGTAAAAACATAACACTTGTGATAGAAAAAATACCAACCCAGCTCACACTTTGCTCTTTATGCTTAAAGAGTAGCGTATATTATACTAAACCGCGTTCCCCCGTAAGCGTATGCAATAAGTTAGTAAGATTTCTTTCTAAAGTTGACCTAAAGTAGTCCCCCCACTTCCCAAAAGAAGTTTCCCTTCAATCACGCATTGAAACAAGAGGGAAGCGTCTGTGTGATAGCACGCAAAGTAGGCTAGAAAATAACCTAGAGGAAGGACCTGAGCTGACACGGAGACTTGGTCATTAACAATTTCTGGTATATTCTTTTTTCAGTTGTATTATCGTGATCTACCTCCCTTCCGAACCGCTTTTAAAATCCCAATGCAAAATAGCGGGGAAGTGCTGCAAATATACACAACCGAGAGTGCTGCAGCACGTGGAATTATATCAGACCCTCTTCACGATTTAAGTGTTTCAAATCAAGATGGTATTTCTATCTCTGAGCGTAGGCCAGGGTTATTTATTATTCAGTGATAGCAGAGTGAAAAGTGAAAGACTGTAAAGACTAATTCAGAAAATGAGGATTTTTTTCCTCTGGAATGTAGAAATAAAAATCTGAGTAGGGCACGGTGTGGGATTTTTGAGAACTGTAATTGGCCGTAAATGTAAATAAAAGGCATTAGGATTACACTATAAGCTACAAAAAGGGGGTTTGGGTGATCACTAGAGAGTATGGCACTAAAACAACTGCGTATGGCTCAAAGTTGTGCTGCCAAAACTGCCTTACCTAGCTTCTAAAACTGTACCAGGCAGCTAAAACTCCCTCCAGAATAAAACAGTCAAAGAAGTTGCCAGAAAAATCCATGTGTGCTAGTATGAATCTTAGTTGCAAATGTGTTAAAATCCTTTCAGAGCAAATTGGCAGCCTGGTTGCATAAGACTTAAATGCTATTGGATTTCTGTGCTGTGTGGAAAAGGCAAGAGATCAGGCTAAATGATTCTGCCTGGTTGTCATAGTGACAACATGTTGTGTGAGAAGTTTCTTTGTATTTCTCTGGCTTTCATACAGCTTGTGCTACAGTATTATGCTGACGGCCATATGAAACATCCCTCTGTGTCACTGTACATACACTACCAGTCAAAAGTTTGGACGCACCTTCTCATTTAATGGTTTTTCTTTATTTTCATGACTATTTACATTGTAGATTCTCACTGAAGACACCCAGACTATGAATGAAAACGCATGGAATTATGTAGTAAACCAAAAAAATTTGAAATAACTCAAATTTTAGATTGGTCAAAACAGCCACCCTTTGCTTTGATTACTGCTTTTGACCATCTTGGCATTCTTTTGATGAGCTTCATGAGGTCGTCACCCGAAATGGTTTTCCGACAGTCTTGAAGGAGTTCCCAGAGATTCTGAGTACTTGTTAATAATAATAATAATAATAATGGATTGGATTTATATAGCGCTTTTCTAGGCACCCGAAGAGCTTTACAATACCACTATTCATTCACTCTCACATTCATACACTGGTGGAGGCAAGCTACAGTTGTAGCCACAGCTGCCCTGGGGCAGACTGACAGAAGCGAGGCTGCCATATCGCGCCATCTGGCCAACACCAGTAGGCAAGTAGGGTAAAGTGTCTTTCCCAAGGACACAATGACCAGGACAGAGAGCCCAGGGATCGAACCGGCGACCTTCCGGTTACAGATGCAATTCCCAACCCCCTGAGCCACGGTCGCCCTTTTGCATTCTCTCTGCGGTCCATCCCACTGTAGGATGTTGTGGTAGTTGTGCTGGTTCAGTATGCCTTCAGTTTTGAATAAATCCCGATCACATCTCCTCCTCCATGCTTCACTGTGGGAACCATGCATGTAGAGATCATCCGTTCACCCTTTTCTATGTCACACAAAGGCACGGCAGGTAGAACCAAAAATCTCAAATTTGGACTTATCACCCCAAAGACAGATTTCCACTGGTCTAATGTCCATTTCTTGTGTTTCTTGGCCCAAACAAATCTCTTCTGCTTGTTGCTTTTCCTTAGTAGTGTTTTTTTAGCAGCTATTTGACCATTAAGGCCTGATTCGCGCAGTCTCCTCTGAACAGTTGATGTAGAGATGTGTCTGCTACTGGAACTCTATGTGGCATTTATCTGGGCTCTAATCTGAGGTGCTTTTAACTGGCGATTTCTGAGGCTGGTGACTCGGATGAATTTATCCTCAGCAGAAGTGGTGACACTCGGGCTTTTGTCAGTTTTGTCACGGCAATGCTCTTTGCAACTGCAATTCGGGGACAAATTTAAAGTTTTTGCAATTTTCCAGACTGACTGAGATTTGCTTCTTAAAGTAATGATAGACTATCATTTCTTTTCACTTAGCAGATTGGTTTAAAAGTTATTGGACTTGCTGACAAAAATTTAAATATCCATCCATTCATCTACTTTCTTCTGCTTGTCCAATTTGGGGGCGTGTAGTATTTGACAAGGCTAACACCAGAGAGACAGGTAACTATTCATGAATAGTTAACTATGTCTAATTTAGACTCACCCGTTAATCTAATCCAGGTATGTCACTGAACTGTGGGAAAAAGTAAAGATAACCTAGGATACAAGGATTGTTTTTAATACTTGAATTGAAATCCTGTAGAAATAGACTGAAGAACCCACGGACATCAAATCCTGTTTCTTCCCTTGAGATGTTCTGCCAGGCTTTTACTGCAGCCACCTTCAGTTTTGTCTTCAGTAACTAAAATTATGCCCTATTGGGCTGAGATCAGGTGACTGACTTGGCCACTAAGGAATATCCCATTTCTTTGCCTGGAAAGACTGCTTTTGCGGCATGTTTTGGGTCATTATCTATTTATACCCTGAAATACCGCCTGATCAGAGTATACCCCTATACACTTCAGAGTTCTTCCTTCTACTTCTATCAGCAGTCATATCGCCAATAAACACTAGTAACCTGATTCAGTGAGCAGCCATACACGTCCATGGCATAACATTGCCTCCGCCATGTCTGATAGATGACGTGAAATACTTCATGAGCTATTTTATTTTTTCACCATTATTCTGGCAGAAGTTAATCTTGGTTGCACCAGAGCTGGGCAGTCTTGTTTAAAAGTTTTCTATCAAAGTCTAATTTGGCTGTGCTGTTCTTGAGTGTAACCAACCAGTGCTTTGCACCTTGTTATAAACCGTCTGTATTTACATCCATTAAGACTCCATTTGATTTTAGACTATGACAAGGATACACCTACAACCTCAAGAGTGTGCTTAACTTTTCTAGATGTTTTGAAGAGGTTCTCTTAACCTAGAAATGAATTCTGTGATCTTCCAGGTCTATTGGCCAATGAATTGTTTTACATATTGTTCCAATTATTAATCTGATTACTCCCAACATTTTTGCTATCTCTCCAATTGGTTTATTTTGTCTTTTTTTCCAGCCTTGTGTTGGCCTCATTCACTTGCATGAGCATGTCTTTGAACCTCATATAAGATGTCATGTCAAGAGCTATGAAATTCTAGTTCAAAATTCAGAATCAGCTCTTTTATCTGCTTAATTTGTGGACTAGGCTTCTCTTTGTCATGAAACTGCTTGTCAGTCAATTGTCCAGTGAGCCTCTGAAAATGAAGGATTTTATTTAGAAAAATGGCCATAATTCCAAAACAGACTGCCTGAGAGCAAAAGCTCTCTTGGGATTGTTTTCTCAAAAAAAAAAAAAAGATTTCAAGCTGACATGAATGTTTATACAAGCAGTCTGTATTATAAACGGGGTAATCAGGTTAGGATACTGCATCTTTGTTTTATTTAACATGGCCTCTTCACTTATTTCTGATTAAGTTACCATGATCAGGTCCAAATGAAGTGTCCCTTGATTCTTAAAGAGCAGAAAAGAACAATGAACATGATTTATTTTTCCTACTAGCATGCCTTTATCCTTTAGAGTATTTAGAGTTCAGGAAGTCAGCCTTCTTTCTCATCTCACAAATATGGATGACCCTAGTCCATTTCCTGTGTTTTTCACACTGAACATACCACACAATGTAGCATATTTAAACCGGCCAACAGGAAGTTTAGCTGATAGAAGCATCCTTAACTTTACTCACTAAATGCAATCAGACTCATCATAATATTCTTCAAGGCAGTAAACAAGATAACGTTCCTGTATTGCCAACAAGGAACTACAGAATGGATGATATTTTTAGCCCGATACAATCCTCATTCATCAGATCTAAGCTGAGGAGTGAAATGATTTACATACCGCAGTCTGATGTGACTTCCGTTAAATCATGTTCCTTTATTTTTCAGTGACTTTGCAGCACAAATTTTTATTTACTTGAAGCGTCTGATGTATCTTGTAATGTGAAAAGAATGTGATAATTCAATGTGAACAAAAATGATAAAACTACCAGACAAACTTGTTTCCATTGCGTTTTTATTATTTTCGTGTTTGCACAAAAAATCAGAATCTAAACTTCAGTAGATAAACAAACTTGCTCATGACATGAAAGAGATTTTCTCTCCTTGAATGCCTTTATTTAAAATGCAGCATCAGAAAGCATTTGGACAGCAAAATGTGATCAACTGCACCTAGGATCACATGGGAACCTGTGATTCTGTACCATCCATCCGGTTCACAGTGAGACCATCTGACACTGGGCGAGTGATTGGACATTTCCTGGACAAGTTGTTAATGCTTCACAGGGCTAAGTAGATAGACACATAGGCCCACATTTGCACCTATATAGCTAATTTTGGAATGGCCACTTAACCTAATCCTGAAAACACTACAAAAAAAGGGCTCCAGCAATACTAAGCACTGTACCACTGAGCATGGGAGATTCATCTATAGCAGGCGTTTCCAACTCCAGGCCTAAGGGCCGGCATCCTGCAGGTTTTAGATGTGTCCTTGATCGAACACAGCTGTTTTAAATGGCTAAATGACCACCTCAACACGGCCCGGTAATGAACTAATCATTTGATTCACGTGTGTTGATCCAGGGTGATATCTAAAACCTGCAGGACACCAGACCTTGAGGCCTGGAGTTGGAAACCACAGATCTATAGTTTCTGGCCTGGCCAAGAGAGAGAATCAGATGTCTATCCCCAAACATATTGCTCTGATCATCTCAGAAGCACAGCAGCTTCTAGAAATGGAGAACTATAACTGTGTAGCCATTAGAGGTGGGAATCACCATACATCCCACGATACGATATTATCACAATACTTAACGCACGATACAATATTATTGCAATTTTTAAAAAAAATTTGCGATATTCAGATTCTGTACATAAAGGTAAACTTTATCAATATTCATTTTATCTAATATCAAAGTCTCACAATCAGTCTTTCTCTCATTTCAGTCAGTTTTATTGTTGACAAACTGAACGGTTTGTATTACAGTCTAGTCCAACTTAACTGAATGCAACCATCTGGTACAATTATAGCTATTCTGAACTATGCAATTTATGAAAAGTATGCAGCCCATTCAGCAACTGAAGAATTTGAAAGTAAATTAAAACAAAATATAATTTTACATTAAATAAAAAAGTTTTAAACTTAATTAAAATAAAACATGTCTTAAATTAAAATAAGTAAACTGTCATGTTTATTGCTGCCCAAAAAAAAGTTTGGACTTTTGGACAGTGAAGGAATGTCAGGATTCTTGCTCAGAAAAAGGAGCTGATCAACATGCTCTGAAACCAGAGCATGTTCCAGTCCACAAAAACTTTTTTTGTAACAAAATATCGATTTCTGCTGTCCCTGTATCGATACATTATTAGCAAACAAAATATCACGATACTACACAGTATCGATTTTTTCCCCCACCCCTAGTAGCCATACAGTCTCCAGTACACTCAGGGCAACGAATGACCCATGTAGGCTGATGGTTTGGTGAATGAGTAATCTATTATTCATCCCTTTGTTTGTTATACAGATGTATATATATGTGTAAATATATGTATGTATACAGGGAGTGCAGAATTATTAGGCAAGTTGTATTTTTGAGGAATAATGTTATTGTTGAACAACAACCATGTTCTCAATGAACCCAAAAAATTCATTAATATCAAAGCTGAATGTTTTTGGAAGTAGTTTTTAGTTTGTTTTTAGTTTTAGCTATTTTAGGGGGATATCTGTGTGTGCAGGTGACTATTACTGTGCATAATTATTAGGCAACTTAACAAAAAACAAATATATACCCATTTCAATTATTTATTTTTACCAGTGAAACCAATATAACATCTCCACATTCACAAATATACATTTCTGACATTCAAAAACAAAACAAAAACAAATCAGCGACCAATATAGCCACCTTTCTTTGCAAGGACACTCAAAAGCCTGCCATCCATGGATTCTGTCAGTGTTTTGATCTGTTCACCATCAACATTGCGTGCAGCAGCAACCACAGCCTCCCAGACACTGTTCAGAGAGGTGTACTGTTTTCCCTCCTTGTAAATCTCACATTTGATGATGGACCACAGGTTCTCAATGGGGTTCAGATCAGGTGAACAAGGAGGCCATGTCATTAGTTTTTCTTCTTTTATACCCTTTCTTGCCAGCCACGCTGTGGAGTACTTGGACGCGTGTGATGGAGCATTGTCCTGCATGAAAATCATGTTTTTCTTGAAGGATGCAGACTTCTTCCTGTACCTCTGCTTGAAGAAGGTGTCTTCCAGAAACTGGCAGTAGGACTGGGAGTTGAGCTTGACTCCATCCTCAACCCGAAAAGGCCCCACAAGCTCATCTTTGATGATACCAGCCCAAACCAGTACTCCACCTCCACCTTGCTGGCGTCTGAGTCGGACTGGAGCTCTCTGCCCTTTACCAATCCAGCCACGGGCCCATCCATCTGGCCCATCAAGACTCACTCTCATTTCATCAGTCCATAAAACCTTAGAAAAACCAGTCTTGAGATATTTCTTGGCCCAGTCTTGACGTTTCAGCTTGTGTGTCTTGTTCAGTGGTGGTCGTCTTTCAGCCTTTCTTACCTTGGCCATGTCTCTGAGTATTGCACACCTTGTGCTTTTGGGCACTCCAGTGATGTTGCAGCTCTGAAATATGGCCAAACTGGTGGCAAGTGGCATCTTGGCAGCTGCACGCTTGACTTTTCTCAGTTCATGGGCAGTTATTTTGCGCCTTGGTTTTTCCACACGCTTCTTGCGACCCTGTTGACTATTTTGAATGAAACGCTTGATTGTTCGATGATCACGCTTCAGAAGCTTTGCAATTTTGAGACTGCTGCATCCCTCTGCAAGATATCTCACTATTTTTGACTTTTCTGAGCCTGTCAAGTCCTTCTTTTGACCCATTTTGCCAAAGGAAAGGACGTTGCCTAATAATTATGCACACCTGATATAGGGTGTTGATGTCATTAGACCACACCCCTTCTCATTACAGAGATGCACATCACCTAATATGCTTAATTGGTAGTAGGCTTTCGAGCCTATACAGCTTGGAGTAAGACAACATGCATGAAGAGGATGATGTGGACAAAATACTCATTTGCCTAATAATTCTGCACTCCCTGTATATGTATTGTAACTGTAACTAATTGACAACACTAAACTTTTAACCTCTTTTAGCCACATTTGTTATTGTGTAGTTTCCAGAAATGATCATCTCCAGCTTGTCTGTGAGGCACACTCGATAACTACAGTGGACTCTCAGTCATGTAGGCCAAGAGGTGTGGCTTACACAAGAGGTGTTGATTTTTTAAGGCCTGGCAGCTGAACACAACAATGCATACCTATGATTAGTGTGGGCCTGGCCTCGGAAGTCTACAACTTTTAGGCAAGCTAATTGCAGGGTGGTGAGTAGAAAAGGTGTAGTGGCTAGAGGGGAAGGAAGTGTGAAGGCCTTCAGGCGTGTTTGATGTGCTTTGAACCATCTCTCTCTTTCACTCTTTTGGATTGTTTATGTGCATACGGTATGTACCAAAGACACAAACATTTATTATCTTGCCTAATCACCCTTAAAATTCCAGTTTTGAAATCTCTGACTACATTCAAGCAGCATGAGGGGATTTTCAAGAATGTCTCCAAACAAATCCATCTCTCTTTTGAGAGAGATTTATGTGGATAAGTAGATGAGTAAAGTGTGTAAAGCTTAAAGAGCTGGTCTTGTGACCACGCACAAGGATGTTCATATGAAAGGTCAGTATGGATTCAAAGCCCTTGAGAGAAATACATCTCTAGAGTTATCAAAGTTCTGTAAATCACCAGAATTTGAACTATGTGGAGACCAACACAACTTTCTTTCTGAAAGGCATGGCCACACTGTGTGCTTTACATAAAGAGTGTTATAATAAGTTATATGTCCCATGTGTGCAGAAAAAAAAAATTAATAAATAGTAAGTGTGTTACTTCAAATAGTTTGTTTTGCTTTCTTAAATGTCTGTTTACGTGTTATGCATTCAATTTTTTGCAGCTAGGACAGTTTTTCCATTCCATTTTAGACTGACTATTACATTTAAAACTACATCAGCTCTCAAAACTTGATGCACCAGTTGGTAATGTCTCAGCTACAAAAATGGGAAACTAAATTAGTTTCAACCACAGTTCGCTTTTTCAGTATTTGAGACTCTGTTACTTCCTATTGTTTGCATGTTGTGTGTGGGCTTGACTGAAACTTGATCTTGCTGGGGAAGCTGTGTTTAGGGTGAGGTGGACAGGCCTTTGTTACTGCCTGAGGGGTGTTTATTTGGGCGGCTTCAGTTGGCTTCCCTGTAATCATCACCCAGCCCCACAGGATATAAGGGATTAATGAATATGTTGGAGGGGAAGTTACAGATGACTATTTATCATTCTCATGGGGATGAGAAGGAACGGGATGAGAGACAGTAGAAGAAGAAGTTGCAGAAGGTGCTTTTGAGCAAGCGCACATATGTGGGCGTTTGTGCAAATACGATAAAAGACATAGGAAGGAAGGGTAAAAAGAGAAATCCTCTCTATCGTATCTTATTGGTCCTTCACTTTACAGTGGTAATAGTTTAACATTTTTACAAATGCAATCGTGTGAAAAAGTTTACACAGGACTCTGTGCATTCCTGTGAAAATTAAGTACACCCCATGATTCAGGAACTTGTTTTGCTACAGTTCATTGAGCTTTGTAGGCATTTGTTTCGGCACAGCCCTTATGGTATGCCTTTGACTGGACCATTGGAACACTTCAATTCTTGGGTGAACTTGGGATGTTGTTAAGAGAAAACAGCCCTTTCAAACAAGCCATATTTATTCAGTCTTTTTAAAATTGTACTGTCATAAACTTTAACATTTAACGCTGACTGCTGCCTGAGGAGTGTGTAATATAGATCTTCAGAATTATGTCATTCTACTGAGCTTTTCTGGGCTTATCCTTGGGGGGAACTTGCTGGGACATCCACACCTGAGAAGAGGGTTAGTGTTAGGCATTGTTTTAACACACACATAAATGTTCCATATCAAAATTTCTGCTTTTATAGAATAGCCACACTTGCCAATGATCAGTTAATCAAGTGAATTTGATTAGCAGAAACTGCTACTTACCCCCCTGATTTCTATGTAAGCAATCAGGTGATGGTGAAAATTTTCACAGGGCTACATTGAGTTCAGTAAAAACTGTCTTTTTCAAATGACTATGCTTAACTGTACATATAGTTAACATACAATATACAATACAAAACCACAAGCCAAGAGCCAAAGCATTTTTTAAAACTCTACAATGTTCATGATTAAGGTTTGAATCATTTGTAAATACTCTATTCTGTTTCTGTTTACATTTTAAATGGTTTCTTCAACTTTTTAAAACACTCCTGAACCATATAGCACAGCATAGAGGGAAACTGTAACCTGGTGACAAAAGGTCAGTCACATAGTGTGAAACTACAACTTGATGATTTTATGGTTGTCAAGCTTTAGAAGTGCTACTCGATGGACTGTGGTATCATCAGACAGAGCCAGACTACCCTCTAGTTTCCCATTGCACTATGGATGGATGCATTAAGGAGAACTGGTTAGTGGATTTCAAGATGGCACTTAACCAATTCGACTAATTCGACATTGATACATTTGCCAAAAACAAGGGTGGATGTACAGGGGGGCAACTGCCCCCTGCTGTAGAGCCTTGCCCCCTAGCTGCACCCCCCCCCCAACTTTTATGTCCTTAAAATCCCTTTCGTCTGTGCAAGATTGCTATTGTTTTGCCAGTGAGGACTGCACAGTGTGAGTTTTTCTAATTTAAAGCTTATAAAAATCACCTTGTCTTTATTTTCTTAGAAGAGATAATGATACAATAAATAGTTTAAAAGTGTTTTTGGGGATATTTTGTTGACTCCATTTGCATATAGGGGATTTTCGCATACCTCACTGAAGAGGCATGTGAAACCCTGCCTAGCTCTTTGCCCCTCATTTAAATTTTCTAGATCTGCCACAGGCCAAAAAACAAACCACAAAACACTTCCTCCACATAGTACCTGGATGTGCTGTACTGTTACCTGCTTGCATAGATGTAAGGTAGTAAAATGAAATAATCATATAGTGCATCGGGGTCTAAATATCACTGCACCTAAAGGATCAAATACTCAAAAGTTAAAGACAGATTTCATTGATAATTATTCTGCAGACCATCCCCTTTTTATTTTGGACAGACATTGCCCAGCTACATAAGATGGTAATGTAAGACCTTAAAAATGCACGTTGTAAACATTGTGTGTGTGGATGTGTGTGTCTGTCTCATGAGGGTGGGTGATTAAAAAAGTAACGATTAGTTTTCACTCTAATGTTTCCATACCACATCAAATCAGAAGAAATTGATGCCTGGAAAAACTCTGAGCCAGACATGACTCCTTATATTACTCTTCAGAAGTCTTCAGACATCTCGTCTTTTCCTAAAACATCCCTTCACTCAAAATATCTAAGTGCACTCTCTCTTTTTCACACACACACTCACACGTGGATGCACACGCGCGCACACACATTTTGCTATGAAACTCTTGTAACAATAACTCCCCCCTGCCTCCCTCCCCTCCTCAGCTTTGTAGCCCCCATCCTTCCATTCCTCTCCCCTGTGGCCACCTCCTCTTAATCCTCAAGCTCATCTGGGAACCACCAGCACTCCTCTATAAAGAAATGTATTGTGCCCAGATTATTTGATTGTTTTCAGATGTTGGACCATTCCTACACAAAAGAGGAAGAACAGGGTTTGTCCAAAGCCGTCGGCTACTAGGCCCATGGATGGACACGCCAGGAGGGGGGGGAAAAAAGGGATCGGCGTGGGGCTCGGGGAGCGGACACACGAGTCAGGAAGTGACCCTTGCAATGCAAGATTACAAACAAAGTGCTCTCTCAACTTCTGCAGTCCCTGCTGTGGAACATACCACTTCTGCGACAGCCAAGGGGGTGGCGCTTGAAGGAAGAAGGAAGGAAGGATCGTTTCAGCCTACTCTTTCTCCTTAATGCTGCATCCATTCAGCGAGTTTGCTAGAGGGAGTAGGCGGGTCTGGGGTAGTCGGGCCAGGAAGGCACTTCACTGATGAAAAGTCAGCACATGGAAATGGATGAGAAGTGGGCTTGCGGGTGGAAGGGTGGGTGGGGTGGTGGGGGATTGGCTTGCAACCAGCAGACATGAACTGGGATGTAAAGGGGAAGAAAGGGAGGGAGGTGAAGGATGAAAGGCAGGGAATGAGAAAAAGGATAAGGGTAGTGATTGGGAATGTGAGAATCTGGAAAGTAAGCGTAACACTGAGGGAAGAATCACAAAGACTAATGGTCTGATTCAGGGCTTGTCGAGCACTGGAGTTCTCTGCCTGTCAAACAGCATGAAGCAAACAACCTTTTTCTTTGTCTGAGGGCGAAACATTGTATAAAGGAAGCAGCCCGTTGAAACTGAATAGAGCTTTTGTCCTGAGGTTGTTGTGCCTTTGCATTTGAACAAGCCTCTAGATGATTAAAATAATCCTCATCATAAGGCTCCATTTCCTCACATTAGTCTACTTAAGACTTCATCCGGTTTCTTAACAAGTAACTGGATTTAACTCTTTAACTTGATGCGCATCCTTGACAGTAGAAGATTCTTGTCACATCCCCCCAATCTGTGCTGGAATTGTCCAATTAAAGACAAACTGACATTTTCTGTTTGATTTCTCTCAAGTACAGAGAGGACAGAAATGAAGCAAATCTCTGATAAATAAAGAAAATACCCGGATGGACAAGCACACACACACATGCACACACACACTCCACCCCCGTCTACACTGTCATGAGTGACTCACAGCGCATCGCAGCACCGTATGAACTTCAAAAAGAGGCTGGCTGTACATTCACAGTGTATTCAAACCCCTGCTCTTTAAATAGCTCAGCCTCCTCCAAACAGAAATATACATGCATTAAAAATGATTGACTCACACGAGAATTAAAGAAGCAGAGATAATGTCGTTACATTGTGTAGCGCACGGCAGCAGTGCTGCACAGACAATGCTGGTTTGTCTTGGTCAAAGCCAACATTTGTTCATGTAGGCAAGGCAGCACATGTCTGTTCTAAACACTGTTCTTCTTCTTCTTATTATCATATGCAGACAAAGTTCCATGACATTTGCATTGTCACAGCTTTTATTTAATTTAATTTTAATTTTTTTTTTCATTAAATGTTAAACTTTGTTATCACCTGTAAGCACTTACATGCACACATGCCTACGCATGCTGCGTTTGTGACTGAGCGTAATTGTGTGTTTTTAAGCCAGGTAGTGTTTGTCTAAATGTGAGTGTGTGTGTTCTGGAATGCACCTGCCCTGATAGGCAGGCAGTGGAATGCTGAATACTGTCTCTCACCCAGGGAGGCAGGGCTGGAATGTAGCCTAGGCCCTAATTCTTCTCTTCACTGCACAGGAGAGTTGCATGTTCACATGCTCACACACACGGATACGTGTCCAATCCTTAGTCCTGGTTTTGCTCACGGTGAAGGTTGCGCGTGCACCTATGTGCCCGAGAGCGTGTGTTGTGGCTGGGTGAGGGGTGTAAATGCGCTTTCCCACGAATGTGTGCGTGTTTCACTTCAACAAACTTTCTTTAGCGTGCAACCTGAGAGCAATTAATTTTTCCTTTTGAGCGGGAGCTGTGTAATTTTCATTGCTTCAAGCATTGTTATTAAGTCGTTCCATGGGGCTGCAAATTCCAACCAACAAAGCAAGCTTGCTGCTCCTTTTAAAACTTGCCAGATCCACTGCCCGTTTACTTCAACCCCCTCATATTCTTATACACTCCACTGAAGTTCACGTACTTAACACTACCACAGTCAGTGTCATCTCATTTTATTACAGAGCAAAGAAATCTAGATGAAAAATCCAACCTAAATGCTGATTTTGCTGCAGAAACAATCAGTTTCATTATATAATACATCCACTCATGTATAATACAGCAAATAGTATAGCTCTCTGACAGCTGTACAAGATTTACACAACTAAACATTAAAATGAAAGTAAGCAATGATCTAAACTTTCAGTTTGGTCCAAACAGGAGTGACTTCATATACAGTGCACCTACATTGTTGTACTCTATATGAAATCCTACCCATTTACTTCCTGGCCCTCAACCATGCCTACAGGCAGATCCAACTTCATAGCACTCACATCAAAGAGTTAATTAAAGAGGTAGGAAGTATGGGGGAAACTGGCTGTTATAGTTTATATGTCTTTCACACCTCAGCACATGTGCAAACTGGAAAACTAGGTCTCTTTATTTATATTGATTGATTAGTGTTTCCTTAAGTGGTATGGGTCCTTACAGGGTCCTGACTATCACGTTGAAGTTCAGTCCTCTAAGTAGTCAAAATGTGTCAAAGGGGTTTGGAGTTGGCGTTTAGTTGGGCACAACGTTTTTCCCAGTACTGCTATCAAAAACCTCAGAGGCTTTGTTTCCAGTAAGGTTGGCTGCTGGGGAGAGACTATACCACAAAACCAATCACATGCTTTCAGTCAAAAGTCCCTTGACATGATTTCAGAAAAAGGAAAACAACAGTCATCTACTCAAAATTAACTTATTATTATTATTATTTTTTTAAAAAAAAGAGGAAATCTTAAAAAGAAGAAAAGAAAAAAAAGATGGTCCACATAGTGCTGTCATTCAGAGCACATTTACTGCATGGTAGTCTTGAGACTCGCAGGGCCAATTGATTTTTGCGTTGCTTTTTTTATTTCTTCAAATGGGACAAATAAACAGGAAATGTGTGAGGGGGGGGGGACATTGATGAGGGTGAATGGAGGAAAACAGGAGACGAAGGGGTGAAAGTGGTGGGGATAGTTCTAGTATTAGAGAGTGTTGCATGGATTCTCACCACAGCCTGAAACCAAAATCAGAGCGTTTCCATTCAAAATGAAAGTTACTTGATGTGGGCCGGCAGTAACAATAGCCCATGTGACAGGGCCCTGGGGTCACACGGACATAGCTTCTGCCATGTCTCCTTGTGTATTACGATTACTATGTTTACCTGTATACAACATAGATTTTTATTTTGTGATAAATTCTGGCTTTTTGTACTGTGTTTATATCTTTATGCAGTTGATCCTAAGCTCCTTTGATTGTATGTACTTGTGATGGATTGTTTCTGCATGTGAGTAGATGTGGATGTGTAACAATGTAGGTGTGTGAATAAACAGGCAGCAACCTTGTTGCTAGGTGATTTAAACCGCTTCGCAGTGCTTTCTTTTGGCCTTTGCTGCCACCAAGTGGCTGCGCATAAAATTGCAAGTGTTGCTTATCATGCGCTACAAAACGCAACGATCAGTCCAAGTTTGTGAACCAGGCTGTTTAATTTCACTTCTTTTCTTAGATAACTTTATTTTCTCCTATCAGTTTACACTACATTGACATCGTTGTTTTTTTTAAAAAAATCTAAACATGGCAAATGGCCTGTATTTGTATAGCGCTTTACTTAGTGCCTGAGGATCCCAAAGCGCTTTACACTACATTCAGTCATACACCCATTCACACACTGGTGATGGCAAGCTACATTGTAGCCACAGCTGCCCTGTGGCGCACTGACAGAGGCGAGGCTGCCGGACACTGGCGGCATCGGGCCCTCTGACCACCACCAGCAGGCAATGGGTGAAGTATCTTATCCAAGGACAACGACCGAGACTGTCGGAGTCAGGGCTCGAACCGCCAACCTTCCGATTACACGAGGAACTGCCAACTCTTGAGCCACGATCGCCTGAAAGGGCAAGTCTACATCCGAGCACCGTAGAAAGAGTAAGAAAAAGCCCAGAGTGCTTAACAGTCTCAACAACTTTTAAGCAGTGGCACCCCCTTGTGGTTGAGTCTAAGAAGATATTTTGTTAATTTTATCCATCTGACAGATTTGGATATTTTCCCATATCCCATTCTAATTTTTAATCGGATTTTAAAAATTGAATTACATTATCCCATTACAAAAAACAAAATGCCTTTTATAAAATATGAAGCTAGTTGTGCAAAATAAAATACACAGGTTGGCTTGTATATTTTATTTGGCTGTCTTTGTCTTTGTCTTTGTGGGGTTTTTTGTTGTTGTTTTTTTTTTGACAGAACAACAACAGCACAGGACATGGACTGAAACAGACAGAAGTGGGGTAGACTCTGCGGTATTAGGATGCAAATGAAACAAATGAGATCAGAATGAACAAGGTTTAACACCATCAATAATGTCATCTATGGTAAGGGGAAAAAATCATCATGACATATATAGATTTAGCAGATTTTTACAGTGGATGCTTTCCCTGATGCGACCCTAAAGGGATTTGTTTCTAACCAAACACCTTTTGATGTAAAACACTACACCATTGAGCCATTCATGAAAAATAAAAAAACAAAATATCAGAATTACATAAGTGTTTAGACTTTGTCATACCAAGCTGTGGTGTATCCTGCTTCTATCACTGGTCTTTAATAAACAGCTGTGCCTAACTGGACATAAATAGGAAATCTGGATACCTGTCTATATAAAATGTTAAAGCTATTTTGGATTGAAATACCAACTCATGGTTACAGTGTTTTTGCAGTATTAAAATGCCCAAGAGCACATTATCTCCATAGTTCTTATTTGAAAGGAGGTTGAACTCACAAACAGCCAAACTGAAAAACTGGGGATGACATTCACAGCTATGACCAGTAAACAAGAACCCACTGTAAATAAGATCCAGGGTTACCTTGTGGAGATACAGCTGTGGTCAGAAGTTTGAATGCAGTCATCACAGGCCTGAATGTTAGTTCCTTTGAACAGTTATTTTTACAGGGTGGGATGATGATCTTTAATAGCTATAAAAACAAGAATCGCTTGCGCAGCTTAGAATTTATTTTTTATTTTCTCTGATCCACACCCGGTCAAAAGTGTACATACAGGCTCAAATATTTACATACACTCACTTAAATCCTCTAACTTCTTGTTAGTAATCATGATTGACTACAACTCTGAGTTTCTCTTTGCTAGCATAAAAAAGATTTTGTAGTTAAACTATGACAGAAAATCGCAGATCTTTGGGTATAAAAGCCTCATATTACGCTTTAGGAAAATCTGATAGGCATTTTCTAGTGTTCTCTGACAGATTATACAACAGTAAAAAAATATGGTAGCTTATATAGCATATGAATATAGTTTCAACTTATTTAAAACATGGATAAATATGTGATCACATGATAAAATAAAATTTATATTATTCAAACCATATATTTTGAATGCGAAAACAAAAATAAACACCTCAAAGGTGTAATTTACAGTGAATACTATGTGAAAGCAACTACAAATAGCCTGAAATGTTCCATTACATTTTAATTCCATTTTTCTATTGAGAAAACAGCAATAATAACACTGGAGCCTTCATGATACAGCTACAGTGACAGATACCTACCAGAATACCAGTCATCAACTATAACAAACATTAAATGTTGTTTTAGTTTCCTTTCACATTGTCTAAACACACCTCTTTACGGTTAATGTTAAATGTCTGATAACCTCGAATGACATTATTTAATGACATATGTCAGTTTTCAGAGCATGGCAGATGACAGTGATCCAAGTTCAGCTTCACAGTCATACAAGCACAAGAAGCTATTCAATCTGAAAGTAGCAAGATGACGTGAAAAATTTACCTTTAAAAAATAAACTTTGCCAATATCTTGAGATTGGAGACGCTCACCTCCTTCAAATTTCACATGATCAGAAAGGATCCTAACGTGTGTTGGTCTACTCCTAGTTACTAGCTGCTTTATGAAGCAAAGCATCTATCTATCTATCTATCTATCTATCTATCTATCTATCTATCTATCTATCTATCTATCTATCTATCTATCTATCTATCTATCTATCTATCTATCTATCTATCTATCTATCTATCTATCTATCTATCTATCTATCTATCTATCTATCTATCTATCTATCTATCTATCTATCTAAAGACATACACAGATAATAAAACACACAACAAAACATTATCAGTCATGGATTGGCCTCAACAGAGCCCCAGCACCCATAGAAAAGCCTTCAGCTTTGTCCTCAAGAATTATTCCTGATGGTTGCTTGAAGAAATTACAAGTTCAAGCTGTGATGAAGAATAAAGTTGGTCATACCAAACATTGACTGTCAAGCTTGCTAGAATATTACTAACTTCTGGCCTTGCCCTATAAACTGTATTTACATCTATATTTGCACATATTTTGATAAATCACTGCACCTATTTCCCATTTTCCCATAACATGCCAACTGTGAAAAGAAAAATAACAGTAAAGTATTGGAAGTTTTCTCCTTTCTCTCTCCCTTTGTCATTCTTTCTTTCTGTAAGGTTTCTTAACCACTTATCCCGTCCAGGATCGCAGCGTGGGCGGGGTTGGTGATGGTGGTGACTGGAGCCCCTCTGAACTGTCACGGGGGAAGAGGTGGTGTACACCCTGGGCAAATTGTCAGACTATCACAGGTCCAAGGCTGACAGACCTACAGTCTACTTAGAATCACCAGTTAACCTAACAAACAGGTCTTTAAACTGAGGGAGGAAGCGGGAATGGAAAACCGTGCTGCTGTAGGGCAACAGTGCTAACCACCGCAACAGCCTATAGCCTATTATTATATTAATAAAGTTCTCTTCCACCCCTGCCCTCTACAGTGTGCAGAGAACAGCTTTTCCATCCCTGCCACAGAAGACACATAGAGGGTGGATAGTGTCACATTAATTAAGTGCAACACTGAACACTGTAGCCTAGCTCACACCAGTTGTGACAGCTGCTGGTCTAGTGGGCTGAACAATTTTTCCATCATAAACCAGAATTAAGTGCAGACATGTTAAAGCTAATTTTCAAACTGACATGAAAGAAGTATTTGATTTTTGATGGTTTATCTCCTTAAATTTACAGTAAAGTTAACTTTTTGAAAACGTATTCAACATTGGCTTTATTTTTTACGACAAACAGTTTTTCAGTCACTAGATTAAGCAAAGAGCTCCTACCGTAGAGAAGCAACACAAATAGACAAGTTGTAAAGATTGGTAAATGGCCTGTATTTGTATAGCGCTTTTCTAGTCCCTAAGGACCCCAAAGCGCTTTACACAACCTGTCATCCACCCATTCACACACTGGTGATGGCAAGCTACAATGTAGCCACAGCCACCCTGGGGCGCACTGACAGAGGCGAGGCTGCCGGACACTGGCGCCACCGGGCCCTCTGACCACCACCAGTAGGCAACGGGTGAAGTGTCTTGCCCAAGGACAACGACCGAGACTGTCGGAGTCAGGGCTCGAACCGCCAACCTTCCGATTACAAGGCGAACTCCCAACTCTTGAGCCACGATCGCCCCTTGTTAGAAAGAAACACAGTAAGATGACTTTATCAGAGACAAACAGATGTTTATGGATGGAGAGAAAACTTCGTATGAATTACTGTAAATATACTAAGCCCACACCCTACCACGTAAAACGCACATCTGTCTCCTCAAGGCGTGTCACTCGTGCTTTGATCACCGCGATCCGCTCATCCTGTCGCCGTGAAGGGATGAGTGTCACTGTCATTTAACACACCACCTTGGAAAGAAACACAGCAGTGTGTAGCTCAGATATTTATATGTGAATTCACACGCAGGAAATATGATTCCACCATCAATGCTGTCAGGTTGTGGCATCTTCTTGGCAGAATATTTATCAGTTGAATTAATATCTGGCATCAAAATTATGCTAAAGAATTTCCAAACTTCTCCTTTACTGTATCTATTTGTTCGAAGTGTACTTTTAAAGCTTGATGATTGAAACCTCTGTGAACTTCTTTGAGCTTGCTAACCATGATGTTGAAGAGGGTGTGAAGCATGCCAGCTGCGGAATAACCAATCAGTGGTGTTCAGTGAAAACATGCAGAGAAATGCACCCAGGTGAGCTATTTATAGAGGAGATGCAGACACGACTGTTGACTGTGAGACTGCCTTGATGTTTGAGTCATCACAAATCAACATCATTCTGTTTAGTTCTTTGGTTTCCCTTTGGTGTTTGCTTGAGCTAGAGGTTACAGAGGTTGGCACTGCACAATGCTTTAAGTAGTATTATATTCTCTACCTGGCTGACTGTAAGTGCCAAAAATAGAAATATTGTTTTTAGATTTTAGTAAAGAAAAAATGGAAAAACAAAGAACGCTGTGCTTCTTTATCTTTGCTGACTAATAATTCATTTCTTGTTCTGATGCTTTTGCTTGCTTCATTATCTTTTCTCTTTTAGAAAAACATTTTCAATACTATTCAATACATTGCTCTCACGCTGGAAGTAGTGAGATGGTAGGGGAATAGGCTAGTTACCATTTTTATTAAAATCTGTCAGTTGAAGGGATTTTTAAAATTCTAAATAAACTGGAAACTCAAAATTATGGATTAAAGAATTCTTTTTTTTTTGCTGGTGTGGGATTAAAATTTATGTATGTTATGGACAAACGGATTCATGGAGTCAAGCCATGAAGCTCCTGGCGTACTATTTTGTTCTGATGTTAATGCAAGATGAAGTTTGAAACTCTGCATTTAGCAGAACTGAGTCAGCAGAGTGTTGGTGACTTTTAGGGATTTTTGTGCAATATGTGTGTGTTGGCATATTACACAGCAACCCTGCTCTGTAATGTCATGTAGTGGGCTACTTTGAGGATGAGTTGTTGTGATTCCCAATGTGGGTATACATTTTTATGTGATTATAAAACTTATCTCACAGCACCAAGTATATATTGCGACACCGTGCATTTATATTCCCTAAAGTGGATAACAATGACAAGGCCAAACATATCTGAGAGTGAGAGCTCCCTCCAATGATGATTTAATTGCTTGTTATGTTATACTTTTTCTTAATATTTCCAGGAAGAAGACTAACTTTCTGCTTGAATTTGACTTCTGCAGTATCACTGTATATAATGCTGTGCCACTACTATTACCTTAGAATACTGCTGCTTGCACGGCAAAAGATCCACACTACAAATTAAGTATATTGTCATCAGTGACTGTAATTCAAACTAAACATGCCCTTCACTTTATTTGCACTAATAGATGCTGTTTCCTGCAAGCTGGAATCACTGATAAAATGTTCAGTATCTTTTTCTATCTTCATAAATAACATTACTGCATATTTCTATGAAATATTGTGATATAATTTTGAAACTATATTGCTCACTTCTAAAGGCTTCCACTTTAAAATAATAGCACTTAAGAGTTGATTTGGGGGACATCTAGGATGAGAAGAATATGGAGGCACTGCTAAAGTTAATTAGGTCAATATCAGTATTTATCCTGAGATTTCAGATGCTGTGGACACTTAACTCTTTTAACTTTTAACTCTGTGGTCCTTGTCTCATAGAAGTAAATCATACAATCTGTAGGTGTTTCAGAAAGCTTGGTCAAGTGGAAAGCAGCACTTTGCGCCATCATTTATTTTCTCATCACAAATGTGGATGAGTATTTTCCATCGTAGGACCAATGCTCCAGTGTGTATACACACAGAGGAAACTCCAGCTGTGATTTGGTTTTATGCTACCTTGAACAGTGGGCTGTTTATTTTTTCTCAGGACTTCCAGCTCAAAGTAGAACTTTCAAGGATATTTTAATAGTCGAGGATGCGGTTCATGCTCTTAAACTATAAAAACAATGGATTCAAAGCATTCAAAAATCAAAGATTAGCAAATAAATTATACCCTACACTAAGTTACAAATAGCACAAAAAGAGCATGCCCATTGTCGCAAATGTGAAATTTAGTCTCTCACAAAATAATTAGACCATTTTGCATTTCATGATGGCTTCTTTCAGATCCCCCACAGGATGCACATCGGCAGATTAATCCATGTATTCGGGTTTTATGCTAGATGCCATTCCTGACACAACCCTCCCAGGGATTTGTGTCTATTTTTTGAGTCAGGGATATTTCACGTGTTAGCGAAATCTGGTAACCAATGCAAAAATAAATATTATAAAATATTTGGAAACTGGCCTTTTCCCTTTATGGATTGATGTAGGATTTCAGCTGCTCAGCTAGCTATCTGGTCAGCTGCTCATCTTAGCTAGCTAGCTAGCTAGCTAGCTATTATCAAGAATATTTTTGGTTTTACAGTTTTTGAAATATGTTGTCAGTGGGTTATGGATCCATGTCAGTTTAGCAATAAGAATCACGGTGACTTAAAAAAGATTCAGCTATGAATTTTTAAGAGAAGGAAGCAGCAGGGAGAATTTCATGGATCCAGGAGTTAACGTGGTGCACAACTGCTTTCCTGCATATTTCAAGATGTCAGTGGGACAGTTTGCCCTGTTGTTGGCAGAGATGGCACCACATCTGAGGAAGCAGAGAAATACTTTTAGAGAGCCCACTGATCCGGAGTAGCTTCTAGCTACGTGTCTAAGGTAAAACATTTTTTTCTATTTACTATTTCCTATCCTTGTGTATTCAGTGTGTTTTGCGCTACAAGTCCACTGTTGCCAAATGCAGCGGTCTGATTGGTCAGAGCTGTTCATTTGAATGTGAAAAATTGAGCATGATTCGGTAAAAATAAAAGCTCCAAAGTCATCCTGTGAAGTTTTCATGTTTGGTGAGATTTTATTTTTCACTGTATGATAGCTTTCACTGCGGATGTATCTGATAAGTTGACTTGCAGTGTTGCCAACTTAGCGACTTTGTCGCTATATTTAGCGAGTTTTCAGACCCCTAAAAAAAGACGTGAAAGCGCGTATCGCTTTTACTCTCAACAAGCAGCGGGTGCTGTAACGCAGTCAGTTCTTCTTTTACTCTTATGCTGTTTTGTGGATCACAAGGTTTAAAACTACTTATAAACACACACACAAAGTAACTCCACCAGAGTGCCTATTTCGGGTCACTTTTGCCGGTCCAAGCCCGGGTAAAGGAGCAGGGTTGGAATTGTGACATTAAAAAAACAATAATTGCTAAAATAAATTTAATTTGTAGTTCTAAATAAACTCAAAATGCATTTAGGACGTTTTTTACTCCCTTTATGTCTCTTCCACGATGTTATTTCTCTCTCCAACAACATAGGTTACAATTAGATTAGCATGACCAATTATGCAAATTAGGCGATGACGTCATTTAGCGACTTTTAGGACAACCAATAGCGATTTTCCTTACTGAGGAGTTGGCAACACTGTTGACTTGGCCATTAAGTGTTGCTGGCTAGTCAGCACCAAGAAATATTTGTAGCTTGAATTAATTATTTTCATTTTATTAATGTCCAGTTGTGAGCCATCTCCCTCTATCTCAGTGCCTGCACATTTGAAATTAGCAAGGTAAACATGGAAAATATGCCTGTATAGTATTATTAAAAATGCTCTGACTCTAAATTTTTCCAAATGTGCTATGTTGTTGTTTTCAACTATCATTATACTAATTGGACTTTGATGCTAATATCTTTAAAGGTTCATGTAGTTCAGATGATCAAGTCCGTTAAAATATTAGTGACGTAAAAATAGTTATACTGGGTAACAGTGTTTCATGGCATCTTTTTATATGTTTCTTTTTACTTTCTAAGGTTTTGATGAATTAAATGTAACATCTTTGAGAATATTTAGTAGAAACTGTTCTGATTTCTATTGGGTTCTGGTGGAAAATGTGGTTGCCAAGAAAATATGCAAATACGGTTGGGTGGCAGTAGTTTGGCTTCACAGTTAATACAGCTTTCAAATAGACAAGTATTTGTTTATCAAAAGAGAGATTTGGATTCATTTAACTGTTTTGTTTACCCCTGGGGCATCGAGACTTGCTGACATAAACTACTAGATAGGCGATTTAGCACTGAGCTATTTTTTTTGTTCTTTTTTAAAGCTTTTAAAATTTGTTTGGTAAGTAAGTAAGTAAGTAAGTAAAATTTTATTTATATAGCACATTTCTAGATAGAGATCACAAAGTGCTTTACAAGATATAAGTTATTTTTTCAATATTTTCTGCATTTGTTTAAAACTTTAATATGCCAGCCTTTTCCTGTGTCTATAATTAAGGTTGTCATATTAAGTTTTAAACATTAAACACACATAATCAATGGCAACTTGATTAGCTATGTAAGCAAATATCTAATTAACTATACAAATGGCAACAGCTCAATACATTTAGGCATTCAGACATAGTCAAGACAAAGTTCAAACTAAGCATCAGAACAGGGAAGGTGATTTAAATGAATTTGAATGTGGCATGGCTGTTGGTGCCAGACGTCTTTTTAGAGATAAATAAACTAACATAGACATAGTTAACTACACCTGTTCAACTGCTTGCTAATGCAAATATCTAATTTGCCAACCATATGGCAACAGCTCAGTGCATTTAGGCATTTTGAAATGATCAAGACAACCTGCTCAAGTTCAAACTTCAGCATCAGAATGGGGAAGAAATGTGTATGGCTATTGAATGAAATGTGGTATGGCTAATCTAGGTTATGGTTGATCTCAGTATTTCCCAAGCTGCTGATCTACTTGTATTTTCACGCATAACACTCCCTAGGGTTTACAGAAAAGGGTCTGAAAAAGAGAAAATGGCACCAGTAACCCAAATAACTTATACTTTCAGCTGAAGTATGCAAAAGAGCTCCTCTGAATCCACAACATGTCAAACCTTGAAGCAGACGGGCTACAGCAGCAGAAGCCAACAACAGGTGCCACTCTTTTCAGCTAAGAACAGAAATGTGAAGCTACAGTTTGCATGGGCTCACAATAGAAGATTGGAAAAACATCGTCTGATCTAATCACTGTTGATTTCTGCTGCGTCATTCAAATGGTAGGGTCAGAATTTGGTGTAAAACACATGAAAGCATCGATGATTCTTGCCTTGTTCAGGCTGCTAGTCATCTAATGGTGTGGGTGATATTTTCTTTGCACGTTATGGACCCCTTCATACCAACTGGGCATTGTTAAAACCCCACAGCATATGTGAATACTGTTTCTTACCATGTCAAAGGTAGGCCAACCTGGTTCTAGCCAGGTGTGACTGTTGAAGTGACTGGTGAGACTACATTTAGAGTCTTTGTGTTGATAAGCTGGAACTTTTACAGTACTCAGTCTGCACTGGGAGGTTTGCCAGTGTGCTCATCTAACAGTTGGCCCTGTGGATTTTGATTATTGGAGACAATTAAAAAAAATCTTATAATAAAGAAATCAAAAAACATAGAAACAATAAATAAATAAACAAACAAACAGTATAACAAAAACTGAAAACTCCAAACTGATTTAGAATTACTTTTAATATTAGAAATTAAAAGAAAATGGTAAGAATATGAATATAGTGTAGCATTATTCAGATCAAAGACCTAGAACATGCATGTGATTTATAAATAATAATAATAATTATAATGAAAGCACAACACAAAGCCATGACAAATATTATACATTTTTTTATAATATTATTATATAATATTTGCCCACCCCAAAAGGACTATTGTGCTCCAAATTGTGCCAAGTCTTTAAATGCCCCCATATAAATCGAAAAGTGGAAGCCACAAACAAGCAAGGCAAGTCTCAGCACTCTGTTCTACAGAGGTCTCACATAGGGCACATAACACTACAGTGTTTCTCATGCACAAATGTTTTTATTCACTGATCTCTCCCCAAAACTTACTTTCTATCACAAACCTGTGTTTTATTATATAACTTACTTTGAATGCACTATATCAGCTTACGCAAGCTTGATGAGACTGTAGATTTGCATGGTAGCAGATACTAACATATAACATATATTCATTGTTAATTAAGGATATTTATACATGCAAAGCACTTAACTATTATAAAAAAATTTTTTTAACAAAAGCAGCATTTTTGTTCTTGTAGCTGTTATAGCTACTCATAGTGATAACACATTTATTGTTTATTAATATATGTTTAGATTACACAATTCTGAAAAGTCTTAAATTTTGTTCCAGCAGGCATTTTAATGAAATCAACTGCAGAACAGAGACGGCTGACATTGATAATGAACACCATGTATTCTCAGCATGTAATAAGATTAGGTACATATCTTTGTTTTTCTTTCTTCCAACAACAGATTGGAACCATATTTTGTTTGCACTCTATAGTAAAATTGATATTTCCAGTTTAGAACTGAAGCAGGACTGCAAAATGTATAGTGAGTGAGTCGATTTTCCAAAAACACCTTTCTGGAATAAACCACAGAAACAATAGGCATCAACAACTGAATTTTACTGTTAGATGGCACAAATCTGGCTTGATCAATTTATAATGACCAAAATATCCACAAATGGCTGTAAAAAGTCAGTTCACAAAAAGCTTACACATTTAATAGACTTGTCTAATTGTACACAAGTCTGTTAAACTGATAAAATAAATGCAGCAGTGATACAAAGTGTCCACTAGAGAGCACCATTTAAATCGAATTGAACTGCACCCTTGTTGTTGTTGTTTTTTCTCACAGTCATAGTTGTAGAAACGTAACATATTTTTGTACCGTGCATTCACATATTATTATGCCTTGATTCAAATAAAAAGTTTGGCAATATGAAGTTGATATGAGTTATGCAATAGTTCTTTAAAAAGTGACGGTATACAAGTAATAACTTCAAAATCACATCTTGTTCTTTTTCATCCATTCATTGCTGCCTATACAGTATAAAGGATGGTCATAAAAGTACTCAATATTGAGCAGTAAATTCAGATTTTAAATGCTTACATCATTTTGCAACATCACTGAGAGATTGTATAAGTAACGCAGAACAGTGTATCACGGCATAGAGTGCACTATATAGCAGATACATTTACACTGAATCCGGGAACTCATAAACCGAGAGACAGTAAATGTAAAACACTACAGGCAACTGATGTGTGACCTGGCATGTGGGGTACTGTGCATCAAATCCAGCATTTTTAAAAGTCAAGCTATAAGCAAGAGGAGCTGCTGTACCACACGGATATATACTGAGAATGCTGTCTCCTAAATATCCTCCACAGCAGTTTCACTCAGAGCTTCAGCGATTATCAGGCCCACCTACACTGAAGTAAATGTTGATAATGCAATTTGTTATCGACCTCCTTTATTTATTCCTGTATTAGGCAGAAAATATGAATCAGTTCAGTTAAATACTGTCCATGACGATGTTTAAAACTAATTATACGTAATGTTATTGTTCAGAGTGGAAGGTGGGAAATCCTTCAAAAATACATGCATGTGTACGGGAAGATTACTTGTTTTAATTGTGCTATTTTTCCACAATTATTTTTTTTGTTAATATATTTTATTAGAATTATGGTTGTAAAATCTTTTATATCCTTTTGCTTTTACTATTTGTCTCTTTGGCAACCTTTGAATTAGTTTCACTATGATAAACATATTATATAAATAAGATACGAATCACTAACTGACAAAGTGTATTAATTTAATCTGAGTATGTGGACACGTGTGTGCAACACAAATTGGTGACAGCACAAAGTCACAAGCATGCCTTTTATGCATATGCTAGCTGCTCTTTTTGTGCCCTTTATTCTCAACTATTTCTTCCCTTCATAAGGTCATAATTGTGTGTTTATATTTGAATTACATGTAAAAGAGCATCCATGGTCTCTATTCATGTCCACATATTCATATCCCATTATAAAAGGTTTATTTTTATTCTGTTTTAGTTGTCAAGCACATATGTTATATAGGCCACAGTAATCTAAACTATATTCCAAGCATCCTACATTGTCACTCCTGTAAGTGTGCCACAGCGTCTACACTAGGGCAAAACCCCTGAGCCCCCAAAGAGCAGAGCTTTGTGTGATTCAGGCGGCGGTTGCTCCTCTTGCTCTCTGAACTCTGGTGCTTCACCTTCAACTACAGTCTAACCGGAGTGGGAGGGAGGAGGGGGAGGAAGGAATAAGGAAAATGGGGGAGGAGATAATGGGGGCGGCGGTTATGCCACATTAAAAGTGGAAGTTCATTCTCTGATAAACACATAGCTACACATCCCACTGGACCCACTGTCTGAGATGGCAGCCAGTACTAAATGTGAGGTTGTCTGAGCTACAGCACTACAAGGAGAGAAACCACATGGAATTCATGTTTTGTCCCTAGGTTGTTCGTTTGAGAACGTTAGAGGATTTTAATGTGCCTCTCTGTACCTCACAGTTTCCATTCAGGGGGCTCTCCAGACGCACTGCAGCTCTTCACAGAAGACATGCATAATCATGGCAGAAGGGAGGGGATGAAACAAAGGAGAGATGTGTAAAGCATCATATACATACGGCTCTTTATATTGTACCCCTTTTAGGTATTCTTATGGGTGTTTTGGTTTTAGGTTTGATTTTTAGTGTTGTTACACACAAAGGAAACAGCCGCAACTCAGTACTTCAAAGGGGCCCTTGCAATCCCACATAGACAGACCACATTTCAATGGAGCATGCTGTGCTGTGCTTTGCTGCACGGTGCTACAGACAGACAAGCGCTGTTACGGAGAAGAGCAGACCGTGGCTTCTCATTAAAAGCACTACTGTTTCCTCCGCAGATTACATTGCTATGGGAAAACTACACAGGGAAGACACCCTTGCCACATCTACAGCTGAAAGATGCAATGTTACATGATTGGAACTGTCAAATAAAGCATACAGTTGGTGGAGTCTCAAAACAAGTGTTCAAAAAAAATGACAAAACATTTTTAATGGAAATGATTGACAGGTTGTTTACAAAGAAATGTGAGTTTTCTTGATGTTTAGAAATGTCTAGCTTTTGTATGAGGGCTGCCTACTTCAGCCTTGTTGTTGTTGTTGTGCTTTACAACTGGTCAAGGCCTCTGAACAAATCCTGTTGCTTAAAAGGTGAGAAAAGTGATGTATGCAGTAGTTACACACATGTTCAGAATTAGCATCGCAAGATTGTATGATAACAAAAAAGAAAAGAAAAAAAGAAAACATGAATTGAATGAGTCTAATTTTACAACATTTTGTGGTAAATTTTTGTTACCACATTTTTATTTAAAATAGTACTTATTAGAGGTAATATTGTAGTGAATGTGAGGCTTTTAAAATTAGATAGTTCTGTCTCAGCCTAGTTTTTCTTGTTTTAGGTCCTAGGCACGAGCAATCTCCCAATTTGATATTGTGGAAATTCTTAATTTCTGGATCGATCTGCTTTTTGTAGGACAGAATGCTTATTAATTAGAAATTAAGTAACAGCACTGCCCAAACCTTCCTACTTGACTTAGATTAAGTAAAATGGAGACTTATTAATAATAGAAATTAGTACAATGCACTGAAACAAGCACTATTAGAATTAATCAGAACCAGTGCAGCCTCATTGTAGACACAAGTTAAACGACACAAAATAAAGACATAATGTCTATATAATAAGATTTTGGCCCATTATATGACCAAGACCAGCTTCACCGAATCTCCATGTCAATGGAAAAATCCAAAGTGATAGAATCCAAATAACTCAGCAATGGGTCATAAAAACACAAGAGAAGTGTAGAAACTTTTCTTCCACCACCGAAAAACTTTTTTTTTTTTTGCCATACATTGGTCAAAAGTTTAAGTTTAAAATTTTAGATCCCAATTAATCCGATTTCAGTGGCATCAAAAAGCTTATACAGCGAGGACAACAGATATACGGACATACACACAAAGGGTTGCTAGGGGAAGTGGAAACAGCTGGGGAATGAGACACAGGTGAACTGAATCTAGGGAAGACACAGGAGACAGCTGTTAAATAAATAAAACAGGAAGTAAATTTATATAGCTTTATTTGATTCATTTCTTTTTAGATTGCTGAGAACCTACATTATGAAAGAATTAGCAAAAATCACACTTGCATTCATCGGCTCCAAATAGGCATGAAAATGAAGCGCTGGCCTGGCTTAACTGAGTTTTGGGAGCAGTACCCAGCTCTGTGATGTAGGTTAATGACTAAATAGGGATGTGATTCAGTCTTAGAGTTAGCAGCAAAAAACATGCTGCTGTCTTGAGCTGTGAGTCAATTATAGTGCTGAACAACCTGGATCAGAGAAAAAGAGAGCAATTTTCACATGCTTATTCAACTTCTTTTTATTCTCTAAAACAAGGATATACCATTTGTGATTAGACCTACCAAGCTGGAACTCTCAGTACTTTTACTTGTAACAACGTATTTATAAATTGTGGTTTTTGTGCATTTGCTGTTTAGTTCAGACACCCTACTTGTTTAAGGCTGGGTGTGTAACACTCTGAAGCTTGAGCAAGTTTTCAGTTAGCTTACATTTATTCATCAAGGCAAAACATTATGAAAAAGGACTTAATTCCCTAAAATGAAATGAGCAGAGTGTCTGAAGTAATTTCACACAAGCCGAATGAAACACTGTGTAGATGGGAGGTGTGGTTAAAGTAGTCAGCGCATAACCTGTAGGTGTGATATAAAGGGAAGTAGATCTCCCCTGTTTGTGTATTATTCACTTATGTTGATGCTGAAAGTCCATGTTGTCACAGAAAGTGACGTGGGAAAGGGTGACGAAACAAATCAACAAAAACCGATTGGAGAACCAACTTTGGTGATTTGCAGTGACCTTTACCTCTAAGCGTAGCAAAGTGAGATTCCAGCACTGTAGAGGTAAAGGGGTCCAGTTTTCTTTTACTTGAGATTGTCACCTGTAACAACTCTAACACAGCAGTATGAATTAATGAAAGGGGATCTGTCTCCGGTGCTTTTTCTTTCATCCGTAATCCCTTTATTGATTCAAAAGTCAGAGACAACTAAAGTTTTCTGTCCCATATTTGAGGTAATTTTAAAGTTGTTTCTATCATTTCTACTTTGATAACAAATGTTTAATACATTTTTTGTTGTCGTTCTTGCTAAAGGTATCACTAGGTATCATTGTTGCAGTATGTGGGGTTAATTAGGACCACACATTAGAAAGGAGTAATCTGCTAACGTTTGGTAAAGTTGTCAGTTATTATGTTTCTCCTTTAATGCTGAGAGGAGGCGAGTTCCTCTTCTGGGTGTTTTAAATTGAGAAACTACTACTGCTAACTCCTGAGTCAAGAACTTAAACTCTGTCTGGTGCTGTGTGATAGAGCTCTGTAGCAGTCAGTACTGATTATAAAGCTGCTCCTATAGTCTGGAAACATAAGCATCAAACTAGCTGAGATGTGAAACACAGATTTTGAACTTTCAGGACAAAAAAAGTAGTAAACACAGATTAGGAAGTTAAATCCAGGCAAGCTTTGGGTCCTAGTAGCCATATGCACAGACAATAATACAATCACGAGCTCAGCAAATTTTTTAGTGGCAATTCAGATTGTGGAGTGTGTGATTCTTCCTCAGAAGATGGTCAAGCTGCCCACTGCATAAAGAGTTTCATGCCACAGTTTTCATGCTGCTGAGTAACAAATCTGAGATTGTACTTATGATGAAGTAGCCTGCATATAAATAAAGCCATTTTATCTGACATATGCTACGTTAAACATTTTTTGTACCACTCTAGGGAAGATATCACACTGAGGATGGCAAGAGTATGTAATATAGCAAGGGGTTCTTTGGAAAGTGCAGACATACATTAGTGGAGCCAGGGGGGTGCGCTTTCATTTCCTGGTTTTAATGGAGAGAGCCTCTAGGTCCACACATGGGTCAAAATGAGAGTTCATTTCTTGTTTTGTTTTTTATGCAGCTTTGGAGCCCCGGGCCCAGAAAGTATGGACTAAAATGCTTATTTTTTACAAAGCAAATTCTTAGTTAAGTTGGCAATTATTGGTCGGTACTAATGATTAAAGATGAAAACAGTGATTCAAATACCTATTGTGTCACAGTACTCGTTCCTGTTACTGTAAATGTCTAGTCAAAACACAGTCTAGTGAAAGCTGTAGTGCTTAAAGATCTTTCAGTTGTTGTTTATAATCCATTCATGCATTTATTGCTATTCAACACCCCTTAAAAAAGGTTATGAACTAAACTCTGGCTTTGGAGAACTGTTACAAACAATTTGAAATACATACTTTTAAATTTCATAGTAAATTCTTGGATCAATTTTGGTGTTTTTTCCATCGATGCATTGTCATATGATGTGGCTTAACATATTTAAAAAAAAATCTTTCTCTACCACTTAATAATTAACTTTAGTTAAGCGTGGGCTGTCAGTATGCAATCAGGCTACTAATTGTGATTTTTCTCTCTGCTTTCACAAGTGAGCGAGGAAGGGTTTGGCTAAACCTCATGAAAACCTGGCAGTCGAGGAACGCTGTGTTTAGCTCTTCAGGTGGGCATTTCTATATCCTAATGTCGTTTACATTATGATTGTGTGGTTTAACTGATTGACTGTAAAGGTGGTTGCATCTGTTTTTTCAAATCAAACTATAACGTAGAGTTGCACATGTTTCTCTCTCCTCTCGTCTGCTCTCTGTGCAGCCATGTTTGCATGTGTTTGTTTCGCCATGTGCTTGGGAAGTGGATTGGAGCAGAGGAGGGACGGGCAAAGGAAAATTACTTGAATGATGACACCGCCTTATGTTACTGTAAGTAAATGGTTCTTAACAGTCTCAAATAGGCTACTGGAGAAATCTCATGACAGTTACATTATCCAGGGCAACTTTATAGCCCGGGTGGCAGTCAAGTTCACAGGGGCATAAACTCACTGGTCACAATTTAGGCAGCTCACACTTATAAAAGCACATAGTTCTGAGATTCTTCATACTATTTCACTGGTCAGTTGTAAAGAAGAAATCAGCAGCTATTCGTAGTTTCAATGCAATTCCTCAGATTATCTGAAAGACAGTGCAATTTGGTAGTGTACACTGTCAAAGAATCACAGAAGTGGAACAACTGTAAACATGGTAATTGACCATGCCGTCCCCTAGCTGCTTTACCAAGTGTGTCCTCTGGATGGCAGTGTCAGGCTGCGCTAATAACTGTCAGCCCCAGCTCTCTCATTAGTGAGGTCTAGCAGGCCCCCTCCGACATGTCTCATAAATGTCAACACCAATACAGCGGGGGACAGTGGGCTTGGATGTAACAAACACAGACGCATGAAAGTCCACTCTGTCTGTCAAATCAATCACCGCGGCGAGCCACAAGCTACATGTTCACACCTCACGAGGAAACTACCTGCAAGTTGGCATTTGGTTGGTTTCAAGTGACAAAGAATAAATCCTTCCAGATTGTTAGGGATTATTTTTGATCTTGAAGGTAACATGGAATGTGTAATAAGCAGTACAGCACCTTTGTCATTTGTCTTATGAAAAAACTATTCATATGTATGGTATACGTTTTTGGCATGTCTTTTAAAGTTATTCTCACCTTGCTGTGGTCAGGAAGTCTCCATTCTCCTTCACTATACTCGCCAGTCCACCATCCCATCTCTTTCCTTCTCCTCTTTCTATTCTCTCCCCCTTTCTTCCCCATTATCAAGCCTCTTCTCACACTCTTTTCCATTCTCTTACAATCGGGCCACTGGAGCAGGTGGATTGGAGATAACTTGCGCTGTGCTTTGTTTTCACCCTGACACTGTCATTAATCATTGCCCAAGCCACACTTCAACATATAATAATAAGGACTGGCTACTGTGTGGGGGCTGCTGCCCAATTGCCTTTCATTGTGCGGATGCCAAATTGGAGGTGAACGGCCATAGCCAGACACTACTCCCCTGTCCCCTGACTGTCTCATCATTTAGGTATTTATCCATCTCAGCCCAGTCTGTGGAGCTTCTCCCTACCCTCCCAAGAGGCCCAAGATTGTTAGAGGGAGGATCAGATTTGTTGCTCAGGCTTTTTGGCTTTGATTCTGTGCCTATAAGTTAGGGATTAGAAGCAAATTTCCCACAGGGCAGTGCTGGATTTGCTGGTGTTTAACTGTTTAACCTGTCTTAGTCTTGTGTGGCAAAGGGGTGTGGGCGTTGGTGGGAGGGAGGACAAGGAAGCAGGGTTTAAAAAAGAGACTGGCCAACAGGCCCAGAGAGACCCAGGTGGGTTAAGCATTGATAAGTGAGGCTGACTTATCCATCACATTGCCAGTGGAGGTGGTATAGTCCAGCAGTGTATGTGTGAGACGATGAATGAGAAAGAAGTTTTTCACTTAGAACCCAGAGCTCTTGGGTATAATACTCGACATGTGATAATATGATGTAATAGGACTGTAGTACACGTGGATGGGCTGGTTTGGTGTCAGAGGGGTGAGAAGTTAAAAATGAAAAGGTCCGTGTTTTCAAGAAGCTTACGGATGGAGGCAGGCTGGTTCTTGGTTTTGGTCTAGGGTCAGGGTTTTGACTGTTGCCTCCCTTTGTGGGCTGCACTCTGAACACACAGAGGTGTCCCGTCAAACACAGTCCCCCTTAGAAGTGGATTCTAAGGGGGACGTTGGAGCATTTAGCACAAAAAGGCGTGCTCCTCGGGCCTCGCCATCTTTCCTTCTACAAACAAGGACTAAATCCTCAGGTGTACACGCAGAGAGAGTGCTGTGGACTTTGATCTCAACCCTCCGTTGCTTTGCTCAGTACACAGGTGTATTAATAAGTGCTGTTAGGCGTGCAAATATCAACAAAGGCTGTAAAGATTGCGTGGATATTGTTGCTAGTTTAATTAGTGTCGATCCTAATGGGTTCATTTTTGGGGGAATGAATCCAGACCTGCCGAAAAATTACTGTATACATTTTTGTTACAAAACACAAGGAGGTGTTAATACATCATTTACACTATCACCTCAGCTGTTTTGACACGCTGTTCACTGTTCTATGCTCACAAATGGTTGCACTTTGCACTCTGATTCTCTGTCTATACATATCTTGTGAAGTTTTACATCATTCGGACATGTAGACATTAAAGAGCTTCATGTCTCTTTTGGAGCTGTAGAAATATACTGCAAAACCGTATTGATCTTTAATTAAAGAAGCTCTTAACCTTGGCTGGGCAGAGGACCCCCAGGCCAGCAAGTTAATTAATGTACTAATAGTCATAATATTTGTGCTGTGCACGGGAGGTACATAAAAGATTATCTATTGTATGAGCAGTTTATCAGTCCAATGATGCTAGAGCCCCGTGCTGTGCATATATCAATGTTATGGGCAAAAATCTGCAGTACAGACAGAAGAAGAGGGAGAGTCGGTCTTTTAATATCTCCCTCGGTTCATCAGCAGTTTAGCAAGGCCTCGTTTTACCTCCTGGGATTCTTCTCTGATCGTAACCAGGCGGCATCGATGGGCCTTTACAAGCACTAATGCTTCGCTACCTTGACAACACACAGCAGCTATAAGCCCTTTAAAAGATCCACTTTTCTCCAGATGAGTCAGGGATCCCACTCCACCATTTACCCCACACTCCCAAGGAGGGTGTCTCATCCCTGGATCAAAACCTCATACTACTGACCTTTCAGTTGCTCCCACCAACCACAAGAACCCCTCATAAACAGCTTCCACTGAGGAAGGAAGAGAGGGAGGGAGGAAGATGAGAGGAATGTGTGCGTGGGGGCCCAGACACTGTGATATCACCCTTTATAGCTTTATTGATTTCCTCTCAGGATGCAACTATTAACATTGAGCTGCTACGGTAGCTGCTGCTGTGTTGTTCTCTGCAGGTAAGAACATTGGCTCACACCCCCGGCCTTGTGGACTGTATACGGGGGAGGTGGGGGAAACACAGGGGAGGCACATGCTTTTATAATTAAGGTCAGCTGGGATGCATTACAGCATTTGGAGGTGTTAAAATGGGCCCTCCTCAGAGAGTATGTTGGCATTGCCCATGCTCGTAAATTAGCCACGCTCCCCGCTGATGTTAGGAACAGGGGAACAGGAGATTGCTGAGGAGGGGATTAGGTAGATGACTAGATGTAGACATGAGGCTGGATTTGACTGTATTGGATTTTTATTTAACGTGATTCCCCCGCCCCCCAAAATCATTGATTTTATGTGTCTGTGAGAGAGCATGTTAAAACACTGAAGTCCACTGAGGTCTCGTTTTTGTACGCACCCTATTCAATTAATTATGTATAAGTTCTTGTTGTAATTTAGAAGATACTGAAATACCAAATCAATACTACACAATATGTGTTTTACACAATTTTCAAATGATATTTTTTTTCCTATATTTAATTGTATAATTAATTGTATAGCAGATAAAATTTTCTCTTAAAATACATAAAACATAGATTTAAAATATAATGAGTTGATCCTAGAGATGGAGCTTGACTGATGCTTATCACTGTCACCCGTTGTTCTCTCTCACTGTAGCTTTTCTCACACATTAACATCAGCAGCATAAATGTAATATTACACATTATTCTTGAGTCACCAAATGCAGACTAGCAGGCGTGTAAAGTGAAATAATGGGCAGGTACGCAAATGATGCTTCCACAGAATAAGCAGAGGTGGTGTGCGAGCTCTCTCTGGACCAACACCTTCTCCAATGAGGCACGGACAAAGCTAAGCAGAGGCCCCTCAGCCTCACAATGGAGACACTGTCAACAAGGGCAGGGTGGGGAGCGGGAACAAACAGACCACAAGAGTTTCACAAACAACCTGCCATAAGGTATTCAACAGGACAGGTCTGACTGGGACATCTAGCTCACACCCTGTGCCAAGGGTGAAGCAGGGGTCATATATCTTGTAGAGGGAAAAGCATGACAAGCAGACGTAGTGCGAGATGCGTAGAAAATACCAGGGCCTGGTTATGTGGCATCTTTGTGTAGCTGACACAAAGTCTGAAAGTCAGGTTATGCAATGTTTTATTATAGACTAGAAGGGAGAAAGAAAAAGAGCGCTTTCTTTTATGGTTTCTAACAAGGTGTTTTAAAGGTGATGTTTCATCCATATGTCATAAATTGTTATAAAGGATGTTTGGTTGTGGGCAAGCCATTTGTTTGCATAGCTCCTTAAATGAGATATATTTAAAGTTTTCTTCTGCTCTAAAATTTATTAGAAGACTAGAAGGCTCTCTGTGGCTGAAACCAACATGTCTATTAACCAGCATATCAATTATTTTCTTCATAATAAATCCATGAGTAAATATGAGAACGCAATGGCATATGTCTCCAGATTCCAAGTAACATCACAGCCCAGCATTAGAAAATCCACAGTTAAGAATAAATTGCAGATATTCATTTGAGAAGGTTCAGTATAGTATTTTTAATTTAAAAAGAATTAATCAACTAATCGATAGGAACATTTTTTTTAACGTCACAGTCGTTCTTGCCATTTGGGTTTTATATTGATTTCATTTTTTTAGTTGACAGTGCTGTCCAGCTTTGACAGCTTGTAGATACCCAGTCATCACTCCGACCCCCCCGAGACTAAACCAAGTGCCAAAAACGTGACAAAAACAGAGTAATCAGAGCCTGTGCCACTGACCATTGTTTGTTTGTTAACCAGTATACAAACCCAATGTGTGTAATTCTTTTCTGCAAAATTAAAGGAAATATCACAATCATGCTTAATGTTTTAAGAAAAAAATATTTATTTACATTATTCTGAAATATTAGATTGATCTTTGCTTTTGCTTCTTCCCATTGGTGCATACACGTTGTAATTTAATCTAGGACTTTGGTGTTTCCGCGATTGCGATGTTGCTGAAAATTCACCAGAAGAGTGATTATTGCGTAAAAATGGGAGCTAATTGGGAACTAAAAACAAAAACGGTTCAGTCATTTTACTCGATAACAGGATCGCTTGTCGTGTCCTTTCCTCGCCGCATTTGGTGAGACGCGGTGCATTTATGATGCTCAACGTATAAAACCAAAATGCACCCTTGTACTTTGACAAAATGGAATGAAAACTGTTGTACACTGCTGAACTGTCACGCAAAAAATATAGTAATGGCATCAACCTGCCAGCACTGTTCACAGGTGTTTTTTTTACACCAGTATTTATTTGACCATTATGTTAAATTGTCCCTATAAAGCCACTCTTGGCAGCACCATCCTCTGCATCTTTTTGTGAGCCACTTAAGTGTACCACTGGGGTTTAGTGTGTTCCATGGACCCATTATGGTCGCTTTAAACTGAATAAATAAGGGCAGTTTAGATAGGCTGCATCCTGTTTTGGGGGAAGTTGCTCTCAGATTTTGTGGGTTTTCATGTTTTTAGTGTTGCTATGAAGTTGAGAATTGTACCTTTAGGACCTGGATGTGCTTTGGTGAAGTATTTGCATGTCTTTGTGCAGTCTGAAGATGCTGATTATATCTGACGGGTCAGGTAAAGTTTTTATGTTAAGAATTCATCATGCATTTAATCTCAGCCACTCTTTGCTGCCAGGATTCTTGCTTATTTGTAATAAATATTGTACAAAACATCAGGTATTTGCATCCATTCTACAACTCCATAAATGTATGTAACATACATGAAGAGTGGACCATGTGTTCGAGCTTGCCCCTTTCTGTGGACTGCAGTGGTGCCGACCACAGGCAAGCAGCTCTAACTCTGTGTAGACCACCTCTGTTCAAGACATCGGGTGCTAAGTGGCAGCAAAAATATCACAGCTGTGCGATCAAACATTCCACACGAGGAGAAAGAGTCCACTCCTAGCCAACGCTACAGTTCAGCAGAAACAGAAGACCAAAGCAGAGATATTCTCTCTGATGCTGATATTTCTACAGGTTAAAATCAGGACTTAAAGGACTTGGGGCCACCACCCAGAAAAGATCTGTATATCCTTTTAGATTTGGCATGACAGCGTTTTTGGATATACTGTTATTGGTATATCCAAGTTTCCCAAGTATTACTTTTCTGCTTACACAAAGAGACACATGGTTCTTCATTATGGCCTCTGGTCAAAGTGCTGCCTTTTATTTTCACTGAATTTCCAAGATGGGGCATTTTTCTGCAGCAATTTACACTCCTACAATTATAGCGCTCTGCGCAGATATGGTGTTAGCCCCTCCTCCTTGACCTCTGCCCTTTGCTAAGCAGTCGAAAGTGCGTTTCCTGATTAACGGCTGGCTGAGGTGCATGGCTCCAACTCCAGCACCTTGTGCTCCCACGCTGAGGTGACAGTCTCCTAGACTCTTTATGGAAATTGACTGCAAAACATACCCAATTAGACCTGCGTTATTTAGAACGACTCAGCTCTTCACCCCGAATAAAAGCAGGCCCAGATAAGACCTGTACACTCTGATACTGCAGCAAATTAATGTGAAGTTGGTGGCCTGCCAGTTAGCCAGTCCATCTAAAAATGGGGACATTAAAAGCATGAAGGCAAGTTTTTGTATAAGCAGTAAATTACTGCTGAACAGAGAACAGGATGATTAAAGTGTGGGGTTTCTGAATAACTTTCCACACAATTATAAATCCACTGTATTGCAAGTCAGGAAATATTCCTGCGAGGTTTGATTTGAGTAGCGGTAGCAACAGTTTCCTATCAGATGTTATTTAGAGATTTAAACATTTTTCGGGCTCTTGTTTTCAGCATAGTTCATTGGCAAAATTTTCCCAGGTTTAGTACCTTTCAGTCCAAATGTGTAACTGAGAATTAAGCATCTGTATAATGTCTTTTCACTCCACCAGCTAAAGATAGGGCTCTTAGCCTGATACGCTGTCTTAATTTTCCCTTTCTCAGGTCACTGCAGAGAGCAGCCGCATAAGAGTGAGGAGGAGGGTCCTTACTCTATGGGCAAGAATACACTGTGGAAGTTGCAAAGGGCAGAGTCTCTAGGAAATCTACTCTTTCTTTGAAAAAATGTCACAGGAGAGATAGGAGATTGGCACCACAAAGAGCCCAAAATAGCACTGGCTGCTACGCGTTGTCAGACAAGATTTAGGCTGAGACATTGACTTTTGTTCTGCAAAGTATTGGCCCCTGAAAGGGAGATGGGCGGTGTAAAAATTGTGATTTCTTCTCTTCCCCTACTTATGCGCAATACATTACCCTCCCGATAATGCACGCTGTTGGGACTAAGGTTTGTAACTTTACAATTATTTTTAAGTGAGTGGTATCTGTTGTTACATAGGCAGTTTGTTTTTAATTAAATGTATAAGACCTGGTCTGGCAGATTAGAACTGCATCACAACCCTTCTGCTTTCCTGGACTCCAGTTTACCCTCATTCAACATTTGTCCCTACTGCCTTCCCCATGACAAAGCCTTTATATTTTTTATGCAGGTTTACCCCTTGGCCACATAATAGGATTATGAATAATTTCTACAAATTTTCCAAAAACAAATCACATGGCATGGCTTAGAGTTTGCTAATAATTTCACCATAGCTGATAGATCAAAGCAAGGCACTGGGACTGCAGAGCCAGGCAGAAGGTTGACCCTAGTCAGGCATTTTTAATGAAAGGGTTAATCTCCTCAGAGGTGACTATTCAGGAGCAAACAGTGTGACCAAATGAAGAATTCAGGTCTGGGATAAAAAGGAGAATAGTGGTCTTGAGGGTGCTGTTGGGTGACAGCGAGGAAGCCCTGAGGTAAAACTATGTGATGATGCATTTCAGTTCCCCGACTCATTGCTAAAATAAAGAGAAAGGTGGGGAAAAGGCAGTTTGAAAAGCCTGTGGCGTGTAGGCTCAAAGCTATTTTATGGATAAGCACAAATGAACTATTGTCTCGGAAACCCTGTGAAAAAAAACTCATGTAATTTGGACACAACAGCATGCAGGCGTTAACGTGCATAAACAAATACACTTTTCCAGTAGGACAGCTGCTCTTCTCCAAAGTACCTGATTGTACTTTCAGTCTTAGCTGTTTGGGATAAACTTTGTTGACAAGCACTTCTTGTACTACTGTAAGCACACATGCCCTCTTGTGAGTAATTAGACTTGAATACCTTCCAAAAAGGAAAGAGGGGAAAAAAAGAAGAAGAGAGATGCTTTTATAAATGTATAAGGCTTGGCTGGTTAAGGAGGTTTAGAAATCTCATCGTGACAGTGGCAAAACGGGTCTCTTAGTAATTAGGAACAAATTAAATTGCTTATCACTTACCGAGTTACTGTGCCAGCCATTTGGCTGCGTTCAGAGGGATTAATCAGAAGGCTATTGACATTACATTGTTCCACAATTATCTTTCATACGTTTTATGGTAATTGGGTATTTTTTCACAGAGGAATTAAGGTGCCTACGTAATTCCAGACAAAATGAACATACACAAACACAAACATTAATCAAATCCCCCAAAATAATTCAGCAACTACTGCTGATTATCACGTGAAAAATGAGTATATCAGACTTCTCTTTGAGAGAAACTGAAATGCCATATTAATAATTCATTTATATGGATGATGACGTATTTATATGGAGTTGTGCTTAAATTAATCAGCGAGAAAAGGAATGGGTTTATTCACTGTGTGAAGCTAATTTATTGCATCTTGCACTGCTTTAAAGGTATAAAAGTAATTTTTATCCAAGGTTTCTTCATAAGCTTGGCTGCACTGTTGCATCAAGCCTTGTTATTAGGATAAACCTAACCCACAAATTGTCATCAACCCAATAAATGGCTTTGTTCTGAATGCAATCAAAACTTCAGGCCCAAAACTCCTCCTCCATGCTCTTTTTCCAATACTTTCCAATACTTTTCTGGTTCCTACATGTGAAAATTACATGTCATTGTCGTAATGGCCCTAGGGGGTTGATAAAAGAAGACTTTGCCTAATGCTTCCATAAATGTGTTAGGCAAAGTCCAGCAGGATGTAATTGCATCTAATATATTTACAGAGGATTGATTTCCCTCCCACCATCCACCTACAAGGCGGCAGCAAGCTGCGTTCAGGTCACTCTGGATGGGTTCCGTGTCCACTCTGTTCTCTTTACGCTAAGCAACAAGGCCAGGCCGCAGAGACCATGAAAAGTATTGGAGTGCAGCTTAATGAGGTAATTAGTCAAAGGCCATGACGATCCTGGGAGGCTAATACCTGTGACCTCTTGATCCTGGATTCCTGACACACATCTCTGGAGACTGTACAGGAAAGACTGCTGCAAAATCCAAATACTGTCTCCTTGGCCAGACAGTTTTTAACAGCGAACGTGTGATATTGCATATAATGCAAGTAGACTTGGAACTGAAGCTCAGCCAGCCCCCTGTTTCTCTTTCTTTAATTACTGCCACAGTGTAGCAATGGGCATGCCCCCTTTTATTCCCCGAAGAAAAATAAACCTCACCAAACTTAAACTACTTAACCTGTTTACTTTAAGAACCAAGTTGTGGAGAACTGACAAAGGCAGTGAAAAAGCACAAGAAAGGAAAAAGGATGAAAGCAGGTTGATATTTTTTCCCTTTCCTATCCCGTTCTTTTCTTTTTATCAGGTTACGTGACTGGAGGCTTCATTAATCACCACCTCGACAGCCTCTGCCAAGGGGAACTAACTGCATTTGGCCCAATTAGGCGCTGTAGAGACAATAGGAACAGCACAAGTTGTGCCTCTATGCCAGGAGCCAAGCGTTGCCTCCCTGTCATTACCTCCAGAAAGGGGAAAAATTAACCCCTACCAGCTTCCCTGCTTTCCTCCATTGATCCAAGGCTTTTGTGGTGTCCCTGGAGCGTGGCAGACAATTACAGATATTATTACATCTGCATTGATTCTTTTAAAGAGAGCAGAGTGTCTCCAAGCAATTAAAAAAATTACACTTCGGAAGTGGGCCAATTAAAATGCCCCCAGCCCTAGAGGGTGGTGGTGGTGTCGGCGGGAGTGGAGGCACAGACCTGACTGTCAGAATGTTGCAGGATTTTTTATTTTTTTATTTCTTGAAAAAACGTGGGCAAATTTACATACTTGACTGCTTGTGCAGTCATACAAGCCTATAGCACATTCATGCAACCTGCTCTTGGACAAGGCAAGAGGAGGTCTGCAGCTACCTACAAATAATAAATGACTTTTCAAAGCAATATAGCAAAAATTGTAGTTGATTTACTTTAAACAAGTCTGTTTTTATTATCTGTATTTAGGTTCCTAACACTTGTTAAGATGATATCAGATTTACATTTTGAAAGTGCAGATGATTTATAGCCCAAACAGAAAACATATCCCTCCACTTTTACTTTCAAACAAAACCACACTGCTCAACATGTGCAAGCTGTTTACATCATTGTACAGATGTCGCTCTGTTAGGCATATGTCCAGTGACTGATTAATTATTTCAGCAATATGTATGAATGTACTAACACAACCATCTCGTAAACAAGCATCTGAAGTCTGATTCGCGTTCTCACTAGCACGGTCCCGCCTGTACGTCGGCCTTTCGCTTTCTTTTCTCTCCCCCATTCTCTCACAAACATGGTTCCTCTTTTCCATCTTTCACTTGGTCCTTGGTGTTGAGTTTCCCTGTGGAGCGAAGTTGGCCCTTACCTTAGCCATCTGACCAGATTTCCTGAAACCACAAAGAAATGGACGGTGCTAATTGGAGTTGCGGGTAGACAGATGATAGACGACTGGCTGTGATGAGATAAGGAATCAGTGCGATGTAAATAAAGCCTTCCCATTGTTTTCTTCCCCTGCAGTTATGGCTAAGTATAGACTTACTGTGCGTTATTGCTACACACACATTTGCACACACCTTCCTGGTGGTTTTTTTTGGGTTGAGCAGGTGGGCTCTGGGATTATTCCGACCAGCTTTTTAGAAGGTAAACAATGTCTCCAAATAACAAAAGAAAAGCTATCTTTATAGAGACACCCAGGCACTTGGAAACCAAAAAAGAGAGTGTACAGTTTAAATAAACATCATTTGGTGCATAAAGAAAAGGGACAATGAAACTCTGAGCTGCAGTCGTTTTATCACACGGTACACTGCATGTGTTTGAAGTGGAAAAATCACAGTTTCTTTAATCCATGGAGCATTCAAATAATTTTTTTTGCCTCTCGGATTAAAAACAGTAACAATAGCAGGCAGTTAAAAACAAACAGCTCCAAACAAATGGTGACAAGGCTGAGGCGCTTGGCTTACGGGTAAGCTCTCCATACATCGTGGTCGGTTTCATTAGTTGAAATGTATTATTATTGTTTATCTATAAGCTTCTTGATTTAAAAAAAAAAACCACAAGCCATACAAGCCATGCTTTCCCTTTGGATTACGGAAAGGTTCAGGGTTTGCTTTCCAGTGTGAATTATTTTCCAACAACAACAACCTCAGGAAGATGGGAGGGAAAAGGGCTTTTCAACACCTGAACACCATGGCGCATGTGATTAAAGAGAACTGATTTCAGAATATCATCAAAGGGGAAAATGTGACTGTGTGTGTGTGTGTGTGTGTGTGTGTGTGTGTGTGTGTGTGTGTGTGTGTTTGTAAAGGACGTGTTAACTGCAAGGTTCTGGCAAGTTTTTAAAGGAAAAATTTCAGGGTAGTCTCACACAACCTTAAGTTTGGGAAATAAAAATACTGAACAATACATCCTCCGTGATTTGCCAGCATGGAGTTTTTAATCATTCTTTATCTAGGTGTTCATGTAGAACAGACAGCTGACATGCATTTTGGTGTGTTCATGTTAACATAACAATGCAAAATTAGGTGCCTTTTTTTTTAAGTGAAAAAACAAAATCCAACTATGAGAAAAACAAAATATCAACTGTGTCAAGTTATCTTTCTGTGAAGTCTCTGTAAAGCAAAATCCCATGATGCCTCATGGAGTAAGCAGCATCCAGTCCAGCTTCAGAACAAAATCCAACTTCATAGAAAACTGTTTACGTGGACGTCATCTTGAGTTGGTGTGAGTAAATGTCCATCTAAAGTTTACAAACTAGGGAACGACTTATCACAGAGAGAAATATGATATTGTTTTAGCATGTGATTAATAGTATCATGTAAGCAACATCACATTTTTTCCCCTGAAACTTAAGCAAATAGTTACAGGAAATCTAAACAAGCAGACTGAAAAAGAAAGAAACAACTCAATAAACTGTTTAATATGCGAACTATATTTAAAAACATCCTTGGACACAAACCTTAATCTCATAGTTAAAAGTCCAGGCCTCGTCCATCAAAATACATAATTTGAATGTATTTATAATGACAACTGGTTCTCTGCAGACCTGAAATATTCAGTCTGACTGCAATCAGGTACAAAACAATGCTCATATAATCACTCAGACACAATTATATAAATGTTCAATCAATTAGAGAATACTAGCTTTTGGTGCTTTGGGTGACAATGTCTATAAGGTAAATATTGAGAAAGGCTCTCTTCTCCTTAATAACAAATCATGAGCCCCTCCACTAGCTGGAGGTAAGCATACTACCTCAGCAGGGCCGCTAATCTTGTGCAAGTACTCACATCTTTTTGGTATTTGTTAGGAAATGACCTATTTTGTTGTTTGGGTGTGAAGATCGCTACAAGTATTAACTCATAGTCTTTACATGTAGAAGAGCAAAATATGTACATTTTTAAGTTTTTCATTTGGTTTAAGGCTTTAATTTGAATATAATTAAATGCTCTTCCATAGAAGAGTATGCAATTTAAGTTAGAATTGTAGTTATCCAAGTTACATGATAAACCTCAGTTTAATTCACATAGATGCTAAGAAAGTGCCTTTCTTTAAACCACTTAAAAAAAAAAATATCGATATTATTTATCGATACATAATATTTTATTATTTATGTAATAACTGTATAACAATACTGCAGGAACAACTTTCTGCCATCAAGTATACAATTTATCTACTTATATAAACTGACGAACCACCCTAGGTGTATTACCAGCAATGCTATGAACAATAACCATATAAAAAAAATATCAGGAAGTACTGTCTAAGTAATTAGGAGGCTCTAAGAGGAACCTAACAGAGTCATTTAACTGTCAGAGTTTCAATTCATCATTGGTATTGAATGTGAAATACATAAAGACAGAAACCTATCAACTGATAATCAGATGAGCGTGGGTTGGTTACAAGAAGATGAGACAAGACCTGCGGAAATGGAGGCACGGGGAGGGTTGCAATAATTCTTGCAAAGTGAATTTTGGGAGATAGAAATGAGACAGTTGGCTCATTTCATAATGAAATATCAAAAATTCACCTGAAATTGGCGCGCTGGGTCCTTTTTAGGTGGCAGACTATGAAAGCTATTGGTTACAATTCAGCAGTTATAAATTTATGATGAAGGAAGTGATTTTCAGAGAATGTAACTAATAACTTTGGAGTATTCCACTGTGGTTTTTCTCAGGCTGTAAGCTGTGATTCACATTTACACTTTGAGCCCACAATCATTCCAAACGGTTACCTCTGAGAAAGCCTCCTACCAAACTGAAACAAGAAAAAAAAAATAAAGAAGAAAAAAAAAAACATGAAAATTTAAATGAAATTAAGGGAAGTGCCTCTCCTGACAGTCAGTGTGATGACACGCTTTTGGATCTTATTTGGAAGGGTTTAAATGTGCTGAAATGTAAATGACTAGACGCATGGAAGCCCAAATGGGAAGCTAGATTCTACATGGGTCAAAGACAGGAAGACTATAGAACAGAGATAAATAGAGGGAAGAAGGAGGGAGCGATTCTCATGTGAATCGTTTAACAGCGGACACACCATGCCACTTGCATTATAGTGACTGTTGCATCAAGGGGCCCTCTTTTTTTTCAATGAACCCCAGGGTTTTTGGTCTTTTCTAGGAAAAAACCCCCCACATGAATCAACCAAAGTAAAGACTGAGCTAATAACTCACGTTATAGAATCAGAGAGCAGATTTCAAGTGAAAATAACAATAAAAGCTGAAAAAGTAAAAAATGTAAGACATTTTAGATGTTGTATTTTTTATGTTTAAGAAAACAAATACCGATAATAATAATAATAATAAGAATGATAGTAAAAAAAAAATGCAGACTACACTTGTGTATCAGTGAGTTTGATTTTGTATCCGATTCATGCCTGAAGCCGATGTTTATGTCATGCACTTCACCATTTTAATGCCTGTCAGTGTCGTTATATCTCCACGCGTGGTTCATTCATGGTGTCTGACGTGTTTGGGTGCTGAATACTATTTTTTCCCTGGAAGCTCAGCGCAGCCTTTTATTAGCAATGATGCATTCTTGTTAGGCGGAAAAAAAGGTCACACAGTTGGATTTCTGAGATCTGGAAATCCCTGGATATTTACCTAAACACTGTGTGCACCTTGGCCTCTCAGCTCACCTTTCATATTCTCTAACTGCTCTCATGATGATTTCTCACCCATAAGATTTAGAGTGTTTCTGCAAACCCAGCATACTCCTAATGTCTGTTTATAGGGTTGTCAGATTATGCTGTGATTTCTATAGATAGAAGCACATCGACTACCAGTACATTCCCTGTTGTATTTTTGGAGAAATATACCTCATCTACATTTACTTTAAATCAAACAATAGCTCTTTTGTAAAAGGCTTTGCAAAAAATAGATAAATAAAGGTGCTTTAATTTTACAAAGATATTAATTAATCCAGTCATGCAACTGTGCATTTCATCCATTTTTTGCACCTGCAGTAAGAAAAAGCAGGTTTTACATTGTCTGCTTTCAGTATTCAGCATTGTGTTCTTATGTTTGAAAGGAAGCTTGTAAGATTGTGTTGTTTATTTCAATCTAGGAAGACAAGAGAAAGGAAAAAAAAACAAATCAGTGATTCACTTCTTTTTCCTTTCTTCTTTTGAGTCAGGTATTCTTTCGAGCCAAAAGAGTCAGGTATTGTAGCAAGAGAATCAAGTTTCCCCTGCAGCCAGTAAGTGCCAAGCTGTGTCAAAAATGACATGCATCTCCTCTTTCCATGTCATGCCATGCATGTGATGTGATGGGCGAATGAAGGCAGTTCCTGCAGAGAATAGTAGGGGGTCATTATTAAGCCTCTTAAATTAGCGCCCCCTCCCACACAGCCCTTGCAATTTTCCAAGACCCACAACCGCACAACTCTGCACATTAGACTTGACAAAGAAAATCATTTCCAAAGTTTACTTGCAGCAAACTCATTTCATATATGATTGAATTGTACCTGTATGGCATGACCCATTTAGGCTCAAAGTCACACATGGACGCATTGAAAAACCTATTTGTGCAGAACCATACTGTTAGGTAGCTATAGACTAAGCCAATTGCATGTCCTGTGCAATGCAATTTACATGTCTTTCCATCACACTCACTTATATGGTTCAACTCACAAGAGCTACCATTTAGATCATTTTTAGGGGAGGGGAAAGGGTGAATAGCACTGGTATAATACCATATGTACTGCAGTGGTATAGAGTATGTAACAATAGCAGGAGAAAGCGTAACCTCTATTGCCCCTGAACACCATCCGCAGTGAAATACTAAGAAATTGACAAACCCTGCTTGTACCCTAGCTGTGAAAATGGACTGTTTCTGGTGCTTGTCCTCCTATTTTGATAGGCAGGCGCCACCACTTCAGCCTCTTTGGCCAATCTAAGGCTGCTAATATTCCCCAGATTAAAGACACCTCAGCACCAAGGTCAGCCTCTGAGGGAAGTTGCTTCTTGTTCAGTGAACACAGTTTTTGACCTTTGTCTCATTTTTATTCTACGCTCTTTCACTCCATTTCTCCCTCTTCTGTGTCTGCCTTTGCATCTGTGCATCACAGTAGCTTCCTCTCTTCTCCGTTCATTGTGTATATTTACAGTATATTTACAAGAGTGCACATAACTGCTGTCTGGGGAAGGGTAAGCAGCAGCGGGGAAGGGAAGCCATTAGAGGAATAAAGAGAGGTGCTGCCTCGCAGCCGAGCTTCACAGGCCAGTGGAGCAAATCAAATTGGGTCTTGTTCTGCGGCAGGATGCACCCACACACTAGAGCACACACACACGCGCACACACCCACCCATACACACACACAAACACAGGAAATCAGTGACGGTAGTGGAGGCATACAGCTGACAGGAGGGCCTTTGGGATATAGCAGGGCTGGGCATGTCTAAGGCTGGCCCCCCTAAGGGATGCTGTCATGACCCCTAACTCTCCTGAGCCACAGGTGTGCTCATACAGGAAGAATGAGGGAAAACGATGTCGTGTGGCAAACGGTAAAGTGATTTTTTTTAAAAAGTTTTCTAGTTTATCTTCCAGGTGCATCAGTGATAAATTCTTTAGCACCCAATTCTCAGTGCTGACCACAATAATCAGGTTTCTGTTATTTTGCAGTTGTGCAGCTCCTAACTTTGGGGCTTAGTCCATATTCCCTGTGATATTCTAAAAGTTTTAAAGCAAGATAAACAAATAGGACTGCGAGAAATCTACAGTAGAAAACCAACAGTGACAGTTTTTATGGAAGTAGCAATATCTATCTACCTTCCCTGCATTAATATCTCATGTATAACTGCTCAAATCCTCTGTTCCCTAATGGTCTGACTAAGTTATTAGCAGGCTTATAGCAAAGCTAAAGAACTAGAGGAAGACTTCAGGTAAAGGGCACTAAAGCTAATGAAAAATGAGATGGAGCTTCATTCTTTAGGGCTTTAGTTTTATTAGAAATACATGGTAATAGCAGGAAAACCTTAGTCAACATAATGTTCGCTGCCATCTATATGATACCCATGCCTATGGGGCACTATTAATCCCCAGAGAAATAAAGGGAGAAATATAAAAAAAAATACACCCAATGCTTACATTTCATTCAGTTTCTCTGAAGAATTACTACTACACATCACTTTGGATCAATTCATTACGTCCCTGCAGAGAGGGGGCAAATGTGTGATGGATAGTTGTCTGCAAATGTACTTGCCAGTAATAGAAAAATGCACACTCTTTAATTAAAGAGAGCTGGACCAGTGGATCCAAAGTAGGTTTAGGTGTCTCTCCATATCTGTAAAGCAGCGTTATGTATCAGAATGCATCAGAGGGCACAGGGCAGTAAAAATAATCGTGTGCGCTCATTCACTGAACTTATATGAGGAAAGCATATCTATTATGCTACTGCATGTGAATCGTATAGACAAAAATGTAAACCAGACTGATGCACTTTATGAAATGATGGAAATAATATAACAGTTGTGTTTATAAGGTGTAAGGTGGAATAAGCAAACGTTTCCTGTTAAAAAATTCAGAAAACTCTTATGTCAAATTATTATGTGAGTAGTAGAGTGGGAGATGTCTGCACCTGAATACTATAGTGCTTGCTATATTAAGTGGCCAGTATAATACATGCCATTTGATTTTTTATTTTTTTTTGCTGCCTTTGACTCTTCTCTGTCTCCTGTAGTAACCTTGATATTATTAAGATTTAGGGTTTAATAGATGACCGGAGATTTGTCTCATTTCCACTATTTCATAATAGAATTTAATGAATATAAGTCTTCATGATATTTTGTATTTGTCTGTACTTGTTTCATTTGCATGGGCATGACTCACTTACTTATATGCAAACATACACGGTGAAGAATATATAGCTTGGTCAATTCCGAATTTTAGAGGGTAATACTTATATTATAATGACCTAGCTGATTTATTGGTCTCACTCTGGTTTTATGATCTTTCAATAATATGCAGTGGCAGCAATGCAGTAAAAATGTAGTAAAGAGTCAGGAAAGACCGTGAAGAAAGCTGCTAGAAGACACACATATATGTAAACTATAGAGGTTAAAAAAAGACACATCATGCATTGAATTCACTGTGTGAAATGTAAATACAGTACAGTGAATTAAATATGAGGTAAACCCTATATCTAAATAACATTTTTACACAGAAAACACATTTTATCAAATGTGGAATAAGTTAGTAAGTAACAGTGATATTGAATGGTTGTGATTATCTGACCTGTGAGCAGCACTTTACTGAAAGTCACAATAATTTGGTGTTAATCACTCCCTACAGTCCAGATGTTCCAGATGTATCTCTCCTTATCCTGTGTCAGGTCTTTTCTGGATTACTTTTTTTTTGGTGTGCCACTTCGCCTGTCCTCAACGTGTCCAGTTTCCTTAAAGTTTTTTTTAAGGAAAGCTAAGCTGAGCTCTTTAGAAATTCAATTAAGATGCCTCGAGGAGCTTTTATATTACAAAGTACAGACCCTACAGTAATACAGAGAAAATCCCAGCAATCAGACATTACCCTATGAGCAAGCACTTGGCAGTAGTGGGGAGGAAAATCTCCCTTTCAACAGGAAGAAACCTACAGCAGAAACAGGCTCAGTGACAGAGCCTGTTGGTGCAAAATGACTGTTTTATGCCTAATACTATTTATTTTATGCCTGTGCTGTCATAGGCTTTTTTTCATGTAAATTGGAACAAATTGTTTGTTTTTGCAGAAATCTACACATAACAAAGTGCCTTTTTAAAATGTTTTCTTTGCAAAGTTGTTATGTGTACACACAACACTGGTTCATCCCTTGAGTTTTTTCAGCTCCTAAATACTGAGAAGAAGAAAAGGGGATGCAACTTGGTGATAAAACAGTCCCTTCAAACTGAGCATATAGCTTCCTTAAAAAAAATCAGAAGTTTATTGATTTTTATTTACATTTTAGACAGCATCCTAACATTTATGACAAACATGATTGTGCACACAATGTGTGTGCATTTGTGAAACCAGAAACCAGACTGTTTTCTGTACATTTTCTAAAAGTTAAAGCAGTTGACTCTTAGCATACTTAATCTGTAGTGTCACACTAATTATATATTTTTCGAGTAAACACGCCACTACTAATGATGTAAAGACTGGTCGCCTGCTTTCCATCACACAGTCTTGTGCACGTCAGTCAAACGAAACAAATTCTACACTACTTTTGTTTAAAGGCAGGCCATTAATGAAGAGCTCTTCAGATAAATACATCTTTATTCTGCGATTAATGATGATGGTGCTTGAAGTAAGCACTGGTGTGAAAGGAGGCAGCAGCCCTTCAACATCCAACCCTTTACAGCCACTCTGCCATCAATCAGGCCTTGTGTCCAGTAAGTGCTGCTAACATTTATGAAATATTCATCAGCCTTTCACTTTTGCTTTCCACTCACCCTAATAATTACTTTTAGGCAGCATTGTGTCACCTCTCTTTAAAAAAAAAGGCTACAATCATCTTACTGAGGGGAGGTGAATTAGGCAATGTGTTTCTGCTTTTATGTCAGCCATCCCATGGGTGGATGTTCTAGTATAAAAATGTCAGTCAAGAGTCTTCTCCCCTCTCCTATCATGTTCCTCATGTTTTCAGGGATGGTTTCCCATGTGCTTTAAGTAACCAGTTGTGTTGACAAAAGCATATATTCTTAATTTACTTCAAATGCACCTTAAAATACAACTTGGGTTTTATAAGCAAAACCTTTTGTACTTTTTAGCGTGTGCAGTTGATACATATGAGCTTGTAATTTATCGATGCAGTGTTACAAAAAGTTGCAAAGAAAAACTGATTTGTTTGGTTCAGAGAAACTAATAATTTTCCCAGCTGTCCGTGCTTCATCTTTTAATGACTTTAATAATACAATGAGAATATTCCAATCGCTGGTCTCATCACGCATGTTCAACCTACGGAAGGTCCAGCCGATTTTGAAATTCATCAACATTCACTGACAGCAGTCAAACACGCTTTTCAGATCACAATAGCGGAGGGAAATTCCACCTCATTCTTCACCTATTTGCAATTCTTATTGCTGTAAGAAAGTTAATCTATCCCCTGCAATAACTCATTGGATGTTACAGCTTAAGCATCCTCAGTTGCCTGTCTTGCATTTTAAAGAGGGGGCAAAGAGCTTTGGTACAATTTTCCAAATACAACTGAGCTAACACTGATTTATTGCTCCAGTTTATATAACTCATATTAGGAATTCATGGACCTGGCAAAAGGGATTAGAGCATTTATTTCAGGCAGGGAGATGATCCTGTCATTAATGGTCGATACTTTCATCATCGTTTAAACCAGAGGAATTTGCCCGGTGACGAATCGTGGCGGACATAGCTATCAGGGGTGTGCAGCTGTACTCGTTATCTTTCGACGACCCGCTCTGCTCGGTGAATGTGGACCCGCGCCCATCAAACTTGGATTAGGCTGTCAATCAAGCGTTGGCCATGTATATTGTGTTACAATTTCTCCCAAATGTCACCAAGATCAGAGTAATTTCTTGGCTAATTGCATCTCGTCTCCTTTTAATGCTGCACATTTAATGGTTTTGTTACATTGCGTGACAAGATGGTGTTTCTCTCATATTGGCACGGTGATGAGCAGAAAGAGGCCCCGCTTTTGTTTAGAGAAGGAAATGAAAGAATAAATGGCTGTTAAAGTTCACAGGGCGTATTTCTGAAATGGCAGCAAACAAAGAGACGAAACTGAGAAATGATCCAAATCTTGCCATAGCGTGACATCAATTACACAAAATTCTCATTAGAAGGGGTTGCTCCAAAAGTCTGCGAGCTTTGCCTGGGTTGTTTTGTTCTGGAAGAGGCAGCATGTTATGCTGAAGATCTGTGTCAAAGCCGGCTCAGAGCAATACTGAGGATTTTCTCTCCTCTGACACCTACTTTTTTTATGGCACTGACTTAGTTTAAACATGACAAATACAATTTCAAGCATTTTACTATGTCCGTGTGCTTCGGTACAGCTAACAATAGCTGCCACAATGCACCCATTAATTCCCTCCCCTCAAAAATCTCTACCAAGGGAAATACTATTAACCATGTTAAATAAAATACTGACGTCCTAATTCCGCCGCACATCATCAGCAGGATTACATTAACAATGTACATGTCAAGTTATACTGGAAAGAGTTGCACAAATAATTACTAAAAGTCTCTTTCTCAAATTCCTCAAAGGCCAAAAATGCATAGGGTGGGAGGACTGGCTCTTAGCTGTAGTGTTATCAAAATGAAGGTAGCATGTAAAAAACAAAGGCCACTGACAAGCTGTCTTTGTACTGTTTGTGTGATATATACATGAAGTATTTGAATTTATGTGACATTAAAAATTCTCACAAAACCAAGGACAAAGTGACCGACAAGCAGTCAGATGCATTTAGCAACAACGGATGTTATATTTGGATGATGAATTAAATCTGCACAGTTAAAACATATATAAATAAAAAATTTACATCTGTGATTGCAAACCATAAATGCAGACGAGAAAAGAAATAACAGAGCAACAATAACAAACACTTAACTGCTTTCCATTAGTGCACTTAACCTCCTCTTCATGGAGCGCAGTCCCACTTTACATTTCCTGTGGCTAAATGTGTGTCTCTAATTCAGAAATGAGGGGACGTTTTGAGTGGCCCTCTGTTTCCCCAGATGAGCAAATGCTGCAATTAACTTTTCCTGCTCTTTTTCTAGAGAGAGAAGGTGTTTTAAAGACACTCGCCTCGAGTCAACAGCATCTTATGGCTGCTGTGAAATTTAAGCCATTTTTTTTCCTGTGGTGCTTAACAGTTCAGCTGGAGATAATGGATCAAGGATGATTTAATGGCAAAGAATCTAAAGGATAATAGTCGTTAGAACTTATTACTGTCATCAGATAAAATGCATATGCGGCTTTCAGCAAGTTTCTTTTCAATTTTATGCCTAAAAATCCACCATTGCTCATTTTCCTTTTAAACAGATACCCGTTTTATGACTGTAGCAATTTATTATAATTGAATGCGTGTGAATGAATCTCAGGTGTATACAAAGCTTATAGGTGAGGACCTTGATAGGGATTAGTGACCAAAATAGCAATAATAAGCAACATCATGTGTTCTGGCTTTTACTGCTGACATGACACTCTGATAAATAATAAGCAGATGTCAAGATTAAACCTGATTTAGTCCTGTAATGATCTCCCTGTGTATGTGAGTGACTGTGTGTGTGTGTACGTAGGCTTGGCTATGCATGCCCATCGGTGTGTGTGTGTGCGTCGTTACAACAAGAGCTGGTTGCATCCATGAGCAAGATTGCTGCATAATTGGTGATGTCCATGACACTGTGCTCTCTGTAGGTGTTTTTTTCTGCATGTTGCCCAGACTCTAATTACTGGGGTTTCAGCAGGGAGGTAAGGCAGGCGATGAGGAGAACTGCCGCCTGTTTCTATCAGCTGACGGGCTGTACGTCTGCAGTAAAGCCAGGCAGCCCAGAATCCCTGGAGTGAGTTTGGGAGAGACCCAGGGACTGGTCATATCAACAAATCTTAATCAAAAGCCTGAAATTGTCAGCTGTCATACACTTTTTGTGATCTTTGATACCTTGCACCTCCTCTGACCCAGACTGGCAAATAATACCTTGCACACACACACACACACACACACACACACACACACACACACACACACACACACACACACAAACAGACCATGCTCACACATTCACAAATGGATTTCACACGCGCTCGCTGTCTCTCTCTCTGAAATATGTGCACAGACACAGTGCACCTGTGCTTCCTTACGGAGGTTTGTGCAGAAGAGGAAAAAACACCTGCAGTATCCTCTTTTGAAAAATGCAGACAGGCAGTCTGTGTTATTCACAGCATAATAGCACATATGGATAACCCTTTCGCTTTGTATCACAGTTATAAATGAGGTAAAAGTATTTTTTCCTCTGCTTAACTTACAAAATAACGGTGACTTTTAAATCAAGATGCTTGTTGAAAATCAAACATTTCAGCACTGTTGAATAAAAATAAGCACCTTTTCAACATGATGTGTGTAAGGGTACCACATTTTGGTTTACTGAGTCAGGTCAGTGGCAAACAATACCATTTCGGCTTGTCCCTTGTCCCTTTTCAGACAATCCTAAACTTGTGCTTCAGTTCAGGAGAGGATGGAAAGGCTGTGGTGGCTTTGATCGACCGACTGTTACTAAGAAGCTTTAAAGGAGGGTTTTAAAGGACCTAAAATGTATAAAATAGACGGATCAAGAGCAAGCAGAAATTTGACGGTTCAGAGGCAGGTTAAAAAAGTGAGAACATTCCCATACAATATATATCCAGTTAGTGCATATTAGGGGACGGGAGATGACAAAAGTGGAATCTGAGAGCCGATTAGCACCGTAGTTAAAACCTTCAATGAAGTGAGGTTAAATCCAGCTTCAGGAAGGGCATGATGGAAGCCGATTTAGAAGTGAAGTCAAAGTAGATGTAAAATAAGATAAAACCATATTGCACATTGTTTTTGTAAACAGAGGCTAAAAAGGCAGATTTTTGTGTGAAGCTTAACTATACCCTGAATCTTTAACTAAACCACCACTCACTACTCGAAGGAGGGAAGTGTGAACATGTGAAAATTAATTGAGTTTGATAAGTGTACCACGGAAAGCAAACCCCAGTAAACCCGGCTAACTGCCTTATATCTTCCACAGTAAGCACAACTGCTTACTGGCCTCACTTCCATTTTAATTGACCTTTTTTCCACACTTTTAGATCTTTTTTCATGTCATGATTGAAAGAAAGACATTGTTTCTTATTAGAAATGCTTGCCCGATTAATTAGTATTTAAAAAAAGCAACAAATATGAATGACAGTATGTTATTATTGTTGTCCAAAAACACTGTCATCACCTAATTTCTCTTTAGCTAATAAGGACGCGTCAATAAAGGCCCTGCCCTCAGTAATGAAACAGGCTTGGACTGTTAATGATAACTGTTATTTATTCCTGTGCTACCCAGGTTTATTTGGGCCAATGTGGCACTATGAACCTCTCTCACTTTGGTAATTAAGCGTGTTGATACAGCAGGATGCTTACCTGCAATTATGCCATTTTAATGAGCAGCAGCGGATGGAAAAAGGGTGAGACGAGGTCAGCCAGAGGCAGCAAAGCACTGGTGTTTTAATAGACACTTAAATGCTGTTAATTTAGCTCTGGGTAATGGAGAAGCCTGCTTGTTGGAAATATCTACAGTTCCAGGCATAGAAAGTCACAAAAGGCTGAGGGGCATTTTTGAGGAAAGATGAAAATTCGTAAGCTATTCACAGACCTCTGTTACTGCCCAGAGGAGCATCTCCACATCTTCTGCTTGTTATCGGAGGCAGCCTTGGCATGTTTTCAAGCTCTCAGGAAAAGTTGATGGGTGTAGGTAAAGGTTTGGCAGGCTCTCACCAGCTCTCACCCGCAAAATGTCAGTGCTGGCTGGATTTTTCGAGAGCAGGACAATGGGATAAGAAAAGGGGGGAAAAACAAGACCAAGTAAAAGGAAAAAACTTTGAATGTGCTGTACAATATAGATAAATATATTTCACATGTCATATCCTTAAAATAATCAAGGTAAATGATAATATGCTTCGCCTTTATGTGTGAATGTATAAAGACGATGCAACACCTGTTTGAGTATTTTTATGGCTCTCTTCTGGTTGATCTGCTGGTTTTCCCCTTTTCCACCCATTTGCATGGATCATGTATCACCTGTGTGAATGTGTAAGCACACACACATACACACAAAGCATTGCTACGGTGCACAGTTTATTATAACTCCTGCGTTGGGCTCTGTGAAGGTGGTGTGATAACAGTCATTAGGGTAGCTGTAGGAGGACACTGAGTCTTATTAGAGGAACATGGAAATTCATTGGAAAAACAAGCACTTTCATTAACAGGTGTGAAGCTATGCAAATACATAAACACACCCTGGTAGTCCAGGGTCCTCACACCTGCGCGTGAAAAACATCTGCTTATTAACACAACAAGCCTGCAATTAGTTTAGATGAATTAGATTCAATTATAATGGACGTGATATTTTGCATAAATGTGCAGAAGGATGTATGGATCTTTGTAATATGAGCTAAGCGTGAAGTAGGAAATACAGTAAACGCACATTATAGTGCATAATTTTTTGTTGCTAATGTCACAGCCTAGACTTCACCTGATTTTTGTGTTGTTCTTGAAATAATTTTTGTTGTTAGGAAAGTGCTGCAGAACAGCACAGCAGAGTGTTCCTTAAATTTTAGTTAGATTTTCAAAGCTTAAGCTGCAAAATAACATTCAGAAAAATCTGTAATTAACCAGACAGTCCATGTGAAAAGCAGTTAATAGTTAATGAGCTTTATTTTAAATTCAAATTCATTGTTGTCATTATTTCCATGTGAGCCTTTGTTTACGCTGCTGTTTGTTCTTTGTCTCGCTGTTTTGTTTTTTCCTCCTTTAATGAAACCAGCACAACTGCATAGCATCAGCAATGAGGACTGGAATCAGATGGATCAGAAGACACTTTCCTGTGTGACACATTTAATGCATAACATGCTTCCAGTGAGAGCTCTTGAATGGGTGGATTTTTGAAATGTGCCAGAGTGGCTCCCCACTGAGCAGTAAGCTAGGTCTTTGATGCATCGTGCTGTAATGTGGTTGTTATCCATAATCGGCTTGAATTCAGGAGGGCCACGGCTGAAAAGAGTACAGTGGTAGCCTGTTCTTGTGGAACATTAAAATGCGACTGTCTTCCCATTAAAAAATATGCCACTTATGCCCACAGCGACCAGAACTAAACAGCCTGAATGCCACTATTGACAAAGCGTTTAAAATATGGACTGACAAAAACACTGCAAGATTTTAATAAAATCACTAAACCACAAATTTTTTTCTTAGTTGTTAATATATACGTAAGAGTTACAAAAGTATATAAAAGAGAACATTTTAGGTCATATATAAATCCCACTGACCCGTGAGATGATGCTTTAAATTGAGTTTTTTGATGCTTATGCAAATTTCTTGTTTCTGCACATAAGTTTAAATGCAAAATAATCCTGATGTTATCACATTAAGCTGCGATTTGAAAGGTGGGAGGCGAACACGAGTTTTTTGATACACGCCACGGTAGGGTTTGCAAGGAATACGGAGCTTATATTTTGCATTGCATGAATAACAATCAACAGTTGAGGGAACAAAGAAATGTTTTGAAATATGAACCCTATCATGCACTAAAATGAGACCCCTAGTAATGGGTTTTTAATGTTGCACCACAAAGCAAAGAATTTTCTGACAAACAGCTAAGGAAGTGACTTAGACATAGCAACTGTAACATATAATAATCCAGGAAAATCAAGAGCCATTTCGCTGTCATACATCTTCCAAATAATATGGGTGCTCTACTACTACAAACTCAAAAGCCATAACACTACCACGCATTTGTGCTCATCCAAACGGTTCAACAGATACTAATCTACATTACCTTTATTGTGTATACCATAATAAAGACATTTTCATGAGGCCATTAGAGCCCCTAAAACACTCTGATAGGCTGACTACTGAAAAAATAAGTAAACTTATGCACCCAGGTTGTGATTGCTCTGGAGATTTACTATATTATTACCATCTAGACTGTGCTTAGAGTTTTAATTTAGCAGTGATAATTTGCTTGTGCAGGTCTCTACTGTTAAGAGTTCTTTGTTGCACCGCCAGTTTTTAATATAGTGTGAATTACCCACAGTGGTTGTTTATACCGAACAGGACTGGATATCAGCGTTAAGCCTAGATGACAATAAAGATGAAATCACAGAGACAAACTCAGAGAGGTCTGGTAAGAGACAGACAACCAGATAGAGGGAAATGGATGCCATTGTGGGTGTGATAGCGGTGGGGTGGTCTGTGTTTGTAAAGGAGAGTAATCAAACTGCAGAAAAGACCAAAATATAATATTGAATGCAGCTGACTCTCTGACATTAGCTAGACTATAATAGTTAGGTTTGAGAGGCCGTCCTCATTGAGGATTGCAAGAGTGAATGGAAGTGTGCTAGTTATGCATCATTACAGGGGGAAGAGCTGTCCACTTCCTGCTGGGACGAGATGCCCTCTGCTTTCACACTAAGCGGAGTAGTTCACAAAATAACAGCATACCAAGTGTCTGTCCCCATCTCTTTGACAGAGGGCTCATATGTAAGAGCCTGTGGGAAAGGATACGCCTCCATTTAAACTTAAAAGCAGGCATCTAATTCACAGCTTACAAGGGAGAAGTCATAATAGCGCACAGTTAAAAGATAACAGAGGAGGAAAGGGTGTCAACAGTACATAAAAATGTGCAATTACAATGGTAAAACATGCAATTTGATATTTTTCAACACCAAATGGCATGCGTGCGAGACTTTTAATCAGTCGTGAGTCAAGATTGATTGTTTAAAAAAAGAAAAACAGAGCTGGTTTCTTTTTGATTGTGCGAGAAGGCCTAAGGTTACTCTACTCATCATCGGTGTGTGTTGTGAAGAGCTCCACAGGCTTTTTTCATCACGGTCTTTTCCACTTCAGAGGTTCAACAGATTAGCGGTCCACTGAGGTGCAATGGCTTTTCAGTGGTGTGCTTTACGTCCAATTTGAAGTGTGTAAGAGCATTCTTGTCATTAGTGTTTACTCGAGACTATTTTTTAGAGAGCCCAGACTGAGTGTGACATTAAAGACAAATAAAACTCCATCAGCCGTGTTGATTTTTTCGAAGGCTCTGGAGTAGCAGGCCCAACGTTTTATCTTGGCAGACAGCGGTTTCAGGGGTTATAGATAGGCCAGCTTGCTGATGCTATTATTTACCAATGGAGCAGAATGTCAGCCCTCCTATATGCCTCTTTGCTTTTTTCCTCTGTATTGTTTGTTCCCTGTCTTTGTGAAAGGGGGCACTTTATGGCGGTGAGCGGCGAGAGAAAATATTTCTATCTTGCCATCAATGGATCAATGGAGATGTGTTTACCTGTCTTGAGGCACAATGTTCACTCCATAATACTGGATATTAAACAGCTTGTTGACTGAGTGCTTTTGTCCTGGTCTCTTGTCAATCCCTTAAATACTGCTGACCAGTGGAGAGGCCCACACTACCACTGTGGGGTTACCACTGACACCTCCAGCACCGAAAGGCGTTCTTAGGCTTAGCCGGTCATAAACACCCCTCCTTCACCTTGTTGGACAAAAAAAGGACATGCCGGGTCATTGAGATTCTCGGTAATTAAACTGAAAGGGGTCATTTTCAGTTCAAACTTTGAAGGAAGGCCTTCGGGGTTTAAGTGGTAGGTTGGTGTGCACTGCTTGAGCAGTCTTTCAAAAAGGAGATCTTGATCAGCGCAGAATGTATGTATTTAAAACCATACATAATCTTCCCTGCAGAAGTTGTCTCATCGCTTTAGATTAGAACTTTTGATGAATGCTACTAAAATGGTGATCAGAGCATTAAGATTTCAGTAGCCACCAATTATTCCGCACATAAACTCAACTTTACAAATGTTGAGCTGTAGGGAAAGTATTAATATGTTGCCAGAATCATGATCAATGACAGATACCTGCTGAATATTAGTGCAGTCAGCTAAATCCGCCAACCCCCTCTAGTTAAACAGAGCTCGGAATGAACCATCCCTTTGTTTTCAATCATAACTGCTTGCCTGCTCTATAATCCAAACTGCTCTTCACTGCGTAATAACTGCCTCTCATGTGGAGCGGATTTTTAGCTCATACCTCAATAAAAACAGAAGCCCATGGTCATTTTGTGGCTGCTGGGCTGCTTTGGGGAATGCAGAGTCTGGCTTTCTAGCCATAGCAAAGTGGTGCGATGGGAGCAGCAGAATGAAAAGGCTGGGTTTGTTTTACATAAAGGCTGCAGCCATCAGGACTCAGCAGGACAGGCGGAGAGTGGCTCTCTGGGCCTGATAAATCATGACCTGCATTCATTCATTCAGCACATTCAGACCCAGACATACATTTCTCTCCCAGCCAGCTCTGCTGACTCCACATTTCTGCTTCCTTTTAATATGTGACCTTATACTGGGATTTTAGTTTCAGTGTTCAGGTGAAGAAAAAGTGAAGAACAGTGAGAGGGTACTTTCAGATTTGTGTGAGCAAACAGCCCTAGAGAAATCTTTACTTTTATCAAAAAAAAAAGGACAAACTGCAGATTTAAAGTTCGGTGTTTCGCAAAGTGACACAAACTGCTGGTGTATATTTTTCCTTTCTTTCAGGTAAATACACGGCACCCTTTCGGTTTAATGGAATTCATAGTAGTGACTGACAGGTTTTGAATAGGCCAGAGAAAATGGGGAGGTAAAAGGGGCATTAGGACTAGCTAAAGAGGTGGGGGTTGGCTAAGGACTGACACCATCTTCTGCCAGTGACACGAACAGACAAACACTCACACACATGCGCACACTCAGATATTCAATAAAGGGTCAAGGTACAATAATTTGAATACATCTGTTCTGTGTGTGTGCGTGCGCATGCGTGTATATGGATGTAACGTGCAAAAAAAAAAATCCTTTTCATTCTTTGTTTCAATGGCTGAAAAGATCTGCAACACTAAAGATGCAAAGCTGTTTTCCCTCACTCTCTGTCTCTCTGTCTCTCTCTGTCTCTCTCTCTCTCACACACACACACGCACGCACGCACGCACGCACACACACACACACACACACACACATGCAATTAAGTGCCTACAGAAAATAATTAAAACCCTAACTTAAATGTACTTCACTTCACTTAAGTAACCGTTTAAGATCACAGTACTTTCTTTTTTGTGATAAAACATTTGTGACATTCCCCTGAAAAACCTAAATAAATTGCCCAGTAAATTTTTAAGCAATAAATTACAAAAAACACAAATAAATCTGGCAATTACTTCATGGTTCAGGCTTTAAAGGGATAAAGAGGTCAAGTCGATGCTGTCGGTTTGCTTTCCATACAAAACTCCCTAATAATTTCATCCATGTAAGGCAAAGCTAATGACATGACAACCAAACTGATGGAAAGAAAACACAAGAATGCATTTGCTTTTGCCTTCGTCGCAGAGTGCCCGTAGCTAATTATTAATAGCAATCACATGAGCACGGGGGTGGGGGGTGGCGGGATAAGAAAAAATACACTAGTCAGGAACTTCTGGCAGGTGTTGACTTTAAAAAGGCGTTTCCTTGCATGGTACCAATAACTAAGATTGGGTCTTTAATAAAAGTGTTACACAGTACGCACAAGTGTTCAGGATTGGCAGACGTCTGGATTTTTAACACAGTAAACAGACAGCTGTCTGTGATAAGGAAACGCTTCAATTGTTATTAATTTGTTATTTCTGTTGTGTTTGGATCCTGGCTGGATTATCATGTTGAACACACAGTCCAAATTCCACTGTAAACATTTGCAATTAATCTTCTCACCAGCCCCCCTCTTCCTTCCTCAAATGACTGATTTACATAAAGCTGATCAAATTGAGTTGTTTGCAGTGGCTAAATTCTGTTGTCACGTTGTCTGGAAATGCTGCAACATTCATGTACGGGCAAATCGATGTAGATTTCTTTGTGACAGTAACCAACCATCACTAGAATTAGCATTATGAGTGCTTTTTCTCCTCTGCTTTGCATGTCTCAGGAATAGCAGACATTCTCAGCTGGAGCTCTGAACCTGAATCTCTGTGCACAACAGCAAACAGCCAGTGTGATTTATATTAGAGTAATCCCTCAATTAATGTCTATACCATATTAAGTAATTCAGTACAGCCAGTTAATGGAAATGCAGGCAGAGATATCATGTTTTGCATAAAACCTTTAAAGCCACTGCTTCTCACCATGGTCTGCCTCTGTCATTTTGTTCACATGACATATTCACATCCAAGGTAATCCCCAATCTATTTTGGGGCCGTGGCTGAAAATGATCAGTCTGTCTAAGAGGTCTAGTGCATGTTACTATATGAAATTACTATTACAGTCACATTGGGTTACAAAATACAATTTCTGCTAGATTTGGCAGACAAACTAACAGGAGAATAATAGAAGAATAAAGAGCTATATCATCATCCAGTACTGTAAATGAAATTATATGCACATTAAAGAGTTCTGCATTTACTTTCATAGCACAGATGATCTCATAGCCTTGTGCTACAGTCACACTAGAGAAAACAGTGGTTGGACACCAAGGCATGACCAAAATCACTGCAACTGTTTGCAATTAACTTGTGATTTTATTGCCTTTGAAATGGTTGCGTTAGAGATGTGGACCCGATCTGTGACCACTCGCAGTCAGTTCCTGTCTTTATAGTAAATTTAGTGTGTCAAGCTCGCAAAAAAACAGCAATAAAACAGAGACAGTTAACTATCAGCTTCAAACTAGTTTGCGATCGAATTTAATTGAAAATTGGACAACACCTCAAATATGTGGCGGTACATACACAGAAATTCACATTTAAAAAAAATTGAAGAAATTGCTTACATAGGAAATTGGAAACCACCAGTTTTCCTAGTCACAAGGAGGTTGCCATTGTGTTTCTGTTCTACTGTGACTGAGCCAATTGGGTTGTCTCTGTACAGAAATGAGACAGAAAGGTATCGTTCTTATTATACAAAACTTAGGTATGAAGTTCCACAAAGGTATGAAAAGGTCATGTAGGTAAAAAAAAATAAAAATAAAATAAAAACCAACAACTCTGTTGGGGTAGAGAGACAAGCTGAGATGGTTTTCATTAAAAAAAAAAAAAAGAAAACATTAAAACAAATCCCAAATTGAAAACTGAATTTCTACCAAGTGAATGAATACCCACATAGTCAAATACTTGGATACAACCCTAGTAATATTATAGTATTATTATTATTTTATATAATTATATAACTATATATTATATAATAATATTACTATAATATTTTTATATTATTAGTTATAGACTATCTGCGTGTTATTTTATTTGTTCATCCTGATAATAATCCAGCATTTAATGTATCAAGTTACATTTAATCGTGTAAGTAGATAGAATCACAGTGACCCAATCACTGTTGAAATATTTTTGATACAATGTTAACTATTATGGCAACACAGCATGATATACTCATGGTTTCCATAGGAGGAAAACAAATCCATATCTTTAGTATTCTGCTATGGTTTAAACACACTAACTACAGAAAGGTGTAAGCCTTTTGTAACCCTCTTGTGATGGCCTGAGGGACACTGAGAATACATGAAGACATCAGGAATCCAAATGACTAACGCCTGGAGTCTTTACTGAGCAGTCATTTTTCATAGGATGACTGACAAAAAGAATCTATGGGTGGAGTTTCTTAAAAGCATCTGACCTGCATCTACATACCAAACCCCATCATGTCATAATGAAATTTTTTGACAGTATTCAAAGTGAACATAATGGAAAGCGGTAAACCATGAATGCTGTTTGAAGATGCGTAATGCTCTCCTGGGAGAAAGCTGCCTTAGTGGTGAACCTTTCTTTAATAACATCATTCAGATGGTCTTAAATTGGTCTGAATGTTTTGGAATCAGCCTTATAAATGTATGCGTATGCGGTGCATAATGAGGTCCAATTAAAAAAGTCTTTCTTCACTTAACATAGAAGCTGTTTCTTTTGTTGTACTGAGGGAGGATGAAAAAGTAATATGGAAATTGTTTTGTCTATTGACTGTGTAAGAAATCGTGTATACTCACCGGCCATTTTGTTAGAGAGAGTTTGCTAGTACCTGGTTGGATCCCATTTTGTCTTCAGAACTGCCTTAGTTCTTCATGGCATAAATTTAAAAAGGTGTTGGAAACATTCCTCTGAGATTTTGGTCCATATTGATATGATGGCATAACACAGTAGCTTTGGATTCATTGGCTGCACAAATGAATGTAAATCTCCTATTCCACCACATCCCACAGGTACTCTATTGGAGGCCATTTGAGTGCAGTGAACTCATGTTCAACAAACCAGTTTGAGATGATTTGAACTCAAAAATATTGTGCTGTAAGCATCATCAGAAGATCAGATACTGTGGTCATAAAGTAATCGGCGTCCTAGGCAAAAAAAACTCAGTGGTGTTTAAATGATTCTAGAGTTGTTATTAAGGAGCCCACAATCTGCCCGGAAGATACCTTCTAAGCCATTAACACACCATCACCAGCGTGACGTGTTGATACAATGCAGGATGGTGTCATATCCAAAGAACGACTCATCAGATCAAGCAACGTTTTTTTCAGTCTTCTATTGTCAAATTTTGGTGAGTCCATGTCAATTGTAGAAGCAATTTCATACCTTGGTTGTAATAAGTGGTTCTTTGAGTTACTGCTGCCTTCCCATTGGCTCAAAGCAGTTTGGTCATTCTCCTCTGATCTCTGGCATCAACAAGGCATTTTTGCTTAGAGAATTTATGCTTATTGGATATTTTTCAGAATATTATTTGTAATCCCTACAGATGGTTGTGTGCAAAAGTCCTAGTAGTTCAGCAGTCTCTGAAATACTCAGATCAGCCATACCGCAGTCAAAGTAATTTATATCACCTTTCCTATATCCAGGTTGTCTTCATCATTTCAACGTGCCTAAATGCATTGGGTTGTTACCATATATATATATATATATATATATATGCTAGTGTATTTATATTTAAAGTCACACATATACAACTTTAGGCAGATGTTGCCATATCTGCTGCTTTTAGAGCTGATATTCAAGTGCAGGACAAAGGCATGTTTGATCAAGGCTTTAGACAAAACCCAATGAGAAGAGGTTGACAATAGAGATTGAAAGAGCAGTGCGTTGTTGACACCATTTGACTGTTAGCATATAAACCATCCATTGTCAAGGCCAGCAGACAGCCATTGGCTCAACTGATCGCCATGTGAAACAAGCTTAGACTAAGCTTTTTTTTTATTTTTTTATCAATGGAACTGCTTTGGGCCCCGCAAGTCTCAGGGTCTTGAGGGTCACAACTCTAGGAACTGTGGACTAAAAAGCTAAGGTCGTAAGGCTGTCTTAGGATCATACATCAACAAAAGGCTGTGGGTTAAGAAAGAGACTATGGGTCAGATGGATTACTAAAGAGATCTCTTACCATTTCTTGTTTCATCCTGACAAAAGAAGAAAATGGTCAACATTGCCTTCTATGTTGAAAGCAAACAAGAATACATTGCACATGGCTTAGTTAGAAGAAGTGACTTACATGAAAATCAATCAAATCAAATTGCCTGTAGCCGATAATTGTAGATAGTTCATACTTCACCAGCTGGATTTCAACCATCCATACTTGTGAAGATATAGATGATGACTTTGGGGATCAGCAGTGTTCAGACTAATTGCTAAATGGGCTTGACAATCAAGACAATACATTTTTACTTTATTCATGTGAAATATATTATCAATATATATATATATATATATATATATATATATATATATATATATATATAATATATATATATATTTTAAATCTATATTGCTAACACTTGCAACACTGAAGAATTTATGTGTGTCTATCTCTGGTTTGGGAGGTACTTAATGTCTAAAGCTTCCCAAGTGCTAATCCATCTAAACACAAGCTGAGTCTGCCTCACACACCCAACATAAATATAGTGACAACTATAAGCATGCTAGAGGCTCTCCTGATGAAATTTGGTGGAGAAGGCAACCCATGGCGAGTTTTTATAGTTTACATATACTGTTTCAGTTGCTGGTATAGCTCTATACATTTTTGAGGAGTTGCATGTAGTTTTTGTGATGTCACTGGGCAAATTGTCCTGCAAGGGGATTAAAGTGGGGAGTAAGAGTGTGTTCTTGTTTAGGTGAGTGGTACATATTAAAGTAGCATCCATGTGAATGCCAGGGTCAAAGGATTCGCAAAAGAATATTGAGCAGCTCAATGTTATTCACTCTACTCGTGGTTTTAATGTTGTGAGAGATTCGTGTATATTGGTAAAATTTCTCTTCTTACCTACACCCAAGCACCCAAGGAATATGGAGTACACTGATTTGCTGATCTGGCTTGCACGGTTTTTAGCTTAAAGTCAAAAATCTCAAATCACACAAGATACGCAAGAACAGGGAAGGCCATGAAGACAATGGATACAGGCCAGGGGACAGGGATGTCATATTTAGCTCATGATTGCACTCAGGGTAGACAATAAGTAAGATTCATTAGGTCATTTTTTACTTTCGTCTGCCAAGATCTGGAATGAAATGTTAAATGTTTCATGGGCTAAGAAAAGGGCAGAATTTGTCTTTGTGTTTGCCATTAGAGAGAGAGAAAGGAAAGGTAAAGCGAGGGGATATTATAGGTAGACCTAAAAGAATGAAAATAAGGATGCAAGGGGAATACCGTAAAAGCAAAAGACAGTAAAGGAAGGAAATTGGCGGGAGTGTAAAAAAAGAAGAAGAAAAAAACAAAGGAAAGAGTAAAGAGGGAGAACAAGTGAGTAAGGGAGTGAGGGGGAGCAAAGAAAGGCGGGAGCATGGCTGGGTGTTTTGGGCTGTCTGATGGATGAGGGTGTAGTAGGGTTGGTGGGGGCGGTGTCTCCTGAATGATGATGGCCTAATATCATCATCCCCCTGTCAGGCCTAATAGGCTTTCCTTGGTAGAAATCACTCACACAGAGCCGCCATAATGCCCAGGCCCCTGACAGCATCATCCATCCACTCAAGCCAAGCGAATGTCTCCAAACTAATAAGGAAATATATGGTTCAAGGAGATCTGAAAAATTAAACAGGTATCTTATGAACAATTTGTTTCACAGGGATGTTTATTATATTTATCGAATGTTGCACTGGGTTGAGGTGTCTCTTGCACCGCAGCTTTATGTTTGAGACATTGGCTAGGAATCTGATATGCTGACAAGGCAGGTCTATAAAGTGTGAAATAAACACCTTCTCCTACAGCTTCTCTACTTCATGGATGGCCTTGTCCTCCAGTGTTGCCTGGCTTTACTTTTGTCATTCTTAAGCAAGACAGACCAGGTCTTCTATCTTGGTAAAGCTATATTGTCTACAGTCGTTGAATTAACAATAAACACATAGTGGAAAGGTCATTTTCAGATGGAATAAAAATACTTTTTTGAATCTTTATTCCCCAATCTCACTGTCCATTGTTCATATCTTCTAAAATATTCTAATTTTAGCGGCAGCGCTTTGGAGGAGTCACCCATTTCTGTTTTCCTCGCTGTAAGCCTATCTCCAATACACCTGTCATTGCTTTCCCTCATGCAATGGCTGATCACAGCACACTTTAAACATGGTTACTCTCCTCTTATCTCCTCTCCTACCCTACCGATCTCGCTATCTCCAATTGCTGCTTTAATCATGTGACATCTTCGCAACTAACCCCCCCCCCCCCATCAACATCCACATGAGAATACTGCCGCCATCAATAACGACAAGAACTTTTTCAAAGTCTGCTCTTAAAAGCCCCAGTCCCATCAAAATGGTCAGATTTGATTATCGATTGTGCATTGTAAAGAAACTGTTTCACACATTTAGGGATGATTGCTTTGGTTTTGCTTGCAAAGCTTATGCATACATTCCAAACATTGCATTGACACATTTACATCACTGGTCCTCTGGTGTCTTTCTTATGCATATAAACTAATTACCTGAATGTGTATCCTCTGTTTGACAGTTAATATTTAAAATTGAAGGAGAATGGAGAGGCCCTACAAATGCATTTACGTATTTCTTGCATTCTTTTCTTTTACATGCTGTACTGCATATAGTTACATTACATTGCTATTGCCAACTTTTCACTGTTGATGATAGAAAGTTAGAGATGAACTGGTCCATCAGTCAGAGACTAAAACTGAGCTGTTCAGTCTCAGATAGTATACTTGATTCCAATGATATGAGCACTTTTAACCCAACATTGACATGCCGATGAATGCATCAGGGGAAACTCAATACCAATGTTCTGATGGGTAGATGACCTGTTCTACTTCCTGAGTTCTACTTCCCACTTACAGTGCAGTGAAAAATTATTTGCCCCCTTCCTGAAGGGGCCATACAAGAATGTAGGGCCGGTTTAGGAACATGCCAAAGCATCTCAATTGGATTTAAGTCTGGACTGTTTTGCCTTTTTTTTTGCCTTGTGTTTTCGATCATTGTCCTGCTGCATAACCCCAAGTGTGAAACTGAATGTTAGACATTCTCCTTCGGCAATTCCTGGTGGAGCCAAATTTATGGTTCCATCAGTTTTGGGACGTCGTCTTGTGAGAGATTTGTATGTATTAGCAAAAGAAGCAACAAAGCAGCTTAGGACAATCACTACCACGTTTGACTGGTGTGATATTCTTTTTATGAAATGCTGCGGTAGTTTTACACCAGATGTAACATGGCTTTCCAGAACATTCAACTTTTGTCTCGTCGGTCCACACAATTATTTCCCGAAAGTCTTGGGGATCATCAAGCTGTTTTTTGACAATTATGAGACATTTTGTGTTCTTTGCTAGTCTCTTTCTTATTGTTGAATCATGAACTCTGAACTTAACTTAGGAAAGTGAGATCTACAGTTCTTTGGATGCTGTTCAGTCTACTTTTGTTACCTCCTAAGTGAGGGGTTGATGCGCTCTTGGAGTAATTTTGGTAGGCCGCCCACTTCTAGGAAGGTTTGCCACTCTTCCAAGTTTCTAAATTTTTCCCATTTTTTTCCCCAGCTCTCATTGTGGTTTGCTGAAGTCCCAAGGCCTTAGAAATGGCTTTGTAACCCTTTCCAGACTAATAGATCAATGAAGGATGTGTTACTTTTTGAGATATATCAGCCTACTTCTCGTTCTCTTTAACTGAATTCTTGATTCAACAGGTCTGGCAGTAATCAGGCCTGGGGGTGGCTAGTGAAATTGAACCCAGCTTTCCAAAAAATTTAATTCATGATTTAACAAGGGGGAGGGCAATTACTTCCTCACATAGGGCCAGGTATATTTGGATAACTTTTTTCCACTTAATAGACAAAACCATTATGTAAAACTGAATTTTGTACATTGGCTATCTTTAATAATAACATTTTTTAAAAATCTGAAACCGTTAAGTGTAAAAAATACGAAAAAACAAACAAACAAATAAAAAAGAAATCTGAATCAGCCAAGCAATCTCCAGTCTGACCGTGTCTCTAAAACTCTAAAAATGTTTTCTTCTCTCAGTTGTGGAAATCTCGCTCTGTGTTTTGTATTGCAGTTAAACTGATGTTCTTACAAACATATGGCCGAAGATGCATTTCCCTGCTTTTTGATTAACATCTCAGTTTAAATGAACCTCTGTGTATTCAGCTGCATCTCAATTGTGTTCAGCTTTAATGCTGACATATGCTCATCTGCAGCCATGTTATCATTGTGCTTGTGGCAGACAGTCCACCCTCTAAACGCCCCTTTCCAGTTGTAGGTTGAACCTGCAGCACCAAAAGTGTGTGTTAATAAGAGAGGGCTTGTTAGGTGTGTTTGAGGCCATTGTGGTCTCCACGCTCACTGGTTTTCTTTGTGCCATAAAAGCCTGGCGATACAGTAACAGCCAGAGGCAGAAAGGAGCTGTCTGTCGTCGAGACGGCTGGTAACACTTGCTTCACCCACCCTTCCAGGGGGCCATGGAGAATAGAGGAGAGGCAGCTGGTAGGCTTAACAGGAAATGCAATGGTAACAGTGTCAACAGCTGCCCCCATGGCCACGCAAGCCAAACGGCGGGCAACAACAGGCAATATGAAAAGCAACATGTTTGGATAGCTGCGGGGATTTGCTTCGTACTGTATCTCTGTGTAATGCTGCAATACCAAATGAGTGCCATTGTGTGTTTTCTCATTAGAGCTTTATACTCCAAGCTTAGTCATTTCACAGGTGATGACAACATGGACGCCGGTGAATGTTGAGTAAACAAGGCAAAAAGAACAGCTGAAGGAGAGCAGACGGCAGTGCTTTGAGTGCTGCTTTTACGCACTGGAATATCATTTCAGCCTGCTGTTTACTCATGTGAAGCTAAAACAGTATCCTGTTTCAAATTTTAAGTATCTTCTCTTCAGGATGCCTTTTTATGTAATAACTCTGATATAATAAAATGGAATTCTTATAAAGAGTCTGAACGTTATAGATATTAAAGTTGTTCTGATTCCCCCTGTTTTAAATAATGTGTGTTTGTTTATAGTGAAGATAAGGACAAGAAAATTCCCATTACTAGAGGCTGTTACAGTGACCTCAAACTTAGGTCAAGATGACCCCCTGAGGAGTCAATAAATCACAGTGTCACCTTTGCTGCCTGATCCCCTCATGCTATCAGTAACTTTGAGCGTCCTTAGCATTCTTTCACTTCCCCTGCTCCTTGCTTGACCCCCCATTCAAACAAACCGCCTGTCAGCACCGCAGCGACAGGTACGACAGCTCCAGCTCACTGTGAGGAGTGATCTCCCCCAAAAAGTAACACTCTCCCTGTGCTCGACTTTCTGTCTCCAGCACTCTGTATCCCCTCCCGCTACCTCCTCGATCTCCCTGGAAGAACTCACTTTTCCTGCCACTTCCTTTCTCTATATCATCTTGGTCGTGCCATTTGCAATTACTCGGTGTACACTAAGCTGTTTGCAGATGGAATTTGTTTTTAGTCTTTATCCAAATTTCATGCGAGAGTTTTCAAATAAGGAACGTAAGGGTAGCATTAAAATTTTCTGTCTACAGAAACTGAGTCTTTAAGTCTCACATCCAATTTGTCAGTAGCTTTAATTCACCCTTACAGGATCATTGTTGGACATACATTTTAGAATCTTGTGGTATTATCTGCCATTTGCTAACTTTAATACCTTGCTGGGATTGCTTTGTGCTAGAGCTTATTTTATGTTAGACTTGAAGATTTTGAGCCGTTTTTTTATGTACAATTCATTACTTTAATATGTAAAAGACTCATTGGGGTCATCGTGGAACGAATGTAGCCATTAGTTTACATTCTTCGTCGTCATTAGATGAATAAATATCAATGAGATTACCTTGTAAGCCTTGGCAAGTTCCACCCCACGACCTCGCTGCTACCAAGTCTTCTCAGACATGAAGTAAGTATTAAAGGGCTATTTCAGTTTGCGTTTAAAATCCTAGCTGTAAAATAGCCCCCATTTTTGAGCCCGGGGGAATTATCTGAGATCTTTTTCATTTTGCAAGAGAGACCAAGGCGCTTTCTTATTGGTAGCAACACGGCTGTGATAATAGTAAAGAGGGAGGCCAACAGACAGTGGAATCTGCTTTCAATGACCTTAAATACTTTATCTGCACCTTTGAAGCTAGAGCGAGGTGATTGGCAGGTCAATTTGTGATTGTATCGGTCGATGTACTTGGCACTCTTAATGCTCTTTGCTTCAGATAAGTCTGCTTAATATGAAAACTGTCATAATTCATCCGCCTTTTCAGCAATATACATTTTCTCGTGGAATCATCAATCCGGTCACCTGTCAGAAGAGACGTGTAAGGATTCGTATTCCACCATCCGCCCTTCTGTGATTTCACTTTATGGAGATTATCCCACACTATGAAGCAGTTAGGATTATTCCTCTGGTACGCTGAATCAAAGTTAGTTTTTCCCTCCCTGAACACTGTGTGTTGACAGAGATAGCGAGTTAGAGCTAGACATCCAGGCCCGCAATATGGATGTTTTCACTGTGTCCGCTCTTTGTCCAGTCTGCTGTCAAACCCATCACAGCCCCATCCCCTCTCAGTCGGTAGTTTCCTGCGCAAATTAACAGACTCAGTGGTGAACTAGATTCCAATTTTGAAGCTGAGTACAGTGTGCAAATTAGCCATGTTTTATAATTAAGTCCCGTGCACTGCACAAACGCAGAGGTCCATTCTTCCGGATGGGGCAGGTGCAAATTTATTCTCTGGGGAAGCGCTGCGATGTCCGTCCTCCAGCCGAGTCCCATCCTTAGCCTAATCAGTCCCCAGCTTGAAAAATGTCCACGTTTTGGCACTCTCTTGCTGGGAGCCACCACTGAGAGTGGTCACAAATTATTCATTATTTGAGGACCTAATTTGTAACATTTCTATCAAAGGTTGCCACCACGCAGACTAACTCAATATTTGATTTTTCATAATTATGGTTGCTGGACAAATGTATTGTTTATTTTTTCTTCCTTTTTTTTTGTTTTTGCTGCATCTCTGTGGTGGTCCTCACCTCCATCTTACCACTTTCTGTGTGTTCCCTCAGGTATGCTGTCTTAGGATGCCTTCAGGTTATATCAGTGGATGAAGGAATGCTGGGAATACTGTCATTTTTCATCTGGTTCTTCTTTATGTTTGGCTTGATTTTGTGAAGAGCTGAAATAACACCTTAATCAATTAACTGTTTCAGTTATTTGCAGGCAGATTTAGTTTATATTTTGTTATTTTTTTCTTCTTCGTTAAGCTCATACTGTAAATTATTAAGGTGTATGATTTAACTTAAGAAAACCTAATGCTTTAAGCTAATCTTTGAAATTGAACATCCAGTTTTAGAGTGGGAAGGACCTGAGATACAAAAAAGCAGATTCCCTTTTGGGTGACAGGGACAATTGTGCTTTCTCTTTGGGTTGCTCTCATTCCTCTATGGGGGCTTGAATCAGACGGGGACTAGCCACAGATAATGAGCCGTCTTTAATCATGGCAAACAGTACTTTGAGATGCTTTGCATCGCAGTTTCTGGATGGGAAAAAAAAAAGGGGGGGGGGGGGGTCTAATTATTGTACTACAGAAAAATCACACAGCTTCCTGTCCATCGGAACTGATGCTGAGTCCTAACGAACCTTGACAGGAAGTGACAACGAACACTTTCTCTAGCCTGAGCACTGGAGAAAAAGAAAAGTAAAAGATAACAAAACTGAGGGGATTCATGACTGGAGAGTGAATAGTTTTCTCATCAAAGCGAATCACTGATTCTCTCTCTTTTTTGGGGGAAAGTATAGATAACTATGAGTCTCGATAAAATACAGTATATTACTTAGAGTTGACAGCATATACACCGCTATATGCTTTATTGATGTTTTTAAAAATGCAGTTCTTGACAGCTTTGTATGAATATTTCCAATGCTCATCAGCAATACGCCCTGCCTGCTGACAGAATAAAGATGAAACAGTGTACATCAAAATATAAATGCATCAGAAAGTAAGCTGAAGTTGACTTTGACTCCAAACAGGTTCTGACTGAAAATGACAAGATGATGTTTTTGTAAAAAAAAAAAAGAAAAAAAAAGGAAAAAATTCAAACACGGTATAGAAGCCGTGAATAAATTTCTGGATCGGTGACAAAAACCCAAAACATGTATTCCTTCACTGTCTCAGACACTAATTGCAGTTGACACCTTATGATGTTTTAAAAAAATGAAACATGACTCACATTGTACCGTTGAGATTTTGTTTTTAGTGAATTCAAGAAAATCCAAATTTTCACCTAGCTACAGTGAAACCCATAAAATCATAAAATAATCTTAATGTTTAGATTCTCCTTACTTCATTCCATTGAATTAAAATTGTTGCCTGAGATAAGTCCTCCAATCCCTTTACTATTTCATCCTTGTCTATATCCATAAAATGCTAAAAAAAAAGAAGAAGAAGAAAAAAGATTTCTCCCATAACCCTGTTTGATCATTTGCATCTAAAACGATATTCAACATTTGTTATTCCATCAATCAATACCATCTCTTCTATTCTCTGTGTGCATAATCTCAGGTCTTGCATGCAAAATGCTTAACAATAACATGTATGTTATACACGAAGCCATATATCATCCCTGGACGCATTTACATCCTGTTAACAATTTCTCAGGGCAGATTAGAGGGCACTGAGACAGCAGCCCAGATCCCATGAGAGGTAGGCTTTGGGAGCTGATAAGGCCAACCATAGGAAGGCAGGATTAATACATATGACCAGGACACATGGAGGCTGTCTGATTATTCCAGCAGAAAAACGGCCCCATTGCCTCGGCCCCCGTGTGATTAAATACAGCCCGAGTGCGGACAGAGAAGCAAAGGGATGGGGAGATAACCGATTTTATTTATGCAAGCCGGTTAGCCTGCCAGATCACGTCTGAGGATTGTTCACGCTACAGGGGTGAGGAATCTCACCAGGGGAGCTCACCCCTGATCACACACAGGGCTGCTTTAGCTGTCACTTCACCACCTTGCCTTCTTTCCTCTGTAGAATATAGATCAAGCATTCCCAAAATATTTCATGTCAAGAATTTCCAAATAAAAATGCAGAATCTAACAGACCAAACTGCCGTAATAAATCACTGCAGCTGCTGACTTTGTGCTTAAGGTGCTGTGTAACTTGGTTAATTGCTTGATGGTTTTAATGTCAGCAGACAGATATATTGCCTAATAAATTTTCCTCAATTTCAAGTTGAGTCTAGAGTTGTCTGAGCAGCAGTCAAAAATACAAAAGTATTAACATTGCTTTAATATTTAAAGGTTATTTTTAAATTTGATTGGTCATTTATAATATCAATATAATAAATTAAAATATATGTCTTTGGGACAACAGACAAAACTTCATTCTGCTAAAGCTGAAGATGTTTTTTAGGACCATAAGGACTGTGTGAAGCCAATTGCAAGAACTGCTAAATTTTATGTAAAACTTTATGGGTGGATGTGACTGTTGTTAATCATTCCTGCACGCACGCACGCACGCACGCACGCACGCACGCACGCACGCACGCACGCACGCACACACACACACACACACACACACACGTTTAAAACAAAAGTCAATTACTATAACCACAGCAGTTTGAGGTTAAATGATCAGCCTGCGGGTAAATTTACATCAACAGCCAAGATTATTACAATTGGGGTTTTAAATTACTGACCAATGAAATCAATGCCTGTGCTGTCTCTTTTAAAATTACAGATTAAAGGTGCACGTTCACAGTGGTCATACAAACATTATGATATTCTACTTAACAATCAAACCCAAGATTCACAGGTTATTTTTTTGTCTTTCAGACATGTTTCTATGTAGCTTGAAAAGAAGACAAATATATATCAGTTTTACATGTATATATCAATCTGTTGTATATAAATAACCAAGTTTCTGTTGTTTGTCTATATACAGTGAATAAACAAAGATATCAAGAAGAATGGGATTAATCAACCATATATGCCTGTGTCCTTGATGAGTGAAGTGAAAAAGGCTAGTAATAACAATAAGTAATACTGTGCTTTTTAAAATGTTTACTAAACCAGCTATAGTTATAAAGTCCTTAACATTAGGCTACTAACATTAAAAAGGAAAAAGATAAACTGTGTTTGGTTGATTGAACATTTGTGTGGTACCTACATGTGATGTTCTTTTCTCCTCTTTAAAAGATCCAACTCTTAGGATTTCCTGCTCAACCATCCATGCTGGACTAAACAGCTAATGGTCGCCACTTCCTGTGGTGACCAGTCAACCAATCAAACAGTTTGATTAGGACTTTTCTCATCAGCTCATCTTTAGTCGATTATCAGGAGCAGCCAAACATTCAATCAGCAGTGCCACATCTGTTTACCGAAAACACCCCACTTGCAATTCCAATCCGTCTCCAAGCTAGCAAGCTGGGCATTTTACCCATTTAAAGTTAAACACTATCTTACTTAAGATATAGACCAAACTGTTTTTAAAATAGCTGATTCATTTTCAGTCGCACAATTAATTGGCTGACAATTGCACTTCTGTTATTTAGTTAACAAAACCCCTTATTCAGGGACCCCAAGAAAAATCAGATATCCTTAAACTCCACTTTGTGAACTCAGCTGTGAAATCACCTTTGTCAGTGCCCCATGGAAATACAACGATGCACCATCTGGGTTGTAAAGTTCTAGAGCTGTTCATCGCAAGTGGACAAACTCTCTTAATTTATTTAATTGCTATAGAAAACACCCTTTTTTGTCTTTAGTCCAACTTCTTTGGCTACATTCTTGACAAAGACTTCAGCAAGTTTCAACAGTAACTGTAGTTCACATTAGACTCTGTTCACAAGACGTTATGTGAGCTGGGATTACCTAATTAACTTCTTCAAAAACGTGTACTCATTATAGATTGAATTCCTTTTAGGGTGCTTTATTGATTAATTGTGTTAATGACCCATTAATGGTGAGGCACCAGGAATTCTAATGAGCCACCTTAATTAAATATTATCTCACTGTTTAATCAATGCGTTTAATTATTCACATGATATTTTCTGTGGAATCAATTTGGTCCTGGGTCGTTAGAGCAAAATGCTGATTGTGGGCTCACTCACTGATTCATCACTGAATTGGTCATCCAGTTCAAAATCCTCTTTTAATCATTGGGAGTATAAGCCATTTGGCTCAGATCCATATGTTTTCATGTGAAAGAGTAATTCTGATCATTTTGATATCAATTTTAATTGACCCTGGGTCACATTTTACATCTGTTTGAGAGACGAGTTTTAATTAGAGATATGAAATGTTGCAATTGCTTGCCATGGTCGCAGTGAATTCCTAACCATTAAGGGAGATAAATGGTAGGATTTCCGAGATTTTCATGTAATAATGGGCAATCTACCTGCAAGTTTTTTTTCATTGTTCACTGTGCTGTCTTATGCGACAGACTTTAAGTATTTTCTCTCAACAATGAGTGTGGCTCAACAGTTTGAAGCTACCATGCTTCTTAACAGATCAGCTGAGGACACATTCAGATGCTTGTCCCTGCACATTCACAGTAACATGTAGTTTTAGGCGGAAACACGTCCATGGGATTTGTAGCCATGTCATCGCCGAGTTTCTCTCCATCTCAAGGCCCTGAACTTCTGCTCTTCCTCTCTTCCCTGCTTCCCCCCTCTTCTCTAGAACAAACTGGAAGACCTCAGTCATCATCCTCATTTTAGCTCAAAATTGGTGGGATCAAAGGTGGCCAGCTGGGTGGGGGCGGGGAGCAGATGGTTGCATGCTCAGGGGGACCAGGCAAAGGCCCTTCAGGTTTTAACACCTCCTCTCCCTTGGGTGCTCGGGTGGGGGGGATCCGGCTTGGGGAACCTACCTGAGCTCAGTGGCATGACCAGCAGGCTTCCACTGCACCACCCCCTGCTTTGCTCACATATGGCGCCAGCTATGGGGTCTTTTAGCTGGGGTTCTGACCTGAGGAAAATAAACTGTGGAAGGGCAAGGGAAGGTAAGCCTCACTCATTAGGATGAGTGCAAAAATAAAATCCATTCATTAGCAAACAGAGAGTAAACTTTGTAGGGGTTTGACTTTGAGTGCCTAAAAAGTTACAAGAATTTGTTAAACAATCTATGTTTTACAATAATTTACAATAATTAGGACATTTTATGAAAACATATAACAGGAAATAAATGGAATTTTCCAAGATATCAGAAGTTCTACTCTGTTTCTTTACCTCTGCTAACCCACTGTTTTGGGGTCTCTAGCTGGTTACAGAGACTGCAGGTGCTGGGGCTGATTAATCCCTTGCCAAATCAGCTCCGCCTCAGCAATCTCAAAGTTCCAGGAAAAAGAGCCTGCTGGGAACGTGAAGTGGTACTTGTGGTCTGGGATTATGACTTTCAGACTTGTTGGCCTTGAGAACACAAATGTAGCCTCTTGAATCGAATTTGCAGAGGGAATAAGTTCTGTGGCTGGGAGGGGGGTTGGATTTATCCACCAACCAATGTTTTTTGGGGGATAACTATTTTTCCATAAATCCATCTTAAGTAGTCACATTCTCCCTGTGGCTAATAGGATCATGATGGGAATAATCTTTGCAAATCTGACAGAAAAAAAAGAATGTCCTGGCCTTCAACTTCTTCCTCTCGGTAAATGAACAATTTCAAGAGTCTTTCCTGTGGGACAAGGGGAGAAAAAAAGACTGGCAACGAGACAACTAAGAGGAAAAACAGCATAATTTTCTCATAAGGTTCTGGTGCTATTAGTGAAACCATATAGATTATACAGTACCTAATGTCTGCATTTCCACTGGAAATGCAAGTGATTAGTATGTCACCCTAGTACAGTTTAAAAACAAGTTTCAATCAAATATTACCCACATTTCTGTGGTAAACACACAATTTCACCTTTTCTCACTACTTGCGAAAACTATGAATACAGATAAGTTTGGATTTATTTTATACGTGTATAGTAAATTAGTCTGCAAATAATAGTGACCTTAAGGTGTCCAGTGAAGACAACAAAAATAAAACTGCCATCAGATTCACAGTGGCCTGAAATGGAAATGTTACCTGATCAGACATATGTTCCCCATTCTCACCTTGTCACTCACACCCAGTTCTAGTCCCACAATAGCCTCGGATGCTCACGATATGACCAAGCAAACCTCTTATTGTCATATCAAACTGTGACAGCGCTTGGATATGTTTTTGCTCTGCATTTACTCACCTGCTCTCCGTGTACAAACATATATTATTTTGGGCCCTCACACTCTCAGTGGACCTAGAAAATAGTGATTGCTGATATTTATGACTTACTCACACATGCCTGGCCTCACAAAATTAAAAACTGCGATACTATCATATATCAGTCTGATGTTCAGCAAAATCCAGTCTTACTGGAGCTCAAACAATAGAAAATTAATGAATCGTGTCCAAGTTATTCTTAAAGCAAACACTATCTGGTTGAAGCTTCAAATATATGATTTGTTGCTTTTTAAAAACATATAATGTATAATGACTGTTTTTATTTTTTATGGTTCTTTTCTTGATCAATAACTGGGTTATTAATCAGACATATAATGGATTATCAAAATAGCTGCCAGTAATTTCTCTATTGATTGATGAAGTTCTTGAATAACACATGGGGCTCTGGGAAATTCTGCCATTGCTTTTTTATGCATATTGTACTCCAAAACAGAGCTATTAAAGAGTAAAGAAATCCCTTGACATTAACTGGAATTGCATTCACAGTGTTTAATCTCTTGAGAGACAGTAACAGTATTGGCTATACTGAAACTGAAATCTACAACTTAACAAAGAGCTGCTAGGCCCATTGCATTCTGGGACAAAGGTGTCATCTAGGATCCATCTATCTTATAGCATCACAGTAAAAAGCAAGCAGTTGATTTAGCTTCCACCTTTGTTTTTTTTCCTCTATGCCTTTTCTTTGTGTACTTGTGTGTGTCTGTGTACGTATCTGTGAGTGACCCATTGTGACCAGACACCTGCCCACAGGCTTCTTGTCTGACTGATGAATCAGTGTCTTCAAGGTGTCTTTGAAGAAGTCTATTGTATGCCTTTGTTCTACAGTCTTAAGCGTCCTGTCCTGTGCCTCCCTCTGCACACTAAAGAGAAAATAAATCCACTGCTGACACTGCTACAATGAATGGCCCAGGCCACTGTCCCATCAACCATCTCCTCCAGCTCAGAACAGTAGGAGAAAAAGATAATGGATGTTGGATCAGAGACACAGAAAGGAGCATCTCTTTTCCATCTACCAATCTTTGCCATGAAGGAATAAATTAAACTGAAAAAAAAAACTTCCTCCAAAACTTTTTCTGTTTTTATTCAGTTTTCTCTTTACTCACTCCATTTGATTTCCTTCCTATTTGTGATGTCACACCTGCTATCATTCATGTGCTGCACGGTCTGTCAGGGCAGATTAGAAGCTGGGGCTTGTGCCTCGACAGCCATCGTACAGTATCAATATTGTGACGGCTGAGGAGCCACCCGTCCTCACATCTCCTCAGAGTGCAAAGACAATTGAAAAGAGGAAGCGTCACAAACCTGACACTCGAGTCACTTCAAGGAATCCCTTTCAAGAAGAAATAAAACCTCACCTGACAAAGCAAAGCTAGTCCAGGACAAGAGTAAATAGCATCAAACAGCAAGGGTATTTCCACTTTTAACAAAAGGAAATGCACCCGCTGGAATTAATTAAGATTCAGGAAGTGAAATTGATTATGTTCTTAAAAGTTCTGTTTTTGCCAAAGGAATTTTCATTAGGCATGTGTGCTGTTGTGCATGTTTTTTTAAACAAATAAAACTAGACAAAAGGAATTCTGCGTGTGCAAATGCAGGAGGCAGTCGCGGTTAAAAGTTGAGGTGATTTCAATCAATAACAGTCTCATTATTGAAATGAGAGGTATTTTATCCTACGGTTAATGATTGTTGGTGCATTTTTCAAATCTTGTAACAGTAATGGTTGCTTTGGTTTTTTTTTTTATACGTCTGCCACTGAGATTTTTAGTTTGGCAAAATGTAATAATTTCCCCTTATACAGTACAGCTCATTAACCCCAATTACTCTTCCAGGAGGCTATCAAAATTACTCTTTCTTCCAGTGTTCTAATAACTCCAGCTGGTCTCCTCATCAACCAGTTTAATCTGGGTGAGTTAAACTGGGATGTAAGCCAAATGAAAAAATGTTACATGAGGTTAATCACCCTTAATACAGCCTCTAAGTAATGTAATGTGTCCTTTTTCTGCCTTTTCTCTTATGTTCCTCATACTCCCACCCTGCTGAATTTGTCATTAAAAGTTAGACGTTCCTTTTTGTAGCGAGATTAGTGAAGTTTGTGACCCACTGACTTTTGGGAAATACATTCACATGAAGACAGGGAAAACTGTCCCACGTTCCCCCCCCCCCCCCCCCCCCCCCCCGCTAATCTCTTAACTTGGTCCATGTTTTAACCAAATTCCCCTGTTTTCACTAGATGTTATTTGTTTTAGACCCTGTTTAACCCTGGTAGCTTTGACCCTGGATTAGACCTACCAGAGTCTACACAATGTGCAATCGAAGATGCCTACGGAAAGCAGCAAAGGTCCCGAAAAATAAGATGAGATGGAATAAACTGAGAAAGAAAACAAGAAAAAAAAAACAAGCAGAAAAAAAATCCCAGGGTGATTACAAGATCAGCACGCCACAGTACAATTACCATCACTTTGAATTTGAAATGGCCATTTAAAGGGCAGTAGAGCATCCTGGAAAATTAAACTGCAGCCTAATTAGCACACTCCAACCTGACAACAGTGCAGCTTTCAGCCTGGCTGAGCAAAGCAGTCAAGCAAAAGGAATTGAGTGACTGAAGGACTGAAGGACCAAGGAGGCCCTGCCGCTCCTCCTCTGAACCTATCATACACCCAGCTGGGAAAAACACTAATGCACATACATGCACAGGCACACACTAGTCCTCTCCTTTCCACCCAACCAATGATCAAGTTTAACTTATTTATTACATATCTGGCAGGTTCATGTTGTCATATGAGGTGAATTCATAACATATTGTTTAGAAATTTGTGTGCATTATGAGAGGCCAAAGTATTGTTTTTCAAAGTGTCTTTTGTTCTCCTCACTCTGCCAGTAGTGGTTAGGTCAGGACGTGACCCCCTGACTCTGTACTGTTAAATTAACTCAGCCCCCAGTTGTGTGTTGTGCCAAGTGTCAGGAGAGGTCTCTAATCCTGTCTCACTGTCTGGCTGGACAATCAGCACAAGACCACCTTTCCTTTCCAGACCAATCTACCGCCAAACCAGCCTTAGCTCAGCTGCTGTAGGCTCTGTTGCATGGAGCGAAGACCACCTCCTCACTCTGCTGGAATTCTAGTTCAACCAATTGGATAGTTTTATATAGCACTAACAGAATGATGCAGCAGCAGAGTTTTCGTTTTCAGATTAAACTTTTGACGGTCAAAGTGGGTGAAAAGTGGCACTGCAAAATCCTGCCGGAGGGATGGAAAAGTGCTGAGGGGAGGTGAAACAAGAAACTGTCAAGACAACTGTGTGTGTGTGTGTGTGTGTGTGTGATTCACCTCTGTCTTTCCTGAGCCCTGGGGTCTTTACTGAGTTCTGGTCAAAGACAAGGAAAGCCCCATGGCTATATCTGCCATAGAGCCCGAGAAGGCAACTTTAACTTCCTTGAGAACTTTGCTAAGTTTGTGGATAAAGTTTGGAACAAGATGTGGAAAAATTTCTAATTTCAATAAATATAATTAATGAGCAATATCAATGGTAGTATTACAAGTGTGCTGCTGTCGTAATATACTAGATCTTATTGCATTGATTGCTGCTTGAGCAAGAGCTCATTTCCTCTGGGCAGATCAATTCAAACCTGTTCCAGAGACCTACATGACCTCTCCATACTACAATCATGGTGTACTAGCATTGTCTGAAGGCACAACTAATTTGATTTAAACCAAATGTTGGGCTTAATCACTGCCTATTTAATTAACCCAAATTGTGTTATTGGGTCTGATGACAAAGGTTTTTTTGTGCACGAACCTCATTGTCAGATCATTTTTCTGTTGTCTTATTCAACTCAGTCAAAAAAAACAAAAAACAGCTGCCAATATGCACAGGATATAGAAACATTAGCCTTTAATGAAGGATGTGCACCAGATACCAGAATAGGAAACAGTGCATTAGGGGTTAAAAAGCTTTAAATATAAGAATGCTTTTTAATTGAGTTCATTCTTAAATTAGGTATTTAAACTGGTATAACATAACTACAATACAGTAAATATATATAGAGAGATTTTTTGTGTCTTCGCTCCCGCTGTTAGGCCAAGTAAAGTAGCACAATGTATATAGAGCAGTTATACAGTTTTAACTGGTCTTGTTAGCTTGTCACATAAGTGTCCTATATTTTAAATCAAATTTCCAGAGCAAGTCAAATTAACAGTGAAGTCTGAGACATAAAGAATGAAAAGTCCAAGTCAATCACCTTCAAATAAAGTGACATAAATACCATGAAATTCCATAAGATCTTATTTCACCTCACTCTTCTATTAATGCCTTTCTCTCATTTGAAATGACATGATATTTTTCCCTGTGATACGCACTATAATTGACAAAGCCTGGCTACACTTTGCCAAAGAGTATTGAGCTGCTGTCTGGTTGAAGAATACAAATTCATCCTGAAATCGGAGGTGCTCAACAAAACTGCTGCCAATTATCTGAAGCCCTGTAAATGATAACTCTGTGGCCACTCGAGCATAAAACAAGGAGATGAAGATGAATCTTGCTCTTCCCCATCATTTCATTCTATTTAATTGACAAGCTCTCACTCGCTGTTAAATTTAGAAGATTACAAATATGAGTTGAATCTCGAGCACTCAGTCCTTCTGCTCTAATCATATGCAGAACCAGTCGCAAATTAATCTACATATTTTAATAAGGTGCCAGTAGCGGGGAAGGTGTGTGCAGACATTTAACGGATTATCATCCGCCGTCCCTCGAGTTCAGAAATTGAATAAATATCTTTCACATAAATACATGGGAACCTCGGCTGATAGTGAGGAGCTTTTCTCTTACCAACTTGCTTATAGTCTTTTCTCTCTTCCCCCTCTCTTCTTCTCTCGCACACAAAAATGTGGACAAGGCTTTCAGAGGCTTTCACTTCACTTGTGGACCATAGTCTTACACTCAGACCGATTAACAGTCCCAAGCACTTATTGAACAGAGAAGATGTAATTTCCCCGGCTTGCTAATACCAACAGCTCCTGTATTTTTGTACTTTCAATGTAATCTTTGTGAGCACAGGAGTGAAATATCGAGAATTAAACCTGCTTTGGAGATGATGAAGCCTTGTGAGTATAAAAATGGCCACGACTAAAGCACTACTATGAGTTTAAAAAGTTAAGTAGGCATACTCATACCAAGAACTGTAGAAAAACTTAGGAGAATCAACTTTGTGATTAAGCTGATTTTATTCTTATTTTACCTCCAAACTTTTACTTAGGACTCTAAACTATTTAATAAATCGTCTATACCTCTATTCCTCCAGATATAAGAATGAATCTTTTCTTATGGACTCAAACACGTTTTGCTGAAAAACTGAATATGGAACAAGCAAAGCTTAATACTAAACAATATATATATTAGCTGTATAATACCAGTAGGCCAGCTCTAATAGTAATTTGGTATGGCTTCGTGGGCCAAATGTAATTAGGCTGCGGGTCAAATTTGGCCCGCAGGCCAGAGTTTGAGACCTATGCCTTAGACGCACCATTGTATATATATCTATATGTATGTATGTGTGTGTGTGTGTGTGTGTATATATATATGTATATATATATGTGTATATATATATATATATATATATATATATATATATATATATATATATATATATATATATATATATATATATACCACCCAGCACGCCCCTGCGGGCGGTTTATCCTTCAAGCTCGGGAGCTTGAGGGTCCTGCGCAGTATCTTAGCTGTTCCCAGGACTGCGCTCTTCTGGACAGAGATCTCCGATGTTGTTCCCGGGATCTGCTGGAGCCACTCGCCTAACTTGGGAGTCACCGCACCTAGTGCTCCGATTACCACGGGGACCACCGTTACCTTCGCCCTCCACATCCTCTCGAGCTCTTCTCTGAGCCCTTGGTATTTCTCCAGCTTCTCGTGTTCCTTCTTCCTGATATTGCTGTCATTCGGAACCGCTACATCGATCACTACGGCCGTCTTCTTGTTTGTCTACCACCACTATGTCCGGTTGGTTAGCCACCACCATTTTATCCGTCTGTATCTGGAAGTCCCACAGGATCTTAGCTCGGTCATTCTCCACCACCCTTGGGGGCGTCTCCCATTTTGACCTCGGGACTTCCAGGTTATACTCGGCACAGATGTTCCTGTACACTATGCCGGCCACTTGGTTATGGCGTTCCACGTATGCCTTGCCTGCTAGCATCTTGCACCCTGCTGTTATGTGCTGGATTGTCTCTGGGGCATCTTTACACAGCCTGCACCTGGGGTCTTGCCTGGTGTGATAGACCCCAGCCTCTATGGATCTTGTGCTCAGAGCTTGTTCTTGTGCTGCCATGATTAGAGCCTCTGTGCTGTCTTTCAGTCCAGCTTTGTCCAGCCACTGGTAGGATTTCTGGATATCAGCCACCTCCTCTATCTGCCGGTGGTACATACCGTGCAGGGGCCTGTCCTTCAATGATGGTTCCTCGTCTCCCTCCTCTTTCTTGGGTTTCTGCTGCCTGAGGTATTCACTGAGCACTCGGTCAGTTGGGGCCATCTTCCCAATGTATTCTCGGATGTTCATTGTCTCATCCTGGACTGTGGTGCCGACACTCACCAGTCCCTGGCCCCCTTCCTTCCACTGGGACATGCAAAAAATACTTGCGTTCGCAGCAGCTGCAGAAGATTTGGCTTATTGGAGAGACTTTTTTGATGGGAATCTGCTGATTTAGAATTTAAAAAGACAGAGCTGTTTGCCATTGTGGACTTATATATTTTGGATGTCACAAGGACTTTAAAACTAGAACAGGTCTGAACAGCTCAGTGAGTTTCTAAACTGCACATTAAGGAATATTTTGGTGCACTTCCAACTACTTATGGTGGTAGGAGGGTACACGTTATGTTGACTAAAAATGAACTACTCTTGCCATACACACATATATAATACATTAACATAAAGAAAACAATTATTTTATTCATTTTAAGTTGAATTATTGTCTTAAAAGTCATGCTCACATTTGTGTGTCATATGTGTCTGCTGTGTATCCACGTGTTTTAATCCCTGCTCTAAACACATGCCCTCCAAACCCATAAAAAAACACCAGCACTGAACTTGCAACTTAACCTGTTATTCACCTTACTAAACATACCTATTTTCCCTATGAAACACTGAAAATTAAAGGCTTCCTCATTCACTGCAAATAAACTGGTGGTGAAAGTCCTTAAGTGGCAGTACAAGGAGTTATAAATTGTTTTTGTCTCACCTTTTCACAATGCCAGAAGGAATATAGCCCCATTACACTCTTGAGGGTCACTTTTAGTGTCTGAAGGCAGTGCTTACACAGACTTTACAGCATTTGTCATTATAGCTTGCCATATAAGGAAGCAGCTAGGATGGGAAAGGGAAAGAAAGAGGATGTCACTGAGGCTGTCAGCTTCCGAGAAGGGGTGATCAACGATCACTGCTAAATTATCACTACTTAAGTGAAGTGAATCCTTTCATTCCTGCTATACCACCTGTTTGTGAAATCAGCATTTTGAACATGTGGCTCGTCATATAAAGGCCTAATATCTTTTCTTTGTTTCCATGTAGCTAAAGATTTCTTTCTGTGGCGATATTCGAACCCCTCTGAAAATCTGAAATATCACTCTCAAACAAGTGTATTTATCTTCAATCAGTAAGAGACATATCTCAGGACTAAGACAAAACGGTGATAAACCACCACTGCGACAGTGATTTGTCATTTAGAAGTGATTCGTCTTGTGTTGTCCCATCTCCTGGCTGAGTAAGACATCACATGTCAGCACTGATTGACAGTTCCCAGTTCTGTCAGTTAGCTGCAGGGGAGCTGCAGGGAGAGATAAGGACATCTATCTGTGTAGTCCCTAATGGCAGGCTGGGGTCACATGAAGGTCCCCTCCAACCATGATGATATCTGAATCTAGTAGACCTGGATTGACTCCTACTTTAACATCTGTCCTCGGCTGACCTTTCAACTCTACCTGACACTGTTTATCTGGATAAATTCACATGATCAGTTGTTAAATAAAAAACGTGACTAAATATAACCCAAAAAAAGAGATTGCAGAAAATTTCAGAATGAATGCCTCTCGTTAGCTCCACAGATACTGTTGGTTAACACGTCATCAGCTTTAGAAGAAGCAACGATTATTCTCATATTTTTATCTCAACCTTGGACATTTGTAGTTATTTTAGTAGTATAAATAGGTGATCATGCTAACACTACATTGGGCTTTATTCTGGCAATCGGGGCTCCCAGGACTCATAATTCTGTAATCTGTAAATAAGTACTGACCAATGTTCAAAAGACATCCTACTTTTATTTTCTGACTGTTCAAAAAGGTAAAAACTTTCATTGAACAATTCACTTTAATGGGAACTTTAAGCTATCAGCTGCAGAAACTAAGGCTCTTGATAGACCTAACCTTACCAGACTGAACAATACCATAAGTGTGTTAGTAGATTTAAGTGCCCTTTATTTTTATCTCTTCAAATCTCCTTATTTGGGTTTATACAAAAGCAAATGGGGAATCAGGCATTGCAGGGGGTAGAGTGGGAGTGGTGGTGGCAGGGATGGTGGATGGGCTGGGGGGACGGGAGGCACTTAACCCTAAAGTACCTTGTATTTAAATCCCTCAACATATGTAGTCTGGATCTCAGATCTGTGTCAAAGTTTGTTTGAGTGTGTTTAACTGAATTGCTGTTTTGTAATGTTATTAGCTCAGCATTACCATGTTGATGTTACAGTTAAGAGGTCTGGGTGCCCTGGTGTGCCCTGGTGGTTGAGTATATTCTATCCATACCCACGTGGAGCCATCTGAACTCCAATTACTTTACCAACGTATTAGAGGACGGATGGGTTTAGAACAAAACAGGACAAACACTTAAACAGAAAGACCTTTTAATTACAGTTTAGGTTTCACTGTCCATCTGTCACTGCAATATCACGAAAAGCCTCTTGAGTGATCTGATTGGGGTAACATATACATCTGCGTATATGTGGTGGCATGCCGACTGTTTGTTATCAAAAATGAAGACCATATGAAGTCACCTGGGGTACTTTAGCGTACTTACCCAGATCTTCCATGTAGGTCACTCTGTCCACATGGCCTTGTGATATTACTCTTTATTATATATGAAATCAAGTTTAGCAACACAATTATCATATAAAAAGTACCGAAAGGCACTAATGCAAAACAAAAACAAAAATAGCCGCTCCAAATTCATAAACGACCTTGTCTGTGAAGAGAGCGAAGAAAAAATTCAAATAGCAACGGGAAATGACAGCGTGGAACAACAGGGCATTTAAAGGAGAAACGAGACAGGAAAGAATCGGGGGGTGTAAAGGGTACGAGAGAAAGGCTTGCCTATTATCCCAATCATTGAGCGGAATAATAGGACAACAAAAAGCCTGAGTGTGCCTGAACCTAGCAGCCTCTCTGCCTGCCAGTTGGGCCTGATGTGGTTAAAAAGAGTTTGGCTAATCGACTAAGCTCTAGCCGTCCCCACCCCAGTGACCCAGAACAGCCATCTTCCTCTCCCTGCGAGACCCCTACAGAGCAAACACTGCAGGGACATTAAACACTCATACACATTTTTAACCATTATCCTAAATGGCAAGGACTGTTCTTTTCTCCTTCCATAAGGTTTGAGCCATTGAATAAACTCAAATGATAATCCATCAATTTATTTCTACTTAGGCTGGTGAATAATGGTGCAATATGAAGCCAGGAAGAAGCATTGGGGAGTACAGATAAGTTCTTGAAAAATTGACACGATGTGTTTCAGTAGGAATTTCTTTTTAAAACTTTGCAGGGAAAAAATGCTGCCAGTTCTAACTTCTGCACATTGACTGTCATTATTTTCCTACAACCCCATTTCGCCCTCCTGTAAACACTCACATATGGCTATGTGGCACTAACATGGGCATCGTGCCAGACCCATTGTTAGTGTAAATACTCCAGGGCTAGTGTTTCCCCAGAGAAATATAGTTTGAATAGTCGCTCTATCATAACCACCTGTAACATGTGAACTAAGTTTGTTCCCTCAAACATTTCCTGTCCCAGTAGAGAACATAAGGCTCTGTGGTGAAAGGTGGGTAAAATCCCCATGTGTGGATTTCCTCCAATTACAATAACATTTGAAGTTAATTATGTACAAAGCATTTTAACAGCACGGGTTGCCTGATCTTTTGTGTCATAAATTATTTAAAAACAAGAGGCAAGTTAATTTTGTAAAGGGAGATAAAAGAGAAGTCAATCTACTAAAAAAGTAAAAATAGAAAATTAATATACTGAAATATAGTAAAGCAACCCCAGTATAACATCACTCAGTGGCTACTGTTACTATCTTGATTATTTTTAGTTTACATTTTAGAGAAAACTGCAGTACTTTAGTACAGTTAGCTATGGTATTATTATAATATTTAGTTCCATTTTTTGCTAAGACGTTTTTCTTTGTCTACTATTTTTAAATTGTGGTATTAATAATTTTTCTCTTACCTTTTCAAAAACAGTTGAAACCTTTCAACTACAACTACTGCTGTAAACGGATTTGTCCACACATCTCAATACAGTATAGATAGAGTAGTAGTACCACAGCCTGTTAGAAGTACATTTTACTTCATCTGTGGCATGGTAAACTGGTAAGGAATGGTGTTATTCATACCAGTGTGGACATAAAAGCATGAGATTGCAAGTTTGAATCATCAGTCAAGTGACTATTTTATTATTATATATTTTTATGTGTGTGTTATTTTATTCAAATCGACAAAGAAAACAGACTTTCTCCTCCTCGATGTCTAGGCGAGATGTTGAAGGCATACCTCGAGCAAACACTGGGGTAGCTTCTGTGCTGTCAAATAAACTTTCATTTTGGAGCTATTTGTCAACAAGAAAAGACGGCCAGCTGATGGTTACTACTCATCAAAATGTTTGCTGGCAATTCACCCTCTGGATTCCTGACTACTAATAGTGTTGCGCAGTCTTTTTTTTCTTCAAAGGAGGTTATTGCATGTAGGCCCCTGGACAAGTCATTTTGGTGACAAATGCAGACACAACTTTTGTTTACTTTGAAAAAAAATCTCATTGCACTTGTTTAGTCCACCACTGGTTTGAAAGTCACGTTAAACAGCTCTTTTCACGTGGCACTAACTTATAAAGGCTTCCAGGCAGATAAGAAAACAATAGCCCACTCTTATCAGATGCTCCCCTAATTTGCTATTTGCTTGAAGGACGCGAGCAAGTTGGCATGCTGACTTCCTGTGTGCATGTGTGTGATAAAGTACGTGTGTACGAGTTTGTTATAGCGAGGTGATTGTTAATTTACATCCGTTCATTGGCATCCCCTGGTTTTAATTCTGCCATTAGAGCATTAAAGGCGCTGCTGCCAGAGGCCCCATTACTCTGTAACGGGGGGATGTTGGAATGAAACAGTGTTATTATATAAATACCATTGCACTTTTGACTCCAGGAAGCTACTTCCTGAGGTGTAACCCTTAGTCATTCAGGGACCTGATTTACAGTAACTGACCAGGGGTGGACGTGCTTCTCTAACACTTTATTTCACCCCTCCGCGCTCCTTCCCTCCCCTCGCTCCTTCTTCCCACTCTTCACAGACACCCAGGTTTCTCATCTAATTTTAGGACTGGAAATCTCACTCTTTGACATGTCCTGGGGTTTATTTTCACCTCGACCACCGGCACAGCTGTCCATCCATGTGACGTCCAGAGGCGAGATGTTCTGCTTTATTAAAAAGTGTGAATATAAAAAAAGACTGGAGCGGGAAAGAGAGTGAGACACGCATGCACAAAAAGAGGTACAATGGCACAGACTGTTAACATACATCTGTCCAATTTGTGCATGCACAGATACAGCCTTGCACAGGCTGGGGCTGAGGTGTGTTTGTTTGAATTATAACTGGCCGCCGTGCGTGTTATGTAGCCTACAAATCCTTAGAAGAAAGCGCAGCGTTGCGAATCCATTCATCTGACAAACTTCTCAGGCAATTTGAGGTAAAAGACAATAACAATTTACATGACAGAGACAGGAGGGGTGGGGTGGGGGTGGTGGTGGAAAAAAGATGCAAACTCCCCGCCAATCAAACTTTCTTTTGTGTACACCACAGCTGATAAAAAAGAACCTGACTTTGGAATCAAAAGATTAAAACAAAAGCTCCCTCGTTGAGAGTCTGTAATAACACAGACTCTCTGGCTACTGATTATATAGAAAACAAGTGCAATTACATTTCTGGGCTCAGAAGACAGAGGCGAAGAGGCAAAACCAGGCCCAGGAGAAATGATTAATATTCGTACTTTTATTCAGACACAGCCAATGCACTGACAGCCGCACCGTCTCACCATTTTCTCATCAGCCAAACGCTAGGCATGGCCACCAGGAAACAAAAAAGGCTGTGTTTTTTCTGGCACAGAAAACACATAGGCATCCCACTCTTTTTCTTGCAGTCTCACATTTGATGAGAGAGCAACAGTAGCGTTTTAATTTAAATGTGAAAATCCCAGTTCTCTGAAGGAGAATGATGCTATTTCCCCCCTAGTGAGTCTTTGGAGAAATCCTCAGCTCCCCTGCGCCTCTGTAACTCCTAATTTATTTCAAGAGTGAGTGTGATTAGAAACCCCCCCACCCAACCCCAGCCCTCCTCAAATTACTGTATCACAAAAAATGGTATAATTAAATTAATATTGGATGTAATAATTACTTTGTGGATTCTCATTTTTCATACACACGGCTGCTTTGTTGCCCAAACCATTAGCATTTGTCTACTGCAATTAACAAAGGCTCTAATGAGATTTCTGTGTACGCCCGTGTGTGTGTATATGTGAGTGTGAGTGTATGGAGCCTCGTTTCAGCGTGTGCTTTCGTGTGCGAGTGCTTATGCATGCAGATTTCGCTGTATAGGAGTGCAGGTTAGCAGGCGTGCACCTCACACGTACAAATATATAACCGCTCTGTATTTCATGACGTGCTAAAAGGGTTTTGTCATCGCAGGTTTTTTACGAGTATCTTAGGACAGAGTAATTTAGCTTCAATGAGAACATGAACTTTAAGGAAAAGGTGGAAAAGTTCCCACTTTTTAATGACTAAAGGTTGAAGAATCTCTGTGGTGCCAAGAAAGGTACATTACTCTCAATCTCATCTGTAATGTATTCCACTACTCGTGAAAAATAGCTACATTTGTCTAATGCATGTCATGGAACTGACTTAATTCTGAATGATGACCCTGTCCACCGATTTCATTCACATTCTCACACTTACCAAGGACATGAGTCATTTTGTTTCAGCTTGGAATTAGAGTTTTCCGTTCATGGTGTACAAAGAGTTCAACACGGATGTTTGGATTCAGGGAAATCCAATCCAGAGTTTCATGTCAGCAATAAATAAATTCCATGACATAAATAAAAGTGCTAAATATGTCAGTTAGTCAATAACTGTCACATCCTGTTGGCAGGTTGTGACCCGCTCAACCACCTCCAGTGCTCCTTGAGATAACTGTCCATTTGTAATGACTACAGTGGGTGTCACAGTTGTGTTTTCTGACTGGCAGGTGAACCTCTCTTTTCTTCAAACAGGACAACAGTCTTCTTCCCTCTCCCTCTGTCTCCCTCTCTTCTTCTGTCTACAACAGACACACTTCTGTGCCAGCACTGTCACCACGGATGAAAATGTCCCCTAGTTATCTGCCTGTGTAATTGCTGTCTTGTTTGGTTAGGAGATTAGAGGGCTGAAACTCTTTGTGTGGTCTTGCAGATTGAACAAACAGGCTGCAGTAGGAACCCCTGTCCAAAAACCACAAGACAGACTCTTGTCTGTGTGACGATAGCGAGCCAGATGGACTGGCGCAGGTGATAATTGTGGTGGTTGGCGTGTTGATGGGCCATGTTAGGATTTGATGATGTAGCCTCATTTGAAAGCCATTCCATGCTGCGCTATAATGTTTCCAGATGAGAGCTGAAGTTTTCCTGCAGAGTGTGGAAGAGTATTTGGACAACCCTGCTCACAAATGCATACACATTACACCTGCTGATTTCGATCTAGTTAGCAACAGCAGAAAAAACTGTTGTGAAATGAGGCAAAACTCTTTTGAGCTCAGAACTAAAGTTTGCCTCTATTAACTGACCTGCTGTCTTTAGCATACTGTATACAACTGGTTCAGCTCTTCAAGCAGTGAAGTCTGGTTAGGTCTTTTGTGCACTGTCGCTAGTCAGAAGTGACAGCCTATATTTCAGCAGTCTGCACTTTCCTCCCCATCTCTGAGGGTGGTATCCCATCACTAGCACAGCCTCAGCCCCCGCACAATACCGCACTCAGGTCTTCACTATTAAGACGAATTTCCATCCCAAGCCCTTCTTTGGCTCACATGCTTTTATTTCCTCTCGTCTCACTTCTTTTTCCTTTTTCTTTCTGCTGTCCTCCCTCCCGTGAAAAGCGAAGGGAACGTCAGGCTCCTCTTGTCACGGTGGTTCCAATCAGTGGGGCAAAGCTCAGGGATCATGTTTGATACTGTCAGATGGCCTGGAAAATTAAAAACCCAATTAAAGTGGCAGTCCGGAGGTCAGCTCTTCTGCATATCAAAAGCTCTCCTCTGGCTATTCTGCACAAATTATATCCGTTAACAGCTCACTTTGCTTAGACTGCAGCAGCACAGCACTTAGGGAGTAATAAGTGCTTTCCCTCTCTCTGTTCCATTTTAAATGTAAACCTATGTGCCTGCTCAGCCAGAGGAAATAAAGATGAACAACTCATTACCAAATAATTTTTTTGTTGTTTCGTTCTTTGAGCAAGACACAAAGGTCTGTCGTGGGTGTGTTATTAATGTAGCGGGAGGGAAAGAACTACAACCAGGAGTTTATTTTTAGATATGTTGCCACCTTACTCTTTTTTTTTTTCCCCCCTTTGTCCACACATGACATGTTACATTTTCGCCCGTATTTATCTTTTGCTTTTGAGAAATAGCCACCAACCACGCTCCTCATTTCTCTTTCACTTTCTCTATCTCTCTTGTTCTTTTGTGTACCCTGTTTTAGCCACGATTCATTAATTCCTGTACAGTGGTAGGGAAAGGACAGAGAGAAATGGCTAACCAAGCTTAATGGCATGCGTCTCGAGCCAGGCCATTAATATTCAGCTTAATGTTTCTGATAACAGGGCTGGGGGCCATGAGGAGCTGCTGGCCCAGACAGCCTTATTAAGCAGCTGGAGTGGAATGATGCTCGCTCACGTCGGGGATCAAATGCAAGAGTAAACACATATGCACGCACACACTCGTGCACACACCCACTCACAATCAAGACAGTTATCTTTGGGACTTCAGACAGCATCAGGATCTTCCCACTAAATCGCTCTCACTATCCGCCCTCTCTTTATCTGCGTGTCAGTAGCAGCCTCAAAGGTTTGGTAAGTTCCAGTAGCTGTTTGTAAATGCATCACAGTTCGTTGTCATGGGTTGGTCAGCTTATTAAATGTTTACGTCCCCACAAATGAACATAGCCTTGACATTTTTTCCTCTATTTTTTTCCGCATTATGGAGTTGTTTCCCCCCCCCCCACCCTTTCCTCTCTTTGTGGAGCATGCCACAAGTCCTTCGCTTTGGGTCTTTTAGCTCCATCTCATTTACATTTAATGACATGATAATACACATTAGCAGACTATTTCAAATAATTACAGCCTTTCAATTGCATTTTACCCTCACCTCTCTCCCCCAAATGTTGTTCTACATCCTGCAAGCGCTTTTCTCCCACCCCCCAAAACTTTCATATTTCTAATGGAAATAATAGAAAATGCTTTTCCTGGAAACAATATATAATAATATGTCACAGGGACAGAAAAAAAGGAATTGAGCAATTTTCAGGGCGGACATTAAGTTCTTTTCTCTAGTAGAGGTGGTGAGGTTTTTTTTTTTCTCCGTGTCACAGTGACAGGGTTTTACGTTGAAACAGCAGCCAGGTTGACAGGAAGGTGACAGCTCTCCTGTCAGGTTAGCCATGGCTGATGTTGAATAAGAGCTGCTGTAATTCTCCTGTAAGTTCAAAGAAAACAGGCTGAAGATGCATTGTTTTATGTTCCCTCATAGATTTCCTTGTTTCAGAACTGCATTTAATTGAAGGAGTTTGGAAATATATTAGTTATATCTAATCCGACTGAATTAGACTTCAACTATATTCTTTTTATTCGGCATTTATTTATTTATTCATTTATTGCCCTATGGTCTTGCTCTGTTACTGTAGCTAGTCTGTAGCTAGCAGTGAATCAGTAGTAAGGGAAATACTGTATCTTCAACATACTTCAGCATTCAAAGTTCCTATTTGTAGTGCATTTACACTACCTTTACAGAGTGTGCAAAAAGCGAGCGATCACCAACCAGTTTTCAACCAGCTGAAGCAGGATTGACGATATCATAAGCACAGACTAAATGCTAATGCTAGCTAGCTAGGTAAAGGTAGCAGATTTTTATGTGCTAATGTGTGTTGTGGGTTTTTTTTGTGTGTCTGTAAATATTGGTTATCAATTGGTTATCAATAAAGTATATTTTATTGGTTATCAATAAAGTATATTTAAATATTGGTTATCAATAAAGTATATTTAAAACAACAAGCTTAAAGCATTAGCAGAAGCTAAAACCTGTGGTTTAAGTAGGTGTATTGTAAGTGTCTTGCTGTGCTTGACTTGAGAAAACTGAAATTCATGCACTACACAAGAGAATGAGTGTGCACAGTCTATTTCATGGGATTGTACCTGCAAAAAACACAAGTTGAAACACAGAGAAAGTTAGCTTCTTGTCCAAATTTCTATTTTATTTGATGCATATGTTCACGTTACATTATGTTTAGCATGTTTTAAGATTTGTTTTTGGCATCTTCGCCTTTATTAGACAGGACAATATATATAGAGAGAAAAAGAAAAAGATGCTCAACCAGCACCCTACTGCCATGTTCGGAATCAGTGGTAGAGATCATTTTAATACTTTGTGACACACAGTAGAGAGGTATTTCAATATTGCATACATATCAGAGAAAACTGAATCAATGACACAGGAAGAAGAACCTGAAAATTGTATCTTTCATTTCAGTTTTTATTCTTTTAAATTATCTTTAAAACCTGCCAGTAACACAAACACAGTACAAACCAAAGTTTAGTGTAAAGATCAATGATCGGTTTCTGTGATGTTTTTTACCCTTGTTTTCAATTCATTGAAATTCTCGTATGAAGCCTTACTGGGTCTGGAAACAGTGAGGAAATAGTGCTGGCACCCACTGTTCCCTCTAGTCTAGAAATGGCTTCCAATTCCTTTGCAGTTATGGTCCCCTGCAGAGTGATCACTGAACCTAATGACTCTGAAATGTTGGCTGACCATACCGTTCCAGCACTACACCTTGTTTAACAGATGACAACAGATATTGTGGGCTGAGCCTAAAACCATTTGAATTTAGGCAAAGCCGTTAAAGATAAATCACCATCAGACCATTATATTTCTTTGTTATTGTGCTTTTCATACCAAGCAATGCCAGTGCTGGCTAGTACCTATACACACAATACAAGTCGCTTAAGGAAATGGCAGTTTTGTTTAGCATATTTTGAAAGAACTTTCGAGGTTGCTTGTTGTCACAGTCAGTTTATTTTGAGGATTTTTAAATGGTTTTCATTCACTGTAAACGTGTTAATCAAAAGGACATTTTGCTTTGACTTTTTCTATAACTGACACATCAGTAACTGACAATGTCCCACCTGTGAAACTGCCTTTGTGAATTTCAAAGAAGTTTTATTCAGGGCTATTCAAGTGTTACGCCAGGTCACTGTAACCTGAGGTCTCTCTACAAGTCTGCGCATGAAACACATCAGCATCTAATTATTCATATTGCAATGCAAGTTGTCCAGTGGATACTCTGGCGTTGATGCGGAACTACAGCATCAACTACATTTGCACATGAATGTCAGTTCGCGCATGCGAGCGTGTGCCTGGGAAGGAATGGAGGGAGTTGTAAATTAAATGGGGTTTTCTAAAGTGTCTATTTTTTTTAAATAACATTTTGTGATAGAATTAGTCATGTGGAAGAGTAAGCAGAGCTCCCTCGTGGTGCCTGCATGAATCTATTCCTCACAGTTGCACTGTACTGGTCAAACAAATTAAATTACTACACCAGTATGTAAGTAATTTTATGTAAATTATGGTGTTAATGTTCTGTGTCGTGCAGTTGATGATGAGCTGGTGTGTTCCTTGTCTGGTGGCTCTTGTCTACAGGCCTGCCTGAAAATGAACAAGTACATTTGCCAAGATTGGTCAACAGTCTGTCCTATTTCTTTCTATCGACTGTCTGCTCTTGTAAAAGAATTTAACATGCCTTTGTTGGCTGGAGGCTAGAACACTAGTGGGACTTTGTTAGAACAGTGGCTTCGCTGCACATGTTGGTCTGTTGCTGTGAATAAAGATCCTGCACCTGCGTCCTGTTTTGTAGATATTTTAGACTTACAATGTCTGAGATATAAGTCAGTATATCTCCATGCCACGTGCTTCCAAAACATTGTTTTATCCAACTTTCAACCCAGGAAAGTAACCATCGCAAAACAAATTTGGACTTTATAGGCACATCTTCTTTCTTCCTCACCTCAAGTCTCTCCCACTGCCTCTCCCTCTCTCTTCCTCCCTCCTCTGTCTGCTACAATTTATACAGCCACAGAGGAGTGCAGGATTTACACTGGATTTTTGTTTCAGCCATCTACGGAATTAAGAAGTGTATCCTTGCATTTCATTAAATCCTGCCTAATGAGATGACTGTCTCTCCCCAAAGAGCAGATGATAAAGTACCCTATGCCATGGTGCATAAATTAGTATGGTGAGGTTAAATGCTGGAACTGACTCATGTTTCACAAGAGGACCCTATCCAGCAGTTAAATCAACTTGCATAAATACTGCCAACTGCACGCAGGCTGAATTCACCTGCCTACTAGAGTCTCCATCCAAACTAATGGATCATTTGTTGGAGCGTAATGAAATGAAAATGTGAAGCAATGAAGTTAAGTAGGAATTAGTAATATTCCCTATGCACTAGTTCTCAATGTGACACAGTATTGTAAGGGATTTCATGTACCTGTGTACTGTAAGAAAAGTAAAATATTAACAGCTTGAAATGCTTGAAATTGAGGCATGTTGGTGCTCAGCTTGTCTTTGTCTGCACTTTCAAACAGGACTGGTAGTGTAGCTCACGTTTAGCTTTAACTTTAACATTATGAGAAAAGTCACTCATCTAGTGCCACCAGATTGATTCTGGCGGTTGTTTTCTGTTGGGTACAAATTGAAATGATCTCAGAGGTCTGATAGATCTTGTCAGCTGTCTTTAGAAAATAAAAGTTTTTAAAGGTAATGACAGACAAGATTATTTGACAACATATGTAGTTTTGCAGTGTATGCTGTAAGTAGTAGCTTCTGGGTCCATCAGTTTAACAATGCATGATTTGCCTTTGAAATGCAAGAATATTATGTGGCATAAAGTGTAAATGCTCAAGTGAAGCAGAAGCACCTGCAAGCTGTCATAAAATTCCTCTGATACATTTGTGTAGTATAGTACAATATGCATGTATACTGTATTTTGTGTATACTAATTCAGTTGATCATATTTTTCATTGTTATATCCCAGCTGCTTTTTTCTGTTGATGTGGGGTTGAGATTACTAAATGAGCAGTGATAATCAGTTTGATATCTTTCACCCTAAATTGTATTACTACAATGAGGAGCCGCACATGACTCCTGCACTTTGATAGAGGCATTTCCAGTGTATTAGTACAAATACCGCTGATGAGAAAACTAACACAATTTTCTTCTGTGAGTTCATCTGAAGCTGGATCCACATCACACACACTCATTTACTCACAGGTTAAGACTGAGAGACAGAAATTGGAGAAATTGCTGAGAATTCACGAGTGGGGTTCATGTATGATTTGATTATCGCTTCTAATTGGAAGATAATTTTCATAAAGCCTCTCAAACAGCCGACAGCTTCCTCCCTCCATTCCTGTCTATCTCTACGATGCTTTGGTCGTATTTTTCCATGCTTTAAAAGATGCCCTCAGCCAGATTGAGAGTGATTAGAGGAGATATTGTGAGTTTGCTGATATTCCAGGTATTTTAAGCTTTTGGGTCCACATTGGTGTAATGGACTTATTCTCAAGCAGTTCTTGTCTCTCTAATTAGTGGTCCCCCCTCGAGCCGTAACAAGGGCACTGACGAGAGAGGCTTTTTCCCAATGATAATGTGAATGAATACCTGCAGGGGGAGATTTCTGCACTGTTCCTCATCCTGTCAGCCACTCTGGGTAACACTGGGGCTTAATGAACCTGAAAACAAGACACTGTGTGTGGTGACTGGTGTGTGTGTGTGTTCTCATAAATTCAGATAGATACATTATAGTATCTTTTAGAGGTGGCTCTAGTACAGTATATCTTGAAAAAAAATATAGATATATCTCTGAAAAACAAAAACAAAAAAATGGACCCCCTGTATTGTGATGATGAAGTCAATTATTTATCTGTCTGCTTTGTATTTGGGAGTTTACTACCTGTAAGGGTGAAACAGGCTCTGGCAAGATTCACAGAGACACAGTTGATCTTATGTAAAATCGTCAGAGAATCTGAGTCAGGCCGCATACAGCTTCCCTGCTGGAGCTGCTGAACATGTATTTTGATATGTATGTCCTGTCTGTGAGATGGTTTGACTGATAAGTTGACACCGCGGAGATGCATATCTAGGATGCATGCAGTGTCACAAATGTCACGTGTGATCGATCGAATGCCGCACTATCAGAGTAAGAGGTCATTGCTCTCCATATACAGCCGGGGGGGAGGACTGGGACAGAATGCCTGGTCAGCACATGGTCACATTTTGGATGCACCATTTTCCCTCCATGCTGTCCTGGGTGTGTAATGAGCTGAGTTGTTGTTGGTGGAGTACACGTCACTCCTGCTGACATTAGACTCAGTCAGTGCAGAGCAGACCCTGCGCTTTATCTTGGACACTCGGCCCTTCACTGAGGGGCTGCACCTACCTTCTCGAGCCAACTGACATGAATGATGTGTTTGTTTATTGTGGCAGATAGGTGTCATGTTAGACATGCATTAAGTCGTTGCGAAGTGAGCTTTGCAATTTTTTCCCCCCAGTAATAGTGCTGTTGACTAAAGTGAGGCTGAAGTGAGTGGGAAAATGCATGACAGACCAGAGAAAGCAGAAGACTTGTGGACAGGTTGCATGTTAGGGAGGTCGAAAGACAAAGAGAAAAACAGAGACAGAAAGAGGTAAAGACTGAGAGACAAAGATGGAGGAAGGGAGCCACAGATGTGGTGGGGCCTCGGGCAGTACAAGTCATTATGGTGTAAACTGCTCCAGTGGTGATGTTGTTGAGAGAGCATGGAGGTCACCATCTTGGGGTGTGTCAAGCAATACATGCACGCATACACATAGCAGACACACACACACACGAAGGAAATTGAGAGAACATCTGGATATGTGCCACCTGCCTAGAGGAAGTCATCTAGTTTACACGCAGTACAGGAGGGGGTTTGTCCCTTCCTGGATGTGCAACCTTCATGCTAGTCTGCACCACTGGGAGAGGATGGAGGACAAAGTGGAGAGTGAAGAGCGTGCAAACCGAGTGACACACTTTAGGGGTATTAAATGTTAAAGTAAACACGGATATCGTGAGTCAGGACAGGAAATGGGGAGAAATGCACACCACGGTCTCCACCACAGACCCCTATCATGTCCTCGTTGATGCTTGTTTTACTCAGCTGCAAGTCCCTGGTCAACCGTGTCGGAAGGACACATACCTAAAAGGTATTCATGCAAACCGTGTCAGAGGTAGTAAACTAAGATAGAAGCAAAATGTAATATAACAGAAGGAAGAAATTGTTTGTTTTGTTTTTGTTTTTTAGCAGAAAAGCAAGAAAAGAGGAAAAGTAAGATAAGCGCCACAAAACTCTGCACTAAGTATTGACCATCTGGCTCCAGCCCAAGCTAGCGTGCCACAAAACAATTGCATTCATTAGCTTAATTTATCATGGTGGTAAGCTCAATTTACTTTTGCTTGTGCGAGTGTGGCTCATTAAGATTCAGTCTGCTGTTTCCTCAGGCCGTCTTGTGATCACTCACACAGAGTTCAAGCATTCTGGACCAGATAGGAAGCACTCCAGGGTTATCTGCCAGACCTAAACTGTTTAAATAAAGGCAGCGTAAAAAGAGGTGGAGAGAGGGATTGTAAAGGCAAGTCACAGAATGAGAGAGAGCGATGGGGGGAGTATCAGTGGAGGAGTGATCTAAAGAAGAATGCTGTTGAAGAGGACTGGCTGGAAAGAAAGGCTCAGTTCTCAGTTGACAGAATGGATGTTGCATGGCTTTGGTGGAAGAGGAATGGAGAAAGAGCACGGGAAGGGAGGCACGTGACTAAATGTATTCTGATAACTGAACAGCAGATGTCTCGCATGGAGCTCCTTTGTTGCCTGAACAGCAGGACCCTGCACTTCAGTGGGCTCACTTCACACTGCATTCATTTGCCTGCCAGCTGCCAATTTAGGGTAGAGAGTGAAAAAGAAGGAGAAAGAGAGGGAGTGAGAGAGAAAGGAGGGTGGCTCACACCAGTCCGTCCCTCCCCTCCCTCGCTATGTCTTGCAGAGAGGCTGCCATTCCGTTCTCTCTTTCCCCGGTGGCCTGTACAATTAGTGATCTGCATAACCACCCACACCTCCACGCACTGTTCTCGCAGAGCAGAGGGGGAGCTGCCTTTGTCTTTTGGCTGCTGTACAATGGGTCGCTTTGGACTTGGCTGGAAGCCAGAAGGTGTGGTACAAAACTGCATGTTCTTGATGGATGACGAATACTCCCGTAGTCTTGTTTCCTTGCGCAGCTGATTTGCCAGGTCAGAGATGAACTGCATCAGCGGCCATCAACAGCTCTTTTGTTAAAACACCATATAAGCGGCAGCGAGGGATACGTTTGTGAATTGTGAACTCTTATTATCCTCCCAGGTACCTTTGCTCAATAGAGGCACACTCTCATTAAGGCCGCAAAGCCCACAGTTCATTAACGCCTCCGTAAAAACAAATTCACACCCCTCTGCTAAGTGATGCGGGCCGACTAAGGCATGATGGCATCGAGGCTTTGGTGAGCTTAGCTGTTTGAGGAAAGAGACAACTACAACCGCAACTTCACAGCTCACCTGATGCTTGATCTCACTGAGAGCCAAATCACATCTCACTTTATGCCGCACATTACCAACCTGTGAGCACGAGGAAAAGATGATTGTGATTGTTCGGTTTTAGTTAAAATAATTGGCTCTAGACACTCCTCATATAGAATAAGTTTTCTGATAATTAGATTTAAAATGATGTTATTAGCCTTTTTTCTATATATCCATGCCTTATTGCCTTCTATTACAGCACAGTACCACGAAATTTGCCACCATGTTATTTCAAATGTGGTTGCCCTGTTCTTAAATGGTAAATGGCCTGTATTTGTATAGCACTTTACTTAGTCTCTAAGGACCCAAAGCACTTTCCACTACATTCAGTCATTCACCCATTGGTGATGGGAAGCTACACTGTAGCCACAGCTGCCCTGGGGCGCACTGACAGAGGCGAGGCTGCCAGACGCTGGCGCCACCGGGTCCTCTGACCACCACCAGTAGGCAACGGGTGAAGGGTCTCGCCCAAGGACACAATGACCGAGACTGTCCAAGCCGGGGCTCGAACCGGCAACCTTCCAATTACAAGACAAACTGCCAACTCTTGAGCTTCGATCGCCCCTTAAGACCTGTATGTAAATAATAAAGATTTTAATTTACAACCTTGTCAAAGGAGCTTGCAAAGAAAAGCGTCTGGACTTCTTAAAGTTGCTTGAAGACATTTCACCTCTCATCCGAGAAGCTTCTTCAGTTCTAAGGTCAAATGGTGGAGAGTCCCAGATATAAACCTAGTGGGAGTGACCCCCCACAGAGGGACAAAAGGACCCCCTGATGATCCTCTAATCGCCTGAGCCAAGGTGGGAAACTGGGCGTGGGTCCCAATCAGCTAGAGTTTCGGGTGTGTTCATTGTGTGTTCAAGAAGCCATCTATGTCCACTGTGAGCGACCATCTTTGAACAGAGGCGGGGGTTTACGACACCAACTCTCTGCCATCTATCATCCAGTTTTGAGATCCCTTCCCAGACGCCTTAACGCCCACTCACATCCTGGGCCATCTGACCTCAGGAATTCGCATGATAAGGTGGGGCCAGGTTTCACAATGAACACACCCGAAACTCTGGTTGATTGGGACCCACACCCAGTTTCACACCTTGGCTCAGGCGATTAGAGGATCATCAGGGGGTCCTTTTGTCCCTCCGTGGGGGGTTGCTCCCACTAGGTTTATATCTGGGACTCTCCACCATTTGACCTTAGAACTGAAGAAGCTTCTCGGATGAGAGGTGAAACGTCTTCAAGCAACTTAAAGAAGTCCAGACGCTTTTCTTTGCAAGCTCCTTTGACTACGATGACCTGGATGACTGAGAACCTTCACAGACATACAACCTTAGTTTACAAAACTTTATTGCTAACATTGGAAAAAGTTGGACAGGCCAATGCTTGCCACTGTGTAGCATCCACTCTACTTTTAATAACAGTCTGTAAATGTCTGGGAACTGCAGAGATCCCTTGCTGGACATTTGGGAAAGAAAACTGTCCTGTTCTCATCAGATGTAAGATTCTAGCTGCTCAGCTGGTTCGTCTTTGTCATGTGTTTTCTTACATGATGTGGCAGATGTTTACAGCTGGAAATTGGTGGTCTGGACTGCAGGCAGGCCAGTTCAACCCCCGAACTTTTCTACCATGGAGTCATGCTGTTTATGCAGAATGTGGTTTAACATTGTCTTGCTGAAAAATGCAAAGCCTTCCCTCAAAAAGACGCCTGGATGGGAGATTATGGTGGTCTAAAACCTGCATATACAGTCCCAAATGTGCAACAGGAAGAGATAGGAGTGAGAGAAAACATTTTTTTTGAGCAAACAATTTATTGAGAACAACACTTAAAGTAAAACAGGCTGTTTTACAGCTGATTAGAAATTTAGAAATACATGCCTTTAAAAGGGCAAATCTGTGAAAAAAATGTGGATTCATTGTCATTTTCTGTCAGGTAGTCACACTGTCATGATGTTCTGATGGCAAAGGAAAAAAACGGTCCCTTTTTGAACGTGGTCGTGTTGTTGAATTGCATAAGAAGGGTCTCTCGCAGCGAGCCATTGCTGTTGAGGTGGGACGCAGTAAGACAGTCATTTGGAATTTCTTAAATGATCCTGAGGGTTATGGAAAAAAAGTCAAGTGGAAGACCCAAAAAAATTTCACCAGCACCGAGCCAGAGGATCCAATTATCTGTCCGTTAAGACACTGAACAATCCTCTACCCAAATTAGGGTGTCGATTTCAGCCCCATAACAATCAGACACCATCTGAGACTGAAGAGCTTCAAAACAAACATGTCTTCAAAGACCTCATCTCCTTGAACGCCGCAGAACTAACCATTTGGACTTTGCAAGAGAGCACCAAACATGGGACATTGAAAGGTGGAAGAAAGTTTTATTCCCTGATACGAAAAAAATGAACCTTGATGGTGCTGATGGTTTCCAACGTTACTGACACGACAAGCAGATCCCACCTGTTTTTTCATGGAATAGTAAATTATGTTAGTTTAAACATCTGGTGTGTTTTCCATGTTTTAGCGTGAAGATGTGGGTTCATGAGATTTTTGTAAATCATGGCAATCTATTTTTATTTACATGTTACACAGCATCCTAACTTTTTTTGGGATTGGGGCTGTGCTTGCTTGTCACAGTACAAAAGACAGCACTAGCAGATCCCTCTCATCACACACTACAGTGTCAATTCAGGGGATGAGCAATGGAACAAGCATTATGCCCACTTCCACTTCCAGGTTGGGGTGCGGGTGAGGGGGGGGGTGATAAAAACTTTTTGATTAAGGGAAGGGAATTTTCTATTTCATTCTGATTCAGAAAGCAGGAGAAAGAGGGGAGGATTAATCTTAAGGCCGCCGTTTTACTGCCTATCCCCACTCCTGTCTCAGAGCTGAAGAAGCGCAAGTGAATAATGGGGTGTCCATCAGCCGTGGGCTCAAGCCCAGATTGGGATTTTCTCTGGAGATAATACAAAGCAGGGCGACAATTGATGATTCATAATGTGCAGTTTTAGCCTTGTGTTACCACTGCTATTGTGGTGGGGTTGGCATTAGTGTTAGTGTATCTGCCATAGAGGTGTTTCGCTCTGACAGCAATCTTTGGAAGCGTTCTTCTGCTGAGGATTGTAGAATCATGAGTTTATAAATATGGATATGTAGAGAATCATGTATTCTGTAATTCAGATGATAAATTGCTCCTTTTGAAAAAACATTCAGTCATACATGCACTGTGTAATATTTATGAATCCTCTGAAAGAAAGGGAGGATCTAACTGGCAGAAACCAGAAACGAATAATGGCATCTTGTTATGTTCACTTGCTTCATTTTGTACACAGGGGCTTTTACACTGAACCAAGAATAATCCCACTAACAAAGTTGTCTGGCTCTCCAGTCATGTGAGCAGCACCTGTCGTGGCAGGGAGTGGAGGCTGAGGCGGGGCTGGGGATCCATGGAAGGGACGCTATCCATCAGTGGTTCCATTTGATATTTAATTTAGACTTTTATGAGCCTTAGAGGATGGGCCATGTCAATTTCCTCTCGCAAGCTCTCTCTATAGGGATGGAGGATAAATTCCTTCCATCCGTGCAGCAGCCTTACCAAGGCTCCTGCAGATTTATAACTGTATTGTGTGCTGGTGATGCTAGTGGCGGTCAGTGAGTGGCCTACAAACAGGCCACTCACTAGCTCACAGGTGTCTGTCCAGGTCGTATCTCTGAGAAAAGCTTCTGCAATTTGGATCGAAGTTGCACTTCATGGAAGGTTCTAATAGTTCCCATAGAAGTTGACCTTGGACATTATTGTAAGGCATTATATTTGCAAGGAGAAACTACTGTGATGGTAATTTTGGAAAGAACAATATTCCCATTTTAAAGCAGCACAAAATCAATTAATTTTGCATCAGTCAGCTGAGTTAGTTATATTATACATACATGTTTTTCTCCATGAGTGATGGATGAAGTAAAATAGCCGCTATTCTGAGAAGGTAATTTTAAGGAACAGCAATGGGTTTTATAAACTATTTCTCTCCGAATGGTCTGTTTTAATGTAATTTATAGCTTCATTCATTACCTCTTTTGTATTAGTAATTATTTCTAAAATACCAAAGAGCCATCTTTTCTTTCCTGGTTCTTCTCCGGCTTTGATTTATCGCCACGGCTCTGGCCTGATGCTGTCTTCCCAAGGTGTGACATTTCAAAATATTTATAGCTCTGGCACATTAAAGGCCTTCCTTTGAAGGTGACCGACCACTCTTCCACACCAGCGTAATTAATAGAATCTCAGCTTGTTCGCCTTGTGTTATTTATCTGCTGTTCTGCTATTCTGTTGAAATTCTATGGAAAACAGCAAGGTGTTGGCTCAGCTACTTCATCTCATAAACAGACTTTTTATACACGCCATTCGGCAGGATGCATTGCACCGAGGGCGACAGGGAGACCATTCCACTTCAAAGCCCCAAAAGTTTAATATTTTATTGATTAGATCTAAACCTTCTGTCCAAAGTGGCAATTAAAATTCAATTAAACTGACTGAAAGCATCATATTAAATTTCATCCCTTTATGAGCTCCAAGATAATGCTGGAGGACAGGAGTTGAATATAATCACAGCCTTTTTAGATTATATTATCCGGTTCATTCACTATAAAAGTGACACTTTTAGGTATACTTTCAATATTTCTTAACTATAACCTTCTAATGAACACATTTTATAGCCATTAAATCAACTGTTATTGGGCATTGCAATAAAGAGAGATGGCTGCTTTTTTGTTCTGCTCTCCACATTAGAAAAGAATGAAGCGTTCCCAGTCTTCATACAGGTAAATGAAAAGTCTACCTGTTATGCAGAAACAGACTGATTTATCTAATTTATTAAAAACTTCCATAATTGTTAGTAACAGTGCATAAAACTAGTGACAAACTGTTCTAGCTAATCAGTGCTATTTTATTTTTATTTGCACAAATATTTTAAATGTTATGCTTTGTTTTAAAACTATAGTCAGGGTATTAATCCAGTACTATTTTTTTACTGGGCTCCACTCTCCAGCCCTGACAGTGAATTAAAGTTGCAAAGGAGAAAATAAGGAAGTAAACAGATGACAGCTAAGCTAATGCTTTTCTGCAGTAAATACCCGCTGTATGTGGACTTTGATCAAATAAATTGGGATATAACCCAAACAACCAAGTGATGTGTAACCGCATTCTGCAGTGAAATGTGGTCACTAGCATGAAAAAACAAAGGCTACTTTTGCTAGCACCGCTACGGTTAGCCAAACACTGCAAACAAATCTGATAATGTGTGTGCCTGCAGAGGCGTTCATGGCACAATTAACGAAGAACGCAATTAATGGGTTCATATAGATACAAAAAATACACATATACAAAATATTTGTATATTTAATATACGACCTTTAACTTCATTCATTTAGAGTGTAATCTTAAATGCTTCCTGTAGATTTTACATTAAGCTTCAGCTATGGTTTTCAAATCCTGGCTACTGCTACTCCTACTGTTGTTGTGACACTAGTTGAGTTGTACAGCTCCAGTGGAAAAGTCAGAGGATCCCTAAAATAATCTTTAGGTGTCATCCATAAGGAACCATCAGTGTCTGGGTAAATTTAAACTGCAATCTGTACAATAGTTGCATGTTTTACTGGAAAAATTACAAAATGATTGTCACACCAATTGAAAATGTACTAATGTGAGTAGGATTATTCATCTTTGGATGATAAATTTGCTTGGGAGCAGCTGCCGAAAAATTATGTCAGGACCAGAGTGGTGAACTGAGTGATTGAGTACTACCAGAGTGGCCAAAAATATGACCAATATGTCTCAATTATTAAAAGAAAAAAGGCACTTCTCTTAAACTTGTATATCAAATATTGTGTCATGGCTCGTGTTGTACCATCACTACATCCTTTCATCCTTTTTTTTCCTGTAGGCTCCTCCAAGGTGTCAGGTCAGCGGTAAGCCACAGCAAAGCCATTGATCCCACAGCATCCACCACAGTAAGCAGGCTATTTAGATGTACACAGAGAGCAGTGTCAGAGACTGAGAGAGGTTGTTATTACTGAGTGCCTCTCTGTTTCTCCCTAGACTGTTTGCTCTGTGTGATTATTCTCTCCAGCTCCCCGAGCATCCCAGCTTCTGCCTCTGTGATAAAGATATTCATTTACCTGATATGAAAATCTTGTTCATGGTGATCCCAAATGACTCTAGATAGAAGAGGAAGAACGCGGGGAGGTGAGATGCAATGAAGGTGGGTAGGGTAGGTGATAGAATGGGAGTGCATGAGGGAAAGGAGAAAGAATGACATGAAATATTAATACACCGTGAGACATCGTGACGCCTTGAATTTGTGTGATAGCAAAATAATACTTTTGTATAAAAAGTGGGAACTGATTTCTTTTTCTTTTTTTTAATGATTTGTGAAGAAGGCATCACATAGTCATACAAATCAGTTAAAGTGAAAAACATAAATATCTGCTAGTGATTCTGGGAAATTAATGAATGGATGCTGTGTGTTACTGTGCGTGCACAAGCTTATATTATAGGTGGAAATGCGTGTGGCTGTTTCTGTTTTGGCTGGCCAGGAGTGTCTCAGTACACATCCTCCCCTTTGTGCTAATGATGAGACTCGTATCATTTTTACTACGTCTGAATGAGGAGGGTTTGCACGCGGTTCTAGCGTCTGCACTAGGTCTTCCTCCTGGATGAAGCAGGGAGAGATTGATATTATAGAGGAAGAGAATTAAACGTGTCTTCTCAAATGCATCCTTGTGGTTAAAAGGGTAAAATGAGATGAAGGGGTATGATAGTCACTTCTCCTCATCTTGTAGCCAGCCCCATCCTCTCTTCCTTTATTTTGTTTGAGTATATGGCTCACTCATCTCAGGTTTTATTGTCTCTATCTTGGGAGTGCTGCTTTCCCCTATAACACGGTCACCATGCGCAGCACATCAGGCAAGTTCTTGATTCTGTACTCAGTAATTTAAAGCCTTTATAGAATTGCAATTTCAGGGCTCAGTGCTTGTTTTTCTAAAATGTACTCAAGGAATTAGCTACTCCAGCCACAAATCAGTTGAATTTATGCCCAGTTGTAATACACTTTATGGGCTCATGGTACATTGCTTCAAAAACAGCAGATGTGAAATTATGATAAATATAATGAGGTTTTTTTTTTTCCTTCTCACTCGCCTCTTGCCTGTCCCTCACCCTCCTTCCTCCAGTCTCTCTCTACTGTGAGAGAGAAGGATGTGAAGCGTGTTTACTCACCCCATACAATACATTTAATGTCTTAGTAAGGGCCGCCAACAAAACCTGATTAATGTCCTCATCTCTTTTATTAAAGATAAGAGTGGCACTGCAGTCAGGAGATAGAGAGAGTGCCATAAATCTTAGGCAAAATGAGCAGTCAAATAATCACTCATCAGAAATGAAATCTACATACATTAACACTCGCAGACATTCTGCTGTGAATATAAACACGGGGCTACGGGCGATGAAGCCGGCTCCATTTATCCACATATTCGCAGTTGGGGGGAGGTAAAGGTGTCTGAAGAGGGTAAGCTCTCAGCTGGTGATGATGTTTAAGGGGGTCCTGTCCTGCTAAGCTACAGTCCGCCAGACTACCCATGTGTCCAGAGGAGCAGACGCACAATCATTAGGGCAATGGATGAGTTGGATAGCAGAGGCAATTAAGCATCTCCCTGAATAGGACATAATGTTGATCCATCCCTACGATTAATCAAGGCATGCAATAGACAGTGATGGGCGACCCTGTGCCTTTGTGACAAAATGATTCTTCATTGCATGTTTGGGGATTGGGATCCTGAGGTCCCTAATGCGCCTTAGAGGTGCCCCAATGAAATCCTGTCATCTATTTTGCTTCTGTCCCTGACAGCTATCAACCTGTCTTCTGTCAGCCACGGAACATTATCTGAACTCCCAAGGCGGTTAGCGACAGGGACTAAGCTTATGAGTGGTGGTCGCAGGCAGGCAGATATGTTAAGTAATGATAATGCTACCTTGCTTTTGTCCTATCAGCGTCAACTCACGTGCATGTTTCCTATATGCACATGCAGACAAAGAAGGACTGCATATAGATGCATGCAAGCTTGTCTTTACTGCAGATATTTTTATGCACATATGCAGAAAGCATCATATATAAACACTCTGTTGTGCCTCCACCACAAATGTGCCTTTTCCGTCAGTCACATCACAGAGGCCTCCCGGTGACAGATGTCATACATTGTGATTAAAAACTTGTGGAAAATTAAAAACAAATGCACAATGCACTATGACTGCTCTTTGTTTTGGTGTCAATCATATCTTAATAATCAAAATGAGCTGTTTTTTTTTCTTTCACTCATTCGCCACTACTTTGGCATCTGGCAGGGACAGGCTGACAAGGTGTCTTTGCAGCGGAAATTACAAGAAATGAATTTTCAATGCTTGATAAAAGTCACACACAATTAGTGGGAGTGTCAAACCACTTCATATAGAGTTGTGCAAAGTACTGAAGCTCCACTCATAATATTGACAGTGATGCGTAACAACGTCAGTGGTCTCACTGTGATAATGACTTGTTTGCAAGCTGATACTTTACATGCGCTCCATAGACACAATGCCATAGTTATTTTTTTATTAGTACCTCATGATCTAATCATGATCTCTTATGAGTTTGTTATGTTTAACTCTGTTGTTATTTAACTGCTCTCACCCTGTGAGTCTTAAAAAATATTTAACAATATAATGATATGATGCAATAATCTCCCTTCGTTGAATTTATCTTTACACATTTTTCAATGTGTAGGGTGTCCACTTGTTCTACTATGCAATTTTTCTCCTTTATAGTCCCCATTGCCTATGCAGTTATCTATTCACCTGTATTGCTGGATCATGAGATCATTACCTCCATCATTGAGCCCAGGCATCTGAAAGCCTGTTAACCTGGAACAGGCCTGGCTGTGCAACCCTGTGCTGATGGTACAATATGCTCCTTGTTATTCTAGGATCATTGGCGCTAAATCCCTGGCAATCAAGTCAGTTTTGTTGAAGCTCATTGGCTCAGTGGGGTCTCATCTCATCTGCAAGCTTGGAATGAAGAAAGGAGTGTTCGGGTTAGTTGGGTCGTTAGGTAGAAATTCTACGATAATGGTGCATGTTACATTAGACCCTTACAAACCAAGGATAAGTGTTTCAGACTCTGTGTAATGTAATTTGGGGAATGGTTATGGTAGATAAGAAATTCTCTTGAAGTGTGAAGTGTGGAGATGAATAGTTCCTTATTAATCTAAACTCATCACATGCTATTGAGCCAATACAGTTAAAAAGTGAAAAGATTGAAATGTATCATGGACATTTTTATTGCAGATGATATATGGCATACAGTAACTTTTTAAACTGCAGCTCCAACACAGCAAGCAGAAGGGTGTGCTTGTTGCTGCTATCATATTACTTGTTTAAAACAGTTGTCCAAATAAATGGCTAATTTCATGTAGCATTAATAAGACATTCAGAAACGGCCATTAGTTGTGAGCAATCTCTCAGCATTAACAGGAGCCGGATGAAATGTACACGCATGATGGAATGGAAACAGCTGAGCAGCTGAAGCAGGAGGGCTGAACTCCAGCCACTGGATTCCCCTCATGTGTAACAATGTGTCATGTGACACTTCTTAATTTGAGCTCAGTAAGACCACCATCGCATCACAAGTGATGGACCAAGGTTGTGTTCTATATAACACTATCACGAGGATTCAGTCCTACATTACTGTATGTGTAGCTATGCGGCTGTGCAGGTAAAAGCAGCGTGTCCATCCATGCATCCACCCCGGTCCCATGGACACTATGCTTAAGAAATTGGCACAAACCGAGCAGAACTTGGTGGAGCAAAGACAAAAACCAAGGTCAATGTGACCTTGCGCAACACTTTTTTGGCCAAAACGCAAGAATTCACACTAATAATGGCAAAACTGTATAGAAGAAGAAGTGATTACATTTCACTGTGAAATCATAATGTTCTGCAAATAAACCTTTCTGGCCACGTTTCAGTGCAGTCATTTAGGAACTGAGGGGGGAGTTTGTAACCTAAGTTTCACTCTATACTAGTTTAGGGATAGTAATTAATGTCCTGCTTGAAAGTTTCTGTATAGTTTACACTACATATGTATTAGTTTGGACAGATACTCTTTCACTCTTGAAAAGAAGTCATTTTTTACAAGCCACATTCACCAGTTCATAGACATATCTGTGCAGGGCTTTTTTTCTACACACTTCTACCATCTATTCGTTGAAAAGTTGATAGTTTGATCTCCGCCTCAGTCGGTCTTCATGTCAAAGCTTAGACAATCCACTCTACCTCCTGAGCCACAGCTGCCCCGTGTAAAAAGCAACTGAAATGTTTTGCAGAGGCAAACAACAACAACAAGGCAGTAATTCTAGATTTATATCATGACATGGATAATATCTGTTTTTCAACTCGTGGATGTAATACGGGAAAAATCAAAGCGCTCTGTGAGGAAAAAAAAAAAAAGCACATTTGAACTCCATTAAAATCAAGTCTTCAAACAAATACAGAATACTTGCCCTTTCTTATTATTTCTAATTTGTACACTTATATAAGTAAGAATAAAAATGTTGTCATACCCTAATACTAGACTATAATATATATATAAAGTATATTTAATATAAAATGATTGCTTCATGAAACTTGTTCGCATTGGAAGGTTAAGTGTAGGTGTAAAACTGGATCTGCTTCGTACACCTTGTAGCAAATTACCACCTTCAAGTTGCCTGTAGTGTTACCTTCCAACCACAACTCAGCATATTATCAGGTTCAGGTCGTATCACTCACACTGTAATTACAAGCAACTGCATTGGAGAAAGAAATATTCATGCCAGCCAATGAGATGTCATTTTGAGCTGGAGATATGTGGAATTTCTGACTTCAAGCGTCAACAACTGGCATCCTTGGCGGTTATTCTAAATAAAAGTCAAACAGTAACATAAAACATTCAGCCAGTTTACGTGTATCCAATTTCACTTACTAATGAACTTCTGTAACTATATAAACCATTAAAAAGACTGCATGGTTAGGTAACCGAAGTACTCCACAAGAGTAACAGTCTCGACAATCTGCACCAGTTCCAAGTTGGATCAGTGGGCTTTTGCGTTGTTGCTGTGTTAGTGCAGCGTGTACATAAGTTTTTACATGGATATCATAACTTCGAGAAAACCAAAGTGTGATTGTGATCATTATTATATTAATACTATTTTATCACTCTTCAGTCCTGGGCTGTCCTGAACACCTGAGCTTACGTAATTTCCACAGAAGCATTTCCAGTTAATCCCTCTCCCTTTGAATGTCGGCCTTTCAGAGGAAGAGCAGGCCATCTTTGAGGAGGTGGCGTCACACATCTGCCACAGCCTAGCAAAGCTCCTTGAGGAAAGACATGTTGTCAGTGCACATTAATCATCGGGCCCGCCATCGGAAACAGATTCCCCTCATAAGCAATTTCACTCATTAGAGTTACTGTGCTGATTTGCTGATTGGAGTTACGCTGAGGCTACTGCACTGCGAGGGAAGGAGAGGAGAAACGACAGCGAGAGGAGAGAGGGAGGGAGGAGAGTTGGGGGGGGATGGGGGAGAGAGGGGAGAGAGGGTCTGACACATTTACAGTGACGTGAAAGCTGAGATGTTGATTAATGTGCATTGTTCCTGTCACATAAACTGAATAAATAAATATCAAACAAAAGCAGAGGGAGAGACTCATTTACAAACCAGGAAATGAAAGTTCCATTTAGTTACGGAGTAAGACAGACTGGGGTGACAGTCTGTAGACATGGCTGTAAACAAGAAACCACCACAGTGTAAGTCAAGCCTGTGTGCCCACATGCTCAAAGCACCTGGTGCGTCTGATTCAGGCATTCCTTAAACTAATGCAGTTCACTTCTCGTGTCATAGACAAAACATTAAGTGGAGAACCCCAAAGCCCTGCCAGCTCCTCTGGAGTCGGCCACTGTGATAAGTGGCCTTCCTGGTAAGAATGACACGTCGCAATCAGCTCTTGAAAGCCCTCCGGCTGCATTTGGTCTCAAAACAATCTAACAGCTCACAGTTCACGCAAGTTCTAAAATAAACACTTTTTGGCAAATTGAAAAACCATCCTCCATGCTGCAAGTGATGCATGATGATAACAGAATATTCTACAACAGCACAACCCCATTCAGGTCATTTAGGGTAGGCTGTTTATATTGATCTTCATATCCCATCCACAAACACCCTTGTTTACATAAATAAACAATATTATGTTTGCTGCCATGGAAACAGAGTTTACGCAGGCCACAAAATCACCATTTAATGGACTAAGATGTTTACATGCCTGAGAATGCTGGCTAATAATGGCATATCTCAGCTGTCATATTCTGAATTCTCATAACTGGGAAATGTGTTTATCCAGGCTGTTGGGAGTGGAATGTAGCATTTGCAAACTGCAACTCTTAAACTTTACGCTGCTTAATACCAGCTATTTTCAGCAGATTTATGCGAACATTGCCCCTCTGATAATTCTCTGGCAGGAACAGATTTAGAGATTTAAAAAACCAAATTGTTGATCGTTACGATGAATTTTATTTCCGTTTATTTTCACACTCGCAGTTATTGCAGCTGCAAGATTTAATTACTACAAATTTGTTTTCCAAGACAAATTAAATCCACTTGTTTAACACCGCCAGCACTGCATTGTGTTTTGATTTCGATCTTATCTATTACATCCTCTCAGTCAGGTCTCATGACCCCTTTGCCAGTCATTTGATGATTACTCTGTTTTAGGGAGCGGCAAATGTCTCAGGCTGCTTCAGCAACCAAATGGCTTAATAATTAGTCACAAACATAAGCCAGCACTCACGTCAACAACAGACACGAGGTTTGGCCAAATACCATGATTTAGTGTAGTTACATGCATTTATATGAGGGCATGTTAACTAGCACAATCCATTTGATATTTTTCATGTAGCAGTTTGTGCATGATTTTTACCAAACTGTGTGCAGATACACTCTGCGTGCTAATTAGCTGTTATTTTGGCAGATTAGCGATGGCTTCTGCCATTTTCTCGATGGGAAAATGCACTCCTGCACAAATTCCTCCGCTTGCTTCCCTCAGCTCCTTTTTTCTCCCCAGTTTTGCAGATTCCTCCTTCTGCTCGGGCATCTTGGGAGAAGTCGTTTTACAGTTCAATCAGGAATTCTAATAAACTGACCTGTGCTTTAATGACTAATTCATTGTCTCCTTTACTACCTTCATGGGTATAAAGCAGATTAATGACTTGAGCAAGGTTAAAAACAGTACCACTGTGCTTTTCCTTCATCTGTTATCAATCATCCTTTAGATTCTTAAGAGAGCAACGGAAATTGAAGGAAAATTAGTAATCCTTTTGATGGATGATACCATAGGTAGGAGTGTACACTTAAGATGAGAGTATGGCTATAGCATTAAAAGGAAGTCGGCTGATAAGAAGCATCACGCGAGGAGCTTGCATTTCATTAGATGGCACATATGCTGTATATGGAACAAACTATAATGCTGTATGACAGGAGAATTATCGTTGTGTGACAACAAAGCCGTCACAGTTTAAGTTAACCCACTCGAGGAAAAGACGTCATAATTTTGATTATCCTCTCAACGCTGGACCTCCAAATACGGTTATCAAAATGGCCCAGAGACATAATCGCACTGCACATATTTTTTTTTAACAATGTTTACAAAGAAGAGTTTTAAGAAAAAACTCTTCAGGAAAAACTCACAGCAGTTTCGAGAGTGGAGGCTAGCAATTTCACGTGAGTTGTTAAACTTCTTTGACAGTTTCTTTACTTTTCCTCATACTGTACTACTCTCTCTTGTTCGAAAATCCCATGAAAGGGGAAAGCAAAAAAAAAAAAAAAAAACAATACAAAGAGGAGGCAAAGGGGAACAGCAAGGAAAAGGAAGACTGGGTATAAGGCTGTGTCTTTGTTTACCATTCTATATTCCCATCACATGCACGTACGCCTTTGCTGCATCTCTGGGCTCTTCCCACTCTTGGCCCAGTCATTTCTGACAATGTTAATGATTTAGTGGAGAGCCCTCCACAACGGATGATTTGTGACATGTAGGAAGGCTCGAAACGAGGGAGGACTAGGCAGGTTTCTGTGGGGAGTGTTTGGGATCCAGGGATGCCTTGAAGATAGTGATTCATTATATTTAAGACAAGTGTGACATCCTACTTCAAGGAAACAGCACACATATGTATGGAGGGGGAGATTTTTCGGGTGGCCAAAGTGGGGAGGGGTAGGTAAGTACAAAGGAATGCCTCTGTGTTTTTGGAGATGACATAGGGAAAGGAGGCAGGCATATGGAGACGGCAGACTGGAAAATAATGGGTAATGGAAGAATTTAGCCTGAGGCTATATGCCTGCTTTGCCTACTTCTGTATAACTAGTATATTTATAATTCAAATACATACCTTTAATAATTAACCACCAGTGAATATTAAAGGAGAATGTGGGATATCTCTTCTACAGATGGAGTCAGGTGAAAACAGGATTAAATTTCAAATTTGACAACAGCACAGAACAAAGGACCGGAGAGCAAAAACAAAAAGTTGTCTGGCGTTTTTGGGCCAATTCCTTATTTTGTGTTGGTGTAAACAAATAGCAGTTTTGTATAAACGGGACATTTATTATACATACATTTATTTTATACACAATAGTGAGTTTCCGTATCTATAAAATTTGAAGTAATAAACCGTCTTAGTGTTCCTGGATTAAAAGATATGTTTATTCACTGTACTTTCATTTCTGTTAAAGGGCAGTTAGTCACCATCTGTACTGTAATCTAGCCGAGGGCTACTCCCTGGAAACATACGTCTAGAGTTACACAAGCAAATATCTCACTGATTTTCTCCGAGTGTCTCATTCGCTGTTTATCACTGTGAACTTTTTATCTCTGCTCTAATCTCATCAGCCTCACTGTACCAGAAATGTTGACAACCTTTTGTCTAACCGCAGCGTGGCGAATCCACATCACCTACGACATCCGTGCGACTGAGTGATAGCGATCAGCTCGCGTTAAACTCCAATCCTGCTTTACATTCAATTACATAATTTCAGCCACATTTAGGCAGCTGCAATTTGGAAATAAGAGCGCATTGAAATTCGGTGTATTTATGCCGCGCTCCGAGTGTGCCTTTTTAAATAAAATATCCCAGAGGACAGTGTGTTTTGTAGTCTGTACACAAGTGGCACACAAGAGCTCTCACAGACTGTGTCATTCGATGTTATGCAAACACCAGAGTTCAACAAGAATCGATGTATTTGCATATTCTGGATCTTAAATGTGTTCTGCTTTTTTTTTGCATCTGTGCAAGCCCCATTTCTATCTCGGCTCTTTGATGTAGCTCATACATATTGACGAACCCATTCAAGAAACCAACCGTGTTAACTAAAGCATGAGCTCAATTTGTGTATCCTCTTTTTTTTTAAAAATGGAGCATTAGTTTGTCCCATTTATAATTCCTGGGTTAATTAGCAAGTGAGAGATTGGACAATTAGTTCATCCATGCTAATTGATTATAATATTACAACCCAGTGATGATAAGATGAACATAGTCTTCGTTCTATATTCCTCTAAGGGATTGAATAATATATACAATGCTTTTGCGTAATGAGGGTTTTAAAAGGACGCAGCAACTAGGGAAATTGTTAATTCATTTCCGCTCAGAGTTTTTCAGGACACAAATGACTTGAATGGCAAGGATGCAAGCATCTTATGGTCCTTTTTGCTTTTGAGTCACGTCAACGCAAATGATGTGCATCACTGGTTCCCTTTTTTTTTCTTTTTTGGAGGGGCCAATCTGCATTTTGAATCTATATAAAGCTTCTACTTGAGTGAAGCTTCTTCTACTCAAGCAAACGTTATGAGTGTAAAATTACACTTTATTTAACTCTTCACTGCTCCTTCCTTGTTCTTTACCCAACCATACAGACCCAGCTCTCTTCTTAGTTGTCAAATATCTGCAATTTGAAGATCAGGTATGGCCCTCTAACCACCTCTCACTGGTGGCCCCACTCGAGCTCCATCATAGTGTGACAGTTTGTCATGAGGCCGCAAAGCTTAGCGGAGGGAAAAAAAAAAAAAAAACACTTCAGGAATGTGTGCCAATGGAGTTCACCTGGAAAGTTAAACAGGAAGCGCTCAGACTTTCATGTTATTCGTTTTAGGGTGGTCATGCCCCTGATTTTGATGTAAGAGAAACGTTTCTGTGCTCTGCTGTTATCATCAACTTTCTTTGCCTTTTAGCCATGATGTTAATTATGTATATTCATACATATTTTGCATGTTCTGCTTGATAATTATTGCTCTCTATTTCTTAACAGCTTTTCTTCAATTTCTTCAGCCTCACCGGAAGAATGTTTTTTTGAAATATGACCCATTTCACCTCAAAATGTTCATCCTCAGGTACAGCAAATAAAAAAACAAGATTCAAGTATTACAGTTCTATGCTGTGCTTAATAATTAATCGCCCATCCCATCACACTATGAATATTTACATGCAAAGCGTCCCTGGGAGCCATCCATATGCCAGAGGGAGGGAAGTCTGTGTGTTTATAGCATTAAACGCTCAAATATCGTCACAAACCCCATTTCGCCTCCAACCATGAAAAACACTCACTAAAGCATTGCAAGCATTTTATTTGGTGTTGCACAATGTAACCTATTCAACTCCCATTTAGACGTGGAGAGTCAGATTACAGGTACTCTCTCTATGCTGAACAGAAATCCCAGGATGCCGCTTGTCTAGTTCGAATGTGAAGGGATCAGAAATGAGGTTTTTTTTTCTTTAGGTGCTGTTTCTAGAGCAATGACATTGTTCTCTGAGGCCGACCTCCACTTAATGTGTCAAAATGTCAAAGGTCCCATTGTCAGTGCTGATTGAATTGAGGTGTAGAAGAAATTACACAGTATATTAAATTATGTAGTGAAAGCAGAAACGTGCGGTGGGAGCAAAAAGCGTGTGTGCTGATTTAAAAAAGGGGAAAAAAAGTTTTAGACTGTAATACTTTGAGCAAGAAGAAAATCAAAAACAAATATTGCTCATTATAAATGATTATGTGGTTCTGCAGCTGAGGACTTGCACTGCCAAACATTAATGCACTATTCAGTTTTAATCCTGGTGACTACCTTCTCTTTATTCCTCCCTTTGTATGTGATCCAGAGATATAGAAAAAGTGCTGCTGCAGAACATTGGAAACACGGCGTAACCGTGCTGCCTGTGACTGCTGCTTCAGAGTACAATATCATTCATAAATTTCCAACCTTTGACCTCTGAGGGAGACTCAGCAGGATGCACATCAGGAGGGTCCGGGGATATAGCAAAATTCATCTTGTTAAAGTTGCACTGTGGCCACTTTAAAGGATACACAAGCTAATAATGGATAAGTGGGATATGTTATACAAATAAATATGCTGTTACTAGTGAACCTGGGCATGTTTGGCTCTGTTGCTCCCATTGGTGATATTTATCCAGGAAGGGAAGGCTGAATGTTGTTGTTGCCTCCCTGCAGGTCCCCGAGCTCTCAGATCTCCTCTCTGTCTCCTGTGCGGATAAGTAGTGGCTGCAAAGGCAATGCCGGTCTTTGATATTTCACTCCTCATTTGAATCAGTGGTCGCTTTATTTGACAATGCCAGGTAATTACTCGGGTACCTTGCTTGATCATGTGAACTCCTGCAGAACCAGAGCAGAGGGAGGGAGCGAGGAACGGAGCGAGTTTTGGGAAGGAGGGGGGTGTACTGGGCTGTGAGAGAAGATGGAAATGGCAATGCATAAACAGAAAAAAAGCAGGGGGACCAAAACAAAACACACAAACACAAACAAACCATCTGCATTTGTTTACCTGCACTGTTTCACAAGGGGGGGGGCATGCGTAAGAGCTGAACTGTGTTGTGTTAAGCAAGTCCGATTTGGTTTTAAATTGTCCAGCAGTGCTTTTTGTAGTGGGGCTGGCCCATACTGTGAAGGGAGTAAGCAAAAGGTCAGACCGTGCAGGTTACAAACAGATGCACTTAAGTGCATGCTTACCACCATTCAAATCAATAGGGCTGTCTCATGGGTTGAGTCATTTGATTCGTTATAGTCGCTGTGGCATAGGGGGAAGAGCGGGGTGTCAGCTAATCCCGGGGTTGGAGGGTCGATCCCTGGCCCCTCCACGTGCTTTGGGCAACAGAGCAAAACTCAACTTGTGCAAGCCATTTGCTATATGTACCAGACAGGGGAATGAGTCAGTGAAAACTTACTGAAAGTATGTTTTTTTTAAAAAGAGAGAGAATCAAATGAGAGTTTTGAAACATTTTAATTGCATTTAGATTCAAGAATTTATAATTAAGTCATAAGAATCACAAAATACACAATACATTTATTTTCAGAGAAAAAAACAAAACATTTTTTAATAAAGGCTATTTATGATACAGGCTAAAATATATGTGTAAACAACAATAAATGCAATGTCTTCATTAACAAAGTAAAAAATAAATGCTGATGCTTAGTTTTTGTATTTCAAATGGCTTTGATATGGGGTCCTTATCAATGATGTTTATTGAATAAGAGAGCAGTGTTTACTCTGTTGTGTGACTGGAATATCAAACCCCCTCGCACCACGTGAATGCAGCTGCGTTCAGGCTGACTAACTGAGCTCTCCTCAGAGGAAACCAGCAGACAACTGAGGCATGGACCTGAAGTTTAACTGAAAGCCTGTGCCAGCAATAAATAAAAATAAATAAAAAAATTAATCCGTTTCCTATAGGGATGCCGGAATATTAAAGAGGATTTTTATCGGTAGAATTTTAAGTAATAAATGCATTTTTTTTCTACACACACGCGCGCCACAAATCTCAAGAAAAGCCGTGACCGGATAAAGGGAGCAGGTATTGTAATGGTTTGCCTGTGTACTAATTCATTAAAGCTCGCTATAAATAAAGAAGAATGACGGAAGTCACGTGAGCCTCTAAATATATCTTGTCTTGGGGAAGTTTTTTGCCTTTTTCTCACCTTTAATTAATTTTTCCAATAAAGCAGCTGCCACCTGTGTACACACACACACAAATATATATTTATATTTGTGATATTTTATATTTTGACATCTAAATTTAAAAAAGGGAAAGAGAAAAATCTGCCACACTCGAGTTTTAACGTCGTGCGCGTTATATCCGCTCTGGGCAGGTTTGCAGGCGCTTGGAGTCTGCATTTACAGTTTTATTCGCCTCCTAATCTTGAACCGTGGCGGACCTCCGCACTCACGTTTCCTCTCTTCCGCGCTGGACAAACAACAGAAGAGCCGCATTTATATTCGTTTCAAAGTGGAGAGGGGAATTAAGATAATTTAATAAAGACTTAAACCGCTGGGGTGTCTCTGTGGCGCCTAAAGACACGTTTCCTCTGATCAGCGGAGGAGGGCGACTTTATTGGACGTGTTTCTATTTCCAAATCCGCATAACGGCCAACGATGCATGTATTTCCTATAATGCAGATAAGGGAGAGAGGGTTTGATATGTAATAAAAGGTGGGTCTGCGTCGCCTGTTTAAGCCCCTTAAGCCTGATAAATGATGAGCGACAGAGGCACAGCAAGAGGGTCACCGCTATTAACTCCTCGGTTTCCCGGCCTCCACTTAAACTTCTCTCAATTACATGTGGTAATGTGGCTGGATACGGGACTTAGAGGCTTCGACCTGTTCAGGAAGACTGAAATAAAATAAAATGAAAGAAATGAAAAAGAAATCATAGTCAAATCTTTGCAGTGTTTTTAGGTTGCCCCTAAAGCCACGTGTTCAGGGGAAAACACAGGGATTACGGTCTGTGGCGTTACTAACGCATGCACACCAGGTATTCTTGGACAAACACCCAATGCAAGCTCATTAAATCAGCATTTGGTGTATCCGAGCAGGCGTTAACGACGGGCTCTAATCTCGGCAGTGACCTGCTCAAACTGTGTCACAGCCGAGCAGAGCTGAGACTCTCTCTGCAGAGCGGCTGCACGCACTGAGGAGGGGAAATATTAGTAGTTTGGGTAGTTTGATAAGGGGGGGAAAGGAATTTTTTTTTTTATAAATGTATGGGGAAAATGCGTTGGGGAAATACATCAATATATAATTTTATACGTGAAAGATTTTTTTTCCTGTAAAAAGAAGAATAAAAACTAAATCACTTTCCAGCATTAATATTTTATAAATAGTTTTTTAGGTGCTGAGGTTGTTTCCAGAATCGTGATGTGAATCGATTTGCTGACTTTCTTGTGCCTTTCTTGCGTAAAAGCCTGTAAAACGTTGAATTTGTTTATTAGTTTATTTCAAAATCGCTCATAACAGAAAAAACCCGGATTTTCAGATTATTATTAAAATAAGCACGTGAGCGTTCTTATTAAGTGCTGTTGGTTTTCTTTGTCCAGTTTATTTAGATTTATGTGGCTGCAGAATTGATTTCAAAATTGGCTAAAAAAAAAAGAAACAAATAAAAAATCAGATAAACTCAATAACACAAAATATACGCGGTGCCTTAAATTAAATGCAGGCTAGGGCTGATAAAGGCCAACTTTTTTTTCCTCTTTTGTGTCACACAGTGACCGTCTTATAATAGAATCAAATATAAAGGGCGCAGACATTTGAACTTAATTTATTTTTGAAGCACCACAAGAAAACAAATGGCAGATTATAAAAAATGCGTGCACTATTTAGATTAAATCAGTAAAACAAAAACAAGGCATTTTATAAAGTTCAGTTTTTGATTTATGACCTCCGGTACCTCAAGAATAAACAGTTTAATGGAGCTACCTTTAATTTTAATTTTAAAACACATTTGCGTGGTCATTTTTCTGGGGATTTATTTCGTGTTAATGTGCTTAATTAAGATTGGCGTATTTTGTGGGCCTTCTTGCCTTTGTGGCAAATCTCTCGACGGCTCGGAATTCGCTGTGGCCGCCAGGTGTCGCTAGAGGGCAGCATATTTCATACGGAGCCTGTGAGGAGGGGGGGGGGAGCCGCGGTTACGTTTTGTCTTGGTCTCCTCGCTCTCTCTCTCTCGCTCTCTCTCCCCTCCACCCTTTACTAACCCTCTGACACCAGGCTCCGAGAATCGGTGGAGGGGAAAATGAGGCTTTGGAGCTGAAGAATTTACAGTTAGTCGCGAAACTTTTACAAGTATTTGAGTTGCTCACTCCGCTTTCTGAAACCCTATAGTCACATTTCACTCCGGGGTCATAAAGAGTTCAGACGCAGAGGACTGAGGTAATGTTTTGTGAAAGAAGGAAACAAAAAAGGGGGCAAAATATTCTAAACAAATGATGAATAAAATATTATAAAATATGTAATAATTAAATAAATAAATAAACATATAGTATATGGAGCTGGTAATTATGGATTAATTAACAGTCTTCTGTGGAATTGGAGACATCAAGAAAATGTCGAACTGACTTGTTTTTATTGAGCGCAAAATTAAATGCTGAAGTAAAATTCTGTCAAACTACGTGATTATTTTTTTTATTATTATAATTTTTAGGAACTGGTGCAAACAAACAAAAAGACACTGCAAGGTTTTTATTTTCCGCGCTCCTCCTTCAGTCAGTCCATGAGCCTGTCTTATCTCAACCTCTCTATACATTAGCTTTCCTAATTTGCATAATCTCAAATACTGAAGTGGGCCAAAGAAAGAACAAAGTTACAAACAAGATTAGGGCGATTTTATTTGTTCCTGCGGTTGAGGGCCAATTGTTTTTTCGGGAGTGTTTAAGGTCACTAAGAGGATTTGAAGCTCGTTTCATATCAGTGATCTTTTTGAGGGAATTAAATCAACAATGCATTTCTCTCCATATTTAGCAACAGGCTTGTGTGTGTGAACAACCGAGCCCTGCAGGGCAGGAGAGGGGGAGAGGGATTGTAAGTCCCGCAAAGAGTAAACAGAGGAGTGGGACTTGGAGTGCTGGTGCTCGGGTGGCGCGCAGGCGGTCCTGGTGCACCTTGGGATGTGACATGCAGTGGATCTTTAGCCTGGTGACTGTCACAGTAGTGTTTTCCTTGAAATGGATCCTCTCCCCCCCTAATGAATCCAAACGCAGCTGGCCATGTCCCACACGGACACCGAGAGCTTTAACCCTAAACTGACCTCAATTTGACACCACCAGATGAAATTTTACCGCCTGTTAATGCCATCTACTGATTTTCTTTTCTCCCTCAAACGCGCGGGAGTTGTGCACCTGAAAAGAGCTTTAACGTGAAGAAACATAAAACTACTTTAAAAAGTCTAATTGTCTGTGTTAGGTGTCCTCCTGGAGGTATCTTCCTTGTAAACGCCGTCAGGTTATAAGCTGGGGAGTTTAGGTTGGCACATGTCTTGTTTATGAGGAAAATTAATTTTAATTAACCATTGAGTGAATGATGATTAAAATGAAATTGGAAAATTAAACACCGACTTGTGTAATGCCACATAAAAAAAGTTGTTATTAAGCAGATTTAATAACCTAAATATTGTCACTTATGAAGTCTCGTGTTTATAGCTTTCATTAATTACTCGAGTAAATTTATCACAGAAGAAAAGAGCTTAAAATTTCACGTCGTTGGGAGTCATTGCCGCAAGTTTTATAGGGAAGGATGTGTGTCTGTGGAGCCGTACATTGGACACGCATAATTAGCTTCTCCTATTTTCACACGCTCTTCGGGTGTTTACATCACTCTCCTCCGGGGCAAATCACATATTTTGCTGAATAAATGTGGGGGGAAAAACAACAAAAAATATGAAATTCGCAAAATCTAAAAGTATGCAAATAGGAAAAAAAAATAACGATAAGATTCGGATTTGCTAAGCTGTATAGTGCAAACGTCACCTAAGCTTAAAAAGAAAGAATTTTGTCTGCATTTGTCTAGTCCAGCCTCACAACTTTCCCCATGCTGCGCCCCGAAAGGACGCGCGCTCACAACAAAGCAGTAGATACAATAAGGTTTATGCTACTTACCATGGTTGTCCAAAGAAGGAGGATGAAAAAAAAGTCAAGCGTTAGTGCACAAATCAATATGAACGACAATATTTAGCTTATGAAAATATCAGTCTTCAATAGCAGAGTCTGCCGGGCTGGTTGTGTTTACAGAGTGTGAGAGAGACTTGGAGACGGTGAATGCCTTGGCTCTCTGCGCACTGCTCTGCTGCTCCTTCCCGGGGTATTGCACGTTGAAATGTCCACACAGCCGTTTGTCAAAGCCTGCAGTCCTACACTTCCCACCCCCCTTTATGCCAACAAACATAACTGTTGTCACGCTTTCATGTATTAAATCTTTTTCATTTTTTTAAAAAACCCTTCTATTTCCGTAATCGACCCTGAACAGCTCTGCTTTGTATTTTGTTTGTTGGGAGAGTTTATTGACCCTCCAGCAGTAGCCACAGCCTATCTCCCTGAGCGTGTGTCTACCTTAATCCTAACCTGTGAATAATTAATTCCCACCATCAAAAAATGTCACGGAGCAATAAATGGAGCCTTTATGTGAGAACCTATCAATACAGCCATGATGCCATATTAGCACTGATGGAGCTAAATATTAAAGGGGATAGATGGCCTGCTTCTGTTTTGAGCGTAAAAGTGCTCAGGCTCCAAAGAGGGCTTCACTGCAATCGATGGCCGGAGCGTTGCTCCTCCTCTAAACTTCAATCTCCACACATGATTGATGATCTCGGGGAGCTTTGATAATTGACTACTCTGAGGTAAGGAACGAGGTTCTATCAAGAGACGGGATTGGACGAAAGAAACACACAAAATTACTTTCTCCACAAAAGCTTTTTTTCCGCTTGGAAAAGTTCATTCTGGGCTTAGAGGGGTGCTGCGCGCCGTTTAATTGCTAAAAAGACCAGAGCAATAATTAGCAGTGAGATTAGGAGGTATTACTGAGATACTGAGTATGCACACCGGCTTATAACCACAAAACAGAAAACAAGTAAGCGTCGTGCTCATATATTAAAGTCAGCATTCATAAGATCTCGTTGTAATAGCTTTCTATCAATGAAAATAAAGACGTAAAATATTTATTTTGCCGTGCGTAAAAGTTTGGACTCGTAGTGCGCAATTCTGCTCTAAATGTAGCATTTTATTGTTGTTATTATTATTTTCATAATTCATGCAGATACATTCAGTCGGTGTTATGTTTAGTTCAGCTCGGAGCATTTGTAGCCGAAGTGTTTACAAGTGCCCGCTCTGGTAAACCTCTCTCATTCAACCTTTTTCTGCTGTTTCTTTAGGACGCTTATCGGCGAAGAAGAATTGGGTGGGAGTTGGAGCTGTTCTGCGTTGGCTTTTTACCCCCAGTGTGGAGTTGAAGTCGTCCCTGTGCCTCGCATATACTCTGCATATCACAAGATTTGGTCTCTCCTCTCTCTTTTCTGGAGCTGCTGTAGGACTGGCTATGGCCACCACTACTTCCGGGATCCGTCATTTCATTCGCCCACCGCTCAGCGCTGCGAACTGACTCTGTTTCTATAAGCAAGCTAGCAGCCAACCTGCCAACACTCGCTGACACTCACTCATCTCAGTCTCGCCAGATAGACGAAATACCTACGGGGGAAAGAAAGGAGAGATCTGAATCGCAATCTCTTAATTTCGACTGCTTTTTTCTTTTTTTCTTCTTTTTTTTTTTTTACAGTGATAATAAAACAAGATAGCGATCTGGAGGCATTAAAGGAGACGCGGACTTGCGGGATGAAAACGGACTAAAAAGATTCGTCCTTCTCTTGAACATCATCACCAACCGTCATTCATTCATTACCTTGACAACCTCTGGCTTTGATTGACAGCTGGAGTGGCAAAAAGCCATGAGACACGACAGTTTAGTTACATGCAGGTTGTTGATGGGCCGATTGTAACCTTCACTTTGGCGCATTTTTTATTTTTTTTTCCAGGAAAGAGGGTAAACAAGAAAAATTGCAAAACTCCCTGATGCTACGCTTTCAACTGAACCACACTGGCGAATAGGAGAGTTCGCAAAGTTGGTTGAAAAAGGAATCTTGCCACTAAATCACTTTCTAACCGGGACTGGGATATTAAATATACGACAGATTCAGGAGTTTATTGGAGCGCAGCCTGATGGCGCAAAGGGTAGGTTTTTTTAAATCTGCTACACTTACCTGTTCAAATCCACTGTAGGGAGGCCATCGTATCGCTAACCTCTTGTCGGGTGGTGGCAAATTTACAAAGTATTCCCATCAAAGCAGTTATATTTGACATTTTTGCAGCGCTCTCACTCTTCAAGCAAAGTGACAGCCTCTACTTTTACCGACAGCCTCCACGACAGCCGTGGAGCAGTTTCACAGAGGACTCCAAACTAATTCGATCTATTCGCCCACCAAACTCTGTTCCGCGGAGCTCCCAACTTATTATGTTTTTGGTAATGACACACCGAGTAGCAGATATAATATATCACACTTTTCTGCCCTGGCTGCAGCGTAATTTTCCACTGCGAACGCTTTTTTTTTTTTACTTTCTTCTTTGAGTTTGTTCAGAATGACACGGCATGCTTTACTTTATACATTTGTTAAGAAAAGAAAAAGTAGCTTAACCGGAAAGTCGGCTGACTTTTGTTCTAATTTTAATTCCTAGTACGATGAGCTGGCCCATTATGGTGGGATGGACGGAGTCCCGGCGTCGATGTACGGGGACCCGCATGCTCCCCGGCCGCTTCCCCAGGTCCACCACCTGAACCACGGACCGCCGCTGCACGCCAGCCAGCACTACGGAGCCCACGCTCCTCATCCGAACGTTATGCCCACCAGCATGGGCTCCGCTGTCAACGACGCTTTAAAGAGGGATAAAGATCAAATTTATGGGTAAGGTTTACACACGGATCTTATACGCGCTCACGCACCTTTCCCCCCCTCAACTTTGCAGCTTTTCTTTAAGTTTGCTTTGTTGGAGTTTCTCTCCCACTACTAAATTTAAATAGTGTTTTGTGCAGGTTTGACCGCAATTTTGGACCTCTATTGTTGGTTAGGGGAGTTTTGTTGATGTGTAATTTTACACTCATTGTACAAGGCATCGAGCAGCCTGCAGTAAGTAAGAGTATGAGCCTTAAGCTTGAAATACAAGCTGTAGAATAACATGGGAGCTCGCTGTTCATAGTCCAACCTCCAAATACAGAGACTGCAAAGAATTATGATAAAAAATTATTTTTTAACATCATTGCAATTGCTCCATAGTGCAAAGTGTGCCTTGTAATATCGCTGCACACTAATATTCCTCCATCGTAAACACAGGCTATACTTATTAAAACGTTCTTGTTCCTGCATGCAAATATATTGTAAAGGGTTTCAAAAATAGTTTGCAGTGACATACACACACACACACATACACAGCCAGCGCGTTACAACACATTAAATGTCTTTATAATTTTATCACATTAATCTACAATAATGTAAGAACTGGCAGGCTACTTACTACTGAGGGCAAAACTAAAAAAAAAAAATGATTACAGATAATGCTCACTAATACGTACACAGTAAGTGCTATAATCCCGATATAATCTGGGATGTGGTGTAGAGTAAATCTAGCTCATCATTTCTATTTTTCTTGCGTTTTCATATGGGAAATTGACTCTATTCTCTTTAATACCTAAATATATACTTATCACAATTAACTAAAAAGCCATTGTCAGATTTATCCAGTTATCGCTGGTGATAGAAATAAGGAGTTTGCTGAAATTATAATCTGCATTTTAAAATGATTTGGGCGATTGCCTCAAGATGTTGGATGACTGTAACAACTGGAAGATAGAGTTTACACATTTCACCTCTGTGAAACGATGAAGATGTAGGCCTGTGTTAAAACAGCAGTGATAATAATATTAAAGTCTTCGGTGACGACGTCTTAAGTGTAACTCTGTGTTTTTGTTTTTATCCCTGGCAACCGTATAATTTCTTAAAATTCCACTGAAATCTGTCGACAGTCAGCTTTGTGTTTTGTTTGAAGTTTTGTTCACTTCTCAGTCTTTTGTCTTTCGCACTGCAAGAAATGTCTGTCTCGAGTCGATTAATAACATATGAGACCTCAATTGGTAAAAGAAAATGTACCAAACGGGGTTGTCCACATGCATGTGTTACTAGAAAACGACTAAGAAGACTTTTCTAAAATCAGACACACTGTTTTAATTGTCGCCGTCCATTTTTAACATATTTTAAGACATGTTTTGATAGTAGAGTAATAAAAAACAAAGAAACAACTAGACAGCGGGATAAAAGTAAAAACAAAAATCGAGATAAAATATTTTTTTAATTATGATTATTGTTATTATTAGTTGCAGTAAGAATTTGAAGAGCAGGGAGCCGACTAATACGCAGGTAGACTGGACATTTTTTACAGTGGGCATTGTAGAGCCGGTGTGCTGTTTGTACTCAGGCCGTGTTTCCCCTCTTGCAGTCACCCTTTATTTCCACTCCTCGCACTGGTTTTTGAGAAGTGCGAGTTGGCGACGTGTACTCCGAGGGAGCCCGGCGTAGCAGGCGGCGATGTCTGCTCTTCAGACTCCTTCAATGAGGACATTGCAGTCTTTGCCAAACAGGTCAATTTTGCAGTTTAAAAAATATTTTTGGATGGTGTGTCTGCGTCACGGCAAATAGTTTCCCGCTTGCTTTATTTTCTTTTTACAATAAAAAGTTCCCTTTTTAATTATTTGTGACTGTTGTTAATTACAGAATTTTCACTTAAAACACAAGTTTTTGCTTCTTCTTTTTTGGCTTTTTGTTGTTGTTGTTTTTTTTTTTTTCAATTTAAAGTTGTAGCTGTGGGCCACATTCCACACATTTCATGCTAAACTAACTTTGACATTTGGTGTATTGTTTTAGGTCCGAGCAGAAAAACCTTTATTTTCATCAAATCCAGAGTTGGACAATTTGGTAAGCGCACTTCTTTGTCTCCCACTTCCAGTTCCCTCCGTCGGTATACTGAAATGTCCACAGCATCTCGAAGTAAATATGTGAACATATGATTTAGACTTCCGCACTGATGTCAGATCAGTTTAGAATTGAGGCTGTGTGACCACATTGGCCGCTGTCATTGTTCAATCTTCCCATCTAACTTACCCAGCTGACCACTGTGTAATCACATATTAGAAGTGTAAGAAGTTAAAAAATATATAATATTTGCATGCTCTCGCTGACTGTCGTGCACTCATAACTATTTTATGACACAACAGCCCGTTCTCACTTCCGAGGCGAAAAAATGTACATATACATTAATCTTGTCAGTTTTGTAATTTTAATTGTTATTTTTGCTCTTTTTCCACTCAGATGATACAAGCCATACAAGTATTACGGTTTCACCTCTTGGAATTAGAAAAGGTAATTTTTTATATATCTTTACGCTCTCTAAACTTCACCTACCACACGCACAATATGACTGCAGTGTAAGCGATATCACTAAATGTGCTCTAGAGGTAATCACTGCTGTACATATATCACGGATATGAAAAAGAACAAGAAAATAAATGCACCGAGAGACGTTCTGATGATGCTCATTTTCATAAAATATGCTGCTTTATTTAGCCAACTATCGATGCAGATGAAGTGGATATTGATAAAATATGTTAGAACCTCTTTGCCCACGTTGCTCATTGTTATTGATCTGCAGATTTGGTTTCAGCTACTCATTATTTCGCCAGCTTACGGCGTGCCGTTTATTATTATTTCTTTTCGTCGTTCAACTTGTTGCTCCGGCCTCAGGAGAATAATAAGCTCTGCAACAATTTCACTATTGTTTCCTCGCCGCCGATAATGCCTCTTAATTGAAGTTATTCTTGGACCTGGCTGAAGCGTTTCCCCATCCTGAGAAAAGGTGTTTTGTTCCCCTTTCTAGGTGCACGAGCTCTGCGACAATTTTTGCCACCGGTACATCAGTTGTTTGAAAGGAAAAATGCCAATAGATCTAGTTATTGACGAACGGGATGGCAGCTCAAAATCAGATCACGAAGAACTTTCGGGATCATCGACCAATCTTGCAGATCACGTGAGTAACACGAGCTTTTTTTGTATTCGTAATTTGTTATGTGCTGTTTTTGTCTGTCTGCATGCGCATCTGCTGCTGAAAAAGACCAGGGACACATGAGCCCTTAGTTTTCAGCAAACAATGCATTTGAGTAGCAATCGACCATATTCAAATATATATATATTTAAAACAATAATTTTATAATAATCACATTGTTTGATTTATCTAATAGAGCCAACTTTGGGGGCTACTTAGCTTCTGCTCAGTGTGTGTGACCCTGCTGTGCCATCAGTAAATAGAGCATGCTCTGTTCTGCAAGGAAAATCTGCCGATCGATGTTCTAAGGTCAAAAGCTAGATGTGATACAATAGAGTGAGTTATTGTTTTAGTCTTTTGATTAGGGGCAGTCATGTGTGCATAACGCGTCCGTGCTTGCTTGCGTGCTGGAGGCTTGAGTGGGTGTGTACGTGCGCGTGATAAAGGGTGCGCGTGCGCGTGTGCAAATCGCTGCCCTGCGTTCGTGGAGAGTGGCACGCTGAAAAAAAGACGTAAAAAAAAAAACGCGAGGCAATTATCTGTTACGCAGGTTTAACGTTAAAGCAGGGTATCAACGGTAAGCTTTAGCTTTAGGCCAATATTTAAAAAGAAAAAGGCTTTATATTTGGGGGCTGTGGGAGCTGAATATGGCCTGCGCGTAAAGCTGTGGATTTTGCTGCAGAGGTGGAGAAAGTGGTAGCCTATTGAAAGAGATCTCAGAGCTAAAGGCTTACCATCAATGTCAAGTTCACAAGGCATATGATGGTTCGTCTGGAGGCCTTCCATTGCTGTTGATGTTAATGTGTTTAATTGTTTCGTATTGATTGCCGTGTGGTTTGCTCTGCAGTTGCTTTCTCCTCTGCGACCCCCCCCCCCCCCCCCCCCCTTTATGGCTGGAGGCTCCATAATGCTAAATTCAATTATATGCACCTGAAGTACAGTAGCTTTAAATTTGAAGATCGATTGTCTGCTTTAAATTGTACATTTTCGGCGTAATAAACACAGATTCTAACTCCCCCCTCCGCAGTATGGATAGAGCTGACAGTGTAGTACTAAGTTCATATTTGTGAATTACTGCGTCTTCTATGTCTGCGATAAAGCTAATGTTTTAGTGGGGGTGGCGGGCTGGGAGGGAAATCGGCTAGTGTAACAAAGTGACTAGTTAATATCTGCGCAGCACAAGGCCAAGCCTATTAGGAATTAAAGCAGATTTAAGTGTTATGCAAAGTCTCTGCGCTGCATCTGTTGGGTCTGGCTATAGGCCTAGTGGATTTCCTTTGAAAGCCCGTCGCCTGTGCAGGGCCACGCAGCGCGTCACACAAGGTGAAGCGAAGCGTGTTTAGCCCGAAGATGCCGATGCTGGTTTGAGAAACGGTCAAAACGGCAACATTGTGGCCCTCCAACACAAGTGTAGAAATGAGGCATGCTGTTGTTTAAAGTGCAGAGATTAGATAAACTAGCCTGTTTAGTTTCATGGCAGATGGTTGGCACTCAAGCCAATTTCCAATGGTGCCTCCAGTGCTCAGACACCAGCTTTGTCATCAGTCCACTTGTAAGAAATATTTTGATAATTAGAAAATTAAATATGCCAATAAAGCAAATCAGGAGCAGCAATAAACAAAGAAGGTTGCATGACAAGCCATTTATCTCGGGGTTGTTTGAAATGACCACCTCATTAGCTATTTAAGTTTGAGGGATTTATTTCACTTTTGTGGCACCAATGAACTTTTTATTATACCTAACTGCTGGGCTGGATTTTACTAAAGCAGGAGAAAGTCTTTTTTTCTTTTCCTCTCTCTCCTTATTTGCTTTCAGAGCTGTGTCTGTGCAGAGTAGGGATTTTTTTTAAAATAATGGCTACAATTTATGGAAGCATACATACTCCAGCTTATTGTTTTTAATAAATAGAGGTGCAGGGCAGTGTGTGAGAACATGTGTGCACCTCATGATGCTTAAGTGGGAATAATATTTGCAGAAAGGGGAAGAAAGCGAAACTACAGTATAGTGCAGCCATGATCTAAAAACCTTGTAATAAATAGTTAACTGCTCTAGCAGTCATTGCCACATCTATTTGAAAAGCGTCCAGCTTTGCATACCGAAAATGTGTTTTCAGTATTTGGACACAATACACCCCCCATCCTCCCCCAAAAAAGGCATTTGGCTGCCAAACTGTGCCGATGGATGGGAAACAATTTCTGTCACTCTTGTCCTGATTTATTTATTCTATCTATTCACTTCTATTATTGGGCTCTATTTTATTATTCATTTTTGTCCTCGCATCTCATTGAGGAGAGGAAGGCGGCTTGATAGTTAGATATGCTAATTTATTTAGTTAGAATCTCACACGTCCATTTTTCTTTGCTTTGATATGCATTTTTAATATATAGCCTTGGGCTACATCTCATTTGGTGAAAGTCAGTTTTTCTGGAGAAGATCAGGCTCTTCAGTGAGGAGGCAGCCTGTTGAGCTTGTTTTTTATGTGTGCATGTTTGTGTTACCCCTTCCTTTCTATCGCTTTCTTTTTCGTTCCCGTCCCTTCCTCATACCTTACTGCGGAGCTTTAAAGTGTAGTTGTATTTACATTTGAATGCAGCGTGGTCTTAGAGATGATTGGCTTACAGCATATATCAGGATAAGGCCTCACTGACACTGTTGATTTCCCTCATTCGCTTGCGGTGACTATCTCAAGCATGTAGCCCACCCAGTGTTTCCTAACTCATTGCCCCTCCTCAGATTGACTCAATCATATTTAAAGGAAAAATAGAATTTGTATTACACATGAAGGGTGATAGGAAAAAAAACACACACACAGTGGTGTAGTTTTGCAAAAGGTTGGTGTGTGTATGTGTGTGCACTTGTCACTGGTTTGCTCTCGTCTTTTAATTAATGAATAAAATTTCTGTCTCTTCTATGCTACATCCAATTAGGGAGACAAATAGAATTAACAGTGTCTGAGTATTATCTGTTCTAATGAATTAGCCTTTGTGTCTTCTTGTGCTATTGTGCCGCTTCTTTAGTCAAGCTATTAGCAGAAGGGTTCTCATTTCTTTTATGCATATGCATTATAATGCTGCGACTGCAGTAGAATTTCTGCATAGTTTAAGATTTGCCAGACAGAAACTCTGTTGCATTCAAAGATCCCACTGCTTTGTTTTGGAGATCTTTCCTCAAGGAGTGAAAGTGCTCATAGTTATGGTATAGCTTATTTTGCAATTTGCTTGGCTGTAGAAAACAGGAGGAAAAGCCTTTTCTGCTTAGGTCTCTAGCTCTGATAAAGGCTCTGGGCGCTGTAGACCAATGGTCAAATGCACTGATGTCACAGGTTTAATCAAGTAATGCAATAGCTCATCTTGAGCCTGTGCATAAGTGTGTGTGTGTATTTGTGGAGGTGCGTGCCCAGGAAGATCCTGTCCTATTTCTGTACGTCACTATGCATAGTGCAGCGCATACGCAGCCCTCTGCCTGTGGACAGCGAGCCCTCAGGCCAAGCTTGCCTGCTGAACCATGCAATTTCTCAGTTTTGGAGGTGTTCTAATTCTACTAGCTTTGTCCTCCTCGAGGGCCGACTACGTTTGGATATCATGAAAACAGTGCATTGTTGACTTGGGACGCTCTGTCTGTTCTACGCAATTGTTTTGTGATGGTGGGATGTCTGGCCTTACATTTCCTATTTGAATTGTGTTCAGTGGCAGGGCCTTGTTGGCAGGCATATCTAATCATCGGTATGGTGGCTGAAGAGAGGCTATGCTAACTTGTTGCATCTTCCGCACTCCCCTATATTTGGCTGAAAGCATGGTGTAAATGACTGCAGTGATCAGGAGATTTATATTAACTTGTACATTGTTATTTTAAAGGAATGAATGAAAGCACAAGTGTTTATAACATTTTTTTTTGCCATTTGATTTTTTTGGGATATATCATATTAAGCTGTGCCAAACCCATGAATCACTTTTTAAAAAAAAACGTAATCTCTTCTTTCTTTGCACACATAATGTACTACAGCGAGTAAAACAGCTTTTGCCTCAGAGAAAGTTTTCAGGCATAAATACAATCAGACAATCCTCCTTGTCTGTTAAAACATGCTGTGGTGAATTATTAGCTGCTAAATTAAGGACTTTTTATATTGTGGGTAATTGAGGGGGTTGTAAATGCTTAGCCGTTCAATGGAAGTGCACCTACACTTTTCTGAAGTGGCTGTATATAATTACGAGCTCAACGCAACAGAAATGTGTGAGAAGTTTTTCTCTTTCTTTGTTTATGCCATGTGGCAAGATGTCTTGAAATGTCACATCGCCTCATGATTTACGGCGCCGTGTGTTTCTGGTGCGTCAGCGATTCCTTACATGTTCGGCACAGGATCTCTGTAGCTGCTCCGCGTACTGATAGCTCAACATACGCGCACACGCACGCACACACACGCACACACACGCACACACACGCACAGACTCACAAGGTTAGTCGTTCTCAGCCTGTGTTACACTGCTGCTACTGCACCAGATTTCCCCCTTTCCCTCCAGGCTTCTGGGGAATTTTTGAGGGAAATTCAATGATGCTGCTAAATCAATTTTATTTGAAATTCCTAGGGATGTAGGCAGAGTGCAGTGAGGGAAGTGAAATTGTGCCAGGCAGGTGTTTGTAAATGAGAAACAGGGGACAGTGGCAGAGGAGACGGCAGCATTCTCCCACTCTCCTGCGGCCTGGCTGCACTACGAGCCTTCCTTCCCATATTGTCTCCTGCTTTTATATTAATTACAACTTGTATTAGCAGCCGCCAGTTGCTAACCCCAGCAAATAGAAAAGGCTGCCTCTAGAGACCCCTCTTCTTTTGTATCTTATTCTCTATCTAGTCCTGCTGTGTACATTTGTGTGCGCGTTTCCTCCTGCACATGTATGTGTGTTTGCTTGCTGGCATTCTCCTCTTCCTCCTGGTAACACTGCTCTTTAACACAATTAGCGAGGAGCATGGAGTGAACCGTGTTTGACTCCTAATTATGCCCAGCTTTAGGGAATAGTCACATGGGCTGGAGGCCCTTTTTGTCTCTTTTGCATCTTCCCCTGTTTTATTCGAGCACTTTTTGTGTAGGTTGAAGACTGTTTGTGTGACATGATTTTTTTTCCTGCAACTTGTTTGAACTTTATCAGACCCACAGGGGTTGTGGCAAAATGGTTGTGTGTGTTTGTGTTGCACGGCGCAGTGTCTGATGATGCACCCGCCATAGCTTAGAGAGACCCACTAAATTATTCATAGGGAGGAAAGGCTGTTGCTTTTGTCGCCTTGTTGAGTGTGGAAAGTTAACACTGTTGTTTTGATATTCGTTGTCTTGTTTTGTACACACGCTTATGAATGAGCGGTGACTTACAGGTACTAAAAGAGAAGTGTGCGCTCCACTGCATATGCATTGGTCTTGTGTGCACTCTATTATTATTATTAGGTCATATAAAGTGCTGCAGTCTTCTTTTTCCACTGTAAGAGCCAAACTAACAAAGCTTTATCTACATCCCCACATAAAGGCCCATTAAATCCACAGGGTAGCAAATCACAGCAAAATATCATTCCCTTTTACACCATTAGATGAGGTGTCTTTGAATTTAATTTAGTGCCAGCGCCATTAAAAATGACACATTACTCTGCAATGATAGCTAAATTAAGTCCTATCGATTCCACTGTTGCATTAAAACCATAGCTGGCTGTGGCCGTGGCTGGTAAGTGTTAAAGGGAGAGATAGAATGAGAGAGCAGGCATGTGTGAGAGCAGTGAGCACAGTTTTTCAGGTCTGTCTTGTGTCTCGCCGGCAGTGGGTGTCTCATTGTGAGGAAGTAGAACCCAGTCATTTTCTTCTCTTGGAACAACAACAGCCCGTTCTGAGAGCCCAGAGCCCAGCTCTGCTTAAACACACTATTCACTCTGGGAGTCTGGGATTTTTACCTCTCCTTTCTTCCTTCCCTCTGTGTTGAACACGACAAAGACAAAATTAGACTGCTTTCAGGGGGTTGATGGGCTTTTCCCACATTAGGGATTTTACTTAGCCTGCGCTGTGTTGAGAATAACAGAGAATTACTATAACAACAGACCTCGTTCCCATGAAGTGTTCCATGTGTTGATCAGTGGCCCAGAGAGTGAACACATCGTAATCATCCATCGCTCTCAGTATGGGGACACTTTCCCCTTCACTCACTCTGGAGGGCTAAAACCCACGCACGGGCTATTGTTCACGTTGTCTTCTTACCCCTCTTCTGAGTAATTCTCTGAGCTCTTTATCTGATTGCCATCCGGTGAACAGCTGACGCTGAGAGGGCCTTGAGTGGAGCGCGGGGTCTGAAGGGTCTTGTGTGTTTCTGTCTGCTGTTTTCAGCTCCAAGCTGTTTGAGAAAACAGCCCGCCTTCCCCAAAAAACTTAGCAGATAAAAGGGCCTCGCTTACAGGCATAGCAGCAGCCTCGCCTCCGCAGCAGAACAAGCACCAGCACATCAGGACTGTGTGCCCAGGGGACCTCGGCAGCGGCGTGTCTTTAGTCTCTGTTTCCCTGCGAACCTCGATTAGTCTCCAGGCTCTATCCTGTCTGTCCTCTTCGAGTACAGCTTACTCTGACTGGGGCACAAAGGCAAGCAGGCAGGCTCCTCTCTGGTGGGGACTGAGGGAAAAGTTCATCAGAAACTCTGCTCAAGTTGGACAAAATGGTAAAAACGGTCTGTTTCTAGGAATATACTGTGGCATGTACGTTTTCCCTCTACTTTCATATGTATGTATATGTGTTTATGTGTGTTTGAGGGAGAAAAAAACACGTAGCGGGAACTGAGAAGTGGGTTGAGGTTTGTGGGAAGCCTTGGTGCAGGCCTGTGTTTGTTTGGCTTGGGCTCTGCTCAAGGGGCTGCTTCTCTCGGGCCCCAGACAACGTTAGGCTCAAGTTTGCCAACATTTTGTCATCATACTCAGGTGACATGTTAAACTGGGAAAGACTAGCGAGGGCTGCGTGAGCTAGGATGTCGTATCAACTCTGTGCGAGAGGCTGTTTGGAGTGCGTAGCCGATTGAGTCTGTGTTTATGGGCACAGATGTAGTATATGACGTGATCAGTCTGTCCCTCTATTGCCTGAATGGCAGAGGAAATTCCAGCTCTAGTCTGCCTTCATGTGGCTCTGATAAAGCCTTTCCTGTACAGTAGAAAATCCTGTTTCCCTGTGTGTACTGACAGGGGAGTGGGAATGACCAGGAAAGAGAAGAGGAGCCGAGAAATTGAGCTGGACGTAGGGCAGGAGAGAATAAAGTCAACTTAAAAGCTATGAATTTGTTTATGGTTATTTCTTTGAAGTTAGCCAGCAGGGATTTTAACACTTCTTTTCACGATGCCTTTGTATATATGAAAGTGAGTGTGCGTGCATCTGTGTTTATACTTCTTGCTCTATTATGTCATTAGCATGTGTGCATAAGTGTATTTCAGCAAGCCTCTGTGGGCGTGTGTGTATGTCAGTGTGGGCGTGTACACATTTTTGGCAGATTAGCAGGAGAATCACTGTCATATCTTATTTTCATTTCTGACAGTGGTAATGATTAATGGCGGCTGTGGTGTGTTTGGACTTTTTACCTCTATATTTCTCACTTGACACGGAAGTCTCAATTGGTTATGGTACAAATGAACTGCACTGGGCTCCGCCATATGTGTTTAGACTATTACTCACAAGCGCTCTACTTGCAATGTTCAAAATCAAATGCCACATTAACGGTGCTTTGTTTTGCCCTCATACATTAATGAAACACTTTGATTACAGCGTTTTGACTTATAGCCAGTTGCGTTGGTGTATTCGTTTGTTTCTATTCAATCACTGTAGCTACTTTGATTATCTGCTAGCTGGGAAATAAAGGAGAAAAAAAGCTGCGGAAACAAACAGGCCAAGGACCTTCACGATGCATTTAGACTCTTACAGATGTCACTTTCACATTTCCAGCATTCTCATATGAACTCTCTCTCTCTCTCTGTGTTCCTTTCCTCTCTATCTTCTTCTCCTCCAACTTCTCCCCCTCCCTGCTCTCTCTCTGCTCCTGGTTTGTGGTTTGGATGGGGAATGTGGTTGGATGCACGGATGGATGGATGGATCCCACGCTCGCTTTCTCCTTTTTCAAACCTCAGAACCCAGCTTCCTGGAGAGACCACGATGACGCCACCTCCACACACTCAGCCGGCACACCGGGGCCCTCCAGCGGGGGACATGCTTCACAAAGCGGTGACAACAGCAGTGAGCAAGGTGAGTCAGTACAGAAATGGGCATGCACATGCATGCACATTCGTAACACATGCGCACACATTGGTCTAGTTTTGCGCTCAAGCCCTAGCACATAAACATACATAGATTTATGCAGGACATATTAATCATCACGCATGGATTTGCCAACTCTTCACTTTAACCCTGTCTAATGTGAGCTCTATAGTGAATAGGTGGCACATCTCTCTTTACACATGTCCCAGTCCTTTTCCTTTTGCACTTTGGCTTATCCAATTTTTTGACTGGCATCCATGTAAACACAGTCACACCTAAAAATGAACATGCTTATCCACTGTTGTACTCGCACTGAAATACCAGCAACAGCCACAGGAATACCATACCAACCTAGTAAAAGGCTTTCCAAAGTGTTGCTATTTAGAGAGCTGAACAAAAGCTGGTGATTAATAGTATATTTCTGCCAGTTCTTTCTTGAATTTAAACCATATTAACTTTGCCTGCACAACAGCCCCTAATTATGTCTCACTGAGCCTTGTGTTATCTACTACACGACCTGCCAAACACTTATAATGCATTTCAAATCAAATGCATTTGAATTTAATACAGATAGTGTGTTTGAGTCACAGCGACCTGCCTCGTATTTTTGTCACGGTCGGTATCAGTTTTGACATGAAAATTGTCAAATGTACGTGCTGTTAGGTAAGTTTCTATATGAAAGCGAGCGTTAAATTCGTGTAAAATTAAAGTCGATTAAAAGTGAAATCTGCTGCCTGAACCGAGAGAGCAGATGAAGAGTTCCTGACCCCACTTCTCTTGTCTTCATCTTGTTTTGAATGCACCAGAGATGTGTGCTTTTGTGGGTCTCTTCTGTATCCATGGGTGCCCTCTGGCAGTGTCCAGAGTTTTTCATGAAATTTCATCACGCTGTCTAAACACAGAAGCAGACTCAGATACACACCGATACCAGCTCGCTCACAGAGCAAAGCTGCTCGCTCTGCCTGTTCTGTGCTATCATTTTGCCAATAAGCAGTCAAATGTATTGATGATGTGTACTTTGTGGTGGGGCTATTTAAATCATCTCCTGCTCCTTAGACGGAAGCCCCTGAAACATTACTGACCACAGCAGACATCTGTGGTCAGTTGTGTCAGAACTAGTTGAATCACAGCCTGGTTGGAAAAATAACTAAGACTGGTAAAGTAATAGGATATGTCTCAGTAACATTGTTCAAGGAAAGAATTCTTGATCATAATGCGACCCTTAATAAATCTACTTAGGCATTGTTTTTCCTCTTCCTGTGACAGATGCAGAACTATCTGTTGGTTAAAGACACTACAGAGTGCCCTGCATGCTCACAGACAGCATAAACAGGACATTTTGTTATGCAACAAATGTCTTAAATGTCTCAAATGTCTTAAAACTAGGACCTGATTGATACTGGATCATGCAAATACAGTATCTGTCTGAAAATGACATACTTCATTTTCATACACGTAGGTATACGTACAGTATGCTAGGGTTATATTGAAAATGATGACATTGTTGTTTATTTATTTAACCGCAAACTAGGTGGAAACTTACTCTGCAAAACCGTCTGCTCAGCTCTAATGCTAATCTGCTACATGTGCTCCGCAGACAGTGCTGAGAGCATTAGCAATGCAGACAGAGCTGCTCTGTCAACAAACTATGTGATGACATTTTCTGCATTATGTTATGCAAAAAAATATACGTATATATCAGACAGTACTAATATATTCGACATCGACCAATATAGGCCGATTTTACTGGCCAAGTGATGTATGAGTTGAACTATACTTAAAACTTTAGAAAAGAAAAATCCAAGAAATTGCTGTGATTTAAATGGATTTTCTGCTTTGAAGTCATAGTATTAGTTAAAAACGTAGCATGACAGATCAGAGGACAGAGCACACGTAGAGTTTTTGCACTCCTCTTTGTAATTGCAAAAGAAGCACGGGAGATGAAGAGCAACCGAAAGAGGAAGGGGATGAGAGAAAGAAATGCACTGCCTATTGATTATCTTACACACATAAGTACAAGTGACCTGTAATCCACAGAGCACTTATCGACTCCTTTCCCCACCGTATCCAGTAACAGCCAATCAATACGGGCCAAAGACAGTTACGGTATAGCACCGCGTTCTGGGCCAAGATAGACCTAGACTAGATCAGGTCCACAGCCTGACCTGCACGCAGTGTTAAATGCAAAATCCACCAGCTCAAAAATATTTAGCCGCTAGAAAAAACACAAACTAAGCAGCTTAGAAGAGAAGTGGAGATTTGAACAAAGCTGAAGAACCACAGAAGTACAAAGGTTAAAGAGCAGAGAAGGTGAAAAAGTAGGATCAGGGAGGAAAAATGACTAAGAGAGTAAAAGGGAAAAAGACCAAGGGCAGCTGATTTAATGGTCTAATGAGGCCGTCCTCTAGCCAGTTGTTTTGTGTGAGGCATGCTCTGACCTTTCGCTTCGCTCGGGAGCCCCGCCGCCTCATTTTTCACATTCTTGCAATTACGTTAACGCTTGAAGCGCTCGCTGACTCCCGACTCTGGCCCTTCCATTCTGACAGAGCCTTCCCTCTCCAACCTCTCCACCTTTCCCGCCTCGACTCTCTTCTCCTTCACTCCGCTCCATGCATGATCTCGCCTCCTATCTCGATACATTTCAACATAAAATTTGTAGTCCGCACTCTCAAGTCCACAGAGAAAATGTGAAATGTGGGCTTCACTTCAGTAATGGGGTCTTTAACAGCTTGGCCCCTGTTAAAAGGGGTGACAATGTGGATCGGTTGAGGAAGACAGAATAGATGGGAGAAAGTGAGAGAGGAGCACAGTAAAAGAGCGCGTGAGATCCACGCCGCTTTTAGGTTTCGGCTGCCAAGAAAAACATCAACTTTTTTTTTTTTGCTGTCTTTCCTCTTAAAAGGTGTGTTCTATCCGTGCTTGAGAAACACTGAAATCAAATTTTAATCTAGAAACATCCTTGCATGAAATATGACACCAGTCCATTTGTCCCAGAAATATCAAAGGATCTCTGACAGTGACCAAGTCCACTTTGCTTTTTTTTGCCTTTCCCTGTTAGGGGATGTACACGAGAATAAACGTCTGTATCACTTGCTTACCGTTTCTTTTTCTTTCTTTTTTTTAAAGTGCTGTAAGCACCGTCATACAGGACTCAAGAGGGTCGCTTTGAACACAGTCCTCTTCTAAAGTCTTTGGCTTGTATCTCAGTGCTGAGCGTTGTTCTGAACCTGCGCCAAAAAGCAATTTAACAAGTGCGCAAATATGTATTATCCCTCGTGTGGAATAATTTATTGTCAAGCAGAAAACCAAGGTGAAGCATGTTCGTAGCTGTCAGTAAAGAGTGCCAGCTAAGGTTCTGACACATATTAAAAAAAAAGTTTTCTGTACAATTCTCAGATCTGCATCCTTACCCGAATCCCTCCGCTTAACAGACTTAAAAAAAAAATACTTTTCTCAGAATTTCCCTCCAAAAAAGGAAATATGAGTTATCGCCCTCGGGGCAAAATCAACGCTCTGACTCTCAGAGAGTGACTCCCTATGTTCTAGCTAGATAAATAAATACAAGGGGAGCCAGTTCAGAAGGTAACACACAATAACTACACTGGCTCTGCATTCACATCATTTTGATTAACAGTCCTTTGGAGCTTTTCCAAGCTTATCTTGAAACATCATCGACATCAGTTGCAGGGAGGTAAACTTGATGAATGTGCGTGCCTTAAGATAGCACTCGTTTCCAAGCAGGTGTCTGTTATATGGTAAGCATCCAAAGTGTGATGGAGCAGTGTGATGAAATACTCTACACGTTTGCCCACACCAAACACAGTAAAGTCAAATGCACTCAGTCATGAACAGTAAATCCCCAACACTGATTCAGCATGGTAGGTAATGCGTTTGTCCTCCTTCTGTATGTGCATATGTGTGTGTGTGTGTGCGTTTGAGCATGCCGCAGCTCCAGTCCACACTTGTAATTATTAGCTATGCATGAAGACCAAATCCACGTTGACATCTTGAGTGCCGAGCAAAGGGGCTTTCTGTACTGTTCCAAGCTTCTACTGTAGATGGACAAGGCTCAACAGAAGAGAGGAGAAAGCATTTTGTACATTTTCTCAGCAATTGAACAATCCCCACGCTCTGCGGATAGACCGACTCCCCAGAGAGACTGAGAGAGGCAGAGATGGAGAGAAAGGGAGGAAAGAGAGGGAGAGCTTGAGTGTTCAGCTCCAAGGGAGCACGTTGCGCTTGATGGTGTTGTGGTATGATTGTGTTTGTGTGTGTATATGTGTATGCGTAGGGAGTGTGGTGAGTTCCTTTGGCCCTGGCTAGGGGCCCCAATCAGCAAGGTCTTTGTGGTTGAGCTCACTAGAAAGAGGTCATTTCTGTTGGGGACTCAGCTCCTTGTGTCCCAGCATGAACAAGCCCTGTTGGATCTTATAGTTTCCAGACCTTTGGCTTTGCTTTTTTTAAATACAGTATTTCTCAGGGCTCAAGAAGATGCAAATGTGCAGGTAGAAAAAGAAAGAACATGTAATCACATTAGAAAAAAACACAGCAATCTTTGGTAAACACAAGATGGAAACCTTGTTGCATTTTAGTAGCGTATACTCCAGCTCTGGAGTGATCGTTGAGGTGTGTCTGTGTATTTACAATGCATAATTTGCGTGTGTGTGTATTTGGTTGGGGGGTGGAGGTTGTATGCATGTGCATGTGTTAGCTGGTTTCTTCTAAGTGCCTGTTAGAGTTTAATTTAGTGTAGTAATTAAAGCTGAACACTGGCCCATAAACAACAGATAAACAATAATGCAGGCCCAAGCCCTGCTGTTTCATGGCTCTCACTCCCAGCTGTTGGAGCACTGATAATCTTTTACACAGTTGCCCCCACCTCACCACAACACAATACTGAAGCAACAAGGTTTTCGCATGTGCGCATGGGTGTTTTTTAGTGTGCGATGGCAGAGGCTGAACAAAAAGGGCTGAAAAGGCACATAAACACACAGGATATGTCCACTTCCTCTCTCAAAAGAAAACAGAGAACCACAGAAAAAGCAAAGAAAGTTTAAGAGTAATATGGCTCTGTGGCCATTTACAAAACCAGATCAGCAGGGAGATAACTTAAACATTAGTATGTGCAGCCATGACGCGCATACAGCTTGCTATATCTCAGTCAGTAGCCCGCACTTAACATAAACCAATGGTATACTTGCTTAATGACAAAACAAACAATGCTACAATGTTTCTCAATGAGCTATGGTGCTCAGCTTTAGCCATGCCACTGCATGTCAGTCACATGTTAGTCAGGTGTCTGTTATGGAAAGAGTGCAACATGTCTGTCTGATGGTTTGTTGGGAAGGGGCAGGGCCATTGTTGAAAGCTGAGAAGTGTTGCTGTGCGGGGGGAGAAAACATGGTACAGAGGGGATACTTTCATGATCCCATTAGCATAAAAGAGACTAAATTATTCATGTGGAGTGCTTAATCTATGGGGAAAAGTATAGTTAATGCACATAGTTTTAAAATGGATCTCTCCTAGCCTCGGCTCTAACACCAGATTCTTGCTGGATTCAGCATTCGCGGGCATTTACGGGAATGGCTGTCACTCTCTCTTGCACACAAACACACACATAGACATAGAATGTGCGGGCATATGTGCACACTTGCCTAAGCACTGCTGCACTTCAAGCTGTTTCAAGGGTCTCTGCTCTCAGGCTCATCCCCTCTCTCCATAAGTCCCTTTCCCATCCTCTCTCTCCCCCTTTCTTTCCATTTGTTCCTCCATCTCTCTCCTCTTCTCTTTCTCCCACCCCCTCTCTCACTTACTGACTCGCTCGTACTCCTCTCCTCACTCACCCTTCTCTGTCTCGCTCTCAGTTCCGCAGACTACCTGGCCCTCATCCAAAATGTGATTAAAGAGAATGATCAGCTCCCTCAGCTCCCACTTTCCTTCCTCCCTTCCGCTCTCTCTTCGTTCTTTTTTTTTGGGTTTCTCTGTCTTTCTTCTGACCCTGTGCTATAGCTTAAAAGACTGGAAAAAAAGGTAATGTAAAAGAATAAAAACTGTCAATACAGCCAGTTTCCAGTAACATAGGCTTCCCACAGTATTACCACCATCACCACCTCTTGGTCTTCCATCCACGCTCCCTTTTTCTCTTAGCATCTCTTTTCTCCTTCTGGTTTTTCCCCTCTATCCACTGACCTCTGCCTCAGTACTGTGCTGGCTCCTTTCACTCTGATCCATAATCACAAACAGGCCTCTGGTGTGACTTGGCCCAGCCCAACCTGGCCAGGTACTGAGCCTACGCCACAGGAAAAACGTCTTTACTGTGTCAGCCTAATGTGCAAACTAATGTTTGGAGAACATAGGGAAAAAATTATCCAGATTATTCTGACAGCAGCTGAGGAGAATTTCTGTTTCACGCCATTAAGGGGAAACTTGGGGGAGATTTTTCTTTCTCTCTTTCTTTTCCTCTGTTTCTCTGAGAAGTAGATGAAGGCCAGCTTAACTGGGAGTGAGCTGAGCATAGCTAAAAAGCACAGAGGAAACGGTGTTGCAGGGAAGTAATCAGGATTGAACTCCAGTAAAAGGAGGGGAGTGGCTTTTAAATTCTTTTACCCAAAGGCTTTAGGCAAAAACAAAGACAGTGCAATGCTGTTGTATCAGTTCATTATACAGTGGGTTTACACACCCTTGTTCCATTGCTGATTACACCAGCGCATGTGGTGATGATGAGAAGTGCACAGGGGTCTGATGTAATATGGCTAAAAGGGATTTGAGCGCATGCCCCAAAGGGCATTTCCATGTCCATTAATGCTGCCACTGCTGCATTTTCACGAGGACGACAGTGCTTCGTTTCTTTAAAGGGAGAGAGTGTTTTCCCAGGAAATTTTCAGTCTTGTTTCAGCAGGCTAGCCTGAAGGGGGTCAGCCAAGAAGTCACCCTTAAGAGGTGATAATCCAATTGCTTTAGTCCTCACCAGATTTGTTTTCCCCTTGTCTGGCGGTGTGTTGGTGTGTGCGTGTGTGTTTATAGAGAATGTAAGCATGTGTGTGTGTGTGTGTGAGAGAGAGAGAGAGAGAGAGAGAGAGACAGCAAGATGCCACTAGTTTCTGTGTCCAACCCCAGGCCCCGTTCTAGATCAGAGAGAGGTTATGGGGGCCAAGTCTGTCAAAGGCACACCTGCAGGGAAACTCCAAAAACCTTGACTGCTAGCTTACATGAGCCAGTTTAAGGTGTGCTTATTTGGAGTTTAACCCCGACTTCAAATGTCCTTTCCCTCTCTTCCCCTTTGTGTTTGACCAATGGGCCTTGCACTCTTTTACTTTCATTTCTTTCTTCTGCCTCCCTTGGCTCTTTAATCTCTTTCACCACCCCCACCCTCCCAGTTCTCCTCCCCTGATGTCAAAACTGCACATCACAGCAAAGGTCCCTCCAAAAGACAGCACATGGTTGAGTAGAGTGGCTTAGCAAGGCTAGCTAAAGCTTGTTCACTTGCTGTGTGGTTTTTTTTCTCTTGCGTAAACCAGGGTTTAGACACTAAAGCATATTTGGAACCGAGCAAAGCAGCTATACCCTACAGGTAGTGCTTTAACCATGCTGCCACCATCCAAAAGAGTGGGAGGATGATAAAGGAAGTGTGTTACAATCCGAGTTCTTCCTCTCTGCTGCTGATTTTCACGCACACATCTTTCACGTTTATGCAAAGCTTTTGAGGGCTTTATGCAAGATAAGCTCATTTTCTAGTCTGATTCCCACTCTAGTACATGCTTTAATGACTCTTAAAGCCAAGGGCTGCTTTTTTAGGCATAATAGCAGTCCTGCGGTCTCTCAGTTTCCGTGTAGCCAGGGTGCTTTTTCCACACCTGATCACTTTTGTTCACCCATTTTATGGCTATTGGGGAGCAGGCGGAGGTGAGTGATTTGACAGTGGTTAGTGCCATGAGCCCTAATGTTTATTGGAAGCAAGCGTCTAATAATTTTTGATTACCCCAGAGGAGGTATTAGCCATGTTAGTCAGCAAGGATAATTTCTTATTTACATGCCCCAAGCAGTGAACACTCCGAAGGAACACTGGGGCTAAATGTGCAACAAAACGAATCAAACATGCCAAACAAGATGCTCCATCCTGGCTGGCTGCAGGGCTGAAGCTGAGAAAACCTTCATTATGCATTTACCATAATTCATTTAGAGGGTTATCAATTTGCAGAATACAGAGGAGATGTTTGGAGGGGGAAGCAAGAACACCATATCAAACGAAGGAACAGAAAAAGGAACAAGGGAAAGCGAGATGAAAAGGAGTGAGATATTCAAGGATAGCTCAGTGCCTGTATTTTTAAAATGTTGTTCCAATTACACACATTTCCATGTTCTGAGGCAGAACTTGCATGGTAAATGGTGCAATCGCTTCCCTTTTACCAGTGTCACGCTCCACCCCCTAAAAAAAGCACAAGCTGATTTGACTTTAATGAAAGCTGTTTAGCTCAGGAATTTTCTTTTTTTTCTTGCAAGATTGAGGCTACACAGAGATGTTCTAGTTCAAATATTGTCATTCTGTTCATTTAGGGTTTCTCTTTGTTTGCCTTCAACCCTGCTTACTCAAGGGTTTTTTTTGTATCTGTCTATCGGTGTGGATTTTAGGACAGTTACTACATGTTTTCATTTTTCTCTCCTGGCAACACATACGAAGAGAAGAAAAAGACTTTTAAAAGCATCTTTCCCTCTGCCATCGGGCAAGGATGACTAAGGCCCCATTAGAACAATTGGAGGAAACTTAGGGAGACGGGGAGTATTTAAAGGAATGAAAGCAGCAAGAAAACACCACTATCTTGTGATAACCAGTGCTTTGCTTCATTATCTCGAGACAGAAACCCCCACCTTGGAAAAAATTGCACTCACTTTGGTGCTTCATTCAAAAATACAACAATGAAAACAAGAAAGGCAAGAAAAAGCAAGACAAAAAGGAAAGAACTGTAATATTTTCCAAAGTGAAGGGAAAGCTGCATTGTTTAGCACAAATGCTTACTCCCAGGGATACAGTCCGTAGACAACTGAGTGTCTGCAGGAGACATCTGTGAAGCCTGACCTTGTGACCTTGGAAAAAATGCTCTTAAGGTGGGGGGAAAACTGCCTTTTCCACTGCATCTTGGCCTACAGGACAGCCCAGGAGCAGCACAACAAACACAACCACCACAGAAAAAGAACAACCCAACATACAGTCAATAAGAAAGAAAATGAGGCAGAAAAAAAGTGTGATTTATATTGAGGCAAGTTAACAAGTAAGGAAGCGATGGATGCTGGAAAAAAAAGGAACTGAATACGAGAAAGAGAGGGAGGGAAAGAAACAAGAGGCAGAGAAGATGTTAGAGAAAACACAGATGGACTTGGTCTGAATAGTGCCTCACAGGCCTGGCTGTCTCTTACTCCTTTGGCCCCCCATGAGATCATTTTCATCCTTTATGAGTCAAAAGGAAGCCTGGTTGAAAATGAAAGGTTACACAAGCCAGAGCCCACGCCCTCGGAGTGAGAGAGGAGAAGATCCCCGCTGCAAGGGCCCTGCTGCTATTCAAAGCACCTGCCATTGTGTGGGCGCTCATCCAGCCCTATTGTTGTGCAGAAATTAGTCGTGCTCCCTTTGGCTCCCTTCGGCTCCAGAGGCATGCGGCAAACCCCCTTGTTGTTTCGGGTTCAGATACATGGTTGGATAGATGCGTGGCCCCGGCTACCATCACCACTGGCTGTGGCCCTTTGCCCTCTCTCCAACAGCACACTATCGCGTTGTGTTTTCCCCCCCTCATCCTCTCAATGCTGTTCACTTCTCAAGAACACTTGCGAGCCAACATTCCTATAGTTTTCTCCATCTTTCTTTTGTACTCCTACTCTCATTTTTCCTTTGGTGTATATGCTTATTGTTCTTTGGAGCACCCTCATTATACCCATGGTTATATTTTAAGGGCCTCTCTCTTTGATTTTGGTCTCATGGGGAGTGAGTGGTGGGCTGGTGGGAGCTGTAGGCCTGGCCCGGCTCTCAGGGCTCCCCAGCCAGCGTCTCGGAGAGTAGGCTTGGGGGTATTGTTGGGTTGGCTACCACACTAGAAGCACTGGCGCTACTGCTATTGCAGTGGGTGGATGTGAGGGGAAAATTGAAAAGTCAATAGCGAGGCCCCACAAAAAAAAGAAGAAGAAAAGAAAAAAAGAGTGCAAAACAAAAGGAGATGGAGAGCTTCAAAAAGCTGAGAGCTATAGAACACTGCTAATTAATAGCATCAGACGAAGAGCTTTTTTCCTTCCTTCTGGAGCTCTGATGCTGCATATTAACTTGTGAGGCAAGGCAATTAGGAGCTCAAAGCATGTGTCACGTCCATCTGTTGACCATGCTATGTGAGGGAGAATTGATAGGTAAACAAAAAGTATGCACTGAGCTTCAAGGAAAATAGAAAGCGCGTAAACACTGTAGTACAACCCTACCTTTATGAAACTGCTGAATCAGCAATAATTGTGATAGTAGTTCATTTCAGTAATTCCTGCAGCTATAGTTTGTGACAGTTCCTATATGTCAAAATTGTGGGACACACATTCAATAAATACATATGTTGATGCCTTTCTTATTACTATTACTGAACAAAGGAAAACATTACTGTTGAAAAGTATATGTAGGTTGGGTTTTTTTTTTTTGTTTGTTTGTTTGTTTGTTTTCTCGGGGGGGGGGGGGGTTCTTAAAAAAAACAGTAATTGGCTCTTATTCTGTCTTTACACGCAGCTAACATCACGTAGACTGTGATGAAGTGCGACTTTTGGTGGGTCAGCGTTGCAGATTGGCACCAATTTGAAGTGGCTTTGCAATTTGTATTTTTCACTGCCGTAATAGGCTCCTCTCTCAACCATCGTACCATCACAATTTCCACTTCCAACAGCTGTCAAGCCCCTAAAATCAAAATTAGCGCCATGGAATTGGGCCTTAATGAAATGACCTGCTGGATTTACCTTAAGGAGCAGGGCGGACAGTCAGTACTAGCCTCGTCAAAACCCTCTCTGCGCGTGCTGCGGTCCCATTAACAAAAGGAAATAGTCTGTAAATGTATTAAGCACTACTTCCATTTTCTAATTATCTTTCCCTCCTCCCTACATAATTCATTCAGTCATTCATTAGTTCTTAATATTAAAAAAAAGGATTCTGTCTGTTCTTTTTTCGTGAGATCACCAATTATTTGTCACTATTTATTACGCCGTTGTCTGGGGGGAGGGGGTCTATATTTTATGTTCCACCACAGCATCTGTCTGTATGAGTTTCAAATTGAAAATCTAGCATTATTCATATAAAATTTGCAAAAAATAAAGAATAAAAAAAGGCTCTGAAACTACCCCCCTCCCCCTCCCCACCTTTGCTTCCTATAGGATGAGGTGAATGTGTGCCAAGGCCCAGTGGAGGACACTAGGCCCTGGTTATTGACTTGTAAAGAAGCCGTTAGGTGAGGGGTCTTGACAAGACATGAGCGGCTGAGTCTCTTGTAAAGCTGTATCTGATTTCTCTGCTAGTTGACTCCCCGGAGAGATCCGTTCTACCCTCTGTTGATCTCACTCACAGCTGTATGGAAAATGCAGCGATGAAAAAAAAAAAATGAAAGAGTAGTTTTGTGAAAAAACGAAAAAGTGAAAAACAAAACAAAAAAATACTTACATTCAGTATGCCACGAGTGCCTCGCTCGGTGAGAGTGAGAGCCAAGGAAGGAGGGCAAATGAACCTAAGTAATCAATAGACAGGTGTTGTCTCTCAGTACGGCACAAGATAACTCTCAAATTAACGTTTTGGTGAGCTGTGTAATATATACTTGTCTGTAAGGGCATCTGCATTTGTGTTGGTGTGATTGGATAATAACAAGAGTGAAGTATCAGCAAGAGGCAGACAAAGCAAGTATCAACTTAGCGAGATCTTCACTCCACAAAGATCTGACTAATTTATGAGGGTAAACTGCTCTGACAGAAAGAGAGATGCAGGTGAAGGGAGGAAGTTTTCATTGGCTCTCTAGAGCAGGCCAACCCAAAACCCTGGAGGGATCTCTCTCGGTTTGAACTTTATCAGGGGCTACGCTTAATCAATATACTATCGGAAAAAGAATTAATTACTAAAGCAGAATAAAACAGCTGCATTTTAAACCAAGGATTCATCAATTCTGTAATCTCTTGGTTACAGCTCAGGTGTCAGGAGGATCATTTCAGCTCCATGTAATGAGGAACTGTGGGAGTTTACCCCAGCCCTGTGCTGCTCTCCTCCTCCTCCACCTTTCTCTTTCTGACCCCTCCTTCCAACCAAAACGCTTCCTTATTACCCCGTTCCTTACCTTCTCAGCTCTTTGTCATTTACCTACAATATTCATCTCACTCCTTTCTCCCTGCCCTTAATACACTGACTGTATTGCACTCTTTTATACCCCCACCCCTACCCCACTACATTCCCTTCCCACCAAATTCCTGTCTTTGCAGGGATGGGACGAAAGGGTATTAAATTTGAAATCTCTGGTGCGAAAGCCGACTAGAACGGGACATTCCCGCTGTTGCAGCCATCAAGCCGGACATTCCTCTACTAAGACTGAGACACCACTGGTATTGTGAAATGGGGAGGGGGGAATAAGAGATGGGAGAAGTTGGTGTAAGACTTGAAAAACAGCATACCACATTCTTGTTGTATATTTTAAAAAATATATTTTTGGTGTATAACATTAGAATAAAAATCATAGGAGAAGGTGAATTAGAATGAAATGAATGGTGTATGGAAAGAGGAGCCATGCAGGAAGTATCCCCTGTTTCAAAATAATCTTGGCAGCTCTGCCGTCGCTGCCACTGACATCCACCCATCGCAGCCCTTGACCCTGGTCCAAAGCCTGTAAACGGACTGTCCTTGACTCCCCATAATGGGAGATTTCAAGGCAGGTTGAGAAGGGGTTATGGGTGATGAATTGGGTTTTTAGTGAGCTCATTAGGAAGCCAAACAGAGTTTAGACTGTCGGAGCGGAGCAACAGTGCAGTAATCAGTTCTGCTCGCTTTGTTCCCTGCCTCCAGGACATTTTTGTGGAAAAAAAAAGAGAGCGAGGAGGAAAGAAAAAAAAACTTGGCATTTGGCTGATGAGAGGGCTGCTGAGCAGAGGCTGCAATCTGATGGTTGACTTGTTGATTTATAAACCTTTTAATTCATTTACTCTACCAACCCCTCCACCCTCCATCCCCACCCCCAGCTCTATATAGACAAGCCCCCCCCCCAATCTTTGTTGAACTCTTTGATGCCACTGTCCATCAGGTGTGGCAAGGACTTGACCTCCTCTTCAGCTTAAAAACAGCAAGTTTGTTTGGTTTTAAGTTGTAATTGAGGGTAGAGAATCACTGCTTATGCTGTTATCATGCATTGCCTGAAACGATGTAAGCTGCTCTGAATGAAAAACAAAAAGAAAGGAAGAAAGAAAAACACTCAGTTAAATTGGCAACCAGCATACAGCTGCTCTTTGCGGTTTATGTAGAAGACTTTGATATACAATAGTTCCTAGAGGGGATTAGAAATCTATTTACTAGCATTTACTCATTTACTCTTTACTAGCAGATAGAGCCATATGAAGTATCGGCACTGTCTCCACCTCCTTTTTTCATTTTGCTCTTTCTCATTTTTTCCCCTGCTTTTAAATTTTTTTAATTCCAAAATAGAGCAAGTTAGTAATTTTTTTAGGAAGCATATGTGTGAGGGCACCTCATTTTACTACTGTTCATGTTTGTTTCTATTCACTGTACCCTAATTACTTTTGGTAAACACTTCTTCTTTAATATTTAATGCTGCATCAAATCTTGAGATGCAGGTATGCTTCTCTGGGTGCATCCTATTGTATAAATGATAAATTATTGAGCACTGTCAATATATACAATCCCAAGACTAACAATAGCTTCAGTGTATCATAATAAGAGAAGAAGATAAGACAGAAGCAGTCTGGTTAGACATAAGCGAGAATTGGACTCATGCAGTGGCAGGTTTGTAAATTTGTTTATGAAGAAACGAGTGATGAACCGAGATTACCTGTGAGACCAATTAGCCCCATTCAAGTCAGAATGTAAGGGAAGAGCAGCAGCAGTTTCTTCTGCAGTGTTAGAGTGCAGGGGGGAGCAGGGTGGAGTTGTCAGAGAAGCAGAGAGTGTGAAATATCTGGTGGAGGCCCAAAGCCCTTCATTAGCCACTGATCCCTGTCTGCTGAGTGAGGGGCAGTCATGGGCATCACAACTCCCTTTTAGTCCCCCCCCCCAAAAAAAGCAGGGTGAGGGGGTGGAGGGTAGATCCCCCCATCCCCTGCAATTTAGCCCTTTGCCATTCATGCAAATTGGGTCTTGACATCTGCAACAGCCTGCCTCCTTTCTTTTATACATCTTTATTCCATCTCTTTTCTTCGGATCTTTTTTCCTCCTCAAAGCCCCATTTGGATGGCAGAGCCTCGTCGCAGCTGACATGCGTTCTTTTATATATAACTCACATCTATGTAAAGGCAGCATGTTTGCTGTGTGTTCATATAGACATAAATATGCAGAGAACTTGAAGAGTTTAGGAGGGAGGCCTAATTTGTTTGTATGATTCTCAGTCCCGGTTTATGAGGGAAAAAGTTAATTGTTGTTGCAGGTATCAGGTTGTATTGTACATTCTCAACAGATTGGAATTTTATGAAATGATAAAAAACTGTTGGAAGCAGCGACTATAGACAAAAAAAAAGCTGTAATCAGGCAGCTTGGCCCACCTCCTACCTCTTGCTTCCGGACAAACTATGATTCCTTGGCTATAGAAGTAAGGCTGAAAAGGCTTTGGAATGGCTTTGCTACAGCCCATATTTTGGGTTAAAAGGTAAAATAGTCTAACTGGCTTTTAAAAACAAGTTTTACCTCCCAACCTACCCCCCCCCCCCCCCCCCCCCTTTTCAGCCTTCACCCTCTATGGTAGGGATGTGCAGAGTAGGGTCAACTCTCTGCCTGTGAGAGGAGAGAGGCCTTCTATCGGTGGAGAGGCGATAGTTATCTCCAGCATTCCAGGGATGACAGAGAGATATCTGCCTGATGGCAGTGTTAGGGGGCTTGGAGAAGGGGGCAGAGATGGGAGGGAGGGGAAGAGGTACAGGAGTTGTTGAGCAACCGCTCCCTGACATCCCTCCTCCCGCCCCCACCTCCCTCCTTCCTTCTCTCCATGCCTTTCTTACTGCCTGACTGCCTGGCTTCCCCACACATAGAAAAAAAAAACATCTAATTAGAAGCTCTTATTCCACTTCATTTAAGGGAACACTTAATGATGTGTTTTTCAGGGGAGACAACTACACATTATTTCTCATGCAAAAGGAACCACTCAGTTGTAGCCCCCAGGATGCAGATACAGCTGTGTTTGAGATGGAGGTTTGTCCTCATTTCTCTGGGGTGTCATGGCTGTTGGAGAAGAAGAGAGGGGAAAAATGGTAGTGCTTTCTAATTCACCTTTAGCCAGTGTCCTGGCAGTAACGGGGGGTGGTAAAGAGGAGGCGGATGGTGACATCTGAGTTTGGCAGGGGGACTTGCTGAAGGAGAGAGTTTGTTGTAATTGCTCTGACAGGTTTTAAGGCTGTTAATGACTCCGGCCTGAGCGCTACCAATTTGTCAGCATGCTTGCTGTTTACTAAGCTGTTGTTTTATGGTCCAGTGCAAGGGCTGCTGCTTGTTTAAGCACAGATCAGGAAATAATCAGCGTAAAACACTGGCTGCAGTGGTGCAGCCACACTAAAACAGTTCAGTTTAGAGCCCTCATCTACTGTATGAATCTGAATGAGTGCAGTAAACCATATGGCGTCTGTGGTGTGTGGTCACATGAAGACACAAATTCACAGATGCTTTACTTTTATCTAAAAGTTGGAAGTTTGAGTGTGTGTGTTTAACCGGTATGGCAATCGTGTTTTACTTGTTAGCACTTGCGTTGTGTTTCACATGAATGTAAACCATATTGCTAGCTTGCAGTTATAGCAAGATGATCTGTAATCCCTAGTCGGCACAGAGAAGCAGAGAAATAGCCATTCCACTAGTGTGAATAGAGCTTCTATGTGTTTGTGTATGTGCCTATGTGAGAGATTGTGTGTGCGTCAAGAGCATGTGGTCCCAGAGCCAGCAAAGACCCCTCCGTAAATCCAGAGTAAATAAAAGGGGTAACCAGACGGACAAAAGACGAGCCCCCACTGCTTCTCTCATTCGCTGCCATTTGGGGGACTGAATGTGCTAAACGCCGCTTATGTTGGCTGAAAAGTTGAGGAGAAAAAGGGGGAAAAGGGAGGCTCTAAATCCCCCTTCTTCTTTTCACTTCATTCTCTGCGGCCAAGCCTGCATGGATAGAGGTGGTGGTAATAGGAGGGTGTTGGAGGGAGAGGTGTAGGGCCCGGTCACTATGGTGTGCTAAGACCAGCGAAGCTCCTAAAGCAGCAAAACTCCAAGCTTCTGGTATCCATCTGCTCCTCTTTCCATCTAACTCTCCTCATGAGTTTTTCTCTTCCCCCCCTTTTTTTGGGTGAGCTTGGGTGAACACGCTTCACTAGTTTGGGCTGACAGGGGGCGTGGGGGGTCTGTTGTAATTAGTCACTTTAACCACAGCTTCCATAAGCCACTGCTTCTACACTCTTGCTTCATTACCCTGAAATAAACGCCCAGACTTCCTAGTGCAAAATCACTGCACAGCCTTTACAATGATACACACACACAACATCTAAAGCTTGTCTAGAGGCTCCACGGTATTATTATTAATGGTATATGGACCACTCTGGAGTGTTATGTGATAACTAAACATGGCTGGATTTGAATGTGTTTTCCAGCTATTGACAAGTCATTATTTATTCACGCATATGAAAACGGCAAAGCAGCAGAGGGAGGGCATTCTTGTTATACTGATAGCTGCAGTATATGTTACTCATGGTCATATACACAAGACAGACTCGACCTTAGTGGGTCCCTAAGGGGCAGGATACCTACTAGACACAATACAACTTTTGCTCTAAAGTCATTAAAAGTCCACTGAAGTCTGCCCTATTCTAAGCAGAGACTGTAGGACACTTTGTACTTTACAATTTTCGATGCAAGAAATCCTGAAGTGACCCTGAATGTGCCAGCATTAGATAAGCCAAGTTGCAGTGTGTTTACAGTCCTATCCCGACCCGTTAATGAGCTCAGCCCTGAGACCAATTTACTCACAAGGAGATATATCTGAATGCATTTTTAATAACCACCCACTGGTGATGAGAGAGGGAATGTGTGCGAGCGTAATGTGCTTTGGACTTGTGCTTGTTTGTTTGCTAGTGCGCTCACTCATTCACTCTCTCGCCCTGATCGCGTCCGGTCATTGTCTTCCATCTTGCCTGATTACACCTTCTCCACTTGCGTGCATCTGAAAATCTGCACAGAAACTTTCATTGCAGACACTTTAAGTCAAGATCTTGATAGCATGAGCGAGGGAAAAGGAGGGAGGAGGAAAGGTTGAGGGAAGACAGAGAGAGAGAGTGGGAGAGAGAGAGGGGGGGCTGTCTTTTTTCTGTCTCCAAGGGCGCTGCTTTTCCAAAAGTGCCTGGGGCTACACTCCAGCACCTCAGCTCCCCTAGGCCTTTCGACTGCCTCCTAATAGCCAACCCCCATCTGTGTCACATGGCCAGATGATGGGACACTCATCCCCCTGCTCTGCACTTTTTTTTTCTTTCCTGATTTTTTTTTTCAGAGTGCACATCCACACAGGTTAGAATGGCAGAGTTGCCAGGGAACAGTCAGAAGCCATTAGCGTTTGGGACAATTTGCCCTGCAGCGTTCCTTCTCTCGCTCATAAGAAAGGAGTGGGGGTGGATGCAAAGCACCAGCCCTCCTTTAGATGTAATGAGGTTGTGCAAGTTGGATCTTCTTTATTCTATTTCTACTCCTTTTTTTTCTTGCGTCTTCTTGTTTCTCTTCTTTCTTTGCTCTTTCTTTTCATGTTCTGTCCACATTTGATTTTTCTTTATTCTTTATTTACTGTGTGCACATTTTCACATATTTGAAGTCATACAAAAGCTGTACACAGTTTGTATTTAAACTGTACACAGAATGAATGCTCGAATGCCACATGCCTGATCTGTGGACACATGTCAGCATCCGTGCACATGTAAGAGAGAGAGGAGCTGAAAAGCACCGGAGTCTGGTTTCATCCTTGCGGGCTAGGGCAGGAGGCAGCGAGCATGCTGGGTAATGAAGTGACAGGTCAGTCTGTAAATACGCACGGGTCGCTCTGGCCCTGGCCGGGGGGGAGGCTATCGCATTGCAGTGAAAATGGAAACGTCAATAAAATTAATCTGCCAGCCTTTTGGCCACTGTGTGGTTCTATTGGATGAGCCTGACTGCTCACAGCAGGAGAGGGATTTGGAGAGTAGCTCGAAAATCAACACAAAACCTAGCGGCATACAAACAAACAGCAAACTGTGTATCAACATTATTCAGTGAAGCTCAAAAGCAGTGAAACAAAAGGGAGTTGGTTGAAATTCACAGCTCACTAGTTGTGTTTTTATTGAAGTTTGGAAGCAAACTCAGGGAGTTAGACTTAGCTTCCGTCTGGGTCACATTTCTCAGGAAGCCCCTCACAGTCAGGGTAGGGCTATGGCCAGACCAAAGTTTATTGTTTTAAGCTTTCCTGAACAAGGATTCGTACTTAGTCTGGGATTTATGGCATTTGCCACTAATGAATGCCCATTCTACAATTACAACACCCCTAGCCTGTGTCCCCATTCCCATGTGTCCTTCAGAAGGACTGTTGCTTCTTTAACTTCACACAGGGAGCGCAAAGTCGGCACTTCTCTGTTTTCCTCTTTCGTGTGGCTCTCCACTAATGATCTGGAAGGAAAACACTGTGCAAGACAGAGAAGAAAAAGAGAGGCAAAAACAAGGGGAAGAAAAAAAACTGGGAAAAGTAGTTAGTGCGGGCCCCCGCTGTCCTTGTATTCTTCATTTATTTTGCATTAGATTACGCCACTAGTCGGATCCTTTTTCTTTCCCCCTTTTTAATGTTATTAGTTCAAATATTTATGCGAGATTAAGGCTTGTATAGGTGGCTGTGATTGATGCCTCTCCAAAAACAGGAGGACATATGAGTCTGAATTTTGAGAATGTCAGGGTCCTTCTCTTCCTTAGTGGAGGAGTTTTTCAGATACATAATTTAGATGCCCTCAAGGAAGGCTTTCAAGGCATTTGTGCCCGGGGGCAAGAAAAAATAACTATGACTGTTAAAAGTAAATCATTTTTGCTAATGCACAATTAATGCCGAGGAAGACGAACAAGGAAAAGGCAAGGGACAAAGATGGAAACTTCAATTTAAAGGAGAAATCGTGCCCGGGTATGTGCACGCTTCCCTTGTGAAATCAAACGCTGATGGACATTAATGCAGGCAAAGCCGCCGCTGGCCGGTCATGCTAATCTCGTGGCGGAAGCTTGGGGGTGGGGTTGTTCAGGGTTTCGGGAAGCCGATGAAGAGTCCATTATGTGCATCGAAGTGCAACAATGAACCACCCCAAATAACATTTACTTCCACGCACTTTAACTGGATGTCCTAAATTGATGAATTTCTGTGTGTTACAGTACATATCTGCATAACTCCATCCTGTCCCCTTTGGCCCTCATCAAAAGATGGGAAAAAATGCTCTACATTATGTCAAGCATGCAAATTTAATTGAATTAATGACATGAGTCCATGTCTCTTCTGTACTTGAAGGCTCTGTGTCCATTTTTTTTCTTTCCATCTCCTCCTACTGTAAAAATGGAATGAGGAACCCAGTGTTTCAGCGTCCAACCATAACATTAGAGTCATTAACCCCTATTCCCCTCCCGTGCTCTGGGGTATAGAGCAGCTCTGCGAGGCTTCCATGTAAACCTCTCAGTCTCTGTACAGCCCTTCGTCTAAGGCCATCTAAATCCCCCTACCTCCATATATTCACTACACAACACTGGCTTTGCTGTGGAAATTCGTTTGGCCTTAGTGCAGCACTTTCCAGTTCTTTCAAAGTTATCTGTGGTATTTGTCCGTTTATCCATCTTTCATGAGCCTTAAACTCAGCTTTGACTGTATACCTCTGTTCCATTTTTTTTGCTATTGTATTCTGAGCCTGTGGTGTGGTCGGGGATGTTATTTAACCCTGGGTTTGGTTTCTGTCCAGGAGATGGCTTAGACAACAGCGTTGCATCGCCTGGCACAGGGGATGACGATGATCCAGACAAGGATAAGAAGAGGCAGAAAAAGCGTGGCATTTTCCCTAAGGTGGCCACAAACATCATGAGGGCGTGGCTGTTCCAGCATCTCACGGTAAGCACAACCATTATAATTTGGAGATATGTCTATATTATTTAAAAAAAAAAACACAACAAACCAAATAAACATTTAGAGACACTCACATTCAAGACACATACTCACACGCACCTGTCACACAGTAGCTACTGAGGCAGTGGGGAGAGAGTGATGGTGCTGCTGCGATGCTCACTTGTCAGCCACCTGTCAAAGGGACACAGTGACCAGGTCAATCTAATCAGTTTGGGCTGTTTACTCTGCTCAGCACACTTTCTGTAAAAAAAAAAAAGAAAGAAAGAAAGAAAGAAAAGACCCAGCAATCCAAGACATTTATTCTAGTACGAGATGCACTGCAGCTCTGGCCTGAACAAGCAGCATGATAAAAAAAACAACTGGGGAATAAAAGAGAACGACTGTGACTGTGTAGCTGTGTAAAGAAGTAGGATGTGGAATTGAAGGCCTCTTTACATAATCAGTCTTTCTGTGGAATAAGGGAACCTTAATCTACTTATCTCTCGATAAAATTGACATGTGTTAGTTTATTTCTTCTCCATAGCTCCATAGGAAAGTGTTTACCGTACAATTCTGTCAGAAATCTCTGACAATGGCTGATCAGAGTCTTGGATCATATGTCTAAATGTCACAGTAATTTAAATGTAAACTGTAAATCACAACCGTTATTTTCCCGTGAGTATGTTTCTTAGTGAAACGGGGTGGTCCACATGTCCCCTCTCCCTTTCTAATGTCAGGACATTATCAGAACATCAGGCTGTATTGATTTTGCAACACAGGTCAGATTTCAGAAGGAGGTGGCGACGCCGGGACACATAAGCTGCTTGAGGCTGCGGTTCCCCGTTCCAGGGATGGATGGACGGACAGTTTAGGGGGATGGGGAAAATAAAAAAAAGAAATGAGAGAGAGAATGTGAAAGTAAAGGAGCCTTAGTTTAGAGTCTTTTAGAACATCCGCACATTTAAGAGGGTCATGTGCCCTTTGTGCACTCTGTAGCCCCCACCACCACCACAGTGCCCACTCCCAGCTCAAAGCCCCGTACCCTGATTACCTAACCAAAAGCCCAAGTAATAAGCAGCCAGCAAATACAGCCTAATTGAAAGGGCTGTAAATCCATTACATATTGGTCAGGGATAATCAGGAGTGCTTTAATCACTTTTATCTATTCAGGAGCAGTGAAGCTGCAACAGCAAAGCCCTGAGCCTCGCAGGCCTTAGCGGCTCCACCACGCCAGTCTGCACGCTTATTATTCTCATCATTATCAAAATGACTTCACAGCTGTTCGCGGCTCCCATGGCTCTCTGACTGGAGACCTCTCACCAAATGCTACAGACCAGGCTTCAATCAGACATTAAACTTTTGAGTACCACTAACTGTTAGTTGAAAGAAAAATGTTCAAATACTGTTAAGATTACCTGTTTTTTTGTGTGTCATTAAAACACAACAAAATAACAAATTATATACACAGGCTTTATGGTAAGGCTAGAAATTCTCTCAAGATTGGTCATTTTTCCTGATGAAAGCCCCACACAGCTTCTGCACAGACCTTTTGGAAGAGTCCCTGCCAATTATCTTTAGAATTGTTTTAAATTTGAATTGAAATAGCGGTGAGCAAAGGAGGGGCACATTTTTTCAGAACGCTGGTTAATTCAGACCCTCTTTTTTCCCCTTTCCCTCTCACCCCTTTATCACAAACCCTGCTTGTAGATGTTATCCAATCTTTATTTGTTTCTTTTGTGCAAAGCCTTGGCCAGTCTTGTACAAATAATAATCCCTCCCTTTTAACCTGCCTTCATTTCTCTGCTGAGGAAGACGGCTAATTGAATTATCCCCCTTCTCTTCTCACCATCCACTTCTCCCACCCATAAACTCTCTCGCTCTTTTTCTCTTGCTCACACACACATACACACACACAAACACACACACTCACACCCATTAACCATTCTTCTTTCTTTTAATTTGTTAAGCAAATGTATTTGCCATAGCTGGATGCATTTGTGCAAAGGTGAATTCTTGGGGACTTTGGCCCCTGAATGGCCTATAGCGGCATTCTGCCATTCACGCATTCATTAACTGAGGGGTGAGGAGTGAAAGGAGCGGGCTTGTATTTTCTCAAACTGAGGGGCCAGCATGGAGCTCCTCTTCCATGAGCCGCAGGGGTCTCTCTACATATGTTCTCAACATCCAGCCATTGTCACATCTTCTGAAAAGCTCAAAAGGACAGGACCCCCTTCAAACACAAAAAAACAACACAGGCCAGTAGTAACAACTGTTGGCTTTTAGATTCAGTATAACAAAATTGCCCTTTGCCTCTCCCCTCCCACCCTCCCTTGCTTTACTCTGACCTCACACTCTCATGGGAGAACTCACAAGATTGTTTCCTTCATGACGGTCATATATAGCAAGTAACCTCACTTGAAGTCATATTTACCGCTAATCTCAGTATGCCAATTTCCCAGGCAAGGGGAAAGTACAGTTTTTGCACCATATTGATCTCAGAGACAGTTCTTCACAATTGCACAATCAGAGAAGGCGGCGATAACCCTGATCTCTTTTATGTCGAGGCCATATGCGTATTGACTGCAGAGCTGGCAACCTTAAATGCTCCATATGCAATTGGCAGAGTGTTGAACAGATCAGCTGGTGTTAGCTGGCAGAAGAGGGTCAGACTGTCTCTCCACTCCCTTCTTCTATCTTCCCTCCCACTCTTTTTCTCTAATACCCCCCCTCCCTCACCATGAGGTTCTGGATGTCTTCCAGCCACATTAGGGGAAGGGAAATCCCAGACTGTTGGTATAAGCTTTTCAATACTACAGGGAGATTATGTTATCAGAAAGGTAAACTTCACTGTTAGGGGTAAAATGTTCTGCTGCACTTCAGAAGCATGGACCACAGAATTCAGGATAGGAAGAGAGAGTCAGATAAGTAGCTAGAGAAAGATTTCAGAGAACGTGTCAGATTTGTAAAATTGCAGTGATGGGAGTTTTTTCCTACCTTTGCAATGGTAATGCCCTTTTGTGCTCAGCAAAAGCAAACTTTAAATTTTACAATTAGCCCCTTGGCGCCCCTGGTCTTCCTTCTTTCTCAACCCCTGCTAACCCCCCGCTAACCCTTACTAACCCCTGTAAAGACAAGGGTTGGCCTAGCAATGAAAACAGGAAGCACTCAGATGCAAAGATACCTCTCTGGGCTCTGGCCTTGTCCTTTTGACTAGTGTAAAGTCTCCAACACCTATGAAAATAAATAAGGAACCTCAGGAGCAATCGGGGCCAAATTGAAAGTTTTCCTTAAGTGTGTGCACTCAAACAAGGGAGTGAGGGATCGTAGGAGAGAGGGAGAGCGGTCAGTCAGACGAGCAAGTAGGTAGCCAACTAGAGCATCAAGCGTCTCAAGTTCTGTGCTGGGCCACCCTTTGGCCTGGGTGTTTTGGGAAATGCTGTTAAGCTGCTAAGCCAGGTGTATTGGTCCCCTGGGCTCCTTGAAAGGGAAGTGATATATCCTTTAGTCATTTAGAGAGTCCTTGGACTGTGAAGTAGAACTAAATGTTCAGCTCTGAAATGTTTATGTATGGGTAGATGGTATTTAAATGTAGCTATTAGTATAATTGGCTTTTATCATCCTAAATGTAACACCAGTACAAGTATTGACTAATGAGCTATGTTTTGACTGAAAAGTGAAATGTACCTACGAGAACAGTAAAGATACCAGTGCAGATAACACAGGTGTTCACCAGAGCGAGGAGCGTCTTAGAGTTAAGAGCATTGTGCTGAAAACATCATTAGGTACACTAGTGACAGTAGCTATCCCCCCTGCCCCACCCACACATGCGCACACTCCCGATCCAAGCCCAACATAGCATTAGTCTCCATGACGACAGGGTGTCATCGTCAGGTCGAGCCCTCCTATGGGAGCTGCTCTCTCTGCCACCCTTTATAGACGCACATAAAAGAGTCGGCTAGGGTCATTCACAAGACATGGATGCAGGCACGGCCAAACCTGGCAACGGATGTTTGTTCCATACGATAAACAAGTGTACAAGTCCATTCCTCAAAAAGAGAGGACATGTTGTTTGAGTAGACTAAACAGTCAGCCCTGTAGTATCCCCAGTTTTGTTTAAGCTCCTCTAGTCCTTCTAATCCTTGTGTGTTGTTCCAGTACAAGCAGCATTTAGCTGGTGCAGACACACATCTGCAAACAGTTTGAAATAGCCCTTCCTCCTTTTACATCGAACTGCCATATTTGTTGGTGCCTACTTTTTCTTTCCCACACACATGGCACAGTACTTTTTTTTCAATAAACAAATAGTCGACTTACCTATAATTTCATTTAACTGAGCGGTTCAATAAAAAAAATAATAATTGTGTTTGATAATAGATCAGACAAAAAAGTTTTACGTTTAAAATATTATTCAAAGTAACTTTAGCCTCTTTTTGTTGACTGCAAAACATAAAAATCTGTTTGCTTGTCCATCTCTCTAGGTTGTTGATAGTTTGGATGAACAAAGGAGAGGCAGGGGTTGGCTTTAGGGGTAAGAGCAGGGGGTGTAAGGAGGGGACTCCTAAGGGTCACAGAGGTGGACGCCTGGAGGAGGCCCACACACTAATCTGTCATGTGCTTGTTTGCCTCAGGAGCTCAAAAGTCAGTCCTCCAGTCACCCGTAGCAACCCGGGCGACAATTTGGTTCACTGCCACTGCCCGAATGTGTGATCATCAGTGGAAAACGCAGGAAAAAGAGTCATCACATGGTTACTTTTGTGACAAGACCCACTGCTCCCTGTGTGTTTGCAAAACAGATGTTAGTGACAATATGACAGGATAGTTTGGTGATGTTTGGCACAGGGGTAATTGAAAGTCATTGATAATGAGTGTGGAAGAGACCTTTGGGGGGGGTGGGGGTGGGGGGTTCGAGGTTTGGTGCCTAGCTATTGTCTAGCCTCTGTGTTCTAATGCTGGCTGCTCAGCGACCCTGGAAAACAGACACAAGCCACCTCAGTCTGCCATCTGTTCTTCCCCAGCCAGTACACCACAGAGGGCCTAACGCAGCAGTGGCAGACCCTCACAGAGAAATTAGGCTTATTTTACTCAAGAATGTTAATCTGCAAAGAAGAAAACAGAATGAGTAAATGAGTAAAATAAATCAAGTTTTTGTTTTCATTGCAGAGCAACTATGGCATTGTTTTCAAATGCTAGTGTGTCACAGCTCTTATGACTGACAAAAGCTTTGTTTACAGTGCTTTGGCATAAATGGTAGGTGTTTCTAGAGATTTAGTGCTGTATTAGAATGTAATAAACCCTAATTCGTTTCATGCTCCAACATCAGACCTTTACACTTTGCCCTCTAATCCAGATCTGTCACAGTTCCACTTCAAAGCCAACTAACCCCACTTGGAATCTACTGACATATAAAGCGTGGCACATTAGCCTCGCGTTCACTATACGCTGAAAAAAATTGTTGGCATGTTTTTTTGTAGTTTTTTTCCCCCCTCTTAATCCCATAGCTTGCTTATTCTCAAAATGAGCATCATATTATATTGTGTATCTTTTAACGCTGGGATACCTGCACAAACACACCACTTCTCCTCCTCCGTTTTTCCTCTCATTTCCATCCCTTCCAGTTAATTTTCACTCCTGCTGCTTGCATCTTAATGCAGGTTGTTTAATGAAGTAGCAGAAATGAGTGCTTTCGCTGAGGGACTGTTTACGGTACATTCCCACTGCATGGAGGTGATTAAGTTGCGTGAAATTCCACGGTGTTTGCAAAAGAAAAAAGAGAGAGCAACCTACAAATTATCCTCCAGCAAAAATAAAATAATAATAGTAATAATAACACGTTTCACGAAAGGTGATATTATATGCATTTCTTTAAATAATGGTTTTAAATAAGGTGTCCCGGGCGAAGAGCTCCAGCACAGCATGACTTTGACTGGCCCCTGTGGAGGTGACTGCACATGCCCTGACCACAGCAGACTACAAACAGAACTCAGCCTGTCAAGGCTGCTCAGATTTATAAACTTACAGCTCACAACAGTTGAGAGACTTCCAAGAACACACGTGCAGAGAAAGGAGGATGCTTCTTTACGTCTGTGTGCTCCACTGAGAATTGACCCCAGTTCAGTAACGTTTCCCTGCCTTCAGCACTGCTGTCCATTTCTTATGTAGTAATAACACTGATCCAAGCTAGGACCTGGCTGAGCCAGCTCAGCGGGACATGGGACAGAATGACATCATATGCAGTGAGGGAGCCCAGCGTCTGCGATAGTGAACATGCCCCTGGTTAAAAAAACAAGGTTATTAAGATGGTCGGAGCTGATTGTGTAGGATTTTCCTCCCTTTGACACTTTTCGGGTTATCTTATTCAAAACAAAATATATAAGAGGATTTTGGTTTGACGTCTTAAAACTAGTTCCCTTAAATTACCCCTTACCCTTCCAGAATATCCACCCGGGAGGCTGGTCTCATTGCCCCCGCGGTTGATTGCAGGGTTGTGGCAAGAGCTGTTAGAGCAGTGGCGGCTGCTTGCTGGGGACCATGGAGGCCAATGAGATTCTGCTGCAGGCCTCCAAGCTGCCCCACTATTGCTTTGATATTCATCTCACACCAAGAGGAGAAAATGCAAAAGGGAAAAGGAGCAGCACAGGCATGGAAATGGCAAGCCGGGCTAAAAAATGGGAGGGAGGCAAGGAAAGAGAGATGGATGGAGGCACGGAGTATAAATCAAAAACAGACTATGAGTTTCACTGTTTGGTTTGTCATGGGAGCCTAGCTGCACCAAATCCCACTCCTGCCATTTTGTGTGATTTTTCTCCCCTCCCGTCCAACTCTTCTCAAATGCATGCTTTTGTTTTGCCCGGCTCTTAGTCCAGGGGTAGGCAGTGGGATTCCTGCACAGTGGGGTCCTTATAACTGGGAGCCATGCCTCTTGTTCTCACCTCTTCCCCCCACTTCCTCACCTTTTCATTTTCCCCCATTGATATCCTATCGCTATTCCCTCTCTGAACATATGGACTGTTTTTTTTTTTTAAGAGAGAGCTCAGTCCACATCAAAGACCCAGGCTGAGCAGGTCAATTTGTTGCTCCTTTCCCCGACTCTTCCCCCTCCACTAGCCACAGTAGACCTTCCCTGCACTGCAACCATTCACCCAGAATGCTTCATTGCTCAAGCATTTCTGCTCAGCGCTTATACCGAGCCATGTGTTGTGTCTGCTCTCCACACAGAGCAGATGTAGTTCACTCCAGAACTCTGGATTTCTCTGTAGCCAAGTCCCTCCAAGATCATGTAAGGCTGAGCAAATGAGCATGTGTGATAGATAACAGTCTCTCTATCAAAAGTAGGCTTTATCACACACTGATAAGAAAAAGCAGATGGATAGAGGAAGAAGAGAACCAATGAAAAATCACATAGGAAAAAAAACCCCCAAATATATAAATCCAAATCTAAGCAGAACAGGCCTTGGCTCCAGATGTGAATCTCTCTTAATATTGATCTTGGGGAAAGCCAGTCCCCTACATCCCCAGGGCTGCACCAACTGACACACAAAGCACCTCTCTAAAGCCAATAAACCCGCTTGTACAATTATTTAGATAAAGAGGGTAACAACAGGAGTATATGCCTCCCAAACCAGCACCTCCTCCTTGGCTCTCATGCTCCTTCTCCAACTCCTCCTTTTCCTCTTTCTTCTCCAGCAATAGGATGAAGAAATGTAAAAGAGTGCAAGTGTGTGTGCGTGTGTGGAGGGGGCAAATGTGTAATTAGCCACACATTTCTGAATCCTCCTTAATGTTCATTACTGAAACCAGGGGCAATTACAAGTTCAAAGAGGTTTAGGGCACCCGCAGCCTGCATAATCAGTCACAAATTAGGCACCGCTCATTTGTCATAGCACAGCATGCACACTTTTACATGCACACAGAAACACACATGCATGCATATTGTCAGAGTTGAGTCATAGATAGGCTGACAGGCATCAATTTCCACAGAGGCACAAATCTCAGCTACCCGAAGGCAGTAAGTTAGGCTGCCCAATCCTCTTATGCTCTGAAGCTTTGTTGTCTTTACACAACAGCAAACACCACTGACACCTTCACCCTAACTTGCTTTACGTTACACTGTATCCTGCTTGCAATCATCCTCTTATAAGCGTCCTGTTTGCATCTACAATCCCTCCCACCACCTGTCCTATCTTGTCTCCCTTTTACAGCTTTTTTTTTTAAACGGCTGTTTTCGTCTGTGTCAGTCTCTACCCACCTGGCTGTGTCTCTGCAACACGTGACAGTGTGCGTTTCATGTCTGTCCCCGGAGGTGTATCTCAGTTACCTCTGGGGCTGGGTCACAATAGCTAATCCTGTCTTCAGGTGGCTGTTTAGCACACTGAGAGGAGAGCTCGCAGAACCGGAGGTGAGCTCCTGTTACAGGACTCCCTGACCAGGGGTCACCTCCAACACTGTCAGAATGCGCACTGATACATGCACAAACAGACATGCACTCGTATACTGGCAGATGCATGCACACAGGCATACTTACAATCTAGAATACACACACACACATTGAGCCTGCTTATCTAGCCCAGGTGGTTCAACCTTCATCTCCCCTCTTTCTTGTTCTTCTTTATCTTCCTACTGTAATACCATTCATCTAGTCTTTCCGTGACTTCTCTCATTCCCAGATCACTCTGAGTCTTGTTCACATTAGGATTCCCTGATATGATCTCCATGAAGACTTGCTCGAGTGCCCATGCGTTGCCTGTCCAGCCCGACAAGCTGCTCTCACACAGGGGCACAGTTAGGTCTCTAGTGAATTGAATGGAGTCCTATCATGTGTGGCTCTGCCTCAGCATAGTAGGAGAGAGAACTCATTTTTCACTGAGGGAATGACATCCATCTCAGCAGCCAAACGCTGGCTGTTTCATTAAGTAACCCATCCAGGCAGACAGATGTGTTCACCACACAGCCATGTTTGCCTATGCAAGAGCGTGTATTAACCCACAATCCTTTGGGGGAGATTAATAGGGTACCAGCCCCTTTCCATTGATTATCTCCATGCCATTTTCCCCTCCTTTTCTTGGCTAGATATTAAAAACTAATGAAGCCTATTGAAATCAGGAACCGCAAGTCTCTTCACGGATCATTTTAGGTTATTTGGACTCAAACAGAGAAGGATCTCTTTAAGGCACAGTTTGAGTCGAATTAAGAAAATAAATGTGGAGAGCAGTGTTGAAGAAACAAGAGGGAAAAAAGAGGGGAGAGTGTGACTGTAAAAAGATGTGTGTTTAAGAAACGACAACTCCACTCCGACACATGGAGCGGAGACATGGCAGATGTTTGCAATTCCAGAAGATAGCAAAGCATTCCTAGTGTTAGAGCCATGTCCTAATTGCCATAATGGAGGTGGTAAGCACTGACAGTAATGGAATCGTGGGGATCTATCCCCAGCAACCTGAATTAGGGGCTGCCTGGCAGATCCACTTCAAGATGGCCTGTGTGGCTTTTATGTCAAGATGACTTGTTTTCACTGATCCCATTCTCATCCTTGCCATGGTCTTAGAACTTGAAGTCTTTGGGTTGGGGTTGGTAGAAGGTGGTGCAGAGATGAGGGTGTGAAGTAGATCAGTATGAAAGATTGGGCCAGTGAGTGAGGAAAGAGTTAACAGCGTCTATGTGATGGGCTCACCTCTGCACCAGGCCTGTTGAAAGGCGGCGGGGTGCTGTCGGGGAAAATGACTTCCTGAGACATTACCATCAATCACCAGACAGGTCAGGCCCCCCAATCCCGCCATGAGGATGGAAGAGAGAAGAGGGGGATGGGGATGTAGGATTAGACTAGAGGGGACGAAAACAGGGAAGAAGACCGTTGAGGAACAGACTATTAACAATCTCTTCCTCTCGCTGTTGGACTGTTTTATATCCTTCTCTTCCTCTGCCTATCTGTCTCTTCATGTCTTTCTCTGTTTCTATTTTCCGGTCCTCCATAAAACGGCTACCCGGGCATTCAGGAATGGCCCCTGCTGGTCAGAGTCCTCTCCTCAGCTCAATTGCATCATTAATTATTCCACAGGCAGTGGGCTAGAAGCAAATCTAAAGAGAGGAAGAGAAATAGAGAGTGAGCAAGAGTTAGATGGGGAGATGGGGGACAGCTGTCTAACACCCCCAGTTGGTCTCGGTCTCACTCTCTGTCTCTGTCTCTCTCTCTCTCTTTCCGCAAATGAAGGATGGGAGAGGGGAGGGGCTTGGGTTACCTCAGTGAGCGGTTGTGTTACATTCCTGAGAAGGGAGGTGGGGTTGGGAGGGGGGTTCAACGAGTTGTTGAAAAGAACACAGTCGCTTGTCAACAGCCTCAGAGCTGAGGAGCCATGATGCCTTGCATCAGGCCTGCAGGTCAGTGACCTTCTGTTGTGCCCAGATAGAGAGAGGTAGGGGAAAACAGTGAAAAGAAAAAAACAAAACAACCGCATGGATGGTATGTGTCACTGCTTGTCTGTGACAGAGGTCAGTGAAAAGTCTCAAAATTTCCTAAGCCTTCTCTTTGCATCCTCAGCCACATACCACTGTACGTGTGCAGTGCCTGAGTGCCTGCGGATTATCCTTCTTCAAAGTACTAATAGAATAGAAGGGAGAGAAGAGGCAGACGGAAAAGGAAAGAGAAAACGGCAAGCGCTGGCAGTCGTGCTAAAATGGCCCATTAGATTTAAGGAGTAAAAGTTCATCAGCTTTATTAATGGGAAGGTATATAAATGAAGTATGAATTACCTGACTTTTATGGAGTGGCGAGAGTGAAACTAGAGTGTCTTATGATATAATGTTTTAGTGAGCTGTTCTGAGCGCTCTGATGAGCAGGCTGCAGAGAGGAGGAGGGTGAGGAAAGAAAGAGTGGAGAGAGGGAGAGAGAAAGTGTGCTGGGGTCCCCTGAGTCCAGCGACTGGAAGGTTGCCTGATTGTTGCAAACATGTATAGCTGATCTGGTTAACTTGGAGACATGACCTATTCTATGGAAGAATTTCCTGCACAAAAACCTTCAGTTAAACATGTCTGCATATGCACATTTCTAAACATGCACGCATGCAAACATGCAATAAATGCATAAGACATAAGCATAAGGACAAACACATATGCCAACACACACACAGACACACATGCTCCCCAGCATCCTGTAATAAGCAGTAAGCTGAGCTAGCTGATGGTCATCCTCCCATGGGGCTGCTGGGTGGCTGCCAACTTCCTGCCTGCTTTGTCAGTGGATAAAGCGGCTAACAAACGAGAGGGCTGTAGCTAGGCAGGCCAGCCAGGGCAAAGGTCACCTCGGCCTGCGGGCAGGATTGAGCCTAAGAGCACTACAAGCAGGGAGAAAATGGGATGGAAGAATGCACCTAAAGATTGGCTGCTATTGACCAGACTAAAAGCAACACAAGCCTCTTCTCTTCTCTTCTCTTCTCTTCTCTTCTCTTCTCTTCTCTTCTCTTCTCTTCTCTTCTCTTCTCTTCTCTTCTCTTCTCTTCTCTTCTCTTCTCTTCTCTTCTCCTCTTGGCAGCACTTCATAAAGGCATTTTAACTCCTGTCACATGCCGACCCTCCTTTGAGAAACATTAAAAAAGTGAAAGATCCTGAGGGCATTTGTCAGTCCACACAGCCCCATGCAGCCAGCCGCCCCTGGGTGTTGAGCAATGACAGGAGATATCTCCTTGACTCATACACTCCTAGATGAAAGGGGAGCTCAGAAGACTTGCATTTCTGAAAGGCAAAAATTGTAGTCAGTAAAAGAGAACAGACACAACAGGTAGGGGCAGGGTGGTGACTGATCAGGGCTTGGCTGACTTTGTTCCCTGGAAGTACTTGTGATCTCAGATGAATGCACCTATGCTTACTAGCGGCTATGTTCGTCCGGCTCACTGACAGAGATGTGATCTGAAGTGTCTTCCTGCCATGGACCTTCTTTTACTGGCAGAGGGTAGAGAAAAAGGGAGGCAGAGAAGGAAAAGAGATAAAATGTTTCTTTCCACCCCAGCTGTCCATTTGGAGGGGGAGAAAATTTGACATGGTTGACTTGAACACATTTAGCATCATTAGCAAACAGGAAGTGTCCCCCGCAGCTGTTTTTTGGTAGGGGAGGGGTTGTTTCTGACTGCAATGTAATGGACAAATGTTACCGACCGTGTTTGCCTTTGATTCTTGACCTGAAAACAAAAATTGACATTACAAATGTCCTATGATATCTTCCAAATTGGCTTGACATTCCACAGTGGGCCCTGGGGGTTTCTTGTTTGTCCTCTGTAAGTGGTTGTGCTCTCGTTGTTGTGTCCTGAGGCTTACTATTAGAACGCACTGGCCTTTCTCTTGAGAATGTGGAGTCTTAAAGAAACAGAGGGAGAGAGTAGAAAGAGAGAGGGATAGAGCTAAAGGAGGTGCTGGATGTGTATTTGAATACTTATTCTCATTAAGTTAATTCACAGTGAAAGGGAGATCCGTCAAGTGGAAACTCTCAGAAGCTTCTATTTGAAGAGCGAACACCCCCCCCCCCCCCCTTTTTTCTGTAGCTCAATCTGTCCATCTTACCAAATGAATCTGTTTCTATTTCAATTGAAGATCAGCCCCACTTTACTTTGACTTAGGAAGTTAAACAAAGTGTAAGGAACATAATAGAGTAAGAGGGTAAACGTAGAGCGACTCTGTATGTTAATATTAAGTACTTTTTCCAACAAGCTCTTAGTTGTAAGTGCTTTACTGTCTTGACACCAGCCCCTGTTTTCCTGACATTTCTATGGGATGGTTTCCAACACTCTGTATTCCTGTAGTATACATTCGTCTCAAATGTACTTTGATACAATGTATTTTTAATTGATTACAAATTACTTTTTAAATCAGTTGCTCATAGCTTCTAAAAAAAATGTCATGTTTCAGCCCCAGAAAACGACTGCTTCCTTTGTAGCATGTGCACACTACTGCGTGTTACTAAACCAGTGCCGATGTTTATTCAGAGATTCACGTTGCCATGACTTTGTGACTGGCAACAATAACGCGTGGTGCGAATATTGAGCTGTCTCATGCAGGCAAAGTGACTGGATCGACTGCTATGACCAACCCAGCAAACCTCTAATGATCTCTTCATAGGTTTGAAAAGTACCGTGCAAAGGCAAAACACCAGTCATTTAACAAGCAACATCATAGCACAAAATGGAACAGGAGAGTCATTACTAAGAATTATTTTTTTAAAAATCCACCAAAGGTTGGAAAATGTATACCAATAAAGTTTTAATAGGAACAAATCCCTCTGTAGGATGATCCTTTGGCTCGGCTGTAGTCATTGCAAGAACATGTTTTAAAGATTTCTTGAGAGCAAGTAGTGAGCGTGGCTGTGTGTTGACATCATGCAAGCTAGAAAGGAGAGCAGAACAGAGCTGGGTGCCCCTGAGCAGGCAGTTACCACAACAAAGCCAGCAGCCTGGGCTGAAAAACCAGGCCAAATTCCTGCCCTCTAGGACCTGGCTTAAAGCTTGAGCGGAAACTTTGAAAAAGGGGGACGAGACGAGATGAGAGGAAAGGAGAAGCGATGAGGTGAACTAAAGAGGGTACGAGATGAGGGCAAAGGGGTTAGTGAGTATAGCAAGAGAAGTATTGCTGTTGGGACCTATAGAGTACAGTGGGAGAAGGAGAGATTGAAGGAAACAAGAGAGAGATAGAAAACCAGGGCCCACACTGCAAGGATGGAAGGATCGCGTTCCTCCTCTTGAAAGCACAGGGGCAGCCATGCGGTGAAAAAATAAGCCATGATCTCAATCTGACGATTAGACAGGCGCATTTCTGTGTTATGTCTCCCGGCCACAAGTGGACCGGGGTCTGCAACACAGCACACATGCAGTTTGTAGATGTAACTGTTGGCAACGACTAATAGATTTGTGGTTGAGCTCAACAGAAACTCATCTGGGAGTTTCATTTTGATTTCTGTGTACATAATGAGCAGGGGTTTTTTTAATTTATTTTTTAAAAACATTTTTATCTCCTCTATTGGATAAATTGATATCTTTCATTTCATTATGCATGATAGAATTTGGAGGTGTTACCCTAAAACATCGCAGTCTTTTTGTTGGTCGATCGCTAAGTCTGGAGGTGCATTGGGATTGTGTGGGAGTGATTGCTATTTAGCCTCATGGAGCTTGGTACAATCAGATGCCTATATCTTTATCATCCTCCAGGGTTATTTCCTCACCCTCTCTTCCATTCATTCCGCTCTTACTCTTGCTGGAGCTTGGCAGGCAAACGGGGCAGTTATGCCGTAGAGCTTCTCTACAACCTTGCACTGTCTCCAGTGAACATAAATTAATGGTGTAGAGCAAACAGGCTGCTGGCAGAGGTCCAGGAGCTGGCTTCAGGAGCCCAGCCAGCGATTGTTGTGGGGGGCCGTGGCAGCAACAGCAGTAGTAGTACTGATACACTGCCAACCAGCCAGCCAGTCAGAGAGGCAGACAGACAGACTGGGGGCCCTTTTGCTCTATAATAGATGCCGCAGGCCTCACCAGTCCACCTTGTATTTGCAATCATCACTGTTTTACTGTCAGAGGGCAGTCCACTGAGAGCCCTTATACTTACTGTGGAAGCTTTGGAGTTTGCAGCGAGAGCAAGACAAGTGTAGTGGTATGTTCTGAATGCAGATCGTATGAGGTGTAGATATGGATGTACTTTTATTTGCTGTTATCAGAGGTTGGCATGCAGTGCGTGCGGTTTGTTGTTTGGCGTCATGTGAGTTCTGTTTATAAGCTGGCAGTATCCCTGTGTGTGTAGTCGAGTGAGAGCAAGAGCGAGAGAGAAAGGGAAACCAGCAGGGTTGAGTCATTGAGTCATGTGGCATTCTTGCCTGTTTTCAGACTGTTGTCAGGAAGCAGTGTAGTTCCCAGTGAAATAAAGCAAACACCCAAATAACCCTCAACTGCCTCCCACCTCCATTTCCCTCAAATCACACAAAAACAGGGAGAAAGAGAGAACAGAGTAGAGAAAGTTGGAGATGAGCTTGAACGTAGGGAAGGACAACAGCATTTTTTTAACTTTCAAAAGTCCCACATATGTATACCCAAGTTTGCTATTCTTACTTCAGAGTCCATTAAAAACATCACAGTTATTTAGAATCAGTTACATAAATAAAACTGATCTTTTAAACAGTAAAGCTGGATTATTTACCAATTGCAAATTTCTTGCAAATTTCTACTCACTATTACCAAATTCAACCACAAATAATTTTTTTTGCATTTATTCAGACAAATTTGAAAAGTTGATTTCTCAGAAATAGAACGCACTTCTCTTTTTAATTGTCATGTGCCCGTCCATTTGATGTCTACAGATGGACGTAATTAACTGTATTCTTCAATATAAATCACAAAACCTGTCAGAAACCTGCGACTAAAAAGCCAACCATTAGGTAGGCTGTGTGCATAGTAAACACTCGCGAGGATTCAAAAACTCCATCTGGATTTATTTGTCATATCTGTTTGATCTCTCAGTAATGCTGATATGCATTCAATCTCATTGTCATTTGTCAAAGAAGCCAATTGTAACATTATTAACAGCGCCAACTTGATATTTAAAATGTGCCAATCTTACCCCAGCTCAATGCCAAATCCATATTAAAATGTCATTCCTATATTTGATTGCGTTTATTTCTGACAGTGAATATTATTATCATCCTCCAGTCACTTTGATTAAAAACAAATATGATTCCAATCAGTGTGTGGAAGGCGTATATGAAAGGAAATATTGAGATGCAATATTTCCGTAAATTTAGATACAGAAGAGTCACAATAAAGTCCACCAGTGGCTCCAACACATGAAAAAGTTCTGTATCTGTGTAGCAAATGCTTTTTTAAAAAAATTAATTAAAGTTACCATGAAAATCAAAAAGAGGTTAAGCTAAATCACCCCATTGATCCCGAGTATATTCTTTGTGTTGTCATTGCACTGAGGGTAAACAGCCAATGGCCTTTGATTTCCTGTGAGTCATTAGCATGGAATTGGTTTGCAAGCCACTGTAACCTTGTGACCTGCCTCTATAACTCATGTCACACACTGATGATGTAATTCATCAATGGGGTCCAACTGCAGCTCATGCAAGGAGCTGCAGGTTCAGGGGGAAGAGTGAAAGCCGCAGAGCAGGAAAAGTGGTGGGGGTTGTACGGAACAGCCGGGATAATGACCGGGCCACGGGATTTGATGATGGGTGCATATAGGTGTCAGGAGAGCACAAAAGTGATATATGACAAACTGGATGTTGGATGAGTAGATAGGTGTGCAAAAGGTGTGGTGTCAAGTTAAGACGGGTCCAGCGGTAGATGTGGTTATTGCATACAATGAAATGCCAAGCTGCTAAGCTGGATTCAGGCGGGTGGTGGTGGTGGGGGTGAGGGTGGGGTCAAGGACCGTACGCAGCAGATGCTAGAGCTACCTCAGCTTGTAATGTTCAGCAACCACAGGGGCCATTACATCCAGCACTATCAGAGAGCACAGAGCACATCAAACCCTGTAATTTAGCCAGCAGTCGGTCACACACACACACACACACACACACACACACACACACACACACACACACAGAAGTACAAGCACAGCTCAATTCTTAGGAAAAGACAGAATTTGGTCCACCTGCGTATGCATCGGTGTTTGTGTTGATGTTTGTCTGAGTGGGGTTTTTTTTTAAGGTCAGACTGCAGGAGCTAGACAACATGTGCCCATCAGGATAATGTGCCCTGTTCCATTAACAGGTTTCAGAATAATTAACGGGGTTGTTTCGAACAGAGACTCGCGCTGCCGGGACAACAAATTGAAACTGCTCATGTCTGCCTCTAATTATTTATAGACTGCTTTACATTTTGTGGTCAATCTTCTTTTAAGGATATTGGCTGTGGTGTTTGTAACTGAACATATTGAGTGGTTCCAAAGCCAGTGGGGAGGTTATCAATACCATCTTTGATCTTCCACTGTGTTTGTGTTCCTTCCATTAAATACTCATGTCATACGTCCCCTGATGGTAGAGAGGGACATATCCAGGAAGATACACATTGGACTTTTTTTTTTTCCAATCACTTTGCATTCAAGATTTTGCCATATATATATATATATATATATATATATATATGTATATATATATATATATATATATATATATATATATATATATATATATGTATATGTATACATATATATATATGTATTTTTTGTGGCAGTTAACAATCAACCATTCTCCAATTTCACAGCTACTCCAGACTTGTAACCACTAGGCCCACCATGTCAGCTTGTTTCTTATGTCTGTGTGTTTATGTTTGTGTGTGTGTGTGTGTGTCGCCAGGTCTGGTTTGCATTCTAATTCATAAAAAAATCACACATATGTCGGGCATGGAGGGTCAGCAACAAATGCAAGACAAAGAATGCCGAGCAGAGATGAAGAGAAGAGACTGATTATGTACTCATGCTGTTTGTATGTTGCAGTCTGTTTGCGTTTAGATTTGTTTCTCTGTGTGTACGCTCAGCAGTGCCTATGGGCGAATGCTTACAAGTATTAAGATTGCAGGGGGTGATCATCTGACACAGGGAGGTATAAGTAAGGAGGGGAAGAGGTATGAGCTGAACGAAATAGGATTTTTTTTTTCTTGTCTATGCGGTCAGAGTAAATCTCCTTACTCAGGGGTTTTGTGTGCGAGGGGGGCTTTAACATCCCCACTCTCCTTGATGAGACATCTTTCTTGTTTGTTCAAACCATTCATTACGTGGTGGCTGTTGGACGAGCCGTGCCGCTGGCCAGCGTATTTATCACCAGGCTAGAGCGCGCTCTGGCTGACAGTAGGCGATTGATGACCGGGTCTGGGGCTGAGAGGCTGAGGAAGCCTTAATACAATGTAAATGACCCACTCCCATTTCCAATTTAGGCTGCTCCTATCTCCACACTTCCATACGACATCATCTTTAGCCAGCTCTCTACTTGTGTAGGTTTTTAGGCGCATTTGCATACTCGAGGTTTATATAGTGTATACTTAAAAGGAAAAATGGATTAAAAAAAAGGATATATATATAATATGTATATACATATTATATATATATATATATATATAATATGTATATATATAAAATAGAGCTTGTATCTTGTGCACCCTGTGGCTTCTCTTGAAAATGTTTACACAGAGACACACACAAATGTGCATACACACACACACACACACACACACAATACCTTGGCAACTCTGTCTCCGGTAGCCAAGGAAATGTCAACACCTGGCAATCAAAAAATGTATTTCTATGCAAGCATTATCATCTTTCCTTTGTTAATGATTTTAGCATATTAAAAGGGACTAAGTACACAAGTACAAATCAGATTAATCCCCCTCTGCAGCCGGGAGTCATTATTTGTCCAATCTCAGCCTTGTTTGTTATTAATTGTGCACATTCCTCAAACCATTTTTTCATCCCTTCTTTAATTAAAACAGACTACATTTAAACAGGCAGGGCTACCTGAAAGGAGGAATCTCCTTCTCTGCTGATATGACTTCTCATATAAATTATTACAGCGGTAAATGAGAAAATGCTTCTTGAGCAACTGCTATCATTTCAAGTTAAAATTCAATTCAATTAACACGAGCTGGGCATACATTGCCAGCTGTGAAATGTGCTCAATGAGCATATACCCGGAAAGGAACTGAAACAATCAAATTAAAGTTTTGAAGATTTAAGGTATTTTTCTTTTTGGGGGGAGGGGGAGTTATAAACATCACCTCAAAAAGGATTTGTGTGTGTGTGTTTTGATTTGTAGGTGTCAGGTCTATGAATAATTTTCATCTGTCTATTTGCATTTCTGTTTGCACGTGCTTGTGTGCATGCATGCTTTCTGTTTACAGCGGCTGAATGAAACACATAGTGTCTCATTTGTTTCGTTTGCGTGCGCCCCGACTCCTAATCTGGCCCTTAAAGACATCTGTCACCAGCGATCACTGTTGTTTTGTCATGCTTCATAGCAGGCCCAGGGGGAGCAAGGCAGCCCAAGGTCTGCCATTTATATCAGCCAATGTTCTCTAGATTGGACCTGACACAAATAGTATCATTGCAGACCTTGTTGGAGAATTACATTTTCAGGTAAAAATCTTGGCATAGCTGTGGAGCACATTTCACAGCATTCTCTTCTTTTAGCATTAGTCTCTTTTCAGCTGCTCTCTATGAAAGAGCCACCACCGGGATACATGTCAGACATTCAAGGAAAGATAAATGTATTCTCCACAAATCTTCACCCACTCAATCTGTTGCTGTGCCGGTATGTTATAAAAGGATTCTCAGACACCACAATATATGGCTTAGGCCTACTGGAAAGTCATGTTTGTCAAAGTGTGTATGGTCATAAGTGTCTTTTCTTTCTGGAGGTGTGCTATATGTTGTTTTTGTGTAGGCAGGGTGGGGATAAAGAATGGGGGTTATCACTGGTGACAGTGTTAACAAACTTGTTTGGCCAGCTCCTACAGGTTTTGCACTAAACTGTGCGTGTGTGTTTGTGTGTGTGTGTGTAGGTGTGTGTGTGTGTGTATGTATGCGTGGGTGTGGACACGTGTATGGTGTGAATGTCTATAATGTGCAAGAGGCAGCATTGGGTGGAGGTCATGAGAAGGTCCAGTCTTAAGTTACACAATGCAACAAACACAGGAACATATTGAATAGATACAGTAATAAGCAACAGCCATGAACTTGACTCGAAGCACGTGTTCGTTTTCCAGCGCTTCGCTATACGAGTGCTTACATGCATGGATATTTATGCTAATCTGTATGTCAAAGAGGCTCATGTATGTGTTTGTTTCTCTCTCTCTGCTTGCTCCTGCAGCACCCATACCCTTCTGAAGAGCAGAAGAAGCAGCTAGCCCAAGACACGGGCCTCACCATCTTGCAAGTAAACAACTGGTGAGTCAAGATTTCCGCTTGCCCTATCTCCACCACCAGCATCGCTCTGCCTTTTATTTTCAAAAGCCTTCGCCTCCCTCTCCCCATCAGCCAAGACGGCTAATGCTCCTAAAGTGTGAAAACCGTTTATGTACATCCCTCCCCATCGCTCACAGACACATGCAGAGGTTCACACATAGACATACACACAGACAACCTTTGTAACATTATTATATGTAAGCTACCAGGATGTTCCGGTGTTATCTGTAAAGTGTTCCGCGGCTAAGTCAGTGGTCTTTGTGGTTTGATGCACATGTATTCACTGGGATATATTTAAGGGAGACAGGCACTGATCATAAGCTACCCCTACAGCCCCCACACCCACCCCACCCCTTCATCCAAAACCATACCTACCACCGCCACTGGTGCCCCCACAAAAGGCAAAACTGCCTTTCCACCCCCTCCCCATTTTACACCAGCTATATGGTGGATTAAGGTTTTGGTGGCCTGGCCAGCAGGGCCTTTGTAGATGGCTTAGCACATAACTGGGGGTGGTGGATTAAATAAAATGATCACAGAAGCAAAGAAATGATACAGGAATTACTTATCAAAATACTAGCCCAGGTTTTATCTGCAGCTTAATTTTGTTCAGTACATTCTCAGGGTGATGTTCAGATTAATTGAACTGACAGCTTCCTTTCAAAATTCCAGGAAGGTATTTGCACGGATTTCAGGTCTTACACAAACTTAATTATATGGAACCCCATTTTATCATTCTAATTCCATGTAGCGGGGGTTCTATTTACAAATGACAAGTCTGTGCCTTTTATTCACAGCTTTCCTTAATATATTTATCAAAGCGGGTTCATTTACAAAGTGCTCTATCTGTTGGGTACAGGCAGGCTGACATTAACGAAGCTTTTAGGTTTATCAGACTCGCAGCCTGACAAGCCACCCGAGGGTCAATTGATTTTTTGGTTCTGTGATTCATTTTTTTCTCATTTTTCCTGGATCACAATGAGAAACATGCCTGGAGAATTAGCCTGGTTTGTCGGCCTTATCTATCAGCCCCCTCCCTCGTGCTCCCCCCCACTATCTGACATACTCTGTCTCCTTCGTTTCTCTCTCTCTCGCTCGCTCCCTCTCTCTTTCTCTCCCCTTCTTTCTCACCCTTTGCTTTATTCCCTTCTAGCCAGGGGAAGTCAAGCTACTTAAATTGGCCACAGGAACCGGTGTTATCAGACTTTAATGCACCCTACAGTGTGGATAGCATTTCAATTACACTAGTAACCAAAGATTAGCCCCCGCTTGCCTGTTTCATGCCTCGTGCCACCGTTTCGGGACGCCATGCACCTTACCTACAGGAGCAGAAAATTGAGTTGCCTTGCCTGTGTCATGGTGATTAATGCAGAAATACTCTGCTAACCTGGGAGGAGAGAGAAATAGACAGAGACATAGACAGAGATAGATCTGAGACGAGTCCCTGCCTTCTCATTGGCCATGAAATTCAAGCCATCCATTTGGTCTGAAAGCATCTTGCACTGTGTAACATCCTTGAGCATACGCACACAGATGCATAATCACAGATGATCACAGAGCTGTATTAACTTTACACCAGGCCTCTTATAAAATACATACCAGTTACTGAAGAGGCTTGGAGTCCATTAGTGTATCTGTGGTGCATCCCGGCTGATGTCGGGAGGCCTGGGTGACTCTGCCACGTTACTGGCTATGTTACAGTAAGGGAAAGGTGAGAAGAAGGTGCAGAAGTTTTCCACTTTTTACTATCTAGGCTAGGTAGCGAGTTATAGTTAAATGTCTGACCTTTTTGTTTTTTTCTTTGATATTTGGTCCAGTGGCTGCTCAGATCATTCACCCCAGATATGACAGAACTTAGCCATATGAAATTCCTGTTTCAAAAAAAACCCCTCAAATTCCTGGCTGGTCCCTTGCATTGTTCTGTTATTCCCTTTGATGCATGGTTACTGCCATGTTACTGACCAGAGAGAGGGAGAGAGAGAGAGATAGCGACAGACAGGGGGGAAAAGAAGCAAAGGATGATTGGGGGGAATAGGGAGGGGATGGCCGCCGTCTTCGGTTTCCAGAGCTCTCCCTCGGGGAAAGGATGTGCTGAATCAGGGCTTTGTCCGCCGGCACAATCGCAGCCCAGCGAGGGCACAACGGTGCACTGTGTGATAGTCAATAGACAGTGCATCTCACTCTCTCCCCTTTTGCCCCATCAAACCTCCCAGCACCATCCCCTCCAAATGACACCTAGCTTTACATTTACCTGGAGCTCACCTGTGCAGGCAGAAAGCAAAACTCAACTGGTTTAAACCCTTTTGTCTCAGCGCCACACTCTGATACTCCGGCGGAGTCTAACTCGAGAATATATAATTAGAAAACAGCCTCACCTGTTTGTAGCCCACACGCCAACAGCTGTTTGATGTTAATAAGGGCAAAGGAAAGGGTTAAAGTCCACAATCTCATTGCTCTGGTGTTGAGCTTATGAGAGGAAAGACTTGATTATCCTGTTAATAGTTTCCCCTGCGTTCAAAGGTGTGTTTGTATGTGCATTATTACTAATGGGAACTTCAGAGATGTGTATGAGTATACAGTGTGTCAGGACACCATTAGTTGACCATTAGATAGTGTGGGGTTTTGTTTGCCCTGCTTACATTTGAGACAGCAGGCGTCATGCTAAGAGAACGTGGGAGTGGTCTGATATGTAATTGCATTTGTTTAAGATTGCAGGAAAAGGTGAGGGCCATGTCACACATGGCATTCTGGGATAGCGAAGTAGGTGAAATGGCAGACAGGTGTTCATAAGCTAAAGAAGCATTTAGAGTTTACAGTGTCTGGCGGCAAATTTGCCTTCCTCAGCAGCTCCCAGTGTCCTGCTATCATTCTGAACTAAATGGAGCCTGACCGAATCCTTTCATGTCTCAGCATCACACCCAGCACGATGTGCCCTCGCTCTCTGCCATAAACACACACACACACACCGACTGTCCTGCCGTTATTTACCACAGCACCAACGGGTACGCGCGCGCTCACACAGGCGGCATGTAACTACACACACAGGGTTATTACATGGGCCTGAGAGATGATGCCGATGACAGATGACTGAAAGAAATGGCATCTAAAAAAAGGAAGGAAATCGGCCTGTCATTATTCCCTCATCTCGCAGGCAGCCAGTTGGCCATTTCCATGGCTGAGTGAGGGGGGGGTTGGGTTGCAGTCGGGTGGGGGTGGGGGTGCAGAACAAATCAGAGAGCGAATATGTCATTTGTTGGCATCGATGATAACTGACTGCTGTGCCACTGGACCACTAATAACAATAAAGAGGGCACTAAGCCACACTCTATTTTTACTTGTCTGCCTCCTCTCTACAGCCCAGGGGAGACTACATGCACAGACACACAAACACACACACAGTGAGGAGAGGCTCCAATTAGCGGCAGAAAGGAATACAATGAGTGAGTTATTAAGACACAGAGGCGGATCGCAGCCAACCTTTGCCCCCTGTCGGAGCACAGGTCACATGATAAGGGAAGGATATCCGCCAGACAACGGCGCCAAGCAGCCTGTGCCCACTGAGGAGATGAAATAGGCTCAATCTCTGTGGCAGTTCAGTGTGGAGTGTGGTGCACTGATTGTTTTCTCTTTTTTTTTTTGACCTTGAACAGTCGCCAACAAATAACTGTACATGTACTGTATTAGCAATAATATGTTTAATTACTCTGTTTTAAGAACAGAAGGATGTGCTCTGACTAAGCCAGCAAACTGCGTTATGTGCGACCAATGTCATTCATATGTCGAGTAACTGAGCAGGCAGGTGCACTGGGGAAATAAGCTAAACAGGACTGAAACAGGATCTTGAAAGAATGCCACAAATAAAATAAAAAATACATTAAATAAATAAGCAAATAAAAAATCAAAAGTCATTACAATTATATGCCTTTTGAACTTTAGCCGTTCTATATAGAATCCCGATTATGACCCCCGATTGTGCTCTGCTGTGGCACAGCATGCAGATAAACTGAATTTAGATGGCTCTAAACTGACTGATCTGTAGCTCTCTTCACAGCAGGTTCCCCATTCCCATTCAGATCAACTCATCCTGGATCACCTCTAGATTTTACAGACTTTAAATCACTCGGCGGCGATACAAAGTGGCTGCACTGAAGGTTCATGTGCAAAATGTTAACATTTGTTTGTGGTGTCTGAAAACACGAAAGAGAAAAAGCAAAAGCAAATTTGTTCCTCCACTTAGAAAGCATTTTCCATCCCCCTTTCTCAGGCCAAAGAGACACTTAGGAACACTGCCTTTTACGATTTTATACGATTTTATGATTCTCTGGTTTGGCAGCGACACCCATTATGAAATGCAAAATAATAACTAATATTTTCCAAATGTAACATAAAGTTATGAAACTGGCCTAGCCGCCTGTTTTTCCACATTCTTTATAAGTATTTACGTCTCATGAATCTCACACAGAGGCTTTTGAGGTCCCCCCAACCCCCACCCCGTACTCTGCTCACTGCCCACTCCCTACTTTTCTATCTCTTCTTTTCTACAACATTGGTGGGCTAGTTGACTGAAGTTGCTGGTTATCTGTCTAACTTTGACCCAGATGGAAATGTCATGCCTTTTTTTGGCTTCAACCAGGGACTCCCAGCAGTGGCCATCTCATGCCCCTGGCTTTCTAAATATACAGCCAGAGTGTGGAGAGGTTGTGGCTGCGTGTGTGTGTGTGTGTCTCTCTGGTGTATCTGTGTGTGCAAGCATGAGTGTATATGTGTGTCTAACTAAAAAGAGAGACTATCGGGGTGCTGCCAACACAGGCATCATGATCCCTCTCATTTAGGGACCGCTAATTGGCAGTTAATTAGCAGAATTGACTCTGTTGTCGGATCCCAAGTGCCATCCCCCCTACCAACACCCTCTACCCGCTAAGTTCATTTGATCTGGCTGCTTTCTTGATGCTGTAATAATAATCCTGTTTCATCTGTTTTGGAGGAAGAAACACATTTAGAAAAACATATTCTCACTATTGGCAAGATTAGAACAGAACGGGCTCTTTTTTCGTAGCAGGTTTCATTTTCTTTTTCATTTTGTTCAGCGGTTGTTACAGATCCAAATATCTGTTAACTGCACCATCTAGACACATGCTTTACTCACAGTTTAAGCCATGGGAGTCTTAAACAGCTGACACTAATGTGTGCCACCGTGCTCTCACAGTATATGTGAGTACATTAGCCCTGCTGAAATTCTCACTGTGATTAACAGGGCTCACTAACATTTTTATCAGGCACTGGGGGCACGCTGACTCGTAGCATGGTATGGACACCCAACGAGGCTATGAAGCAACCCAGTGCCCACCTCTGTATGAGTTATGGAAAACAGGTGGTACTTTCACAAAAACTGGCAATGTCGGCTGATCGTGCACGAAAACGAATGCCTTTTTTAACTTGTTTTCCCATTGCAAGCTCAAGATTCTCCAAAGCGCAGACGGCATGCAAGAAGAACGAAGCCAGACCAGGCAAGATAGAGCGGCAAAGAGCTAAAAGAGGCATTACAGAGAAAGCATTAGAGAGAGATGGGAGGAGGGAGGTCTTTGTACTTCTCTGCTCCTTTTGGCTCTTTTATTCCTCAACGGCTTGGTTTTTATTGGTGGGTCGTTTAATAACAAGGGCTCTGCTTTTGAAATGAAGTCGAGCTGCGTTTGCGTGGGCAGGCCCCCCTTTTTTTATTTTAAGATGGTAATTTCTGTACTAGGGGTGAGAACTGGGGAGAGATCGAGAGAAAGAGAGAGAGAAAGAGCGAGGAAAAGAATCCACTAAAGAGAGAGAAAGAGGGTGAGAGTGTGGGAGAGGGAGAATTCAAGGAGAAAACAAGGCAGAAAAGTAGGTTAATTTATTTCATTTGTAAGAAGAGAAAGAACTTAAAAAGAAAAAAAGGGTTGATGATAGTGAGAAAGAAAGTGTAGGATGCTGTTTTCATGAACAAGCAGCTTAATGCACACGGGCAGCCACAGTAAGCCTGCTAGAATCTCCCTGCGCCTGAGGCCATCTGTGAGCAGAATAGCAATTTTATTACTTTGTCATTAAACCAATTTCACAGCAGTATTGTTTGTTAATGAGCAGCCGCAAACGAGCGAAGATGTCACGTACTAGAATAGCAGCAAGATTTGTGACCCCAGCACTCCTCTATCTCATTCTCCCAACCTCTACCTCATTCTTATTCTTCTTCTCTTTCTGCCATCATCTTCTTTCTTTGCATCCTTACTGTCATCCTTTCTCTCTCTCTCACTCTTTCTGCCATCCTCTCATCCTGCTTATCCCTCCCTTTCTCCCTCCTGTTATAGAGATCCCTGGCCAATAAAAGGGGGAAACTGCTGAAAGATAAAATGCAAAGTCTATACAGTCGAGTCTCTGTTTATGAGCTTCCATTTGCCTTTAGAGCTCATTGGGACGAATAGTTTCTCCACAGGCTTTCAGGGTGTGCTGCTGGAAAGCCTGGCATATTGGCCTGTTATTTAGCTCTAAAGCCTGACATGGGTGCCAACATCAAGTGCCAACAGAGGGACTAAGCATTTGAATAGGTGCATAAGTCCCTTGGATTGTATGCTGGATGATGTCATGCAATAATTGTGATTTTTCAAAGTTGCTCAGAGCGCAAGGCTCGATCCCCGATTTTTATTGTGTTGTGCATTTCTTTTTAAAAATCGAACTTAAATTTTGGCAGTTATGTTGAATAGTCTGGTTTCACAAAGAAAGTCATGAACTTCAGCTGTTGTGATGCTATATGTGTTTTTATGGGTAGTCGCTCTGTTTATGTTTTTACTTGGGAGGTCATCTGGCGCAGATTCTTGGTCTTTTTGTGGCTTATGACTGAGAGCGAACCAATGACACACAGGGAGAGAGACAGACAGAGGGAGAGAGAGAATTAAACTGAGGCCCCAGAGGATCAGACAACCTGACAGAGTAGATTTGGAATAATTAGTTTTATCTGCTGAGGGAGATAGCCAGCGGAGCTGTGTGTTAGGCACAGGGTGCTGCTATGTGTGCCTTGGTGGTGATGTGAATTAGGAGAATGGATGTTATGTATGTGTTTTTGGTGTGTGTGTTCAAAAGCAGGGGTGGGGTGTAGAGGACTAAAAGGGATAAAGGTGACCAGGTGTAACAGAATGGCCTTGAGGGTATATGTGCGTGTATGTGTGTGTTTGTGTGTGTTGGAGCCAGAGAGGACAGGAGCTCCTTCTTTGGCTGAGCTCTTTAAACTCCCTGAACCTTACCAAGGTATTTTCTCTCTGTCCAGGCACGCTCATTCTCTCACTCTTTCTGTTACTCTCTGTTTTCCTTTACCTCCTCCTTACACAATTTGCAATTCCCTCTGTCCTTGTGTTTGGGTGCACGGTAACACGATGTAAATAGGCATGTTCGTCTGTCTTTGCTTTGTTTCTGTGGTGCCATATTCAAAATAAGCTCCAATTACCACCCACTCCGTCCTTTAAGACGTGATGAAAGTAAATGTGGTCGGGACAGAAAACGGGAGAGAGTTGTAATCACATTGTTAGCAACACTGCAGTGTAATATTCTTACCTGTTGTGCGCTTGTGTATTTTCTGAAGCTGTGATTCATGGCCCTGTGCCCTCTGTGGCTTTGAGGTGTAGGCCAATAAGCCCATCACGGGAGACCCTATAAATCAATATAGTCCTTTGTTGGTTTAAGCCATGCTCTGCCCCAGTTCAGGCCTGTTATGGATGAGATATCAGTAGACCTGGTGCCAAGCAGAAAAGGGAAGGGAGAGCAGGAGGGGGAGAGAGGGAGGGCCTCTTCACAAAAACAATCCAATCTTAATTGGAGTGTGGCCCAAACTCCTGCACATATCAAACCTGCTAATTTGCAATTTGGGAGAGGTGAGAAATAAACAGAGTAGCATGCTGCCACGTTCACTGCAAGCAAACAGACACACTTTGATGAAGTTATCAGAGGTAGCTTGAGGAATTAGCCAAGATTATCCAACACCATAACATGCATAACAAGATACAGAGATATAGAGGAAGCGCTGGCAAAAGGAAAGGGAAAGAACAATGAAAGGCATATTACCCTAATCTTGGGTTTCTCTATTCCCACCCTTATGAATATTTATTCCTCCCATTACTGGTGATGATGTTTCAATTGGGACTCTGTGAGCACGTGAGGTGGAATGGGGTGTCAGTCTGGTAGTAGAGGGTGTCAAGCACCCAAGATATGCCTGCTTTATCATCCTTTTGTTATATTGAATAGAATAGAATATTCTTTATTGTCATTGTCACAAGTACAATGAAATTGAAAGATGTCTCCGGTCAGTGCAACATCACGAAAGATAAATACTTAAAAACTATAATAGATATGATATAAAAGATAGAAATACATATAAAATACAGTGTTCTCATACAGTAAATACACCCAAGCAATCCAGGCCTAAGGCCCCATACAGACACTCAACATACGACCTAGTTGATATATCACTCAAACAATCAATCACTCAGTCAATTTGTTAGCGCATCCAACAAAACATGTCTGAAAGCATTCCAACATCAAGGGCACAAATGACAACAGGGGCAATGAAAGTCATCTACTTTTAGTAGCATTGAGACATGATATTGCAATTGGGTAGAAACTGTGTTTGAGTCTGTTAGTCCTTGTGTATGTTGTTCTATACCGTTTACCTGAAGGCAGCAGTTCGAACATGGAGTGTCCAGGGTGTGAGGTGTCCTTTATGATGTTATGGGCTCTTTTGAGGCAGCGGGAACTGTGTAGGTCTTTCAGTTTGAGGAGAGGGCAGCCGATTGTCCTTTGGGCAGCGTTGATTACTCCCTGGAGTGCTTTCCTCTGAGCCACTGTGCAGCTAGCGTACCATATGCCTATGCAGTACGTTAGTATGCTTTCGATGGAGGCTCTGTAGAAAGATACCAGCAGTCTCTGTGTGATGTTGTTCTTCCTAAGCACTCTCAGAAAGTACAGTCTCTGTTGTGTCTTTTTCAGTAGCTCAGAGGTATTCACACTCCAGGATAGGTTTCCCTCTATGCTGACTCCCAAGAAGCGGAAGTCTGCCACCCTCTCCACATAGTCGTCGCTGATGATTAGTGGTTGGATTTCTGTCTTGTGTCTTCTGTAGTCAATTATGAGTTCTTTGGTCTTTTTTGTGTTTAGGAGAAGGTTGTTATCCTTGCACCATGAAGACAGCCGCTCCACCTCATCTCTGTAGGCAGACTCATCTCCCCCAGATATGAGCCCCACCACAGTAGTGTCATCTGCGAACTTTACAATGGTGTTGCTCTGGTGGGCGGGGGTGCAGTCGTGTGTATAAAGCGAGTAGAGCAGTGGACTAAGCACGCAGCCCTGTGGCGACCCAGTGCTTAGATTTAGGGCTGGAGATGTGTAACGTCCCACTCTCACTCTCTGTCTGCGGTCGGTGAGGAAGCTATTGATCCACTTACAGGTGCTGTGAGGAAGCCCTAGGTCTTTTAGCTTGGCGTCCAGTTTGTATGGAAGAATGGTATTAAATGCCGAGCTATAATCCACAAAGAGCATACGCACATAGCTTCCTTGCCTCTCCAGATGTGTTAATGCTACATTGAGTGCTGTTGCTATGGCGTCCTCTGTCGATCAGTTTGCTCTGTAGGCAAACTGGTGTGGGTCAAGGCTGCTGGGTAGGGCTGCTGTGATGTGGTAATGCATTTGTATTGTATGAGATACATTCTTTATAATGTATTTGGATAGTTGAAATCTAAAGAACACGGATGGCTGAGAATTGAGTTTTCTGTATTTTGGGGCTTTTACTAGACGTGTCATATAAAAACATCCCACATGTCAGTTCAGAGGCTTAAGTTTAAGGACCTTTAAGGATCTTCTGCAGTGTAGGCTTAATAGAATGTGGCTTTGTTGTATTTGTTTAAGGCTGTCACATATGAAGGAGGCCAGTCAAAGCTTTTACACAGTTGGTGGTAGAGCTGATCTGAGAGGCAGAGGGCTCGCTTCAGGCCACCAAGCACATCAGAGTCCCTGTGGTCTGCTCCACAGTGTCACTGCTGCTTCTGCCAGCAGTCCCTTCCACAAACAACAGCTATTTATATCACTAGCCTGCTGCTGGACTTTTTAGCCCTAAACTCTGCTTCTGACTGTGCCGGCGCATGTGTGTTTGTGTGCCTGTGAGTTCACTCGTGTGTATTTCAAAGCGATTATGTGCAATTGAAACTCAGATTAATTATTCAATAGGGAAGTGAGAGGCAAGCTGACAACATTTAACCGGTGACTCTCTCGCGGTCACTAATATGTGCTAGACGCAAACTCGCTCGCTCAGACAACATCATGGAAACGTGCTCGATGGAAACACTCAGTCACACGCCAGAGACCCAGTGATGAGAAGATGATGACATCCCAGAGGGAGGGAGAATCCCTTCCCAAATATACACACACAGACTGAATCCTGTACTCTGCAGTAGTCTGGTTCTGAAAGACTCTCAAGTGCAGCGGCACCTAAAGCCAGGCATTAGAGAATCTCACTGGTCGATCCACTAGGTTTAGGTGTCACTTTTTAATTGCTCAAACTGCAGTGCATTTTCACTGCCCTAAATTCACGGTTAGTAGCACACCAGCATGAGGAGTAAAAACTTCAAGAGCAGGGGGAGAATATGAATGTATACATATGTTTGGGAACGGGGTGGTAAGATGAGGGCACCTTTTATTTTTAATGCCTTCTAATACATTTTTATATTCAGGAGTGCAAGCTGTCTGCAAATGTGAGAATACATGTACATTATGTGTGTGTGTGTGTGTGTGTGTGTGTGTGTGTGTGTGTGTGTGTGTGTGTGTGTGTGTGTGAGAGAGAGAGAGAGAGAGAGAGCGAGAGAGAGAGAGAGAGAATGTAACTGTTGCTCTTGGCAGGCCCCCTCTCTTCTTCTCTTTGAGCTGAACCCATTACAGTCTTATAAAAGGGGGAGAGGAGAGAGGTTTGATATGAAGCAAAGGAAATAGATTGGCCTTATTTCCTGTCTGGCTGCCGCAGAGCAGACACTTGTGTTGCCTAGACGATGCAGGCAATTGACACTCAATTTTGTTTGAAATATCACGCCTCTATCATGTCATTATCAGCTTCTCATGGTAATCCACAAAGCCGCACTGTTTGATATCTGACAATAAGGGGGAGTCACAGAGTCACGGAATCTCTCACTCGATTACCAGGCAGAGAGAGAAAACGGGGTTGAGAATGAAAGGGAGCAGAAAACGAGAGAGCGGGGAGACAAAAGACGGGGTGAAAGAAGAAGAGATGGAAAGATAATTCAGGGGAGAGAAGCGAGAAAAGCCACAGATTTTCTATGTTGGCACTAAGAAGTGGAAGGAAACTGAGATTATACCTGCCCACTTCGCAAAGACATGAAAAGGAGTCCAACAGGTCTGGCATAGTGGAGGGGGAAAAAAAGAGAAGCGAATGTGGGCAATAGGGGTGGCACTCTTCACAACTGTGAAATTGGGGTGATCTTGTAAGCACACCCACTCATCTCAGGAGAGCTGATGGGTAGGCTGGGGTAATGATAGTGCTGCAGTCAGTTTCTCTATTCCCCCTGCCTGCCTGGCTGTGTGTGTGTGTGTGTGTGTGTGTGTGTGTGTGAGAGAGAGAGAGAGAGAGAGAGAGGCAGCCTGCCAGTATGTGTTCTGTGTATCTGTTCTATTTCTTGCTGGTCCTTCGTGAAAGCAGGAAAACCTCACCCATCCAAAAGGTGAGAAGCTGGCTTATGAGGAATGAGCGTTACCTTCCAGCGCTGACGGCCTCTGTCACGCGCTATGTACTGGAGCCTTTGACGAGGGCTAATATTGACCTAAGAATGTTGGTTGTTTTCAGGCGCTCTTCAAACAAGAAAAAATGCAGCTGTTGGTCCCTCGGCTCCTGTGCAGGCAGAAAATACCTTTTGTACACCTGTGCACATTAATAAGGTGTTGTCTTAAGGTGGGTGTGGGAGCAGGGAGGGGGGGTGTCTTGCTAACAAGAGATTTGTGGGATCAACTCCTTTCGTATTACCCCTGTCGAGTGGCAATCGGTTAAAAAAAGGAGGAAGTTAATGAAGGAAATATTATACATGAAGGAAAATGTTAAGAGACTGTGTCGATAGAAAAATGCAGATGAGATGATTTGGTCCTTCTTTCTTACTTCAGAAAACTGGTAGTGCTAGGGCAAGTTAGTAACGCTGGGTTGCTACAATAAGGTCTCTTTCATACAGGTGTGTTGACGCCTGGGGCGGGCTTGGCCTCAGTCCCTTCCATTCACCCTGGCTGATTTGAACAATAACTATCGTATCTTTTAAAAGAGAAGGGAGGGTGAAGCGTCAAGAAGTAGATGCCTAAGAGCTCTGTTGGGGCCAAGAAAAACCCCCGCTGCCGTTGTCAGAGCTTGTTGATGTTGTAGGGAGGAATTTTTTTTTCGTTTTTGCCCCCACCCCCATAACCCCCACACTTTTTTTTCCCACTTCTGCGCTGGATTTGGTGTTTTGTGCCGTAGGACAGAGTGTGGTGAGGAGACAGAGGAACAAAGTGCTGCTGTGTGGAGCAGCAGCTGCTGCTTGCCGGATCAAAGGGGCAACAAGCGTGGTCTTCCTGGCCCAACGCTGCTCTGGAGGTGTTTGACGGACAGTCAGCAGCTGGTGCCGTACAGCCCGCCCTGTAGGGGTCAGGCTGCTGGACTGCAAGGCCCAGAGGTGACATACCGTCACTGGACAGGGGGAAGAGGGGAGAAGGTGTTAGATGGGAGGGTAAATAGAGGGAGAGATGTCTATGTTTGTTTCTTTTGTTGTGTGTGTTGCTTTGGTGTTTTAGTTTAGAGCGAGACTTTTGGGATTATTGTTCCATATTTCTATCAGATATTTACCCTTTTGTGATGAGTGAGTCAGTTCCCACTTATTCTTCATAATGCATGGATGACGGCTGCCTGGTTTTAAGGCTAAACAATTACTTTCCTAGCGTTGTGCTCCACACTGCAGTATTCCACCTCTTTGGTGCTGACAGAGAATCAGAGTGAGAAAAGAGAGACAGAGAGCAAGCATGCCGCAGTGCTATTGATTTATTTTAATTAGCTCCTCGTTAAATCTTGTCAGTTTGCAACACAAATATATAATTCTTTGTCTGATTTTCCACTGGAGTCTTAATGACTCGTACTCAGCGGGTTTCAGAGAGAAATGACTTCTGCCGCTAGACTGACAGAGCAATGCAAATGTTAGTCATATAGGACTGAGGGGGGGATGCCACAAATGGGCAATGAGTGGAGTAATAAAAAGGGAAAGAAAAACAGGTCAGTGAAAGTCCATGGAGGAGAGGTGAAACAGTCCCCCTTTCAGAGGCAGACAAAAGAGTGTGTGTGGGGGGGTGAGGTGGCGTGGGAGGTGGGAATATGGAGGCACAGTGGATGTGAGAAAGAGAGCGAGAGAGAGGGGAAGAGATAGACAGAGGTAAAACTATGTAAACACAGTGGCTGCCCTAAACGCGGGCCCTCACCGACGTTTCTAAAAAAAATGATCCTGTCTTGCTCTGCTTCACATCTGCACTAAATCAAACACAGGGGTGAGGTAATGTTCGCCCGGCACATGTCTCTCGACTCCTGTTTTAACTTAAAGAAGCGAAGAAGGTATAGAAAAGGGAAACTCTGTCGCTGATGAGCTTGAGAAAGCTTCCCCATTCCTACCTCCTTGTCACTTATCTCTATCCTAGAGGAGTGAAAAGCTCCTTTGTGATAGTTTATGATAAATCCACAGATACTGTAGGTTCAGTCTGGTGGCAAGCCATGTATAAACTGTTACAGGGGCCTGCCTGGACCATGTGAGCTGATTAAATCACCGTTGTTGACACTACAGTGGATCAGTGTTAGAAGTTCAGTAGCCTTGGACTACCCTGTGTCTGACTGGACCATAATTAGTGTTTGCTTATACTAAACACACTCTCTTCATGGGGTTAATTTGCATGCACTTCCCGGTCAAAGGACATCCAGTTTCCACTCCTGTCTCTCTGCCTTTCTTTTTGGTGGAAGAGCATCAAACTAAAGCCTTCCTCCTTTGATTCTAGTGAGTTGTGACTCAATCGCTGGGGGTTTGGAATCTTTATTTCTGTCTGAAGCGGAAGTATGGAAGCAATGAGCTTTAATAGGAACCAGAGGACAGTCATGTTTGCAAGCAGTGATCATGGATTGAGTTCAGTATGTTCTTGTACAGATTGTGTTGCATCTAATCTTCCTACAAAGCCAGACGAATAGGGGCCCAGGAATCGGAAACTTGCCCCCCTCTCACTTGGTATATGAGCTTCCAAAATGGGCATGTGTAGGTCAGCCATGAAGGCAATAAACTGTCAACGATTTTTGTGACACTGTTTAAATGCTTTGCACACTGTACAGCGCTATGTTTGGAGTAGTCCTGTGCTTATTTTTTAGATAAGGCACATTCAGTTTTCTGCATTTCATTCTCGTGTCTCACTCTGTCTTGTTTTTTCTTTCTTTCTTTCTTTCATCACAAACTCGTCAAACGAGTGACCCCACTCCTGATTGGCTAGGTTTCCTGTGATCTCCACCGCAATTGGCTAACTAAGCATTGAGACTCTCTGTTTCGCCTCTCTCTGTCTCGTCTCCCTCCCTCTCGCTCTCCGTCTCTTGGCTGTGCTCCAGGGTAGGGTGGTTTGGCATGACAATTTCTCAGCGAAGGAATGCTGACAACAGGAGCGAGTTACCAGGTGTGGCTGCAAGTCAGTTAACTAGAAACAAGGCCTTTCTGACAGACTGAGATGAGGAAGTAAGAAAAAAATTTAAGACAACACTGAGTGAGACAGACTGGTTTGCTGTGATTACATCTGCAAACCTCCAGTAACCTTTGATACTATTATGCTTGTGATGCAGTTGGCTTGCTGCATTAAAGGGGAGCGTTGTAAAATTGAAGGACTCTACTTAAAAAATAAAGTCTCGTGGTATGCTTTAGGATTATGTAAGTTCACTAGTCCATCTATATCTCTTCTTCTGTGCCTGACCAGATCTTAATCTCAGTCCCCCCACACTCAAGTAACTACAGGCTATAGCAAAACACAGCATGCTAGCCTGTCTCCATCATTCATATCTGCCCACTATGTTCAACTCCTAACAGCCGTAGTAAGTTTAGCTTCTTATATCATTAGGAAGATGGATACCAGGTCTTCCTGTGGAGATGCATTATTGTATCTGCACACAAGCTTGTGCTTTTCAAGTGCGTCTTTCACGCCATCTCAGTGAATAAAAGTGCTTCTGTGAGCCAGCTGGCAGTAGTATGTGAAGAATGTGCTGACATGCATTATACACACATATTGACTGACATGTGCATACATATTAACATGCAAGCTCTAAAGTGTACTTAGCACTGTGAGTGCAGTTTTTGAAACGCAGCTTGAAAATGTGTTTAGGGCCTATTGGCTGGACAAAACCAGTTGCTAATATTAAACAGCAGTGGGCCGCAGCCCCCAACAGCCCACTTTTTCCTGGGGTATTGTACACATTCTGAGCTGTATCCCAATGAATGACCTCCACACGACCCCCTAACCTTGCCTTTAATTATTTGTTTGAAGACAGCACGGAGTTCCCATGCTGAGAGGTACTCTGTGTACTATGTGTGCATGTGTGCGTGTGTGCGTGTCGGTGTTTCTGTGCTCTAACACTGAGCAGAGGCAGGCCATAATAAGCTAGACCACCAGATGTAGATAATAAAACATGGGCTTTGGGTTGGAGGTTTTTTAGCTAGTGTCCCCTGTGAGCCTCCTGTGTTCTGGTTAGCCTATGGACACACTGGCGGTGGTTGTGGTTATGTCCATGGTGTTGATGTGTAGATTTACAGCACACACACACACATACACATTTTAGCAAGTGGCTTAGGAATTCTAAATCCCTGTGGTCAACCTCTGTATCTCTCTCAGGACTTTGGGTCCTCTGATCCATCCATCTGACTGTCCATCTGAGTTGACTGGCCCTCATCTCTGGAGGATTCCTGGTTGTGTTGTTCTAAGCACACTCCATTAGCAGCTCACGGGTGGAGGGAAAACAGTGTTATCTGGCCCAGCTCTGATAATCTCAATTGACTTTACTCAGACCGATAAAAGGTGCTCTAAGGCCACAAGAGGCACCCCCACTCCCCACCCCACCCCCCAACTCTTTTCGGTGCACATCGTCGCCTGCTGGTTACTGTGGCAACTTGTTTAGTGTGCAAAAATAGTCTTTGTGAATCTTTATCGTGACAGTTAGCCAACAGGGAACACTGACAAGAAGCAGGTCCATTTGGGAAAATATCTGAAAATCCGCATTTTTCCATACCCCAAGAGCTGTTTGGGTACTAAAAATTAGTAAACACTGGCAGCTAAATGCTTCCCGGCATGCTTACATTTATATATTGTCTGTAAGAAGATGGAAAAACACAAATATAAACAACTATTTTTCCATCTGAAAATGACACTTTGATCCTACTGAGTACTCTCCAGTGCACAGAGTATTTCCTCTGCAGTCACTAGAAACCGTATGGTTGAATTTAGCACCTGGGAAGAACATTCTTAATATTATGTGTTTATGGCTGTGACCCAGAATACGTTAGGTAAGAATGCACATGGTTGTGATTTTGAGCCTGTTGGTGCATCCACAAAGGGAGAAAGCAGGACATATATTTTGGCAAGCCTTACACTCTGTACTTAAAGAGGGGAGTGTGATACGAGGAATGTCTTACTGTTTTCTTGCTCAGCTGGTTTCGATGCTGGAACCGTCTTTCTCCCTGAAGCACCTCGGGCATTTCTTGGAGCATAGCTATCGCGCAATGTTTTGTCCCCTTTGTTCAAAAATACTTCAGAGTTAATAAAAGTTCATTTTTATTCCTCCCTTAAATTGCAAATCATGCGTTACAATAGTATAATTTCCAATACAGCTCTCTCCTTCACTCCATTCCACTCCACCTCTCATCTTCCTCTTTCATTCTCCCTTATTCTCATGTGGGTTTGTTTCATCTTTTTTCTCTCAGGGGCCTGCAGTACCCCATGCGTACCTGCACTCTGGATGCCCCCTGGCAAATGAGCACCGCGTCTTTCTTTTCCCAACTGTGCATTTTGTACATTTAACCATGTCACTTTGAGCCGGGCAGATTACAGGCGTTTAAGTTCATTGGAGAAGGTAAGGGCAGGTATCAGGGCTTCATGGGGGATTAGGAACCCAAATTGGTTCCAGCTCTCCCTTCCTTCTAATGACCAGTTCTTTAGCCATATTGATGGTGCCTTGGCCCGTATGTTAGGAGAGGGCAGTAAAGACTTTTTTTTTTCTTCCCTCCACTGTGTTTTTTGGAACTAGCAAAAGACTCCATGCTGGACAGCTCCAACGTGATTTGAAACCCCACTTTAATATCAACCACATGGGGGTACCCCTAGAGCTAGGTCCATGCTATGTTTTCAGGTTTATTAAAGTGAATGAGAGAAAGTCAGAATGAAAAGAGGTGGCAACAGAGGTAAAAAGAAAAATATAAAGGTGGAGAACTTCCTTGGCCTTAGTGGGCAGATTGTGTTTGACACAACCCAAGGCATCCCATTCCAAGTTAAAAAGGTTGCCCCTGGCTGGCAGTCACCTCCAGATGACCTCCGGCTCTACACTGGAAAAGCCACAGGAGCAAGACTGGCTGGGGAGGCTTTGTGGAGGTGCACTTACTCGCTGCTGTGGTGGTGATAAAACTTCAGACAGCCTAATTGATGGGCTCACTGACATAACAATACCTTGTGAAAGCACGGCGTGGCCCATGCCTGGTCCTCATTTCTGGACAGCTGGAAGGGGAGCAGAACCCCCTACAATGCAGCCAGAGTTGGGGGTCCCACAGAGGGGGAGGGAAGAGATGGGGGTGCAATGAAAGGAACCATTTATGTCCTGCATTTTGAACTTAAAGTTCATTTTGAAATTCAAGTATCCCCACAAAAAATAACATTTTGGTGCAATAACTGTAGAAGATGCAGTACATTACATAGAGTTGGTGAGCGTTGGGTAGAACTATAGCAGTAGTGACAGAAAAAAGAAAGCGAGACGGAGAGAGGAATGGATGTGCCATGTTGAGGGTTCTTCTGTGCCCAAGTTGCACTTAATACTTGAGGAATGTCTCCCTGGTGCCCATAGCAACCAAACGTAATCAAAAGCTTTATTAAAAGAGGGGGGAATAGATCATAAGGAACATTAAAAGTATCCCTCACTGGGTTCCCAAGTCAGCAGACAATTGCCCTTTTGTTTGTTGCTGTTGTGTCGTGAGCGCCTCTCTCAAGGACTCGGTGGCTAATGTTGCCATTAAGTCATGCAAAACTGTTTTTTCTTTGTGGAGGCTCGTGATGAATCTTTCTGTGTGTGAATGCAGCGTGATTTAACGTTTGCTTTTCTCTTCTCTGTGTTTATTTTTTCCTCTGCCAGGTTTATCAATGCCAGGAGAAGAATAGTACAACCCATGATCGATCAGTCAAATCGAGCAGGTAAAAAAAAAAGGAAAAGACAAACAAAAATTTCAAAATGAAAAAACCCAAACAGACAATCCAGCTAATCTACAGTAGAGTACGGCTTCTTTTCCCTGCATGAAGACACCCTTTCCAAATCCTTTACTGGCAAGCACATTATGCCTGGAGCCCAGATTTTTAGAGGGGTACCCTACACCTACTCCCTCCTCTTCCTCTTCCATCGTTCATTCCCTTTTCCATTTTCTCAATGAGATGTGTTCAGCAGTGGTGCAGGCTGTTTGCTGATTGACTCTAATTGGAGATTTCCCAGTCTAAGTGGCAAGAGAGGTATATTAGCAGTCTCTCTGTGAATTACTAATTGGACACAAGAGGAGTGCCAAAAACGCTAGCAGCAATTTATGAGTTATCTCCCTTCTTTTTTAGGCTATTTTGTTTTTCTTCCTTTTTTTTCAGTTAGGTAGGGGGCTTTCCCCTGAAATTTTCTGCTGCATTTTTATTTCCTTCCCTCAAGAATCACTCTTCTTAATTTTGATCTTAAGTAGTCATTCACTGCATTGTAAATATCAAAACCTCTCTGATTTTTTTTAATGGATTCCACCATTATGTCTTGATTTATCCCCCATGCACGAGAGATTTACATTGGTTTAAAAAAAGATGGAACACTTTATATTGGTAAATCATAACACACTGATTTTCCATGTCTAATGTGTTCAGATTTCCAAAAGCACAACCTAGTAGTAGCAAGTATGCCACTATGTGATCCTGCTGAATGTTTCAGTCACCCTAAGCTTCATTGACTTTGGCATTACCAAAAAAGAAAAAAAGAAAGAAGAAGAAAAAAACAGTAATTCTCGTTTTATGAAGATCCCTACACTCAGGGATGGAGATTGTTCAAACCGACACGAGCCATGATTAAAATGAGATGCACTTACAAATGTGGGCGCCTCTTTCTATACTTATTGCTCTTTTGTGTGGAGTATTTGACAGCCTGCATCCAGTGTGTGCCAATCAGCAATCTCTACTAACACAGCATGACTAACATCTCCCTCTAATCTTTGAGAATTACAGATTATCCAAGATAATTCTGTTATAGTCCCAGAATGCAATGGTTTCTGCAGTCTCCAAAATGCATTAGTTCAATAAGCCTAATAATAAACAAAATAAGATCCAGCTGAGCAAAGATTGCTGCTCTGTCTTCTTTATTATTATAACAGCTAATCAGGTAATTCATCCATAATACATATTAAACAATCTGGCAGTTTTGGGATTATCTAAATTTGTATGTTATGTTCTTCTTAAGAAAAGAAACATATACATGTGCTATGGATTTAACAAAATATTTGAAGGCTGAGTCTGGATGAATTGCCTGCCATGGCATAAATTCTTCCCATCCTGTCAAACTGCATGCTTTCTTCTCTCGGTTAGAGAACAATGTGTCTCCCTTGAGCGTGGTTTTGAATGACACTGGCTGTGTGTACGCACAAGTGTTTGTGTGTGCGTGTGTGCTTGCATGCATAAGGACCCACTGTATGCATGTTTGCATGCCACGCGTCAGTCAGTGCTGTCCACAAACATGAGCACAATGTCTTACAGTATGTTTGGGCTGGAGCTGGGACAATTGCTGATAGTCTGGTGTGTTTTCTCTTCTTCTTCCCCCCTTCCTTTTTCATGTCCACATTTTGACTACAATCAGGTTTTCTTCTTGATCCTTCAGTGAGCCAAGGAGCAGCGTACAGTCCGGAGGGTCAGCCAATGGGTAGCTTCGTGCTGGACGGTCAGCAACACATGGGGATCCGACCAGCTGGTAAGTCCATCCGCCTCCTTTCCTTCGTCCGTCTTCCCTCCACCATGCCTGCTTTACCACACAAGAGTTACCAAAGAGCTGAATGACACTGACCCCACTGTCTGCAGCATGAAATGTAGTAACCTCAGCATGGAGAAGGTCTCCCAAGTCAGTCGCATAAACCTAACACTAGTGTGCACCTCAACCACGATAACGCTTGTCTTTAAAAGTCCCCCCCGCCTGCCTTGCTTGTGCTTTTTCTAATCTCATAATCACAACAAATGGGTTTAAGGGAACCAGCAAGAAATGTAAACTCTTAAACCACTTCTTCACATCTTCCTCTTCCCTCATTTTCCATCTAAAGCTAACCAACCTCATCCCTTCTACTAGTTGGTCGTCTCTGACCTCGCTGTGACTCAAACTCCTGCTGATGCTTTTTCTGGCATTTATTTCTTCTTTCTAGGGCCTATGAGTGGAATGGGGATGAATATGGGCATGGATGGGCAATGGCACTACATGTAACCTCCATCTTGTAACTCAAAAAGCAAAGAAAAGGGGGAAGTAAGTACTGGGTTCTTTTCCTTGTTTTTTTCACACGTTGGGGCTGCTGGGTTTTATTTTTATGCTATTTTTTTCCCAATTCCCTTTCACTTGACCAGCACAATGTCCTCTCACACTGGGCAGAATTTTACAGCAAGCTTGGGCCCCCTTCCTTCCCAGCAACAACTTAGGTAGCCAGAAAGATGCTTTAAATGTAGAGGATAAATTGAAGACTTGAGAAAAAGGGGTAATCATCCTGGGACAGAGAGGACCCGACTTGTGGCGCCAGACAACATGAACAACAACAGAAAAAGGGGGGGGAAGAAACAACCTGGCATGGCATGCACAAATTTATTTATCACAACAGCGCCATCGCTCTCCCCATCTTGGACAGCCAATGCAAATGTTGGACATTTAGGGAAAAAATAACATCTCCTGGGGAAGGGCCTGACAGGGAGAAATTAAGCAGGCTCCAGTGAAGCGATAAAGAAGGAGAAGTGAAACTGTCCTCCGAGTGACATAAATCTGTCTGGGGAAGGATTGATGCCCAAATTATCTTATATGCAAAGACGGGAACACCGCAGTACATTACGGCCCCTGAGCAAGATATACGGGCCGCGGGTGACATGGCCGATTCTTCACTGGGGGTTTGGTTTGAGCTGTGTAAAGGGAGGAATGAGTGTGTGGGGGGGCTGTGTGTTTTGATTATTTTTTACTGGAGGGAGACGATTTGGGGAGCGGGAGGAGGCAGTGAGTGGCCTGACCTGAGACTCGCAGACAAGAGCAGGGAGACACTGAGATAAATTTATAAGGTAGAAGACACAGGCATGCACACTTTGTCCAAAAGGAGGGGGTCTTTTTCACACATACAGATACGGCCTCTCCGAGACACTGTTTTCCTGTCTCTGTCTCTCTTTCACACACATACACACACAATCCCTCTATAGCTAAATGGCGGCAGTCTGATTAAGCTGGCCATTCTGCCACAGTGCTGACATTTGAAAAATCAAGACATATAACATCCCAAAGGCGGCGGGGCAGATGAAATTTTATTTAACACCTAAACTCCCTTGCCCAATGAGGCACAATATAATAACACTTACCTTGATTAAAAGAACCCTTTATATGTAAATGGAGACTGGATTTTCCAAAGGGTCACAGCGGTAATTCTGCCGACAGAGATCATTTCACCCCTCCAGTCCTTGCATTCTCTCTCTCTTCCTCTGCTTCTCGCTGCCTCTCGCACGTTTTATCTCATCCCCTCCTGTCTTTGCTAATGGCAGGAGGGAAAAAAAGAGAGAGAGAGAAGGGAAAATCAGGAAGCAATGTTCCCTAAAACAGCCACACAGAGACAACATTTGCTCAGGTTGGCTAATTCTTAATATAGGGCTATATAATTTTGAGACTATTTAATTACGTAACATACTTTATGCTTCATGACCAATTACATTAATAGCTTAATACAGAGCAATATTATCCTCTCTTGATTTGATTACACAGTCACACAATATGGTATATTTGGTACTTAATTATGGCCAGCCATTGAGCAGGACTACTGTGCCATAACAGAAGTGCGCAGCCAGCTAGGGAGGCAGGCATGTAGAGATGGCAAGGGAGAGAGGCCCAGTCTGTCCTCAGTCATTGTCTTCAGATTTTACCACTCTTGTTAATAAAAGAAGGGGTGGGGGGGTCTAGGATCTACTTAATGGAATGACTGGAGCTTACAAGACTAGAGATTACCAGCTTACAGTGTCAAAAACATCTGCTGGGCCTTTTAACAGGAGCTGTCCTGGATTATATGGAGGTGAGGGCATCCATCATACCCTACTAACACCCTGAATGATTTATTTATTTTATGACCTGAGTAGTGAGGTTTTAAGAGACCTGTTCTGACAAACACTTGCATTTCAAATGAACTGACATGGAAAGGGAGCATTAGAGAATGGCATAGCTTTCAACCAGCGGACTGGCCATTAATCTTGGCCTTTGCTGTCCCTCTCTCCTTTCTGTCCTCCTCCTCTTCCCCTCACCGGGGTCCTCCAGTGTAATTTCTTAATTGCAGTGTTCTAAGGTGGAGGAATGCAGAGAGTGAGCATGCCTAGTGACCTTGCAGCGACCTCTCCCCTCCTATTACAGCTTCTAATCCCCCAGGGGTTCACATTACAAAGCAGGCCAGCCCAGACCCAATCCCAGACCCAGGCCCCCTGGCTCCAGCGGGACCTCCTGCTCACTCGTTTCTCCCCAAGGTCCAGGCCTCTGGACCAGCCTTGTTCCCATACTCCAGTCCCAGGCACCAGGAACAACACCCCCACATTTGACTTTTTTTTTTCTTGCTGATTACAACAAACAGCAATGCGAAAAGCCAAACAGTGGCACTGCTGAGCCAGCCCCGTGTCCTGGGTCGTGTCACAGTATGAGAGATGCAGCATGCTGAGGTCTCTACACATATGAAGTGGAGTCCACCTTAAGAGATATCAGCATAAGCCACCGCCTTTCCGTTTGCTCTCTCTTTCCCCTTTTTTTTGTCTTTGTTTTGCCGCTGTTTGATGAACAACTGGTACTTTTTTTTTTTTGCTTGAAATGCTCTTATTCAGAGGCGGAAACAAGCCTTTAATGTTCTCTATATTGGTGATGCAACTAACCGAGACCTAAATTATTTAACGATGTCTTTAAGAGATTCTAAATCAAATATGTGCACAAAGGCACATCCCCACGAGAAAATGCCTGTTCAGTTAGTCACTAAATTCAGCTGGGGAATTGACTCTTCCACTTGTAAAAGTATTAGCACTTCTCCACATCAATACGCCTGCTTGGTTTTCCTCACATCCTCCAGGACTACAGTGTCTGTGGATGACTGAGGATCATTTTCCGACCTGAGACCTGACCACAACGCTATTGGGCATTGTAAACCACTCACCATCGCCTAAAATAGTCTGCTGCAATAATGTCTCTCTTTACTTGTAGGAGCTAAAAGCGCTGCAGTCACAGGCGCAGTGTCATAAAATCTGTTAAGCTCTTTGTTGGAGACGTTGAGTTTAAATTGAATTAAGGTCTGTTAATGGAGAGGGAGCGTGTCAAAGCTGCGGCGAGAAAACAGTTTTAGTGACTGTGTAAATACGTTCTCGTCTTTCTGCCTTTCTTCTCAGGTCTGTCAGGCATGCCAGGGGAGTACGTACCTCAGAGTGGTCCTATGGGCATGAGCATGACCCCACCCACTTACACCAACCATCATCAGCTGACCTCTCACCCTTCCCAGCTCCGACACGGGCCCCCTTTCCATGCATACCTACCCGATCATCCCCGCGTCCACCACACTCATCACGCCATGCTGATGCACGGAGGACCCTCGTCGCACCCAGGAATGACCATGTCTGCACAGAGACCCCCTTTGCTTTCTCCCGTTGACCCCAGTACTGGAGGACAAGGCCTGGACATCCATGCCCAATAGCATAAGGGAACTTTGCTACGACATCACGACAACAGCAGCTACTACAAGAAACCAATAAGAATAAAAAACAAACAAACAGCAACCAACAATAAATCCTATTTTGAGACTATTTTTAAGAATAAGAAGCAAACCCTTTTGACCAGAATTTGACACGAACGAAACAGAATTCCAGATGAGCTGTGATAATTCTTTTTTTTTTTTTTCTAACTTGTCAATTTTGTTACTTTCATCCAAACGGAGGACCAAGCTGACAAGAACACTTTGTAAAGTCTTGGGCTTTTGGTAAAGATCAACAGAGGATGTTTTGACATACGTGTGCAAAGAACGGACAGACGCACCCGCTCGAAAAAAAGCAAAACACACACACTTTTCTCACACTCACGCACCGTCATAAACACGTTCAGTACACATTCATGTGATGCTCTCAAACGCTTCTATAAGATCACTCTGGAAGATTTAAAAAAGAGAAGAAAAAAAAAAAAAGAAACAACAGAAAGACTCCAAGAGTTATAACTACTGTAGTATAAAAGTATAGATAAATAAGTTAAAACTTGTGCATTTTTTTTGTTGATCACATGGTTTCTGTTTCCTGAGCTAGTTTTAGAATTAAAGGTTAACCTTTTCTCTCTCACACTGTGTGTGCTCCTTCCTGGAGGAGAAACTGTCTCGCAGCACAGCACTATTAAAGAAAAAAAAAATAAGAAGATGGAACATCTCAAAAAGGCTTCAAACCACAGAGGGCAATCAGGTCCTGTCCCCCATAAGAACAGGGCATGATGGGAAAAGGCTGCTAAATGACACCGGATCTCTCCAGAAGATTCAGTTTGAACATTTGTCATGCCCCTCTCTCTCTTTTTCTTGTTTTTGGTTCATGAATGAATGTTGCCCTGTAGGTTTTAAAGAAAAAAAGAGTTCGTTGTTTGAATTGCCCAAGCACTGGATTGTGTTGGTTTTATACATTTTTATTTTAATATTATTTTATTTTTTTTGTACCCTGGACTCTCATTGATGAAGAGCATTTTGAAGGAAGCTTAATAGTGGAAAAGCAACATCCTGCAGCGCTTCTTTATCTGTGGATCAACATTCTTGCCATAAGGACAATGCTGACACAAATGTTGATTCTGTGGCACTGGAGAAGCATTTGATGGTTGATGCACCAAAAAACCTGAAACACACACACACACACACACACACACACGCATACACACACACAAAAAAAAGAAAAGAAAAGAAAAAAAACTTAAATTATGAACTCAATGCTTTTGGGAGAAAAAAGCTGAGAGAATATTGTAACAAACTTCGTACAGAGTTCAGTCTATTAATTGTTTCATGTTAGATATTCTATGTGTTTACCTCAATTGAAAAAGAATGTTTTTGCTAGTTTCAGATCTGCTGTGGCATTGATATTGTATGTCCATGAATTCCTTCCTTTTTCAGCACGTGTTCCTCACTAGATGATAAGATGCCGTCTCCCTTAAGCTTTGTCAAAAATACATTAAATACTTGTATGAGGACTGTGACGTAATGTTTAAAAGGTGTTCAGTCACAAATGCTGTAATAAATATTTCATTTTTGATTTTTGTTAGCTTTTTGTGTGATTAACTGTGTTGCATACAAGTCTTAATTCACGTACCCATTTTAACAGAACACAATTAATTGGTTTATTATTATTATAACTCAGAAACCCTTTTTTGTATATATATTGTTGCCTGTTGAATTTATTTTTGCAAATGGTCATAAAAATACACCATTTCAAACTTTCTTCCAGCACTCTGTTTGCAATAGCTTGTTTTAACCAGACTGCCCGTTTGAGTGCCCTCTTAAACTGACAATAACAAATTGTGGTTGAAATACATCTTCCCATGGACATTTATTTAGGCACACAAATATGCCCTCCGCGTAATAAATTACTGACAAATGCAAATAAAGTGTGCAAATTGCAGAGCAAATTCAACACCAGCCCATCTCAGACTTAGAAGGCTATTAGCAGTTAAGTGGAGGTGCATTTAAAAGAAAGAAAGAAAAAAGGCTGACAGTGGCCTGGACTTATTGATAAGCATAAACAAAACGTTTTAAAGGGCATGTATTTTTATTTTATGTATTTATTTATTTTTCTAAAGATATCCAACATGAGGAAAGTGACTATGAACTGAGTGGAAGTGAATTAGTTTAAATATTAAAAAAAAAACAGTAAAAATAGAAATAATAAAAAAGCCAGGGTTTTCCCTGTACCCTCCAAAAAAAAAAAAAGTCCACATAGATTCACCTTTTAAAGTCTTCCTACTTATTCTAACAACAGAGCAATGATTTGTTCCCACAATAATTGCCTCTTCGGTCAGAACCATGGCGGCCCTCTGTATGTGCTTTGTGCTAATTTCTGCCGTTTTGCAGCGCCGCCTGTCGGTCTAATCGGGCAATGTCGTCCAGGAGTACAGAGATGGGCTTTGAGGGCTATCTCTTCTCTCTTGTCTCTATCCCTGCGCCGGTGTTCGCCCGCGGCCACCCAAGTCATAGCCTTAAACCAGAAATGACAACATAACTTTGGCTGAAACATTTTCTGTCCTTTACTTTCTTGCACTGGATTCAGAGCTATAAGTATGTTTCAACTCCTACATTTTTTTTCTCTTAATTATCATTGCAAACTATTTTTTAATCTTGTTATTATGTGTGAAGCAACAAATATAGTGTATGGAAAATTATAGGTATTATTATTATTATTATTGAATTTTACTGTTTATTTTGCACACTAACCAAACTGGCTTAGGATTCTCTTTTTTCTTTTTAAATTTTTAATTCTTTATTTCTTCTTGTGTTGTCGTTGTTATAGAGATTTTTCTTTTTTTTAAGATTTTCGATTTATTTTTTGTGGGTTTAAATATTAACCGAGCCTTTTTTTGCGTTTTATTTTTATTCAGACATTATAATTTATCGTAAAAAAAATGATGGGTCTTTTTTTATACATTATTGCTTAAATTTGTTTGTTTGTGACGCATTTGCAGGCCTAAACAGGTTTTTAACTGTTGACTTTAGTTTTTTATTATGTATTTTCTCCGGTTTTGCACATCGCATATTTCCACTCTCTGCATGGAAAGTCCTTTTTTTTTTATTTAAATCCAGCATTGACAGATTATTATTGTTTAGCTATTTATCGTTCATATATTTTGGCCTGCACGACAATCCAAAAGCAATATTTCCTTTTAGGTATTTCCCCCCTCTTTTAATTGGTTTAAACGATTCCCAGGTTGTCGGTGAAAAATTGTTTTAATTGCAGACACCATACCTGAAGAGATAATCGTTATTTAACAATATTTTTTTTCCAATTCGGAATGCTGGGCCTTAACCAGGCAGAAGAAAAAAAATTATTAGTTTTACACCAAAGTCTAGTTTGGTGTATCTTCTTTTGTCGACTATTTAAAACCTAAAAGCCCTTTTTGTTTTTTTTAGTGGTCTATTATTCTGTGGATAAAACGGAAGGAAGAAACCCTTCGTTTTGTGCGGAGATTATCAGATGAAAAAGAGAGAAAACGTGAGGATTACTGTGGATGGAGAGGATTTTAATATTAATAGTTTTTTTTCTTTTCTCCCCCCCCCTCGTCCCGACCCCTCCTCCCCCCCCCCCCCCCCCCCCCCCTCGTCCTCCTCCTCCTCCTCCCTCCCCTCTTCCCCGATGAGACAGAAGGTAGATTGCCTCTGCTGCTTTCCTTTTGCCGATTCGGTGTGACAGGGATGATGGATGATCCAGCCGAGCTAAACAACTCCACCCCTTCATCTCCTCCCTGTCAAAGCCAGTCCGGGCCGCTGCTGCAGGAATAAAATAAGGAATATATTCCCTCTGCACTGCTGCACAATGCAGCCCGTTCCTCTGGAAGACACTCTCCTCCCGTGCAACAATATTAAAAGTCCACACACCCAGTTCACCCGCTAGAAACACTGAGTGCGTTACAGAGGCAACATGTTAATAATACTCATGTTATTGGATATGTTTGCGTGTGCGTGTGTGTGTGTGTGTGTGTGTGTGTGTGTGTGTGTGTGTTTGTATATGTGTGCGTGCGCGTTTCTTGCAGAGCATCTGGTAAAGTGGGGTTTATGATCTAAGAGAGACGACTGCAAATATATATTTTTAGATACACAAGTGGATCTGCTGGCAGCGACGGGGGGGAGCGCGTTAGAAAAGTTTTGCTTCTTCTTTGTTGTTCTTTCAAATTGCTGATTTGGATAGTGGTCGTAAAAATGAACGCTTACGCAGGGACTGAGTGTCCTTCGCTGTGCAGCTGGCTCTCCCCAAAATGGCTTGCTCTGGGGGACAGGGACAGGTTTTTTTTTTGTTTTTTTGTTTTTTTTAAGTTTCAGTTTTCTGTGTGTGTAGGCCCATGAGTGTGTGTACGCATGTGTGTGTCTGTGTGTTGCCCTCCTTTTTTTTTTTTTTTTTTTAACATTTCAGCAGTTTTCTCTCCTCTTGCCATAAGGTGTTTCTATGACTACGTTATGTAGGCCTGTGCGAGGCGGGTCAGAGGCGGGGGTCCCTGGGAGAAAAGGACCGCATTTGGCTGATCATTTATCAATGTCAACCGCATAATGATTCTCCCTGCAGTCCCCCTATTGATGAGGATAATTACATTAGCTCAGAGTGACTGATCAATAAAGCCCAGGGAAAATGGTTTATTATAGCACCACCGAAAAGGCTTTCTGGACAACCCAGTCTCACGGCAGTGGCTTTCCCCCCCCCCCTTTTTTTTTAAAGAAGACTTGGTTGTTTTTTGCAATCCAAACTCAGCAAAGGCAACTGTGTGAGTCCAAACTTCATCTATCCGTCGAGTTCACATTGTGTTTTTAACTTCTAATGCTTATTGCCCCCTTTTTCTCAGTACTGAGATGTGATATACTTTCACATTTTATTTTCCTATACGTGAAGCATTTCCTTTTGGCATAAAATAAATAAATAAAAAAATACACGAATTTGCACACCAGGAAATAGCTCACCATGTAGAAACCACTCAATTTTCAAGCCAACTAGCAGGGGAATGGCGCATAAAGACGCATGCATTCATATCTTACGCGATTAATCAAAAGTCAGGCTGCGTTAAGAACCAAATGCTCCCATCTACCTGAACTGAGCTGTGATTTCACATACACCTCCCTTTTCGTGTAATGCATTTTGTCTGGGTGTTGGATAAGCAAAACACGCGCTCAAATGGCAGCAACACCTGATATGGCGTAAAAGTCAAGCCGGCCTTGAGGAGAAAGTCTTCAAATGAAAAGCAAACAAAAGAGAAAAAAAATTAGCACACGGAACCAAACAGAAATAACCAACAAAGACAACCAGTAAATGCATTTCTGACCTCTTTCCCCGTCCCCATCTCTCCGCCCCACCACTCTTTCTCTCTCCTTCTCTCTCTCCTCGTGTGTGTGTGTGTGTATATGTGTGTGTTCTTTAATTGTCAACAACTTATCCCCTGCAGGAATGTTGCAAACTCTTTCGCCTTAATTCTCCGTGGTGCTCTGCGCCAGCTCCCATTTACCGCTGATGAACGTGTCTGCAGGAGACAGCTCCATTATCTATTTATCATTTATGATACTATTTCCTCAGACAATAGGAGAAGAAACGCGCCCGCAGATAGTCCCACTGATGACTCCTCACTGGCCTTCTGCGATATTTACTCGACGGCATTTTTGATCAATAGAAAATTTGGATTTTTGTCTTAAATAAAAATAAATAAATAAATAAATAATAAATAAAAATCTCTGGAATATTGAAATTAAACATAGCATTTTATATAAATATATTTTTTGCTGCAAAAAAAAAATGCAAATAAAAAAAGAGCATCATGGCTTATATTTTTATGAGGACCACCTTAAAAAAATCTTCAACTGTCCGGGTGATATTCACGATTGTTTGCTTGCCCGCTACAGGAATAAGAGGCGATTTTTTTCACACTTCAATGATACTTGTCTTCTTAAAAAAGAATGACTGCCACTCCCCTCAACACACATTCACAACCCCTCTCCAATGCACACTCACCCTGCAAAAAGGAAATCTTAATGATGCGAATGTTATAAATAGTCAAATAACATAGCTATGGGGGGTTGGAATTAGCAGAAACTGAAAATTGCAATGGCCAGTGCTGAGGCTGCTGGAGAGGCAGAAAAGACGGCATGTTAGTGCAGAATAAATAAGGCGCAATATAAAGGGAAATAGCCGAAGTTTAGTCAAGCCTTGAGGTACTCAAACCTTCATTTCAATCAGTTAAGATTTAATTAGGCAAGCCGCTGGCCTCCTTTTTTCCCTCCTCCTCCTCCTCATTATATTCCCTTTTCCAGCACCGTGTTACAATGGCCCCAAGGTTGTCAACGTTTGACCGGTTTTTCAGTGAAATAATCACGGTTTATGGCTTGAGAGCCCATAAGATTGGGGTATAAATATGGCATTATTCCATTATGAAACGAAAGTCCTAACACTGAGTGGCGCAAATATCGATTCTCTTAATTTATGGGTTGTTTTCGTAAGTAGATTTTTTTTATTCCTAATTTCCTTCGGTTATTTTGAGAGCTTAAAAAAATGGTTAGAAATATCTTGCGGGAGGCCGAGGGCAGCAAAGTGAGACATTTCACAAGAACTGTAAATAACAGAAGAGGGCTGAGGGAGAAGCAGGGGGAGAGAAGCGTGGATGCGCACACATAGTGGATTTTGTAAAATATGAAATTTCTCCGGGTTATTGATTAATGTGCATATTTCTAAAGGCACGATGCGCATTTCAAATCCATTAAATAACTTCAATATAATGTAGATGTTCTCAAGCGAGAGAGAAAGAGAGGGAGAGGGAGAGGGAAGGAGCGCGATCTGGAGACCCCCTCCCCACCACACCCTTGGGCGCAGTGTTATTACATGATGGCGACCCCTTCTGGGGGCCAGAGTAAATGTATTTATGGAAAGAGAGGAAGAAGAAGCGGTTTCTATGTCTTTCTCTTTGAGAGACATCAGCGTTCATTCGTTCATTTCCATTTCTGTGTTAAAAATTGCAAATAACATTGAAGTTTATACTCAGACGTGTATATTTATGTACATATACAAATACGGATATCCTACTTTTTTTCTTCCTTTACCTCAAAAGTTTACATACTGGGATTCCACCTTGGCTATTTCAACATATGAGAGAGACCCTGACCTGCTGCCGTAAATGTGACCTCAGAGACTCTCGTTTCATATTTACTCACAGGTAAAAGGCTCCTTATGCATGTATTAGGAGAGCACGTTGATGGTAAAATCAATAAAGATGGATTGTAGGGTCAATATAATGCTTTGCACCTGGGGACTTGTTGCCCGGCTCCCATTCCTGAGTGTGTGTGTGTATGTGACAGAGAAAAAGAGAGAGAGAAATGAGCAATTCATACGCGACCATCTCTGCAAGCTCTGTGTACGCCGGTGGCTGTGCGTCTGTGTTTAAAGAAAAGAGAGGAGGTTTGAAGAGCAGGGCAGCAGGGCTGAAGTCATCCAGCCGGGGACCCGAAGGACCCTGCTAACTCTGACATCATTAATCACGGCCCACTTGAAGATTATGGCTGAAAGTATAGAATCGGTAACCATTATCGTCTCGGATGGCAGTTAAAACCTCGACAATTCAATGGCATGCAGGCATCTATACGAAAGAGAAAAAAAGAAGAAGAAAAAGGAGCGAAGACAAGTGAAGGCAAAAAGAGGAGAGGGAGTCTGGTGACACTGGGATGGAGTTCCAGGCTGTGCGTCAACGCGAGTCAACGGTGCTCCACGTAATTAGCCCAGACTGGTTTAATATGATTATAAAACATAGCGACGACAGACTCCAAGCACAGCCAACCGCAATTTATTTAATTATTATTATTATTATTATTATTATTATTATTATTATTATTAATAATAATAATTTATAATAATAATAACTTTTCACACAGAATTGATCATTGATGATTTCTTATTTTAATAGCATCACATTGTTATTGAAATAAGTAATCATTTAATTTCGTTTAAATATGAACTGAAATGCGTTTTATTGCCTTTACAATAGTGGAAAGTGGAAATGGCTTTATATTATTTAAAATATTTTCCACAAACTTTAAGACCGGATAAGTTGCTCTTATTCAAATTACAAATAGCCCAACAACTTCGGATAATCATCATTTTATCCAGTGAAAAGCGGAAAATGACGTCTTAAATTTACATTACTTTTTTTCAGTCGCAAACAACATTATTTTGGTCATTTTAAACTATATAATCGGGCGAAACTAATTATTTTAAACTATCAAGATGAGTTTACTTGCAAAAAACATGGAATGTGCATGTGCGAAAAATTTTTTCACACAACATCCACGTCAGCGTATTATTATTATTATTATTAGTCATGTTTTTCTGCACAACACTCTAATAGCAGGTGATTCAAGGACCCATTTTATGCGGTGTCTTGCATTAAAATCGGTCGCTGTGAGCATTTTCACAAGCACACAGAATACAGGGGAGACAAGAAACGCTAACTTGTTCCCTGTTAGCAGGGAAGCTTCAGTGATGAAAAGCAATAGCTGGTGTCAAGAACTTTTTTAGCACGTCACTACAGCTGGTGGGAATAAATAGTCAACTGAAGAGGAGGGGTTGCAAGCCATGACATAAGGGTATTTGGGTATGTGGCCACAGGGAGCTTTCATATCTCCTCAACACAATAAAAGCCTTGTGTTCAACTGTCTTACAAGTTCAACTTTGTTTCACAACAAGGAGTGTAAACTGTTGTCAATATTCAGATAGCCTTCATCTACCAATAATGACAGGCAGCCGGCTTTCTATCTTATCTGTGGGTCAGGTAGCGCCATACCTGAGGGGAATAACTGCTGCGATAAAGAGTGCCTGGGCCAATAGAAAGGCTCTTGTCTGTCTGTGAGGAGTTAATGGAGAACGCCACTGGAGACAGGAAGTCCTCAGAAAGTGAAAAGCACTTTATTGCACACCTGAATGGCCTGGAATAGGGTTTCCCTCAAACCCAATGGGAAAACCACATTACAGGTCTTTACACAGGGTCATTACAACAGGGCAGTGGAGTTCAAGTGATCCATTGCATTTGAATGACAACATCACATCGCTCTATTCATTCTTCCCTCTTGTGTGACCTGATGATGATCCCTGTGGGATTGGGATGTTGTCAGTGGAGTGATGTGTTGAAGTTACAGTAGAGCATGTGCAAGATTTGGCCCATGCAAGTGTGCATAAAAACCCACTCCAGCACACATGCGGCCCTCATCCTTTGTCACTAAATGTGAGTCAAGACCGTTGAGGTGATGTGGTTTTCTTGTATCAACAGGTTCCTGGTCCCATAAGCCACAGTACACTGCAACGTGACATCATCAGGCCTCTAAAACTGAATTGCAACATCGATCCCTCTCAGGCTGACCTCCCATAAGTCAAAGGCAGACAATGTGAGACGTGTGTTTAGATGGAAGTGTATATTTACCTGCCAGTGGGAACTCAAGGACATGGTTCCAGCAAGGTTATATCCAGCCACATCGTGGAGTGTTTTGGGGTGAAAATGAGTTGTAAAAATGACAAATGGCCTACAATTCTCTAACTGAAGCAGCACTGCAGTTGGCACTGTGTTTTAAGCAAAACAGTTAATTGCTCAGCGCAGCAAAGGCTCGATGAAACACTCATAAAACATCACAAAAAAAAAGCCAGTGCCTTCTTCTGTTCTTGTCTTCACCGTGCAAACGACTGCTTCCATCCCTGCTCTTCATAATTTCCCAGCGCAAAAATATTATGTTGCCTGTGGCAACAATTCAATAAAATACCCAATCACATCTGTTCTTTCATATATTTCCCAAATTAAGCTAAGTCTGTACATAATAGAGAAGTCTTCTCATCTGTGTGCTAGGATTTCAAGCCAGGATTTACTGCAGGGTGATAAATGACAATAAGGCTTGTTTTGACAAATGCAATGCTACTTTTGAATGAGCGAGGGGTTGGCACAGTGTGCAGGGCCAGACCCACTGTTATCAGCTGGATTAGTGGCTCTGATTATGCCCTGGAAGCTTTTGCTCTCAGCACCAATCAAAACCTGCGGTCCGTGCATCCCATAATAGCCACGTTCATCCGTACAGTAGCCCCACCTCCTCCCAAGTGCACTTATTTCATAATAACAAGCTTGCCACAGCTCTCATCAGGCCATAATGCTCACAAATAGAAGACAAGGGAGAGGGTGAGCCAAGGTTGTTTTGACCGAATCATTTTTTTCTCTCCACCTCATGCAACTAACCTTTTCCCCCTGACTAGCTCTAGTCGTATTTTCCGACCACGCAGCTCTAATCTTTTAGGATGTCACTTGTGATCATACATCTACTGCTGCCTTTCTGCTGTCTGCTCCTCTTCTACCTTTCCTCTACCCTGCTGCTTTCCTCACCCCTGCTCATCGCCATGCTGGCCTGAACCTGATTTTGGGGTTGTTACCGGGCTTCCTCTGGACCCTCGCTGTGATCAGGAGATATCACAGTTTCTGGGTCACTTCTGTCACAAACCAAATGCCATTCAAGGGGGGGGCTGACCTTTCTAGTGGCTGATGCTGGAGCAGGCATACTCCATGCGGGTTGTCACCCCTGTGGTTCCAACCACAAACGCACATTCGGTTGTATTCCCGTTGTCTCTTTTATTCATTGCTATACATGTTAAAATAATACGCATGAATGTAGCTGGAACAAAAATAGCTGATGTATGACATCTTGGCTAAGCTCAGGACTGTGACAGGCCTAAGTGCTAGCTGCAGACACATGGTATATCAGATCTCAGTAGAAGGAACTCCAGATATGCTTCCTGGATTTATTTGAATGCAGCGGGTTATGCAGCAAGTGCCACTGTTTTCACAAATGGGAGCTTAGCTCTAAATGAAATACGTCAATCAGCAAGAAGCCAAGTCAACAGCTTTCTCTTTAAAATACTGTTGCATACCATTTCTATTGCCAAGCTGCTCATTTCAACTAAGAGCATGTTGAGTTGCTCATTTAAAGCTACTGGCCAGACCTTGGTTGCATGTGATCTTTGATTTTTGCAGGCAGTGCAGAGCTTTAAAATGTTGTTGTTGTTGTTTTTTTTTTAAAGCTCCCGTTCGTGTCTTGTCCCATAAAGCCAATGAGTCATAGGAAACTAAATTATCCTCCCCCACCCTTCAGTGTGGATTTATTTGTCATAGTTGTTCAGTTTCCCTCAAACATACCATCTGTCCTCCATCATGTCAATCAAAAATCCACCGCGTTGCCATTTAAAATCCCCCCAACCATTTTTCTCATGATCTATTGTTGTTTTTAAATAACAGCCTCTGATTAGCGGGTAGAGCTTCCTAAAAATAAAAATGAAGTCTGTTCGCGTCTTCCTCGGCTCAGAGAAGAGAGACCGCTTTTTCCCAGTGCTGTTATTCAAGCCCTCACAACAAAAAATAAATAAAAAATGTAAAATCTTTTTTGTTGTTGTTGTTTTCTCTTTTCTTTCTTTCCTTCTTTTTTTTTTTTACATTTCATACTGGCTGTTTGGACTCTTCCTGGATATAATTTTATTTATTTCCATGCTGTGATGTCTGGCTGGCTGAGGGAGGCTGAGAGGATCCTTACTAAAAGCACTATGCTGCCTGCGGCAGAAACAGACCAGAGCTCTCTTCACATAAATAACACAGGAGTGTGGAGAAAGTCCTTTTGGTGGTCTGCTAGAGGGATAGAACCAGCTCTTCCAGGTTCTCTCCTTTTTTCATTCTCTGTGTCTCAGTGGTCTATCTATGAGCTTGGATGAAGAAGCATAAAACAGCAGGATGTGGAAGAGATTGGTCCAAGATGTACATCTGAGTGGATAGTGGACTTCCAATAGCCTGCAGGCTGAGACCAGACAGAGTGGATGCTGTGAACTGCATCAAACTAATCTGACACATGGGAGTCCCAGATTTAAGAACTGTAACCAGTATTATAATAAGGTGTAACTAAATCACCTTACACATCATTTCTTTTTAATGTTGCAACAGCAAAAAATGATGAATAATATGATCTCAATTTTCCTCTTAAACTTTTTATTAACATGTGCATATATTGTATTCAGGTTTTTAAACTTTTGAGGTTTCCACATTTTATGGTCTTCTCATAATGCATTTAATTATTTTTTTTAGTGTGTTGAGAGCATTAAGTGTGTTTTGTTAATTTATTAAAAGAAAAAAAAAATCTTTATTAGGTATTCAGATTCTTCGCTCAGTGCTTGATTAAAGCACCACTGGAAGCAACTGCAGCCACCGTTCTTCGTGGGAAAGATCCTACAAACTTGGAATCTCTTTTCTCCCTTTCTTGACAGAATTGTTTAAAGTCAATTATGTTGGGTTGGGAGTGCTGTTATGCAGCCATTTCCAGGTCTATAAATGCTCCTTTGGGGTTCAGGTGCAGACTTCACACAGTTTTCCCAAAACCACTGCTGTGTTTTTCTCTGTGCTATGCTTTGGGTCATCTTCTTGAAATGAAACCTTTGGTAACCTGAGACCCTGAGCACTCGGGATCGAGCTATATATTTCGGTTTCCCTGTTTCCCTCTATCGTGACTAGTCGCTCATAGCACAATTCCACCACTACTGTGTTTGACTGTAAGATGATATTAATGAGGTTATGCTCAGTGGCCTGTCTCCTCTATGCCATTGAGAACTGAGAACAGAAAGATCAAAATTTTTTTCATGGTCTGGAAGTCGAACTGCCTTTTGGCAAATCTGGGAACACAAAGTGTGCTGGCTTAGCCTCTGAGGGAAATGTTTGTATCCTTTGATCACTGTTTAGAAATGCAAAAAACAAGCAATACCAGTATAAACAAGTGATGGTTTTTGCATAAATTGTTACAAATGCTGACCCTTTTACTTTTCACATGGACCACTAGCCTCTTTGAAAGCAAAACCTGCTCAAATGTGTCTAGTCAATAGCCCCTGGACTACCAGAAAACTTCCTGAACTGCTTGACTTTTACCTACAGATTCTACATATTCATATGCAGAATCTCATCCTGGTGATTATCTTTTAGAAAACTCCCAGTGGGCTGTCATGTGTCTTTTAGTGAAGCATGGATTTCATCATGCCACTCTACCACAAAGCCATAATTGATAAAGTGCTGCACTGAGAGCTGTTCTGCACTAAGCTACTCCCATCTTCAAAAAGCAAATGGGTGGAAAGGTCTGGGGAGACTGTTGGTGGTTACAAACTTCTTCCACCGAGCTCCTGGGCACTTGACATAATCATGTCAAATATTTCTATGGCAAATTGCTCTACACACTTTAGAATGTATCACCCCATTGATAATTCTTTGGATCACTTGGCTCTCACTCTGACACACACAGTCAACTGGGGGACTTTATATAAACAGGTGTGCTTTTCATTTTGGTGAATTAGAGTTCTGTGAGGCGTTAGGTGGATTCCAGTCAGGTTTAGGAGCATCTCAAAGACCCCTCATAGAGGCTGATGTATTACAGTTCCAGTTTACTATGCTAATGGAGTATTTTTGTCTTTTATTTTCACAAATTAACAAATTACTTTGAAAACTTCGTATTACCTTACCTTGGAGTACAGGAAGAAGAGACCCCCCCATCCCCTCCCCAAATAAATAAGTAACTAGTAACTATTAATTTTAATTTTAAGAAAATTTGGAAACTTACAACTTACAACTTTTTGAATAATCTATATATTGTCAATGGGGTTTTTTCCAGTGCAAAAAATAAAGAATGTGTAGTTTTGTTTTTGCTGTATGCCACTTGAGGATCAAATTTCTCCAGAACACGGGTGTTACCAGCCCCTGGAAGTGACCTCTCCAAACTGGCCTTATTTGGAGAGCACTCGAGTGCCCCATTGTTGTGACAGGAACAATGACTCTAACAGGGGTGGGAGAGAAAACACAAAATACAGACGTCTGGCTCTTAAAAATCATCAGATGGAAACTAGTTTTTCTATATTTGCACTCACATCATGGAAATCTGGTCACCTGACACTGATGCCGTGGCTCGCCTTTGAAGTCCGTTTTAAAAAAAAGCTTTATTTAGTGCACATTGTGTGCAGAACCTAATTTATAGGAGCTGACCCTGGCTACTCTTTTGTGCAACAACCACCTTGGAAAACAATGGCAGGAAGGCTTGAAACTTGAGAGGAACTGAATCTGCTCTTTTCAATTTTTTTTCTGCTCTTATTGAATGGAGAATTTTCCCTCCCCGAGTAAAATAGCTCTGTTTTTTTTGTCCAACAGGAGCCATAAAGTGATGTCTAAGCATACCATGACCAGGCATTCGCGCCGAGTTTAACTGGACACATGGGGACAGTTGTTTTGTACCACAGTGTGCAGAGAGGCGGGGGGGCACAGAGGAAGCCATGGACGCCTGGCGACCCAGTGGTGACCCAGTGGCCTCCTCATGGAGGGGATCAGGGCCTAGATAGGGAGTCGGCTTAAGGTTAGAGGTTTAAGGGTAACAAATCAAGCAGCACTTTAATGGTATTTAACCCCTACATACCATATCTCTCCAACTGTTTGAACAGTGCATAAATGCAGGCCAAACATAGGAACACATATTTTTGTTTCATATGGGGAAGTTGTCTTAAATAACAGAAAATGAGGCGGTCGGATTTGGTGATTAATAGACTGAAGACAAAAGCTTTCCACTAACTTTGCACCTGAGGTCTGTTTTGACTCATTTCTATGCACAAGAACACGTGAAGCCTGCAGTTTGAAAGCACACTATGAACAAAAATAGTTCTTTGTGAATGTACTTTCTGAGGTGACAGCATGTTCTTCACCCTTTCACTTTCTTTCCTCTTATCGTTTTGTGTGCCATAAAGAAAGGGGCAGGACAGGGATCCCCTATAGGCAGTGCATACAGTGGGGCAAAAAAGTATTTAGTCAGCCACCGATTGTGCAAGTTCCCCCACTTAAAATGATGACAGAGGTCAGTAATTTGCACCAGAGGTACACTTCAACTGTGAGAGACAGAATGTGAAAAAAAAATCCATGAATTCACATGGTAGGATTTGTAAAGAATTTATTCGTAAATCAGGGTGGAAAATAAGTATTTGGTCAATAACAAAAATACAACTCAATACTTTGTAACATAACCTTTGTTGGCAATAACAGAGATCAAACGTTTACTATAGGTCTTTACCAGGTTTGCACACACAGTAGCTGGTATTTTGGCCCATTCCTCCATGCAGATCTTCCCGAGAGCAGTGATGTTTTGGGGCTGTCGCCGAGCAACATGGATTTTCAACTCCCGCCACAGATTTTCTATGGGGTTGAGGTCTGGAGACTGGCTAGGCCACTCCAGGACTTTCAAATGCTTCTTACAGAGCCACTCCTTTGTTGCCCGGGCGGTGTGTTTTGGATCATTGTCATGTTGGAAGACCCAGCCTCGTTTCATCTTCAAAGTTCTCACTGATGGAAGGAGGTTTTGGCTCAAAATCTCACGATACATGGCCCCATTCATTCTGTCCTTAACACGGATCAGTCGTCCTGTCCCCTTGGCAGAAAAACAGCCCCATAGCATGATGTTTCCACCCCCATGCTTCACAGTAGGTATGGTGTTCTTGGGATGCAACTCAGTATTCTTCTTCCTCCAAACACGACGAGTTGAGTTTATACCAAAAAGTTCTACTTTGGTTTCATCTGACCACATGACATTCTCCCAATCCTCTGCTGTATCATCCATGTGCTCTCTGGCAAACTTCAGACGGGCCTGGACATGCACTGGCTTCAGCAGCGGAACACGTCTGGCACTGCGGGATTTGATTCCCTGCCGTTGTAGTGTGTTACTGATGGTGACCTTTGTTACTTTGGTCCCAGCTCTCTGCAGGTCATTCACCAGGTCCCCCCGTGTGGTTCTGGGATCTTTGCTCACCGTTCTCATGATCATTTTGACCCCACGGGATGAGATCTTGCGTGGAGCCCCAGATCGAGGGAGATTATCAGTGGTCTTGTATGTCTTCCATTTTCTGATGATTGCTCCCACAGTTGATTTTTTCACACCAAGCTGCTTGCCTATTGTAGATTCACTCTTCCCAGTCTGGTGCAGGTCTACAATACTTTTCCTGGTGTCCTTCGAAAGCTCTTTGGTCTTGGCCATGGCGGAGTTTGGAGTCTGACTGTTTGAGGCTGTGGACAGGTGTCTTTCATACAGATGATGAGTTCAAACAGGTGCCATTCATACAGGTAACGAGTGGGGGACAGAAAAGCTTCTTACAGAAGACGTTACAGGTCTGTGAGAGCCAGAGATTTTCCTTGTTTGAGGTGACCAAATACTTATTTTCCACCCTAATTTACGAATAAATTCTTTACAAATCCTACCATGTGGATTCATGGATTTTTTTTTCACATTCTGTCTCTCACAGTTGAAGTGTACCTCTGGTGCAAATTACTGACCTCTGTCATCATTTTAGGTGGGGGAACTTGCACAATCGGTGGCTGACTAAATACTTTTTTGCCCCACTGTATCTGCCTCTAAAGCCATCACTCAACTTTATGTTCACTTCTGGTTCTCCTAGCCCGGCTGTGTTTCTTCCATTAGTATCCACTCATAAAATGTACCACGGTTATAAAGATGTGCAATAGACGACTACTAGACAGTCACTTACCTTTACATGGTAATCAGGTGTTTCTACGTACCTGTCTTTTACCTCACTTGCCTAAACGTGCCTGATATATAAAGTTTATGATTTTGACAGTAACGTGGGAACATATTAAAAATAGTTTACACAACACATTTATTAATATTTACATGTACAAAATAACACATGGAAGTACAGTAGTTTTACTTTAAATTGTTACAGGTTAAATGTGGGACAGAATGCAACAAATGCTGATTCTAATAGACTTTTTATTTATTTTTTATTACTGTGAAACAAGTAAAAAAGCTCCTGGTTTTGATATTTTACTAAGTAAACACACTGGTCAAGCAAACGTAGGTTCACAAATGCGAGGATAAGCTCTTCACTTATTTTATATCCTTTTAAAGTGAATACTGTTAGGCTACCACATTACTCCCAATTTCAATATGGCTTTGCTTTAGGCAAACTGTCACGGCTATGCTCATTATTTTATGACATTATGCAGTGAAAAATTATTAATATATTCAACGTAAAAAAATAGAAAATTATTCAATTTTGTTCACACCTATTGGAAATTCTATCAATAACTTTAACTCTACAGTAAACATGAAGCCAACAAATGTAAAAAAAAAAAATTCCTTTTTTGTAAATGTATCAAAATTTGCGCTTAATTAGGTTAGTGGAACTTTGAATTTGAATATTAGTTGCGCAGTTAAGAAATAAACACTGACAGCAGCATGAACAGTTCTGTCAAGCATATGTGCTAACAAAAAAAAAAAAGATTTTATAATGTGAAAAGGGTCACTGAGGGGCCAACCTTAATCAGAAACTATCCTGTTTATCCCGCTGGAGAGTGACTGAGAGGGCACTGAGTGACGCAGGTGAGAGACAGGCGTCACCCAGCCCCTAGACCGCACCTCTCTTATCTGCCTATGGAACGGAGGAGGAAGGAGTGACAAAGGCCAGGGCCTGAGCATGATAAGGAAGGCCCTTATGTCCTGCTTCGGCCCTGGCTTGCACCGTAGCCTCCAGTGCAAGAGGCCATCCAAGGGCCAGGTGTTGACCACGACCAGAGCAGCCTCCCAGATCATGTTTTTCATTTACAGGTATGACTATGAGTGACGTCAGATATATAGAGAATGCTGGTGTGCATTTACATGCGGCCGCTTTGGAGCAGTGAATGAGAGGAAGAAAGGGAGAGAGAGAGCGACAGAGAGAGAGAATGAGGGTCAGGTGAAGTTCAGGGCAGATTTTTTGCCAGTAGTCTCACACTGCAGGAAAGCCAAATTGCTTCCGGATCTAGGTATCCACCCCTGCAAAATTCAGTGTTCGTACCCTTCCCACCTCCTTGTTGTCATCCCTCTTTCCTCCCATTCATTCTTTCATCTGTACTTTGGTTTTATTCTTGCTTCTGATCTTTTCTCATTCTTTGTCTTTATTCTGGCTCTCAGGTGATCGGTCTTGTTGCGTGGCATGGCACAGGGTGACAATGTCTGTAGGGAAGCAGTCTTTGAGTAGGATACCTCTGTCTCTCTGGCAATCCAGCTCTCCAATAAAGCCATACCAGTAGATCACAAGGCCTGGACCAAACCTGCAGTGCACAAAAACAAAACAGACTGTTAGTACATTACCGCTGCTGTTTTCAAGAGTTCTCAGTGTGCAAATACTGAGATAGACTTTCAAATTCATATCTGAAAATGCTATTGACTTTGGATAGGAAATACAGAAAGCATCAGGAATAGGTTAGTAAAGAGATAGAAAGATGGGACACTAGTGAGATGGATCTATGAGCGATAAGATGGCTTAGGTATTTTTCCTTTGATCACATCCAGGAAACTTGTGCTGAATCAAACAAAAACACCGCCAGGAAGATAAAGATCTTTCTGACAGGGTGATACACACTCAATCACATTACAATGGCAGTGAAATAACAATAATCTATCTATAACAAAGCACTACACCAAGGCCTCCGGATCCTGACATCAGAAGCCTTTGGTGCATAAGAGAGCATGCAGAGTTCAACACACTGCATATGGTGGTTAAGGTTAGCTAGTCAAACAGTGTCCAGCTGTTTCATTTACCTTCATTTTGAGGGGGAAAGCAATCTGCACTGCGGCAATAAAGATTGACTTTCCAAGCAAATGTGAGCTCAAATTAGGAGTGTTTAGATATAGGATGTTTTTGTTTATTTCCTTGTAGAACCTGTAGCAACTGTATCCCTAAAGATGTGAAAGATGCAGTAACGCTTTAAACAGAGGAACTCGTCACTTGGAATGTGCAACTACATTTTATTATTTCTTTTCAAAAAGGAAATAAAGCAGCTTTCAAGATATTTATTAACCCCCAAAGAGCCACCAGTGGCCCCTCTCTTCTTTGAACCTTAGCTGCCACGCATAAAGACGTGTCACAGTTGAACTCTTGAGTGGAGAGCACTGTAGCTGCTAGATGCTAGAGCAGATTCAGGGGGCTGACAGTACTGCTCTTCATCCTTGGACAGTTAACGCTGTTGTGGGGCCTCTGGAGGCCAAGACAGGAAGCTAGCTAAAGGGCCACAGAGAGCAGTACAAGTTCAGCTTCAAGGTAAAGTTCATAAAATCTTTTGACATTTTGGTTAGACTATAAGAACTATTATAGATGCTGTATTTACAGAAATCTTTAGTTTGCAATTTAAGAATTTACTGTAAACACACAGATTGCATTGTGACCACAGAAACAATAAATTCTCAGCCTTTGTTCTTTTTCCAGCTGTTACATATGTCTTGTTATAATGACTGGTCTCGAGGCAGTGCGCATGCTACATACAGTTCCCGTGTGCAGACAGACGCATGTACATGAAGATATGTGCACCTCCTTCTAAGCAGCCCTCGCAGTAGTGTACATGCTCCTACACCCCATCCCTGCATTCTGCGTTTTACAGCGCGTGATTTATGGTGCTGTATCTGTGAGCAAACAGGCCAAAGCCAACAGCCCCGAAGAAAGCCTGCAGATGCACGCTCTAAGTTCACCACAGTGTCACACACGTAGCTCACCCTCTCAACACTGCACAAAACTCAAACCCTCAAATTCTCGCCATTTCCACGCTCCACTGCTGCACATGGCCGTCAACTCTTAATATGGAAATGTTTTGGAAACAAAACCTAAACATTTACATTAGGTGGCTTCAGAAAAGGGCTTATGTGCTTCTTTTTATTCTGCCGCCGTTCTCTTTGTATTTCCTGTGTTCTGGATGTATGCGTGTGTTTGGGGAGGGTGAGAAGCGTAGAACGGGCAGACTGGTCGGCACACACTGGAAAGAGGCAACCTTCTGAAAAGGTTAAAACTGCACATCAACAGATAAGGCAGCCGTGCACGATTCATCATGTCCCAGGTCTGTCAAGGGAGGCTGAGTACAAATTGAAACAAGCAAAATTATAAACACTGGGGAGCCATGTCACCAAGGCCTTTCCATACCGTAAAGAAAATAAATGGAGTTTGAATCCTTCTCAGGATTAATACAAGTCAATACTACTGGGACCTTGAGGTAAAAATCTTGGACTGGGAATAGTAACAATAACACTGAAGGGGGAAGGGAACGGTCAGGGGGTCAAGACTAAGTCTGATGGTTCCAGCATGATTTTCTTGTGAAAAAGTCTAAAACTAAGTAGAAAGCAAGTAAAAATACACAGCAGGGTGCTTTAGGCACTACTACTGCATATATATATATATATATATATATATATATATATATATATATATATATATATATATATATATATATATATATATATATATATATACTTCCTCTGAAGTTTGTGTGTTGGAACGCCGGAGGAAGTGAGTGGAAGTTCAGTTTAAATTTGTAGGTAAAATTATGGTTTATTATGTGGGCTGGCTCATTTTAAGCTGGCATGTGCTTATTACGCACACCACCTCGAAGTCAGAGTCAACCAACTTCCAATAAACACCTCGCTATGTAACGAGTTGGTGAAATTGTTTGTGAAATGTAGCTAATTTCAGCAAGAGGGCCACTTGACGAGCCTGGGCGTGGATTGCGGGCTGCCAGCCGTGCTTTCGTTAGTGTTAATGAGCTGCTGGTGGTCGCATTTTAAAGCAGGTGCCAAGCAGCTTACTACAACAGCTTAATGAGAGCGAGGCAGTAAGAAATAGAAAAAAAAACATGAATGGAGAAGAGGGAGTGTTATTAGTATCTGCCTGTGCACACACAACATGCCATGAAGCCAGCAATACGGAATATAATAAACACATGCGTAAAAATATACCAACTCTACCCTTCAAATAATTTGCAGACTTATTTCTTGATTTTAGTTCTTGCTTTTCTCATTTTGGGGGGGAAATGAAAGCATGGCTGAAAGCCCGTAATCCATGCATGGGAGGTCAGGTAGTGTAATCTTTTCAAAAATCTCTGAGTTGAACATTTCTGCTCAACACGCAGATCAAGGTTAACTTCCTTTGCTACATTTGGTGGAAAAAAAAAGAAGAAGCTTCAAGCACAACTCGGGTTCAATCACTTTTTCCAAAGTACATTACATGACATGACGAATTATCAATAAAATTGAGATGAATTTATGCTCGACTTTAAAATGCCCTCACTTCATTTTACACACCGCACAGGTCCACTTTAAACAAACACCCCAGCAATGATTTAGACAGTGCAAGCCTTCACCTGAGGGTGAAGTCTATGTCTCTGAGGTCTCTCCACAAAGACCTCTTTGTTTTCAGCATCCATACATCAGGTCACAAGGTAGGCAGCTAAAGCACTGCCAAACATTAGTGTTAGTCAGTCTTTTCTCAGTTTTCCCAAATGTCGTAATGGAACCCGCTCAACTTCTTTTAAGACAAAAAGCATTCAGACTGATTGTGAGAGAAGTACAGAGGCATAAAAATGTCTGTGTTGAAGTCTGACGAACTGCGTATGTAGTAAAAGACAGAGAATAAATGTGTAAAAGTAAGACTATTCTTTTGAGATCCCTTTGATAGATGTTCACCTATCAAAGAGTTATAAGAGTTTTCTTTATAAAAACAAAAACAAAAAAAGGTTAGATACTGGTGTTGTGATGTGTTATTATTTGCGAAAATTTACAGGGACGGCAGTGACCCAGAGCCTGCATGTCAGCAGGTGATACAGTTTTGCATGAATACTGTACCCAGCTTGTGTATTTTAATGACTTTGTAGTGCATTTTGCTGCAATTCAGCCAGACTGATGATGAAGACACCCCTGACAAGTAAAACTGCTGTGCACAAGTAGGATATTTTAAGGCTGGTTCTACCCAGAGGGGCGTCCTCGAACAGGGAGGTAAATAATCCCTTGCTACAAACTATACATCCGACTGTCCATAAATAACAGGAACTGAATGGAAGAGTTAACCTCCCACAGACAAGTTATTAACATGACCATAGCTAAGAATAGAAAACATTGTTTTGGTTTTTTTTACTTTCTCCACCCCCTACTTTGTCTCATTGAGCGGTGAAAAAAAACTTAATTCAACTTAGGTACTTAAAACACAATTATAAAGCAACCGCAGCACACGATTGTACATTATTATCACCAAAACCTACGCAAGCGTCGTAATTAAGGAGGAACAGAGAAGAATGCGGTTAATCTTTGTCACCAGTGAAGAGCATGTCATATTCATATGCATATGTAGTTTGTTGTCAGTTTTATGTTGTAGTAGGAGATAATTTATGCTCACTAATGCAAGATAACAATACCAAAACAGAGACAAGAGGATTCCAGAGCTTTACTTGGTAAACACAGCAACCACTTCTGGAGCAGGATGTAGCCTGTGCCCTTTAAGGGATCACAAAATTAGTTGATGGTCAACCCGATTCAGCTTTAGCAACATTTCAGTCCCGTCCTACAAATGCAAAAGGTGAACTTTGTGCTCATTAACTATAAATGTAAAATAGGGAAAATAATATACTAATATTTTATATTTTCAATTCACCAATAATGCTACTAAAAGATTATATGGACAAATGGTTCAGCAATTTGAGAACAAAGTGTAATACTGCAAAGAATTTGGGAATTTAAAGATTCTGGAGAGATTTGTGCACACAAAAAACTAAGGTTAGAGCTTTTTCTATATGATAAATAGAGAAAACTGCTTATTTTTAAACATATGCATCCATAATTGTAAAATGTTTTTTTTTCTCCCGTTAATTATTTGATCAGTTATCACTTTCTGGCTTCAAATTTCCCACAAGCTCCTATCACTTCAGCTACTTTCTCACAATAACCAAAACCTTATCACCGTACAGATACACAATCTGACATCCGACTGATACCTTGACTAACACATGATTATGTGAATGAGCAAATAAGCATTAACCTTATATTTATTTGCTGGCTCAATAGTAACTTACAGATATCCAACTTAATTACATTTGGTCCCAGTTAGAAACCATTCGCTCAATATCATGCTTCCAAAACATCCTCCAGCTGAAGGGAGGAGACTTAATCAGTGTTTTGAACTCGTTAAGTCCCTTAACTGAGCATGTCGCCTACCACATTAGCAACACATATCTGAGAAACAAGTGTGCACTGTGTGTGTAATGTGTGCGGGTTCCCTCTCAGATCTACGGTGTCACGGTCCAACACGCTTTGACACACTCTGGTCTGTATTGGATGTGAAGCAAAACTAAACAAGGTGTGGTCTGGCTCTAGATTTGTCTTTCCAGTGTTCAGAATTTGGCCCAAGCAGCGCAGAGTACACTACATACAACAAAGCGGCCTAATGACGACAGCTCTGTGGTGGCACCATAATCATAAAAAAAACCCCCAAAACTTGTCCTTCAGACAAAAGTGTCCTGTGTGTTAGTGTTTTGCAAAAAGGATTGTTTTGAACAGGCTTGTTAACATAAATGCAAGAAAAATAAATGTCCGTCTCGGTCTCTCCGGCTTTTAAAGGGTTAACGTCCAGGAACTAAGAGCACACCTGATCTTTTTTTTTTGTTCGCAGATATCGACTCCTCACACTCCTTAATGACACTGTACATCATGAAAATGGCTTGATCTCTTCAGTTATGACACACTGAGTGGATATTCATTAACAGTTAATGCTGATATTAATGAATTCTTTCATGGTGATGACAGCACATAGTGTCTCTACCATATTGAACTGAAATCTTGAGCGGGTAGTAATTTTGTCTGGGAATCTTGATTTATGTAAATACATTTTAAATGTAGTTATAAGAACAAACAAAATAGCGGCGCTCGGGGATGAATATACTTAATGTTTTAGCAAACATTGAGTATATATAGTTTCAGGTACAAGCTGTCATCTGGAATGCCAGTGAAGCTGATGCCGGCTTATAGCTAGAATAAGTTTGTTTTACCTTTTAACAAAGGGTATACTTATCAGTGAGTGCCAGTATTTTGTTTGTTATCGGTTTTAATCGAGTTCCTATACATGTTTAAGATAATCTAAGTAAAAATATGATTTAAAAAAATAAACATCTGAGGTTTTCCCTTTTTTTAGATAATGCTCCAAGTTCTAAAAACTAAACATTGACCATAGTGCTAATTTGGAGATCAGTTGAAAGCCCCTCGGGCCTTTGATGAGTCCTCGTGTCTATGAGTTCTGCCTAGAGACAAGAAGCTCCCCATGGTAGTGGGCAAGAAGGCTGGGGGCTGGGAGGCTGTGCAGACAGAGAAAACCACATTGTCAAGGGGATACATGCTCCTTTAACCTGTTATTGTGAACTCCCAGCAGCCCTGGCCGATAATTGCCACCTGTCCCTGGGGAAACAGTCAAAGACAAGCATTGGGACAGGCATTTTTCTTTGACCATTGCTCCTTATGCCACACAGATCTGGACCTAATCCTGCCTTTAACCCCTGTAGCTAATGTGTCTTCAATTTAGGATGATCCCCCACTACAGGCACAGCCCCTAATCAACAACATTTTGTACTGTAACCCTATCCACCCTTGCTAGGGCAACATCAGTCTGAACGAGCGCCAGCACATCTAATGCATCCAGCGGAGGAACAATGTCATGCGTGTGTACTTATGGATATCATGTTTGCATATGAGGTCATGGGATGTGTGCCATGCACTCAGCTGTTTTTTAATCGACATAAGCTGTTGAAATAAAACATTTAATATCCACATGCAACTGTACTTAAAACCACAGAAACACAAACAAGTTGCATGAAATATATAATATGTAAGCCACAAGTATATTTTTTAAATGAGACTTTGTAAATTCGTATGGCTGCTCCTCATTGTTCTTCCATTCTGAAAAAGCCATGCTATCCATTGGCCCAAGGTCTCCATCAGGTTCAAGAATAAGTACTTCATTGTAAGTTCTGTTACCAGTTCAGTGAATCAAAAGTCATGGAAAGGCAGGTGCGAATGTTTGTTGTGTAGGCCTCTTGGCCTCTGCGTCCATGAGTACAACCCTGCCCCAAAATTAGAGTGTGGTCTCTATTGTCTCCCTGTGAGAGAAAGAGGCCTGGCTTTCGTCCAAGTCAGCACCTTTGGAAGTGCAGTCGTGTTACCACCACTAAATCAACATGTCAGCGCCCAGCCCAGTGAACTTCTTCACCCAAACTCCACTGCTTACAGCGACCCCACACACTAATGAATTGGTGTGAATGCCTATCTGTCTGCTAAAATGAAATGGGGGAAAGGAGATATGAGGAGTACAAGGGTGGGAAAAAAGTAGATTTGTCTTTCAGGTGTTACAAAAAATATTTGCAGTTAGGAAAAATGATTATCACTGTCCTGTTACTCAATCAGAAAACTACTGTAGCAAACCAGCCAGCGCCGGGTTACCGTAGCCTCCGCATCAACCTTGGCTTCTGTGTCCAAAATGGAACTGTCCCACTTTAGGGGGGGCAAGTGTGGAGAGGGATGCAGGCGAAGGGCCACAGAAATCTGTGTGCTTACTCGGCAGTCTGTTTACATTCCTGAGGGTAATTTTAGCCCCTGGGGGGAGTAAAGCAGGGGGGGCCGACATGTTGTTGGGGCTTGTCAGTGTTCCACGGGCCAGCCGGCACAGTGGCGGCACCTGGACATCTGGGTGGTAAATATACATATACACACAGATATACCTCCTGCAGAAAAACCACTGGATACCTGCTTGCATCACTTATCAAGGTTAAGGTTATTATTAGGGAATTCTAAAGGTGAAGTTGCATTTTCCACACAATATCAATAGCTGCTTTGTAAAATGATTAAACAGAGCTACGCGATATCAACGAGGCCTTCTGAAAACCACAGGACTAGCCAACAGGCCCAACACAGCAGAGTGCCATTAGTTTTGGACAACACAGGATATCCCCAGTGTTTGTACTGACAATCTGGGGTGCAAATCTAATTTCACTGTAGTTTTAAAAAATTTGCTAAGCAAACAAAACAATAATCCTAGCTCAAGAATAGCTTAGGGCTTCTGTGTGCCTGTCGGGATTTGTCTTTTTATTACTCCCAGCCCACAGTGTCCCTTCAAAGTGAAAGAAAGCAAAAAGTCCATGTGTTTGCTGTGTTTGTGTGTGAATGCAATTGTAAGAGTAGGACAGGGAGATACAGAGAAGGAGGGAGGGAAAGAGAGACTCTGAGCTTATCGAAACTAATTAGGCAAGGGATCAGGATGGAAGTTAAATACTGGGCTACATGTAATGAAAGAAGCAGAGTGGGGGACATCTAGGGGTCAAGCCCACACCAAACAGTGGTCCTCAGGCAATCTGGTATTGATTTTCACTCGTTTGGGGATGAATGTGGACGGGAGGGAGGGAGACGAGGAGAGGCAGTAGGGCAGTCTAAGGGTCTCGTGAGTTGTCAACTTGACAGTTTAACCCCTTTTGGAGAAGAACAAACAAACAGAGGGATCTCTTGGGCTGACAGTGTTGATCTGTCATAGCGATGACACTGCAAAGCCCCACAGAATGGCCACACAGGAGAGGCGAGTGAGGAGGAAAAAAGGAGGGAGGGTGAGCTGATACAGATATGCACAGGCACATTCCTTAAGACTCAGAAGATAGGACTATGCTCCGCTCACCTTAAAATAAAAATTCAGGAGGACAAAAAAAGGACCATTCAACTGAGTCTTTAGTCTGGGTTTAATTTAATGTTATGAAAATCAAAAATAAATACAGTAACTTATCAACTAAATACTTCTGTGTATGGTTTTTCTTATAAACCTGTTTATGTTATGATGGCAGACATTAGATCAGACCAAAGTGGAACTTCAGGACCTATTTTGATCATTTTCCATGTCAAAAAGTATGGGTATCCCTGATATAGCAGTACTGGTAATGGTCCACAATCACACAGACACTCAGATGTCAGTGCTCGTCTCTTGTCAGTCTGTGAAGGCCATCACCCTCAAGCACCTTCCTTCTCATGTCCTTAAACACTCGAAGACCCTTCCACTCTTTCCCTCAGACTACCTCATCGTTTTGTCACATTGCCAAAGGGGACTCCATTACCCTAGCTAACTCTCACTTATACTTAACACACACACACACACACACACACACACACACACACACACAAAGGATAGTCACAACTAATGCTGCCCACATCAAATTAGAGAGGCCCCTATTGTCCCTATTACGGCCCGGCAATGCTCCATCATCACGGATGCTACGGGGTCCCTCACTTGTCAGAAGTTGTCAGACAGATAGGGAGACTGGATACACACAGCTGACAGGTAATCTTAATGTCTTCAATTAGCCCAATTAGGCCTGTCATAAACAATTCGATAAGTGTTCAACCAACGCAAACAGATAAACGCACGCACAAGCGCACCAAAGTACACACGCTCACACACCAAGGTCTGCAGGGTATTAATGAGAAGGGTAATGGGTATATCAGTGGACGGTTGACTTGTCTTTTGTTTCAAAGAGGGGTGTGTCCCCATCCTTTGCTCTCAGCTGTGCACTGCTGGCTGCTACCTGGTCAGTTCAAATTGTACCATCTCCTTTCATTAGCACATCGCCGACTGAGAATCTGAAAGGCCGTGACAAAATTCATTTGAGACGAGTGGGAGCAGATTGCCTGAAGCAGGTGCTATAAGGGAGATAAAACAAAAGCAGCACCTTTGTGAGGCTCGGTGTGCACATGGCTGCGTGTGTTTTCCATCTGTGTGTGTATGTGAGAGAATTTTCCCTGGTCTTCAAATTCTGTTCTTTTCCTTGCTGCGGTAAATGGGTAATGACACAAAAGTGCTTTTGACAAAAAAGGAAAGGTACCAGAGAGGAATCGGCCCAGCACACTCGGAGCATTTACAAGGCCGTGGTGAAATCTAAATATTATTTGAAGCGTGACTAAACAGGCCAACACCTTTCTGTGCAGAGGATGTGTGCTAGCTAATGCTGTTTGATTTGGTCTTTCCTTTATAATATCTTATCGCCGAGCAAAGGTGGCACCCACACTGCATCCTCGCCTTTTGTCCTCTATACGTTTCTTTATCTATTTGCATTCTCTATCAATACAAGTTTCTGCAGGGACGTGGAACATGTTGAAGGGGCTGTGAAGCACAAGCTTATGTTTAAAACGGAGATTCCACAGTTTGCAAACACGAGCGTTGTGCAAAGTTAGCATCAATATTTGAACAAGAACTTCACATCAACACTGCCTTGATCTTATGTGCAGAGGCCTTGAAATGCCCCCCGTCAAGCAAAACTCTGACATTTTCAATGCAGCACTGGTCTCGGGGCATTTTTTTCTTTAAATTTAAGGCAAGAAAAGAAATGAACAAAATACAAATGTAACAAAGTTAAAACAACGCAGTGATCTGAATGGTGAAATCCCAAGGCACATTTTCATTCAAGGAGTCAAACTGGGACATGAAGACAAACCAACTGCTATCAGCAAGATCTGTGATGGACCTTTAACTCTACTTCTGATCCTTAACTCAAGTGACGGCTGGAAAACCATCCAAGGAAAAAAAAAAAAGGCAGAAAGAAAGAGAGAAAGAGAGAAAAGCCTTCACCGGGAAGTTGTAATAGGAAATTGCTCTTGGCAACTATTTGTTCAAGCACCAGATTTTTTTCGTCTTTATGCCAACCCAGTGAGCCCCCATTGGAAAACAGGGCAGGTCCCCCTAATGAGTAATCTATTTCAAAGCAGTCGTGTCTGGGCATGACAGTTTACTGAGAGGCTTGAAGAACTGGTAATTACCAGTGTTACGGGGCAATTAATGCATATTACACTGCGGCACTCATGGCGGTGACTGTCAGCTCCCCAATAAAAATGAGCACTCTTCAGCTAAAGGGTGACATTAATTGGGCCCTTAATGACTATGCAGAGGAACCAAGCCAAATAGGAACAAAACAGGGGACTCGCTCTGACACTAGCAGAGGGCTGGAAATTGGACTAAAAATGAGATTAATTGCTGTTTAGAAGGAAAAAAAAGGGGGGGGGGGGAATGTGGTGAGGGGAATGGGGAGAAAGAGGTTGGGAATTATAGGGTGCAAAGAGCAAGAACCGTTCATACAGATGACAATTCAATTAATTATTTTATATTGTATTTTCTATACCTTAAGAAGTGCAGACAGGCCTCAGGCCCATTTCAAGGGTTTTGTCTTGATATGGTGCTTATTGCATAAAGAGCTACATAAAAAAAACCTAAAAGGCAGCTTCAGATTCCATATGCTCTCGATTTAATGAACATTATCTAAAAATTTCATTCAACCATGTGCACATAACACAAAGGGGGAGTAAACATAGCAGTCAGGATGTAAATGGGGGAAAAAATAAAAAAACTCTTAAGAAGTAAATATTAAGCATTTCTGGGTTACACACTTTCCTATGAAATATAAGACTTTTAGTATGTCCTTTCACTTAAAAACAGTCTTAAAACCTTCAGCAGAGCTTTCATGAAAAATAAATCAAGTAAATCTACCAAATTGCAGGCCTTCCACCCACAGAAATGTTGGTTAAAAAGAGATCAAGGATATGGGGAAGACACGAAGTAATTCTGATTAATGTTGCTAAAGCTAGGCACGTACTGAGCACCACCTGAATATGCAAGCCCCAAATCATGAAAATATCAGCATGCAAAACATGCCGTCATTTGCATACATTTTGGATTTTGGATTTCCGTGCTATTTAAATATGCAGTTAGAAATAGTCCAGCACTGCCTCTTGCGCTGTCACGCTGCACACTCACACTGTCATTGGTCCTGATAGAACTCCTTGCTTCAAAGGGAGCTTTGCAATGGAGAAGAGAATGAGCAAATATTTGAATTGCAAAAACACATCATATTCCAAGGGGAGAAAATTCAAGACAACTTTTTAGAGTTAAAGACACCCCCAACCCCCAGCAAGCTAACCCTCTGCATACGGCACAAAAAAAGTCAACATATTCATAGTGTAAGCACACTCCTCACTAATTTACCATATCCAAATTTGCGTAATGGGATATGACATATTTTAGAGGGGATTGCGGGGAAAAAAAAAACTTTAATTTGAGGAGAGAACCATAAAATGTTTAAGCTGCTCCTGTATTTAACCGAAATCCACCATATAAATCCAGGTTCTCAGACAACCTGACATGGGTTTGATTACAGACTGAAGTGTAATTAGCCACTTCAGTTATCCCGTAGAAGGTTGGAGTGAGCAGCACCACCATCCTTGCTAGATATTTTAGCATAACTAAAGAGACCTTTACATTCTACGGGAGTACCTTTCCTCTCAGGATTCAGCACAGCCAGTTTATAGCCATTTACACGCAAGCACTCCAGGAGAATCTCAGTCGCCTTCCAACTTTTGCAAAAGTTAGAGAGAAAGTGCAATAAATAATCTTCGTGACCAATCAATAATATGACTCAGAGCATATTTGAAAGTATGAGTTCCTCACTTGGTTGCCAGAATAAACAGAACATTTAAGCCAAAAGTTACAAGTCTAGAAATGAAGGCCATGAACAACATTAACGGTACTAAATACCCATCACCAGACATCTAAAAAAACACCCCTGCACAGGGGAAAACACTCATCTCCTCTGTTTATGATTGCAAATGTATATACCACAGGCTGAGAACTACCTTGAATTTTAAATGAGGGAAAATTTAATAGTTTTACACACATACTAAGAAAACAGAATACAAGGGGAATTTCTGTAAGTATGTCTCTATAAGTAAGGCTATCAGATTGCTGCTGGAGAAAAAAATGTGTCTACTTTTTTTTTGTAATGTCTGCTTTAAACATAAGACGAATGATTGTGGATTCAGATTTCATACGATAATAAGAGGTTTGAATTAGATTTACAATATTAGCTATGTTTTAAATAGCAGTTTGAACCAGTAGTCACTGTTGCAAAATGCTACATTTTTGTGATCTCTTAACACGCACTTAGCTTTAGCCACCCAAGTCCAACCCTCCTGTGGCCTCTACCTCTTGTGAGCTACAAACCTATGCGTAGACAACTTGGAGACAAGTTTGAACAGAAATCAAACCTGAATGACGGATAGCTTTACTACACAATGACCTCTGTCACTAAGTTCTTGCCCTAAATCAATGCTGGCGATAAGAGCCCTGCGCCAGTGCTCACCTTGGTATGTTCAGCAGCAGGCCTTATCTATGGCAGGAGGAAGTATGAGTAATAACTAAAGACAAGCTACGACAAAACCACTAACCCCACCTTGTCAAACATAATTTACAATGTATATCCCTTTACCTCCTCACCCCCCACCCCCTACCTCCCACTGCTGTTAAAGAGTAATTATGGGAACCAAAGAGATTTGGGACTGAGTTTGGATGATTAGCCCATTATAGTATGCTGGGAGAGGTTTGAGTACAAGTCAGAGCAGGGCTCATATTTTCACAAGAAAAGTGAAAAAGTCAGGCTGCTGTAACTTTTGCTGTTCTGTTGTACACTCATGGTTTCATTCACAAAAATATGAATAACACTCTTATATGTCAGCAGTGCCAGATCCATGGAAAGTGGCCAAACTCTGGTGATGTACACAGTGAGAGGCTAAAGGTTAAAGTTGAAAGAAAGGCTGACAAGAAGTCGACTTTATGAAGATTATAGCACTACAAACTCTGAGACCTTTCAATAGTTTTCCATTTGACTGTGTCTGATGAAGTATGTGTGTGAGACAGAGAAAGACACAGAGCCAGGCAGGAGAGCGAGCATGCTTCCAGGCAGTTGCATCAAAATGGAGCCAGAGACCAAATATGACATCAAACATTGCAATTAACTGACCCCTTTCTCTTAGAGTCACAGTTTGAAAAGCCGTGCCTTTAAAACCCTGATTAAAATATGTTTGCGCTCTCATTCAAAATGACATTTGACAAGGTTAGTAATATTTCAACTAACTGTAAAAACATTCTTGCAGACGTAATCCTTTTTTCCATCACTTTGCAGAGGCGCAGGTAACCTCCGAGTGAGTTTCCCATGAACTCAGTGCTAAAATTTGAAAACAAAACGGCTGGGGGAAGGAAAAAAAAAGTTCAAAAGTTTCACTCGAGTGCGTTTTGTTTCACCCGGGCAGCTGAAGCTAAATGTTTTCTGATCATTATTCAGAGCATTTATCCCCTTTCTAATTCAAACCACAATGAGAATTTAAAACGCAGCCAGGGTTTTTTCACTTTATTCCCTCCGACCACGAACTCCATCCTTAGCAGGGACCCAAGGGGGTGAAGACTGTCAGCATGTCTGAGAATAGAGTTCCTCAAACCGTTAAACCCCCTCATCACCAAATTAGGAGGTGTATTCTGGAGCTTAATGGTATGTCCAATGGAAAGTTGAATAAAAAGTTATGCAAGATGTAATTTAACAGTGCATGACAGTATATATTTAAATATAAACTGTATATGAAATATTTATTACATGGGTTTAGGAGTACCAACTTTGGTTTGGAATCAACTTTGAGTCCAAGTTTTAAAAAAAGGAACGCAGTCAGAAAACTTAAGTAAACAAAAAGAAAACAGCGTCTGAGACAGTCATTGGTTCTGACAAAACAAGTGGGAGATAAGCAATGAAAAAAATGGGAAGAGATCAGAAATGGTCAAGCCAAAACTCTGTCTGAAGTTAACAGTTTTCAAATCCATTCCAATCGCAGGAGAAGAGAATGTGAAGTGTCGGGCTGGACAGTGAGCCAGCAGAGGCTTTGCTGCAGCTGCGCTCAAATGGAAGTGGCACTTTCTATCAGAGGCCTTTCACCAGACAGCTCTATTCTGCCCGTTCACTTTTAACCTCACAGACACATAACAAAAAGATACGAGTGGTCATTTAAGACGTGCGCACTCGTCATTGAAGAGACAGATTCGGGGTTTAACATTGGGATAGACTCATGGTGCGAATGTGCCAACTGATAGAGATATCACTCAAAATGAGAAATAGATTTCTTTGACATCTCTATGGCGGCCATTCAAAGGGGGTGGGGTCAAAGCCTCAAACTCTGTTAAGAGTTTAGATTTCACTTGTTCAGAAATATATGCCCCTGTTAACTTGCATCAGTCTAGAGGAAAAGGATTGCGTGCCATCTGTTTCGGCTTATGGTGAAAAATCACATCAACAAATGTTACAGGAATTTTTGTTCCAAAATCACATATAGACCTCCTCAACGAAGTTTATTTCAAAACAGTCATAAAAAAACAAACACCGAACAGAAATACTGATACCATCAAAGATGTGGTGAAAAATATATAAGCAGAAATTTTCTTGTGTTCATTTTATTCTACACAGTTTTCATAAGAGCCAGCAGCCAGACGCATTTTTTTCTTCCAATCGTTTATAGACCTGACAGAGTTTGTGCAGACAAATCTGCTGACCTGATAGATCCTGTACATTAACCCCAAGAATTGATGAGCGAAAGCAGAAGGTCAGCACTTGGACACAGGCTCCTCATGTGTCTTTGATTACACACTCCCACTAAAGGATAGGCAGGCAGAGATGTTTAAGCTATCAGGCAATCAGACCGCCGAGAGACGTGAAACTCAAACCAGAGACAGGAGAAGGAAAGGGCTGCCTGGGAACAAAGATGGGGGAAGAGGGTTCTGACGAAGCTCTTTAACAAATGCCAGGCCAGTGAGGGGAAAAACTCAAATGTGCTTATATCTCTTTCAGTGTTTCTGGCAACAATGCAAAGAAGTGAATTAATACTGAAATATAAAACATTGTTCTCAAAAATAAATATCTCTTCATATGGTATTTAAACTAAATTACTTTTGGTACATCAGTCACAATGACTGCTACTGGATACAATCGGATATAGGATTTAAATATGAGAACAAGCAATTCAAATGTACTTTTGAATAGAAATTAGGTCATATGACAAATGATAAAAAATAGAAATCTCTTCTTAACTGCAGTTGAGAATGCTTAGAGTACATTTAAAATAGCATGGCTGCTTTTGAAGTCATTTGGAGGCCAACTGGTGTTTTTTTTTTTTAAATATAATTTATTTTATTCTTTAAAATCCTTTCTGTTACTTGCTGCATTATCAGAGAAGAGTTTGTGAGATATAACGAAAACAGGAAGAACTTTGCCTCCTGGTTTAGAATATCAAAAGCTTTTTATAGGTATAAATCACCAAGAGCCTTTTGTCAGGATCTTTTTAACTTTCATACACACACAGATGAATGTGAGCCAGGAAAGCACTTAAAACTGCAGTACACACATGCACATGTATTGCAAGTGTACGGTTTTGTGTGTGTGTGTGTGTGTGTGTGTGTGTGTGTGTGTGTGTGTGTGTGTGTGTGTGTGTGTTTCTTCACTGTATATGATCAGAATTCTGCTGGTAATATTAGTTACAGAAATCCAATCATTACTTGTTTGATTAAGCGAGAAAAAAAGATACAAAGCTAAAAGCGTGGAAGCTAAATAAGAGGCTGAAGTCAGTGTGGAGGGGAAAAGGAAACAAGAATGAGCGGGGAAAAAACAACAACAATAAAAAACAAGGTTATGTGAGGGACAGTGTGTCTATAAAAAGAAGCCTACTGTCTAGGTTATCTATAAGGAACCACTTATCACAAGCGACCAGCTTCACACAGTGACTGATGGGCCTCTACAGACCACGAGTACCAGCACATTATCTGGTACACACAGTGCTGCTCTTTAAACACAAAAGGCAGAAATATGAAGCATTGTTTCCTTGGTTGTCATTTGTTAAAAAATAATTCTTTTATTTTTGGACTGGAATAAAAAAAAAGTGTTTACCGTTTCCGTGCCAGCAAATACACAAAGACAATGCTGACCAACATAAATTAATGCTAAATTAGCCTAATTGAACCATTAATTTCTCGCCATGACCGATTTATAGCAGAACTCGCAGGTCTTTAAATGAAAAAACTAGATCAATATAACAGATACTACTCACACGTACTCGCATTATCTCTAGAACTTATCTAGATAGAAGTGAAGCTATTTAGCACCTGTGAGTGTGCAGGCCTTTGTGTGATGCATATAAAGCATCATGTAGTGTGTGACAAATCTATTTGTCCCGCTGTCAAGAAAATATTACTGCAGGTTTAACATCACATCGAGGGTAATGTAGATTTGAATGTCCTTTAGAGGTCAGACAGCCATTAAAATTCTCCTGTTAGACTGACTTTTACAAAAAGCCTTTCGATTCCTTGCCCACTAGTCTCTCTGTGCTTTTGACAAATGCTGCTGGCTTCTTCCTGGATTGAAACCCAGAAGGTCAATGTAGAGGAAAAAAGAAGGAGAAGAAGGCGGCGAGACTGAGAAAATGAGGGGGGGAGGAGTGAGTCTTTTTAAGTGTGATGACATACATCGTGAAAGCTGACAAAAAAAATGTACGTTCATCTTCAAAAAGTTCCATACCAAAACAGGAATTCATGGAGCAGACATGCTTGCACCTCATTTTACTTCAGGCTTTCCTCTCCATCTCACAGTGTCACAGGCAAGCGGCAAGACAGGAGGAGGGGTATATATCGCTGGGGTGCCGCTTTCTGTCCTGCTCTTCGTTTATACACACAGCGCGATGTCAAAGCTGCTCTCACATTCAATGGTAAATGACAAATTTGGATAATGCACACATACAACCCTACCAACATAAATAGGAGACATGGGGCTTAACCAGAGCTAAATCCTGAGGCTGCCAGAGACCTGAGAGTGCGGATTACACCCCAGACGTCTTAAACAATGCACCCAAATGTGCATCCTTAAAAGTATGAAATCCTTGAAGCATCACGGCCGACTTGTCATTTACCATTAATATTCCAAGTAGCTTGCTCTGTGAGGGCTATAGCATTGCACTTCTGTGGGCTGACGTTCCCCAAAACAAACACTTGCGAAGCCCTAAAGGAACCACCACTGTGGATGGCTATTTTTCTTGCTGTGGAATATTCTACGTGAGGATGTCATAACAAAGGAAACAATAAAAGAGGCCACGTTCCTGCACTGCATGGGGCATCCATAACTATAAATAGCAGGAAGGCTATGCGGAGACAGTTATGCTTTATCAGAAAACCCTCCCCCCACAAAACAACTAGAATTTTCTATTGATATTAAGTGCCCAAAACTACACAACAGAAGAAAAACTGTAAGCCAGAAAAAAAAAGCTCTTTCTTAAACATCACAAGAGAATAGATTAATTGAGAAACTAAAAGACTGCTGGCTGGTGCTATAATGAATCTATTCAAATATTGTTTCTGTCACTTTAGTGACTATCAGCTATTCATTAAAGGCTAATATTGCCATGGATACTTTTTTATTTATTTATTTTTCACCCCCTTTCTTTGTCTTGCACATTTATGACAAGAACCTGAGGTAAGGTATGGCAGGGCACAGGTCTTGGAGGTGTCACACTGTCACCCCAGAAGCGCCAGTACCTGTCCTCAGGGATGGCCTTGTAATGTCCAGCCTCATTGAATCAGTGGCAGCCACGGCCTTTGGGCTCCCTCGCTCAGGTGACATCCCCTATCTGCTCTTCCTTTGTGATGTCCTAGATGCTGAGGCCTTTAATACTCTTATGCCACTGCATTAACTGGGACTATACGAGAAAACATGTGCAGAAGCACACAAGGTCAAAACATTATTTCTAAATATGAGCAGCTTCAGTCATATATAAACAGTTATTTAAGTGAACACAAACTACATTTATGGATCCAAATATCTAGAAGAAGGCCTTACATATTTTAAAGCTAAAAGTACCAGCTGATGAATTCAATAGGGCATATCAAACACCCACTGTAACCTTACACTCCACTCCACTAATTAGGCATTCCTGTTATCAAGGCTTTAGAAAGTTCAACAAAAATGATGGACATGTCCATTAAAAATGGATGGCAATGTTCAATATCATGAATCGAGAAATTAATTTGATGTCGCAAATGGATTGACATTCTGAGACTAACAGGCTTAATGCGCAATTTCATCTGTAAAACCTACAGCATGCAGCCCTTGATATAACTAGAAAAAGTTCACAAAGAACTGGAGATTTCTAATTGTGGTCGTGTCAACTAATATAAAACATCACAAAAATCTTAGGTATGTCTATTTATGAGATAATGTGTCAGCAAGCAGATTATTGATGTTATAGGAACGGTCTGGTGAGACTTTGGAATTATGACTTTCTCATTAGTTTTACCATTTCCTCCATCACAAAAGTGTAACAAAGGACGCACATAAGCAGATAAGAATGGAGATCAATGAGTGCTTTTGGTGCATGAGAATTTTATGCTACTAATTATGTGGGGACATAAATTATCAGCATTACAACAAGGCCTTCAAAATTACTGAAACAAAGGAGCCAGATGAAACATAATGCGTGTGTGTGCATTCAAGTCTCACTAAATTTGCAAGTGGTCAAGCCAGATGATGTATAATAGCAAACCCAAAAGTCTTAACCCCCATTTCATATGAGGGAGAAATGAGGCATACTGTCCCATTATTTTGCTATAAATCATTTTTTGTGGACGTCTGACAGCTTTTTATCAGATCTAACCTTTTCAAGCCTCCATTAAGAGTGCTAACATTTTCAAGTCTGACACATTTGCAGTTTACGAATCGCACAGCTGATTTACTTTGGGAGGAGGGGAGCTGGCGTCCACGCTCATTGTCACACAGGCTTTTCATTGTGTTCGGCTGGGTGGAATAGGGAAAGGGAACGAAGGGAAAGAGCTGAAAAGTGATGAATGAGCTCTGAATTACACTCGTTTATACCCACATTTACATGTTTAATCTACTAAAACACAATAAAAAAGTTATTTTCTTGGTTGCTGCATTTTCTGATTTACCTGATTGATTATTTTTGGTACACAAATGCTGCAATAAAGGCAATTAGCTACCTCAATGAACCTAAAAAGTCTGGCGGGTTAACAATAAGCATGCAATAAGGTTTCTGAGCCTGGATATATTGTAGTTTTGACAGTTTTCTGCTCTCCTGATAATAAGGACCAGTCATTAAACTTTAGCTCCATCAAGTATAAAAACTTATTTAGTTTTTTTTGTCCTTCATTCTAAAAAAGTAGCCTTTACAAGTGGTTTAATAAGCAACTATAATCTTTTTTTTTTTTAATTATCCAATTATGTCAACTATTATTCAGTCAAATGGTAAAAACCCAAATCTCTATTGCTACATAACTTAGGCAAATGTTTCAACAATATTTGAGTGCAAAAATAATCAAGAAGTCAGCAAATAATAATTATCTCCATGGTCTCTGGATTAAAGTATGAGATCACCTAGACAGACAAATGCATGAGCAGAATTTGAATTGCTGCTTGCAGAGTTATGGAAGGAACTTTGCCAAGCGTAATTGATATAAGTACACCATAATCAACTAGGGGCAGTTAAGGTGCTACCACATAAGAGTCCATATTTCATTACATGCTGTGTTTAACCTTATCCACTTCTCCTAAAACACACAAGAGGCTCATTATGTGTTTAATATTCACCAGCAGGTGAATAATTTTTATGCAACTCTGATAGTTGCGCGAGATGGATCACTCAATTATCTGAACATCCGTCAGAGCAGAGGGCTCACTGGCTCTGGAACGCCACCAGCTAAGATTGATGGCTGGAAGACACCAATAGCTGCTGTTTCACGATCTCATCCAGGCACTGGGCCTGAACACGCTGTCTGATTCTGCAGAAGACTGTCTTTTTCTCTCCATTTTTTTCTGTCCTCTCCCTTTTTTTCTTGGGAGCATTGTAGGTGAAGCGTCATTACCCCTCACTCCACTGAAGAGGGGTTCATTATGGGGTTACTGTGTTGGCAAGACTATTGTTTGGATGATAAATGCAGTTGGTGAGGGCTTTGGAGGGAAAATTAGTTATGTTTTTTCTATCCGTCTACAAAAACACATCCTTACTCTGTAATGCTTGAGGGCAAGTGAAGAACAATTAACACAGTTCTGGGTAACCCAGCTCAGTTAAAGCAAAGAAGGAATTCATGAAAAATAAGCAAATCACTGGAAATGTCAATCAGAGGCAATGAAGTAATTACAAACACTGGTGTGCCCTTCTTAGGGTGGTCAAAAAGGAAACTGAACAGTTTAGACTTTGAAATCGGACTGAGCAATGAAGGAATGGACAAATATTTCAAACATCAACCTGTTGGTTGATGTTTGAAACTGAGACCAACTAACGAGAGATGAAGTGAAAAGTGAAGTAGACACTATCTAGCCCAAAGCGAATGAGTTCTTAAACCAAAAACACGAGACATTATATCATGTATATGGAGTAGGGACTTACAGATAAAGATTTAAACAGCCCACACCTATGGCTAAATTCAACCTTCTTTTGGATCTCAACAAAACACCTAATTCTGTACATGCTGCAGTACTAACACACGGTCAACATCACACATCCAGACCGACTAACAGAGGACTGTTATAACATTGTCTTTGTTGTTGCCACTGCTTAAACAAAAGTCTCCAAGACCGCATTTGACATGTTAACAGAATCAGAGGAAGAAAAAAAAAACAGCCTTGCCTTCAGCTGGTAATGATACCGTTCTCTTTTCACCTGCTGCTCTTAACAGGTTATAGTTTTGTGTCATTGCGTTTCCAAACACAAACATGAACATCAGGGACTACACTTGTACTTCAAATGATCATGCGTATGGTCTAACAGAAAGATTAGGGCACATTTTGAAATGTCAGTTGTAAATGTCAAATAAAATTTACAGGGGTGCTGAAAAAGGTGGGGTCTGACATTTTTTCCTTTCTCTTTTTTTTGACACAGAATGTTTGTCTGACTGGCTGCTGGTTGACGTGATAGGATCTACTTTGTCAGTACCTTAATATACTTGGACAAGGCTAGCCTTGTGAATATAAATGAAAGACACATATGAGCAAATATATAAGGCTCAGACTAACACAAACTATCCAACCAAGCTGCAAGTATTCCAGAAAGATCAGCATTTGGCTGCAACACTGATCAGATAGCATTTCACAGTGTCGATGAGCTCAGGTGGTAGAGCAGATCAGCTACTAACCGGAAGTTTGGTGGTTCAATCCCAGGCTTCTCCAGTCTGCATGCCAAATATCCTTATATAATATCCCTATATAAGAACCAGTCCAGTCCAATGCAACACTTTAAAAACCTCTTGAATCAAAGCTGAAAGCCTGGACTTTAGTCACATCTTGACTGTTTGATTTAAAATCCAGTGTGGTGGTGTTCACAGGTAAGATTACAAAAACTGTGTCCTTGTCCAAATACTTTTAGACCTAATTCTATGAATACATCAAATCTCAAACTAATCTCATTATATCACGTACTGCACACATTCTAATAAAACATACAGACATGAGAGAAACCTCCAACTGGTCATGGCAGATGGTTGCCCCTCCCAAGCCTGGTTTAAGTTTGTTTGTATTAAAAGGGAGTTTTTCCTTCTCACTGTCACCAAGTGCTTGCTCAAAGGGGGCAGTTTACTTGTTGGGGTTTCTCTCTATTATTGTAGAGTCTTTACCTTACAATATAAAGCACCTTAAGGTGACCGTTGTTGAGTACTTTGTTACTCTGTGTTTTGAAAAGTGCCATACAAATAAAGTTATCATAATTCACTGAACACAGCATCAATGACGAGAACCTGCACCACCATGTCAGCTAACCATTAGTGGAGGATCAGGGCTATAGTGTGATATGGGAACCTGGTGTCAGCCAAGGCTAAGATGTGGACTCCACTTGTTTGTGTCCACTCTATTCAGGTTTCAAATTAAATATTAAATAGGTCAGTATGTTCTACAGGTTATCACTTCTAAGATTCATTGAAAAATGTATTTGCGCACATATACCTCTGTCCCGCCACCGTCAGGACCTGCTCCTGTCCAAAAGTTCTCATGCTACAGAGGCCAGGCATTAGTCACCCATTTCCTTGCTTCCCTTCCAACACAATGTGTTTATTCAACAAAACAATCAAGCTCACAGGCAGACCATTCAGGCTCTAAAGGTCTCAGAGAACATGAGTGAATGTGGAAGTAGTGTAATGTGCAGCTGTAGCATGTGGAATCCTGTGGTTAAAGTGGCCTTTGCCAGAGAGGAAGTGGTAAGCATTGGCGGACAGAGATAGGAGTTCTTTATACAACTGAGAATACCTGATCATAGTTTCTAGTGAAAAAGGAGAAGTTATAAAGAATATGAAAACTGATAAAATAACATTGGCAAATTTTTGATGGCCAATAAAGTAAACAAAACAGATAAAAAAAAGAGAGGGCTCACCTGTTCCAATAGCTCCAGAATTGTTCATTGAGATAGGTTTGATGGCTTTGATCATCTCCAAAAGAGGCTTTGCTCTCAATCCAGTGTACAATGTGTCCTTCCACAGCTTTTCATAAATAACAAAACACAGCAAATCTAAGAAAACTAGTTAGACGAGGTCATTTGTTTTGTTTGTTTCTTCAGTCATATACAAAAAATCCCAAAACTTTTTGACAATAGAGATGCCTAAGGTTGAAGTGAGGTTACATTCATAATGTAAATACTAACCAACTGGAACCTCCAGGATGATATCAGGTGTTTTGTCGTAGCCCATAGTTCTCAGGTGGTTTTCATCTATTGAAAATAAAAGTTTAGAAATGTTATGCTTGCTGTTTTGCAGTAACCTTCGATATGAACAATCAGTCACAGGCTGCTGATCTAACTGCTTTCACAAAGATGCTGGTAACAAACCGCTCAGCGTGAGCAAAGCAGAAAAACAGCAGTAGAGCACAGCCAGTGTAGTTAAACCATTATCTACATCTGCCACGTATTTGCTGTCACTGCACAAAATACTCTAAACTCCAGTTACAGTATTGCTCTCTTTGGCAGTGCTTTATAAAATATACAGAAAGGAGACAAGGCTGGCATTATAGTCTCTGCAAGCCTGACCCTTGCCTGCACAAGCTGTAGCCATTGTCCTTGACTTCTGGCGTGCTCTAGCCATTATCCCTCCAACACCTGATTTCTCCATTAAATCTCACTGACCAGGTCATTCAGTTCCGAAGGCCTGCCTCTTTGTCTTCAGCCAAGCTCAACTAATGGGGCATGGAAGAGAATTGTGGCTAGATGGAGGGTGGCGGTTAGTGCTGGTGAGGAGGTAGCATCAGCCACGGATGAAGAAAGAGAGCAGAGAGAGGTCACCGAGGCTACCAGAGGACTGTGGTAGATATCCAGGCATCCAAGATGTTGTAATGTCGGTGTAGAAATGTGTTTGTGTGTATAAGGATGGGAACCTCTGTACACACCCACTGGGCTGTTGACATTCTCATGTGGCTCTGATCGCCTTTTTTAGATCAGCTTTGATTAAAATTAATGGTCCATTCCTGCTGTTGGGTAGCTTATTTCCAATCCATTTATCAGATGGGGTGAGGCTGCTTCAGTGGCCCTCGTGCCCCTCGAACTCTGACAGCTTTAGAACAGTCTTCTGTACAGCCCTGAAGAAAGGTCAGCACTCCATGTCCAAATAAATGATACGGCCGTAATGACAGTGGGAATGATTCTTATTCTTCATCACTCATCTGACCTAGTAAATGATGATGGGATGGGGTGATATGAGGATGGGGGGATTCTATAGTTCCATACCTGAACATTCCATCTTCATTTAATTTGATCTGAATATGGCAATAGCATCAGAAAAATAGATGATATTCAGAGAACAATCTGTTTGATTTTCTGTAAACATCAAATCCCCCAAAACAGCTTTACGCAGAGAGAAATATAAATAAATAAAAAATATTTGCAGTCAAGAATGTCCATATGGTTCCAATATGACTTATGAGTTGTTTTCATTTTCATGTTAAAATGTAATGAGAAGGTCAAAGGATGGCTTACCCAGAAAGGAAAGGTTCTTCTCCTTCAGTTTTTCCCGGAGCAGCACTTCATGCTCATGGCCTATGGCACTGAGAATCAAGTCAAGGATTCCAACAATACTACGATACATTTGACTTTTAAATTTAAATTCTCTGGAAACCAGAAAATTCAGTGCTCGACTACATGCACATGTTTACCATCAGTTACAGTTAAGAATCTGCTCTTCTCCATTATTGATTTACTATGCAAAGCAAAAGCCATTTCTCCTCATGCTAACATACAGTAAAGCATAATCAGAGTTCGGGTCAAGTTAAATCTGCTTTCACAACAAATCTCTGAAGTGCATTATCTAAATAAGAAAGAAAAAACAAATGCCAATTTGACAAAATGCATAAAGTGCATAGATGAGATACTCTGCCTAGTACTTTATAATATTTGAAGAAAAAATACTTTTAGAATAAATGCCATATTGTATTAAGGATGTGCAAAGCTTGAAGGCACATAAAAGGAAATATGCAATGATGATGGTTTTATTTTTGAAAGAGAAAAAGAAGCTCTTATAGAAATATATTACCCTCTAAAAACTAAAACAACCAAAATGGTTTCTAATTACATAAATATATATATATTTATACATACTGTAACTAGTAGCCACGCAACTGATTCAATGTGTGGATGACTTCTTTGAAAGAACATAGCAGTGCGGTGGTTATAATGAACTCTCTGTGGCAGAGTAACTGATTTTAAGTTGACACTGAGAGGACTGCCACAGAATGTTAAAAAAGGGGGGGATGTGGAAGGAGGGTATAGGGACAAGGTTGACTGGCTATGAACAGAACAACACAGCCCCACCACGGGCAAGAAAGCCTGGACAGACACAATAACATACGGACGTGCACGTGTACACCGACTCAAATAATTCTCCTCCCCTTGAAAATAGCTGATCTGCTACCCAGCTGGTTGCCCCTAAAAAAGCCCGAGCTCCATTCTGCCCCTACAGCCAAGGTCCTACTAGACGAGTAGGGGTGTGTGTAGGTGGGGAAAGTGTGTGGGAAGAATAGTAATGAGGTGGACAAATTAATTATAAATGAATAATAAATCATTACCTTAAGTTAGACAAATGTAGTAAAAACTTTCTGTAGTGCACATCTGAATAAAATGATCAGAAGTAAATAGTAATGAATTAAAATGCATTTAAAAATATGTATGTAACAGTATTAGCTCTTTTTCCTGTTCCAAAAAGCTTTTGAATTATATTTCTTTTCTTGTATCATAGAACATTGGGTCTGATTCACAGCATGCACATAGAGATGCATTTAGATCAGCCTATCCTCTCCTCCTCTTCCCTCCATCGCCTTCCAGCCCCTGTATGGATGATACTGGGATGGCAGGCAGGATGAAACACTTCCTCTGTGAAGCAGAACTTTTATGTCAGGTGAAGCCAGACACATCTCATCCCCTTCAATAGCTCCTCGTCAATTTCAGGCTTAAAATTTTATGGGATAGGATACTGTTTGATGCAGTCTACCAGCGGTCCATAACAGCAGTCATTTATTGTGCACTGAAAAGAGGGGGAAGAAATATTATGGCGTGCCAAAAGGGTGGGTGGGTGTAAGGGAGGTGAGGGAAGCCCATACACTGCTGGAAAAAAAAGGAGAAAACACAGGAGATGCTGGCAGACTGGCAGGCATGACCGCCGGCTCTCACGTGACCTCATCAGCAAACATGAGCCGCTGATGCCGTCTGTCAGCCAGGTGTAGAGTACCATTTTTTTTTGAAAACTCACTGTGCACAAGCAATTTTCGATTTGTTAAGTAGAGACACAGCAAATGCCTTAAAATAATAACATTTCATATAATTAAATAGAATTCTCTCTCTCAGGCAATTAAACAGTTCTCTGGAAAATGTTAATTAAGTACAAAACTTAAAACCCTTACTTGGTAGACATTACTGGCCAAAATTTGGTCTGGAATTAAAGATGGCTCCTTCAGCATGCTGTTGAGGACTGATTTAGATGCTGAGAATAAGACAGCAAAAGAAGAGAGGGAGACAGACAGAAAAAGGAAAAAAAATAATGACCACATAATTTTATTCAAGAAAATGTCTAACTGCTGGATTTAACCAAGCAAAACAGTTAGTGTTATAAACAAAACCAGCCCGGACAGCCTCTAACCCACCAACCTGTGTACAGTATTTCTGCACTAGCCTATTAGATGGTTGCTTGGTGTCTGTACAGATTTTCTATAGATAAATGTTTCAGTCCAAAGCACAGGCGCTTCATGTAGTTTATCTATGTTATGAACGCTGACTATTCTGCATCTCTCATCCCTATTCTTGCTCTACTAACATTATAAATCAGAAAGGGAGGCCTGCGAATCGACTCGCTGTTACTGCAACAGCAAAAAATTCCTTAAATCATTTCTTAAAAAAGATTTGGATTAAATGGATTGTATCACCGTGTGACGAAATGGTTGAGGCACACCATTTTAGTGATATATATGTACACATGCGCCTGACAGATTTGGCGCATTAGAGACAATACATGGAATGTTTCTATTCACATTTCAGGCATGGATGGTGCCTATACCAACATCGCAGAAGTTCTCAAGCGCATCTAGGAAACTGCACACAGTATATAACGGTTATAGACACGATGGCTTATTTAAAAATTAATACAATTTTGAAAAAAAAAGTTAGAAAAAAATGTAATAAATCAATTGATAGCCATCTGGATCATTAGGCCTCTGTTAGATAAATTTCACCCACAGAAAGGCGGGCTGTTCTTTTCTATGCTCTCATCCCCTACACACTTAGGGAAACTACCACAAACAAGATAGCCATTGCTATGATCCCTCATCTACCTTATGATGAAATAAAAAGTAGAGGAGGTGGAAGAAGAACAAAAGCGCCTCCTCCTTTCTTCGTCTCTATCTTTTCCTGCATAGGCTTTTTTTTCTTGTTTTGTGCAACCTGCTTTCTGTTTTAGTCTCTCCCAGCCAGCTACAGTGCTCCCCCAGCCCATCCCATAACCCCACACTCCCTCTTAGAGCTGCAAGGCACAGGGCAGTGCTTTATTTCTCTGCTCATTTTTCTCAGAGATTGGTACCTTCACACGCAGATCCATACCATGCTCCTGTGCAATGCGGGCGGTGGTGAAGAAAGAGGGTTATATTTTCCCCTTGAGTTAGGACACCTCATGACAAATGATAATGGATAATCAATAAAGTGGGAAATATGAGGCAGCAAACTTTATGAAGCCAGGAGACATATTACTCCCCAACAACACTGGTTTCCCTTAACAAAGTCACTACTCGACTGTGCCTAATAATCTGAAGGAAAATCAAAGGACCCGCAACCACATCAGCAATATTGGCAACGTATTCCACTTTAATGGCATTTTGATTGATTTTTTCCCTCTTCCTAATGGTCTTTTTATAGATTTGACGCTGTTTCTGCAAAACAGTAGTGTGTAATAAACCTCCCTGAAGGCAAACGTTAGCCATTAAAGCTCTTGTCTTACTAGCACTCATAATTGGAGGTTGACCACCACCACATTTTGGTCTCTCACATAACACACACTTTCAGGACTAGAATTCTCCCTGTCTCTCAAGCTCTTTGATATTTTTTTGTCGACGGCCATAATAAGTGCCAGGATCTCTTTCGTCTGCGCTTTTTGAGGGATGGGGTTAAAAATAGCCATAAAGAGGTGACCTTGGCGCTGACATTGTGGAATTTCAGCCAAGCATTGACCTGATGAAAATGGAAGGCCAGGCTGCTAATAAATCAGGATGCTTTTAAAATGAGTTTACCCTAATGCTCATTCATCACGGGCTGTAATGCCATTTGCAGGCCCAGGATTCGCTGCTGTGCACAAACACAGCAGTAAATAACAACAGGGCCCTTGCATCCTTCGCATCGTTGCAGCCTCCAACATCAGCATACATTTATTAAAGACGCCCCCGCCTTGCACGGCAGCACACCTCTAGAACACCCTGAGCTCCTTTCTGCTATATGCAAACATACACACACAGAAACAAAAACACACAAGCAATGCTCTTTAAATACACACGCTCAAAGCACATACAGAGGCACACATAAAAATGCGTGCAGAAAAATAAAAAGCACAATCTGTAGAACACTAGACACGGAGAACAAAGCCCTGCAGCACAACTTTGCACCTTGTAAACATTCACCAAATTTACTGTAATTGTCCCATGCTGGTATAAATTCTGACTAAGGCACCATATCACACCGTCAACATCTGAACAAAAGGAACAGAGAAGAGGGGAATAATAGATGTGAAACGCTACACCTCCATAGGGATTTGCTAAAGAAAACAACCAGTGTAAACAAATCGCAGGCCTGTTTTCATATGCAACTCCAAAACAAGATAAACTATATAAGGCAAGGTAACGGCAACAGAACCTTGGCATGTTTTCTCATTGCTTACTTTCTTTCATTTGTAACTACTGGGACTCCTCTTTTCTCCACTAGGGTGAAAAAGTCATTATCGCAAACACAAAAAAACAGAGAGAAACCTCATTAAATAGCAACATTTGTTGAGGGAGGACTGTAATAAACAATAACGGATGACGATTGTTATTACCCCTGACACTGATGAGCTCCTTTGTAAGTTTGTTTATTAATTAAAAAACCCACTATTTTCCACGGGGTGGGGGTGGGCAGTTACCCATTTCCTCTATATGCCCACACCCCCGCATACTCCCCATGCGCAAGCCATTGAGCTGTGGAGGGGCACTCGTTCATCAAACTTCATGGAGCAAGGGAGAGACAGGTCCTGATAATGTGCACCGCTAAAGCTGATTTTCCATGATGAATCTCGGAGCATATAAATTGGCTAATATCTGAAAACATTTACAGATACTAGAGGAATTGACTACTTGTGGGACATGATGGATGAGGCTCTCCAACACTGGCCGACAGCTCTGCAAATCTCTGCGGTTGCCTAAAGCCCTCATTTGATTTTCCAATTTACTCCTTTTAAATTTATCCCCCCGCACTGAGAAAAAAGAAAAAAGAAAAAAAACAGAAGATGGGAAAGAGAGAGAGTGGGAGATAGGGGGTGGGGGGTATGTGTTTCTTTTTAAACTATCTGTGGTGGTGTGTAGGTGCTAGTTGATGATATGAGGTGGTATCTCCTGTGCAAGAGGAACTCGGTCCCTGAAGAGGTTACTGGGGCAGAACTGATCTGCTTCCACCTGATTCCTTCTGATAGCGGTGAGATGAGACTCCACATTTCTCTGTGTATGTGTGCGTGTGTGTGTAGTAATAGTAGATCTGGGGAGGCACTGCTATGGAGAAAGGCTTCCCAGGTCAGGCCATTAGACTGTGGCAGAGGCTGACTGGAGCTTCTCTGCTGAAAAGGAGTAATTAGTATACATGTCAAGTGAAGTACCACGGTGCTGCTTACCTCCCTCGCAACCGCCCCCTTGCATACACACATGCACACACTAACACTCATGCTGTCTTTGCCTCCTTACTCCCTCCCGTCTTGCTAATGAAGTGCCCTTGCTCTCATTATTTGGAAAAAAAAAGGCTTCATATACACACCCCATCTCTGCACATTGGAGAGGTGTAACAGAGAAGAGAGGAGCACTTGAACACAAGAGGGAAGGGACCATAACAGTCATAGCGACCACGTTGAAAATTTGCTCCGATAAGACCCAGTACAATATTCAGTTATCAACACGTTTTATCTGAGAAACATTAAAGTTATTATAAATCCTGTCAAGTAACCAAAGGATCATAGTAGACACTAAGATTCTCACAGTGTTAACATCAAACACGGGACATTTATAACCTTGCGTACAAGGCTTCTGTAAAGGAATGTGACAATAAATCTTAAAGGCGGTCGAATCACATAGTTACAAAACATGGAGTAGCAATCTAATCTGGAGCTGGGCCTTGGGAAAATGGAAAAGGTCAAATAGCTAGCAAAATTGCCTCCTCAAAAAGTATGTCTAAATCTAGAGGCACATCAACTCCTGTCAAAGGAGGAATAGAAAGAAAGATGAAGAGATAGCAGGAGGGGGAGAAGACAGAGCATTGGCTCCCCCAGTGTTTTTGCTGTGACTTTGAATCTACTACTAGATACGACCATCCTGTATCTAATGATACAGAATAGGAATGACAGTATAGCTCTCTGCAGTGTTATACTTTCATTTACAGAACTTTTCATTGGGCTGAGATGTGTTAGCTGTGCCTATAATAATGTTTTCATGAGATCTGTCCCTACCACTCCTGTTAATGCAAACCTTTTAAAATGCACAATTGTTAGTTCAGCTCTAGTAATTGTCGTTATTGGGATTCACTGCAATTCCATCCATCCACACATTCATTTATCTTCTTCTGCTTATTCAATTCAGGGTTGCGATGGGACTGGAGCCTATCCCAGGTATCAGGGCGTGAAATGAGGCACACCCTAGACAGGTTGACAGTCAGTCGTAGGGCTAACTCAGCGACAGATGACCATTCATGCTCATATTCTCATGTATACCCGATTTACAATCACCAGTTACTCTAAGATGCACATCTTTGGATTGTAAGAGGAAGCTGGAGTACATGAGAGGACCCATGCACTGGCAGGCATGACCCCTTGTGACCTCACAAGAAGGTCCTCGACTTGAATCCATCAGCCAGCGAGGGATTCTCTGTGTGGAGCTGGCACATTCATGCTCACTGAAATTCAGTGAAATTATTATCTTCATTTTTTTTTTCAATCACTTATTTGAAATATTTGAAAATGTATAAATATTTACAAAAAATGTAATCATTTAAAAATGTATTCCTCAAGGTTACTGAATATTTAAAAACAATACAATTTTGCTTTATTATCATTATGTATACTTTCATAAAATGAAATATAGTATCCAGTATATTTATATAAACAACACAGACATAGATTTAACCAATAAAAAGACTTATAATAACCACTTGACTTAAAAAAAGTTTTTTTTTAAATTTATTAATAGTTTCATAAAACTTTTCTATCATATTCACAACCCTGACACATAAGCTGGATACAAGTCTGGAAAGAAAAACAAAGAAAGTACTACCCTGCAAGGAATTCTGGTGTATATACTAAAGCTGTGTCATTTGGGTGAACAAGTGACCCTCCCTATTGCCCAGCTTCAAAAGACAAGAAGCAAAGACCATTATGGATGTTGATATTGCATTCAATACATAATAAAACTGCTTTGACTGTATTGATTCATGTACAAGCATCACCAGATAGTCTTTCACTTTGCTTGACTGAAACACTCTCCAATATTTCTGCTTCAAGGAAGGGGGATGGAGTTTGCTGGTGCTGTTGTCATGTTGAGGTGTGGCAGTGTGGGTAGCTAGTGGGAAGGACGATGTGGGATTGGTGGGGGATAGGGGGTTGCAACAAGCAAGCAAAAAGCAAACCAAAAAAAACCCCCACACACTAGGAAGGTACAAAAACAATTTAAAACTCTGTATTGATCCGGCACTAGTGATTGTACATATATTCCATAGTCCCAAAGGCCCCATTCATGTGTCTCTTAAATGCAAGGGGAAAGAGAAGAGGAATAAAAAAAAAAAAAAAACAACGACAATGGTAGGCAAAGGCAAGCCACTCACCCTGTTGGAGGTAATGTCCCTTATTTAGAAGTCTATTGATCTTTGCAGTGAGCCTGCCTGCCCTTCCTCTAGAGTCTGACTAAAACACACAAATACACACAAGCACACTGGAGATCTGTCCGAGGCTGGAGGGAGGATGAAAGATATGCCTGCCAATAGCACTGAACCAACCTGTTAGCTAATTGTCAGGAAAGACAATTATCCTTGCATTGTTTCTTTGTGGAAACAAATTACTGCACTATATATATATATATATATATATATATATATATATATATATATATATATATATATATTAAATATATATATTATCTATTTCACTAGATAATATATTATGCAAATATTTACAACATGCATTGCATGTGAAATTATTCTTTGAAGGAGCATGATATTATTTGCTAGCATCCAAAAAAGTGAGATGCTGTACACCTGTAACTCTGCTCAAAATTAAACAAGGATTTTCTAGAACATTTCATCTGGTACAAATCTATTCTGAGCAATAATAAAACATTTTTTCACTGTATGGAGATGGACAGATGCAGTGTGCCATTATCTGAGACATAGTGCTTGTGGATGAATGCCCTGTTCTACAAGCAGCTCAGACTAGTATTTTGACAGGCAGCGGATAACGGTGGGTCCAAAGCAATCACATCTTTGACTTTGACAAATGGCTGTGCTGTGGCGAAGTTGAAAATAACACACATCCACTTTAATCTCTTTCTTGATTAAATTGGAAGCACGTCTTTTTGACATCATGTGATTCGCTCTCAAAGTAGTGACTACTGCACAGACAGAAAGTCCTCGGGATAGACCCACTAAAATAATATGCATATGTGTGATACTGGAAGTTCCAGAGTGTGGGGATGGGAGGGGAGAGGAGGGGGAGTTGTTTATTTTTTGTTATAAATTAACAATGTGACTAAAACTGGTAAAACGCAGGAATTTTGGACAAATACAGGAGAAAGACACTAACCAGACTACACATGGGCAACAATTCCCACAATTTCTGGAAAAGATCTTTGACACATTCAACAACAATATTTGTGTCTGTAATTTTGTTCTCCCACAGTGTGTCCATCAGCACTACCTAGAAATGGTTTGCTTTTTCTGCCACAGTCTTCCCTCAACTCAATTTCCTCTGCAGACCCCAGCAGGCAGCGAGGAAGAGAAGGGAATGAGAGAAGAGGAGAATGCTAGCGATAGATGGATGCATTGGGGGATGAAGGAGGCTGAGGGAAGAAATCAGGGGTGTTATAAATAACACTGATGAGGTGAGCTACCATTGATCCACACTGCAGTTGAGAGGTGGGTGGTCCTCCTAGTACTTAATTGCCAGTCATGTGCCCTGGGATGCAGCTACTACTAAATGTGGTCTATCTCTCATTAGGGTTTGACAGGCTGAAAATACAGCAGCTAGACTGGAATTGGGACTCAAACAGAAAGGGATTAAAAAGACAAAGTGCTACAATTAAGACTGATGGGGAGAATGATAGAAAGGACAGAGTGAGAAATGGAAAAGTGTTACTCACGCATTCCACCATCCTGGCCCTGAAGAAACCTGTCCAGGATGATACGAGCCATCAGCGCAGGAGACAGATCCACCTTTACACAGATTTAAAAAAAAAAAAAAAAAAAAAAAAAAAAAACATAAAAGGAAAGAAAAAAATCAACAGAAAAGACAAGCAGCTTAAATAAAAACAGACTTTACTATCAATGAGGAATTAATATTCACTTAAAAGATGGTGGAATTTATATTCCTCTCTGAAGAATTGCTTGAGAAAAAAAATCCCATATATCCAGCTGGAAGTGCAAACATATTTTAAAGAGCCTAAGACTTACGACATTGAAATTGAACAGCCAGTTTACCTTTGGCTGATGTCACATAGATAATAATGATCGTAATGGCTCTAAATTATATTATTGCGTTTCAAAACCTTGACCTTACTTTTGACAATCCGCGTGCAAATTGGTCTTTGAAAGCATTGCTTTGCATCAACCTTTCCCACAGGAACAAGAGATCGCTTATTACACAGCCAAGCTACCTGGCTGAATTGCCTTTCCTTCTGTCAAACAGACAACCTGAGTCTCTCATCTTGAAAGAAAAAGCAGCACATACTGTGCCCAGGCAAGAGACAATGGAGAGCTTTAATCATAGAATGATCACCAAGGCAAAACTATAGGAACCAATAGGACACACCTGAGGGATGGTGGGAATGTAGTCCTTAATAGGAAGGAAAGAACCTATGGCAGCAGCACTCTTTGAACACAAACACACCTTAGAGGTGAGCAGTGTTTATGGTCGAGTGCAAGGAGAAAAGTTGACAGGTAAGAGAGCACGAACGACTGATGGTGAATGTGTCTCTCTGATCAGTGCAATACATTCCTACATACTAAAATTGTTGTTATTATTACAATGTTTTATTAACATATTAAAAAAATACAACAGTTATTATAAAGAACAGCATGACAAAAAATATATATGGGTGCATTAGCATAAGATATATTTTTCCAAGGTCTACATTTGGCTAATGCTGAAACAATATACGGCGAATAAAAGAAGATGCATTAAGTCATTCACTACTAAAATTCACAGCTTACTCAGTATAGAGGGAATTAAAACATTGCTTGAAGACTTTGCCATTCCTAGCCAGCTCATTACGAAACAACATTCTTCCAGCCAAAGATCATTTTTCCTCTTGTTAGCATAATTGGGGACCAAAAGTGAATTTGCCCTCAGCTTGCAGTGAGAATGGAGTGTTTCATCTTTTCTGTGATGCTTCCTTGTAACGCTGGGAGCAGAGATGCTTCTGTCTAAACAATGTCTTTTTACCCACAGTAGTATTTGTTAACATCTCCATAATATTGCACTAAGAAGGCAGCTAGTAAAAAAAAAAAAAGCTTAACATGTCTATAATAATTAAGGGGTGAGCAAAGAGTTTACATCTTCATTAAGACCTCTGATAGTACTGACTCTGACTTAGCATTTGTAACCTGCAGTTACAGTAGCTTTCTTTCTTCTCTCTAATTCTTCTAATTTCCCCTCACTATCTTTTCTCCCTTCCCTCCTTTCTCTCTGTGCTTCCTGGCCGGCTCACAACTCAAACCATCGAACCCTGAATAACCAGAGAAAATCAGATTCTTGGTAACCTGCATCAGAGCTGACACATGAAAAATGGCAACATTACCAATGCAGGCTCAGCCTGAATAAAGACTACCTGATTAGTTGAGGTACATGCATCTCCCTAATTTTCATATTAATCATGAGTCCATCTTCATTCCCTGGTCATAACACATACCTTCATGAGTTTAACATGTGACTAAGAATCACAGAGCCTAAAAAGAATTCGTTTTTATTAAAACTCTGGTTTTATCAAACTGTAAACCAAAATGGGTCGCACAGTGCAGCACAACTGCACCTGTTCTAATGCCATATTCAAGTAATATTTGCATAAAATTCCCATAAAGATAGAAACAGTGAATGTTGAGTCCATCTCTGTTTCATGAGCTTCTTCTAAGGGCAAAAAAATATCTATGAATAGTTTTCATCACTGTTAATCATTTTCCTCTGTTGGAGATATATTGTCTCATAAAGACATGAAACTACATCAATTAGCAGTCTGGGAGACCATGAGTGCTTGGTTTAGATGTTAAGTAGCATATTAAGATGACAGTTAAATGGTTCATAGACAGTTATCTCTTAGCTGAATTGGATCCTTTCAAGAAAAAAAAAAAAATCAAGCGTCAATTAAACGGAGAATGAATAATGGCAGTTGGCTTTGAGGTACCACTGATGCATGTGAACTACTGTGATTTTAGATTAAGAGACCCTCGAATTTCATTGCCTAGTGCACGCGCCAATCAAAATTCAAATGCAAATTTAAATGTTTAAAAAGGTTATCGGGCCTTTTCTCTTCCTTTATAATCTGTAAGACGAAAAATGTCGTGAACTTACAAAAAATGAATGCAAAGATTTTCATTCATTCAGTAAGAAGTAATGTAACCATCTAAGATGTAGTGTATTGAGACTATAGTATAGTTGGATTTATATTTTGGAACACTTAACAAGAGTTTGGCATTACCCTAAAAATAGCAAACATTTACTAACTAGGTTTAAAATATAATAAATATAAGTGATCACTTAAATTCTGAAAGAAACAGGTTTCTTACAGCATGAATTTCCAACCTACCTGAGTTTTGTACCACTGAATGACATGGATTTAAGCTGCACATAAACAATTGCTGCTACATCAACAAGACTACAAATTCTTCACTGAACTCGCAAAGAAAATAACAGATCAAATAATAAAGAGAGGAATTAACTAATGACCCCAGTCTCACCTGTCCGCAGTTTGTATCAACTCTGCCTCAACTGCAATTTGGAAAATTACATAATAAAACAGAAAAAGTATTTTCACATCTGCTTAATGGAGCCGAGCGCTAATTACATTAAATAATTGATAATTGAGCCAACCATTTTACCAATTTTGATAATGACTAACAGACAAGGAAGAAAATCAAAAACTGCAGCCAACTGCTATCTATCCATTTATAGAAAAAATAAAGGATAAACTCAGATGTGTTTTTCATTGGCAAGTAAAAAGACAGGAAAAAAAAAAGTTATGCCATTACCTCATTGGCCAATTCAAGCAGGACAGGAGCAGTAGGCTGTGCCTTGGCTTCACTCAGATACCTTCATTATAACAAAGAATAACAAGAGTAGTGAAAAAAAAAACATGACCCACAAAGGCAGACAGAAGGGTAGAAGGGGGCTAGATCGGGCTAGCCAAGACATGCTAATGTCCCAGATGACTTTGCCCTGGGTGGCATATGGCAGGCTCCGTGTGGTTAAAACAGCACTGCTTGAAGGGCTTCAAATTTCCAAGAAGCCAGACAAGCATATGATAGTTAGTTAACCCCTGCCGCCCAAAAAGCCTTTTTTCCCTCGCCAGCTAAACCTGCAACACACTTCAGATCTTACCCAGATCATCTCAGAGGTTTGTTGTTGTAAGTAGATTAGAAGTGCATTATCCAGCTTTATTTTCTCCAGAACAGTGGCCTAATAAGCTAGATAAAGGCTAATTGCAATATGCAAAGAGGCTTTTCCCAATACAGTCTGTTTTCAGTTCTTTCTTTCTTTCTTTTCTTTTTTTAAATTTAACCATGCTCATTGAATTACAGATAATCATCCCATCATAAGCCTGTGTGTAAGGCAAATGTCCAATGGTTGGTTTATTTATTTACTTTCCTGCTTTCAGTTTGACACGGAGAACAGAGCTTTAGCCTAGCAGGTGCAAGTGGGGGTCGGGAATGAATCCTGTGGGTGGTGATTTGTTTGTAAGAGATTATAATTGTCATGGAGGCCACACACAGGGGTCGGTGAACGATTTAAAGGAAGAAGAAAAACAGTAAGAGAGATGAGAAAACGATAAAGAAGGAGAACGATCTAGAAAGAAAACAGAAGAAAACAAAACAATATAAAGCACGGAAACACAATACCTTTGGTAGTAGCTTTCAATAACATCCGGCACATGGTGTCTTGAGAATGTCCTTTTGATCCATTTCTTTAAATGTAATAATAATATGAAGAAAAATGAAGATTAATGGCATAATAATCATAATAGCTAAAACAATTAACACATACACACAGATACATACACATAGGCATAGATACAGCTCTTAAGTTAGTACTATTTTTAGGCACAAAGTGCTTTCCATTTCCGGTTGACCTGACTAAAATGCTAACTTGTTCACCCTTGGCTTCTCTTCCATGCTCTATTCTTTATGAACAATTGCAGCAGCAATTTAATTTCAATGATATTGGTAAGGGTCAAACTGTGCCAAGGCACTCTCGTTCAAACCAGCTATCTCCATCTACCTTCTTGATTCAAACCCTGTATTCACTTCTCCTTTTTTGATCAAACAATGACATTATTCCACATTTCACACCCTGACATTTCTATGCAATTCAATTGCCATCGTTGCCGAGAAGAAGGACAACAGGGGATATAGCGGAAGAGCACTGGTTAAAAACAACTTGTTTAAAAACTACTACACACAAAAAAATGTAATTCCACAGAGACGGGCAGTGTGACTGACACCTGTCAGTGGGATGATAAATGACTCCATTTTCTGCTTGTGCTGCCTTCTGCCACTGGCGGCAGTGGCCATTTATCATCATCCACTGTCAGCCGTGGAAAGCAGCAGTGACAGTGCGAGTCAGCAAACATTTAGCACACACAGCCGCACTACACGGGGAAATTATTATTGTCAGAATAATAATGGTTTAGCATAATTTATTACAGGTCCACCAAATAAGCAGGGGCTAGATGTTATTAGACAGATGGATGGGAAGGCTTGGCAGACATCCACTGAGGCTCAGGCAGGCAAAGGCCCTCAACGTGAACGTGAGAAGGAGGAGGGGGTGGTGGTGTGGGGCGAAATAAACGGGGGTATGGTGAGGGGGGGACATCCTCCAAACCAATCAGAAAGCTGGCAGTTCAATTACAAAGAAATAAAGGGACATTCATCATTCAATTAGGCACCTGTCAGGGCTCACAAAGGAAGAAAACTTCTAACCTGGTACTCCAGGGAGAAGATGCTCAGAAGAGTGGACTGCGAGTGACTGGAACAAATAAAAGAAGGACAAAGTTAATTACCAGAGTGCATTGCACAGAGACAAAGGGAGAAGGGAGCTTCAAAGCTAGGGCCAGCTGCCCTGTAATCTAAAAGAACATGAAAACAAGTGTGGCAAAGTTGTTCCAGATGAACACCTCTGACAAAAGGATTCCTGCTACGATGGTGTGGGGGAAGAAAAAAAGGGAGGCTGTGTGGGGTATGAAAGATGAGAAAAATATAGCTCATTTTTGTTTTTTTCATTTAGTCATTAATACGTAGCATCTTCCTCTATCCTTTGTCTCTCCAGGAAAGTGCTAAACTAATCTTAATTCAAGTGCAGAGTCTGCTATTATAAAGTAACACGATGGCAAGAAAACTCCAACCAACCTAAAGATAACAAAATTGAAGAGAAATTTATATCTATGCAAATAATTGACACAGTTCAATATTTAACTAGTGAGTAAAGCGTGGTATTCACTAGCAATTACAGTCATAGTTTTCATAGGTTTAAAAGTAAGTGGATAAACTAGCATGACTATAAATATGTGGAAGCTGGAACAGTTGGACATAACCAAATGCTAGATTTCTGAGCTTGTGAAAAATGACCAATTGTGGAAATGGTGGATGTAATTCCTATATAATACTTTAGGTAAACCCATGAAATTAAAGCTGAAATGCTACACAATCATATCTGGATTGTCTTATTGTGAATCCATTGTTGTGGTGTAAAAACATTTTTTATGAAAATCTTCTTCTTCTCCAAGAAACATGTTGACCCAAGTGTATGCTTTTTACTTTAATCTGCAAAGTGGATGACTACTGTGAGTGTCTTTTTTTGTGTATGACAACATGTAGACACGCATAAGAAAAAAAAAGTACTTTCTTTGATAGCATATGGACCGTTCTATATCATTCCCACTGCAACGGATGGGCTTTGAAATGGAAACTTTCACTATATGTGACTCCCGAGAGTCAGTCAATTCCATGGGTTGCCATAAGCTACATTTATCTCCAGCTCCAGTCAATGTCAAACACCTGGCAAAGAGGCAAACCCGGAAAACAGACAGTTCCAACAGGGACTTGCAGCCCATTCGATACCCACCTTAGCTGCCATTGTGTCCTTAGAGTTACAGATATTTAAATGAGTGACACAAATTATAGGAGTTGGACTGTGCACGTCTTCAGGTTGCATATCACAAAAAAAAAAAGAAAAGAAACATGTGTGCTCTCATACACACACACCCACAAACTGCTCCGTAATTTTCACAAGTGGTTTTATGTCTCCATATACTGCACTCAGTACACTTGATTGTTAAATTTAATGGACTTTTCATTACAAGTCACCTGGGAATGGTATGTAAATACTCATGAGAAGCTGAAGCTTCCAATCTGTATTAAAATATTGAGTCTACACAGGACACCGACATCAATCACTAGAAACCGTAAAATACCCTTGTGACATGCAAACAAAGCCAGAAGAATGTCAAATCCTGATTTCTGTCTGGAATGTCTGTCTGTGACCATTTTTTAAAGAAAGCATCTTAACCATTAGAATAGTTCAGCCTGTTATGATGAACCAAAGAAGTCCTCTTGGGATCCCTAGACACCACTTTTAAACAATTTTAATCCTGTAGCTGAAGAACAGCTAAGGATACTTCCACATTAGGTACAATTAATTTGTACACTGTCCAAGAACAACTGCGACCCCCCCCCCCAATTCCCTGCTTATTTCCCAACCACCATATGCAAAATAAAACATGCACCAAATCTTACTGACACAACAGTTCTAACAACTTGATAATGTTATTGAAGTATTCCGAAGTTGAGCAGTATTTCACGTCACTGGTGGTTTTGTTTTGGGTGTGCAAATGAAGACGGTCCACACAGTCGTGCAATCCTTCAAACCTCATCTCATGTGTTTGATACAGATTTTTTCATCTGATGCACACGATACTCAAGTATGTCTCGTGCACTCCCAAGTTTGGCTCTTCATCAAGAAGCAGGACACAAATCATCGTACCATGCCCGTGGGGCAGTATATAGTGTTCACACATATCAAACATACTAGACTTTGGTGTAATCGAGCACCACATGTTAAAGCAGCCCGATTCTCATCACACACAAAGTTACAAAAGTAAAGAAGACGACAAAGGAAGTTCTCAGAGTGTGAGGGGAAAAATTGTCTACCCCCTCAGCATTAATTTATAATGATGCTTAGGGGTGAAGGGGCCACCGCAATTAAGTGGGCCATTAAATGGTCAACTGTCAACATGTGGACACTTAAGGGAGGGAAAAAATTTCTTCCACACTTCAACCTTGCACCTGAGCATTTCGACAGTATTACAGCCTTATTGTTGGCATGGGACCATCATGATCCCCCTGTCGGACCAGACATCTGTTACGTTTTAAATGGATTACTCTCTATAATGAGCATGATTACTGCTTAATTGCTAAATCTATAGCCTGTTAACTTTAAAGGGACATAAACGACGCTTAATATCTATGAAAACATATCTGTTTCAAAAACACTAAGAACTTTGGGGACTTGTGTTTTCATTTTTACCTCAAGCAGATTGACACAAAAACAAGACTCGAACTAAACTAATTAGAGATGTGAAGAAATAGTTAAAAAAAAAAGGAAAAACATTAAAAAGGGGCAAAATGAAGAGCTGAATGCAGATATCTGGATTAAAACCAAGACTTGTTTGCATTTTATAGAGTCTGTCAAGTTTTATGCTGCTATAATCCCCCTTTTTTTATTTAACAGACATTAACAATAAGTTTTTGCAGACTTTACATTAATGTATATCCAGCCTGTCCTCTCTTGGGCGCAGTAAGCTCACCTTATGCTAAAATATGTAGCCAATTGCCGTCTTACAGCGAGGATTTGATCTGCCTACTGAACAGGAGTATTACATTTTTACTATAATTCATGTATCCCATTGCCACACAGTACAAGCGTTTGTGAAACTCTGTCCTGTCTCAGTGGTTATAAAAATGAACCCAATTTGTTAACTATTCTAAAACCAGCTGCATTTCTGACTGTATTTTGTTAGCCTTAAACAAATCCTGTAGCTTGCATTTTATTATGAATTGCACACATGATACGCACAGCCAAATGCTTAGTGTCAATATGCAACACATGGAAATGTTAGGATATGATAAAACAGCTTTGAACATTTTTTTGAAATAAGATGATAAGGTAACAAGGTTTTCCACCTTTTCTAATATTTAAATATCTCTTGGTGATGTGGTTGTAACTGACAATGACTACGAATATTTAAAATAACATATATTAGACACTTGTCTTCCTAAAGTGAAGCCTAAAACAGTTCTGTGACTAAAGCTAGGAAGTCGTGAGCCCTTTGTGAATTGTGTAAATAAAGAAAGCTATTTTTTAATGCACTTGCCAAGGTCAACATATGGGTTCATTGATCGCTGTTTCACTTACTTAAAAAAAAAAAAAAATCAATCTCATCAAACAAAGAACACACAAAATATAATTTGAAGAGCCACGGACAAGAGTCTGTGACACTGCAGTGCACACTTACAGTGGCTTTTATGTAAAAAGCAGAAAATAAAAAATCTGCCCTTTCGGATATAATTTAGAACATGGGGAAACAGAAGGTTGGGAGACAGAAGAGTGGTTAGGGAATCATTCACTCTCAACCTAATTACCCTTCCTTACAACATAAGACAGAGCATTAATATGCACTGGCACCCAAAATAGTAAAGCAGCAGATTAAATTAAAAACAATTAGGGACTTTCACTTTGTCACTGAACTGGTATGGCTGTCTGGTCAGTACTTCAGGCTCTATTAAGCTAGGTTACCCAGTGGCTGTGAATCTGATAAATTCAAGTTTGAGTGCTGCATTAACTTATTTTCTTGTGCATTCAGGCTGTATCATTGCCTTAAACACGAACACAGTGAAAAGCCTTGAAATTCCCATCAACCTAATTAATAGGAGATGAGGGAAATTCAAACTATCAATTATATTTGGAAACTTCCTATTTACAAATAATTAATTATAAACAATAGCTGTAATTTGGGTAATGAAAGCCACCTGGCTAATGGCATTGGTATCATATGCTGCGACAGTATTTAGCATTTGGTGGATCTGCATGCAGAGTGTGTTGAATGGTGTGACTCTTCAGGGCATGGAACTGTCTAATAGCACATATTTTTACTGCTGGCGATGAAACAATTTTCAGAAGGGAATGACATGGAAGAAATATTTTGTGCAAGGAAATCTGAGAGGATAAGGCTTAGTTTAAATTCTACACCTATACTACATTACATTATTATTGAAGTTTAATTCCATTATTTTTTCACATATTTAGGTTTATTTACCATCAAAACACCTCATTCAGACAAGAGTGCTGACAATACTATATGAAGCACTTACTTTGCTATAGATCAGTATTTTATACAGCTGAATACGGGCTAAAACGCTGGATATGCAAATGTTGTTAATTACACATGCTGATAGGCAAAATGCTAACATCTGTTTCTCAGCTAAGCCTAGCGTCATCAGCAGCCAAACAAATGAGTTGAAAAAAAAATCTTTATACATTAATGTATAAATGTGATATATTCTGACAACGGATAGAAACAAACACAAATCTCAGTGTGTCATTTAGCTTCAAACAAATACTTGCACAATGAGCGCACGTGTTTAGAGTTTAAATATTTGCAATTTTTGTTCTGCAAAAACAAGTATAAAGGCTTTTTTTTCCTTTTAAGCACAATTAACATAATGACTGTTGCATTTTAGAAAGCTATAGAAATTTTTGTGCAATTTTTTTGTCACTTTTAAACAATATTTTCAAGATATTTCTCCATCTGAAGGAAGACTCACCAGTTTGTACTGTGAAGAAACCCCCACCCCCAACAATCTTACCGCAGCAGGCCATACAAACCTACAAGGCTGTAGGGGACCATGGACAGAAATGGTTTTAGCAGAGGCACAATATGACCCCTACTGAGCTTCCTTTACTTTATTACAATCTTTAAAATTTCTGTCTGTTGAGGTGCCCTGAGTTGTCAGAGCTGTTATATAATGGCGGTAAAAAGAGCAAGAAAACCTTTACAATCACCACTCTAATTGTGATTCCTCCTGAAAGCAAGGGATCTTCACCACTCCGTCTGTGCAAAGACGTGCTATAACTATAGTATTTTGCCATTGTTAAAGCATAATTACTGTCACTGCTGCTTCTGCAAGCTCTCATGGAAAACAGAAAATGAGGTTCATGCTATCCGTCAAGTGGCGAGTGTCCACTGGTCTGGCAAAGAAACACATTACACTGACCAATTGCCTATTCCCCCAAGCGCAGCTGGGGAACTTGTACCATTCTGGGCAATTTTGTTTCATTCTTCGTCTGCAATTGATTCCAGTATGCAAAGAGAACCCCAGGCTAGAGACTCTGATATAACTGCCCAGCTGAACTGTAGGTTTCCCTCAGAGTACATATGTTTTTTGGGGGGGTTCAGTGACAACACTACTACTGACACTAGCATACAGTACAGCAGATGCTGCTCTTATTCTTAGAGTACCATATCAATAGTTTTACTCTACTAATATTGACCTACTCAGTCTATCGCTCCAGTAAATGCAGTTTTTAACCTTCACGATAAGGGACCATGTAATTTCTATCAGGCCTAACTCAAAAACAAGCTGCTTACCTCTTTGTTTTTAGACCAATGAGCCAAAAAGGCTTTGCACTCTATGGAATGTGCTTGGACAACATCCCTCTGATATGAGAAGGAAGTAGCCATTCCTTTGCTTCCTAATCAAGTAATTGATTACATCTATTATTCATGAACTCCTTAGCCTGACATGAAGTTGTATACTCAGCTTCTCTTCTTTCCACACCTTCTCTCTGCTAACACTTCATTCATCCCTTCACCCTTCCAGTGCTCATCTAACCACATAAAGGCGTGGAATTATTTAGCCAGCCTTCAAGGGTTGTACCCCTAAGCCCCAACTGCCAGTTTGTGTTTTGTTCAATATGGGCAGCCAGAAGTGTGAGGCCATGCACTGGAAGCTGTCGGGGCTGGCCCCACAGGCTCTGCACTTGATCAGTCTCTGGGTAATGTCATTGCCACTTCCAGCCTACAAAATACTTGTGGAGTTCTACCTTCACAGCACAGCAGCTGGAAAGAGAAAATCAATTGATTCCACAGGGACAATCGTAGAAATCAAAGTTAAAACTGAGAAACAAGCCAGGAATTTAATACATATATGCCAAGAATTTGATATACCTAAAATGTGGGCAATGAGCCCTTGAAAGCTGTGAACAAATAATAAATACCACACACTGGGAAAAAAAAGCGATATTTAATGTTTTTTTTCTCCACCATATTATACCTGTTATCAAATCCTTAACTTTAACCGCCATGTAAAGAGGTAAACAATATGACTACAATAAATAATCAATGAGCAATTCCCTGAGCTTCATGCTGAGCTGAGATATTACCATCAAAAACAAAGTGTAGCCAAGAAATCATCATATCAATGGCACATGCCACAACAACCCTGCCCTGCGCTTTCCTTCCAAAGATCATGCTAGATAAACCCCAAATAACAGAGAAATTAACAAATGCTTGACATTTGCTCAACATCCATTATTCTGACACTTCTTCAGAATTTCAAAAGGCTGAACGCATGCTTAATCAACATTCATATTCCCAGAGCGAGCTCCAGCACCATATTGCAGCCCGCCTCAGTGCTGATGAAAACGGCACATTAGGGCCCGATTCGAAAAACGTTCAGGGACTCCTCACCAGGGAACTGTGTCTGTGCGTGTGTGTATGTGTGTGTGTGAATAAAAGAGAGGTGCTGATTGTGTTTAGTGGGGAAAGATGCTTCACACTTTACTGTTTAAGCTTTTCTTTTTTGCAAATCAGCCGCATCTGCCCCGTTTTGCTCATTCTTTTACTTTCATCACTGTGAAAGCCATATAAGGAGCTGAATGGCATTTTAAAGAGGGGGGTGATCATTACATCCCAATTCATTCATAATATAGCACAGAAGGACACAGAGGACTCTCACATTCCCTCCCTCTTTATCTTGCCCTTCTTGCACCAACTCTCTCGGGGGACAAGTGGTAGAAGGACTGGGGTCCCCTCTAGACCCATGGGAAGACAGGCAAGGCCTGAGAGAGCAGCCCATCATTTCCAATTCTAATATGTGGCAAGAGAAGGACCTGATGGGACTGATGTCACATTTCCCCCCACACCAGCCTGCGATCGGCCCCCCATCCCCCTTTTCTGCCTAGCCACAGTCCAGATAGTAGACAGGACACCACGACTGGCTAAGAGGAGGGCAAAGAAGAGAGGGCAAGAACGGGGGTTGATATTTGCATGTCCCTCCATTGTGAGTGGGGGTAAAAAGTGACAGCACCGTGTCCAATTCTTTTCCCCCCAGAGCAGCTCGGGCCCAGCAAGAGAGGCCAGGCTGACAGATGACTCCCAACATCTGTGTTATGCAGCCGTTACAGATGAGGGACTCCACATCACAATCTTTCTCTTTCTGTCTGTCTATAGGACACTCCCTCTCTCCTCCCACAAACGCTTTTCATAATACAAGCAAAAGACCGACAGACTCTCTGTGGAAATTACCTTGAAATGGCCTATAACAATCTTTTTGTTCCAAGTTTAAATTCTCTTCCATTTAAGTTCCCAATCAAAAGCAATGACTATGAAATGATTTTGAACTCTATACAGCATTCAGATCCTTTGGGGTAATGATTATTTTAACAGAATTAAAAAAAAAAAAAAACAACTAAAGGGGAAAGAACTGTAAGAAATTTAACAAATAAAGATTTTTTTCAACCTAGTCAACATCTATCTACTGTAGATCTGTAGCTATAATATATGATGAAAGATCCTTTTTATATCAACTCCTTTTATTAATACATTTTAACTTTAATTGCATAAAAAAATGAATTCAGCCAGAGCAGAACTGTAAAATGACCACAGAGGACCATCAAATCATTTATGATTTCACCTAAAGTCAGTAACTAATAACTCCCTAGACCTAAATATATTACATCAGTAGGATGCCTTTACGCTCACCTGTGAAGTATTTTCATATACTTATTGGATAAATCAGATTAATGTAGCATAAAAGAAAACTATATGGTGTTTACTGACTCAAAGTCAGCCTTTAGTGGTTAACTACATGCATACAATTAAGGCACTGACTGTGCTACTTTCTTTGACAGAAATATGTGCATTTCATGCCATTTCTACTCAATATTGATTTTAACTGAGTAAATAATATTGCAATTAACAAAATGAGGTTTGAAAATATATATATTTATTACAGTGCTGGCTCTGGCTATGTTGGCCAAAGAGAAACCCTGAATAAAATACAATTACAGGGTAGCAAAATAATATCACTATCTAAATAAACTTCATGCCTCTGCTATTATACTTGTAAACAACACATGAATTTACAATTTATTCAACAGTTTCCATCCCCTGGAAAACAGGTATAGTATATTGCAAAATGATTTGGTATCAATGCAACTGTCTATTCTCCTGACTGTAATAACCAATTCTCTTGCCCATCCCCTTAGTCCAAGCCTGTCCACAATAAAGGCCCAAACCCCCTCCAACCCAACCACTGCCAGGCCCAGCCTGGCCAATATTTACGCAATGGCAGGGCTCCCACACAGTCTAAGGGGACAGGGGGTGTGTGGGGTGGGGGTGGCTGACTGCTGTGCCTGAGCGCATGCTAAGAGATGATGGATGGCCTAGTCGATATGTTATGTCTTAAGAGCCTGATTTCCTGCCAGTCCAATCACTAACCCTCCAGAGCCCAGCTCAGCTGATTGGACAACCAGAATAATTTCGCAGACTGTGAAAACACTGCTGCCGTGCCTGTCTGTCAGGCCCAGTGACGAGACTCAGGGATTTAAAGAGCAAGGGCCTCCCCGAGATTGGTTATAGTGAACGTAAAAATAATAACCAGCAAGACTAAACAAAAGAGCAAGCACCTCTGGGAGAGGAAGACTGTGAAGAATTACTGGAATGAAAACGGTGCAGTGTTTTCATTTAATTATTACACTCCAGTACAAAAGATGGCATTTGGTATGTTTGTTAAAGGCAGTTTGAGTGAGAATACAAAAAAGAAATAAACGCTAGACAGACTTCAGTGTTTCAGTGCTTAAACATGAGCAATATTGGATGCATTTTATATGCATGACATATTCCGTAAAATGCTGACAGTGAGAACAAAGGCAAACTGAAACTCCATGGCATCCCCTTTGGGGACCTGATACCTTCTTCTAGATTGGTGATTAGGGCACAATGGAAGTAGGAAGCTCCAAATACATGCGACTTTGTAAGTGACCTCGACGGGATCAGCCATGCTGTCCTGGAGGCCTTGGGGGATTACACATGTTACAGTCAATAACAGGAGGGCCTTCAGTGTCAAGGAGAAAGGCAAATACAACCATTAACCTCTCTCTTCGATTTCTGGATGTGCAGGACCTGCATGGCAAAACGCTGGCTAATGCTGTGGTGGAAGCCAATACAGAAACCTGTGTGGAATTAATTAGTGATCTTAACAAGTGAATTAAATAGGATCACAAATGCTGAAAAATAGGAGATAAAACTGAGGGGGGGAGGGGGATTACTTGGCTATGGGGAGCTGTACTCAGATGATAACAATATAATTTAAATTAACAAGCTTTCTGATACATTAATTAATTTCCAATAATCCAAAGACATCTTGTTTGGGCTTCTTTTGGTCTTGACTCATTGTTTTATAATGTGTGGTAACTGATGCTCATACGCAGCAGTTTGGTGTTTACTTTCTATGTCAGACATTAATATGCACTTGGAGTACAGTAACAGTCAATTGGCAAATGCAACGGAAACACACACTGAATGCAATCCAGTGTGTACACACTCACCTTGGAAACTTGTCCTTCAGTATCTTCATGCATCGGCGTGTAGGTCTCAGTTTTTCAGTCCATCGCACTATCTCTTTATATTCTGCTCGGGACAGTCTCATCTTTGAAGAGGGGAAGAGAATCTGATCAACACATGCTTCTGCACAAAGTTGTGACAACGCGACCTGCGAGGGTGTCAGGTCATTGACAGCTGTCAAAAACAGCTGTTTTACTGTTTTAGTAGCTGCACCGCTAACCAAACCTAGCTTTATGTTACACCTGCGAAACACTAAGGGCATATCATAACGTAAAACCTTCGGTCTCACCAAGGTATTAGTCGGCTTCATGTCTATTGTGTGCAACATGCTGCAAAAAATAGCTCAAAAGCAATAAATACCATGAAAAAGGGATCTTTACTCTTAATTCCTGCAGTCCTAGTACCGTCCCCGATAGCTGCTTCCCGCTAGGAAGTTGAAGGGGGTTACTTTCATGTGAACACCGAGTTGATTGGTAGAAGAATCCAAGGAGCTGAGTATGCCGACAGATGATTGGTTACTTTGTAGCGCGAAGGCGGTGCCTAGCTAAGACGTGTTGGTCACTGGAACTGCCTTCTCGTCGGCTGTTAACGACGCACGCAAAAACGAGTAGGTATTAGTAATGATAAGATACAGGCTCTCCTGTTACATTCTTCAAGTATTTTGCAGTCCAGCGGCTCTGGAATACATGAACTGTGCTGTTAGGGAAAACGCTTATGTTTTTTGTTCTTTTGTTTTAAGGGAAAGGTTGTAATGGAGAAATAGAGGCACGGTGACTGGGAGAAATAAGGGAACGCCTCCCTAATGCGTATGTGAACTACAGTTTCACTAATAGCGTGACAGATTTAACACATTTCTAGCCATGGTTTTGGTTCTGCGTTTACATTTATGGCACTCACTGGGGATGAAAAAAAAAACGATGGCTGAAACAAATAGTTTTTAGCTTTGACCATAAAGTTTATATTTTGTAACGCAACACTCAGTCTCATGTAAAGCGAAGGGTTCATGCAGCGATTTCAGACACATGGCTCTTTTGTTTGTACTTCTGATTTATTTTTAAAAATAGTTATTTACATTTTAAAGAACTGAAGACGCAGTATCTTTATAGCTGAGTCCATCGTTTTTCAAAAATTCTTATTTTCCGTATTTAGCGCAGTAATTGAAATTAAAGTGTCTAAATATATTTTCTCACCTTTTTATAGTGGTTCAATGAGAGTCATATGACATCTGTTACCCCTTGACTCCACAATTACCTCCTATGGGAAATGTTGTGGGTCATCTCCAGTCTTGGGCTCCCCCAGTATCCACCAGCATCCTCTCTCAGCAGTAAAGGTATATTGGTTCAATTTGCACGACATAAATTAGACGTAAAAAATTCAAATGGATTGCTGTATAGAAGAAACAACTGTGAAACTTTGAAGGATAAACATTTGCTTTCTGTAACATTTCTAACTTGAAGCTGTGTGTCTTTTAATGATTATGAATCTAACAGTTAAAAATTGGTTGTTTTAAACAACAGTAAGATTGGAGTAATTCTTTAAGACCAAATACATCCCTTGAGATCAATATAATTTTACAATGGCATTACTGTATAATTAGTCTCTGTGGAATAGTGCTAAAGCTCATTCACTAATAGATTTTCTTTTAAATCTTTTGTCTTCTTCAGTTCATTTTTGTTTGATTTTTATTTTCCTAAAAAAATAAAAAATGAAAGATGATCGCTGTCACAAATAACAGGACTCAAAATGTGTATTTTTTATTTATTTATTTATTTATTTTTAATCTGTATTATCACCTGTATGCCTGTATAATTATATTAGTCTCTTCTATGGCTGAGTCAAACATTCTTTTGGTTTTCTGCATTCTGAGTGAACAATGCATCAGTGAGCAGAAAGGCTCTATCTGACCTGTGCTGTGTCAGAAAATAGCAGTCATTGTTGTTGGGCAGTGTAGTATGATGTCTGAGATGAGCTGAGGTCTTAGGCTCTGTGTTCACCGGCATAGTGCCTGGGTCTGAAAGGGCTCAGCGCTCTGTAGCTGTTACAAAAGGGAGCTGTGTAGTGGGATTGGTATAGCTAGATAAGATCAGGGCAACTGAGGAAGTCTGGTCTGATTGCTACAAAGGGCTGAGGTCAGGGGCAGGAGGAGCAGTTTACCCATCTAGGTATCAGAGGATCAGGGGTTTTGGTGGGGAGCCGTGTGTGTAATAGGTATAAAAGGACCAGTGTAATGCAATGGTATAAAATGATAAAAATCAGAGAAGGGGTTGGAAGGCTGTGTATTGTAATGGCTTCAAAAGCTAGGGGATCAGAGATTTTGTTGTTTGCAGGTGTCTACTCTTGCCCTTCTATGTACTCCTATGTGTGTGTGTAAGCACACATTTTTGTATTGAATAAGTTTATATCTGTATGCATTTACTGATGGCTAAGAAAGCCACAGCAGGCTGTGATTAGAGCTGAAAGAGAGAGCGAGGTGATGGAGAGGATGCAGGGAAAAGATACCGGGTGAAAGATGAGTGCTTTGGAGACTGCGTGTAAACAGGGCAGTTGTACACCCAGTGTCGCTAACCAGCTGTGAAGCCGTCTCACAGTAGGAGATGAATTTACAAAGGATGTCTCCCTCTGATATCCAGGAGATGCTGCACTGATCTCTGCTCCACTGCTCTCGGCACACCATTGTAGTGCTAAGCACTGTTCCACTAATGGCACTTATATACCTTAATGCCTGGAAAACATTTACATTTTGCTGGCAGCAGAGGGAAAGTGTGTATCTGTGGAGAAGAGGAAAATGCGTGCATGCATAAGAAGTGTTTTTTATCAACAGTATCTGACAATGAATTGAAGATTTGTGAGGCTGTGTAATTTCCTTTACTCATCACATAGTTTAAGGAAATTGCAAGCCCTCCCATGTCTTACACATAGTCCCTCCTTACCATATCTAGTGATATTACTCACGTTACAAAGAGAGCATTTTGTTACACTAGATCGTCAGCATTACTGTCATAATGTTCCTTTTTTTCCATTACTGAAGCCAGTGACTTCACTCCCCTGCAACACAGAATTGCTCTCCAATCTTCAGGGAGTCTGGGATCTTAGCTCTAAAAATCACAGTTTAAACATGAGGCAAACCATAACCAGGAAATGCCTGTAGTATTAGCAAGGTATCGGATTCATACATCCCCCCTGTACAGCATGACTGCCCCTGAAAATCCCACATCCATATTTTACATCATGGGAGACAAGACACATGTGTTTCACCTAAGCTTTCAAAGCTGTTTCTTTCATTTATTTTATTATCTTTTAATGAATTTAATTAGAGGACATGTAATTAAATACAATTGTGCTCATCCCCTTAACACAAACACACACACATATGTGCAAACATACACACACACATTTGGCTGTAAATCTGTAAATCGCCCAAAACAACATGTGCAATGTGAGCAAATTTACTGGATTAATAGGAGATTCATAATATTTTGGGATTGTATTTCACTCTAAACGGCTGCATGCGGAAACAAAGGCTGCAGCCCAAACTCATTAATCATAGTCAACGGGCTGCCCGAGTGCAATTTGCATGACCGAGGTGGCTGCACATGCTGCCGTTCGGCCTAGGTTGCTGGATCTGCCTTGATTTGGCCCGGCCGTTAACGCTGCGTCAATCAAGGATAACCCAATAACAGTATGACAGAGGAAGAGGGGAAAAAACATTTTCTTCTCATTACCCAACACCACTTCCCCTCCCTCCCTCTTCCTGGCTACCCAACTTCTTATTTTAGTTAGGACTAATTATACTGGCCTGATGAAAATGAAGCCATTCTGGATCTGCATCTATTACTGAAAGCATAAATTCCTAATTTAAAAAAATATATACGATTTAAAAAAACTTGAATATTTAAAATAATAAAATATTTTTCCATCACTAACCTCTTAATGTATATTAATAGATGTCAAAGTGTGATTTGAACGTTGCATGTATTTTCAGAGAAAATAGAAGTCTAGCTATTTAGCTTTTTTATGGTGCAACGTAATTACTTTTATCTATAAAGAAAACTTTTTAGGTTGCTCTGTATTTTTGTCAGTCACAGTTTGGAGCCTCACTAAGCCATTTTAACTGTAGATAATTGGGTTGAGGCGTGATGCAGTGAAGTTCAAAATGAAGCACAATTTCACAACGCTCTAATCTCACCAATGGCTCCATACACTGAATTCTAATTATCTCGTCAGGAACTTTGAAAAAAAAAAAGTGGCTTTTTAAATTTTTATTTCTAGTCCATACGAGGTGTGTGTGTACAAGCGTTGGTGTGTGCGACACACCATGATGTGTGCGTGCGTGCATAAGTGTTTTTTTGTGTATGAGGCACACACACACACACGCACACACAGACACCCACCATCACCACACACAGACACGTGAATGCGGCTTGTGTCTGGTCTGGCCTCTCTACCTAGCTCTGCTGACGAGGCTCATGCTGTGCTCTCCCCCCATCCCCTAATATCCTGGAGGCATTTTTCTCATTATCAAATATTGTTTGATGTCTTTGTTTCTTGATGATTAACCATGGTCACCAAACACTGGTCTGGATTGTTTAAAATTTAATTTTGGGGCTCTGAAGTACCTGCAGAGGGCCGACTGGTGGGGACACCCGTATTTTATGTACGCTATTTTTCACGCTGAAATGCAAGAGGACACACATTGAAAAACACAATAAATCCTGGAGGAGAATCATTAGTGGAATACTAGTGGTTTTATGACCATTGTTATTCAATGCTGTATTGAGATGCAGTAAATTGTACTGTTTATTATGGGTTAGTGGATTCAGTTCAATTTTCAGAATAATTATGTTGTTTTTTATTTTGCATTAATAAAACTGCTCACTGTATACTTTTCAGTGTAAAAACTTAACGTTCCTTATTTACAGTGTAAATATTTGTTTCTCAAATCCAGTTTTTATTTTTGTACATCTTTTTGCTTATTCCTTGTGTTTTCACTTTACCGACCACATATATTTCACTGATAATTTGAACATCATAAAGACAAACATCTTGCTTTAGGTACCCAAGATTTATGATGGAATCAACATCATTGTAAGCAAACAAATAGGGAAACAACAATCTCCCCTAATGTCAGCATGTCAAAACTATATTGAATACTTGAAATATCTGTGTATCTAAGGCTGAATAGCAGCCATTGTATCAGTCTAATGATATTATCCTCTGAAATTTGGAGTGAAAGAAAAATGGCAGAAATGAGCAGTACCATTGTCTGCCCCCATTTTATTTAAACAAATTGCAAGTGCAGAGAGGCGCAGACTGAGGGAAAGGAAGAACAAGGGAGACAGAGAGAGAGACAAAAAGAGAGAAAGTGCTCTGTAAATGAAAGGTTATGCGCCGTCCCATGTGTTTGTATTGTCAATAACTGGAGAAGGCTGTCAAGAAAGTGGGGAGATAAAGGTCAATAACTCAGGCAAATGTGTTTGTATTTGTACACTCCTGCTGATAGCATAGCAAACGTCAGGGCCTGTGTCTGACACCCCACAACAATAACACAAACAGTGGGGCTAGCACTAGAATAGTCATTATTATTGTTGCTGCTGGAAATGAGAGGGAACCTCAGCACATGGCTGTGACAGCCGGCACAGTGTCACTCAAACATCACTCCATAATGAAACACGCCAGAGATCAGAAAAGGCGATGATAAAGTGTAAACACAAAGAGATTATGCTGCCGGATGATTCTGATATTTGCCTTATTTTCTTGTCTCTGAAGAAATATGATCGTAACCGTGATGTTTTGGAAGCACTTAACACAAAATGTAGGCACTGGAATAATTAGGCCTGTTACTTTTGTTTGTTTTTCTTTCAAAATAAAGTTTCCAGAATTTCCCTTTTATTGTTTATCCATCGCTAATTTTCAAGCAGTGAAGCATGCTTGTTTTTTAATAACGTCATTAACTTTAATAAAGTAAAATATGATAACTGTGAATGTAGCCCCTTTGATTAGATCAATGAGAATTTTCCATTTTATCCTGAAAGATAAAATAGCAAGTAAATTAAATTTGTAGGACTAAAAAAACAAAATACAAACACACACAATGTTAAGCTTTAATTTAAAAGCTTGATTCATTTTTCATGATTTATATACGTGTTTAACTGCTATTTTTTTTCGAGAGCGGTTTAGTGTTTCTCTCCGTGGCCTTGAGTGCAATAAATGTGCAATTAACAGACTTAACTAATTCATGAGGAACATTTTGAGACTAACGAAGGGCATAACTACTGTACAGACGCCACTGTCATCTGTGAATATTGTTATTGTTCTGCTTTTAATTGCTGGAGGAGGAGGAGGAGGAGAAGAAGGAGGAGGAGGCAGCGTGTTTTGAATATACGTCTTCGGTTACCATAGCAAAAAAGAAACACAGGCTCCCTCTTGACAGTTATATCTAACGTCAGAGGTACGTGGAGGTGTTAACTTCTCCAGTTTAAACCAGCTACCAAACAAATGACTTTTAACACACAAAGAAACCAGATATAAGTAGGTATACCACAAGTAATGACATCGAGTCATTTGGCCATTCATCTGGATACGTGATCAAAGAAAAGGTTCCACAATTTTTATGTGCCTTTAAAACACAGACTTTTTTTAACCAGATATAATTTGTGTTATTTTAACTGTTATTGCAGTGGATTAAAAAACACTCAACTGTCTTTCTTTTCTTAGCAAACTGCAATGATTAAATAGTTTTAAGTAAAATGCAAACAAAATAGCTGCCTCGCTGTCTGTGATTTTTACCCAAGAAGCGTATTTTCTGTTGTCATCAGCGCACGTGTCCACAAAATTTGCAAACGTTGTGCTACTGTTGTGAGCGCATGAAGCAAAATGTACTTTAAGTGAGTATATAAGTCCATAGGGGAAAGTGGATCCCTCTCTCTCTGTTTCACCCTCTCCCCAGTCAGTTTGTTTATTGGCTGTGGAGCCTCGTAGTGGTTTACATTACATATGATTATGTAAATCTGGAGCTGTTCCTGTGCATTATGGGCCAATGCATTGTCAAGATCTTTTCTAAAGCAGTCAAGTAGCTATTTCTGAATTCTTTTATTATTTGAGAGTGCAACAAAGAAAGTCTTTTGTTCACTGTTTGCCACACACACACTAACATGCATACACAAACACACACACACACACACATACACGCGCGCTTCTGCTGCCGTCCATGACTTACTACTGTCCCCTAGTGGTGCTCGAGTCCACAATCCCTTAACTCTCCATTTCTATCAACTTTCCACACTTCCATTCACCTGACTTCCCCCTGTCTTTGTCCTGCTCCCCTTCTGTGTGCCTTCTCTCTGCCTTATCATGCTCAAACATTTAAAGGGTTGATTTGCAGTATTGTATGACAGGGAGCTCCAATTATGCATTGCTGTGTCCACAGTGACTTTGCTTTCAATGGAGGGCTCAAACAGTGTCAACAAAAACAGGAACCCTGATGTTTTGTGGCTATTGTGAGGCCAGAGCTCGTGTCAATAAGGTATTGTTTAGTCAGAGTGCCACACCAAAACGGCAGTGAGAATGTTATCAGACCTGTGGAAATCGGGTGTGCGTATAATAGTGCTAAAATGTAAGTATGATTGTTTGGACAAGCCCAGCACAAATGCATACAGGGAACAGCCTTGGAGCTTTGTCACCTTTCCACGCTGTTGTTTTTAAAGTGAGCAACGCAGCGGGAACCTTTATAGAACAAAAACCCTTTTTTGCATCTGTCGCTTATTTCATGATTCTAAAATTACTCCTCGATTATTTATTTGTTTTAGAATTATTTTTAGTCAGGTCAAAAGAGTACTCTCTTATGCCTGCCATCACCGAGTTGATCTCCTATTCCCGCAGATAATAGTATGCATTTTTATACTTTTTGTTTTTGCTTTCTTGATCACTGTTATTCCAGCTCTAATTGGTGTGATAACCTGGAACAGTGCTAATAAACAATAGGGTAAAGGGGTCAGCCTCCACTGGCAGTGCATGGACACACACAGTCAAGTCACTCATGTCAAATGACCAATTATACAGGTTATAGAGGATGGCACCTCCGTCTCCAGTGCCCCGTCCCTCCTGGGATAGCTTTCCAATGAGTGGGCTATCACTCAAAACCAAACCACATTCATTCATTAGTCCGTTAAGATGGGCATCAATTATTCATTGAGAAAGTGGCCAGTGGATTATTTCTGTCAGCACAAGGCTTATTGTATCAAAGGTTGATTATGGCTGTGTTAATTTAGCATGCACTTTTGTTTGTGTGATTTGTCAAAAGGATAAATCTTAAAAACGAAATGTGAATTAAAAAAAAAACATCAAATACAATTTTTTCACTTAATTCTAGAGTTTATATAAATATATATAAAACTTTCACAACAATATATTTAATGATTTTAACCAAATGCAGAGCAGTTTTAACATATAGAGAGTGCATCACTTTCACATTGCCCTGCATAATTGAACTAAATGTAACTTGCTTGTGTGATACGGTGTCGTCATGATTTATGAGTTAAATATGCTCAACACCTTCCCTTTATTCTTCCTTTCAGTCACTAACAATCCTGTGCTCACATGTTTTTTTCGTGGCATCATCCCCAAAATTCACACCCACGCCACTCTGTAAAATCGTTTTATTAGAATGTTAAAAAGTCCTGCGGGGATTTTATTTTTTTAGAGAGCTCAGTGAGAGGGGAACTAGTAAAACAGTTACCCTAAACTGGACGATTGACAAAGCCTTGGCTGAGACTGCAAACACAGACTCATGCATTGTTTTGCAGTTAAAGTGTTAATTACATCATGCATTAAGCCTTTTTTTAATGTATAAAAAAAAATTTTATACCCCAAATTTTTATTAAGCTATTCATTTGTTGTTTAATTTCCTGTTTATACTCATTTTACAAAAAAGTTAATTTTCCTTATCAAATTTATAGTAAATTACATGATTATTAAAATGACATTTTCATTATTTTGTACTGAAATGTCTTAACATTAACCTACTTTCCCCTTCATCTGACTCATAGAATACCCTTTGAAAACATGACTAAGTGAAGTGCTATTTAAGCAAACACGTTGCGAGTGAGGCAATGTTTTAGCAAATATATATATGGAGTGTTTTGGAGATTAGTATCCTGTTACAACACATAGCAACACACTTTAGTTTCGTGTTTGCAGGGTTTTTCCCAATGACAAATTTGAACTTCAGAAAACTCATTCAAAGCAGCCGATGAGGAGACGTGGTATGTAAGTGTACACCATGTCAACAAACTCCTTTTAGCTGGGAGCATTACATGTTATGTTAAAGGATATTATTGTTCTCGATAAAGACTTTAATAATATTGCCTTTTATCAAATGAAATATGGGCATATATAAATATTATCCCGCTATTTTTAGGATGAATGACAGGGATTCTCACAGACGAGTAGACACTTTATATGGTCAGAAGGCTCATTTGTCTTGACCTTTCCCCCCATTACTAATCCCTGCCAGTGATATCCAAGTGTCACCACGTTACAGGTTAAAAAAGTTCATTGATCCAAAAAAAAAAAAAAAAAAAGGTGTGTCACTGTTTTTAGAGTTTTAATGAAGGATAAACAGTGAAGAAGTGACAGAGTGCAGACTTGGACTTGGCACTGGGCTTTGAGCCTCAGCAGGTACTTACATGTGATGCAGTGACAGCTCTTTGAGTTGGTGGGGAAATTAATTCTTGCTCAGTGTAAAGAATCTATTCATAACAGCTTTTGCTTGAGAAAACATTAACAATTTTTCATATGGATCAAAGTGGCCATCTGGTTAAATTCACACAGGCTATACCTTATTCATGCACCTCGTTTACTGCTCTCGGTGGATTACCTTAATTTTCTGTCTTCCCTTTTCCCTCAGGTTTGTGGAGCACTTGCAGAGTGAGACTCTCTCAAGAATGTGTCTAATTTAGTGGCTAAGAGGCAGATTTATACCTGTGCTAGTTATGAAGAAGGTTGCTCCCTCGAGAAGCCCAATGACTGTTTACGGGCGGCCTGACAATGCCTCAGCAGATGATGAAGCACCTGCCAGAGTGCCCCCCCCCCCCGCCATGTCTGTTCCATCCCCTTCTGTCTGTCTGCTCACTTCCCTTCCTCCTGCTTTCTTTTTTCTTCTTTCACTCTTCCTTCCTCCTTTCTTTCTTAGCGCTCCTCGCTCACTCCTGTCTCCCTCCCTTTCTCTCGCTTTGTTTCTTTTCTCAGAAGAGCCACCATCTCCTTCAGTTACCATGGAGTTGTGCATTTTACAACCATCCGCACTGCTCTCCCCAGAGTGAACCCATCTACTTACTCTGCCACTGAGAATAAGAGTTTTCCCTTCCATGTCCTTCTGCCATTCTTCCTCTATTCTTCCTCCCCTTCCACACATTCGTACACCAGATGGACAAATTGACAGCAGTGCACAAACACACACCAGCAAGCAGAACTGTGGTCAGGTTTTGTTTATGACAGAGAAAGGCAATATCAGGATTGTTTCAGAGTAGTGTCATCACATGAAATGTATCGCTGTCAGGAGTATGTTTTATATGTCTGGGCTCTTGGCTGAAGCCATTTTGGGAAACAGAAAATATCATATCGTATGACCTCCTCTGGTATAAAAGTAAACTATCAGCTGTAAATCTGATACACAACTACAGTTTTGCGTGTGTGAAAAAGAAGAGAATTGAGTTCACTGCAACATAAGTAAATGAAAAAAAACTGTTTTATGAAGTTAATTCTATTTTTAAGTTAATGCTTTCTTACATATTCGCAGTGATCTAGTTTTTAAACTGTGATTTTTAATAGAATTAATTAAATTATACAGTTTTTCTGTGGTTTTTGGAAGGTAAAAGCAAGACACAAGACACAAGGTGAACCCTTATCATATATTTAAAAACAACTAGTTATGCGCTATTCATTTTTCCAGTGTAAGCATTTTAGGTTAATTTCCTCTTTTAATAATTTTACAATTTTATAAAACCAATAATTTGTCCTTCCTTATGTTGTATAATATGGCCAATTCTTCATCACAGTGTTAAATTGCATTTGTTCTTTCTTTTAAGTATCCAGGCTGCATTAAACTCAGTGGGCCATACACTCATTAATGTATGTTGTATGAGTTTGCACCTGTAATTAAGTGTCAGTTTATGAAACACACAAACACTAATAATACCCAGAGCTTTTCTTGGTGAGCCCAGTGGTGGCAATAGCCCATCCATCAATGTCCCTAATGAGGCTCATACAGACAAGTCAGCGGCAGCTTCATGAGTCCCTCAGACTTATTTTCTGTGCTATAATACATATGCTATGATAACCACCCAACCCCCCCTACCAAGACAATATGAGCAAAGATAGAGAAAATATGTGCGTATCTATGTGTGTGTGTATACATGTTTGTGTGCAAGGCCAATAATAAGCATGTCGTATTAAAGCGTGTGTATTAAAAGTGTGTTCAAAGTTCCCATTAACCTCACTGCCACTTTAGTTTAGGCGATGTTAATCAAAACCAGCACCATTAAGTGCGAGGTCTTTAATATGGCTACTATTTTGAATGTCACCATTAATAATATGATGCTGAGTGTCCAACTTGAGAGCTAATGAGGTGTCATAGGTTATTTAGACCAGTCAGAAACCAGCACAGGGTATCAGTTATACAAAGACCTTGGCTTCGACACAGTTGTAGAATAGCGAAGCTATTATGTAAGGCACAGTCGACACCAAAACTCTGTTTGTACAGATCTTGTTTATTTATGGTTTCAGCTAACCTGGCGTTCACCACTGAGATTCTTCAGAAGCTTATGAATGATAATCCTCTTCCTGTTTATCCAAATCATATTTCTCTTCTCTGGCTCTCCGAGGCACAGTGTACAGAATGTGGCCGCCATATTTGGATAAGAGATATGCAGTTTTTAGAATCTGAATCCTTTGTTCTGTGGACAGATTTCATGGTCGGGATCCTTTCTGCACTCCTCCCAAGTAACAAACATACTTTTTTGTGCATTTAGGGGGCACGGTTTTGAAATCACGTCCCCCTTGTGATTAATGTGAATTTATGTAACAATAAGGAGAAACTACTTTTGAAATACTTTAAGACTCCTTGATATATTTTTTTTCTGTTTGTCAGTATGAAAGCAGCAGCAGTCAGTGTGTCGGCGGTTAATGACAGAGGAAGTGACGTCTGACAACTATAGCCTGCCACGGTGGTTGGTTCTTTAAGAGCAAAAGGAGGTGGCCACGTCTCAACGCTAATGGAGGAGGAGAAAATGGCCGTGTCACATCTGTCAACGTATTATGCTTTAAACCTAGACAGTTGTTGTCGCTCTTGCAGGCCCATAATTTTATGCCATTAAATGTACCAAGGGGGGAAAGAGTCAGGGAAGAAGGAATGAGGGAGGTGGGCTCTGAAGTGAAAGCAGTTGTACAGTTTCTCTACCTCTTGTTTCCTTCATGCCTGATTCCCTGCCACTTTTGTGCTGGAAACTTTTGGCATTTCTTGAAAGCATAAAGACCAGTTGGGACTTTAAAGTGATCACAAAGTCAATCATGTTGGCTTGAATTACCAGCAATCTCTGTCAGTTAGTCCCTCTCAGCGGCTACGCCGGGATGTGTGGGAGGGGTGTAGGCAAGAGTTGAGCGTGTGCTCGTACGAGTGTATATTAACATACTGGAAATGCGTGGGAGTGAGGAAAAGTATGAAACTTAAATTACAGATGATGGCACAAAGGGACTCATTTTCATACCTAATTGTTTTAAGTTCAATAAAATGAACTCGACTTGTTTGGGAGTTTTTAGAGAAAACTATATGGAGAGGAAAGCAGAGTTTTAAAGGAAACTGTGCGGCCAAATTACAAAGCCCCGCAGGTGAGAGCAACTCTGACACTTTTTTATGAATTGCAACTAATCGAAAATGTTGGCAGGAATTACTGTCACTTGTCCTGATTTGTATGCATGGCAACCTTTTTCATCTCAAAGAATACTAGACCCCACAAGGTCTTTACATTATGGGCAAACATTTGCAATTATGATGAACTCTGCCAGCTTATCTCAAAAGGAACAGGTTCTTACTGATGGACAAGAAGACATTTTAATGAAATAAACTGCTTTGAGCTGATGAAATAAAGATTGCTCCACCTCAGGGCACACTCAAATTAAATTATCAAGATGACTGCATGCATGCCGCCCCCATTAACGCAGGTATCGTAACAGCCTAATCGCACTGCACTTGCTCTCTATAGCATTTGTGAAAGAGCTACTGTATACAGTGGATGATGCTAACACTCATCCTCTCTCCCACGTTTCAGCCCTCTTCCACCAAAGGCCTTACAGCTTTTCTTTTACTTCATTCAGTGGGATGAACTAATGTTGAAACCATATGTTGTCCCTGGAGGCTGAGCGAGTAGACACTGCGATGCATGCGGTTTTATGCGTGCAGATAAACATGGGCTTGTCAGATGTCTCTGGAAGGAGCCCAGAGTCCTCTGCCTTAAAACAATGTTGGTGTTGGGGCGAGAGACTGTGACTGGCAATGGGAAACACCTGTGCTGGGGTGAGCAGCCGGGCAGCGTAGGGTTAGGGGGGTGCAGGGACTTTACCACTGTTAGAAGAGGAAGGGAAGGCAAGAGGGAGGTATAAAGCCAGTTCGAAAGGCCACTACATCCTCAACATTTGCTTCTGAGAAGTGGAGGTCGAAGGAAATTAGTTACAGTAATGTCTTGGTTGTTGCCACTTAAATTTTAACACACATGTGCTGGGAAGTGAGCCAGAGTCTCAGCCTGGAAGAGAGTGTGCACAGCACTAGTTAGTGAAGACCATTAAAAAATTTGTAATGGTGGGGGAAAAAATATGGGAAATATGTGACTTAATCCATAAATAATTTTTTGATCAAAAATCACTCTTTTAATATCTTAAGGAAGGACTTTCCAGAAGTTACTACAACCACAATAAATAAAAAGTAAATAATTTACTTACAAAACTGTGTTAAAGTGGCATGAAATATTTTTGTCGTGTTCTTTACTTTTGTAACAAAAAATGGTTAAACTTGCTTAAGTGTTAGGGCAATTTCTGCAGGCATTTCAGTTTTATGTTTGTTTGTTTCTTTATTTATTTATTGAAGAATATCTAGCCTAGTGGAAAAGAAAGTGTATACAGTAAAAACATGCAAATCTCAAATGAAATAAAGAACACACAACACAGCATCAATTTCACAGCCAAACATCTTACCCCACTGCATATCCATCAGCCTCTCCTCAGCGGCCCGACGCTCCACACTCAAGTCATGTCGATCTTTCCATCTCATGCTTCTCTATCCTGAGGTGCCTGCTGTCAATTTATCAGACTCTTCCTTTTAATTTCATACTTTCCACCGTGTAAGCATCCATCTTCACTGTCTGCAGCAGTGTTAGAGGGTTCAGAGCGTAGTTGTGTGTAATAGAGGCTGATGTGTAGACCACGACTGACAGGGAGAACCAAGTTGCAATGGAGTAATGAGTTTGTGGAGAAAAAAAAAATTCTGTATACTGCACGCAGTGTGCGGGTCCACATTGTAAATTTTGTTGGCAGTTTTTTCTTTTATTTATCTTTTTTATTTCTGTACATGTGTGTATCAGAATCCAAAAATGTCAGTTTAAGTTAAAATTTTGTGTATTTACATTTAGGTCTAGCTTTAATGCCCAGGAGTAAGGTTGTTGATATAGTTAATCTAAAATTTGTATCAAGCTACTTACAAGCCAGATGCCTACAGTATGAACCTGAAAATGTGTGTTGGGGAGAATGATGTAAAGTAATAGAGTGGATGTTGCAGTATCTTTGTTCTGAACTGACATTTATCAGTGGTTGAATCTAGCAGTCACACAGCCTTATACAGTCATACTGATGAAGAGAAATCGCCTGTATTTCTGGATTCAAGCATAAAATTAGTAGATTAAATTTTTGTTAAACTCCATTAGCTCTATTCCTTTGATTTGACACATCCAAAATGTGCACTGAATGTGACACATAAAATATAATAAATCTAATCTTTATTTTGGACTCTCAAGCCTTGTCTCTATAACCCTCTCCTCATTTTCTCATCATCCTTTCCTCTCGTCTACGTTTTTTTTCTGTCTCTGCATCTACCAAAATTAATTACTGTATGTTTTATTTTATGAAGGTGTCAGGATGAAATGATGAATGGCTTGTAATATCAAAAGATTAAAGGCACAATGCAATGAAGGACGCACCTTCTTACACTGTGATAGTGCTTACATGCGGGCACACACACACATTTACACACACAAAGCATGCACTCACAGTCTCTGGGGCCCCTGATATCTGGTTTCATATTTGATATTAACTACATGGGGGAGCGATTATGGCCACAATGTCATTACCAGTGGTAGAGGGGCATAATAGAAGTGAACTTTTCAAAAAGGTCCTTATAATTGCTGCCTGGGTCCTTCTTGATAAAATTCAATATTGATATGTACACCGGTCCCCTCATTACGGCCACAGATGAAAAAGAGCATTTCAGCATTCTTTAATGAGCGCTGTACCAGTGAAGGTCATCTTAATGGGGTTCAACTTGTTTTTTGGGAGCCAGAGGTAATATTCTAATGAGAAAGAGCTACTACACCACTCTAGTAATTCTGTAATTGCACCCATGGATGCCACTTTATTGTTGCCTGTGCAGCAGTGTTGAAGTCCTTTGTTGTCATTTGCAATATTGCTTGTCCTCTCTGCTCTGTTTTGGTGGTCCACTTTCACACATAGAGATGCACAAATGCACACATTACTGTATTTTAAGACACTATTCAGTGTTTACTGAAAACTGAAGTTTTTCCTTGGCTTACTTATGAGCAGACGGCACAATGGCTGTGCAGTGTTTAGCACTGTTGTCTCATAGCAAGAAGGGCCCGGGTTTGAATCCACAAGCTAGCCAGGCCTTTCTGTGTGATGTTCTCCATATGCTTGCATGGGTTTTCTTCAGGTACTCCTGCTTCCTCTCAGAATCCAAAAACATTCCTGGGATTAGGTTAATTGGAAGATCTAAATTGGTTATAAGTTGTCTATTTTTCTGTGTTAGATCTGTAACATTGCTAGCATTTTTTTTTTATTAGAAAAAAAACAACCAAAACGCCACTAATTGTCCAGTGTTGCATTGCACTTTGAAGACTTTCTGTGTCCAATTTGTCCAATATTTTTAGCCTAGAAAAGAATTATTCACAGCAGTGTTCTTCAGCCACCTTTAATGTCCTAATCTTTAGATTAATCTTTAGACTTTATCGTGAAATGGGCTTAGCTTCTGCATCTACAAATTAAATCCAATGCAGTGCCTTAAATCTGTGTTGTCTAATTACCAGTATAGAAGAATAACCGTCTGGTTGCAAAAAGAAGTCTGATTACGTCAAAGTCTTTGAAAAAATTACCCTTCTTTCCTATGAAAGTTTTTGTCTCGTTTTCTAGGTTAAGGTCTTTTTCAATGCATGATAGTCACTTTCCTTAAGTTCTCAGTCAAATCCCGTCTTTCCTTTTCTGTGCTTATAAAAAAATTAAAAAATGGGTAAGTTGCGACTTCAAAACGGCAGTCCTCAAACCAATTTGTGACATAATGGTGGCGATATTTATCTTTTATACAAAGTTTGTGGTACAATCAGTGGAGTTAACCATTAGGCAATTATAGTTACATCACAGATTACACAAGGAGCCTAGAGAAGAAGTGCACATTCAAGATTCCAGAGGTTGAATGTCTTTTTACTTGGTTGATTTGCTTCCCTTGAGTCCAGTCTCTGAAAAACCCCACGAGCTATGCCGACAAGACAAATGGACAGACAAACGGCACGTGGAGGCCATCTGTTGTTGCCATGGTTGCCTTTCCTCCATAACAACCCTCATATTATCGCTAAACTCAAAGAGAAAGCAGAACAGTGTGCACTCCACAACTTCCACTGGCGATATTTAGATTTACAGGAGCTTTCGGTCCAGTGGCTGTTAGTCAAAACTGCGTCAGAAATAATGTCTAAATCAATTTTCACCGAACAACAAATAGCTTTTGTTCTGTTAGCATTTAGCATAATTTGGATTATTGTAGAGTTGCATTATAAGTTGGAAGTTGGTTGCTCCAGATATAGTTTCTCTGTTTAAAAAAAAAAGCTGTGAAAATAGTTCTAAACTATACGAAGCTTCTAGATCTCCCCCTTTCCTCTTTGTGCTATTATTCCCTATTGTAGGTCATGTCAGTTTAAACAGGATCTTCAAATATTTTCACTCTGACTTGTATGCACATGGGAGATGCACTACAGAACCAGAGGTTAAAAGTCACAAAGCCTTTTCCCTTTTTGGACACAAAAATAATTTTCAAAGTCACGAATCATCAACATTCAGCTTCCCATCCAAAACAGTTTCAGTTCAAGACAATGATGAAAAAGATGTAACCCAAACTTGAGGGGTGAAAGCTTTGGGGCATATACTCTTTGGGGAATTAAAATGAGCAATTTGTCAAATTTCATTCACAGCAGTGAGGTTTTTAAGCATGGGTAAATTTCAATCTCTCCTCTGTCTTTGACTAGAGAACGTGGAAGAGTGAACCTGCTCCGTAGGATTCAGGCAGCTGTGTAAAAGTGTGAGGGAGTTTTAAAGGTGATGAGAAAAAGGCAAGGCAGTGAATATCATCTTGTAGATAAGACAGCCACCCCGCTTTCCACAGGCTACATCCGTTTTATTGCATCTGGCAGCGAATTAAGGCATGTGTGGGGAAAAAAAAAAGGACGATTGAAAATGAAACCCCGGGCTAAGACCGCATTCAGCCCGACTTCTTTCCTTCCTCTGCACTGACATTAGACTTTGATTCTTCACATGAGATCCTCTGATGATGGTGATGAACCATAAAAAATGATATAGCTCAATAAAAGTACAAAAAGGTGCAAGTTCATAAAGCATACCTGGGGGCCATGTTAGGTTTGGTCCATCCCAATGCATTTCTTCTCCCTCTGCTGGTTTTTAGAGCTGATTATACTTAGTTATTTATAGATGAAACATTTTTTGATTTGGGAGAGTTAGTGTGGCTGGCTGTTTGTGTCTGCCGGGTCCCATGAGGCTGTTACAGTGGCGTCCGTTAAGAAAGATGTATGACCTATTAACTGTTACAGTATAGTACAATATAGTTGTCATTGCTGTTGTCATAAACAGAAATGGGGAAGAAAAGTCTTATTTGAATTTATGGAAAGTGATTGGAAAATTGCCTCAGTTAATACGAAGGACAAAGGAGACATTTGTTGGAATTGTCTTGTTGACCTTGAAAGTCTGTTTTTTCCAAAATATAAAAATAGGTCATGTGACTCAATATAACGACATCATGCCAGTATACTCAGCTTTGAGTCTATAGATTGTGGAAAATCAGCTGCCATCTACATCCAAGGAAGTGTATAAACATATCAGTTCTTTCCTTTCCTCATTGATCCTTTTATTGTTTCCTCTCTATTGAAAGAGTGCAGAGGCACTCGTGAGCAATGGCTCCCTCCTCTTCAGTCATGTGTGATGTGACTTGAGCTGTGTGATCTCTGTGAGAGAAAACCCTGATGCATACAGGAAATAATCAGGGCAACACAGGCAGGGTTCAGAGGAATGCAAATATTTTCAGAGTGCTTAAGAAACAATACCACACACACATACACATTGCCAAATATGGACCACCTCCACCCCACTCCCCATGCTCACATACACACGCCACATCATACACACTTTTAACCACAATACATACCCACACATACATCACACACTGAGGGAAAAAAAACAAAAAAAAAACAACAACCAGCCCCCTGACAAAACTCTCCCCAAGTGCATTTGCATAAAACATTAAGCTTAACAAAATGATTACACCTGACAAGTTGAGTTGGAGGAAGAACATCGCCAGTGGCAGCCGGTTACTTGCAGATGCTGCAATCATTCTCTCGTCAAGCAACTGTTTCATGGCCGCCTTTGTAGGCACTGTCATCCCGCTGCATCGTGATTAATCCTTCCCTTTTGTTTTTCTTTTCTCCCTTCCACCCCTCTCAGTCCCTCCCACAAATCCAATAAGTTGCCCTTAAATCAGGTTACCCTGCACCTTGCAGATAGGAGCATTGTGATGGATATGCCAAAATGCATGCCAGGCAGCATGTTTTTGTGTGGAAGCACTGTGAAATTGTACTGCTGTGATTTTGCATTATGGTGCTAAGTGTTTGTCTTGTAATGCAATTAAATGTGCATGTAAGCCACCCCCACACTCCCCAAACTATTGTGTGCCGTATTTAATAATTTTATATACGCTCTTTTGTGACATTGCCATTTAACCTGAGGTAAAATAGAATAATTTAGAAAAGAATAACTTTAGAGTGTTTGCCATAGAGAACACAAGCTGGATCATTTTAGAAAAAAAAAAGATGACAATCAAAACATTAATATCCTTCTCAGTCATATAAGCCTGCTGAAAATTCTTAGCTCAGAATACTTTGCTGAAGGATAGCTTGCAGATAAAGAAAGAGAGAGATTATTGCCTCCTTTCATTTCTGCCCCCCTGGCAGCTCTAGGTATGGTAATATGGTTTTTGAATATTTGCAAGCATAAACTTAAGAAATGAGTGCTGATAAGGAGTGACAGCAACAGAGGCAGCAGAGATCTTCAGCATGACAGGCGATGTCAAAAACCCTGGTGACGCTGTCAGTGTGACAAACTTTTCAAAAGAACAATGCACACACACACCGTTATTGAAGTGAGCGGCTGCAAGCCTGTCTGACAGTGTTGTCCCAGCAGTTAAAAAATGGAAACATCACCTAATTATGCACGCCATATTTTTTATCGAAATACTTAAGCCAACAAACTTTCAACATATGTCAGTATACTTCACTAGAGTCCCTGCGTACTACAGGCGCGTCGGTAGAATGAAAGATTTAATTTCGGGGGAAAACTTAAATGCGATTTAAAAAATGATCATTTGAACAGATTTTTCCACAGATGGAGAAAAATAAAATTGGGATTTTTTTGTTTGTTAATTTGGGGTTTTTTGAGCTTCAGTCTGCATTGGATTTATCCCAAATCTGACATTAACCTGCATATAGGCAGGTGTTAGTCTGACGCTCGGGTTCTATTGAGTTTTGCTTGTCTTTTCATCTTCTGCTTTACTTTTATTGGTAACTCTGCACACCCTGTCACGAGTGTTAGAAGTCATGAGGATCATTACTTTCAAAAAGAACCAGCTGGCCCATTGTTTAGGCTCTACCAGCTGTGTCTATTTTCATAACCCATTTCCCTTTTGTTCTGCTACACCTCCTTATAGTATAGAAACAGGAAGACAGAGTTGTATTTCACCTTTTTCATGAACTCTTACCCTCATGATAGCCTAGTGCTCAGTGTGCGCCTGCATACGTGTAGGTGTCTGTACATACAGACTGTGTCAGTGTGCATGTCTGAGTGACTGCAAGGAGGAAGGCAAGTTCTGTAATCACCTAATCCAAACATACACTCAGGGAATCTCATTACTGGACCTAACAGTTCCATTTTAACCTTATCTGGTTTCAATCAGCCACCTCTCATTTGGAGAAAGGCGCAGAAACTTGATTCCTTTTGTCTAGAAGTCTCTGCTATCGGGGGTCTCCTGTTTGTCTTGTCTATCACCATCTTTTACAGCTAACATTATTTCCAATTCCCCATCAGCAGTAAGAGAAGCGATTTAAGTGGCAGCAAAAAAGCTGCGACTCGTCATCCAGCTTCCAAGTAGCGGTGTGTGACATCAGCAGGCTTGTATGTGCAGAATGGGAACTCCTGTTAACCCCACACTCTTCCATGGTAACCCCATTTTATGCCCAGCAACCCACTTCCACAGGCCCCCATCCTCATGCAACGGACATTAAAACGAAACCTGACCCTGGCCCTGGACTCTGTAAGGTACTGCTTTTTTTCCCCACTTCTTTTTTTTTTCTTCTCTCTTAAACAGGGAATCCTGTAGCTTTTGCATATGTGTGCTGTGTGTGCAGTGTTAAAATAGTGAAGAGGGGGTCAGAAAAAGGTGAGCGTGAAGCGACGTCAGCGGCTGCAAGTGAACTGTCTCAAGAATCCCCAGATTAAAAAACTCCAGAAGGTTGAGAGTCAGAGATAATCACAGGATCTGGAATTCACAATAACAAACTAGCCATATATCTACCTGTCTCCGGCCTTCCTCCCCGAGACGGCCACGGGGTCAAACAAATGGCTGCATTCCATCAACTGCTCTTTTTTTTCCTCCTGCTGGGCTCCCAATGAAGTGTCTGGAAGGATCAAATATGGCCTCTTAAGTGAAGCTTTTAACAGCTTTTTTGGCTTTCTTCACATGGATGTCTTCCATTATCATTATGATTCCTTTTTTTTAATCCAGCAAGTTTCTTTATTCTCATTTTTTTGAGCACTGAGAGTTGTCGTCATGTTATTTTTAGTTTTGAGAATAACTTTAAAATGGACTTTACCACTATAGCATCACAACTGTGACTCAAGCTAAGAGCTCATGTACCTGGAGGATCTGAGGTTAGAGGTCTGGAGCTTTGTGGTTGGGGTTAGAGCACTTCCTCTGAGACTTATTTTGGAGCAACGGGCTCAGTGGCTGTAGTGATTTCTGGGTTGAATTAACAGTTGAGCAGGGGACCTGTGACTAGTGTCTGGAGGGAGCTGTTGGGGTCTATTGAAGGGTCTAATACAGCAGGTATGATTTACATAGCTGTGAGAGAGTCCAGGATCTAAGTCTGCCCAGACCTTCTCTCTAGGGACTGTGCTAAAGGAGGTGCTGCATTGTGATACTTGTGTGATTTATGTTCCCCACGTACTCTTCCTTCCATTGGCTGACAACTTTATTATTTATTTCTGTTTGTTATAATTATTTACTTTTGTGCACTTAAAAATACTGTACATTGCTTCGCCATTCTGAAAACCTTGGGTTGCAGCCTAGAGATTTGACCGTGTGCCTGTCTTTTCTTCAGATCTGTTCTCTGTAGAGGTTAGCCTTTGTTGTTGCCCATGTACCTGTCTAGACACAGAGGGTAATTTGTCCCTTTGCTTCCTCCTCTGGTTGCTCCATTCTCAGCCAGGGAAATTACCTTACAAAGAGGGCAAGGGTTGCCGATTGAAAGTAAGTTATTTCGTCAGTGTAAAGAGTAGTAAATAGCCCGAGGTTAGGAAAAAATAATGATATACAGTCTCATCCAGAGGGAGACTACAGCATGAGACACAATCAAACCCTTGCAGAAAACTTTGTGAAATGCTTTCAGAGGATGTATTTCATCATGTTAGATTACTGCAGTGGATAGTACCACTACTGGATGGTTATATCATATTCATATCCTGTATATCTTGGCATTGTGCACCAAAATTCCTCGAGCATAGTGCATGGGATTTAGCACTGCAGGGCATATCTAAATTCATCTATTGATTAATGTTGCAGCAGGAAAAAACAAAACCAAAAAAACCCTTAAAAGACATCATCGTCTGCAGTTACACCACTGACTGTTTAATACCCCACTCACTGCTGCATTCAGATTATTTGCTTTCACAGTCAAAAATCGAAAGGTTGTAAAAATTGACTTCCTGTACAGGCAGTGAGAAATAAATTTCAGTTGTATTGACAGCAGCCAAACACAAAAGCTATTGCCCGGCATTTAATTATTGAAGAGATTGATCAACAAAGTGATTTGTTTGCCGTGGTTTGGTTAAAAGGCCTAATTGAGTCGAGGTGTTCTTTTAAAGGCTTTTATTTGTTCATTTGGCCTGAGTCAGATTGCACAACAACCTTTGGTCAGAAGTAGAGATGGACCGATCCGATATTACGTATCGGTATCGGTCCGATACTGACCTAAATTACTGGATCGGATATCGGAGAAAAATAAAAAATTTAATCCGATCCATTAAATATCACGAAAGCATCTCACAAAACTTGCAACACGCCGTAACTCACCTCAGAACGTTAGCACTCGGAGCAGTATGCATCACGTGATAGAGTGGCTGTGGCATGCGGACCTGTCGGTGGTCTGGATAGCATTTGGAGCTTCGCTAGCAACCCGGCATTTCATCTCCGACAAAGTTATCCCGAGAGAAGTAAAGCAAGTGTGTAAGTCCATCTCTGAATGTTTGTAAAGCATTCCTGCGTTAAGCTTAACAAACGACTGCCTCTTCTTGCTGCTACTTCAATCATGAAACTGCTTAACGATCAGCTGATCGGCTTTTCTGTCGCGAGTCCGTCTCTCTGGTTTGCTTTTGGCCCACTTTGCACCAGAAAGAGGAAACCAGCGGCTGAACAACAGCAGCACGTTTAAGCTTGATAAGCTGTTGTTAGAATGTATTTAATATTACTTTCTACTCCAGGATCTTTTTCTATGTAGCTGACGACTGGTAACTGTGCAGGGGCGGATCTAGCAAAGTTTAGCCAGGGGGGCCGATAGGGCATTAACAGGGAAAAGGGGGCACAAAGACATACTTTTCTTTCTTATTCTCATTTAAAATGTCTAGCTTTTAATAAATAATTATCTGACACCCAAAGTTTTAATTTGATGCAAAATGAATAGAAGTCCATTACTGTATATAGTAACTATTAAGTCTAATATATATACCCTAGTAAGCTATAGTACTTTTTCCTTTGGGAAGGTACCATCTGTGCAGTCTGCAATTCTGTTGAAGAAAGATGTTGAATCTATTTAATATTTCTTGAAAAATAATTGATTTCTGTGCATTTTTTTTCACACTGCATCAAATTAAGGTTGATTACGGCGATTAAGCATCATGAGGTGGAGCGTGAGGGGTGGTTCCCTATTTTTTATTTATTTATTTTTGTTGTTGCTGGGAGTTGGAACCCTATTAGTTAGGTTGCTTAATATTTATGCTAAGTACTCTTTAAAATACCAGAATAGGGAGGATGGTGTAGGTTTAAGTTTATTAGATTGATCAGTATTGCTGAAATATGAAATATTTTTTTTTGCATACAGGTATAACAGAATAGCTTTAGTGTAGTTGTTGTTTTAAACTTGAGTATGAACTTATACAAAATGCAGCAAGATATTTAAAAAACAGTTTTGTTGATTAAAAAACACTATATCGGATTCATATCGGTATCGGCAGATATCCAAATTTATGATATCGGTATCGGTATCGGACATAAAAAAGTGGTATCGTGCCATCTCTAGTCAGAAGGACACTGTTTAATTTGTGTGAATGCACTTAATAAAGTTGTTTGAAACCATATTTTAATTTATGTAGGTTTAAAAAAGGTAGTAGAAGTAAAAATGAAAGGCCGCTTGAGAAATACATTAGCGAACATCTGTAGCCTGAGCCGTCCGACCACGTTCTCACCTTTTCTCTATAATCTGGGAATCTTTTTCACAGTAGATGAGGACCTCCAGATTTTCAGCAGTCTTCTACCTCTCCCATCGATCATTTACTTTTCCCCCATTCTGATCAATATTCAATGAGTCGAATTCATCGGACTTGTATGCTGTATTGACCTTGGTTTCCCTGTGAGAGTTTAAAAGTGACTGACTTGTTCTTCACTTGATCCTGAGTATGCACTCTTTCCAACTTTGCAGACTTAAATGCATATGATCAATCAAATCTCTTGCACCAAAGATCATAGTTTATACAATAATAGTTTTTTTTTTCAAGTAGTATCATCATAACATTCTCTACTAACGTCCAGCATACGTATCATTAGAAATATAATGTGCAGAAAAATGTATTTGTTTGCATATGTTTGGGGGTATAAAAAGAGTGCTTTTAAACAAGTTTTACCTTCTTTCTATTGGATCCATTCTCAACCTCTGGCTCACACTAGCAGCGAAAGAAAGGAGGACAAGACAGCAGAATGTTTTCATCAGAACAATATCTTAACTCGGTCTAATCATCTAACTTTAGACAGAGATGGGAATGTTGGAATTAATGACATTCCAAGAGGAGAGCTGGGGCTCCAGGTTCTGTCCTGCCATGTGAGTCTGGAGAGAACATTCAGACGGCATGACTGGAAGAAATTATGGAGTAAAAAAAAAGGAGGAGAAAATTAAAAGAAAGAGAGAGGTAGCAGCGGAGTGGTATCAGAGTAAAAAAAAGTGGGTTTTTCATTTTCTGGATAGATAGATCAGATGGGATGGAACCATGCGTCACAATGAAGGCAGCTGTGCTTTTGGCAAGGACTTTCTTGGCACACACACACACAAGCACAGATATTCTCCCAATTCCATCATGCAAAATACACACACTACACACTCACGGCACACATGGAGGTGGGAGTCTTCATGGACAGGTGAGGGTTAGCTTTACTATTAGCTCTCTGTGCTGTAGGCCTGGATGATCTCAGACACTGATTTCTCCTTGATTCTTCCTCTATGGGGCTTTCGCCAAGGGAGTAGTGTTTAGCAGGCCCTCAAGGCATGGAGCCATCTAAGCAGCACAGTCCTGGAACTGCTTCAGATTACCTGCTGTGTTCTTTACCAGATAGTGCCGTGCGTCTGTTCCCGTGTGCAGCTGTGTGTGTTTCTGCGCACAGTTTAAGTTTGTTGGCGATTTGCTCCAACTGATGGTTTTATCAGATTACTTAAACCTCACATGCATTCTGCATATAATCCACTTTATGGGTTTCTATTACGGTCAGTAGAGGGCTATTTCTATTATTTCTATTTCAAGGTGTAGCTCATATGTTAGCACAGATTACATTTAATATATTCATATTAGATTGACATATTATAAATATAAATATATGTATTTAGAAATATCAGTTTTGGAAAATTGTTGAAGTTATCTTGAAAGTGCACACTACAAAGGACATCATTATAAAATGGAAATGATCTGCAAAATTTGTTTTTGTCTCAAATTTTGTTAAATGGTGCGATTTTTTTTTTTCCGCTGTTGCCAAACACAAGGCGCACACACACACACACACACACACACACACACACACACACACATGCTTGACCAAAAATAAACTGTTATCCTTGGAAGTGTCTTTATTGTAGTTAGTCACACATGCATTTATCATGAAGTTATAAATCTTTGTGAGTGAAGGTTGTTAATGACTCCGAGAGTCAGTGGTGGAAGTGCTCTGTCTCATTCATTAGATGGGCTGTGATTCTAGATGCAGAAGACAGGCACTGGGATAGTACTTTACCTGGCCCAGGGCTCCCCTGGGCTCACTCTAGTGGAACGCTCTGCTGAATGGGGGCCCTGGCCTCATGCTGAGCCAGTCTGTATCCAGCAGTTTATGGAGATGCCGCATATAGACTGACAGTGACAGTTTGATGTCTACTGCCCCTTACCTTCCTGTTTGAGAGTGCAGCTACACTATCCTCTATTTTTCTTAGTTTGTATTTCTCCGTGTCATTTTAATGCTGCAGTGCAGAATTTAGAGATGGTAAGAGCATGCACTGCATCTTGTCTGTTTCCTTAATATGAAGGATTTCTGTCAGAAAAAAAATTGGTCTGCAGAAACATCAAGGTGCAGTGGAGTTGTTTAATATTTCCTTTCCTCTGTAGATTTGGACAAGAGGGAAATATCCATCTCCTGGGATCCTGACCCTGTAGGAACTATCCATATTCCAGATGGAATTCAAACAATGACATTTAGACAGGGGCAGGGGGGCTATTTGTAGAGCTTGGTCACTTCCAAGGCATCGGCCCTAACCTTTCAGGCCCTCAGACCTTGGTCCATTTTTAGTGGTGAGTGTAGTGAAAATAAGCACCACCAGCAGTTTTTCTTTTTTACAGCCTTGCATCATTTCCTGCCTCCCCATTGCTTTTGATCATACGTACTCCCTTTCTGCCCAAACACATACTCATACGCAAACAAACTTGCAACATCCCAGACTCCTCCGCCTTTCTTCTGTCCTTCCAGCCCAAATGAATCTTTTAGCTGAGCCGTGTAAGACTTGCACAGGACGATCATTTTAGGGAGTATATCTTCAGTCTCTGTGCCTGGGGCTCATGCCAGGGACAGATCAGCCCAGATCCAAGCAGTCAGAGGAAAGTAGGAAATAGGTTTGTTTTGATTTTTTTGGCATCCACCTCCACCCTGCATATTTTTGTACAGTAAACACTATGCATAAATATTACTTCATTCTGCCATAGGCATTGTCATTACTTGAATTTTAGTAATTTAAGCACACATAACTAATCATGTGAGCTTATAACACACTGACAATGGACAAACTCCAAGGAAAAGCCAGGGGCTAACACTTTTCATCTTATAGCTCGGTAAACACGGAAGGAAGGAAAACTGACAAAAAAGGCAACAACATCATGTATGTTTATACTTGTCATGGACTCAAGTTACAAGTGCCACAGCAGTTGTTTGCTGTTGCTTCAGAGTTATCAATGTGAGGTTGCATGTTGGTGAAAGACCCGAGAGCACTAAGCTGCGAAGATGGAGCAGCACTTTCAGGTACATAAATCTAGCATGCAGCATGTGAGCACATTATTTCAACTTAAGTCCATGTGCATGAGACAGAGGAGGGCCTATCCAAACACTGTCCCTCTGAAGCAAGACTCTATGCACTCTGAAACACTCTCTATTTACTGTAGGCCTGTGTTTGGACTTGTGCCATATAGCACTTTGACCCAGTGAGAGGAGGTTGTTGAGACTTGTATCTAAGACGGGAAATAGTGAGCTATTGTGAGTCCCGGCACAGCAGGGTTTGGTTTTGATGGGGTTTATCAGGTTCTCAACTTACTGACACATATGATTTTGTGGTTTGTGCAAATCTTTTGGCTGTTTTCTTGTTATAACTTCACACATTATCTATGCAGACAATGTCTAAATTAGAGGACTCAGTTTGTAAAACTTTCAATATCCCTTGGTCAACATTGTTTATTTTTTACTTGTTTACTTCATGAAAAATATTGTGAAATACCTTTTTAGTGATTTAAAAGGAATGCTTATCCAGTGTCCAGTATGCCCCTTTCCTGCGCTCTTTTTTCTCATACACATACCCCATACACATCTGACTCAGAACTATAAAATGCACCATAGCTCCAAAACATCCCCTCATTGTTGACATTAGATCCCTCGAGGCAGATGCTCTTTGGGGAAGGATAGCATGGTTCCCTAGAGGCCTGGATTTGTGTTTGAACACGCAGGACGAATCAGAGCACCTGTGTTCATTTGGACATAGCTCTCCACATCGCGTGATCTGTCTGAGGTGGGGGCGCGTAGATATCCAGAGCTTATCCTGGCTGATGAGCACCTCCTCTGACCAACCCCGTGTCATTCCAGGAAAAGACTCAACCATTGCTGCCTAATCTTACTTATAAGATGACATCACACAGTTGATGTTTTTTCATCAACTTCTAGTCTGAAATTAGAATTTTGTAAATGGAAATGTCTCTATGCCCAAGTGTCTATGCCAAATTACCTCAGGGTGCCTCACCTAATATATTCTGTAATTTTACTTATTTTAAGAAATTATTATTATTTAAGAAATTCTGGGACAACCTCACAGCCAAGACATCTTCATAATGTTTTTATACAGCCACAGGACAAGCATCAGGTCACAAGGCCTGATGATGTCAGCCTTGCTAATCTTCCATCAAAGTGATACCACATGCTGGGGCCAGTGTTCAGGTCTGGGAAACATTATTTTGAGGCTAGGGCTGATGTAGACACTCCAAAGTAGCAACACCCCCAAAAATAGCAGAGTGGAACAGAAGTGCAGCATTGTGCTATTGGCTAGTGTATTAACCCCAATCAGCTTATGAAAAGTATCCTCAAGCTAGAAAGAACAATCAAAGACCAAAGAAGAAAAACACTATGTCTTAATATGTCTTCTGCGATTTCTTTTATAAATACTTAAAGTACACTTCATCTCATGCAGATCATTGCTCAGCTACATGTAAGGTAGCAATTATAATTTAGGGGAAATGTTACATTACATCATAATAATTAATTAAAACTAAGTCCCCTTAGTCACTTAAACCCTTTCAAACTGTCCTATCAGTTGTGATGCGTAGTTGTCCTCTGCCTTGTTCATCCCCACTGTCACAGTAGATGACAGGTAAATGACCTCTGAAAGTGCAAATACTGTCACTCTACTGTCATAAATGCCCCTGCACTTCACAAAGCAACATGCATATTTATGATGTCGCATAAACACTGCCCTTGCATCACACCAGCAGGCAAACGTGTACTGGACCTCACCATGCCACTCATCTCCCACCCTCAAGAGGCCTGATGGCACAGAGCCACAGACCAAATGAAGGGATGTCAAAGGGAATGCCAGCCTTTGTCAAACTCTACATTGTGAATCCAAGGTACAAACCAGGAAAATATATTCTTTAATCTACCCAAAGGAGGATTGGTCTCTAAAACATGCTTTAGGAGTGTGGCCATGTCATCCTGTTTCGGTTTTGAAAGACTTATACTGCATTAAGGTGCATGTTGAGGCAGTGGTGCCCGCTCCTGTGATGTATCAGTCATCCTAAGCTGTTAGAAGTGAGGGACTTTGTTAAAACTCTGATGATTAGGGGTTGATGCGTCCAGACATGTTGGTGACTGACAGCTTCACCACCCAGCCAATACCACAATCCAGGAGGAATGGCAGGGGGTGAGGCCGGTGTATTAATCTCGTTATTGTTAACAACACAAATGGTAATCAGTGTAATAATAAAAGCATTCCAGAGAATTCATTTATTATTATTTTGCTGCGAGCTTGAATAATTAACATATTTTTACTTCCTGATGTGTTATGTAGAACTATTGGTTTCTTATATCCATATTTCTGCCTCTGAGGTGGAGTTGGGATAAATTCTGAGATAAGCCAAAACAATTGGCCACAACTGGTGTGAAATCCTTTTTGGTCTCCTGTGAGGTGCCCTGGCCACTCCACCACACCTCTGTCCATCTTTCCTCTCAGTGGGATGCCCTGCAACACTTCCAGCTTCCCCCGGTAAAGCCGCCAGACTTCCTGTATTTCTCAGCCATGAGATGTTGCATAAAGTATGTGCAGTTGTTGGCAAGGAAAATGACCAGTTAAAAATCCTGCAATAAATTCAAAAAGACTTCTAGCTGCTAAGTGGTTTATGCTCTTTTTGCTGTCCCCTTGGCTACTGTAGATAGTGACTTTACAATAAATAAACTAAGTTCTCTTTATATCTTCAAAGGGCAAATGAAGCTAGCAGATTTGAACAGGTAGAGAAGAAAGACACACACACATGCATGCAAAGGAGTGATTAAAACCAGTTTTATGAAAGCAAATGCTCTCTGACCTTTGCCCTTCCTAAAAGCTGCCATCCTACCTTGAACGCTGGGTGAAACTCATTCAGCAGCTTCCCACAGGTCAGCTAATAGCAGAGACATTTGTGAAAGATGCTTCCTAAAAATTAATGTATTGAAAAATGTGTTTCCTCCCACCTTCACATTTCACATAACCTCTACTGTTAATGGTACTCTCATAGTGTCCAAAGCCTGAACAATAGAGCAGACTAGAGCAAGGATCCACCTGTGCTGGTCATAATGAGAAGACTGTCTGGTCAGAAAGTCTCGCTTTGGGGACCTGGCAACATCCGATGCAACTGGCTGTACCATCTCAAGGTATAACTATACCACACAGTCTTCCTGAGTATTTAGTGGATCTTTGCACATCACAATGTCCGCTGTTGTGCAAAAACAGAAAGTTCAGCCAAGAATGTATCTTAAAACATATTCCCGATGTAACTAAAACAGCTACACAGAACTCACTTTAACACATCTTTCAAAGCGCTGCCCTAGCAGATGGATATTTATCCTTGTAGGTGTGAGGTGATTGACAGGTGCTTTGGAATGTTGCGTGAAGCTGTCTTACAGTTCAGTGTCAAGGTTATGGTGCATCACACAAATCCGCACTAATCGTAGCCCCTAGTAAGCTCCACCTGACAGCAAGAAACTCTACTGACGATAAATTGTTGACATGTTTTCCGAAACCAGCATGCCCAGCCCATTATTTTCCCTTAAGCCTATTCACAGTAATGGGGAGTGCTGAAAGGATTTTGATTGTCTGCTAAAGTATTTAATGCACAGCAAATATTTTAGACACTGCTCATGGTGCGGAAACAATACATACAGTTTCAAGCATTCTCGGTTAATCAAGCAGAACAAAACAAACCAAGCCAGTGGGAAGAAAGAGAAAAAAATACTGGTCTTTTGGTGTGTGTGTGTGTGTGTGTGTGTGTGTGTGTGTGTGTGTGTGTGTGTGTGTGTGTGTGTGTGTGTGTGTGTGTGTGGATGACCTGATTCAGGAGGAACTGCTGCGATTATTTTATTTTCTTAGTATTTCTCTTTGTAGAAGCACACTGTGACTTTTATGCATATGAATATTCACCTTTTTCTGCCAGGCTTGTAATAAATGATTGATAAAATCACAAAAGAAGTCTTTCCTCAATGAAATTTAAAAGCATTACTCTGAAATGAACTGTATGCTTCTGCCTTGTGGTGTTTAAAAGGATTACTGGAAAAATACAATATCTTCTTTGTCAGCACTTAAGGTCTATATAGCTGTGCCTCAGGATATCCCTTTCCCGAAAGGAAGGATTGTCCCATTTTTTTCAGCATTCATGCTGCTCATCACATTAACACCTCAGCTTTGCTCCAAAGCGAAGACTCCCTCTTATAATGGGATTAGTCAGAGAAAAGTTGCTATTTTCTAATGTGCTACAGCCTTCTATTTTCCTTTAATACAAGATAAAAAATTGACTTTCTTTTTTCTAAATCACGTGTAATGAAAGTACAAAGAGTGTGAAATAAACATATCCTGCCTATTTTAGGTCCACTGACTTTAAATATTTCTTCCACAGAAATTGTTCTGCGTTGCACAGTTGCAAATTTCAACAGGATTATGCGAATCCCCATCCTCCTGTATCATCTCTCATCTGAGGCCCTTTGTACACCCTTTTCTCCCTGTCCCCTTCCAGATGTTCTTTCTTGATTTCCTCTCCATCTGCCATTCTGTCTTTCTCTGACAAAATCAATAGTGAGTCCATTTGCCATATCATACTGTAGCATCTCTCCAAACTCCGGATGGTAATGATGCGATGATAACCCAGGGGTGAGGCACGCAGGGGAGAATTTTAGCCAGATCAATAGAGCTGGTATACAGTATGACAAGGTTTTTATAAGGATGCATCATATGCTATTCGCTTCCTACATTATCATCAATCTGAATATTCTTTCTCACAAAAAAGAAACGTTTCCAGCTTTTGGTCTTGGTATTTATATGAACATATGCTTTCAATAATTGCACGTTATCATTTGCTGATTTAGGGTCACTTTATGGGTCAGAGACTTGAAATTTCTCCCTGTCCCTGGACAGAGCAAGTTATATGAGCTACCATGACATCACTCCATTAATGTGCTCCTCAGCCAGAGAGCCAGAGCTCGGCACTTCCTTGGGGGAGATTTCTGCAAGGGTCTTTTGCATTACTCCAGCAAAACCAGCTTAAAGCCAGCCTTCTGCTTCCTAAACATGGATTTAATACCCTCATTAATGATATATGACAAGGGAGATCAATGCACCTCACGTTAGAATCCTGGATATGTGTTTGTGTGTGAGTGCGAGCGTTTGTATGCGTTCATGTGTGTCCTTTCATGTGTGTGTGCGTGCACCATGTCATGCACTCTGTATTTAATGGGTACATGCTGTTGAACATCATAGAGACTGGACTGCCTCTGGATACCTTATATCTCACTGACGAAAGGCTGGGAATAGCAGGGTCAGATGCCTTCAAAAGATCATATCCACTAATTAGATTATAATGTAATCATATACATTATATAATAATATAATTACAATAAAATTGGCTGTGTTTTAAGTTGCTTGTTTAGAAAGTAATATTCCTCCAGAGATCAAGTTAGTAAACTTTGATTTCTGTGAGGCTTGTTGTTCTGTTCTTCTGAGTGCTATGTTTAGAGTCAGATTTCTGGCATAGCTCCATACCAGCCTGATATTTTATTTCTTTTCTGTGTAGAATTTACTGTACAGTTTACTATGGGCACACTGCCACAGACACCCAAATAATGTTCAACGCTGGGATTGAATTCCTGTTTACAGAGCATCAAGGTTAAAGCCTGAGTTTTAAAAGGTAAAACTAAAGTACCATCTACTTGACCCTGTGACACTCTATTTGAAGGGACCCATAGCTGAGGTGATAGCATGTAATAAAGCCCCAAGATCAAAGTTTGGATTTGATTTCCAGCCAGCATGGTCTGGTGAACAGGGCCCAACAAGCTCATCCAACAGCCATGGCAACCATTCAGCGCTTTATTTTCTTATTAGATTGCTCTCCCAGAATTCCATTTTTATCCACATATATCTGGCCAGTGAATCACCATTAAAGGGCCCATCAAGCTGTCAGGCCATCCGGAGTGCAGGTGCACCGGGGCCCAGTCTACTGTAAACAAGCAGCATAGGCCCCTGAATAATGGAAGCCCAGACTGTTTTATGTTGTTCAAGGGGACTTAAAGAGATTCATCTCCTGCTGCTTTTCACCAAGTTTGCTTCACAACTCGTAGCTGAGCTGCTGAACGCTACAGTCTTATATGAGGAGAGAGGGAGGGCTGGAGGAAGCGGAGGAGAAAGGAGGGGGCAAGGGAGACATGGAAATCTTTCTGTACATTCTCAGACAATCACTACCTGTGAGGCTGTGCCAGAAAGCTTTGTTTCTGGAACAGGGGTCTAAATGGAGCATTTTATGCCTGGCTGAGCATTGACACTAAAAAGCTGAGACTTCTTCATATCTGACAGATTTTCTTTCATTATTTTTTCCTCTATAATTTCTTCAGTAGTTAGCGGGCCTGCAGTTCTTTGTAGAGCAGCAAAATGTCTGACTTAACTATTCGAGACACCAGACAATTGCCCACTGGTCCTTGTTCCCCCAAGGTCAGAGGGAGAGAATGAAAGAGCCCAAGAAAAACAAATGCAGACCATAGTGTAGTTGTCACACGCTCCACTAACACATGTGAAGGCTGGCTCCTCTTTTATTCTCAAATAAATTGCCCTGAAGAAGTGCTCACACATAAATGTCTCTCGCATAAACCAAAGTAAGAGGGGCATTTTTCACAATTTGCAAAAATGGTCCCCAGAATTTATCTAGTGTCGCTGAGTTTGAGTGACATCAACCCTCTATTACATTATCACACCCCTACGATGCGCAAAGTTCTTTTTAAAGCCAATATTAGAAATGGTGCATGTTTACTAGTAGAAAAAAGAAAAACTACCCACTAAAAAGTAAAAGACAACAGTAAAATCACGTAACAGATATTTCAGCTAAATAAACTGAACCTTACATTCTATCTGGAAAATGTGAGCTGGGAAGTGTGTGAGATGTACTGTAGCTCTGTGGGGTAGTTAGCACCTTAGTGCCCTGTCTTTGAGGGTGTCTGGTTGTCATTAGGGGTGATGGGCAACAGTACAGGTAGGTGGGGATCACCGCTTTAGGTTGCTGACAGTTTCGCAAAACTGTAAAAGATATTATCCAAGGGGAATGAAAACAGCACTCAGCAGGTCTGTCAGGGAAGACAGACAAGTTAAAACAGATGATGCACGTCCCAGCGACTGCACCATCACTCTAGTGCCCCTCTACACGTGCAGCTGTAAAGAACCCTGGGTCGCCACATCTGGCTGGGCTTACCTCGAGGCTGAAGGCTGGGGCCTGGGGGGGACAGAGAGTGGAGACTAAAGGAGGCCTGTCAAAGCAGACCAAACAAAGTCTTTCTGGCTACCGACAGGCTAAACACAGAGAGAGCCCAAGACATGGTTTCTGCTTCTGTTTTGTCCCGATCAGCCTTTAAAAATGACACCTCCCCTGGAAGTGGAAGGCTTTTATTTCACCGTTTACAATATGCGGCTAGCTTCTGTTTATGGTAGCTGAGGGCTCTGATTTGATGATGAATCAGAGATGCCCAAAGCAGAGTGCACAGTATACACAGCTTTCACAGTTAAAGATGATGTAATATTTTGAAACATGTAACAACAACTTTTCTTCACTGAGGTACATACTGAGATTATTTGAATGCATGTCAGAGTAAATATTGTCTAACATTTTGTCTAGAAATGAGCTCGAAACGAACAGCTTACCACGGGATAATAATATATCAACACATACTCAAAATCTTTTGAATATCCATAAACTCTAATTGCCTACAAAACTGTGATACTGCAGAGCGTTACACCTCATTGACATTACATAAACAGTAAATTCGGTAATGGGCGCTGTTTCTAGCCTATCAAACTCCTCAAACTGTATAGGTCCTGGCTTGTGGCTTCAGGCATTGAGGGCTTTAGAAGAGAAGAGGCCCAGGCCAGAGAGGGCACAGGGCAACATGGGGTGACTGAAGGACACAGTGTGGGGTCACTGGGGGGCTCTTCCTGCTCTGCATGTTGCATGCTCCAGTGCTCTGGAGGCCAGATCCTGATTACTGCACTGGGATCCAGCCACAGAGTGTTTTCATTAGGGAGAGGGCCAAGATCATCCAGGAAGGTTCCGGCCCATTAATACATTTGAAACGGCGAACGAATGGGTGGGGGTGGTGATTGTTGGAGGGTGGTTTGAAAAGGGGGCCGTGGGTTATTTTGAAAGGAGAGAACCCTGTGGAACGACCATGAGAGCCTTGGTGAATAAATACCCTGTGGATCATCGTAAGCTCGTTCCTCTCTTTTTTTCTTGTCCTCTCTGTAAGATCTGCAGTCAATTTTCCTGCAATTTGGGATAAATTGTTTGTGAAATCCATGTCGATCCCTCCACTGGGAATCTATTCAGAAAAGACAGAAAGAGGAAGACTACAGTCCTCAGTGAGAATGGTAACAACAATATGGAGGATCTGGTTAATAACATCATCTGCTTCCCATTTAAAATTTATGCTTTTAATACAGACAATCATAACATGCCTTAGAAAGAGATTCTGCATTCGCACTTGAAGTAGCTTGGAGAGATCAAAGCCATTTGTGAAGCCGTACAATGACACTGACAGATGTTTCCACAAAGCCATGATATACATTTTGAAGTCTGGAGTCAATACATGCCTACAAATGCAGGAACTGAATTTGCCAGTGTGCATTTGTATTACTTATCATTCTCTCTGCTCAAATACATTCACCTTCCTTTACTTGACTGATGCAAAAAACACATACGAGGCCAGGTTGATCTAATTATGCTGAAGGTTAACTGCTCATCATCCCTTTCTTTGGTAGATATGATGTTTCCTCGGCTAGCTTTTGCACTCCTGTAGGTGTTTATTACCAATAACCACATCAAGCCTTCTCTGCTGGAGGAAAAGAAATCTCCTCAGGTCAGTTTCCAAACTAGTTAATATTTTATCCTGCATAGTGGTGTAATGACTGCTATTGATTTTTCATCATCTCTTATTAATGCAGTCTGGTGCCACAGCAAAATGCTAATCACATATTACACCCCTCTACATCTTCCATGTTAACTTCTTCAATTACTGTAACTAAAAGTACATCTCAATTCAAGGCCTTCAGAACCTGACAGCGATGGGTACTTCAGGATTCTCCTGTAATGCCTCTCCCAGGAAGGTGTTTAATGTAAGTTGTTTTAGACTTTAAATAAAATGATAACAGCTCCCACAAGGCCGGGAAATTGCAGCCTGCGTATGTCTGCACTAATCATCTCAGTCATCTAATATATTAGCATGAACAGCAGAGACCAAATATGACCTTGTATGCTCCACTGGCCCAGCACACACCTCAGACAGCGACCCTGCCAATAACACAAAAGCTGGCCTGGATCCGCCAAGCTAGTGCAAAGTGAGCTGTTAAAGCCTGACGTGTGTTTTGTCATTGAAGCACGACAGGGAAGAGGCTGACGGTAAGCACTGAGCAGTGTTCAGGGAGCAGAGGGGGTAAAAAGGCTCTGCGACTTGGCAGCAAGGATGGCAGTGTGTGCCAGCACAGCTGTCCGGCAGGCGTCTCATTCAGTGCTGCTCCCAACGTGGAAGCGACGACCAATCTATCACTACAGCAGCCGGGCACACAAGGACACAAAGGTGTAAACCAAGCCTGTCGAGAAGAGGGGCTCAGCACTGCACTGACAGAGTGCAAGAGCTTTACACGTCATGATCTCCTCTCGCAGAACTGCATTTGCTAAAGTTGCTTCATTGACCTCCCTGTCTGTGTAGGAAACACAATATTCTGACACCTTTATTCCATTGATGGGTCAGTTTTTCAATTACATGCACATTCATACAATGTGCTCCTTGTGTACTTAGCCCTCATAAGGACACACTGTCGGGCAATGGAAAAGCTAGGGCAAAACTCAAATCACTTAAGTTTCTGAAGTATGTAATTCAGTCAACTGTTAATAACTCGCAGGGCGCCAGGCTTGTGGAATCTCTTTTGTCAGAAAGACAATGGTGAGAGAAGAGATTTTATGAGCAGGCGTTTCTCTTGTGCCAGGTTTTTGTTTGCACTTTCATTATATCTCTAGTATATTATCTGATGCCTACATCCTGAGTCCAATCTCGCGGTTAGGTTTTAATCTCCTGACGCACTCAGCTCACTCGCCCCGCTGTCCTGTGCCACACAGGGAATCGGAGAGGGGTTATATTACAGCGCATGAATCAAGGCAAAATGAAATGCACTCTAGACGCTTTCAGATGGTTTTAATTTATAGCCGAGGCCCGCGGAAACAAAAAAAATGCATTAAATGTAATCTGATCACTTTATTCGATGCTGAATTTATGAGCAATCGGACTCTGGCTGAGTGACTGATTTTAAAAATAGACCCTGTGATAGATTACACATCTTTCATGCTAAAATATGTTGATACCGGCATTAACAATAAAAAAGGGAGTTGGAATTAGCATCATGTTATTTTTAGTCCACATATCATAGGTAAAACATTCCAGTGACAATAATTTAAATGGAAGTTAGGAAGAAATTTTATTTACTAGTTGCAGCTGCTTTTGGATTTAAATTAGAAAGATGTATTTCATCTATTAAACAAATCAGCGACCTCACAAAATTAAGATAAAAGCAGATCAGAAGTATTTAATAACCAGTCACTTGAGTAACATGTTTGATTCTTCCAGTGCCAGTTTAGCAGGCATTGACTTTCTTCATGCCATTGTGGTTTATCTCCCATTGATGTTTCAATTGTAAAAATTCTCTAATTTTATGTCCTCTGAGATCAAATCAATTTATGAGAGCGGGATATCTGTCATTGGACCAAATCCATTACGGTCAATCCAACCCAGCAGGGCATTTGGCTACATTAAGAGGTCCACAGGCATTTACAGTGAAGTGAGGAGACGCATCATGTTTTAATGCTCAAAGCCACAGAAACCAATGAGGGATTAGTCTGACTCATTACTCAACACGAATGCCTTGTGGCATTAAGAGAGAAGTGCAAAATGCTGTTGAACAAATATTTTTTTTTTCTTCAAAACACAAGTGATCTGTGGTTGTTTTTAATCTTTTGCTCTGTTGAGCAGATAATGCATGGCCACAAGCAAGAACATTAGCATACAGTCACACCATTTGTTCCAGTATGTGTGTGTGGATGCAAAGACATAGGAAGTGCATCCATCAGCAGTTTCAGGTCTATGGTGAAAAACAAAATGGCCTCTTCCTTCCTTAAACTTTGACCCCCGTTCAGCTAGTGACACCTGGTGAGTGAGGATGTTCCACTGAATTCAAAAGAACATGTCTACTTAATGCGCTGTATGTTTGGAAAAACCACAAGACGTGTGCTGTGATTCAGTTGCAGTGTTAGAAGGGGATCCTGAATATTTGTGTAAGGAGACTTTTCTCTCTTTCCCTCAGCATTGTGAAAATAAGATCAACTTAAGTTCAGTGTTTGTGTTAATCTTCCTGTTCTTTCAGAAATTCTTCTAGTTCTCACTACCAGCAGTGTTCCTTTAAGTAAGACACCTGTCACCATTTTTTTTTACCCATGCTAGGGGATTGCTCTAGGGAAGGCCACTTCAGACTCCAGACTGAAATACTTCAGCAACTTTTAACCAGCAGGTTGACATGTTCTGCTTTTACTGAAATGTCTTGACAGCTGTTAGACTGGCTTGCCGTGAATTTTGGTACAGTTATCCACAGCACCCAGAGGATAACAGGGAATTTTTCGGTTTTTCCTTGTCTTTTCTTCTAGTTCAGCCATGAGTGTGGCACTTGTAGTTTTCAATAGAAAAAATTCTCTTCAAACGGTCCCACAGATTGCCATTCTGCAATGTTTTCCTCAGCGCTACCAGGCTAACTTCCAAACTAGTGACATTAAAATTATTTTAATTAGTTTTGATAACTAGAACATGTTACCCTGCTAGTATGCTAAACTAAAACAATAAAAAAAATTTTTTTAAAAAAGGTATTAATATTGAAGTGGCTCGAAAAGCATGTCAGTATTGACCTTGGGAGCAGGCTAGGAGACTGATGTTACACAGGTTTACTGGAGACTTATGCCATAGCTACATTGTAACCACAGAGCACTCTAAACTTCAGCGTAACCTGATGCATAATTAGCATGTATGTTACCTTATATTATCACCTCCTACTGGCAACAGTGTAGAGCACTTACGTAGATTACATCATAGGTTCTACCAAGATTCACTGCAGACGACTGAATCCGTCATCAGATATGGTTAGCGAGCACCTAGCAACCACGGGACGCTAGGAAATAATGTGTGTTCCCTCACTGGTTGCAAGTATTTGGTGAAGTTTACCGGCAGGTCCCAAAGTCCCAGTGCTAACTGATGTCACGTACACTCACTCTGATTGACGAGTCAGCCAACAAACACTCACAGACACATTTCAAAGGAATACAAATTTTTCCCCTGAAGCCACCAATTTGTTTCTAGGTCTCTGTGATTGAAGCCTTACAGACCGGTTGGTATAGCAGTTGTTGTTTTCTAAAATTTGTTTTCTACAACTACAAAGACACATTAACTTCTCTCCATATGAAACCATTTGATTTTACTCAGTGTTTATAGGCTCATTTTTGTAATTGAACCTTTAACAACTTTCTTTTATCATATTCCATCAATAACACACAACTTTTAATAGCCTGTTAATCCTTACCATAGATGTTAAACTATCAGGAAAAAAACACATATCTTCAAGTCTTTGTTCAAAGCTGATGCACATAGACTCCAGATAAAGCCCAGGGATGACGCAATAATTCTAAGAGATGCTTTTGATAAATCTTTTCATTCTTTTGTTTCTCCAGCTGTACCAAACCTATCTGAGAGTAATTGCTACAATTGTCCTCTCAAAGTGGAATTAGATAACGCCTGTCTGGATGTAAACAAAATCTTTAGCAAACAGCAGAGCAAAATCTTGGGCAGCTATGTTTTGACAAGCGTGTGATGAGTGTCCATGCACTTCTGTGCTCGTTTGCAATTAGATAAGCTAACTGGTACCCAGAATTCCTTTCAGAGCCTGCCACCCTGACTATCTGTCTGCCTGACTGCTCACACTGCTCTTCTTTTCATGTCAAGTTCTGAGACCGGTTCTGCAAACTTTCTTCAGTTAAACAAAGAGAGTGTTCCATCTCTTTGCTTTCTCTACTGCAAGTGTTGAAATAGTTACAGGGACTTGGTGGCTAGTTCTGTAAAGACAGTGTGGAGAGAAAAAAAAGAAAAAGACTTTTGGATCTTGAAGAAATTATTAACGGCTGTAGTTCAGAGGAGTGCTCATATCATATACTGTGACAAGTGTGCAGCTCTAAGCACGTCCCTGCCAGCCTGGAACTCAGTTCTACATTCCTTCCACAGACACCATTAGGGCTCTGAACTGGGAGAACGACTCGTCATCACAATCACAGAGGAACAGAGGAACCGTGGTAGCATTTCTCCGATATGGCAGTGAAGTTTGTTTTGAAGGCTCGCTGAAGTGATCTGAAATTTTAGTTTTGCTTTTAGTCTGGAATACCATGTCAAGACTTTTTTTTCTTTAGTCTCCCATTTGTAGCTGAGAGACCAAATAAATACTTTGATGTATTTTGCATGTTTTGTACAGAGGTTTTTATTAATAGTTACCTTGAAGTCTAATTTATCATTTTTATTTGTAATGAATGTGCTTCAGAAGTTATTTCTATAACAATCAATGTTTTTTATTATTTTTTTAAAAAAGCTAAAAAAAACAACAACCCCAAAACAAAACATAAATAAATGCATCAGTTCCATGGAGCAATTCGTTCTCCTTTATGGGACATCATTTTTAAAAGGGACTGGAAAAAAATGCACAGAAAATTCTTTCAAGCGACACCATGGTGTTTAATTGCCCTGTCCTCTGTTTTGAGGTCCAGACTAGAAAGGTTTATGCATTCAGAGATGATAACAAAGGAGCTTTGCTTTAGGCCGATGTGAGGACAATGACATGTCACTCATGTACACACACATCAGAGAAAGTGATGAGACTGGGGCTATCTCAGACTACCATAACGACCCAGCACTTTCCTCTCATGCATGTATTGAGATATGTGCGCCTTTGTACCTTTGGTCCATTATCTGTCTCTGACTAGGCCTCCAGCTATCCAGATGAGCTGGGGAGCAGAAGTTGTGCATGGCTGCAGACCTAGGGTTTGTCTGATGGGGGAAAAAGGGGTTAAAAAAAACCCCAAGCCTGTGAATTATGGAGTAAAGCTTGCTCAGAGCATTGTCTAAATTAGCCTGGTTACATATGCACAGTCATCCTCGTGCCCAGAGGTCATACACCAACCTTAGGACAATGATGGCATCACTCAGACAGCTTTTGCTTGGACAACCGAATTACCACAGAAATATAACCAAAATGGCCTACTTTTATGTGTTTTTTTTATACCAATTTAGTGGAAAATTGTCCAACTACATCTGTGTCCAATCTCTTGTTTCGCTCTTCTCCTGTCTATCCACTTGCAACTCATCAAACACAAACTCACCTTTATCACTAAATGAGAGGGAAACGCTGCCTCTTCCTGACAGGTTATTATTGATCGTTTTCAATTTGCTGTCAAAGCTAGATCTGGCAAATTGCAGAGTTGGTCTTAGCATGCTGTCCATCCATCCAGCAGCTGCAAGGCAGGTCACCAGCTGACCAGTCAAATATCTGTCTTAAAGGGCATTTCAGTTTTGACAGTGACAGCATTAGAGGAGAGCAGCCAGGGTCAAAAACAAACAGGTCTGTCTGTCAAGGCTGTAACAAGAGACCAGAGTCTTGTCTGCTTCAGATTGCTCATTCCAAAACCCAGAAGAATCAATTTTTAAAGCACTTCCTCGTACAAGTTTGAACAGATATATGGTTTAGTTTGGTTAGGATGGACTGTGAGCATTAAAGTCACAGATATATCAATAAGTATGTTAAAGTAATAGTCTAACAATTTAAAACAACTGGAAATGTGGTTGTCATGTTTGTATGCTACATGCAACATTTTCTTTTAGAAATAGTTTTGAGACACTTTAGCTTTTGTTGTAAGCTAGAGATGCTGATTAATGTTGAAAAGGAAATGACAATAACCTACAATTTGCTGTTAGGATCTTAAACAAAAGAGCCTGCAGGAAACCATTGTGCTTGGTAAAATATAACTATGAACATGTCTTTCTTATATAGAATAAAAAAAACCCCAATAATATAGCAGTGTTGTGTGATTATGGCTGCAAAAAGCCTCGTTCTTATATTTATCGTTACATTTTGTTACCAGTTTTTGGAACATTTCCCCCGAAATTTAAAGTATTACTTGTTACCTTTAAGAAAAATAACTTGTCACACTACTTGCTACATTACTTCTGCAGCAACACCAGAGATGCATTGTTACATAATTGATCTAATTAACCTGAGCTTAGCAGTTTACCATCATGTATTTGTCCTATTTTGGCTGTGAAAAAGGCAAAATGGGACAAGAAAATTAAAGAACTTGAAGAACTGATGTGCAATGCAAAGGTGCATTTAATGTTATCACAGTAATCTTTTATTTTGTACTGCATAATCACCAATCTTTCTCTTGTTAGACCGCAGCAGTATGCAAAAAATGCAAATATGCATGGAATTCCTTTAACCGTCTCTTAATTTGACATGAAGTTTATTTTTAATTAGTATTGATGATTAGAAAATGTTATTTAATAATTTTTTAGGTAATACAGCACTCATAATCTTGTCTGTTAATGGTTGCACTCTCACTGTCCTCTTTCAAATCCAGATCCTTTAAGATGTATTTTTTCCTACCAATATGAGATGTTTTTCTATTAATATACTGCTTCTCTCATACTCTACTTTGATGTATCTTCCTGATTAATAGACATAATGCAACCTATCACTGCCATATGAATGCATGTTAGCTTCTTTTGCAGAAACTGTTTTATCTAATAGAAAGCGTACTGCAAATACGGAGCCAAAAATAGTTGGGCAAATGTTATATGCATTTCCTGTTGCTGTGAGTGTATGCATGACCTATTGTTTATGGGAGGGACTCATCAGGAGACTGGCTGCCTGTGTTGTCTGCCTAAGCAGAACCTGGTGAACCTGTGAACTTGCAAACCTTGAAATGCAGATCTGAAGCCTGCTGAGGAGTGATGACAGCTGTCATAGCTGTGCAATAAAGTCAAACGAGAGAGAGAGAGAGAGTGAGAGAGCAGAGAGAAGGAGAGAGGAAAAAGAGAAGAAGCAGCAACTTCAACACTTTTGTGCTGAAAACACAAGAGGATTTTTTTTTTTAGGGGTGGGGGGGTGGGAGGGGAGTGCGCTGAATTCTGCTACTCAGCATAAAATGTGTTGGATTGAGAAATAAATAAAAGCAGTGAGTGACCACATGAAACACCGCTGCGCTGCAGGGGATTCTGCTTCCTTTGTTTAGATGCTAATATGCTGCTGTGATAGCAATATGGAATGAAGGGGTCCTCCTCTGCCTTTGATACACATTATCTCTCGGCATCTTTTTTTACTAGCCCGGCACAACAAGCATAGTATCCCTTGGAGAGTAAGGCCCTTTTGTTGCAGGCTGACCTGCAGGCACTGAGCAGCCATTAACATAAGCATATGGGTAATATCAAACATTGCTGCATTCTTCTTTTGTGTACAAGAGATAAGAGTGTCTTAATGATATGGTTTTATTGTATATGCAGTAACGGGTCCTTTTACTGCTGTACTGTATGGTTTTATTTAGACAGAGAATGTTTCCAATTCGTGGTTCAGACATTTATATATTATTATTTAATGCAATATCTATGAGATATCATTCTCTGAGCATCATCTGCCACACAGGCTCAGGCTGTCTTATACATAACCTGGTCTGGTCCTCAGTTTTCTGTGTAAAATGAGCCTGTCTGCCGCACACAGGGTCAGTGCATTAGATCACTTTGCAAGCCACCATGTTGAGGGTGTGTGGGCAAACTTAAGAGAGAGCCCGAGCAGGAAATGGACAGGAGGGGATCAGAATGAGTGATGGAGAGACAGAGTATGACTGGGAAAAAAGGAAAACACCAAACTAAGAGCAAGGACCTTCTCAAGTTTCATTTTAATAGCGCAGGGCCATTTTTCTCCCTTTACGCAAAGCACAGGCCTGGCCATTAGGGCCTCTCGGTAGAATGTGTAAACCTCCTGCTATTAAAACCACAATTTGCACTGTCAGCTCCTATGAGCCAAATCTATGGCCAAACTGCAACCCTCCCCCCCTCAGCACGACGCAGACCCCTTTTCCCCTTTTGTAACAACTTTCAGGCCACAATAACCATCATCAGTTAAAGGCGGCGGGTCCATTACACTTCCCCTGTTCACACAGCTCTGCATTAAGCTAATATTATCTATTCCCAGAGTGGCCAAGCCCTTCACACACCCCATCAATTATTAATCTCTCTGCTCATAGCTAATGTTTGGTTTGAATTATTTAAACCTATCTTCATTTATCAATAAACATAAATGTTAAACAAAGAATGCTGATGAGCATGAATTACGCTGTAAACTAGTTTATGAGATTATTTGGATGGCAGTTGATTTATGGATGTCATATTCAACGGTAATGCTTCAAAGAAAGGACAGAGGATTGTAAAGGCAGGCTAATGCACAGAGGGGAAGAATTCTCACACTGGGGCCGGTCATCCTGTCAGTGCTATCATCACTTCAGCAGTAAGCTGCGTTTCAAAATGTAATTCTGTGCTCATCTTATTCTTTATTAATGAACGAATTTGTTCATGGCACACGTGAATCCAAATCTGTGTCCCAGATATTTGCTCTTGTTGAAAGCTCTTACATATTAGTCCAGTCCTCCCCAGGGTGCCATTACAGTTCAATACCCCTGCAGTGAGAACAAAATGAACCCGTGCCTCTGAGATGTCCAACCTGTTAAAAGGAGAAATGAGCAGACAAGAACACAACCTCTCTGTTGGGTCTGCTCTGAAAGAGCGTCCTATACGGCCACGGCTATTTGACTAATGGGGGAAAATAGGTGTATGTCACAGTTTTCCCTAAGCAAACACATTTGAATATAATGGATGACCTATAGAGGCAGGAATAATACAGACCCTGAAGGGTGTGAAAGGGCTCAGCTTGGGGATGGATGCCTAGAAGACCAACACCACCCAAGAAATTACAGTTACTTTGGTATTTCTGAAGTTCTTGACATTGTGTTACCAGACCATTCTTTGCAACAAAGAGAATGATTTGGAAAAGTTATACATACAGGTTGTATTTACCTATTTGTAAGACTGTCCAAAGACAAAAGACAATCTGGCCCTTGACATGTCTTAAAGTTAGACCCAACTCTGTCCAAGCTTCAACTATGTGAGACATGGGCTTAAAATACTTAATGCAGAGGAGTTCATGGTCAACTCAGTGACTGCTAGGTACCCTGGTCATGTGGCTGCAAAACAAGCCTAAATCATCACCCCTCCACTGCTGTGCTGACAGTTGGTATGAGGTGTTTGTGCTGATTTACCATGTTTGGTTCTCACATGGTGCTGTGCGTTATGGCCAGACATTTCCACTTTGGTCTCATCTGTCCAAAGGAAATTATTCCAGAAGTCTTGTGATTTGGTTTAGATTCAACTTTGCACACCTAAGTCAAGTTGCTGTCTTCTTTTTAGAGAGATTATTTGTCAGTCCATCCAAACAGGCCATATTTGTTCAGTCGTTTTTTCTTATTGTGCTGTCATGAACTTTAACATTTAACATGCTAAATGAGGCCTGTAGAGTCTGAGATGTAGCTTTTGGGGGTTTTTGCAGTTTCTCGGGGGATTGATCTTGGGAAAATCTGCTGGGATGTCCACTCCTGGGAAGACTGGCAGCCCTCTTCATTTTTTTCAAGATAACTGCCAATCAAACACCAGATTATTTATTATGTTCTGATAAGCAAATCAGAACATAATAGAACTAACAGGGGGTGTAATTTCTTTTTACTATTACTGTATTTATGTATTTAATTCTTAGTGTTATAGCATTTTAAAGCAGTACCCCTATTTATGACTTGCACTGTACATAAAAATATCCTATCCTTTGGAGAGATGAGACTAATCTCAATATGTGAAGAAAAAGAAAAAGGAGGCTCAATAATAATTTTTTGCATGTTAAGAAATCCAGGTAAGGAAATCCCAGAAAGTTGATTCTAGTCATCAGGACAAAGCATTTTCACTGGCAGAAACATTTCATCATTCATCACTCTTTTCAGTCCTTGGAAGATTGCTAAATGCTACAACAATAGTCAAGTGCTGATGACCTCTGCCTTGCATGGGGCATGTTTGGTACAAAAAAACAAAAATAAAAGATCCATGTACAAAAATCAGCAATGACGAGAAAGTCAAACAGCAAGAAGGGAGTCAAACAGGAGCAAGAATTTGATGTTTTGTGTGATTACTCACTTCTTTGATGTTGCAAATTACAAACTCCTAGATTCATTCTGACAGCAAAGTACTTAACCAAGCACTGAAATCTGTAATAAAATCAGATTTACAAATGTCTAAATAATAATCATGTTTATTACCCACAATAGGCAAGAACTCACAAAAAAGAAAAATAAACTAGAAGACATATTCCTGGTTTCCCGGGAGAGTATGAGAAACAGCAGCAACACATTTATTGTCACACCCAGGGGTATATTTCTGCATGTGGTTTTAGATCACTCACTGACATTTTACTTCCATCATTACAATCCAGATTTGATGCCCGTCGTGCAGTACCTCGCCACACCACCTAAATCTCAACCCTCCCCATCTCCACGCTTCTGTCTCCAGTGTTGGGTAAACAAGGCGGAACCCTTGTCAGCGTGGCTAAGCTGGTGGCTCATGACAGAACGCTGAATGAGTGATTTAAGGTTTCAAGTGAGCAGCTTTCACAGTTAATTAACCTGCTGATGGCTGTGCATGTGTGGAGTGGAGCAAGGGATTCATGGGAGGAAGCCCTCTTCAGTTGCCTTGCCATTTCAAGTTAAGACAGCCGCGCACATTACTGTGACACTGGGCCTAAAGTCATCAAGTCGAGTGATCGCTCATTTGTTTCTGTGGTAGCTGCTTGTTCTGCAGGTTTAGCCTTGTCTTTTCTCTTCACCTTCAAAACATAAGACAAGGGATTAAACAGGAACATGGCTATCTTTCCACACCAAGCTTATAGGACATAAAGAGGAGACAAAATAAACAAAACGTACATTGTAAATATGATTTTCAGATGACTGCAAGTCTAGGGGGCTGTAATGATATACAGTCTATACAGTCTCATTCATTTTACTCTAAAGTCTGACAAAAAGGGCAAGAACAAATGCCAAGTTCCAACTCAATAATTATGAAAACCCTTAGCTACTCACTTAGGAAGCTTCCAGTAGGACACCAAAATACCAACAACTACATACTTCACTGCTTTAAATGTTCAGAAAGTTAACTGTAAAGCTGCATTTAAATATGACCCAATCATCCACTGTGGATTTCCAAAACATTTGCCATTCATTCTGTGAGGTCATGGACTAAATGTGTGCCTGATCTGGCCTGGGTCACTGCAGTTTGGGAAAAAAAATACTCACACTTTGAATGTGGAGCCTGAACACCCATCAGTGTTCTCACACCCACCCCAGGTTTCTTCAGAAACTTGATCTGTGGTGTGCTGAAAGCTGGGTCTTCACCTGTTAGCAGATCAACCACTAGTTTCTGGGGTCACTGTGTATTTTGCTCTGGTTTGCCACCCAGGCAGCATTGCATTTCAGTGGGAGGACAGTGTGTGTGATTCATGCCTTGATAATTACAGTGCATGTCCTCTTATTATTAGCAGCTGACTACCGGCATTCAAACAGATGCTATGTGCCCTAAGAAGGATTTGTGCTTTTCTGTTGATAGACTGTGACATGTGGACATGAGTTTATATTTTAATTGCATTTTGATGCAATACTTATAACGCTAATCTTGATTCCCAAAAGATAAATATAAATAAAATTTTTACCATTTTTCTAAAACAAATACCTCTAAGTGTAAATGGGCACTGCACTGACAATCTACATAAATGCTGTAATTGTCCCCCAAGATAAAGCTTTCGCATATTCATCTGTGCGGCAGTAATGCAAAATTTTACCTAATTTACATCATCCTTGAGGCAGTGCAGCAAAACAATTTCCAAGTGAGGGCAAAAGCTCTGATGAAACCAAATAAGAACATGTACGTCATTATTGACTCTTAGCCTTTTTTAACTACTCTCCAAAGGACAATATAATTGTCTATATGTATATAGCTCTAGGTTGTATCAGATTGCGGTTTGATGAGTTCATGTGTGTAGTCTCAGTAAACTGTACAATCATGGACTGAAGGGTAATCAGAACAGCATTTCAAAACTAATTTCTCTATAATTGTATCCAATTATTTATGCTCTTTCTAATAAGTGCAGTGACTGACAAAATGAACAGGAGAGGATACGTTCCATTATTAATACTAACACATTGGCAAATAGATATATACAACTATGTAATTTGTCTCTTGTAATTATACATATTGGATCAACTTCAATGCACTATAAAAGTGTAGATTATTAGCTTCCCTGTGTAAAAGGCACTATATTTTAACAGGTTAAATGTTAAGTGAATTTTATATGTATACGTAGATACATTCATTTCTCAAAAATGGATATGGGAATGTGGAAAAGAAAGCCTCACTGCTGATCTATGGGACTCAATGATGCAGCTCTCTTCCAAGCCACTCTGAGATGCATTTAGGACATGCATGGAGAAAACAATGGCGAGTGTATTACCAGAAAAGATAAATCTATCTCATTAATCCCTTATTCTCCCAGCCTGGAAGACACATTTAAGAGAACATGCAGAAGCAGTTCTGTGTGCTAGGATCTCTCATGCAGATGGCAGAGAGGGGGAAAGGAAAGGAGGAGGGGCTATTGTGTCAATCTGTGCATCATTAGACAGTGCAGTGACGGCAAGAGGTAGAGCGGGATTACCAGGATGTGGCGTTCACAACAAAACAATCAGTGATGTCTTGTCAAAGAAAAGATGGTGTATTCCTTCTTCTATGAAGCAGTACATCCAAATTAAATGACTTTTTCAGCAAACTATCATTAAATATAAGCTCAGACATATTTATAATTGTATTCTTTTAATGAAGATTTTTAAGGTTGTAGCTATTTTTAGCATCTTTTCCTTTAAAATGTTTTAAGCCCTTGTTCTTCTTTCTCAAATTTCTGAAGATTTCAAATCACCACAATCAGTTCAAAGTTAGTATCAAATGGCCTTTGCACTGATTGTCCATACTTGGTAACATTTAAAAGCTAGTGGCAGTTGTGTCTCTGTTCTCAGTACAGGGACCTTCAGGGTAAAGAAGGTCTAAAGTCTAAAGTTCAACTATAGTATTTATTGATTGGGCTGAAATCGCCCCATCAATGGTCTTCTAGTCCACAATTCTGTTGTATCACACGGCTACATGTTCAAATTACCACCAGTAAATTCGATTGATTTCGGTCAAAAATGGCATTGATTTTTACCCATCTGAAATGACCAGGGAGTCCATAAAACAGATAAAGAGGTCATAACAATTTTACCAGCCTGTAGAATTCCACAGAAAGATTTAAGGGGTCATGAAAGCCTGATGGTTAAAAATGAAGCCTGCAAAAGGCCAACAAAATGTACCACGGATGCTGCATTACAAATAGCTCCATCTATGAAGCAGTCGATAGCTGAGAAACAAAATGTACTGTTGAGTTTATACGAGTCCAACTATAAAGTATTCTTTTAAGAAGAACATAGACCCATTTTGTCATGATTCGGCCGTGTGGCAGGCAGGATGAGGACCCAAATTGCAAACTCACAGACATGGGGGATAAACTCAAAATGCAGCTTTATTGCTGACAGGTGATAAACAATAACGATGATACAAAAGCAATGCAAAACTACACTAAACTGGGAAAAGCTAAAGTAACATATACCGGAAGACACGGGGAGAACCACACACGGCATGAGGGAGAACGCGACGCCGAACAGAGGGAGACGCAGACAGAAATACACAGAGGGTAAACGAGGAAAGTTTGAACACACGGGGAACACAGGTGACGCTGATAATCATAACGAGACAGGGCGGGGTGAACTGAACATGACATGTACGGGCGTGAGAGTCACAAAGTAAACAGGAAGTGCACAGAGGTTCAGACAGGAGGAGAGAGAGCACGGGGAAAACACAGACATAACGGGCTGGGGAAACATGGAATAAAACATAAGGAGAGACGAGGGCTCAGATACACAGAGGGGCACACAGGGGGTGAGAGTCACAACGGGAAAACACATAAGGAACAACGTAACAGATCAACCCAGGAAGCATGGCCTAAATAAAGAACAAAATACAAAAATACATGAAAACTAAGAATACTGGGCCCACATGGCCCAGGACCATGACACATTTATTTTACCTAACAGACTGAGGAAGAAGACAAATGAAAGTAGATGTAGCAGTGTAACAGTGGACAGACACGTGAAGTTTGCCACTGACCTTGGTGCCTTATAAGTGAGCAAGTTTTATTGATTCCTTCCTCATCCAACCACTTTGAGCATATTGTTAAGTTTTAGACTGACGGTGAATGTGTTTCACTTGCTTTCTGTAAACACACCAATGGGTCGACAACCAGGAGTGATTGTCTAGTTGACACAAAAAGAACTATTACTAATTTATGTCTCATCTTTCCCTAGACTGGACTAACAGCGGAGGATACCTTGTCTCAGGGCCAAGCTTGATTTCAGTGCTGTCAACTTTTTATTTTACCTGTCAGAATGGAAACGGACATACAAGGGTTTGTTTGCCCCTCTGACGTCTTTAGCCACATAGGCTGTGAGAGGAAATAGACAGAGAGCAGATTTTAAGGACCCCACACCTCTTAATGGTATGCTTCGTATGAGAGTGTGGGATTTGGAGGGCCAAGTAACTCTTCCTTGTCTTCTTCCTCCTGAGACATCATTTACTCTTATAAAGAAAAATGTGGAAGAAAAAGTGATCGGAGCTGTAGCTGGATATAAAAGTCTCAGTTCTCACAGTTCTCCACCTCAGGAAAGATGATGTTCAATACTGGGCTGGCAAACAGGGGGGAAAAAAACCTAAAGAAAATCATCCAACCTTCTAAATCAGTGAAACCAGATGTTTGGTGTTCTGGTTTTCCTTTAAATCTTCCGGATGTGACAGTTTAAAAGTATAATGTGTATTTGATCTCTAGTAATGTGTAAAATCTAATTCCGGAAGAAATTAGTTCAATGCAAAATCAAAACTGAATCAAATGATTACTGCCTAAACATTGCAGTTCCTTGCCGAGATGTAGGCCTCTGAAGGAAAACTTCCATGTGTTTCAGTGCTGATTTCAAAAGTCTAACCATTTCTCTAATGTATATGTTCGGCTAAGCCAAATCCACACAATGACATCAGATTATATGTCTCAAAACCATGAAAATAAATATGTCTTTCTGCAGCCTTGGCTTTGAGGTTTGTAAGGTTGGAGGGCTGCAATTTTTCAACATGCATGCAAGGTTTTGTCATTATTTCACTGATTTATCTGAAAATAGGGACTTTCTCTGTGTAAACCACTGAAGTATAAATGATATATTTGTAGAACATGGGGAAGACAGCTCAGCTAAACCATGAAGTGAGTTATGAAACAGAATTTAAATTTCAAGTTAAATAGACATCAGCAGATCAGCTGCACACTCACTCTTTGCATGTTTCTGATTGTGCAGCCACTGGTCGTAAAGTAATACTTTCTTCAGTGTTTTATTCTGTTTATTTGATATTTCTATTTAACATTTTAGAAGGAAGTGGTACAATTTGTACCCGATACTCCTCCACATAGTTAGTTAGTAAATGCAGTTTCACTGAAATATTTTTGTTATTTAAATAATGTGTTAAACTAGTGAGCAGTTGGCATTTATTTATATCCACCCGATTAATGCAAGTCCAATAATCCTTCCTCCTTGACCTCCTGTTTTGTTCTTAATATTCTCCTGACAGAATTATATGCATCTATAGCTGCTAAAGATTTTTTATATACTGTACAAGCAGCAACCTCTGGATCTTGAAAGTGCCAGACCCTCTATTATTATTAGTAACTTACAAACACTTCTATAGAAGTTTTCATGCAATTTTTATGGCTTGCAGTGTGGTTACATGTACTGACAGACCATCCAAGAAATTAATGAACATTTTATTTTGATGTAACTTATCACTACTTAGTAGGTATCTGGGTCTTTGTGATGCACTCATACAAAGCACTTTGCTAAGTAAGCTAGCAATGTGGCACTCGGCCACCTATGGTTAAGGCATTTCTGACTCTAAAAATATGAATAAAAACCTAAAACAGATGGTGATGAGCCAAACTGACACTTCAAAATGGGACTCTACACTCAAATGGGTCACTTTACAGCATTTGAATGGGTGTACATAACTGAACTTCTACTTGTTCTAAGTACGGTCTAAATTCCTGAACTCATGGAACTTTGCAATTCTTCAGAACATATGTGCATACTTTGGACCTGAGTGAATGCTCCTTGTCTGTAAAATATGCAGATGAATCAAATAAGGGTTGCCTGTGATGTGTCCAAGTAGAAATGAGTTCTGCCTGAGGGGTGGAGTCCATGTCTCTCCCTCTCTGTCAGATAGTAAGGAACCCAGCACCAGGGAACTTTAGAATGAGCCTTTGTTTTGGTCGACTCTCCTCCTCTAACTCTCCTGTCATCCTTTGATCATATCAGACTTCGTGCTCTCTTCCTTACTCTCTGTCTACCCTTATAGGTCTGATGTGAGAGATATATACATACAGGACTCTGCCAGGAGAGAGACAAAGGTATCCCACTCCCACCAGTCCTTTTCCCCCCACAGGGCAATTTCTGCTGTCACCTCCCAGCCCCTTCCCCTCAAGACCCTCACTCAGGTGACAGGAGGTATGAAAACACTCAAGTTTTTTCTCAGACACAAGAAGGCCTATATTAGTCTCCCTCCGTGCACCATCCGCGGCATCCTTCTAACTAAGACATGGGTCCACACCTGTGGATATTATGACACGCATCTGTCAAGTGAAGTCAAAACTTGCCAATCCCCTATCAAGATTGAACCATTTTAGGAATGAAGAAAATTTCTAGGGTTTTATTGTTGCATTAACAAGTCTTTAGCCCATTACCACTGACAGCTAAACCACCCAGGTGCTTGTCTTGTCATTGTTATTGGGAATTATTCAAAATATAAAGGGAAGGGCACATTTAAGCATGGCAGATCTGCTTGGGAAGTTGCAATTTTACATATCAAAGTTAACAATGGGTCATTATACCATCTGTTTGTCTTATTCCTCTGATTCATTTTAGGCATTGCATTGATTTTTGTATTTACTCTGGCTCTGCTCATACATCTCTCCCACTCTCGCGGTCCCCCAAGCTTGCCGTAATGCCTCGGCCCAAACACAGGAAGTGTCAGCCCCCTGCTATGCATTTGCTGCTGCTGCCCAGCTTTAAATGCCCCAGACTCTGTCAATAATATTGATGTAATCCACGGGCATTTTTGAGTGATCCTGCTGTCACAGAGACATAATGACAGGCAGTGGAGGCCTGATTGGATCTGCACTACAGCAAGGTTGGCCGGCGCACAGCCAGGCATTGATAAAGTGTCACAGACTTCAGTGCTTTGATTAGCCCTTCGACTAATGCCATGCTAAGCAGAAACATTACTCTGCCCCGCTAGCTATACAGCTAGAGGAGGGGAGGGCTGACTGAGGGAAAGGGAGAAAATATACTCTACAGGGAAATTAACCAATGCGGATGAAATGGTGTACCAAGGAAATTCTTGGATAAATTAACAACGCAATTACATTACATGACACACTGCAAGATGGATGAGGAAAACTTGGCTGGTATTATGTTCTGTTTTCCAAATTGCAATTTATTTGAGGGCTCTAATGGATGCCGTATTAAAACATCTTGGGCTGCGGTCAGATTTCATTGTGTGTCACCCAGATGTGATTGATGACCTTCTCTTCCACGCCCCTCGACCCCTCCCCACTCACCCACCCACCCACATCCTCTCTTGCAACCCTTTACTTCTCCCAAGTCCCCCCCTCACACACACACCCCACCCCTCCTCTCCTGCTGCATTCTGTGCTTTTTACTGGGAAGTTTGAACATTAGGAACATTTATATGGATCCAGGAGTATTCAATTGATTTTCTTATCGCTTAATTTCCTTGCTTGCTCCTGCAATCAGGCGATAAATTCTGAGCACACTGAGAGCCGAAGTCCTTCTCTCCCTCTCAAGCTCTCCCTTTCTCTTACCCGTAGTAAAATTCTATCAATAATGCCATTTTCCTGGAATCCCGACCTCTGATCATGTCCCTCTGATCTTCCTCTGGCTTTTCATGTGCCTTTGTTCCAGTTGCAATGATAGCTCCAGCTATTCTTAAAATGAAAATATAATCAAAAGTATTTTTATTGCTGTAGCAAATGCATTTGTGCGTAAAGGACATCTGGAAATCATCCACAGCTGCTTGCTCAGTTATGACAATATCATAGTGACTTTATTTTACCATCCATAATTACTCACAGGACAGTGAAAAACCACATGCTATCTGCTTTGAACTTGAAAAAACAGGGTTTGCCCAGATTGACCCAAACAATGTGAAGCAACCCAATCCTCGATTCACTTTTCCTCTTTCAGTATTCTACCTTTCTTGCTTACTTCGAGGTGATGCAAACCTTCCAGGGAGGGAAAGGTTAATAACATTCCGAATAAATCAGCATGCAGCACATCCCCTGGATGACATCAGTGAGTGTTCCTCCAACCCACAGGGCCATAAACAGCTTTGTTTTTTTCCAGGTTTGTTTCAGATGTGAGAAAACGGATAAATAATGAATGAGCCGCACTGATGGGACACATATTTCACTTAGCGGAAATGGCTTTAATGCAGTCGGCCTGTATTACACTCCCAATCACTGGGAAGGAGGAGTGCTGCATGGGGGGAAAAAATGTGCAAACTAAATTCAAAGAGTGTTGAACTCAGGTTTGTCTACAATGCAAATGACCTAGTTTTTAACAAAACTCCTGAACCAGCTCTGCACCTGCTGTAGTCTATGAAAATAATTTGTTGCGTAGGGAGATCTGGCAGTGAAATTAGAGGTGGAGATTTTTTTAACCATAATTTGGAATGATCTGTTGCATTCTTGCCAGGTTGTCTCAGAATAAGAAAGACATGCAAATAGAACAGAAGGAAATTCAGATTTAGGAAAACCGTCTTAAAAATGACATATTTTTCTTTGTTTAACTTCCCTGCCGGATCATTTCCCATATCACGGAAGAGAAAGACTGATATGTAATAGCATGTAAATTAAATGATTATTTTTACTCTTTGTCAGGGATATAATAAGAAACTACTTCATGTGCAGCCCCATGAATTTCCACTTTATGGGCTTTGATTTCTGGTATGCAAGACATCTGAGAGGTATCTACAGAATCTTATTCTAATTCACTATTTATTTACATATTCCCAGTTCTTTGTGTCTTGGGGAAATTCAGCATGACTTTCTCTTTTCCCAGGTCTCAATGGTTAAAAACAAAAGTGAGCCTGAAGTTTCTTTTGGCCATCACATGGCTTTTAGAGGGTTTGTCTAAACAAAGTTTGGGGTTTGTAAATAGCGAAGGTTATCTGGCCATCGAGGCTTCCAGATGGCGGCTGAGCCAGACCACCTGCTATGGAAATGCCTTTGCTGTGAGGGCCGTGTGGAAATATTCAGACCCCGGTTCTCTCTTTCTCCTTCTCCCTCCCATACACACACAGGCTAACATGATAGGAGCTAAGAAGGAGAAGCCCTTCAAACACAGCTCTAACTTCCCCTCTGTCTCTTTCCCTCTCCCCCATGTTGACCCCCCATCACTCTCCCCAGACTTTGCCCGCAGAACAAAACAGCTGGACAGGGAGGGCTTTCCTGCAGGTCCAGATCTATCACGTAAAAAAGATGACACATCTTTTGAAGAAACGGGGCAAAAGGGAGAAGAGGCGGTTGCGCGAGAGAAAACATAAACAAAGGTGTTTTCTTATGATGGTCGCCAGTGGCGCACAAAGAAAACTGGAAGAGGGCAAAAGAAAAATTGCTTACAATACAAACTCTTTGAATGACAGCCTAAAGCAGGAAGCCCGGACCGTGCTTTCAGAACTTGAATGCCGTAGAATGTGTTTTGTGTATATCTTATAGTTTCTCTACTTTGACTCGAGATCCAAGTGAGTGCGTTTTTATTCTTGCTTCTTTTATCATGTATTTTCAGTACTTTATATTACCACACTTTGTTTTACAGTTGAACATCTTCAGTGGACCAGCTAAAAAATATAAGTATGTTGTTTATCTGTGGTTCTCAGGAATAAAAGTCCACTAAAATATATCGAAAGCTTTTCTCTATGGTTTTAAGGAGAGAAACACTCACTGATACCATATCACCCAACTGTTTTGACACTTGACTTTGATCGACTGAGTTTCAGCAGTGTGGTTGAGCGCATACCCCCTTCTCCGCAATCCTTTAAGAGGTCATAAAAAGCACCACTGTACATCAAAACAACCAACGCACTCCATTCACATCATCCGACATGACACGTGAGATGACACTGACCACAACAATAGTTAAGCCTCTTTGATGGTAAAATGCCTTCGTGTTTATTTACATCAGGCCGCCTCTTTGCCCGACTGTCAGTTATGCGCAATGCTATGGGTTCTTTTGAAGTTATCGGGGGGCGATGGTACAATGTCCCACCCAGGGAGCGTGAAGAGAGGTGACCATATTGAGAGCACTTGTTGTTGGAGACACATGGGCAGAATAAGGCACAGAGTGTTTGACTGGGGAAAGTTTTTGACCTTAACAGCAGAAGAGGATGAGCATGAGGCTGTTGTTTTATGATCGGGTTGATGCAGAGGTATTTGGCACAGGCGTATTTCAACAACATGTTTGGGATAAGAACCATCCTTTGTCATAAAAACATGAGCTAATCCATGATCCTTTTGACCCTATAATTGATATGAAGTAGTGACAGGAACGTGCAGAAAATATGGAGAGAATATCCCCAGATGTGTGTTTATTGACAGCAATTTTCCTATAAACATAAAAGCAAAAGAACATCGTTACTCCTCGTGGACACCCACATAGACAAACATGCTTTTTGCATTGCTAACACTGCTATTGTCAGGCATCTACTTACTTGCCAACCTGCACTCTCCACACCGGCCCCCACGTTATCCCCACAATGTTAATTAAAGCTGAAAGGTTGCAAAAGGTGGAAGCCAATAACAAGGCCACATATTACACTTAAGTTCCTTCTTTTCCTTGCACCCACTCAATAATTCATGCTATCACAGTGTCTACAAGGAAGTGAGGCTTCTCTTCCTTTGAGAAAGCCTCAGACAAGGATCATCTGTCCTCTGGACTCATTGTAAGTAAGAAAGTGTGGGCAACAATATATACCAAGCCAACCCCAGCCTCATAAATAAATATGGTGATTGTTAATGGGGTTTAAAATTACTCATCTTGCTACCCTGCAGACTACTAGTGTGACCACATACATGGCATACAAGCACATGGAGGCTACGTGGTCCTCCAGATAGAATGTCTGGCACCACTGATACCACATAATGGCCACTATGCCTCCACTTCCACCTCGTCCTTGTCATCTTTGTTATCTCTGCATCGTCTTCCTCACCCTTTCCCTTGTTTTCCACACCTTTTCTGTAGTTTCAAGGTGCTTGTTTGTCACCAGAGGATAGAACGATAGATTTTTTTTCCTCCACTGTTTGCCTGTATATAGAGCTGCTTTTCATTTTTATGTTGCAGAGTGTTTGCTGATTTCTATCAGCGTTTGAATGTCATTACACCTGCGGCCACCAGTGCTCATATTCTTGAGATGTCTTTTTCTTTATCTTCTTTCCAGATGTTTTTTTTTCTCATTTGGAACATATGCATCAGGCACACTTATAGCCCCACTTGACTCATGTTAAAAAAAAATAAAAATACTACTCACGCATGTAAAAAAAATACAGAAATGTTTTGTGTGTTGGATATTGTGCTTTTCATAAACATCCCACTCTTGCTATGATGTCTTTTTCCAGAAATGTTTTTATAATTAAAATATGATGCAGACACAGGCTTCAATTTCTACCCACTTGCACTTGAAAATATATTTTTCTTCTAATACTGAGAGAGCGCAGAACATGCTCTCTCTAATAGAAATGTAAACTGTCTGTGGTCCATGTTTATACTAGCATTGATAAACATCATGAATTCAGGCAGCATCTGGTCTTAAGGACAGTGTTTATTTTTCTACAGTTTAGGAAGGGTGATCTATTTTTTTCAGATTCCTTTAGTTCTTTTTTTTCTTCGTCTTCCTACTGTTATTATTGTTGTCGATAATATAGCCGTAATCTATTTTTAATATCAACTCTTTTTTTTTTTTAAAGAATATGCAAGCATACGCTTCATTTTACTGAGGTGCAGACCATGTCTCTGCTCTTTTCTCCACCATAGTATGGTGTAGTGTTCTGTAGCGCTCCAGCTCGATTGCATGCCTGTATCTCCCCCTCCAGGACAACTTGCATTATGGTCCCATTCTCCCTGAACACTGAGGCTTGAGAAAGCAGCAGTTGGAGCACAACATCTCCTTCTCCATCTTCATCCTCAAATTCTGAAATCTGTCTTTCAAATCACCAGAGGGGGCAGGAAAAAAAAATCCTAAATGAAATATCAGCAGCCAATAGATGCTCTGTTCAGAGACAAAATAGTTTTAGGAGGGACTCGGGCATTTTGCCTGAATTCTGTTTTTCCCAACCCCATTCTCATCTGTGTTACCTACTCCCCAGCGCCAGCCTGAGCTGATAACAAGTGAGTGCACTCCCTAGAATGATGGATGGGCTTTAGCCATAGGCTTGTCAGGAGAGGGTGCAGGGCCATATGGAAGTGGCATATGGAAGCTCATAGTAGAGGATGGGGCAAAAGGAGGGGAGTGACAGAGATATACATTAAAGACACTGTTTTGCTCTTAAAAATGCAGGGTTCATCAGTTTAGCGGGGAATATCAGTCAGTGATGCTTCCTTCCGTGGAGGCAAACAAACACAACCAGATGCAAGAGTTTGTCCTTTTGTGATTCGAGCAAGTTTTCTCTTGCCAAAATAATTGTTTGGAGTTATGAACTGGGTTTGAAAATGTAAAAAATATTCTACAAGCAGGAAAAAGGACTATTATGAGGCCTTCTGCAGAACACATCTACTATTACGTTTTATTTTAATACTCAGTTTAATTCGATTAATTTGTTGTCAGCCCCATTTCATTTCAAGCTTACCTCAGAGGAATGCCAGCGCACAGGTTCTCTTGCACAGTCCTGTGAACAAGCATTAAATATGTCTTCAGATCAAGTCATGATCAGTCTATTTTTACCTTTTTTTAAAAAAAAAAATCTTTGTCTATGTTGGTGTGTATGTGCACTATCAGCCGTGGAAATGTGTGTCTGTCTGTCTTTCTTAGTGCCCTGTGGAGTGTCTGTGGGCCCTGAGGAACTCTGTTTGATTGTTTAAAGCCCTTCTTAATTGGCGCTTTGTCTGCACGCTCCTAAATGAGGCGGGACACCCACGGTGGGGGTTCCCGTGGAGACCATGGGCCGTTTGACAGCCCCCACAGTGGGGCCTGTCCCACAACCCCTCAAACTGCCAGCTGCATGACAGCGGCCCATGCTGCACCACCCTGGCCAATTAAAACTCAGCTGTCAGGACCAGACACTATACCAACACTGGGTGACTGAGTGTGACTGTGAGATAGCAGAGAGAAAGTGTGTGTGTGTTCATGTGCTCATGCAATCATTAGCTGATGAATAAACCCTTTTCTCCTCAAGCCACTTGTGTGTTTTTGTTTGTATACAGGATGTGTGTATTTCAGTGTCCTAAGGTGTACATGACGCCCTCGTGTCCATGCATGCTCTTAAATAGCCACCCCTTGTAAGTGGGTTCAAGTTGTAAGTGTTTATGTACGTGTAGAAGAAGTGTTCTTTGCCAGTTAAACTGCTCAGCAGACAGGTCGTATTGGGTTACATGCAGACAGATTTGTAATTCAGAGTAATCACTTAGGACAAGGCCTTACACCATTTTATCTGGTCATGACTCTAGGCCAAAGTCAATACTCATAGTATAGTAATGAGAAGGGGCTAACTGAGCACATTTTATTAAAGCTCTGAGGAGTGAATCTGATGTCAACCTGTTTCCCAGTGAAAATATCCCATTCTCTTTCTTTCACACATTTTTTTTCTCTTTCAGTTCTAATTCTCCATCTACCTGCAGCATTACTTATTAGACCTTCTGCTCATAGGTGGTAGAAGTGCCTCAATTCCTCCCTTTTGTTGTCTAACAAACAAACACAAATGTCTTCCAAACAAGATAAGGAGAATTGTCAGAACTTGATAATATCTCACACAAAGTCCTCTCACAAATCCCAAACTATTGAACAAGCCACTGCAAAATGTCTAGTAAAAAAAGGCCTTGTATTTATGTTTAAGACATAAAATCGCTGAAAAACATGTATTATGTGAGGAGATTATTCTGGAATGACAGTGATGAGTTGAAAAGCCCTTTGGCGGGATTTGTAATCTGAGATTCCAGCATTGGGCATAGATTCAGTTTAATCCCTGCTGAAGGCAAAATACAGTTATTGGAAACTTCTCACCTCATCATAACCATTTTCAAGCATCACATAAAAGCTCACCTCACCAATATAAAATCCTCAGCATTTTTTTTAACAAAGGGGATCATCTTACCTTATGGTCTCCTTATTGAATTCTGTGCCTCTCTGTGGTAGATATGCTATATGTAGTGAACAATGTAACATTGTTGTGAAGGTGCACTAGCACTCTACCCTTTGGCTAGTCTGTGAAGGAGCATGATTTGATTGACAGACAGTTTCTGTGGGGGTAAGTAATAAAGTCAGAGTCAGAAACAGTACAGCAGCATAACTGCCTACCCCCTCCTGTGTGGCTGAACAGAAATACAAGATATTCTTTTTCAGTTTTCTCTGAAAGGTGAAAAATGCACTTTCTTGATAAAAAAAAAAAAGTTTTTAAAAAGTGATTGATACTTAAGCATAGGCAAAGCCGAGTAACATTTAAAGAGATCAGATTTCACAAGCTTCAGCCAAAAAAAAATAAAAAATGTGAAGTAAATGAGTAAAATCAAATCAATTATATTATCCACCTGCAAAAAAATGGACCTCTTTTGCTTGCTTCGTTAAAGATATCAACGTAGAAGTGCTCTACAATGTGGTACACTACTGGAGCACACATGGAAAAATTTTCAGACACACAGAGACACTCATCTTCTGTGTCCTGCATCTGGAAGTTGCTCCATGAAAAGTGGCTTCTTCCTGCTCTCACTGGAAACATTTTCCAACCAGTGAGGGCTTCTTCTGGGAGCTGGCCCACATCCAGGAACACTCAGATTCACAGCTGTCTTACAGCGTTTAAATGCAGCATATGGTACCAAAGTACCATTGTTTCACCACTAAAGACCCTGTTTTTTCATCATGGAAGAAAGGCCATTTAATGTCAGCTTCACTTGGAGAGAAGAAAGAAGTTTTGAAAATGCAAACTGGGCTGTGAGAAAGAGCGATGTCGTTTTTTTTCTCAGACCATCACTAATTTTGGCAGTGATGACATTTTGATTCTCAGTCTGTGAGTTTGTGAAACAACACCATCTGTGTGCTTTCCTCTAATTAGGGTAATAGCCGCAAATATTACTGCAACAGTTTCTCATGACAAGCTGTTACATGCCAATGTGTGAAGACTTTTCTGGGTTTGATAGGCACAAGTTAGCAATTACACTGATGTAACTGAACAGCAATGCACCATTTTAATAACGAACAGAAGATTCCATATTTATCTAATTTGGCATTGTTCCCGTGAAGTGGATCGCATCTGCAGAATTATAGTCTTTCTTTAACTTGCACATTTTCTATTTTTAATTTCTGCATTTTCAGTCTAAGGTTGCATAAGGTCAAATCTTGTCAAATGAAAAAAGATTTGCGTGTTTTCTAAAAACAATAAGACCTTTGTGCCGCATGGGATGGGAGCGTGACTGCAATTATCCAGCCTCACCTATCTGCAACACGCTTCACATTACCTCAAAAACAATATCATATTCATCATCAAAAGCTGACAAAACATTTCATTCTAGGACACGTAGTGCATCACATTATCTTCTCAATCTCCTTACTTCATTTTCTTCGGTACCATTTGAACCCCAAATCTGACATTAACAAATGGAAGTTAATTTGCCTCCCTCAGAACACGTTATAATCAGTCTAAAGGTTAATGTTTCTGCTAATTTATAAATGCAGGATTGCTGTCAGCATGAGGGGGAAATGGTTTTGAAAGGCCTGACATTGTAAATTAAGCCTGTCAGATCGTCTCTCTGCGCCGGCGGATCAGAAGATGCCACAGTCTATGATGTCAGACAGGCAGGCAAACAGCCTTGGGGGACAGACCTTGCTCCCTCACTTCCAAACACTGGGAATGCCTGGAATTATGTGGCTATGGAAAGGTATTTGGGTGCACATCCTGGTAGGTGGGTCTCACCTTCAGGGACTGTCCTTGATGGTCAAAAACCCAAATGATGGAGGTGGTTGATGAGATTTTAACTAATTCTGTGAGACTCACAGGAAGGATCATATGAATGAAGATGTCATGCTTTGTCAATATAATGTATTGTCAGAGCACAGCAGCCATACTCTCAGACCACGTGTCTGGGATTCAATTTGCATAGCTATCTCTTTCTTCATTCTAAACGCCAGAGAAAAAAAGCTCCATCTCTTGAGACTGAATTCTAGTTCTGTTGTATTTAGATATGGTCAATAACTCATCGCTATATCACACCTACTATTCATGAATCAGTGAAGGATCTATGTCAAGTTTTTAGCATAAAATAAAGATAGTGATGAACTAGATTGAGCACCAATAAAAACAATGCCCTTGCCAAGAAAATGGATAGCTGTAGTTTTGGAGTTATAGGGCATTAAAGGCTTGTGAGTCTTTCGTAGTTTCTCCTTTTCACATCCTTAAGCAAGATGCTGAACCCCAGACGTTCCCCGATATGTCATTTGGTATGTGAGTGTGTGAATGTGGTAGATGATACACTGTATGGACATGTGTGTGAATGGGTTAACAAACATACTATTGAATTGTGGTGCAAACCTATTGAAACTAGTTCCCATTTTGTAAGATAAAAGTACATTTTGTATCAACCAAGTCTTTAATCTAGTATGTCCTCGCTCTCATTTTTTTTGCTTAAACGTTGGATGGCAAAATCTTTCTTCCAAGTATTAGAACTGGCAAAGGCAAGTTCACATGAACTATCTTTCCTCTGGAACTGTTCCATTCATGCTAAGTGTTGTATAGCCTTGTGGGATGGAAAGAATTACAACCCTACAGTAAAGCCTAAAAGCCAATCAGACATTGGGGGGGTTATAGAACTATGGGAAAACAGCCAAGCTCTGACAAGCACCAATCTAGTCCTACCAGTGAGATGATGAGGCCAAGAAGTAAGATAAAGATTATGTCAAATGTGTGGTTGAATTCCACCCCCCATGTGAAATAAATAAGATCTGATCCGGGCAGATTTCTTCCTCAGTGGGAGGAAATGACAACTGACAGATTAGACATCTTCTACTGTAATCTGTATAAAGCTTTGAAATATAGGTTGGCTTAGGGCCAGACTCTTTCTCTCCTTCTGTCCTTCTGTGCAAGTCATCCAATCACAATCACACAAGCAAAATGACCAGAAGAATTAAAATGGCTAAGAGAGGCCTGAAACCAACTCTGAAACTTACTGATTCTTGCCCATCAAGCATCTGTAACAGTTACAAAAGTGAGTGTGTGTGTGTGTACTTATATTTCTAATGTTGAAGGGTCCAGGGAGAAAACCAATAATATGGAGCAACTCCTCTGTGAAGTCCAAATTCAAGGCCCCTCCACAATACATTTCCTTTTAAACAAGTTCAAGAGTCTCCTGGACTCAAAAGTGTGCTTGTGCCTCCTGCAGTTTTCACTTGGTACACAAGATAGCAAGAACTGTAAATGTGTGAGTGAAGTGTGTGTTAATGTTTGCTCTTCAGTGCCCCCTGTGCAATGCCACACTTCTGAAAGTGTGTAATTACCATTTGGCAATGTCTTTGCTAGGACAGAAGAAACAAGGGTATTGTTGCTTCTTCTTTTTCTTTCAGATGGTCCCACTAGGCTCACCGCAGCAGATCATCTGCCTCCGTCTCACCTTATCCCTAGCAGACTTTGCATGTCTTTTTTGTGGTCTTCCTGTTTTCTTTCTGTATGATAGTGTAGCTTCATATGCAACATCCTTTGCCCAGCGAATACACTGTCCCTCCTCTGCACATGTCTAAACAATTTCAGATTTGTCTCTCGAACTTGCTCTACAAATTGCCCAGCCTGTGATGGCCCACTGATGTATTCGTTTCTAATCTCATTCATCCTTGTCACTCCTAACTGAAATCTTTAACATCTTCACTGTTATACCTTTCTTAATCTCATTCACATATATGTGATCTGTCTTGTTTCTACTGACTTTCATTCCTCTTTTCTCCAGTGCATGCCTCCACCTCTCCAGACTCTCTTCCACCGGCTTCCTACTCTCACTGCAGACTACAATGTCATCTGCAAACAACACAGTCCATGGAGAATCCTGTTTGACCTCATCTGACAACCTGTACATCACCACTGCAAAAAAGAAGGGGCTCACAGTCAATCCCTGATGTAATTCCACCCCTATCTTGAACCTGTCTCTCACTCCTGCCAGTATCTTGCTATCCTCATACATGTCCTGCACCACCCTACTGACTTCTTTATGCAGTACCAGTTCCTCTCTTGGCACTCTATCAGATGCTTTCTCTTGATCCACAAAAACAGAGTGCAACTCTTGACCTTGTCTATACTTCTCTATCTCCCAAAGCATGCATCACATCCATAATGCTCTTTCTCGGCATGAAGCCATACTGCTGCCTGCTGATCATCACGTCAGTTCTTAACTTAGCTTCAGCAACTCTTTCCCATAGCCTCATGATACGTCTTATATGTCTTCTCTGTAGTTACTAAAGCTTTGCACATCATCCTTATTTTTGAAAAAGTGGTACCAGTACACTCTTCCAAACATGGTAACACCAATGAATAAATTTAAAACCTTTTTCAAATAAAATTAAACTATGTACCAAAAATAAGCGTTCAGTTATACACATCTTTCAGCACAATAATGGAAATTCCTACAACTTTATTACTTAGTCTATAGATTGATAACTATCTTTTTTCATTAGCTGTGACTTTGAGAATGGTGATGGTCTTGCCAATGCAGTCGAAAGTAAATAATAGGGTCATCTATAATTCTGGCTAGGTGGTATGTGATAATTTTATTGAAGAATAAACAGGGAGTTAGCCTATGGCACTAAAGTGGAGTATTTTCTATCACCAACCATTTACATTACAGTGAATCAAACATTGAATTTTTATGTAAGAAGTGGTAGCTTGCCATGACTACAGAAAGTAAATTATGCATTACAGTATGAATCTTTAGAGCCTTTATTTGGTTTTTTTTGTTTTTGTTTGTTTTTAGCTTATTGGCAGATTAACATACTAAAAGCTGTTTGTTTAGTTGGCTGGCACTTTACATCAGTGGGTGACCAGGTGACCACAGGCCACATGGCCAGAGTGCAGCAGGCTGTGTTTGAGTCTGACCCAAAGCCCTTTGCTGCATGTCATCAACCGCTCTCTCTCTCGCTCGTTCTCTCTCTCCACACTTTCCTGTCTATCTTCACTGCTCCACTATCCAATAAAAGCAAAAGTCTTTCCCAAACTTTGCCAAGAGCTGCAGGATTCAAACGCAATTTCAAACTCCTCACTTAAGCATCGCTTTCTGAATCTTATTTTGGTTCCATTCAGAGATTCAGCTTTTTGCAGCTCATTCTCTGCACCGACTAGGTTGGTCCCATTGTCAGACTGAATCTGTGTGACTTGATCACTCCTACACACAAACCTCCACAAGGCTTTAATACAAGAGGCGATGTCTACAGAATGAAACATTTCATTGTATGGTCCCACACGAAGCGTATGTAAAAATAACTCAATCTTTTTACTTGACTTCCTTTTTTCTACTCCAACATTGTTGGATAAGCTAACAAATAAAAAAAATAAAAAAATAAAAATACTGTTTATAAAATTAAATGATGTTTGTAATTCTAATTTCTTTGATCTTACCTGTATGGCATTTTAGTTTTTGTATTTTTGGGGCTTTTTTTTAACAAAGTGGGACCACCGAAAATTCTGGGTATCATAATGGTAAAAAAAACAAAAAAAACAAGTGTTTTTGTGTGTGTCCTCTACATTGCCATCATTGCTTTAACTTGTCATGATCCAGTGAAATGGTGTGTCACCTGAAAGCCTCACAACTCTGCACCAAATAAGCAGCACATGTGTGAGGCTGAGGACTGTAATATCTGGAAAAATGGGAATAACTTTTATTTTCTAGGAGAAAATACAGCTGATAGAAAACCTACACTGTTTATGATTCTACCGATAAAGTATCAGATTTCTTTATTTATTGCTAAGTAAAGAGGGGGCTGTCTTCAGTAGATTGTGTAGATTATTAATACATTTTCACCAAGTACAGAATGTCTTAGGAAATACGCATTAAGGTAAGCAGGTCGTTTTTCTATCTGAATTTTAAAGTAATTTGATTTATACATCTGATTCTCTTGCAGCACTGAAATCCCTCAAGACTAAAATGTGGGGGCAGAAGATTCTTTTGATGCTGCTCTTTGTGAATATTGCACAATTCCCCAGGGTTTCTATTGTCCATGTACCATACCGTATCTGTCCAGGCTCTACCTTCCCCACTCTTTTGCTCTCGTTCAGAGACAGATGAGAAGAAAAATGTGCAGGTGTGTTAAACTATTTTCTTTCTTTTTTTTCTTTTTTCTTTTGCTGTGTCATCTATTTTGTAGTTTTATTTTACATGAAAAAGAAGCACACTGAGAAATATGAAAGTAGTTTTGTTGGCAGTGTCATCCTTCCGTATATTGGTCAATAAGTCTTAATCGTTAGCTTCCAACTTTTTGTTTTGACAGTATATAATTTGGCATTCGTTCTTTACTGTCATCAGTGTAGTTTTTCTTTTTCTTTTTTCTGGAACCTGTACATGTCTTTGAGTTGACATTCAATGCTCTCTATGCCCCAGAGCTGTGATGACCCCATGCTGAGGCTCCCAGGCCCCACCAGAAGGGCCTGAAGTGCTTCGCCAGGGTGACTTATAGCTGCTCTGATGAGAGACACATTCATTTACACTGACACTCACATACACTCTCATGGAGACTCAGAAACAATGCAGAGGAAGTGAATCAGGCTCATGGATACAGATGCGTGCATAAATGTTTTCTTGTTGGCAATTCATTAATTTTTTGTAGACAGATATGATACCCTTTGTGAACCAGTGCAACTAAATTAAAATATATTTAACTAGTTTTGTTAGCGTGACACATTTTGAACATAAAAAAACATGTGGCAGATTTCAAATGCAATCATCAGAACCTTAAAAAAAATGCAATAGGTACATAGCAGCAAACTCAAGTACTAATGGCATACTCCCTTAATAAATCACTCTCTGCACAATAGCAAGCACACACACCTGCGTACACACACCTGGCCACCCATTTACTCACTCTATTCTTGCTGCTCCAAAGCCCCACCCAGTGTAGAACAAGAAGTGCATGACGGTGCTCTCTTGGACATGAGGATTTAATAGGTGACCCTGGGCTGCATGCTGGGTCCCCCGCTGCCTGGGCTCATCCAGCCGTAAAATGAGGCACAGGCAGGACCCGGCTGGTAATGAGAACTGGCATTTTGCTCAGGATAACCTCGGGAAAATCGCTTCTATAAATACCTTCTATAAATAAAAGTGTACCTTGGCCCAAGACTGCGTAAGGGGCTTTCTCTGAAAAGGTCATTTATTGCCCTGGCTCTGGCACAACTCACCATGCTCTTGTTTTCCTCCTCACTAATACCTCTGTGTCTGTCTCGTGGTCCCTGCATCTTTTTTTTTTCTTTTTCTTTTATAAGGTCTTTGTGTTTTAACTCTAAAGAATATGGCACTTTATTATTCATGTCATGTGACTTTTGGTGAGTGATTGTAAAACAATCACTTCAAGACAAATATAAAGCTCATAGAATTTGCTAAAGCATGTTGTGTAGGAACAGGTTTTAGTTAGAGTCACTAACCCTGTGTTAATTACCCCCCCGAAGGCTTGTGTGTGTCTCTGTGTGTGTCGACACCATGGCCATGTCTCATTCATCAGTGCCACATCTAATCTGTTAGCCTGACTATAGCCGCTGTGTTCTGTTATACACATCAGGTTTTAAATGTGTGTCAGATTCCTCCAAATGCGAGTGTTGTGCTTTTAAGTATGAATCTTTTACTAATATAATCAGGCAGGAAGAATGTGAGGGCCAAAGCCCTCTAGAGGCCAAAGTAGTCAACTAAAGCAAACAAAGGAGCCAGCTTATGTTGTCATAGAAAATGGATGAATGGGTTAGAAAATAAAAGCTTCAGTGTTTTGGTAGCTAATTAATATGCGCTTCACCAATAGATAAAAAGTTCGTTAGATTTTGTCAGGGTGACAACTGCGTTACCTAAACACTAATGAAAGTGCTGTCTGTTTTTAGAATCTGACAAGCTGATGTTTTGTTTTTTAAAAGAAGTAATCTAGGTGGTTTATACAGACAGGGACAACAGCTATTTAAGCACAGGTGAGAGTAAAAGTGGCACCATGCATAAATAATCTGACATATTACATTAAAGTCTTTTCATTTGATTCATATATCCTCCCTCATTCTCCTGCTTTCATGACACAGAAGGAGCCAGGGACCCTCTCTGCAGGCCAGGTCACTACTTAAACTTCGCTTAGCCCTCGTTTTCTGCCTGTGGGTAACTTAAACTGATTAGCCTCGACCCCACTTGGAATGGCTGACCTCCCAGTGCATCCAGTACCACTTATTGATCAATATTTATATTGATCCCAGCCCCCTATGCTGATCAAGGGTGGATGTTTCCATTGATTTGACCAGATTAGGGAAGACAAAAGGTTGCCAAATCAGTTTAGATGCAACCTGTCAATGGTATATGACAGCAAGTTGCACAGGGATTTCCAGCCTGGATTAGATTTGATGAGTGTTAACTGTGGAATTGATATAGCTGTAGGACTCTACCGATCGGTAGCTAATCAAGTAACATAGTATGTTAATGCCGTCACGCTTGGCCTTTGAATAGATGAGGTTTTACGCACTGATTTGACTCACTAAACCCAGTGATGGATCAAATTTTTAAAAATTCTGCTTTTCAATTTTTAAAGTTTGTACTGGAAGATAACCAGTGGAGGTAAATATTTATTTATAGGTGTTTCATATACATAATATGAATTTTAAAAGAGTCCCCATGCTGAAAAGTGTTCACATACACAGTTACAGGACAGGTTAGTTCAAGGTTCAAGGTTCTTTATTTGTCACATGCATAGTTATACAAGTATAACACACAGTGAAATGTAGCCTGACACGCTCCTCGACATGTGCAAAAATTGGGGGGGGGTTAGAGGAAGAACATTATATATATATATATATATATATATATATATATATATAGTATATATATATATATATATATAGTATATACATTGGGTGAATGTGCAGTAGTAGCAGCAAGCAGGTGAATTCTGTACTTTAATATGAATAGACATCTGACTATTTTACAGGATAGACAATATAAACATATTTAAAATTAAAGGAATTTGAAATGTACATTGTGCCTTGGTTTAGTGTCTGGAAGAGAGTCCTGTCTCAGTCAATTATAGATGATGTGAGAGGGCGGGTGTGTGTGTTTAGGGCCCGGATGGCTTGGGGATAGAAGCTCCTCTTGAGTCTCTCTGTCCTTGCCCGGAAGATGCGGAACCTTCTACCAGATTGCAGAAGTTGGAACAGTTTGTTGCCAGGATGGGACGGGTCCTTCAGTATCTGCGCTGCTCTAGTCCGGCATCTCCTGGTGTAGGTGTCCTGAAGCGGGGGGGGAGAGCAATCCTGCAGCAGCGTTCTGCTGTACGGATCACTCTCTGGAGAGCTTTTTGGTCCTTCACACAGCTGTTCCCAAACCACGATGTCATGTTCTGTGTGAGGATGCTCTCCACAGCGCCTGTATAGAAAATCCTGAGGATCTTTGGAGAGACCCTGAACTTCCTCAGTTGTCGTAGGTGATACAGGCGCTGCCTAGCCTTTTTGGTCTGGACCTGAATGTGGGCAGCCCATGTCAGGTCTGAGGAGATGTGGACAATGTAGTAATTATAGTTTCACAATTTCTTTAGTTAGCAATCATTTTGGAATTAAAATATTAGTTTCTGTTTGTGTTCCTTGAAATAACCACTATTTAAGGGCATTGCTAAAAATAAAAATAGTAATAATTAGAAGTTATTTTGATATTCAAGTACAGGAAAGAAAACCTCTGTTTCCATTTTGCAATAGGCATTTCCTGGGTCTATCACAGTAATAATACCTAAATACTTATATATGCTGAGCAGTTTTTTTCTCAGAAAGATTCAAAATAACCATATAATTAGTGTGGATTAGTCTTCATTTAACAATACTTAAGTCAACTTAAAATAGATGAAAAGCTATCAAAGCAAACTCAAGGGGTTATGCTACAAAAGAGGATGAACAATATATAAATATGCCTTTAAAATACCCCCCAAAATTAACCAAAAACCTGCATATAGAGCAGTGGCCCTAATACGGAACCCTGAGGCACACCTTCATATACATGATCAAAGGGGAAGAAAACAGAGCAAAGTGGATACACTGTTCTAGTTAACAGGTAATTTGAAAAATCAGTATTGTGTGGTCTGGCCACCAAAATGAAATGGGCAGCTGTGTCAAATCCTCTGAATAAATGAAGAAATAAAAAACACAGGATGTGAAATGTGACATAAGTGTCTAATAATTGAGGTTAGATTTTGCCCTTAGTTTACTGTGATAGGCTGGTAACCGGTCCAGATGTAACTTGCATTTTTACCCCACCTCTATGACAGCTAGAATAGACTTCATCCCCCATGCAACCCTGAATTGAATAAGAGGTCCAATTGGTTGATATGTAATGTGTCAAAATCCACATCTAATAGCAAATAAAGTTACCAATTTATATAAATTTGGATTATTACTTTTTATGCTTTTTGTGTTGTCTTCCCACAGACTGAAATATTGTATCCTGAAGAAAACATAGACAATATTTGTTCTTCACCACAGGAAGACAGCAGAGAACATAAGCAGTTTTGCCCCAGCAGACAACATACTCACATATGCATTCACATACTGTGCGTGCTTTTGTTGTGCATGCACACCGAATCTTTTAGTAAGCCAAGGGAATACTTGCTTCCATCCCCTATTAAATATTGATGTTCTGCGTGGGACAAAATGAGTGAATAAGTCATGAAACACTGACAACACCACACTCAATGAAACAAAAAGCATGTGGACATTCGCAATGTGTGATGTGTGAATGTTACCGCAGAGAAAAGAGAGGAGAGAGAGATACAGCAAGAGAAAAAGAGAAAGGGTTTCCATTGTAACATCAGTGGTGGTCTAAATAAAAAATGAAAAATAAAATGAAAATGAAAACTATTTAGGATAAAGATTGGAACATTATATTTAGGGATTTGTTCATTTTGCTTGAATAAAGATGGTTTATCCATACCTTTGCCTTGGCAAGCTATATGTATGATTTGGCAGCTTCTTGCTAGACAAACAATCCCTGGTGGATCTCTTCTCTTTGAGTTGAGCTAAACGACAGTAATTGAAAGATCATGGTTCATTGGCTGACATTGGCTCTAACAGGTGTAGAAATGGCTACTTCTTTTCCCCTGTCCCTGGTGAGCCCATTTTGCAGACATCACTTTTTTGGGGTCAGTGAGTTGATCCCAAAAATATGTCCTGCCAGAACCTTGCCATTTATCTGTGGGGGTACTCTGTGTCGAGCTCAGCATGGCTAATTCTCTCTGGGACTCCCCTCTGCTATGGAAGACAGACTTGACTGGCAAACTTACATATTATCGCCACAGTCCCCTTGTTCTGCCAGTGGAGAGCTCTCTGAATGGTCAGAGATGGTACGTTAGGCAAATATGATTAGGTCTTCATGTTAACTACAGGCATAACTTCACAAAGATAGTAATTAATTAAAGAAGCTGCCTAGAATCACACATTTCATTTGTATCAGGTCATTTATGAGCACTGAAATCCAGTTTTCATCCACTGGATGTTTCAGGAGTGTGCCATAATGTTTTGGCAACTTTGCACTTGCCCCCCCCCACCCCGCCCTAACAATTTCCAATTTAACAATTTTTCAACTCTTTGACATCCAAAGAAGAACTTACTATCAAGATGAAAACCCTTTAAGTTGTTCACACAAAGTCTAAACGCACTTACAGAATGCCCCAACCCACGCCCTCAAAGCAATGTGTATTTTTTGGAACCAGTCCTTTCTGGAAGAAGAATTCATAGGGCTGTCAAGAGCCATACAGGGGTTGAATGTGGTCATTTATAAGAAGCCGACTGGAGCACAAAAAAAGCAAGAGAGGCCATTTTGGTGCTGTCAGTGGGTTTTGTGGCTCTAAAAGGCTGTGGTGATGTGCTCTGACACTTGGGGTCTTGTATGGTGCTTTTAAGAGCTCTGCGTGGGCAATCTCTGCATCACACGCTGCCAAGCAAGACAAAAACATACCTGTCACTAGCAAACACTACGGCTGCACTTAAAGCGATTCCTGCATGCCAGCAGAGGTCTTGGGGTGACTTTGTGACAATTTTGTTGTACAGTAAACCTTTTTTTGTTCTCTTTGGCTGAACATGACTGAAGCTATAGCTCTTTCTGTGCCACAAAGTTTGTTTTTGTGACTCTGAAAAAGAAGTGAATTTGCTGAATATTCTTGCAAAGTGTTGGAATGTATTCCATTTTTCCTTTTGGTCAACAGGACACAAAATAACATTTTGTTCACCTCGAAATTTTTATTAAGCTCAGCATATATTTTTGGTGAGGTTTTCTTAACCTTATTGTAATAAACAGTTTTTTGTGGAATCCAATGCCATACAGGAAGGTCACAGTGTGCAAAACAAGCAAGATAAAGGACAAAAGAGAGACAATCCTCTAGTAGACCCCCCTCGTTTCCCTTCCTCTTGCTTTCTCTTTCCCCTCATCCTCTGCTACCTTTACTGGCTGCCCTATTAACAACTGGTACTGCGGCTTTAATTACGCCCCTGTGATCTCCAGGAGTGGCGGGCACGTGTCATCGCCTTCCCAGGGGAGCCTGGGTAATTACCAGCATCCATCCAAGGGCCGCTGCTCCTGTTCCTCGGTCGCCGTGGTGATAATCACACTGCCGCCACTAACATCTGTTCCTCGGGCGAGAAGTCCAAGTGGCCTAAGCCTGTCACACCCTGCCTTCGTGTCAGGCCTGACCTCTGACCCCACCCATGGCTCCACAGGGCTAATTTGTTTACTTTTAGAGACAGGAAGAGGCAAACTAAAATCCCTTTAGAATTTAAATTAGTGCGGGCTTGAATATGGGCACTCTGTGCATGATAATATATCGCACGGTAGGTTATCCATCCCTGATCAATGGTCTGTTCTTTTAGGCTTCATGTTTGGTTGATCATTACTTGAATCAACCAAGCTTCATGACACATTTGCCATAAATCCCAAAGGAAGTCTTAAATTTGCACATTTTCAAACAATTGATATGTTGTTGTTTACAAATGCTTACTATCCGGTTGTTCAGTGATGACGCGACGAATCCTACTTCCGGGTCTAAAGTAGTCTGCGTTTAATATGGCTTTTGTGTTGTTAACATGTTTAATGTTTTGTATTTTCTTCTATTTGATCTCAAAAAGCTCCTAAAACAGTCAGTGATCCCTGTTGACCTCCCTCGGCTTTTATTACCACTAATCATTTATTTAAGCTCAGTTTTTAAAACCTTAGGATGTAACTACAGCCCAGCCCATGCAGCAGTATATGAATGACTAACCTCGTATTGTGGATAGATTATCTCAGTTGTTCTCCTGGCTGAAGTTTGGTCCTTTTACAGCATCCTGCCATGCGATTACATTTGTTCCTGACCACCGAGAGCACTCACGTTAACTTTTATCGAGTGGAAAAAAAGTTAGCTTGTTTATATTATGCTAACATAGCTGTGTCGCTAGCGGTCACGTAGCACATCATTATATACCAGCTAGCCCAACTTCAGTAACCCTACAAACGTCACTGCTGTTTAGTTTTCTGTCTTCATTTATGCTGGAAGTGATAACAGAGCTGTACGTTTTAATTTGTTTCCAAAACCCCGCAGCCAGGACATGCTATATTGTATTTAGATAGAAGCTAGCGAGCTAACTCCCTGCTAACTTCTAACTCCGTTAAATGTCATAAATTCCGTTTTCATGGATGCCTGGATGTTAAACTCAATTGTTACACCTGGTAGAGCAGAACGCTGATCATTTTATTAAAGATGAAAGACTTTAGACAGTTTTTCAACTCTCAGTAATGCCACAGTGATCGTTTGATATATGGACCTGCAGCGGAGTTTAGACCCAGACACGGCTAGTGACGTCAGACTGAACAATCGGATTGCTTATTAAGTGTTCTGGTTAAAAGAGGACCGCAGATTTTAATTGGGCAATTTGAATCCACCCCAGCTAGATTAAAAATGTGCCATAGGATTTACAGAGCCGAGTTCTGTCCATGTTGTCTGGGTGTCAGAGCTGGTGATGTTATTATGCTACTGTATTGTCACTGGTTAACTGCTAACAGGAGGTCCTCATGAGGGCCAGTGGTTGTGGGGTGATCTTTCATATTTCTTCATTGGTTATGTGATGCAAAGAAGAAGTACCAGGCTGTTGGTATGGCTGCTTCATCTATCCTTTGTTTGTTTAGTAATCTTGGCAAAACTTGAAAGACTGTTCTTGAACACCCACTCTGGATAACAATGGGAGAGACAAAAAAGTTCACAATTCAAGAAAATGCTTGGAACTCGGCAAACAGCCAATCACCTGGAAAGGTAATAGACATCAAATGTATCCATTTTATTGCCAGAATGCACATAGTAACATCCCATACTTGACATTGCGAGCATGTCCCCACATAGCAGTCTTAAAAGCACCATTAAAAACTTCTAACAAGCCATTGACTGAAATTGTAAAATAATGGTCTTTAACGACATCCGAACAGGATTTTTATGTCATACATTAATCCAGAATTAAAATATTAAATTTACATTTTTGATGCTTTTAAAAGAACACACCTTTCTGCTGCAAGAAAAGGCTTTTTAGTGGGTTATAATGGGTATAGGTGAATTTCTCCATACAGAGTTTCTAGTCAAGACTTTTGTTTGAACCCCAAAGAAGTTGTAATAGGAAGATGAAATTCAGATCCTTTTTTTTGGGTTGGATTAGGATTTCACAGCAAAGCAGTAACTTGTCCAGTTTAGTAGACATCTCGTCAAAGCGCTTCCTGCCATACGCAGCACGTTGCATTTCTTGGCCAAGTTTTCATGGGAATAGAAAGGCCTGCTTATGGAGCAAGAGCAATCAGCATACAAATCCTCAGAGACCAAAAAGCCATTTCCCTCTTTCTCACTGATGAGACCCAGCAGCAAGTTCTGCCCCTCTTGCAAACTTTTCCCATAATGAGAGCACTTAGACGTCTCTGACCACACTTATACGCAGCGAAAAGAGGGAGGATTAAATGTGGGTACGTTAGATGAAGGGATAGATACCCACTCTAAATGAAGATATATTGCATATTTGCAGCAGATGAAGTGGCAAAACTATAAAGCAGCACAGAGGTTTAAATAATGAAAAGCTTACTGATCAAAGGGAGAGGAAAAGTGATGTATTTAAGCAGGTCAGAATCTTTAAAAGCTGTTTTATTTATGCGCTTTTTAAAAGAAAGTCATAGTCAATATTTGGCAGCTGTGACATTAACGAGCAAGTATTATAAGGGAGGGGGATTCATAAATATGCATAAAGATATTAGTGGGGTGTTAACAGTAAGCACCTGTCTACTTAACCGTGACAGGAGCTGTGTGAGTGACTTTACAGAGACCCCTCCTCCTGACGGAGCCACATGTGTCCTTCTTTACTTAACGTCGCCTCTCCCTGCCAGTGACAGTGCTACTGACAACCCACACTTGGAAAAAAAGAGAACATGTTTTCAGAGATGTCAAACAGTGATGGTGAAAGCTCAAGGTTAGAGTTGCTCGTTCACTCGTTGGCTGGCACATTCGGCAGCCTGCCTGCCTGCCTGCCTACTCTTCCTTTGCACTCTGTGTATACTGGCTATTCGCATTGTGGAATTAATAATGCATTTTCATATTTTTTTCCCCATCTCAATATGTGGGGAATAGCATAGCATCTGTCAAGTCGAATTCTAAATCCAACTGTCGAAAGTCAAAGGGTTATTCTTTTTTTTTTCTTCTATTTTGTCATTGAGAGCTGAGAAGCTGTCAGGGGTATTAACTTTGACAGTGCATTCTTCTTTACCTCTGGCATGCGCATGATTATGTCAGACGTTTTATTAAAGAGGGTTAATCATCCTTCTTTGTCCCCTCTGTTGAAGCACAGGTTTTTATCTTCCTCCAGTCATAAAATGCCAAAAAACATTATTTGGAATTTCTGCAATAACCAGTTATGCTACCCAAAGCAAAACTCAAAATCACACCTCAGTGGCTGTCCCTTGTTGACAGTAGGTGGTAAAAGCAATGTTGAGGTAGAGGAAGAGAAAGAGAAGCAAGTAGAGTGGAGGAAAAAAGTGATGGCCATCTGGGATGACTCAACATCTATGCCAGGGATTGTTGAATGTAACACGTGCATCTCTAACTGTCACACACTGTAGGATGCCAGGCTCAGACAGATGCAGGACCAAAGGTGCTGTTGTTTACCGCTATGTTCCTTCTCTCCTGCCCTCCCTTCATCCTCCATCCTCCCATTCTCTGTTTATCTCTACGGGAGACAGGCCCCCTCGTGCTTCAGTAACGCAGGTGCTGTGTGGCTGATCTGAATGTGATGGCAGCAAAGAAAAAAAATGTTCTGGCGAGGAGATTGAGAGTTGTAGTGGGTCAAAACCCAACAAGCTGTGCTGGAAGGCCGTGCTCTTTCTCACCTCTCCATTTTTCCTAGCACCAGGTGGTGCATTGCCCGCTTCCACCTGCTCAGCTGAAATGCCACTCTGCCTCCCCTGGACGATCAACATGTGCCATGCAGATTACTTACTAAGGCAAAGAGGCAGACAAAGAGGACAAGGAGGTTGGTAAACATGCTGACCTTGTCACGGCTGACTTGTGCTTCCAGTGTGCCTTTAAAATAACTTTGAAAACTTCAAATGTAAACACAGTGTAAACACAGAGTCGGTGAATGATTTTAAATCATATGCACTAATGAATTTTGGGATACTTTCTGAAATACTTTTTAAAACAATAACTATTCTTTATGTGCTTCATCAAAACACACATTCTCAGACTTGAGAGTGTGTTATATTGTTCTCCCCTTCCTCTCACCCATCCGCTGTATTTGTTCTTTTCTATGTTTTGTGCACTTAAAGACAGAGAGATTTGGGCCTCTTGCACCACTTGGGACCACTGAGAGCCAACCTTCTCAGACTTCTGGCTTCATGTTCGATCAATAATTCTCCATAGAGGCTCCATCTTTGGAGTTTGTTTGATTCTGTTCTCCTGCTTGCCTTGCTACTTACATCACAGCTAAGATGATGAAATTTATCAAACTTGATGCTTTTAACCCAATATGAACTTGAGCAAATTCAGAAACGGGAGCAGAAAAGCACAGCAAACTTGTGTATTTTTGTCACAAATGCAGCCAGTTGTGGAGCTAAGACTAAGTCTTTATGCAAGAGGGAAGGTTTCCCACTCACCATCAGCTATTTGATACCCAACAAAAAAATACCTTTAGCCTGGAAGATGGATGGACTTTGGTTGATCTGACAGAGGTCAATGATTTCCCTTCCCATGTCAGCTGAGAAGTAAACACCGGGACACAGGCAGCTATTTCAGCTCTGTGTCTGGACCCATGAGCTCTGCTGTGAAGCTTAAGATCCCTATCTCTGAGAAAAGAAAAAGAGCCTGCCCGCCGTTCTTTCCCCCTCCCCTTCATCTCTGCCCCACACCACACCACCCCGTCCCCTGTCCTCTTACTTTCATTACGCATTTTTTGTTTATGCTTGGGCGCAACCGTGGCTGTTCCTGATGGTTTGAGGTCAGGCGTGACTGGCCACGGGTTACTCTAAATAAATACACACGGACTAGCCAGGAAGGAGCGGGTAGGCTGTACTTGCTGCCGAATCACCCTTGATTAATCAGCTGGCAGATTCAGGGTGACTTTTTGTGTACACTCTCCACCATCGCCATTCCTTCCCCCCCTCCAATCGACTCCCCACTCTCTCCAACCCACAAACCCACTGAAGGTGATGGAATCAGAGCAGCACAGACAGGGCAATCCAGGCAGCCAAGCAGATGGAGCGTTGCAACACAGTCCTGCATCTGCAATACGCATGATTATAAAACAAAGGCGCGCGTGTGCGCTCCTAAAGATGTACACAAAGGCACAAATAGGATTGCACACAAAACCTTCTGACCAGCTACTTCAGCTTGTGGTCTCTAACTAAAGTGACATAGTACTATTTTCAAGACCATAGTGGAAGCAGACTCATGGCCTGCTGTCTTATCCTGTGGAGCCAGCTAAGTGAATAAAAACGCATTATTACTCTGTGGATGGAGAATCTAATCACTAGAGACCGTCTAGTGATTTGATTAGATTTTTGTAACTCCAGGACTAGATTTTGCAGTTTTTTCAAATAAAAAAATGTGAATGCGTGCGCATTCGCACATACGCTCATAAAGGGATTGTAATGCCAGCAGTTAGTAATAATTATACGGTGCTTTTACAGCGCAGTAGCTTCACTGCAAAAACAGCTAGGTTGAAGTGTCCAATTGATCTGATTTGAAGCAACATCAATATAAACAAAAGCTTTACACACAGCAGGCTATAAGCTATAAAGTGTCATTCTCCACAGTATCCAGCTCTCACTTCACCTTCTTTCACCTCTTGCCTCTACCAGCCCATCAAGTTCACCTCACAGTGGAGTGCACACCAACCGGCACCTTGACTGGCATCATTAGGGGTGGTGCTGTTCTCTCACCTGTCAGCTCCGCTCGACCATGCCTCAGTAGTGCTTCAGATAGACCACGCAAACTCCTGTCACTAACGCTGACCCTTTCCTCTTGTCCAGGCTCTATAGCTCTACCCCTCACCCCTCTTTGCATTCCCTTTCGCCTGCCCTGGCCTTCAGGCTCCTGCAGCTGCCATCCCAGCATCCAGCCCACTTCCCCCCTGCTCCTGCTTCACTTCAAGTTCTCAACCCCGACTTTAGACCTAGCCCCCGGCCTTAGCCCCCCAGCCCCCGTGCCTATGTTGCCCCCAGCATGGATGGACCTATCCTCGGGCAAGGTGTGGCCCCATGTGGCCCGCCTGTCCAGAATACAGGTTATCAGCTGTGATCGCCGCAATAGACTTCTACCCGAACCTGCTGCCCTGAGGGGATGAAGAGAGTGAGAAACAGAGAAGAAAAGAGAGAGTGAGAGTAGACTGAGCAAAAGAGGAAGCTGATGAGTGAGGGGAGAAGTAGAATAGAAAAACAGAAAAGAGAGGAGGTAGTGATAAGGACGAAGTTTTGCCTGGAGGCAGGGATGAGGCAATCAGTACCCCTCAAAACCTAGCAGGCAGTTGGAGACCACCACAGGCATTTCTACAGAAGGAGAACATGAGGGGCTTTCAGGTGTGTGTCAAACACTAAGCAGCATGCTCTCTGTTCTCCGGTTCCTCTCCACAGCAGTGTGTTTTAACCACCCTACAGACAGCCTCCACAAAATCCAAACCAGACAGATCTACTGTTTTTTTGATGAATGCCTGATCCTAGAAATTCCTATAATCCTTTTCTTTTAATTTATCTTCCTTTCATTCATTTTATTTTCTTCTTCTTAACTTTTTATTCATTTGTGCAACTGCTGTGTTTGTTTATCCAGTTACCCTAAATTAACTTGAATGGATCTGATTATTGGGTGCTGTAACATTCTCAGTCCAACAGATTTCATATCTGTTGCTGGACAATTGTAAAACCAAACCATATGCCACCAATTGTTTCAAATTACCCTGGATCCAGATTATCAGCACTAAAAAACCTGTCCGAGTTTGAAGCATCATTAATTCTCCAGCCGTTTTGTTTGGCAATGAGATTGCCAAGAACTCAGTGAGTGTTGGTTTGTTATCGTGGTCGCAGACATTGTAATCAGGCCTCAATAATCACACTTCCAGAAGCGGAATGTGCCTGGGGCCCACTCTAATGTGGGGCACCGCGGACCGCTACCCTGCAGACACACGGGGCTGGCAGATGGAGGCTGCCATTAAACATGGACAATCAAAGAACACAATCGCTGAGCAATATGTCAGACACTGCCAACACAGAGAGGAAAGGGAGTAAAAGATGCAAGGGCTTAGTACAAATTTAGTATCATTATGGGAATCTGCATAATTCCTGATTACGGTGAATGCTGTGCATAAGATCCAACACATGGAACTTGTGCACGAAAAACGTGTCTTTACAAATACATTGTAAGTGGTCACTAAAAAAATATGACTGAAATCCAACCAGTCTCAACTAAAATCACAAGGCCAAAGGCTGCTACTGTCCATAAGTTCTTGACATCATGTCTTGTATGATACTGCTGGACGACTTGCTGAATTTTATGTGGCCTTTTTCTATTTTGCACAACAGGAAGCTCATCGACTTTAGCAGGCTTTCACTAGTTGGCATCAGTTCAACCATTGGTAAATTGCCTTTTGGTATGTGATAGATAAGGTATATAGAATAAAGCATTGTATGAATACTGTTAAATGTGGCTTGTAGCCAACAATGCTATATAAATGCTATTCCCAATGTTCTAGTGGCATGTCTACAGTCTAGGAGCATAAGCAATGACTAATACATGCTCTTTGATGTTGTCTACCAAAAAGGACAACATACTGTGGATTTAATCTTGAATCTATAATTTTATTCACAAAAACTTCTTTCATTTCCTCTTTTTCCCCCTTCACTTCAGACCCTCCGTGTTACGTGGTCTTATGTCCCTTCTCTGTGTTTCAGGACTTCAGGTTCCTGGTGTCTTGGAGGATGACTACAAGTATATCCTGTTTCACTTCCTGAGTGGACAGACATGCGGAGGCCCCAGTTGAACTGTTCGTGGGGTGGTAACCTCTGTAACAAACATGTTCTGCCATAATGCCATATATCTCGAAGTGACACAATTATTAGATATGTCAGCGTTAATGGCAGATAAACAAAGGTGAGCAAACAAAAAAGGACATGTCAGTCACAGCATACAACCACAGACTAGGAAAAGATGTAATGAGGCAACCTGTTAAATGACACCTGAATGAACCTGGCATTGTACGTGCAACCGAGTCATCTAATGAATAAGACCATCAGCAGTTTCAAATCAGACTTTCAGTTTCAAAAATGGTATTTCTGTAAGTGTAAACCTTTCTTTGGAGAGCTACAAATGTTTGTATTTCCTTTTCTCTAATTGTTCTTTATCTGTGGATCATAAATCTCTCAGGGAAGGGCCATTAGGAAGAAAATGGCTGGCAGGGACTTTGCCACAGGGACATTGCCAGTCTATTCCCACACAGAGGATGTCCAGGCACTAACTATAGACACAAGTGTTACAAGTTGCAGTCCATTCACCAGAGTCAGATGACAGCATGTCCCTGGCAGCCCAGGACTTTGATGCCAGCAACAAACTAGCTAGTATTTGGGATTTCTGTAGTTAGCATGGTTTCATTTCCAAATAGCAAAAGAATTGAATCTTAACATAATATCCTTGAATATCATTGTGTTGTGAATATTTTACGGTGTGGCCTGTTTCCTGAACCCCGATGCAATGTGCCTTAATGCACTAGGTATAGCACATGATTCAGTACACTGCTGGAAAAAAAACCCCCAAAAAACAATGGCATTATGCTACATCAGAGCTGTTTCTCATGACTAGCAGGTTTTTATGATTAACATTTAAATTTATTATTTTTTATTGAACTATGCAAGCAGTTCTGTAAGTTGTGTTTTTTTAAGTGTTTAGGTCTTAACCCATGGTGACAGGCAGGTCTGGGAAAACGGCACGGAAAAGTCTACTCACAATCAAATATCCTGCCTTAAGTGTTTCGGGGGAGTTTGTGTAAATAGGACTCTGTGAGTGGAGCTGTAAAATGATTTCCTGTTACAAGCACAGTGGTTTGTTGATGAACATCAAGAAGAACATGACAGGAACTGGCATCATGCAACAGACACGCAAGCAGCATGGAAGAAATTGCAAGGCATTTTTGCACATGCTGCTTGCAATAAAAATGCTTTATTCCCACGTGGCGGTGATTGTGGTGCTTTTCAGCAAGTTCCCTTTGTATTAACTTCATCGATTTAAGAAATACCTTTAAAAGAAATTCCCCATCATCTTTGAAGTAGGCAATAATATTATCTTTAAAAAGACTCTTAACACACTAGAGTAAAAGTTGGAAATTTATGACTAATCGATATAAGTGTACCTTATTATTCAAATAAATGATCTAAGAACCAGGAACAGAGCTATAAAGACCTTAACTATTTCATTAAATCTAATTAAATTGAATTGACATTAAAAGTCATTATTTAAGGCTATTTTTTCATAAGTGATTAGATGAGCCATACTGGATCTCCTTAGTATTAAACACATACTGCTTACAGTATTACAGAGTTAATGGGACAGATAATTGACAGTGAACCATAGGAGGTTAATAATAGATGTTTAATTGACTCATATCAATTTGTTACAATGAACATCATTGTCTAAAGATCCTATTCATACTGGGAGCAGACACATTTCCAGCAATGACCATATTACTTTTTTATGATCATCACTTTTGGGATTCACAAAGACAATGAAGTAGCGTATGAACAAGTAGTATGCAAGACGATTTAAGGATAAAACAGTGAACGCACATACACACATACCCTGTAGTTTTAAAATTAAAAATCCTCAGTGAGGGGATCTGGTGGCTTTGTTGTTCTGTGGGGACTAATTTACTGGCGTGGTTTGGGTTCACTTATCTCCTTAGAGGAGATGCTCACTGCAAATCAATACAAAGTTGCCCTGAGGGATCGCCTTTTATCCCGATAAAACATATCTTGATGTAAGTGGTCTTTTCCAAAATGACAATGCCTCCCATCTATGGGGAATGAGAGGTCAGTGAATCATTGGTTGGGTGTCATATGTGGCCCTGGAAATCACCAATTTGACACTTATGGAGGAGTTCAGGCCAAGATGTTTTGTTTTGACGGGAGCAAAATGCACAAGAATAAATGTACTACAAAGCATGTCAACGCAAAACAACAAACAAAAAGTAGTAATGATCATTTCCGAGGCTCATAGACTCTAAGCCAAAGTATATAGAAGCAGTTTTCTGGCAGCTAGTATATCTTACTGAGACACTTTAAGTCGGGCTTTCCTTTAATTTGGCAGTTGACAGTGTATTCTCTGGACGACCAGAGATGTTCAAAGCCAGTATCTACAGGAAGTGTTACCCAGTTGAGTACAAATTTGTCCGTCACCAATGAGGAAGCAAAAGTTTATTTTTTTCTGACGCCACCAGACAGAATAAGGCAGACCTGACTCCTCAGTGTATATAGTGAATATTACAGGTCAGCTACTGTCCCAGGCCCTCTAGGCCTCTCCCAACTCCCTGGAAGCCCTACACTGTTTATACATATCTCTTTCACCTTTTTCCTCCTAAACAATTAGTGAGCCAGCCAAAAGGAAACCCATCCTGTTTGTTTTCCACACTTATTCTTGCTAGTGCCAGCTGCATGATGTTACGCAACTGTATCCAGTATACAGACAAAATAAGTGTTGGCAAACGTTCACCTATCTATGCAATTTACACGTTTTTAAGCAAAAGAATAATAGGGGACGTGAAACCTGAAGAGAAGAAGGGAAATTTTCCTTTTACAAATGTTTTTAAAAACAATTAAATGGTAAATATTTTACTTTGCTACCTTTAACCATTGACAATTTTGCACACAAGAGCATCATCAATTCATAATTTGAATAAATGTAAACAGAGGTGCACTGGAACATAGAATTTACACTATGCTATGCATCACTCAGAGGACTTAAACAGATTGAGAGCAGACTGATAGATGAACCTTAGTGGAGATATGTGGCTGGATGGAAAAGGGAAGGTGTTGGAAGGTTGAGAATATTAATCATAGCAATTATTGAAAGTGTTTTTCGCTGACATCATCTTGTGGACCCATATATCAGCCAGGAGCAGCAGGCTTATGACTTAGTGACACAAGCTGAGTGGAGGACATTGAGCAGTAAAAATTAGCACGTTATCCTGAGTGAAAAATGAAGCCATCAGAGAGCCATAAGCAGCCAACATTTGTTATTCCAAAGATTTCATTTTGGCAAGAAGGCTTTGTGGATGTTATTGTTTGTACTGTCATCATCTTTACTTTTGAAGACATTCCTTTACTGATTTACATCTATTACGGTAGTCCATTGTGCAATAGTTACTTAGGAAATAAGTGGGTTACAAGTACAAACAACAGCAGGGCTATATTTCATATCCAGAGGAACCAAAAGAAATGTAAATATGAATTGAAAATGTCAAAGATTCACACGCACGTAATGCTAAAAGTGTTAGATGACTAAGTGTGCGTATTTGTGTTCCCTTTGTCCTGCATTAGAAAGCAACAGAAACCAGACTTCTAAGCTGGTGCTCTCAAGGCCAGAAGAGACTTCCTTAAGTGGAAATGAGTAAAAGCAGAGTGTTCATAGTCTGCTATGGAGTTAGCACAACACTTAGATTCATAAGAATAACTATGCCCTGATTTAGTTGCTTCCTGAAAATAATCTGCCCACCTTGCCAGGAATTTTGAAGAACAGTCACCTCTTTGTTTATCTTTGGTGTCCATTTCTAGACGTTTAGCTCCAAATAAAGATGTGACAGCAATGAAGAGCAAGACAATGCACGCACAAAAGAACCTTTGCTGAACTACATCAAGGAAACCATTACTGTGTGTCATTCTTCTGTCTGCCTTCATTCAGATGTCTGACTGCAACAAGAGTCACATTCTTCTTTTTACATGACATTTATTTATACACTGCGCTGCGCTTTCGTCATTCTCTGTCTAAGCCTGTGCAGCGTTCCTTCCCTCCCTAACTTTAAGATGTCGTAAACACACTGCAGCCGCTCCCTCTTGGAAACTCTCAGGAACATCAGAGGGGTCCCTGGGTCTCTTACGTCTCTCTTGCTGCTCACGGCTACATCAGCTCCTCTGGGCAACCGCCCAGTTGGCTGGGAGTCTGCTGCCCTGACCCTGAACCCTGAATATAAGAGGTTAGCCAAGGGCCAGAGCAGAGGCTGATGGTGGGTGTGGTGGCGGAGGTCAGGATGGAGGAGGAGGGGGAGAGAGACAGCTATTAAACACAACAGAGGAAGGCCCATCAGGATGTGTCTTTTATAGCTGGCTGGTACTTGAAGGAATCAAACGTCACTCCCAGAGGCAGGCAGTCCAGCTAGCAGATGAATCCTGTAAGGGTGGAAATGACGGGGTCAGGGTTTTTACAAGGTCAGGATGAGGTTAGCGAAAGGTCAGAAACTCAGTAATCTCTTCTTTTCAGTCTACGATGTTAGAATTGTGTTAACACCATTGTACGGGTGAGATACCACATTGTGTATTAACACTGGTTGAGGCCTAAATGACACAAAGATGGAGGTAGACCTTTTTTTATTATTATTCACTATCTCGCCAAGGCTGCTGGCTGCAGCTGTATGAATACTGTATTATGCAGTGCCCAGAGCTTTTCCTTTAAAGGTCCTTAGATTCAATTCTGTATTGCATGCCAAATCACAGCATAAGGTTTAAAATACACTTTTGTAGACATGTATTGGCTATATAAAGACTTGTATTCAGTCAAAAATGTTTATCAGTGTCATATCTCAGCTATACACTAATTACATTAATACAAAATTATGCCAAAAATCCAACACTGAGTACAAACGTAAGCCAACTAAGAAAAGAAACTAATGTGGTCATATGTCAACAACACTGGTCAACATTATTTTCTTTAAAACAGCTGGTGTAGTTTCATAGGATGATGACACTAGTTTGTTGATGTTTATACCACAGTAAAATAGATAGAGCTGGTAAATCAGTGAAAATGTTGCAAAAATATATATATATATTTGATCCTATCGTAAACTTTAACTATGTTACTGAAGTTAACCTGCATACGCAAGTATTCATTGTTGCTCAGGAGTAGCCTCCAGATGGCCGCATGTCTCCTACCAACACCTCAGACTCCTTAACCCTTCAACCCTCGAGCCATTCAACCTCTCCCCTCTAACACTGTCTCATTCCTTGTTTCATTTTCATTACAACCCTCCTGCGAGGATTTGAACTTGTTGCCCCATCTGAACTGGGGTGACAGCTCACTAAATCACTGCCTTTTAGTGGGCCTGCCCCCTTTTTTATACACTTTAATCACCAGACTCCAGTAACCAGGAATATTGGGCCCAGTGTATGGAATTCTCCTCGTAAAAGAAAAGGCACAGGCCACTGATGTGCCTCTCATGGCAGAATCGCTGCTAGAATTCATCTTGTTCCTGCTGAGATGGTGGTTGATGGAGGCGCTGGCTCTTGCTTACGGGTGACAATCAATCGCTCAGGATCAACAGGTTTTAGGCTGTAAACTTGAGGTCATCTCCTATCTAGCCGACAGTTTCTCATCTGGTGATGCTGGCGTTAATGCTGGAGGGAGGCCTTGGATTTTGTTTGTTATTTATGGTTAGTCGCAGGTTTAGAAATGGTTCTGAATGATCGGAGGCTATTTTTTACACTCAGTCTGTCATGGCTTTAAATTGGTTAACCCCCTGTGTACACAGGGTGTCTGAGAAATGGAGAAAAAACAAAGAAAATTCAAGCTACTACTATATAACAGGTTTTGTTTTTATTCAGAAACTTTTTTATCTGCAGATTGATTGAGTGGTATGGCTCTTCTTGTCATCTGCCATACATTTCAGTCCTTGCTTTGATGAGCCTCTTTTCTCAGTAGTAGTCCTCTCTGTCTTCTTTTCTCTTCTTCTTCCCTCTCAATTTCATCTCCAACCAAACATTAATCCTTATCCTCCCTAAGGAAGTCCACTTCATGCAGCAGTGAGGGTATTTAGAGTGAGTGTTGACATTGGACAGCAGGTTAGACAAATATCCTAGACTCAAAACCACAAGACAAATGGCAGATCAGAGCTCGCTGTGTTCTGGCAGCGAGTTTCCTGGTCTGACTTAGCTGAGGCCAGCCATTCAGCACGAATGACATCTTACTGCAAGGAAGAAAGGTGGGTGGTGGATGAATGAAAATGTGGGAACAGTTTAAAGAATGGGAGCAGGACAGAGGGAAATGGAAGGAGAGCAGAGAGAAATTTGCTGAAAGGTAAGACAACAAAATGTAAAGGAAAGGCAACCGGCAAGCATGAGGGGTGTTTTTAAACACATTCATTTATGAACACACACATTTTTCATATTTTTATGTCTTTATTGAATACATTTAGCTACTCTTCATAGTGCAGAAAAGCTAAGTGAACACTTGAATTTAATAACATATAGAGGTAAAAGCCTCCATCATTTGTAGCTTTTTATGAGAGCTTGAGCAACAATGTGCAGAAATATTAAACCATCTATTCCAATGAAACTGTTTTGGTTCATCTGTATTTCTGGGATGTATTGACTGAACAGCCCTCGTGAGGTCCCACCACAACATTTGAGTTTAGGTGAGGTCGGGACTCTGACGTGGCCTTTTCAAAATATTAGTTTTGTCCTTTTTAAATCCCTTTGTTGTTGATTTAGTTGTGTGCCTTAGGTCATTGTCATGTTACATCACCCATCATCTCCTAAGCGTCAGGTAAGTATTTGAGCCACAGTGAATATATCAGGGGGAAACAATATTTAGTACCCCTGTAATTTAAGCCCAAGTCATTTTTACTTTATCTTTTATTTATTTTAAACGCCTGCCACTCCGATGGAAACTTTTTGTATTTTTTCTCGCTTCTTCCTCAGACAACATTATTAAAGTTTCTCCAGTCTAACTTTCTTTCTTTCTGCCTCCAACAGTGTAGGTTTTTTTTTTATCGTCACCACTCTATGCACCTCACCTCCAGGAAAGGGTATTTCCATATAAAGAAATGGCAGTGTGGCTGTATGCAGATTTTATGCAGATTTTAAACAAATGTGTGGCAGTAAGAACAAACTTGGCCAGTGTACAGGTGTCAAAACTTTGATGGTGATTTTGAGTGTACACTCATTTTTGTAAAAGGTAAGATCATTCCTGAGCACATATTAAATAAGGGCTATCATTCCTAAGGCCCTGAGGTAGCAAAGCAGCTCAAGCTAAACTATGATGCTCCCTACACGTGCTTCAAGGTGGGGATGTTTTGGTGTTGATGTACAGTGCCTTTTATTCTTAGATTGTATTCCACAGTTTTCAGAGATAATTTGGAGTATCCTGTTAATTTCTATAATTTTTCCCAATTTTTTTAAAGATGTTTTCTCCATGATGCCTTCCACTAACACCATTCTTATTCTATGCCAAACATTTTCTTCCAACATTAAACAATAGAATATTATTTTGAGATAAAAATGAACCGCTTAATATTTTGTCTGTGTATTTTTTTGTAGTTATATTTGATTTTTCTAATGTAAGAAAAGCCAAAAGAAAATTTGCCTTCAAGGACTAGTCTTATGGAGTTATTTGGAAAACCAGCAACTCCCACTGCAATCCTAGAGGTGGTTTTGATTGCACATTACATCATTTCAAGGTGGAAGCAAACGCGCATAACCACACACAGACATGCAAACTAGGCCCTGCCACTGTGACAAGCTATCTACTCACACTCAACACATAACCACACGCATACATGCAGACAGCACAAGGCACCACGCACACTCCACAGAGATATGAGGCCAGTTTTGACAACCGCCAAGTTGACTTGGCATTGGTCTGACTGGAGTGATCCAAGAAAAGCAAAGCAGACCCACGAGAGGGCTGGGGCTTTTGTGTTTGTGGAGTGTCACACTTCATCACGAGGGAAACCCATAACAGGCCCAGGAAGACCTTTGAAGCTATGGGAGGAGTGTGTGGGAATCGCCTCTGTGGCTACCTCTGATGTCAACTCCAATACTCTGATTGCAGGATATTTCCTGGATTAGGATTATGTTTGTCGACTGAGATGGAAACTGTCTGAGGATTGTATATCAGAGAGCAGACTAGCTAATTATAGCATCCCATCCACAGTTTAGTATTTAAGTAACACACCGGCCAGCAACAAAAACAGAATTTATATGTTTTGCTCACCTCGATATATAACATAAGGACAGAAAAACAGTATATTTATCTGTTTGTTTGTTGTTTCAGGATATCCATATTGGATTTGTATGGCACAGCTTTAAGGTTTGATGTCCCCTGGTTTTGATTTCTAGGAGGAGATAGTTTCTGTGAACCATTAGGCTGAAGATCCCATATGCAGACCATTGCCAGGCAGCATTAGAGTCTGGTGATAGCAGCATGTGCAGTTTGCTTTGGCTGCTTCAAAATTAGTTGAATGGTGGTATACTTAAATGGGCCACATCCTTTTGGCTGAAGCTTCACAAGTTTCAACCACTGAAGCCATAATTTGACTCTAGGATGCTATAAGTAGGGCAAGACGATTTCAAATCAAGGAGAAATATTCAGGAAATTACATTTGTACTTAGGGATGGTTGGCTGGTTTGGCTATTGGAAAGTTTCCATTTCTACAGGGCTGCATGGATCAGGGGATAGTGATTTTTTTTTCATCTACTTTTAACCCTTGATTAATACAAAAATACATCCAGACTCAAGTATAATGTCTATTTTTAAATAGCCTACCCAGATCAATAATGATGATAAATGTAGAGGCCTAACAAGAGAGCTGTGATTTCAGGGTTCACTATTTATTAGTCTTTAACAATGCTCCTTTGGTATGTATTCAGTGCTAATTAGGAATTCATGTTTCAAGAAGCTAGACTAACACGCTGAACAAGGTAAACATTACTAAAAATCACCATGCCATTACAAAACATTACCATCTAACTGAAAGCATCATTATGCCCCAAATAAAGGCCACATTAGCCATGTTGTCTTGTTTAATAATAATAATAAAAATATAAACTGTGAAGATATAACAGCAAATTTCTGAACTTGCAGTTCTGTTGCTGCTAAATGATCCTTAAAAACGCAGTAAAGGTTCTTAGGAGTATAACTGTCATTATTTTTTATTTATTTATTTTTGTTCTGTGAAGCATTATATACATATTACTGCATTCAGGTTGAGTTGAGATATGAGATAAAAGCACCACTTTAAACGCCTGTGAAAGCCACTTTTCTGCGCAAAGATGTTTATTATTTTGAAGACCGAATAACAGCTCTAAGCAAAATGATCTTGGATCGCTCACAAAAGTGCAGCATCTTATTGGGCAAAACATGTTTCAACCATTTTAATGCTTTATGTCATGTAGAAACCAAATGGAACAGGGGTAACAGCTAAATTTTCATTGGGAGACTTGGGGGAAAAACTCAATTAGCGTTTGCAGACTGGAGGAGGGGGGTTGTTCAGGACAATGTCATGATCAAACACGATTTGGATCAAACCGTGACTTTTTTTTTTCACATTCTCTCGCATTTCCAATCAAGGACCGATTAGCCTCAGACATTAATGAGCCTACTAATCCATTTGGGCCCCTCGTGATAACAGTTAATTGTCTGTAAAAATGTGTACAGATCCCCGTTTGGGTTGTTTACTAACTGATTTGGATGTGGTTAGGCCCTAAAGAGGTATCATTATGTTGATAGTTCTTTGGAAAATGAGCCCCTGATGGAGACAACACCAGAGTGGTGTAGAGTTAAGAATACACAGGACTGCTTTCAACCATTGCTCACTTGAGAGCAAATTTACCAGTACTTTAAAACGTTTGGCGGCCACCGGTGCTTGTTAAACTTCACCTATAATTCACAGGAGTTTTCTATAGAGAAGAATGACTTAAATAAATCTCTGACATTTGGGTAGTTGTTAATTCACAAAAGTTTAGAATAACGTGAGGAAACTGGATGTTTCAAGCAAATAGCTTCATTTGTGCCCTACTTTGTTTGTGGCTTAGTTGAAACTTAATTCCAAATTACAGTAACATTCACATCCAATTTATGTTTGGTGTAGAGTCAGAACAGAGAAGTCGATTTTCTTGAGCTGAAACAGAAAGTTGTCTTTGAGAAGAACGATGCCAAACATTGCTCACACGGTTTTATTTTATTAAAGGCCTCTAAAAAAATGAACCTAAAATTAAGGCTGTTTTAAGGTCATTAGTACAGGTTTTGTTAATTGTCCCAATATTTAATTTCTCTTTAAAAAGAGTCAACCCTGATATAAAACCAACTGAACAAAACAAAACAAAACATGGCCCTCAGATGAATGTACTTTGGATGTGTTGTAAATACTTGTTCACATAACAGAATTTATATGTCATTTTAAAATTAATTTTAGATGTCAACAGCATGTGAATCCAGTATTTTTGCGCTACATCTGAAAAATACAGAGTATAAATGATTACAATAACTGTTATATTGTGTGATAAATTATTATTATTTTTTTAGGTATTTTATTGCATCTTATTGTTTCCTTTTATTGCTATCATGGCACTTACATGCACATTTATTCACAAGTTGTACAACCTTGTGTTTTTTGTCAGCAGTAAAACCAATTTTCTCTTTAGAGTTAACATTTACTGGTAAGATCTAATCTTACATTACATTTACTTACATTTTTACCTTTCAACTTAATATTTTATCGATAAATATAATGTACTACTATTTACTATGTACAATTTATTTATTTTCTTTATTTTCAATGTAATGCATAAATATCCTGCAAGCATTACAGCAACTGTTATTCAAAAAAAAAAAAAAGCATTCTCTGCTTCCATACATGATGTGGTGCACAAGTGTGTTTGTGTGTTTGTATTCTGGCCACTCAGCCTGCAACCTTGGCTGGCCTGTTCTGACACTCAATTTATTGTCCTGTGATTTGAGGCCTTAGTTTCTCATTACACCCAAAGTTTTTGTGTCCTTGTGCGACAAAAATTTGTTTGTGTGTCTGTGTAAATCACCTGTCATATGCACATGCTCCTTTAAGAAAAGGCCAAGGGTGTCATTTGATTCCTGCTGCCTTGCTTTCATATTTATGCGTCTCATATTCACGTCCATTGGCTGTGTCTCAGTTGGGCCATCCATCAACACTTTTTATCCCCATCACACCAACAATATGGACATAAAACGCTCTTTTACGTCAGCAAAATGCTGCCACAAATAAAACATGAACAACACACCTCTTTATTTGTCTAGGTAATAAACGACATAAATTAAAAGTGATAAGCGACAAAATTTGCATTAGTCCTATGTTATGGGCTTTAATGGAAATTACCACAGGCTGAGAACTTTTAATATTAAATATAACCCGCACAATTGGAAAACACAGGTGATGTATTAATGAGTTTACAAAACTGAAGGACAACCAGACTCAGAAGGATGTGACTGGCTCTCCAGGAGGCCAGGAGGAGGACATTTTTCAAACAAACATGTCAAAGGAACATTTTTTAAAACCATATCACTCATCCTTTCAACTGAAATTTCCTATAAGATCAAAATATTGAAATATTAATTCTACAGATATACAGGCACTTGTTTGTTGTGCATATTTTTGGTACACTAGACTGGGGACTGAGTAACTTGCTCAGCTATATTATATCTTGAATACAACTCAATTCTTTTTATTGTTATAAATAAATAAAGGACAAGGAAAGAAATTACAAAAAATTAAGTGACCAAATATTACATCTTTTATCATCTTATGTAATATAGAGGGAAAAAACCAAAACAATCGAATGAACATATCATAAGAAAATATTACTCCATTAGAAAACAAATCCTTCCATTCAGCCTATACTGTCTGCACCCCAACATAAACGAAGCTCATCTGCAGGTTGTAGATTTTGCTATATATTCAGGATGAATACAGCCAAACAAAAACAAAAACAAAAGAGGGAACCTAGTAAAAAAAAAGCAAGGGGATGAAGAGACGTCTCTCTCAATTTTGTACACTCAGACAGAATCAGTTGCCTTTGGCCTGCTTAAGGGTAGAAGGTGAGGGAAGCACACAAAAGCAGTGCAATTATTCTGCTCTGGCACAACAACAGAGAGCAAAAGGAGCATCAAAGGCTTTCCTCTGAGCAAAATAGGGCTCCCTCAGAGGAAAGCGCAACCTGTGTGTGAATACCAGTGCATGGACTTTAGGCCCTCTCTTGAGACACAAGAGGCAAAGGATGCGTGTCAATAGAGTTGCAGTGCCTATCCACTTTGATTACGTTATAATACAGCAAGCAGTAGCAACAGTGTAAATAAACCTTTTTTTAATGTTTTTTCAGCTATATCTTTAAAAAAGTAGACGTGTCAAACTCGTTTTTTTTATATATATATAATATGCCATTGCACATATGTTTAAAAAACACACACACTCTTTCTTTGTAACTTATGTACACCCTGGAAGCACCTAACACAGTGAAACAGTAAGTCTTTGCTGCATGTCTTTGCACTGTGATGGGAATATGCAGCACTAACTGAACATACAGAGTATAAACCTTTGACCAACAGGCTTGGTAATATCCCTCAGCACTACCCTCTTTTAAGCACTTTAAGCACATAAATAACATCTATTTATTTATTTATTTATTTATTTTTTCTTTTCTTGGTGTCTTTCAGTGTAATATCTTTTATCCACTATTGGTTGAACAACTACCGTTATACTTCCTTTTCCTTTTAAAGATTTGAATTATTAAGGAGCAACTGTTAACAAACCTTACATTTCAATAATGTAAGTAAGAAAGAGAGCGGTGTTACGGATTTTCTGTCAGGCACATTAGAGGGCACCTCAGTCGAATGACGAGGGTCCTTTAACAACCCGGAAGTCTGGCTTCCACATGTTTTTGTGTACGCTCGCCGGTTGCTAAGCGGTGTTATCACATTGTAGTCAATACTTGTGGTGCTTTTAGGCTCAAAAACGAAATCTAACAGGATGAAAGTGGTTGCGTTAATAAGGTAATCGCAGCTTGCCGCTTTAACCGTCACACAGGTCTGTCACTGATGATTTGTGCTTGCAGAGCAGTAAGCTACGGATGCTGATGTATCTATATGAGTTAATTCAAACCAAGAATATGACACCCATGCAGGTGTAGAATTATTGCCTAAGGGTTTGAAGACGAATGAAAGAGTGGCATAGAGTGGCTGTAACATGCTGTGAGAGTAGTGCACCAGAACTCACCCGGTACATCCACAACCTTGTGTTCCAACCCTGGATATTAAATATGGTGCACCACATTCCCACATTGCTAAACTTTGCACCCATGATAATGTGTGTGTCAGCTTAGCCTCTGTGTCTGTTTATTATGTTGTGTTCCAGTGGGGGCAAAGACAGCTGCTACAACATGATGCAGTGTGTTGCTGCTGGGCACCGGATCGTAGCTCTGGCCAACCTGCGCCCTGCTCACACAGGTGAGTAAAACGTGCTCCTGGGATTAACCTGTAAGCCCCAGCAGCTGGCTGGAGCTGGCTTTGCTATATGGGCCAACCAGCTGCACTTCCGTTCCCAATAACTGTACATAAATTAAATATTTGATCATTTCACTTTTGAACTGCATGTTTGTGTGCTGTGTCCTTACATATATTTGATCTGATTTGATGTTTTAACAAATGAAATATTCAAATATTAGTGTTTAAAATAACCAGAGTCATTTATGGAATGCTAAGTAGGCCAAAAATATTTGAATAGTTTCAAAAGTAAGTTAATGATTAAATACATTTAAAACATTTACCCACAATATACTAGAAGAAGTTTACAAGAATTCCCTATTCACACTATAGTGTATGCCCATATAATATGTATTTTGTGTCTAATGCCAACACATTAATCTGTATAACTGAAAGAAATGTGAAGAGAAACAACATGTCCAATTGCAGATTAACAGGTTCTATTTATCTAATGCAACAGCAAAGCTCTCTCTAGTACTTAACTAAAATTCTTCTCAATAATGGGACTTAATTTTCTTTGTTGTAAACTTACTTAAAATTATGTATCTCTAATTAAACTTCTCCCCTGTGTTTTACAGTTATTCTTCCTTGTCCAGTATAGCCTACACTACAGCATTATTGTCTAAAATTGATACTTCCTGTATTTTTGAACACGTTAATCCTGAGGAATTAAAATTTACTGAGGAAGAACTTTTCATGAGGAAGAACAGTTCATGAACTTTACTTTTATTGATATTTGCTAATATCACTAAATGGGGCTCTGGAAAAGTATTCTCTATTTTTAGTGACTGAAATACTGGAGCGGGTGCTCTGTATGGTTTGGAGTTGCCCAGATCTTGCAGTTGGTTCGCATAGATGCCTGCCCTCCCTAAGTCTGCCGGAGGTCTCTTGAGGTTAAAAAGGAGTTTTTCCTCCATACTCACACTGAGTGCTTTCCCAAAGGAAATCTTTGGTTTCTATCTGTCTGGTATAATTTAAGATGTTGGCCTAACTATGATAAGTGGCCTGAGTTGTTGGGATTGTTTTCCAGTTTAGTTCAGTTCAGTTGTATTCATACACTAAGCTATAGTGCCATTTCCCAACTATCCAAGTCTGCTTCACCTTTTAAGCTAAAATGGAAGAGTTTGTTATAACTGTAACTAACTTGAACTTTGATTATAAACTATAGTACGTGTCACTCTCTTGCCTATGTGCATGTGTGAGGAGCCACACTTGTATATATGTAGCAACACGGAACTAAAAATCAGTTGCTTAGTTACTGAATTTTGCGCATTTCTAGTTTTTGCTTTTCACTCTCCAGTCTCATGCATCCCTAGTGCATGTTTTCATAGTTTCTTATTAACACCTGGAAGCGGCCCAGTACAAGCCTGACCGAGTGGCACAGGATTATATTGGCTGCTGAGCAGCTCCTCTGGAGCAGTTAGGGTTTAAGGGCCTTTTTGAAGTGCATATAAGTGGTGTTAATGAGGAAGGTGCAAGTGCTGCTCTTTCACTTCACCAATCCAAATTTACTGTGTCCATCTGGAAGTTGCACCTGTGACCTCTGAGGCACCGGGACAAGTTTTTAGGTCACTGCTGCAAAAATGATGAAACTTGAAACTTTCAGTTAAGTTTGTTCAGACTTTTGTTTTAAATTACTTTCATTTAAAAAAAATTTTCTTTAACGTGTGGTATCTTGAATATACAATGCATTGTATTAATAAAAACATATAGTCAGATCATTTTTAATATAGTATTCATTAATTGTAGAGCTGTAGAGGTAGATATTTAATGTCAGTTATTTCTCAGGGAATTGCACCATCACTTCTTGTGCATAATCCAGTGAAATCCCTTTTGTCAGACACGATTAAGGCTCTCATCAGGCACAGGTTGTAACTCATTTTCCTTCGTGCATTAGATGAATTGGACAGCTACATGTACCAGACGGTGGGCCACCAGGCTATAGAACTGTATGCCGATGCCATGGACTTACCTCTATATAGACGCACCATCCAGGGATCCAGCCTGGACACTAGCAGAAACTACAGAGAGACAGAGGGAGATGAGGTAGAGGACCTTTATCAGCTGCTGCACCTTGTGAAGGTAGGCATCTGTGCCAGAAGAGTTTATTACCCCGGATGTGCATTTTCAATCCATGTCCTCCGGCCAAGAGGCCTTAATACTTTAGGAGCCCATGACATTTTATTTCCACACACAAAAATATTGTTTCATTTTCTTGATTTATCTGTAGAGTGCAACTTCCAAAGACATTAAGGTAACTGTGTAAAATGCTTACTTGCTTGAAGTAAGATTTCTACTGCTTGACAGTTTTGGTTGTAGTTTAGTGTTTTATAATATGCTGAGTGTTTTCAGTGGATGACAGGTCTACACTGCAGGCACCCAAACTCTTTTACAGTGGAGTCATATTGTTGTAATACATGATGATTATGTGGTTTGTTATTGTCTTGCTACAATATGAAAGTCCTTTTCCTAAAAAGGCTTTTTTAATGTTTCCTTTTCATGCCGGGTGTACTAAAGCACTCTATACTGTAATGAGTGCTGACTTTTCAGCTGTTTTCTAATAAAAATCCACATAGTGTTGCTTTTGCGCTTCCTTAATTCCCAAAGAGAAATTGAAGTTGAACTTTCTAGTCGGTTCTTAGTTCCTATTGCAAACTGCCAGGGAGACTAAAAAGCCCATATAGTGCTTTTAGCCTGCCTGATTTAGCATATTTAAATTTTTCCTTTGAAAATAAGGTATGTTTTCCTTTTATTTTACTCTGGAATAATAGTGTGGCTGTTGGATCACTTAATCAATGTTTTATGGGCAAAGTTGGAGAGAGGTGCCCTTGAACAATGGCTTCACAGGAAAAATTCCATTCTTTTTTTTATCTCACTTGACAGAAGATCAGATGCAAAAATTAATCACCAAATTAATATTTCATCAAATACCACTTTTGACAGGACTCTGAGAAAATATTCATTTGATGGCAAATTATGTATGAGGCCTTGGTGGTCCAACCAGGTACGGGGTGGCTGACTGACAGGTTTGAGATAACTGCATGTGTGTTTAGAACACTGCTTGCACTGCTTTCCTACCTGACCGCTTGCAGCCATGAGGAGGCTACATGGACACACGCTTCAACAGGAGCAAAGGCTCTCCCTGCTGTCAGCACAAACACCGTGTGGGATTGATCCTGTGTAACACTTTATCCCCACACAACCTCTTATTTTAGCTGGCAGCATCAACATTTAAGCACTTCTTATGGGATGCTGGATGGGACTTTGTTGTTGAAATGGGATTCTGCTTTATGTGGTGTATATGACAGAGGTATGCGTGAATCGTTGTGCAGGTATGTGTGGAGACATGTTCATCTGACTCCTTTAAGGCCCTACACTGCCTTAGTGGCAGGGGCCAGTCCGCCTGAAGGCATTTTCACCTTACTTCCTTACTTCCTTTGCCGTGTCCAGTAGAAATCTTTTCACATGCAGCTACATGGGCAAGTTCTTGATTTTTGGAGCTTTTGATCTTATTAGTACAACCACATCCACACAGCTCAGTATTTACCTCTTTTGTGAGTCAAGTAGTGGACAGCGTTGTGGAATGTGATGCAGTATGCCCACTCTGCCTGTGGTCAGGGCTCTAATTGCATAGGGCTGCTAATTTCCCATTTCCAGGGTTTTTTCGTCTGACCTCGCCAGTCCGACAGGCCATAGATCAGGGCAGTTTGACTCCAATGAGGCCCTCCCAGGCTGGGAGACCTCCACTGGTCACCCAGCGCACCCCTCACACTCCTCTGTCATCAGCAGACCTGGACCATAAACAACAGGTTTCCTCTCATCCGTAAAGTTATGGCAACCATAAGAATACAATCTTTTAATCTCAAATTTCAAGTTAGTGCTCTCGAAAGTTAATTTTTCAACGAGTGACTAACTTGTACCACAGTTCCACATTATGTACTGTATTGAAATAGTAAGTTATTTAACTTGAAGTGTATTTTTAAACTTCCCAAACTCTCTCGTGTCATCTCAAATATCGTCTTAGAAATTCTGTTACGTTCCATCAAGTTGAGTAGATCTTCAGTTTGTTTCTTTTTTCTTTATTTCTAAAAAAATAGACAAAAAAACATATTTCTTTGACCATAAATTTTTTAGTGTTGTTGATTAGTGAAGGAATTGATGGAGGGGGGAGTAAAAGGAGGGGGAAAAAAACACAGCTTTTGATAATGAGCTGTTAAATCACTATTGCTGGAAAAGAACAGTTTTAGCATGAAAAAATGTGTTCTGTTTTGGAAAGTGTGATATTTTGAAAGATTCTTTCTCACAGTTTGAATTAATTAGAAGTTACAAGATTATATTTGGCAAATGACACTTGAGCATAGATGAAAGATTTTTTTTCCTCAGATCCAAAGTTGATGAGTTTTAAGTGGATTCTCTTCTCTTCCTCCTCCCCGTTTTGCAGTGCTAGTGTCTGACTCGTAGCATGAGCCAACAGTGCCATCTATGGATCGTTCCCGTTTGCTGACAAACCAAACATAATCTATACAGACTGGCCTCTAAGAATGTTTGAAGCCATTCGAAAGATTCAAAGGAAGAGATCATATTCTTCAGAACCTTTGTTGACAGAGGGGGAAAAAAGCCCGATTGTAATAGAAAAAATGAGCTATCCATTCCCTGGCAGTACTGATAATAGCAGAATGACAATGTGGCCCTATCCTTGGCCCCCTTTGCTCTCATCGCTGGCTGTGTATAGCTGTGCTTCTTTGAAGTGTGTAACCCGATCAACATGCATGCAAGCCCATCCTGCTAGGTGCTGATCTTTGAACCTGCTCTTTGAGGGGGAGAAATAAGTTTTGGTGGAGCACTTTTACGTATATACAGCTGAGAATGCATTTTCACAGAAATGACATCTTTTCATTCTCAACAATGCTTTCAAACGACACTAGAATATAAAGTTTACATAAAGATGTTTTTCTGTAAGCGCAACATTTGTATTTATTGCTAAGAATTAAAATCCAACTCCTGTAAAAGTGTGCTTTTTTGTGGATTTCATAGGTAGTGTGTCCATACTTCATTGTGTGGCTACTCTGCTCCCCTCTGCTGTGATCCGCTCTCATGTGTGATACAGATCAACAGTGTCAGTCACCCCTGGCTGTAAAGCCAGTTCCCCCAAAGGCCTGCAAAACCCCTCATATTAGTCATATCACATCCCTCAATTCCTTTATCCTTCTCTCTGTGCTCTGTGACCTGACACAGTGGCTCTTTATTCCCTGTGACCCAGCTTGTGTGTGTGTGTGTGTGTGTTTGTGTGTGTGTGCGTACGTGCTTGTGTGTTCAAGGTCAGGTCAAAACAGGCCTGTGCTACATGATAACAGGTCTATCGCTGTCATCCGTGCACACCTCTGCCTCTCTTTCAGCACTGTAGTCCTTTCACTACAATCCATATGCACTTTATTTGTCACCCTCAGCCACAAGTAGATGTTTTGAATTATGAGTAGTTAATTCCATTTTACAACACAAAGATCCTTCAGAAATAGAACAACCTATATGGCACTGAGTTTTGGAAAGGCGTAATTGTAGCTTCAGTCACTTGATATGGTAATAGATACTTTATAAAAAGAAAATGACTCTATTGCAGCAACTCTGCAACCTTTGAGCTGATGAATAAAGACAAAGACATTTAAGCTCATTAGAGTGATGAGGAACAATAGATGATATCTATGCACATGTTCTATTCTGCCAGCTCTAATTAGCAGCGCTGTGACATCTCTGTCATACTGAGACCCTGCTTTGAGAACGATGGAAATGTTACTTTCAAATCCAATTTCCTGTCCTCTAATGCATTCGACTTTTCAGAAACATGTTTTTAATTAATTAATTATTTTTATAAGACAGTTCAGTTAAGATCCAGCTTTCCCCCTTTTTTTTTTTTTAACAAGCCAGTATATGTGTGTGTGTGTGTGTGTGTGTGTGTGTGTGTGTATTTTTTGTTGTTGTTGTTTGTTTTTTTTTTAAGATGTCTGAGAAAAGTCCTGGGAAGGCGCATTGAGACCTTTGGCCTTTGTAGATGAAACATTCTGTTCCATTGGTGTGTGTTAGAACACCTTGTTTTTAGTGAGCTAATCTTTCTCCTAAACTTGCGCACACTCTCCCCCTATTCCCCGTTTCTCCTGACCATTGTTACATAGACATTCCCCCCTCGTCCTCAGTAACTACTGCCGCGCCATTATCGACATCAGCAGACAAGAGTGGGGCCCTCTGGGATCGCAGAAGCAGCCTGTCCACAAGTCCAAACAATCTGTCTCATTCCTCTTTCCCGCTCCCTCACTCCTTCCTTCTCTCTTCTACATCTCTGTCTCCATTGTGCTGTCGTCGCACTTTCATCCGGACCCTTCAGAAGCCTGGCACTGCCTTGTTGCAAGTTCCCTGATGGAGGTGCATCCTGCTGTGAGGAAAGAAGGGAAAAGGACTGAGACATAATAGAAAGAATGGAGCAGAAAGGAAGAGGAGGGCAGACTGGCTGGTAGGCAGGCGGAGGAATCTCTGTATCTTTGTAGTATTGATTAGGCAGCTGAGGTGTTGTGAGACAAGATGTTCAGGAGGAGTGTGAACTATGAAAGGGGGGGGGCCCAAAATCAAACACACAGCCCTTCTCTGATTACTGGCATGGTGCCGCATTAGACGTACATTGGGGGCTCAACAGGAAAATGGATTTCTTTAAAAAGCTGCTTAATACATAAATCATGACCTCTGGGGTCACAGCGAGGGTTTAGGAGATCAGATCAATAACAAAGCTAATGCAAGCTTGTTGAAGCTTGTTTGTGGTGCTGAGAGACCTCTAAATGGTGTTACTGGAAGTAGCTCGCAAGCAGCCTCAAACCAAAGGATAATCACTTTGGTGACCGTTTTGTTTTCTTACGTTTCAGCAAAGTTTGCAGTTCCTAACTTTAAGATGCAGCACAGCATGTTAAAGTGTGGATTTCAGACAGATTTCAAACAGCTGTCTCTCGGTGTTGCCTCTTTTTGCGATAACCATTGTTATCTTTTCCTTTGGTCCTGAGATGCTTGTATTTGTGTTGGTCGGCTCAGTGGCAGTGAGGTTGAGATTGCAGACTTGTTTTGCACATGAGGAAGGATAGCATTAGCTCTGAGATAATGGCACTGTGTATTGTTCGCGGGCCGTGTGGAAGTGGTGGGACAGGATCTATTAGATGCAGGCCCATTTCCCACCAACTGACGCTAGCAGTCCCCACAAACATTAGATAAAGAGTCAAGCCTCAAGCCTTTGTAATTTGTTTGTATTTTTCTGCTTAATGTACTTTGCTCAATCTTGTTTAGCGATGATGGAAGCTGATAGCCTTATCTCGACTTGCCGAGGGCACAAACCACTACATTGTTGAACATTGTTCAATGAGAAACGTGCGTGTTTTTTTTTGTTTTTGTTTTATTTTGATACTGGATGAATTGTAGCTGTATCGGAAGGTTATTGCATTTGAGCTGTTGCTTCAATGTTATGCGCTGATGTAAAGGATTATACAAAGTGTGTTCATATGATTCCTTGTTTCAGTTTTTTATTAAGAAAAAAGTTGTGATAATTTTCTAGTCCTGGCAAACAATATTTTTTATCTCTTTTTTGTCACTGTGATTGTTTGGCATGCCTTCTTCAAAATGCCTTTGAATGACTTTTGCAAATCAATTTCTGCTTCATCATCAGAGATCTATTGTTACATCTTCAACAATTTCTTCTCTGCTTTAAAAACCTCAAATTTTTAGCTTTGTCTGAAAATCTAATCTAAGCTTTACATGCCTTCCTCAGACTCAGTCGAGTTGTTTTTACTCTCCAGATATCATAAAATATGAAGGATCCAACCTTGTAAGAAAAATGCAAGTTGTGGAGGAGATTCAATAAAACCTTTTAAATGCACCAGTATCAACAGTTAGTCAGGCCCAACTCTGTCTGCCTCAGAACTGACAGCTGAGGAATTGTGTCAAGTCTTTCAACTCCCTGCCATTCATCTACTCAGAAATTAAGAGGGCTTTTATGTTTTGTTTTGTGAACCATTCCCCTCAAGAAATATTTGTGGCAGGCCCCATCACCTCCCGCAGCTAAAGTCATAACCAGCCGTAGAAAAACACTGTCTGGAGTCTGGAGAGTGGGTTAAACCAGCATCACAGCAATATTTTTCTCTGGTCTCTCTCTGGGGAGTGTGTGTGCGTGCGTGTGTTTGTGCGTGCGCGCGTGTGTTGGGGGAGCATGACGTCTGTTGGAACTATGTAAGACGGAGGGCAGAAGAGCCAAAATGCCAAGAGCCTGGATTCTGACCTCACCAGAAAAACATTTACATTTTAGGCTGTGTGTGTGTGTGTGTGTGTCTTCTTGTCTTCTTGTCTCCGTGGGCCAGTGTGGATACATCGACATTACGTATGTATGGATACACCTTATGGACTTCACTCATGATATAAGTGAGAATATCTTATATGTTTAATATTTAGTTTAGTTCAATTTAATTTTTGCAGGAAATCACAGTGGTTTTATTTAAAAATCCTAAAAACTCATGAATCAACTTAAAGTTAAAGGCTGACAGTTTATTTAATGTGGTCTACAAAAAATAAAGTATTGCATTTTAAGTACTAACGACTAAACTTGTTTTCTTGAATTGCAAGTATTCATGGTTATACCATACATCGATAAACGACCTGTCTCACTGGTGCTTCCCGACATTTAGTTTTCCATGTGTGTTGATATGGAAAGCCTCCTTGTCCTTGGCCTGCTGAAACCAGGGCTTTGTGCTTGCTTTGGCGAAGGCCCTCTCCCTCCCTGCCTGATGACTGGCGGGGCCTGTGTTTACGTAACCGTATATATCTTAGAGGAAACTCGTGAAACGTTAATCTCTCTACTTTTTAACCCTGATGAATTTCTACATTTTCCAGCTGTGCGGCATGGCATATTTATGCTCAGGCTCTATTGCTGAAAACAGCTCTGTCATTGTAAATGAATCACTATCCAAGACTAAAGACTGTGCATGTGTGTGTGTGTGTGTGTGTGTGTGTGTCCGTGTGGGTATGTGTAAACTTAAGGCTGGGAAACTGAAAAAATTCATGCTCAGCCATAAAAAGCAGCATTAGTACCTTCGTGGATAAAAACAGCTTCTTTTTTATTCTTCCCCATACCCTAATCAGTGCACACTTCGCTGTCACTCATCACATTTCTTTGGCTTTCGACTGATAAGCGTCCTTCACTCATCGTGCTAAATAGACAATGCCTCATGTCATATCCTCTGTTGCCTGGTCACACCTGCACAGTGGCCTCAGCAGAGGATAATACTCTCCCCTCGTCTGCTTCCTCTCCACACTTCTCGTAACTATGACCTGCATCATCTCAGGAACCGTTCAGGGCATTTGGCTTTGCGAACAGCTGGCTTTGTGAGAACTTTGTTTTTCTTATTCCACCACTCTATATGGTTGAAGACTGACACGTGTTGAGTCATCTTGCCAGACCGTCCTCAAACACAAAGGAAGAGCCTGTCTTTCAACAGCTGTTTTAGATGCAGAGCTCCGCCAATTTACCGAAGGGAATGTCTCTGAAAGCCTTTCAGAACGAGATTTTGCCGATGTTTGTTTTACAAAAACATTCGCTAAGCCTGCGTGTCCGTTTTGTTTGTTTTGATGGATCAGACACCATACCTGTTGTTTGAGACTCAGTATGTACTGTATAAGCAGAATATGATTTTGTGAACGTTGGGTGTACCTTAATTTAAACGATCATTAAGAATATCCTGTGCCTTGTGTGCACCATTCAGCATCCCATTTCTCCTTTACCAACTCTTGGAGTCACCTTGGAGTTTAACAGTCTCGTTGGAATGACAATGAGGAAGCTGATTTACAACAAATAAGCAGTGTCTCCTCCTACTAAGCTCACACTAAGCTTCCTGTCAGTTTGGCATGTCTACGCTGTCAGGACAGCCCAACACGCCCCAAGACTGTGTCTACATTACATTAAACACAACCGCTTGACCCTAGCGAGCCCCATCTCCTGTATGACATCTATTTGAGCTACTACAACAGGGTCCAACCCCTCCCCATGTTCATTCCATGCAGGTGAACAAGGGAGAACAATCCCATTACGCTGGAACAGGCCCAGAGCTAATGCAGAGAACATTAAAACCATGTCGCATCCAGTCACTTACTTGATGGATCCAGGAAGAGAGGGGTGAAGAGAAGACACAGAGAGGGGAAAGAAATGTTGAAGAGGAGGGGTGGGATTGGAGGTCTTGGGGTCAGGCACGGTGACGATGTGACAGTGTGATTGCAGCAATGGAGAGCATGTAATGGCACCTTGGTGCCCTTGAGCAAACTGTCATTCGAACCACTTTAATTAATTTCCCCACTTTGTCGACTTCCCCACCTTCCTGCTATCACAGACAGGAATGCTGCATACACCAGGCAGTAATATTATACAGTGAGCGTGTCAACAGGTTTAGACTTGATAAAAAGCGGATATTTTAAGGAAACGTGTGGCCTGGTGTCAATAATAGTTGAGATCTGCCTGCTCTGGACTCCTGGCTGTCAGAACAGACTCAATCGGGCATTTTGGAAACCTACCATTTTGCAAAATGGAGCTTTGTATTGTTAGGGTGTATAATTAAGACCTCATTGTGACAGCCATTGAGAGCGAGTTAATGAGGGTTCTGATGTATTCCATATGAATATGATTATTGAATTTTTAATATTTTATGGCTTTCTAATTGCTTTAGTTGCTACTAATGGCTTTGAATGTTGAATATTACCCTGAATGAAAATGTGGAATGGGTTAGTACCTTTAATGCTGAGATCATAGCTGAATTCTGTAGTTGACTTTTTTTTGTCTTTGAGGCAGATACATATCTTTACCAAAGGCATGTCTGTGACTGTGAATACATTTGAAGCAGTCTTTCACTCCCTTACTAAGATGAATGTATATATAATTACAAAGTATATCACGCACACTACCTTGATATAGAGTTTAATGGCCGTATCGTTTCTTTGTGGAGCATGTCTGCTGGCCTTAATCTTCTCCACAGCTGACATCTTAATAACTCAGCCCTCTCCATCCATTTCCACGGGAGACATCCGGATGTGGGGGAAGGATTAGTTTAATGAATTTGACAATTAGTAACAGAAGTTAATGACTGCATGGGGCTAAGTACCCTGATGGACATGGCTGGGGGGACTAAGGACTTCCACTGCTTTGGGCCATAGATCCTCATTAATAGCTTTTCTGCCTGCCGGAGAGGACAGGGGAAGCCAGGCCAGGCTTTTGTTTAGTCTGCCTCTGACGGAGCTGCTGAGGGGTTGCACTGTTGCACAGCACCATGCGAGAATTAGTCCTGCTCTGGGCATGAGATAACACAGGGCCTCAGGTCCTGGATCAGGTGAGGCTTCCTTTTATGAACAAGGGTCATTAAATGCTGAAAAAAGAAGAGTGACATTGAATCAGGGCAGCGAGGGAGTTCTTTCTTTAGATCTTGTGCCAACAATCACTGAGGAAGAGAAGTGGTTTGTAGGTCACAGGCCTCTTCATGACCTTTGCCTTGATTTATCATTATGTTACCCAGATCCCACCTCTAATATAGTCAAAACATCGTTTAGCCAGATAGCTCTCATAAAGATTTTATTATTATTTATTATTATACTGTGCTTCATGAGCTACCTAGTCGCTTTGTCAAATATTTCCACTATAAACCATTTTGATAAATTTTTCAGCTACTATAAAATCAAAGTTTGGATTTTTTTATGGCGTCATGAATAGACATAGAACAATTCCCATAATATCCATCAGTTTAGATTTATATGTACATATACCCCCTCTTCACAATAATTTATCCTACCTCCTCCCACAGAGGATGAGAAAATATGTCTAGAATTTATAAAATCACATCCAGAGCAGCATTAGCTGCCCCCTCATTCCTGCCTGTCTCCTGGCGGTGGCTATAATAGCGACAAAAACATTACCACTTCCAAAAATAATCATTTCCCAAAGCCGTTGCCAAATGGTCTAGTAGTTAGAATCTCCACTGAAAACAAGGGGATGTGTGAGAATTTTTTTTTTTTGTGTTGTCATTAGTGGCGAGTGTGCCTGGTTGTAAGGCTGAATGGAAAAGAAAAGTGAAGCCATTTAATTAGTCAGGTTGACCCTCAGAGGTCCAAGTACCTACAACAGTTTGCTCCTGAGAGAAACAAGATAGAGGGAGACAGAAATGCGAGACGAAGCTGTTTGTTGTTGCTCTGATGCTCTGATAGTCTGTCAGGTCCTGGCAAGTTTAAAGTCAAGGGACCAAATTGGTGTTGATGTAGCACACTTCTTCAACACTCTCATTTGGATATCTTTTCGTCTTTCTTTGTGTCTCTTCTTATCCCACTCTGTACCTCCTAATTTGCCTCTTTAGGGAGTGACAGTTGCATTTAGGGAAAAGGTTATCATTGCATTAGAATAGAGTGCTGGCCTTGAGGCTTACCTAGAATTACATGGCACTGCCTGCAGCCCCCTTCGTTCTGTGCTGGGCTGAAATGTTATCAGTCTGACTTAATTACTGTCACCGGGCAATGGGATTGACTATAAATGTACATTACAGTGCGGGACAGATTGGCGAGATAAAAAAAGAAAACAATACTGGAGTGCTGAATGCCTTCTTAAGATCGCTTTGTGTTTAACTTTAGGTCAAAGGATTATTTGTGGTATGTGTTTAGCATCACTTTTATTCCTCACATTCTCTGCTAAACACATTCGCAAAGCCACACACACACACACAGAGCACATCCTTTATCTGATTAGCTGGCACGCCTTTGTGGAGCTGTGTGTGTGTTTGCGTGTGTGAGGTACAGTGCGTTTCAGCTCAGCATCAGGCCCCAGGCAGGGCATGGATTTCATTTAGGAAAGTATCAAAGGTTTACACGCTGTTCGCTTTAATCAGCATGTTTATCAGGCAGAGAAAAATTGCAGGAAGGGACCACAGGGAGAAGGAGGGGTGTGTGTTTTTGTGTCTTTGTGTGTGTGTGGTGGTGGTGGTGGGGGGGTTTATCTTAAGGACCAGTAGCCAGGGAAATTGATAACGGCTACAAGGTAATTTAGTGGAGACTTGTGCATCCCTCCACTGCTTCTACCCCTGCCTCTTATTCTAATTACAGCCCATGTAATGTTCTAATGAATCTGCAGGTGGGTTTGAGTAGGGGAGGGGCATTTAGGTGGAGACGGAGGTTGTGCCTTTATTTCGTTGTATGTATGCACGTCAGCATGTAGCCCTTGCTTGCGTGCATGTGTAAGTGTGTGTGTGTGCTTGTATTTGTCACTCCAGATCAAGCTTGTTTTTCTGTAAGAAGATTGAATGCATCTCAAGGCTGTGTCAGTATCTCTCGAGTGCATAGTTGTCTCACTGTTTCTGAAATATGAATATGATATGAAAAGCAATTAGATTAGCCCTTAGCAGTATTAAAGATACATGCCACTCACAGACACAAAGTTCCGCTGATACTTCAAGTTGTCACTGTGGTTCCATCTTCCAGCTGTGGGTGTACAGGATGCAGGCTGCAGCCAGACACTCTCATCTCCTGCTTATACTAGACTACTGATAAGGTCCAGCAATTGCCTTTGGTGGTGCTGGTGCCTCCAGTCACACATATGTACACACACACACACACACACACAAACCTAAGCATAAACATGCAAGTTCAGTCACAGAGCCATGTGCGCAAACCTCCAGGGGATATGGGCTGGACCGTAAAGGCCTTGATACGACCAGAGTGTAAACATCCCCACAGGATTGCGGTCCAATGAAAGGAGTGAGCTGTCAGGAATCTGCTTTCTTTGTGTCTTTCAGTCTCTGTGTGTCTGTGTTTACATCTGTGTGTGTGTGTGGTTTTGTTCAGATAACACTTTGGGATACCGTTATAGTTTGAGAAAGGGGTATTTGGCCTCGAGAGACTGGTGACATCAAATTGCTGTTACATTATGCACATCGCACATGCTTTATAATGGAAAAGTCAAGAAATGTTTGTTGTTAAGTTTCCTCCATCTTTTGCTCCACACAGGAAAAGGAGGGCGTCGAAGCGGTGTCAGTAGGGGCCATTCTCTCTGATTACCAGAGGGTCCGGGTGGAGAATGTGTAAGTTGACCATGTGCACACTCACGATCCAGAACACACTGTTAGTTCAACGTGCACGTGCACCCCTGAACTTATATGAGACACACTGTTATGTCCACTGAAGAAAAGAGCACATCGCCTGCATTCTTACTTCCCTGCGCTCCAAATTTGGGGGCGAGTTTTGCTTAAACACACACACATACATGCACTGCATTATATTTATGTCAAGTTATTTAGACTAGCTTTGAAGTGGTTCTGTTTTTATGGAGCAAAATTAAATGAAATGATGGTTGAAACTGATGGTTACCTAATTGCCAAGTGACTTTGATCATTTTAAAAGTGCATTTTCCTTTTGGGGTAGACGCACGGCTCTTACTCGAGAAAGAAAAAATAGTTCCCTCGTGTGAGAGACACCTACAAGTATTACTTTTACTCTTATCTTATCTTTTCTTTTATCCTACTTTTCTTGTTTTTTTTTATTTTCATAAATTGGACATAGCAGAACACAAAGGCTCTCTTCACATTAACAAATCCTGCTGTCAGTCAGCTATTGTTTTCCCACACAAATATATAGGTAAGCAGCTCAGGCATTTCTTGAGCAGTAGACGTTTGTCTGCAGACAGTTTGGCTCCAGTTACCTGCTGTGGATATGTGTGTTTCACCTGAGTTTATGTGAAAGACAAGCCACAGCTTAAGATGAAGTTTTTTGGGGGGATTTTTGTGTGCGTGTATATGTGCGTGTGTGTGTTTTCTCCTTGAATAAAACCGCTGGCTGCGGTGGCAGGTGGCAGCATGTGCTGTGGGCCCATCAGGGTGGCAGCTTTCCCGTAAATGAAGAGTTGCCCAGCCAAGTAGGCTTTGAAGTTGTTCTAACATTGGCTAATATTCAGTATTAACCAGTTTGCATCCCTTCACCTGTTTCCCAGATGTTTGCGGCTTGGTTTGCAGCCATTGGCCTACCTGTGGCGGCGAGACCAAGAGTCCTTGCTCTCTGAGATGATATCATCAGACCTTCATGCGATCCTCATCAAAGTTGCTGCTTTCGGTGAGTTTGTGTTTCAGCCCACTGGTGAACGCTCTCTTTATGTTCTCTCAAGGTGCTATATTGGTTAAGCTGTGTTTGGAATGGGCACCGAAGGAAGAATTTGCATAAGTGAGCTTTAGGAAAGTAAAAATAAGGTGTAACCAGAGGGGAAAAAGAGAGACAAGCAGAGTAATGCCCTAATCATTAATCTGCAGCTTAGCCGCGGTGTTAAGACTTGTGCCAGCGGCAAAAGTGTCGAAGCAGAGAACAATATGAAAAGATAAGACGCACAGAAGGAGGAGGGTTGAGGAAAAGTGTGCGGCTGTATTAGGAGGGTGTGTGGAGGAAAGGTTGGCAGTCGAGAAATAATCACGGTTGATTGCCCCGTACATGAATGCAACCTGTCAATAAGCGACACATGTCCCCATTGTATGTGAGAAACTCTTCTGTCTGTGCTTATGCATAGCTCAGAATACATGGTCCGTGAAGCGAAGATTAAAATCTGGTACCTCTCATTTACGTTTTTCAACTGCTTCAGCACTGACGGAAGAGGTTAATGTGGTGTCACCTGCTCTCTACATGCCTGTTTTGGAGCCCGAGGATAGGAAGATCAGATTACAGAATAACAGGAGAGACAAAGGGAAAAAAAAGTTTTTCTTTCCCTGGTATATGATGTTAAGATCCCTACCTGTATCTACTTGACAGTGCAGCTGGATCCCCTTTGACGGTGCCGGTGATAAACGATAATTATGGCTACAAATGGTTCTTTTTACTCTCAAACTACTCGTGGCGATAGATCATCATGTAGACACTGTTTACGTGCTGTTAAGTGGTTGTTGTCACCTTTGGTAGCAATCAGTCGAAAAGGGGTCCACGGCTGACTGATGACCCACAGAGCTGTGTGAGGCGTCCATGATATTCTGCATATCTTTCAACACTGCTCAAATAACCTCTTATAGAATGCACTTGTCAAGCCATTCATCATTGGTGCTTTATTTCCTGGAGCCATTTCTCATTTTTAATGGGTTTTATAAAGGACATATTGGTAATAAATAATATTAACTTGTCAGATGCCCATCAGGGTGGAGATGATGTCAGAATCCATTTTTCTCTCACAGTATCATAATTGTGTTTACTACAGACAACATTTTTTTTCTTATCTTGATTTGCATTTGTAACTCGATAAAATCTAAGTCTGCATTTATATTAGCTATCAATCAACTTCCTAAAATGACAAGCATGTAACCAAAACAGCCTACCTTAAAGACCTCAATCACCCTCTAACCCTGCAGCTTCTGCCAAGCTTTTTACTCTAAACACATCTTAACTCTAAAAGCAAATTCTCAACATTTTCTGGAAGATTATAATTAGAAAGGAAAATCACCTCGGGTGACTATGAGTGTGTATCTTGGCCTCCCACTGTAGGTGTTTGTGTGTATTTAGGGATGTGTGTGTTGGCTACAGGTAAAAAGAAAAGATTTTATCAGCCCTGACTTCTCACCTGTCCCAAGGCAGCGGTAATTAGAAAGGAGAGAATTGAATAGGGGTGCAAGAGCCCAAGGCATTTTAGGCAGCACTCATATAATTGCAGCTTTGGTGGAAGCAGGCCTGTGCAGTGAGGTGTGCTGTTTGGGGGAGATTGGGTGACAGAGGGGCATACCTGGTGGCCTTTGGTGTTTGTGTGTGAGAGAGAAAGCAAGAAAAAAGAGATTTGGAGGGATTAAGATGTGCAAACCCCAGGAGGAGAGGAAAAATACTTTCACAGGGCAAGGGTTAAGTTTGCAGTTGCACAGATAGCTACAACTTAGAATATTCTGTAGCTAGAAGAAACTGAGTTTTTTGGGGCCTTTTCTTTCTTTCTTTCTTTCTTTCTTTCTTTCTTTCTTTCTGTCTTCTTTTAAAGAAGTTTATGTTTCTTAGTAATAAATCCCTGTAATGAAAAGACAGGTGTCCAAATGCAGGATGATCCTCTTAGTGAATTCTCTGGAAGTGTTCCTTTGTGTGCTGACGGTGGGGGAAAAAAATTCAGTCATTGAAGATCCCAAATTGCAGGCAGGGAAATAAGTTCAACTGGATCTGAGCCTACGAATGTCAGCTAAAGCTTCTAATGAGCAAAAAAGCATTCGTCTGAAAGGTGGAGGCACATTCCCGTTTTTGGTGCTGTGTCTCTGCAGCTAACTGTGGATAATTGGAAATCCTAAAAGCTAGTATTAAATATTCATGTAATTAGTTAATCAATTGATTAGTGCATGTGCGTATAAGGGCACAGGTTCAGCAGTTAATTGGTCCTCAGCTCCAGAGATAATTGGCATGTGTGAAATCACGGTCTGCCTGTTGGAAAATCTTTTATCTCTGCATGAACTTTTACCCTTCACACGAACACATCCTTTAAGCTCGGAATTAGGGAACTTATGTCACGTGTTTGCTGTCACTGATCACCTCGTCACTTTATCATAGTTTAATGTATATTTAAAGGACAATTGGTGATCAGAGACCTCAATGGTTTGTATGTTTGATTTGAATATTAGAACTACATTGGCAAAGCATCTAGATATAGAAACAGTACCAAACAGAGCCTGTTATCAGATATGAGATTATCAACCCCTGTAAAAAGATGCAGGTTGTTCCTGAAATTAAGTGTTCTGTCCTCTAACCCGGACCGATTTCATTTGTTTTTTTAAACAAACTTATGTTATTTGTAGACATTTTCTGTACCACAATGAAGTACCATGGCGCCACAGGGTATCTGATAGTGTAAATAAAAAGAGTCTTTGCTTGGTATTGTTTCTATATATGAAGGCACCATTACAAATTGAGACTTTAGAAAGCCACACTGTAGGATCAGGTTTGATGCAGATTGCAGGATGGCATTACCTGCTGAATTAGTGCCCAGGATCTATGGTTGTTATTCCTTCACTATTGCTTTCCATGCTTTGTTACATTTGGCACAGTGCTGGTGTTGCGTGTTTTCGTGCTGCATTCCTATTTTTTGTTTTGTAGTTGTGGGTTGTTATACAAGTCACATTGTGAGATGATCATCCTAAATTTCTGCCATTGTCAGGATTTTGCCTTGGATTGCAGAGTGGTTATAATGGACAACTTTGAACTTCACACATGGTGCAATGGAGGGCCTCTGACTAAAGATGTCGCCATGATTTTTTTTCACATTGTCATCTTTTGTCTGGGACAGAAAAAAAAAAAAGCAAAACAAGTGGGGATGTCTTCAAAGTCAGAATTCTGACTTTTTCTCTTTGTTTTTTTCCAGTGGCCCTAATCCTCTTCCGTAGATAGTCAATAACAGACATGTGATTTCAGGCTGCAAGTTTAGCTTACTGCTCACACGTCAGGTTCAACTGCTTTCTGCTTTGACTGTTTAGAAACTAACAAAGATGAAGTTAGTTAGACAGATAGGTAATAGATTATTTAAAAAAATTAAAAAATACATACACAGTATTCCCACGCCGGACGGTGCACCTTTCATGGACTCGCGACATCATCTGTAAATTTATATTGCAGGAATTTCATTGCATGTTTCTATAGGTATTTAATTCTTTTTTACATTTCAATTATTTTTGCAGTAAAATAAGCATTTTCTAACCTAGAAAATTAATAACAGAGTTATAACAGGGTTTTCAAAGACAGTGGGAAGGTTTATAAGAGTGTGGGGGAGGATTTTTATGACTCAAAATTAATCACTAATTAATTAATTATTAAAAATAATGGAATAAACATATGGTTTCTACTTTGTGGATTTTTACCTTTCGACCTAATCGAGGAAATACTGTATGTATACCTTTTGTTTCCAGTCAAGTTGCATATTCAGATCCACTGTTCAATTATAGTGATTGAAATATCCTGAGTGTACTAGTACAAATCAGAAAGAGAAGCAACCAATCAGAGAATGTGCTGGAAAAAATGACTAAATGAGGAATAAGTTCATTGGTGAATTCTTAAATAAACTTTTCCAGCTCTTTTAATTTCATCCATTAAAATGTTCCAAGATAACTGTACTAATTTTACTTTGCTGTCAGTTATTAGAATCCATTTATTTTTTAAATTTCCATTATATGGCATGCACTGGAGATTCTGTTGTTCTTCTGTTCAGTGAAAATTATGAAATTCACGTGTTAAAAACAAAAAGACATTCTCTACTGCAGATGGTTTGGGCTGTTTTGGGGTTGAGGTTTACCTTAAATAGTTTAAGAATGATAGGCTGCATTTTTTGTTTGTTTTTTAAATTACACATTGTTCAGTTTCACTCTAGATCTGAAAAATATTTTCCACAGGTTCATTTTGGTCCCCAGTTTCTTCTCTATCATTTGTTGGACTGGAAAGATTTCATCTTGATGTGATTGCTACGCGGTTCATGCTGCCCATTATTTTGCTAACAGACACTGAATTTCAGATAAGAGCTTGACAAATTTCACATATAACCTTAATCTTATCATCCTTTGTACCGTGCTACTTCCCTCTTCTCCTTTCTTCCTCTCTGTTTTGTATTCCTCTGTCTGTCTTGCGAAGATTAGGTGATAGTGAACAGCTATTGTTTTGGCGGGGGTCTTTGAGTGCATTGTTTAAAGGCTGGTGCAGCTCACCTACTAGGGAGGAGATGCTTATTTCATCCATTTAAAGGCTAAAATGTTACACATCATGAATCCAATTTTCTCTGCCTTTTCTCTCTGAAGGCAAGGATTAAAGCTGAGCTGTCAGCTGCCAGATCTTAAGACAACCTGCGGATGCCTGCGATACTGCGCTCAGCTCAGCTCAGCTCAGCTCAGACAGTATCTAGAATCTCCCAGTTTTTAATTTGGCATTAGGCTCAGTAAGCAAAATCACAGTCACTTTCAATTAAATAGGTAACTCACTGCTGTGGGTTTACATGAATCAACCTTTTCGAGATGGGAAAACCCAATCGCGATCGTTTAAAGGAATTAGTACAACATTAAAAGAAATAATTTCATTCAGTGACTTCTAAGATTTTCTGTAGAGATCAGATGGATTTATTTTTTCGAGAACACGTCTATGCTTTAAAACATTTTTTATTATTATTTATCGGTTAACTTCTCCTACAGCTTGCAGTTTTAGTGTTTTATATGTGTTTTTATATTTTTAGATTGTTTTTAAAGACTATTTTTTAAACCTCGGTATAAAAACATAATTGTATAAATGACTCTCGGTTTCCTGGTAAACTTTTTCTTCCTCCTTAATTTCAAACCCTAAATGTCGGCACTGTTCTTGAAAAGAAATGCTCTCCCTCATTACTGGACTCCCTGGTTTTAAAGTTCACTGAATTTAATTGGAGTTTTATAGGATAATACGAGGTAAAAAGCCCTTTTAAAGGAGAGCTATTCCTCTCAGTCTCTCTTAGGAAAGCTCCTCTCTCTACAAAGTGCGATCTTGCTGTCTCTGGCGACAGACTAATGGCAGCTTCTGGTGGGCTTATTTGGGTTTAATGTGGCATAATGAGGTTAGGTAATTGGGTTTAGGTCAAGTTGTAAAACAGGTTCAGAGGAGACAGAGATGTGAAGATCATGTAAATGAGTGATGTTAGATTGCTAAAGGCTCACACTGGCGGCTACTCAAACACTTTGCAAAGAATGTATGTTCCAAGTACAAGCTCACTGCATCTACTCTCATTTCCAGTTGGTTTGAGTAACCTTAAGTCAGTCAGAAACGTCAATTAAGAGAACACTCATACAAGTGCTAAGTGGTCTTGGGAGAAATGCCTCCGCATTAGTGTCGTCTTTGTATCGTTTTATCACTCACTCCTGTCTTCCTGGTTTCCGTCATCCTCTTCTTTCCTTGTAAATATCAAATCATGTATGATATATTATTTAAGAGTGAGGAGGTTAATGAACGTATTAAAAAATGCGGCATCCCCTCAGCAATTTGGAGCCAATTATTAAAATTTGTTAAAAGGCATGACTAATTAAAGAGGATATTTAAATTGGATTGAATTTTAATGCTTTTTTTTCATCTCTCCTTATTACCTTTGTGGCAGGGTTAAGATGAGAGGATGTTGAGATTAGATATTCTCACACTAATTAAGACCACAGATCCCCTGGGAAGAGAATAAGGGTCTGCTCATTCTCTCTCCACACTTTCTCCACCCTCCTTCCCTCCCGCCTTCTCACTGTTATGGCCCTCCGTCCCTCCCACTGTTGTGGCCCTCCATCTCTCCCTGTAGTGCCGGACCACCGGGGCCCGGAGGAGAGACACAGCTGGGATTAAGATGAACTGGGATGGGATGCGACGTCCTTCCTTCACATCACCTCTGCCTTCCCTCACGTCTCCCATCCATTGCTCCCCATGGGGGCCCGTTGATGACACGTTAACCTTTGAGGCTGTCAGGCCATGAGAGAAGAGAGATTCTCACATTTCGATTAACTTAGTTCCTTTAATTAAACACATGAACATGCCAATGAACAGGATCACCTGATGTCTAGGAGTAGTGGAGCTATATTAGATTTTGAGAGAAATAATTTGGGTCAGCAGCTTTTTTTTATGGCGATGACATCGTTGTCATGTTACTCATCAGTTATTTGATAATGATTATGTCGATCGGTTAATAGGCAACCACAGAAAGGGCAAAGAAAAATGATGAAGAATAAGGAGAGACTTCACTAGCGGTCATCGTATTTCTGTAAAACAGTCAGGTGTTTTGCTCTAAAGATGCAAGCATGACTTGGCTTTCTTAAAATATAGCATTTTACATTCGTGTCCTGTTATGTTTTTATTGTTCTATTCTTTGTAGAGAGCACCTGGTACTCAAAGCTTTGTGTTTTGTTGGAACAGCAAAGAATGTGCAGCAGGAAATCATTGGCTGCACTTTCTTTGTGAAAGGAGTGACAGGGTGAGATGGAGTTCTGCTTAGTGCCCTCAGGAAAGAGCCTGTAGAGCACAAAATCAGGACTCAGTGTCACAAAGTAGTAAAACCCTGCAATTCTCAACAAGCTGAGTAAACTCCTCGCTGTTTTCAGCCTTTTATTCCTACTAATATGTAGAGTGTTCCTAAATTAGAGCTATCAACGCACTAATCTTTCATTTAAGCTCAGGTCTGGATTTGGATATGTTATCAAAAGGGGAAGCGGGCTGCTAGTTGGATTTACTTGTTTTTGTGTCTGGGGACTGAGGGCCAGTCAGCCTGTATTTTAAAAGCGTGGCACCACTGGATATGCATACAAAACTCTCCACCACCCTTCTCTTCCCTTTCTTCTTTTCGCTCCCATTCCTGTGAGTCACTTCCATGCACCATTTCAGGGGAAGGGGAGGGGAAAGCCAAATAAACAAGATCTCTTTCCAGAGTTTATGTTCTCAAAGGGAACTTGTTGGGGTGGGGGGTTGTGGGCGAAGGATTGGGGGGGAGGGGGGGGTCTGTGGCCAGCAACTGAAAACTGTTGCCCTTACCCGGAGAGATCTGTGTACACTACTTGCAAAGTCAAACAAATAGATCCAGGGCGCAGGTTTACATGTGTGTTTGTGCGACTGCCCGTAAACCTCCCTGCCTGTCATCTTCAATCACTGTGTTGTGTTGCTGATCCGACCGCGCTCTCTCTCTCGTTCTCTGTCTGTTTGCAATGGTGTTTGTGTTTGTATTTCTGTCTTTGTGTATTGCTTTGTGTACATTCATATGTGTCTCTTCCCACATGTGTGCCAGGCCTGGATCCAGAGAAGCACTTAGGAAAACCTCTGGCTGACATGGAGCCCTACTTGAAACAGGTAATTGGATGGCAGATACTCCACCACACTTTCAGCCTCTTATCTCCAGGACATTACCTGACGTTCATTTCAAAGTTGGCTATGAAACAATATGAAATCATGTAGTTAAAATGATGTATTGTCTTGATGATTTATATATATATATATATATATATATATATATATATATATATATATATATATATATATATATATATACATAAATATATATATATATATATATATATATATATATATATATATATATATATATATATATATATATATATAAAATATGATTTATGATTTAATATAAATATATTTTTTCATTCAGCAATTTATACATTTTAAAATCCAGTGTTCTATTGAAAATTTGGGATTGAATTGAGATTAAAAAATTATAAACTGAAAGTTTTTCTCTCCCTGAGTAGCTCTCCCAGAAGTATGGAGTCCATATATGTGGGGAAGGAGGTGAATATGAAACCTTCACCCTTGATTGTCCTCTCTTCAAAAAGAAGATCGTTATGTGAGTAAAGCATTATAAACTGTGTCTGACACTTTTGCAGCATGTGTGTTCTTTCCCCAAATATATATGGACGTTCATTGTGCGTTTGTGCAGTGATGGGGCGGAGACGGTGATCCACTCAGCAGATGCCTTTGCACCGGTTGGCTACCTGCGCTTCACTAAAATGCACACGGAGAGCAAAGACACCGTGAGTCAAACTTCCATGAGTTATAACTTGTTTCGCAAATGAGATCAATGGCGTTCAATGCCGAATCGATAATTTTACAAGCAAAAGTTTGAGTCGCTTCGGGATTGATTGCTTTAAAACTGCTCTCAGGGCAAAACAAATACAAGAACAAAACCCTTTGGTGTCTGATAACTTTGTTGAGGAGAAACACAGCACTGCAGGGCAGGGTTCAGATCGACCTCCAGAGGGCCTCTCTCTTGCTCCGGCGCTCTCTCTCTTACAAACTTTTGCTCTCGGTCTTTCCCTTCATCCCTCACTCTCTCTCTCCTCTAGCCCCACATGGCCTACTTTGACGTCTGCAATATTCACTGCAGCCTGAAACTAGGCCCAGCTTAATAAACATGTCTGCTCACATTAAGGCACTTTGCATTCAGGTAGCTGGCTAAGCGGACATAAGCAAGGGTTGTGGATGGGGGTGGGGGGGAGTAGAAATTGGCTTTTGGTAAATTAGAAGCTGCGGAGGGCCTCACAGGCTTGAAGATTTGCAAACATTTTACTTTGTCTGCAAGAGCGGACAACTTTAGAATCCTTAAATAATTCCCAGAAAGTTCTGATCGAGACATTGCCTTCATTTATGTTTACTTTTTAATTATGCTATTTTAGGTTGTGTAGTTCAATAAGAAACCTATTGGCTTATTGGTGTTCCTGCTGAAAGCAAATGCTCCTTGTGTAACGGTGCTGTGAGCTCAAAGTTGCACTGTGGGATTAACATGTCTCCAGGGTGGAGCATGTGATTTCTATGTGAGTTTCATTGTGGGTTTTTATGTGCAATAGAGTGCGTTTGTGTTTGTATTTATATATGTATGTAAGTATATCTTGATGCTGGATGGGGGGATGGGACTGTTATGGACAGAAAACATACCCCTGTCCCACATCTTCTGTGACCCTGCAGCCTCACTCCCTACAGCTATATAATTTTTAACTCCCCACACTCCAACCCCCAACACACAGATACATTCACAGCCTCTCAGAGCCCCTCTAGCCCCCCCTAGGTTGCTGGGGGAAGAGCACGGAGAACCAGGGCCTGCACGAGTGGGAGCGGAGGGGGCGGGGGCAACCAGGGGAGAACCTGCCCTGGTTCAGCCTTCTGAAGCTTTTCTCGTCAGGGTGACAGATCTGCGGTGACACCAGCACTAGAGGAAACCGCACCAAGCTCAGGGGGTGGGGATGGACCACCATCATTTGCCCTCCGTTAATGCTAGTCAAGCTATTTTTCATGCTGGCCAGGAGAGAGGGGCTGAAGTATAATTAATTTGATTATCATATTGCCTAATGCGGTTGACAGCCGATGAGGGGGTGAATGAGTGTTGGGCATGGTGAGGGGGGCGTTGTGAAGATATGAAATATGTATTTAAATATGTGACGCCCCAGCAGGATTTGGCAGGTAATATGTATGCCTTAGAGAATGGTAATGATTTGTTATTTAAAGGAGTAGCAGAGTGCAGAGGGAAAGTATAAGTAAACAGATGAAATCCAGAACATGTCTCACCCATCCAGTCATGAGTTTTGACTGACAGCCAGCGTGATTGAATCTACAGTATCAGAAAACACCACTCCCTATTCGCCCGAACCGCGAATATGTTAGCATGTTGTTTCATATTCATTCACCTTGAAGTTATGCGTGTCTGGGTCCTTGTCATGAAAGACTGACACACACAGCCCACTTGGTGGGGTATTTGAAAAGATTGGCTAATTATACAGCGTTTTGTCTGTCTTTGCAGAAGGCTCCTTGCTCTTTGCTGGGCATTTGGCCTGATTTATTCCCTGTGGTGCTTTATTGCAGGATGTGGTGGCGAGAGCTTTGCCCCATGGTAGTTGTCCTTGCCAAAATGCCATTGACAAGATGACTGAGGAGGTGGAATATGCTGATCAAGCTGAAGACAACCAGCACGAATTTTCATCAAACTGTGACCTTAGTTGTCAGTGGGGCCACGGTGAGATTCATTTATTGGGAGAATCGCATGCACTGATATGCATGCATGAGTCTATATTTATGTCTTGGTGTGCCAGATGATATCTTTGTGTGGTGTAAGCGGGCTGAATCTGTGTCATGTGGCCAGCATCTTAATGCTAGTATTTCTGAATGATTGTTTGACAAGACCTGTCATTTTGTGGCAGTCTCTGACTTAATAATTCCTCTGACATAAACCGTTTATGCACAGTTTGTCTCTTAAGCAATATTTAAATAGTTATAAATGAATAAACAAACAGATTGATCTCTCATTTTGGGGTTTCTCAAAGTTATGAACAGAGAAAAAATACTTTAAAAAGTAAACTAACATTTTCTCTTCATCTCGTATCTCTTCATGCAGACGTCTCTCCATCTTGCTCTTTAAGAAGTTCCGGAGGTTATCAGTGGATCTGTGGCATCAATGGCCTGCAGAGCCAAGACTCTGGGATCCAGGGCCAGACATCGGTAGCTTTCATCCAGCTGCAAAGTAAGGGAAAGTATTAAAAGTGTTGAGCTCTCTGGAAAATCACAAGGGTCTGCTAGAAAATTCTTTTTTGCCTCCCTGAAATCGCAAACTGCTCACTTTACACCCACCCTCCACACCCACCCACCAAAACAAAAAAATGAAAGAAAAAAAACAATGAAAAGAAACACATGGAGAGAATTTTGTCCCCTGAGTGTCTTTCTTTCTCCTCGCTGGGTTAGCTAAACACACACCAGGAGAAGTAGCAGAGTTTGACAAGTCATTCTTACTTAGAAGTGCTCGTCAAGGCAGCAGGCAAAGCATGCGTCAAAGACTCTGTCCATGACAAGAACAGGATCGCATGCTGGCCACCAAGCAAGGACAAGCATTGCAAATTAACGAAAACTAAAGCTTTTTACACACACGCAGTGTGCAGGCGTGTTGGGTGGGTTATCTTTTTTTTTTTCCCTGCAGAAGTTTGAAAGTGTAGGCTTTTACAGTGTATCACAGTCTTTTTTTCTCCTTCTCTTTTTTTGATGGGGAAAGAGGAGCGAAAGATGAAAAGCATATTTAATGTTTATCGTGGTGCTTGGCTGAACAGCCTTCACAGTGCAGAGACAATATTAAACAAGTTAATATTTAATGAACAACCTCTTTGTATGAGGGCGAAGTAGTCTGAGACGCTAGTGTCGGCAAAGGAAAAACAAACTTGAAGCTCTTTCAAATGATTGTAGCGAGAAAGGCTTTGCTTTGAGCCCTTGTGCCTGCGTTTGCATCCAAAGCCTACATCGTGTGTGCATACTGTGCTAGACTGCACTTTACAGAAGAGGTCCACCATTACCACTTTAAAGCAATAGATTTCAATGTCAGAAAACATTTCTAATCTATCCACCTTTTAAATACTAAAGTGACAGAATTAAAATGACATGAATATTGAGTAAGTATGCAGTAGGTGTAGCTTTATGCCGAATTGATTCAGAAAAGTAAAACAAAAAAATCTCAGGCTTTTGGTAAATATAGCTGAAAATGCGAATCTTGTTCAAACCTGTCCATTAACACTAGTGGATGCAGTTCAGGGTTGTGCTGTGTTGAAAGTGACACATTTATCACTAGGTTCAAATTAGTAAGGTTGTTGTGTTTTTTATGTAACATGGTTTAGGGGGCTCATTCATATGGCTGACATGTTTATTATTTATTGTCTGAAAGGAAATTTCCAGTCTTGCTGACTAGTTTGTGACAATTAGGAAAACAGTTGTTGGAGACCAGGTGGCGACCATGTGCAGTCAATGCCTTTGAAATAATGGAGACCAGCTCTATTATGTCAAGACAACAACAAAACTGGGATAAAATGGCGATAAAGCAGTCTCCTATCAGTTTTCAACAGGGTCAAGATGGAAATTATATGCAATCTTTTTGCAATAATGTGGCACACGGCATGCCACCCACCCAATCTTGGTCATTCACTGGGTCAGATGGGTAACATTTATAATTTATGCATTTATAAACAAGCAAACAAGACACGGTTTGTAAGGGTTAATTCTTGTGTTACAAATTGCTGTGTACTGTGTGCCGTCCTGAGGGCTGACAGTCAGGTGGAGCGCAAGATTTTTTCTCTGTGTTTTTCTCCATATTTTTCCATTTAAATATGAGATATTAGATACTGTCGGAAACCAAGGTTTCCACGTGTAAATGAAAATATTGTTATTGTCCCAGATCCCTCCAGGTTTTTCCGCTCTGTGTGAAACTGAGTGGGAGCTGTGCACTGGGGCTGCTATCTCAGATCCTACAGTGAGAAAGCTTTGGTATGATTGTGTTTCTGAAGAAATGGGCCAGTAGAAAGGAGAAGCCAAACTCCTGAGTGATAAGATCAACCCAAACCTAAACATCGTTCACTCCTTCGTTGACAGTTAGAACTTGTGGTTCATGATGCCATAAACATGTTACAGAGTCCAGTCATTTTTACATATTTATTAACTCTCAAAGTCTGAAAGTCTGCTGTTTATTTCAGTAAATATATGCTTCACTCCCTGTAAGCCCTGTGATGTGTTTAGAAAAAGAAAGAAATAAAAAAGTGACATGCTGCAGGAAAGCCATCATCAAAGCGCACTGTTTTCTTAGGAATCTACTGTAGTTTTTTAATTCTTTAAACTGAAGCAATTTTCGGCTGTTGCCTTTTGACACTTACTTCATATTAAATATTAAAGTTAAGTTGCACCATTAAGTTATGTTCAGCTCTGCTCTCTTTCAGTAAACTCCTATTATTATCTTAGAGTAGGAATATACAGGGAGGCAACTTGAAACAGAGTGAGGACTGAGTAAACATCAGCCGGACAGACAGTGCCAAAGTTGCACTCAGAGCTTTGAGCCATCCACAAGTGCCAATTATACACTTGTTCTGATAACATCTCTCCCACTGATTACAAATAAATGAGCACTCCTATCAGCAATTATCGCATACATATCAGTGGCAAAATAATGTGTTAAATTTAGTGCAATTTGCAGTAAACTACCAGCCACAAACCTTAGTAACTCATGTTTGTGTGTTTCATCATTTGATGGAGCAGAACTCATCAGCGCAGACTGACTTTAACCTTTGCCAATCTGTTTGAGAATGATTGCAGTCAGTCTGAGTTAGACTGAGACAGGTTGTCTCCCACCAGGTGAACTGGTGACCAAAAGTGGTTTTCTATTGTCCTATTTTTACTCTAGTGGGACTGAGCTCTTGCAAAGAAAAATCGTATTTCTTGTAGGTTTATTTTTGTTTTTCAGCCTAATCATGACCTGCTTCACATGCGTTGATATCTCTTTGGACCTCATATTAAGTATCCCAGTAAAAAGATACCAAATGTTCAATATTTGATCAACACAACATCTCTTATCGGCTTAATTTGTCATGAAATAAGGAGAGAACAGGTCTCATATGACCATGAAACTGCTTGTCAGTCAATCATGTAAATACTTTCTATAATGGATTATGTGTAAAAATGGCTGAAATTCCCAAACAGTTAATGAAAAAGTTTTGGTAAACCTCTGAAACATATTTATCATTTGCTGTAGAATTCACTGTGGTGGTGTAATAAGACAACATTAAAAAATATCCATAAAATAAAATAAAAAATCTCATTTTCATTCTGTCCAGAAACTTAATGACCTCACTGTAATGGTGCTTAGCGAGACACTTTCATTTGCCACAGACCTTTGCATTTGGATTTTATTTGGACTGTACTGTACTGTTGTTTTATTGTATATTGCACACAAAAGCCTTTTGTAAAAATGCATATTTTAACCAAGCAGTAATAATGTTAGGCTAGTGTAATTTATTTATAATATATTATTATCACTTCCAATGTATTTACTGTCTATAGGGGAGTTGGACAGCAGGGGCTGGAAGATGAAGGACATTGTTCTGGTTCACCTGTACGTAAAAAACATGGAAGATTTTGTTGAACTCAATGCAGTCTATAAGAAACACTTTGACATCAACCCTCCAGCCAGGTAAGTGTAAAACATCTTCAATATTTACGCTGCTCAAACCTGCATTTACAGCTCATTCTTATTCTGTGTTTATTTTATTTATTTTTAGTACAGCAATCATCCAGTTTTCTTCTTGTTTTTGTGTAGGGTGTGTGTCCAGGTGCCTCTACCTGCTGGCCAGCTGCTGCAGATGGACTGTCTCCTCCATGACTGGACCGAGCCCCTGGCAGAGGGCTGCTTCAATCAGAAAGAAGCTCTGCACGTCCAGAGTCTGTCCCACTGGGCCCCAGCCAATATCGGACCCTACAGCCAGGCCCTCAGAGTAAGTCTAGAAAAATATCCCCAAAAGGGAAACTATTTCTTCTATTTACTTATTAATAAGTATTTACATTTCAGCCCTGTTATTCACAGAAATTATTGGTTTCCAAATGATAAAGTAAGTTTTTGGCTTGGACCAAGCAAAAAATAGGAAACATTACTGTAGAAAAGTAAGCATTAGATTAAAGAAGGATAATCAAGGATTAATCTGATGATTGACAAACCTTCCTGGTGATTCGTATGCTTTGTAATTGTGCGCTCTTGAAAGGCAATTAAAATTGTGCTTGTCCGTCTCTTTTGTCTTTTGTTTATATAGAGATGCACATGTGCGTATGCATGTGATTGTTCTGTATGACTTGTGTTGTGTATACATGTAAATATGTATCTCTTTCATAGTGGGGAGTGCATATTCATTTTTGCACTTGTTTGTAAAGTTAAAACTCAAACTTCTTTCATATTGTTTCAAACCCAGAAAGAATCTAGAATTCAAAGGGAGAGAAAAGGAAGTGTGGGCTGTGGTTGCACGGTTGGCTTGGTGTTGTGTTTACCCAGTGTGTATTATATAGGATTACACTTGTCAAGGTACTGTCAACAAGGATAGTGTCCATCTCCTCCACACCGTCCTTGATGTTGCAGCCAAATCCGTCTATGAGTGAGAACATGTGTGGATTAGCCATTCATTCAGAGCTTGATGGCAAATCTCTCCAGTGTGTCACCGAAGTTTAGTTTGGAGTCCTGAGATGCAACCTACAGAGTCAGGTTTGCTTTTAACATGCCAGCAGTGTTTGATTTCCTCAATGGAGTCTCATCGAGACATGAAATTGATGTCAGCTGTGTGCATGCGATGTTGCCTCTGGAAAGCAATCTAATCTTTCATTCCTCTAATGATCGTTCATATCCAAAGCAATTTGAGAAAACAATGAGAAGAGTTTGTTCAGAGCTGTGCACGGAGCTTCGTACGACCCCTGCGTGGTCTCTCAATGTGTCTACTCCTCCTCCACGCTACAATGGCTTAATTTGATCAAAAATGTATTAACGTCTCTTCAGTACAGATAGGGAGTTTTACATATTGATACAATTACCCCCTTGCTGTGAGCAAGCATGCAGTCCCACCCCTCCTCTCACCAGCACCATGGTGATGCCATCTTAATGACACTTTTATTCTTGGTGAGTGTTGGCAACAGGGACAGGGCGAGAACAGCGACCAAAGAGCTCTTGTGGAGAAACCTTCTCATACATTCCATTCCACGGAAATGAATTAGTGAATAAAAGAGGGATTTAACAATACAAAGGGATTGGAAGTTGGGGGGAATGGATATCAGAATATTAGATCATAATCATGACCAGAGAATCCAGTCAGCTATGTGAAGCTCAGCTATTTTTAAGATAATGAGTTGAGGGGGAAAAAATGGAAACAACTGGAAAAATAAAAAAGGTTTCTGTTACCTTTCTTTAACAATTATAGTAAATATATATAGTATATATATGTATATATAATATACATATATAGTAATGCTAACCATGTGAATCTAGGGTAGTCAGTCAGGGCTCTAAACTAATCAATGTCCAGCTGTACTGGGATCAGTTTATTCTTTTGACAAATGTCCACTGGTTTGAAAGACAGCACATGGCTGCTGACAGAACGCTCTGCCCCTGCAGGACTTAATTACAGTAGGTCTCCACATTGAGGCTTGGTACTGGTGGAGGTATAGGGAATGGCATTATAGATTGGCATTTGATGGATGCTGGACCTTCAAATTCTATTCGTCTATTCATCTGTCTGCTCAGCTTGTCATGTCTCTCTGCTTCAGCTTTCTGAAATGGCAGGCTGACTGAACGCCGGCTTGGCCTGGTAAGCTGACAGATTTAGATGTGACTTGATTTAAAGAATTAGTTAACCTTTATAATGTCAAAGCTGGGGGCCTCTTGAGGGCCTGTTGGTGTATTGTATGTTGATATATAATATGGCATCAGTTTAGGTTAAAGCCGCAAGCCATAAAGAAAAAAAAACACTAATTAAATTTATGCCCTTTTTTTTAATAATGTTTCATGTTGTTTCATACCTGACAGACATGTGTTTACAGGTTGAATTCACTGTGATATGAACTGTAGAGTAATCTTATCGTGTTATTAGTGAGCGTAGCTGTATCAAAGTTCTTCTCTTTAATTGTTTTGTTTTGCTGTCTTGTTTGTCAGGGATCTAATGAAAATTTAGCTGTCATTTGTTTTAGACGCAATTTACATCATCTAATTAAGATATAAGAAATTTCAGTCTTTTACTACAGCAATCAATTCATTAAGACAAAGAATGTTTCTCAGTTGGAAAATATCAAAACAAATTTTCTCATTACAATGAAAGACGAGTAATGGAATGCTTTTATGAAAGCTTTTAGGCAATTCTTTTGGAGTGACATAAAAGAAGCAGGAGGCGGGGGAAGGAGCACAAGTCTGTTTTTAGTTGGCTATGTTCCATGTTTTACACAGAAATGCATTACTAATAATAATAGATTACGCTTATTAGTTGCCAGATGGATCAAATTGGTCCATCATTCACTAAAGTCAGAGTTAGCAACAGGGGTCTCTTACTTGCAAGATCTGTTTAAATTAATGCTGGCCGTTCAGTCACATTCACTTCTGAGCAACATTTACTGCGGCACGTACGATACCCAAACCATGTCTGAACAGACAAACTATCAGCTGGATGGTTGTTAAACATCTCCTCTTTCCAGTTAAGGTAAGTGGCTCACCCCTGGGATATTTGCTGGGACATTATTCTCACTGATCAGATTCGGCGAGGTACGTTTGGGGAGTTGACTGCGCTAGCCTCAGGTTGCTGGTGAGCACTAACCCCTTGCCTCATTCCCCTAATTGTGAGTGACAGTCAATATTGTAGAAGATTGTCATGCACAAGCCCACGATAGGATTTGCATTGGATTTTGAGAATTGTCAAAGTGGACCGTGAGGCATCAGGAGGGAAGTGTATCTGACGCTGCCAATTAGTATCAAAGGGAGGAGTGTGTTGAGGCAGGCGGTAGAATTTGAATAATCTTCTTACAGGAGCATGAATGTCTAAAAACAAAGAGCTGAACTTTGTTTGGCCCTTTTGATGAAGAGCTGAGAGGTCAGGCTGAGTCAAAGTCAGACTGGGCCACCCGTGCTGGACAAAAGAGAAAATTGCTCTGCTTGTTTAAAGCTTCAGTTTAATTACATTGAATACAAGTTAAATAACAAACATTGCTTTAAGTCTGTTTAACATAATTGACATTGTAGATGGAGAGGAAACACAATATGAAAGAACTCTGAATGAAATGTGACAAATGTCTCCAAACACAACTGAAAATAGACTTTGTGGTTTCACGGTAAGCAGCTGAAACTGCTGACACACAATAAACAAAAATATGTGTATATGTTCTTTGCAGCTTCAACAGAAAATTAACAGTAGATGTACACAAATAAGTAAATAAAGACTGGCAAACGGTAAAAATGTGGGTACGTTTTATGGGTGTCACTCTGAATTTTTCACTCGTGTAAAGGAGCCGGCATGCAAAATTCAGCAGGCCCCTACCACATCAAATATGCCCCCACCTACCGAAACTTCCTCAGCCTACATCCAGAGACTACATCTACCTCAATTACCACAGAAGAGTAATTAGCCAAAAACCAGTGTGTGTGCACGCATCTGCGTTCAGGGAGGTATTCATGCAGCACGAACAGATTAATTAGGACATTTAACTTCATTTCTAATACAACAAAATTAATCCCATAAAAAATGAGGGATCTCGGAGGAGGTGCCTGTCAGCATCTGACGCTTCTCCCCTGTTTGCCATAATCTATTAAAACCTTGCTTTTATCTCACCTCTCCCCTGTCATACTTTATGGATTTTTTCATAAACATGGCCCATACTTCATAAATGTCTCAATTTTCTAGTCTATTAACATTACTTCAAAAGCGCTTGATAAAAGAGGAGGGCATGCGTGAAATAATGCACCAATAATATGAAAACGCTGGAGGCTAGAACAGTAGGGGCGGCTCTCCAGCTTGAATGCTCAGACAATGCAAGGGATGTTATCAACTTTAATAAAAGAACAAATGATCACTTCCAACTAAGGAGGAGGGAAGATGAACCGGCGAGGGGGGAAATGGGTTGGGCCAGGAGGGGAACAGTTGTCGAGTAATTGAGTCGATGAAAAATGAGGTCTTGAAGGCTCAGTGGTTTCAGCAGTCGTGAGATTGAAGGCTAGTTGAAGCTGCGGTGTTCTTTAGCGCATGTAGTTACTTGCTCCTAAGTTGCAGAAGAGGATGTTAACACAGATTTGTTTGTTTTTTATCTTTTTATTTCACTGAGAATAAGCACAGGGAGAATAGGCTGCTTGTTTCCTTTCCTGAATTATGTGCAATGAATTGAACCTTTGTCTTTCTATTCTCAAAGGTTTTAACTGACAGTTAAGCTTCACCTCAGAGCGTTTCCCAAACAATCATTGATTCAGTCCCTGTCTCTATGCATCACCCAAGTCTGTCTATGTAGGCTTTAGTTATCCTACCCTAACACCAGGGTCAACTGTCTGCACTTGAATTGGACACACACAAAACACAATGATCAAACCCGGTAAGACCTTACCACAGTGGCATGTCGGCTGTATGCCCTGAGGCCGAGTCTTACAAGGACACACACAGACACACACACACCTGTGTGCTCTTTGCGATAGGCTCTGTCTGAGTGACAAGGTAAACTGGTTTGGTCATTAAAAAAAGTCACAGCTGACTCAATGTAATACACTCATGATTGACAGGATAGGTACACAGCAGTCATGCTAAACTCAGCAAGATGCAAATATATATATATATATATATATATATATATATATATATATATATACACACATATATATATATATGTATGTATGCAAAGGCAAGCAAAATAAACACCCGAGCGTACACGCATCATCTCAAACCAACAGTAAATGTACACCTAACAAATGTTGTCATATATTTACTTGCATACAGACAACATATACACATAATCTCTCCTATATTACAGAAACAGGACTTCCTTTGCCTCCCCAAATATAATCCTGAGGAATATATCCGCTTTGAAATATGGTTCATAGTTTCGTCTAGGGACCGTGCTGGAGCTACTGCACGGGGAATGTACATTTTTGCCTCTAAATGTCTACACTTATATGTGACAGGTCAAAGGAGATTACCTTTTTAATCTGATGAAGAGGCAGTTTTATGTGAAGCGCTACACAGCAGCAAGGGTAATTATATTCTTTCCAGCCCTATCCTCCCTGGACCTTGTCCCCCCTTTCTCTCCTGCTGTGATTGTGTGGAGGCTGACCTACCGTGGCAGTAGTCATTTCCAGAAGGCATGACGTCCTTTGCTACATTATCCTATGCTGCTGCTGCTGCTGCAGCACTATGTGGGTACAGGCTGGTATCAGCTTGTACCAGGCGAGGACAGGGGAAGGACTGGATCTGTCAGAATACATCGGCTCTCATGCGATCGCATTTGCCGGCGCTGTGCCTCTGCTTCGGCCCCTGCCACACTCCCACTCATTAATGGGCCCAGCCATGACAACTGATCCTAATTGCCTTTGAACAGCTCTTCATGTATTATTGGTGCCTGACTGCCTTGGTCCATGTCAACAAGCCATGGGAAGCAGGGACAGCATTGCCACAGTTATCGTCTCTCTTTTTTTCCCCTTATATATGTACATATACAGACAAGGATGCCAATATATTAATATAAGTATTTACACATTGTGTAAGTGTGTCTTTACACACAATTAAATATTAAAGCTACAAAGACCTTGATTCCCCCAAGAAATTGAGTTGTGTCTCTAGTGGATAGCATCTACAAAAGTCAGTCATCTTTGTAGTTTTACAAATAAGTAAACTTCAATTTGTTAAAAAAAAAAATGGATATATACATGTGTGTGTATATATATATATATATATATATATAACATTTGGGGGTTTGTATGTAGGGAATGCACTAGAATATTTAATGATATGTAGATTAATGTAATCAGTTGTGGTGTATGAATATGATTACACTTGATAAATAGTAGTCTCTGCTTTTTAATTTGAGAGAACCACATGGTACGTGTGTGTGTGTGTGTGTGTGTGTGTGTGTGTGTGTGTGTGTGTGTGTGTGTGTGTGTGTGTGTGTGTTTGTCTGTTTGCTATTTCTGTATGTGTTTGTGTGTGTATGTGAATGCATCCTTGTTTGCTTCTCACTTTGTCACTGCTGATGAGCAGTGGAGGGGTGAATGGTTCAGAGACATCAAGAAGGCATCTGAAAAGCGTCATGTAAAGATCCCACCACCGCAGACATCTGCCAAGACACTCGCGCTATTACAATTGCAATCACAAACACTCAGTCAAAACACATCAATTATTTGTAGTCCCATGTGTGAATTATTACCCCATATCCAACTATTTACTTCGCATTTCACCCATCTATTTGAATACAGAAAAAGGAGAGGTGGGATGGCTTAGCTTTTTATTTGTGGAATGAAATAACTGAATACCAAATGCATAGATAAAAAGCATGGCAGCGTGTCCTGTCCACTTCCATCACTGTCTGAGAGAGGAGAGACGTATGACCATCCCATTACTATGGTAACTAGCCACTCTTTTCAGAGCTGCCCGGGTGTGTTTCTTCCCCCAGCAGTGACGAGAGGGCATAGCTGACGGGGCCTACACACACTCGCACATGCAAACACACAGATTGGGAGGGTCTGGAAGACGCTTTTCTTGTGAAATCTACATGTGTGGCAAATCTAGACAGAACAATACAGTGACCAACACGCATACATGCTAGTGTGGTGACATGCAGACAGTAATAAGTAACAGCATTAGGAATTGTAACCCACCGCCTTGTCAACAATTTATTCTTACCCAAAGTCTTTAAAGCCAAACAGTCAGCTCAGAAACATTAATTGAATCTAACTCTCACTGATGATTGAATTCAATATTGGAAAGAGTTTAATACAGCTGCCATTATACGCTATTTCTATATTTGTTATGCCTGTGTTTCAGCTATTCCACAAGTTCAACATATTAAACATGGCTGTAAGTGACTAGCTTAGAAATGAGTATTGCATCTTTTTAATTTTACACCCTCACTCTATCATAAATTTCACATAGAGCAGTTCTTGTAAGTAGTAGCTTCAAACCTGGGTTATTCATTTTTCAAAATGCCATTGTCATCAAAGTATGCTTTGCTGAGGTAAAAGTACTGCAGATGAATAATATACTGCCTCCTCTTTTTGGCATGTGTCAGCATGTTTACTTTTATTGTGTTTTTTCTTCTTCTAATTTTTCCTATAGAAATGTTATGAAAGAGAATGTCAGGCACTGTGTGTATCGGTAATATATGATGAATTTGAGATGTTCATTTAATATAATATAGACTGCACAATGTCTTCTGCATGCCAAAATGCATTGAGCTAAATTTGATGCACTCACACAGCTGTTAATTTTCTTCTAGGTTTTTCACCTAGGATTTGGTGCATTTTACGAACCATGCTTTTTTATATTTTCCTATAGTGTTATATTATTATACAATACTCATACTGTAGGAATAATACATGATAGTTTATTATTTGACGTTATCCATCCTTGTGCCCTTTTTTACTAAAATATTTTTTCATCTTTGTGATTTTGATTTGTTCCTCTTTATATTATTAATGTCACGTTGCGGCTATGTTGGCGTTTCATTGATAAAATGAAAAAATACAAAGTGGAATCAAGTGAATGTTAAAAATATATTTTCCTCGTATTGTTTCTTTTTTTGTTTTGTTTTTTAAATCCACGATCCTGCAATTCACCAGTTGTATTTGTGGCTTGTTTCTGTGAATAGTTTAACTTGGTCAAAAAAAAGAAAGAAAGAAATGAAACGAAAATCCACGGAGACTCTGATGCTGTCTGGTCAGAATGTCCGTGCTTTGACTGGACTTTATACAGTATCTGCGCCATGGCTGATGTGCCAGCTGCCTTTTTAATGCAGTCATACTGCCATCTGTTGAGATGAAGAAGGAATACATTTCATTTGCTCTGCGCTGCAGTTTCTCTATCATATTTCTGTCAGCTAGTCTTCTTATTTTAAATGTTTAATTTGTTGTTTATTTTTCCACACTAAGCTACACATTGTGTCCACTGCAAAAAATTAATTTTCTAGAGGATAGACAAGACAGGATGTGTGTATGTGTATGGACTTTTCTCGCTCGATTAGCAGCTTCATTTTGCTGCGACACAGAATGATTGATTCAGCCTGTGTCATGCAGAATAGACATTTCACACCGTGGTCCTGTGCTGGTTATACCTCATATACACTCACACACAGACTTGTTTAACTTCACTACTCCTGACAGTTACACTTTAACGGCTATAGCATTTTATTTTGACATAATTCTTCTGTGGCCAGGTTAAGTTGACGCTTCTCTTACCAGCCAGACTAAGAAATGTTGCTTCACGGAAAAGAAAAATATGAAAAGACAGAAGAGACGAGGTGGTCGCAGCTGGGGAGGGAGAAAGAACGGGGGATGAGGGTTGTAGTTTCAGCATCATTCAGTCAGACAACATGCCCCTCAGCTGAAACAGCGAGACCCTCCCCGATTCTCTCGAATTAGGGAGATTAGCGGGAAAGCGCATAATGCAGGATGATGGAATTTGTCATAATTTGCATTGTCCTGGAAAGATTCGGCTTGATAGAGCGATGCATGGAGAGGCTTGTCATGTCCCACGGGCAGGTCATAGAGGAAGCTTGGCAGAAATGATTTTTGCGATATGTGCATCAGTCGTAAAAGCCTCACAACCAATTTGTCAAAAAATGTGAGGTCGGGACAGTTGAAGGCAGCAGGGCATTTTGCCTAACGCAATGAAAACCCATGCCCCTCCATCACTCTTCATTTTCAACCCAACTCTGGTGTGGCACAGTAGTCTGAAGCAGCACACAATTATATTACATCAGTTTGAAGTATTTGTTATGTTTATTTGATCGTATTTCTTAAATTTAACATCATTTTAGCAGCAATAAATGTGTCCAGCAAAACACAACACAACACATATTTTATTTTATTTTTTTAAGTTTACATTTTTTATGACGGGGAAAGATGCATTTACTTTTTTTGTTTTGTCTTTTGTTTATGCCTGTTGACGTTCCAGTGTGTGTCCCTTGGCATCCAGCAGTCAAGCTCCTCTGACCTTGGTTATAGTACTGACTGGCAGCTCCTGACCAGCATTAAGTTGACTAGAGCTGGCATGGCAGTGTTACTCTTCCACAAGGTTCATTGTGTATGGAGTAGGCATGTCGAGGGCAGACATAACAGACAGAAAATAAAAATACATATGAGCTTAGTGAGGGTGGGGGGCTGGGGAATAGCCAGTGCCCCTCAGACTGACCACACATTGCTTCAACACTGGGTCATTATACTTGCGTAATATTGCATATTTTGCTAAAATTGTCACTGTGTCTTCAACATATGTTTATGGATTGCTTTCAAAATAAATGTTTCATTTTAGACCTGAGAGCACGCATTCAGAAATGCCTCTTCTTTGTGCAATTTATATGGCTATTTATGTCGCAGTTTAAGTAACACTGATGTCGTCTGACAGTTGAGCATACAGGGGTTAGGCTCAAACTGGAACACAAACAGGATGACAAAAATAAAGAGAGTGGAAAAAAGAGGAGGGAATAAAAAAAAAAGGCAAATATCTTTTCCCCTTCCCATGAAGCCTTAAATGAGAAGACTAACATGGTGAAAGATTTGGGAGAAGGGAGAAAGGTTGTGGTTCTCCTGAAAGGTTTGTATTTTCGAAATGAGGTGTCAGAAGAGGCAGGATTTCCTCAGGGCGTGGCACAACACGAGCCCATTTCTTATCATTTCCCACTCCCAGACGTGATCTGCTTTGAATTCACTAATGCTGAAAGAACCCCACTGACTTGAAGCCAGTTTGAGATGAAATCACAGCACACATCCCTGACAAACTGCCATCCACCACACAAGGATTAAACGGTTGTTGCATATCAAATCTGCGCCAACAAGCAGGAATAATATATGCACTTAAATACATTCAACAAAACTTCAACCTCAGTTTTTGATCCCCAGATTTTGAACTATTTTGAGCTATTTGCCAACCCTAAAGTATTCAAGAAAAGAAGAAAATTACCAAAGAAAAATTTGTCACATTAAAAATGCTCCATATGGGATTAAAAGTAAACCAAAGAATTTTCCAATAAAAGTGTTTTTTATAACTTATACATCAATTTAGGGTTTCAAATAACATTTAATCGCAGTATTGTGGGTTTACATGTGGTCTAGTGCTTCTTACACATCATACAATTTTACCATTTTATTCTGTTCCATTTTCCAGCTTTCAAAAATCGTCATAAGTCCTGTGCAATGTAACGCTTCAACAATGAACAAGTTGCCTTTTACTTACTCTTACTCCGTGGTTAGTCTTCACTATATAAAAAACATGCAACAGCATTTTAACAAATTAAATTTCCCAAATATTAGTTACATTTTGCATTTAATTACTGACAGTGTAGCTGATATAGTACTGCCATTGCCCCATTAGCTTTGTTATATGTCCTTGGATAAAGGAAAAGTTACACCATATTAATCTAACCTATTTTACACATTTTGTATTATCATTTTCCTAGTTAAATTATGCATGAGGTCTCAATGGGGAGAAATGTGACCATTAGCATATCTGATAGGAGTGGTGGAGCAGTTTTCCACCTCTCTGTCCTTGGAACCAGGCAGAAAAGCCTGACTGTTCATCAATACCAGGTCATTTTATCCAGGCCTGCCTAGTTCATCTATACCATTCCAAGGCTCTGCTAATGACACTTGGAGATGTCTTCAACGGGATGGGGGCCCAGAGGGCTTCGACACCGATGTGAATATAGTCTAGCACTGTCTGGTCATCTCTGGAAACCCTTTGACACAAACTGCAATTAGAAACACCTCAGACACACCAGTCTGAAACGAGACACTGTTAAGGACTGGGAGTGGACACAGCCAGGCGCTTCCTGAGTACATTTACATACGTTCTACTGTCTGCGCCTCTCAGAGAGGGAAAAAATGTCTTTGAATTTGGTGACCTTTGGATGTGTCATTGGGTTCATTAGAAGAATCACATTGTTTTTACCGTGGAATAAAGGTCAGTAAAGTACAGCACAAAAACACAAATTAGTTGGAAAATGTTTTATCTTCTCAGTTGTTCGGTAAATTGGAAGCACGGATCGTTCAAGAAGGGTTTTTTTAAGTTTGATGTTTTGTTATTATAGCTGTGTAAATCTCAGTTATTGTTACATAATGAAAAATGTCTCAACATGGTTGTTTAAACTAATGATGCGTGTTATTCTCAAACATTGGTAAATGAAGAAATAAATAAAACCAGCTCGGAACCAACTGACTAATATTAAATCAACTTTCAGTCAACCTTATTTTGGCAATACATAGCTAATATTATTTGATATTTAAATAAAATGAACCAACGTGGACATATAGCATTGATTCACTGTGAAGACTGGAAGATAGCACTTTCTCCCTTTTCTCTGCGGGCCATTTAGATCACTAAGGCTAGCATTTGAAAAATACTTACCTTGTTATAGAAAGTTTAATGTCATATGCAATTGTTTGACCCTTATGAATATTAAAGGATCCCATCTCTGGCCTATTAAAAATGCATGTGGCATTGTGGTTGTTGATCACGTTTAGAACACCCATGCAAATTGGACTGTCTTCCTGTCAAGGCCTAAGATGAATAATGTAGTTGTGTTGTATATTCAGGGACACACCATTGACAGTCAATTAACAAGTTTGATTGGTGTGTGAACTCATTCTTTTGAACTGTTAATTTTATGTAAATAGTATTCGCTCTCCCTTCTCTGCTGTCTCTCTCCCATCCAGGTTCAACACAGAAATATGTTCCCCCACCACCACAAACCCCCCAGATCCCCAGTTTCACCTCCCACTAAGAGTAACCAGAGTGGGATCCTTAATAATTGATCATCACACACCTGCTAGGGAGCAGCTATGGGAGTCTGCCTTTAACAGCCAAGGGACCCCATGCTAGACCCTTTTGATATTCAAATTGACAAATTGTAGCTGGCCTTTATGAATTTAGAAAGAAGTGAGGTCTTTTCATAGGGGATGAGCTTGTTAAAAGATTCTGGCCACCCATCCAACCTGATGGAGCTCTTCTTTGTTGGAGTGGATATGATGGCATTTGATGGCTCATAAATGGAACGCCAATGACAATTTGTTGTTGATGTGTGGGAATCTGGCTTTTATGTTAGCCAGTCACAGTAACGCTGGCTCTTGGGTAGATCATTGTAGCAGGTAAGTGATCCGGTGATTGATCCAAATGCTTGAAAGCACTGGAGGCCTTATCTCCCCTCTCTTTGCCCCCTCACTCGCTCACATTGCTTGCATTTGTCTTCTCTCCATCTCTTGTCACTGTTCCAGTAATTTGCAGCAGCAGAGATGGAAGCAAAAGATTCATCAGAGCTGAAAAGTGAGGCCAGGAGTTGTGATTCATGGAAGGCACATTTGATTATGGAAATAGCCATGATTGCGTCTGACCTCTAAATGGCTATGTAGCATGTTGTCCTGTTAGTGTTTTAAATGGAATTTCTAAATGGTACACGGCCTGCTTCAGGTTTTCAAGATTAAATAAAGTGCCATCTGTGCGGACCAATTAGAAGTGAATCCTACAAGAAAAAGTTTAGTTTGAATTGCAGTGAGTGTGGAGGAGAAGAACTTTAGGGGTTGTCCAATCTCAAAGAGCCCTTCGTAGACAAATTACAGGTTCGTTTTTCATTAGGGCTGTCTACTGTACTACATTAGCTGATTTACATGCTTCATCGTAAAAAAAACCTCTCTCCTGTGCTGCAGATGGCTGCAATGCAACTGCTCGTTCTTCAACAGTTCCTCAACATAATAGTAACACAGATTATTCTTTAAAACCCCAAACTAAAAGCTTCTTTGTCTGTGGGTTTGATCAAATTGACCTGTGAGACTTCATTTGAGATGTGTTTGGGCGGTGTGAGAGCATGAGACCAACCGTAAAAACATGTCTCGCTACCCAAAAACATGTGAGCTGGCAACCGTCTGCACATGTGATGTAGATAACTAACAGAGGAAAAGCCTCGGCCACCAATCCAGCAGTTCACCAGTGTTTTCATTTGGAAGATAGTAACATAACACACTAAAGCAGCCACCGAAAGCGTGAAAGAAGACCTTTAAATATGACTTTTAGTTCATGCTTACCCTGGTAATCTTGCAGTTAAATACATGACCCCCAAGTAGGTCTTTGCAAATTAGTAGAATACCTTGTTTTGGGCTGCTACTCCCTGGAGATCCGGATCCTTCAGAGTAATGCTATTTTCATCTTATCATCGGCATTTATTTGCATTGACCATCAGCCAGTGTCCAGCACTAATGCCATCCAGTCTCGAGCACTGGTGAGCTACAAGGTCTCTAAAGACCTGACCTCCTTAATGCCGCTCCTCAGCCCTATTCGTCTCTCTGCATTAAACAGATAGATTTTTTTCAGGTTTCATTATGCAAGGAGCTTATTTCTAACAGAGGTATTAAAAGAAAATTGAGCTTATTAAGTTAATTATGCTTATAAATAACACTGGTTCCACTGAGATATATTGGCAGACCTCTCACTAAAAAACAGCTTGTTTAAGAACTGTGAAATGAGAATGGTTGGTGATAAGATGCTGAAAATGGGGGGGCATAACTTGTTAATTAATTCACTGCTAATCAAACATGCTTATAATTAATGTTAATCTGATTATAGCACCTTTTTCAGTATTGTACTTTTTTAGAGAAATAAAACAACTTTTTGAATTGGACTGATTGCACGTCTTAAACACTGCTTATTTTTATGTTTCCATTGTCTCTGCTGGGATTTTGATTTTGAGATCATGAATCATAGTTGTGTTGTGGGTAGCACTAGCACCTCACAGCAATCGTGGGTTCAAATCCATCCCAGGGACCTCTATAGTCGTTGGGGCTCCGCTAGTCATGAATTCTTGTTAGGATGAACCCATACTGCTTCGATAATGTTTAGATTCGGGGTCTGGGGAGGTCAATCCATGACTGATGTTGTTCCATTCTGTGTTTTCCTATCCACGTTCTTTGCGTGGATAGAAAAACAAATGCTTAAAAAAGAAGCTGTTGCCAATTAGATGCTTTCCAGATGTTGTACCTCTTTACTGACCTCCTCCATACATGTTGATGATAATTTCATCCGTCCACCCATCCATCCATGCAGGGTACACCATGTGCAGATTACCATTCTCTCACAGAGCTAATACAGAGAGACAGACAACCATTTATACTCTCATTCACACCTATGGACATGTAGTTAAACCCATTAACTGCCTTAGGTTTCATCGAGCAGTGACCTCTGGGTTTGCCAAGTGGTTTGAATGAGAACTAACAGGGACATGGTTCTCATCTGAAAAGGGTAAAGTGCCTTGTTGAGTTTTGGGAAGAACCTCAAGTTGTGGAGTTCAATTGTCTTGGACACAAAGTGAATGGGGAGATGGATGATTTATCTCAATTTCTGCAATTGCTGTATCGTTTTGGAAAAAGAGAAGTGAGTCTGTATGTTAAGGCAGGGAATTTACTGGTCACTTTACATTCATTCTCTCTGCTAATAGTTAAAAAAAGGCTTCCTTAAAAGGGTGTCTATCACTGTTCTTCCATATGAAGGGGGTTCTGGCATCTAGGATGCCACCTGGACAGCATTTAGGTGAGGTGTTTTGGGCATGTTCAATCAAGAGGAGACTCAGACGATGGATCAAGGACACGCTGGATATTCTGAGATTATGTTTCTTGGCTGACTTAAGAACGCCACATTATCTCAGCAGAGGAGCTGGAGGCAGGGACCAGAGAAAAGTGAATTTCTACTTGGTTTGCTCCTCCATTACCTGGACCCAGATTAACTGTGCAAGATAGATGGATCCAGTGGATTGCTAGGTTAGACTATGGCAGGCATCGGCAACCTTCAGCTTCAAAAGAGCAGTTTTAGCTCCTCCTACCAAGCAGCAGGAGAAATTTTTAAATTTGTTTGTCTTTTATTACAATTTTGCTAATAAAATAGATATTGTTATCAGTTAATTTGAAGCAAACTCTGACACCATATATCCCCACTGTTTCTGGTGCTCAGCAGTGACTCCTGTCAGGTGGCTGGTGCTAGAAATGCTCTGCTCCTTCTTAGTTTTTATATGTGAGATCAAGATACTAAATCCACAGAAAGATAATATGCTACAATTATTAAAACATCTAAAAATGCAACTGTATCTGTTGAACCAATCCCTTACGTGAAACATAATGAAAACTAAGATTTATTTTCTTTTTAATCCATGGATATCACATTTTGTGGCTAATGTTCCATCAGATTCTAGCATGCACCCTGCTGATTTCTCAGTATGCTTAAATTTATCTGCATCACTCCACCTATTGATAATATCTGTCCACACACAGCCTTCAATATGCCCAGCTAACATAGTGGGTTGTTAATGCTTAGTCTGGGTTTTTACCATACCATTGTAACATTTTTCCTTATATTTCTTCTCCAGATCAATGACGTGGTGTTCTGTTCTGGCCAAATTGCTTTGGTACCCTGTAAAATGGAGTTGGTAAAAGCTGCCACCTACACCCAGGCTCACTTGTCCTTCAGCCATATGAAGAAGGTTCTGGAAGCTGTGATTGGCAGCTTGACTCTGGCTCATGTTGTCCAGGCCCATTGCTACACTACAAGGCACCAAGACATCCAGATCATCCGTGCCGTCTGGGAGAGCATGCTGAGAGCCACAGAAGGAGAGAAGGTCAGTCACTCTGGAGTGAGATTTTTATTTGTAAAATTTATGCCAGAGCAATGTCTGACTGTTTTATCATGGATGCAGAGGAAATATTGATCATACTTATAAAATGTTACACCCACATAAGATGAACACATGTTTAATGGATTACAAGACAGTGGGATCCATGCATCAATGAATAAGTAAAAGAAGAGAAACTTGATTTGGTATCCAAGTTTTTCAGAGAGGCCTTTCAGAATTGTGGTTTATAGTTGTGAAATAAGGCAAGATTTCTCGCCCCTCTTTGCCCCCTTGAGACCCAAGCCGCTGCTACTGATATTTACCAGTGAGTGCACTCATGAAAAGTTGATGATGTGGGAAACGCTGGTGTCTTTGATAATGTGGAGCTTGGCACAGAAGCAGATGTCTTCCTCAGAGCCTCCCTAATCCTTTGCCCCCACACACCATTTTGGAGCTCCGTTCAACTCTCAGAGCAGCTTATCTCCCTCCTTACCCCTCTTTCCTGCCACCTCCCTCCATCCTTCCCTTCATTCTACCGCCAAGGCTTACAACGCCGCTCCATACATCTAATAGGGGCTCCAGTCTCCCTTGGCAGCCCTTCTCCTCCCACAGTAATCTCTCTAGCCATGGGAATAGGGCCTTAGGGAGAAATGCAGGAGCCCACCTCCAACATGTGGCTTGGTGGAGTGGCGAACACTGTTAAAGAGTGGATAGAGAATGTCAACATCATGTCAGTTAACAGTATTTAGTAGTATACCAGAATATAAAATTCCAAATATTATTTAAATCCTGCAGTCGTGTATATATAAAACTAGAAATTTCTGAATTCTAAAATATAAACATGTCATATAGATAAGTCTAGTATAGTGATTAGGTTAGTGTTGTTCTGCTTGTCCTTGTAACTCACATTGGAATAGAATTTTAAAGCATTGACAGTGTAGTGGAAATTTGAAGTACTGAGTGAGTCATTCACATAATAACAGGGCTAACTGAGGACAATGCTTTGGGGGGCAACCGGACTAGGTTCATATCAGAGGTCACTGAAGATGTACAACTCCATCCATCTGGTCTCCTTCCAAGCAATGTGTCAGAACAATGAAAATATTCATTCAACTGACCTGGGATTGCTACCAGGAGACCACATTTTAATTTCAACTGACTCCAAATTAAACAACAGTACTTGACAGATCAGGGTGCCTCACCTATAAGCAGGGTGCTGGGTTACTAGCCTAACTCTGTGCTCTATCACCTTTTGTCTTTGGTCTAGCTTTTGACATGTCATCTTCCCTTGACCCCTACACTTTGCTCTCTGTGCTGTAGATTTATAACACACAGCAGAAGAAATACAGGGAACACACGAAAGAACAAAGACAAGTGCTTAAATTATGAGTAGCTATAAGTTAGTGACTTATTAAACCAAATTTATAAAGCCTTTTCAAAACAAAGCTCAAAATAGTTTTAGGGGAAAAGGATACAGGTGATATGTAAATATATGCATCTCACTAGCAAAAAAAATAATAACAACATGCTGTGTGAGGTTAAAAACTGTTAAGATATTACACTTAAAAAATAGTTAGAAAAACATGTGTTGGATTATGTGGTCTTATTCTTTTATATGCAAAGATATAAAGGCCCAGCAGACCTGTGAAGTGCAATTTTATAATATTAAGAAACACCAGTGCCTAGTGTGTTTGTGAAGCTAAAGGGCCATGTTGTTGTTGTGCGTTGATAATTTCTCTAATCAGGTGGATGAAGAAGCTTGCAGGGTTAATTGGGAGCATACTGGAGTCGCTACAAGTGTGAAATTGTATTTACGGTGCATTAAACCACAAAGAGCCTGTTTGTCTGTGTGCATGTGTGTGCAGAAGGGTTGATGAACAGGGAGATGTTGATGTGATAAGTCAATAAATGTTAAACAGACATCCCTTTGTTTAGCAGCAATAGCTTCTGAAAGCATGGCAGCTTTCAATTGTTGTTGTTTTTCTCTTTTTTTGTCTATTAAGGTTTAAATGGAACTTTATTTGCACATGCACAAACGTCGAGTTATTTTGCAAAAGACGAGACGTTCTTAAAGAAATGTTTGGTTTTGAAATTTGGAAATAAAACGCTGAATTTGCAGTGTACAAAGTTTCTTTTTTGTACACCACAGTAAACATGCTTACTACGGGAGATTTAAGGAACTGTGGCCTCTGCTGTGATTTTGAAATACCCTCATATTCTTCCACTTTTCGCCTCACTGACATGGCCCTGTGTGTTTCATTTACAAAAACAGTCTGATGAGCTTCAGAGTGGAATCTTGAGAAAAGAAGAGTGAATGAGGGAGTGAATGGGAAGGGATATTATAGCAGACTGACAGCACTACAGTAAGTGCTGAGGCATAGAACCACATGCTGAAGGCATCCTGCTGGGCAGGAAATGTAGGGGAACTGGCTAAGCAGAGCAAGTCCCATCAGCTCCCTGCTGTTCCCCGCCTTTACACCACTTCCTTATTACCGTGTTTACCGTTCGGCTTTCACGCCTCTTGGCCCTTCAACCCTGCACACGCTCCAGGCACATGGACGTGAGTTAGAGGGAGGAAAGTGGGGAGAAAGAAAACAAACATAAGGAGAAGCAGGTCACACCCCATCAGTGTGGAGAGCTGAGCGCAGCAGATTCAGACTATATGCTTTTACCTGCTGCCTACAGAGAGAGCACAGGGGGAGTGTTTGCCTGCCCTGGAAATGAATTGGCATGAAGTAATGAGCGTGCTAAGTGGCTTGCGTATAGCAGAATTGAACCATCTACACGCAGCCACCTGTCAGCCTGCCCCACTTGCCTCTCCAGCACTCAGCTCCACCATATATCAAATTAGATTTTTTATTAGTTTAATGTCATTAATAACCTCTCCCCAGGTAGACGTGAGTTCTTCCCCTCTCAGTCCACTGCAAGAGAAGCATGATCCGCATCCACAGATCATACACACAAATGCAGAAACATACACAATTTTGCGATTTAAACACATTTACAGAACCGCTGAATAAACATCCCATGAATTCTAACATTGTGGTACATCGATTACAAAAAGGCAAAATGAAGTAGATGTAACATTAACAGACAGCTCTAACAGAAAGTCAGCAACTCTGCTGCGACAATAATGTCCTGCCAGAGGCTAGAGCACTGCGCTGAAGTCCCTTGTAGACAGTCGGTGGGGTATAGCATCTTAGCATTCAAGGCCCCGCAGGGTGGCCTTTAAGCCTGGCTGAGCAAGACCCTGCTGTCCTGTCATTCTTCTCTTCAGTTTCAGCTCTCAGTCCTCTGTTCAATCACTATTGACAAGTGGAGAACCAGTTCCCTCTAGGAAAATACCTAGCCTGAGCCAGAAGTGCTAATATAACATTTATCAAAGCATAGGACACGTATGTGTGGTGTCACTTTGTCTGACATGCTAAGAGGCTTGAGATCACATGGTAATTGTTCTGCTTCTCCTTCTGAGATTGTTATTGTTGATCACTGCAAGCTAGCGCTCTTCAAAATCAGTAAAGAGTAGCGAAATCTTAACCTAACCTCTTTACACACACTCATTGTGGACACCTGCATTTTTCATGTTTTTTTTCTTCTTTTTCTAACTCTCCAAGTCAAGAGGTTAGCTGTTGATACACAATTAAGCATTTGCTGAAGTTTTATCTGAAGGTAAGTGCTACTTCAGTGAATGTGGCGGTTTGGGTCATGACAGGTTTGTCTGCTGAAGGGACAAAGAGGCCGCCATGTGGCTTGTCAATGATTTCTTCTTTTTGTGAGTGAATATCAAAATAAAATGTAAGTAACCTGTTATTATTCTGCACTTACGAAGTGGGGTGTAAGTGGATGAAAATTGATCCAGCAAATTGAAAGGGGGGGGGGTTAAGTGTTTTTGCCCTATCGACTCTGACTGAAATGACGGTTATATAAAACACTCATTTCTCTCCCATTAGCAGATGAAGCCACAGCCAAGTATTATTAGAGGGCCACATTGTAGCACTGCTCCAAGACATTTTGTTAGTGCTAATGGCCCTCAGTCCAGAGGAGGGGAAAAAAAGGAGAAATTTTGGCCCTGCAGTTAAATTGGAGGCCATTTCTCTCTAAATGCGTGCGGTGAAACTGCCGTCACATGTTGTGGATGATCTTCCTAGAAAGGTGAGAAGTCATTTTGATAGGACCTGCCATGTCAGTGCATGAAGCTCAAATGAATGCATTTATGTGTTTTATTCATGGTGGCTGCAAGCACGATGGATTCTTTCTGAATTGTTTGTACGCTATCATTACCAAGGGTCACCTCCCAGTCTCACATTAATTGATAGTCTGTCAGTCTTTCAAGTAAAAAGCCTGTCCTACTGCCGTGTGGTAGCATTTGGGATAATGCTGATGGAGTAGTGTTTTTGTTCCAAAGACGCAGCGTGAAACTCAGCAGGAGGGCCATACATTTGATTGTAGTGCGTAACACAACATAGTATATAATTTGCCACCCAATTCATTTCAGTACCATCTGTCTACATTGCAGGACTTGTTGTGGGACTCTGCGATCAGACGTGTGCCGTTATTGGTCGTTGTGGTACCTGCCTTGCCCAAGGGTGCAGCCGTTGAGCTTCATGCAACTGCAGTTCGTGACGATCCCACCCAAAGGACTTCCTGTCACGTGACTACAAAGATAGCCTGTGGATCTATAGAGTGTTACACTCTACTGTCTGCTGACAGCCATAGTGCTTCGCTTTCACTTTCCCTGGCTGTCCATGGTGATAACTTGGAGGCCACTGATGTAAAGCATGTAACAGAAGAAGTTGGCACTGCATTCAGGAAAGCCACAAAGAAGATGGATGCTAAGCTGGTGCCACAGTGTGCTAGGGTGTTCTTCAAGTGCAGCCACTCACTGGCACAGCAGATTGTTAAAGGTATGTCACGGGCTTCACTTGTAACATTACACACACACACATACGTGCATTTAAAGTGATCCAATATGTGCGCCCATTAAGAGGATTTATCCTAAATAGGCTGCTTTGTTAGAAGGAACACGTGTGAGATATACTGCTCTTCTGAGTTAAGCTGCACATCACTGTATTAATGAAAACAAAGTGACTCGCTGTCTCTCTCTGCGCTCTTGTTTCAAAGAAAGTTTGAGCTGACACTGGTTAAGTCAACATAAAGTATTGAAGGAAACCGTCTCTCCTGAGGATCTCAACTCCTTCCTGTGTTTAATTATTATAACTCATTTGTTGTGTCTGCACTGTGTACAGTAACCCAAGCAGCTGGCAGTCTTTTGTCATCATTACACTTTCATACGCCGCCATATTGTCGTCCCAGGATTCTAGGTTCTTGTCAAGACAAACGTGGAGCGGTATTTGTTTTATCCTGAGAGATGTTCTCTCGGAGGGAAAAAGGGCGATGAGCACATCGATCACATAGGCTCAGTTGTCAAGTCATCTCTGAAGCAGTTAATTAACATTTTTGAGTTTGTGCCAAACCAGCCATCTTACTGTCACTTTTAGCTTTGACATAACTCATCACTTTGAGGATGTGAAATTACAGTTACCAGAAATGAATGAGAAAAAGGTTGCTCTGTTGAGAATACGTCTTGATATATGTGTGCCAGCCAAGCAGAGCTGTTTGTTTTTTTACCTAATTATATAATTGCTACTGAACATTGTTTCATGATATACAACTCTTTCCATTTGTTTCTTGTGTCATCCACAACAAAAGGAAAAGCTTGTTTTTCCAGATTTTGTTGTTTTAATAGAAACTGTTAGCCGTGTTACCGGGTCATTTGTGAACTGGAGCAAGCTCAACCTAGATATTTACCCTTGACATGTTTGTTTCTTTGATTATGGACCGCACACACTGCTTTCCTCAAACCATTTACTGACTCATCATTGAGGTAGAATTTGCTCCCGTACAGCACATGCACAACTAAGCCCTGGAAGCTTACCCGTGGGCTTTTTTATGGGTCACAGCCTGTGCTCATTGGGTGATGAATCCAAAAAGTCAAAGGAGGAAAAGTAACACCTCTGGCGCAAGCAGTCACAGTGCTGCAACTGCCGCTGACAGCGGGCAGACAGACACCACTGGAGCAAAATGTGACTGCACACCCCCTCCTTTCTTTGGTTGCGTTAGGATTCACAGTTGATAGACATGACATATGGTTCGAATGAAACCTTTAAACATCTTGTCTCAACTTGTTACTTACGATAGAAAGGTTCCTTCAAAGACAGAACCTCACAACTCAAGAAAATAAATCTTTTTTTTTGATGGACCTAAATAGTCTTATTTTACAACAAAAGAAAAAAATATATAATTAGAAACAAATCCGTTATTTTGCATAATGAGTAACAGAAATTGAATAAAATAAAATGTAGGTAATTTAACAATGTAAGCCTCAGCAGAACTGACAAGAGCTACAGCTGGGCGCGGTAATTCTCTGTGGGTTCATTTTTATAAGAAAACTTTCACCTTACAAGAAGTCATGTGGTTTGGCGTTAGCATAGAAAGATTGCTAAAGAGAGGTGTGCAAGCCTTGTGCTCCTCCGGTTCCTCGGCTTCTCTCTTTATTCTCTTCGGACTAAATAAACAATTTTCATGAGCCAACACTTGCTAATTACCACCTCGTTTACCGGTTAATTTGACCAGTTTGGAAGTCAGTGTAGCACAGCTAAAAACCACTGGCTCTGGGCCTTAGCCACGGCTTAAAAGCCCCACAACCCCAGCAGGCATTATCCATTCCACACAGGAAGACCCCTTTTCTTTCCTCCCCACCACAGCCTTCACTGACACCCCTCCTTCTATTCACTTAGGCTTACAATATTTATGTATTAATCGCTTCAAACAAAATGGCTGTTAATGTTTAGCATAAAAGGGTGTTGTGGGCATTAGTAATGTTTTGGTTTTGAAAACAGCCTTTTCAGCTCCCTGTGTGTTTGCCGTGAAGCAGAATAATGACTGGTCCTCTTGGGTAGATGGTTTAGTCTCATCTTATGCTAATTTGATGGCTTTTTGAATCTTACAGCTTCTGTCCACCGAGCCTCACAATGAGGCTCCCCATGTAGCCCCCAAAAGGGGGGCGGGGGGCTAAGAGACCAGGGGAAGGGGATTGGGTATATGATGGGAAGTACTCATCGGACTTTGCGTGAATTTTACAGAAGCTTTTATAGGGACAGGAGGAAAGAGGCACTCTCTCTTTGCTCACTTTTTATCTAAAAAGACCAAAAAAAAAAATCCCCACAAAAAATTGCGTGGTCATTCATGTCACCTTCACCCCCCTCCTGCCTTCCATCCATGCATGTCTGTGCACACAGACACTGAAAGTGACTCTCAAAGAGAGAGCACAATTATTTCCTATCCATTGGTACAAAGATTAAAACATCCTGACATAAAACAGGCTTAGCGCACAAGGTGTGATGAAGGGTATGTTTCTTCTCTTAATAAAACCATCCCCTGTCTGTGATCGCCATAGCTCATTCAGTTGTCAGCTTGCCATCTCTAGAGGATCCTGCTTCCCAGGGTGTGCCACATGCTCTGATAACACATATTTAGGCTTTTAATGCCCCCCCACACAAAAGGCCTATGTTCAGTGGGGGCATTTTAAGCTGTAGTGCATATTAGCTAATTAGGGTGTGTGGGCTCTTTGTAAGGATGTCTGACATGCTGTGTGTGTTTCAAATGAAAGAGAATGGGGATTATTAAATAGTGCAGAACTATTGTAACCTCTGTGTCCTGATTTCTCTTTTTAGAAGTTCATACAGATGTCACAGAGTACTATATAGTACTAGTAGATGTTATTAAAAGAGCACTAGTTTGTTTTTGACCACTCTGATTGAAGGTAAATTTTAAAAATTTTTTTATTTTTGCCAAATATAATTGCTAATGTAACATAAGTAAGGTCTGTGATGCTACACTTACGACAGCGTGGTTCCCAGATGTTTAATTCTACGACCTTGCTGGATTGTAGTGACCACACCCAAGACTCATCCGACGTGCTGCTAAATTAGAAGAAATAAGGCAGGACAGTCAACTATGAGACAGGAACACTTGTGATCAATTAGTGCACAGAGCAGATGAGGGAAGGACCAAAATCCCAGCTGGCTACTGCTACATAGACAGGCTGTCATCAAGAACAGCCTCTGAGACACTCAAAGAATTCTCACATGTCCACTGTTCATCTGTAGCCACACACAAACGCACGCGCACACACACATACACATGCTCTAACAACATGTCTCAGCTCCAGCGAAGCTGAGTGACAGCCCCAACACAGTTTCCTAATATCCCCACTCAACAAGAGTAAAGGATGCAGTCCACTAGATACCCCCAACAAGCTGCTCAATTGTCCAAAAGTGCAAATTGAGACCCCTTTAGCCCCCTGTAGGCCGCATGTGTCTGTGTATGTGTTTGGTCATATGTGTCTCAAAATTTGGGAGGGGTAGCCTAGAGATCAGTCCTTGCTTGACCATATGCTTGCACTGCAGGAAGGTGAATGAAGTGGGGGTGGGCAGCTGCAATCTGCCAAGTATTTAAGAATGCCAATAATTTGTAAATGGGCCGTGTTCCCTGGTCGAAGGGTAAATGTAGCCTCTGTCCTGGGACACCCCCAGTGGGGCATCTACATGAGAACATAATGTTCAACTCCTGCGAAAGTTTTAATGAAACTAATGCTTTTCTTGTCCTCACCCTTTTACCCACCTCCCCAAATCTACTTTTCAGGACTTGAGGAAACTTTAAGAAGCTCAGTAGCAGAGTCCAGTCCATCCATAGCACTGGTTCCAGTCCTGGACTTGCCTGACTCCCAGATCTTCCACCTGTCCTGCTGGCTCAGTTTATAGAATCTCAGCCAGAGTCAACAGCCAGACTGAAGCCATACACAGCTCTGGAATTTAGTGGAGCTTTTCTGGAGGAAGACACTGACAGACTAACACCTAATGACTTACAACAGGACATCAGTGAATGTGGAAAAAGAAAAACGGCGTAACTGCTCATTAATGTTTGACTGTTTTTTTTGTTTTACAGCTCGTTGTTGAAAAGCAAAGCCGTATGCGCCTGCAAGTGGTTTTAACAGTGTGTGGTTTTGAGGATGTTTTTAGTCCACTTCAGACCCCAGAATGAAGGCCGGTAATCCCCTTTGTCCGCCACTGGAGACATAGACTGCAACAGCTGTTATTCTACCTCTGAGACAAAGCGTATGGAACTTCCACAACCTAAAGCTGCGTGCCAAACAACAAGAGACTGGAGTTTGCAAAAGGAGACACTGGTAGTGTCTCATTCCATGTAGCGATAAACTGTATCCTCTGATATGTCATTGCTTCTGGTAGAATTTCTTTAAGCACACTAGCTAACAGCCCTCATAAAGGCCACAGCTGAAACCATCTGCTCCACTGCAAACCTATAGATTTACTGTGCGACTGGCTTGTGGCTGTTTTAAGTGCATTAGAATGAGGTGAGAGTTTTTCTCTGTCTCTCGTGCTCTGTGAGATTCAAGGTGTGTTATTATTGTGTAATAGGCAATCAGCACCAAGCACCTGAAAAGATTAGGCCTCTTTATGTTTTCTATTGATTCTAAGGCTGCCTGGTTAATAGGAGAAAGACGCTACCACACACAGCTGCAGGGCATGTGTGTGTCCTGTGAACGTAAAAGTGTGTGTATAATTGGTGCAGGGGGTTGTCAGTGGACACAGTGTGACAATGCGCAAAGAAAATAACACCATTAACCATTGCTCCTGGAGCTTTTCTTTTCTCAAAGATCATGAACTGTATTGATAATTTGAGTTGGAATAAATCTTCACTACAGCTATTCTCTTCATCGCACATGTGATGGCGGTGGAGTTGAGTGGGCTTATCGATCTTCACCCAACCCATCACGGCGCTGTTTTGATTGTTGTTATCAAAAATTGAACAACAGAGGGGGCCAATAGAGCCTGAAGAATTTTATTGAAGGTTGAAAAAACACAAACAAGCAATTATTCATGAGAGCGAGCCAATCCCCCATAAATACAGAGCGTTTAACTTTCACCTGGTTTTTAAAGGGCCCAACGTCAGGGAATTTTTTTACCTGTCAAATGTGTATCAGTGTTGTTGTTTTTTTTTGTACGCTGATTTTTGTGAGTCAAGTAAATAGCTGTAAATGTCATCCACAAATCTTTCGCTGTATTTTAATGTTGTCCATAAATCTTTAAATATACAAATCTGAATAAAACAGAGCCAAAGAAGTCTTTCCTATGTCATTTTCCTTTTTTTTTTAAATATGTGAATTCCAAGCAACATGCTACCAAATCTGTGCTAAACAAACTTGCATGCTCAGCAGTTTTCTGTTTATTGCTTTACAAAGGATATTGAGAAATGTAATTTTATTGTGCTTTGAATCCTCTTTTTGATTGTGAAACAGCGACAGTACAAGGAATTCCCATGAAACAAACTGTTAAAATTCAAGAGTCAGCTTCTCAGTAAATACAGAGGAGCAGAGCCACTGAAATTCTTTGCACGACTACAACTTGTCAATCACGCGCCAAGCATTACATTTCGTCTTTCAGTGGGAATGTTCTCACAGAGACACAGACGAAGCGGCAAGTATATCATCACAAGCCAATGCGATGGCCTATGGCAGACGCACTTCTTTGTGTCCTTACCACTGTGGTGCCTCACAAAATGAATACAGACAGGGTGACATTTATTTTTCAAGAGTGTTTTGTCAAATGTACATTTTCTACCAAGCTGACCTGCAACCACTCTACCAACAAACTGGCTGTTGTGGCTAATATTGTCCTTTGTGCGCAGTGTACCAGCCTCGGGCCCTTGTCATTGTGGCCTTGCACATGGACTTTAACTGTGTGTTTCTTCCTCTAGGCAAACCCCGCTGATGTGTTTGACTCTCTTTCCCCATAGCAGTGGGCTACAGAGCCCAGCTCGGGAGCGGCCTCTCTGCATGAGACGCCTCCTCGTATTGTGGTCTGCTTGCCTCAGTGACTGTGGTTTTGTTTGTTTTCATGTTTGAATCCTTTTCCTTTTGTAATGCATTGTTTTCGTCCCCTGACGCATTGTGAAAGGATGTCTTTATGGTCACAGCTCTGACTTCATGAAACTTTCCTCATGCTCCTGAACTGGGAAGCTGAGACTTGTTATTAAGTGGTGTTTGCTGCCCTCATGTGGTCAGCGTACAAACTGCAATTTAAACGAGTAAGAGCAACCAGTTTCACTCTTTTCCTATTATATCCTCAGTGAACTCATGTGTGAATTTAGCCAAGCAGGAATACAGACAGAATTTGTTTACATTTACATCTTATTTGCAAGATCACTGAAATATTTCTTTCTTTCCCCCCACATTCACATCATATGAAGGTACTGAAATGCTGAATCCATATCTAAACAGTACGGAATGGAGTATCGCTCTTTCCATACTTTTGTGTTTTCATTGACTAATTTATTTACGCTCATGCCCAGTCGACAGGTATTTCAATATACAATAGCAGAAAAAGCACTTGTGAAAGTAATGTGCTTACAACTGGTTCACTCTGGTCATTGTAATAATGAGCCAGCCTGAAAATATCAAACAATATACCAAAGCTGTAACACTAGAACCCCTGAACAGGATGCAGTTAATAACAATCTAGTTACGCCTGTCAGTAAGGCTATGCCTGTTGATTATATTCATTCGTGTCTTAAATATGTCATATTTATCAGTTCTTTGTTAGATAAACAAAATACTAGAAGACTGAAGATGAATGTTAGATCCATAATTTGTTTGAGACACTGTTTTCATAGTTGTACACCACCACAGTAGATTTTAAATGGAAGAATATGTCACTGAAGCACAGGATTCCAGCTTTAATTCAATATTTGTTTGTTTGCAAAGATTATATTAACTATTTAGGAATTTAAGAAATTGATTTTAGTGGCTCAGAAATAATTGGACAATTAACTGACAAGCAGTTTCATGGCTAGGCAAGGCCTGTTCTCTTGTTATTCCATGGTAAATCAAGCAGTTATAATATAAATAAAGCAGAAATATTGACTTTGTATTTCATAATTACCACTGTAATTTTAAATATGAGACCCAGAGAGATTCCAGTTCAAGTAAGGGAGGCCATAATTAGGCTGAAAAATTATTAATAACTAAACAAACTTTAGCCATGGCCAAATAAAATAAAGCAGCTGAGACATACCGAACAACCAGAAAGAATAAATTATTATTATTATTATTATTATTATTATTATTATTATTATTATTATTATTATTATTATTATTATTATTATTATTATTGACAACACTCAAGCCACGAGTTGTCCTCGCAATCTTCGGACTGACTGATAGGAACGAAAAACCTTTGTTTCCTACGGTATGTTTTAGGGAGTGAACATGCGTCCTTGCGCTTTTCAGATCTTTAGCAGGAAGGCTAAGACGCTAAAAAATAAATAAGTAAATGCTTTTGTCTTTGGGGCTTCAGACGTCTATATGGAGTACTGTTGATTTACGCTTTTACACAGCTCAGTTGTTAGTTTGTGTACATGTCCCTGCTGTTGGCGTCTTTTGCGAAATTTGACGTTGTTGGTATATTTTCAATTTCATACACACAGGAAAGTGTCACGCATTAGTCATGTCACATGTAAAACAGTGTTCCAGTTATTTGTAATTTTGATTCTTTTTAGTTTGAGTTTGCCACATGTATTGATTGACTGATCTAGTTTGAGTTTATTCATCATTCTCTATTTTAATCTTTAGGTACAGTGAGACCAATGCATTGGTGTGTCCTGTATGTTCAAAAGCTTTTTCATTGCCATACACACTGAAGCAACATCATCTCATCCAATCAGACACCCCTTCATCTGTAAAGTCTGGAGAGGGCTTTTACACAGGCCTGACTGTGACAAGACTCTGGCATTAGCAGTCATATATGGGGCCTCCTCCGGCTGTCCGAAAAATATGCCTCATGCAAATGATTGCCCAGTGACTCAGGGAAACATTTCTAATGTTGTGGGTCGAGTACTGTGGGAGCAAGCTGATTGTCCAAATGTGGACATCTGCAAGCACTACCCATAATGACTGCTTATTATTTAATAACCTTTGGATTCACTTACACACTCATAACAGACCAAAACAGTTAGAAAGAGGCAGTGAGTCAACTCAGATCTTTCCTGCAATGGCAAATATGAGAATGCACTTGGGACTGCAAAATAACTTTGAAACACCAATGTCATAAATGTCTCAAACCTTCTGCTCACTATCCAAATTACAGACATTTTCTTATTTATACTTGAAAGAAATCCTTCTTTATAAGCCTTTATAACTTATTATTAAAACTATAACCTAATAATAATTTATATCAACAAGAGCAGCAGTACATAAAACACGAAGGCTTGAAACGATTCTGCTGTGGGATCTGTAGAAGATCATTTCAGCTGGAAGTTAATTCGATACGCCATCACAAAATTCATAGGAGTCAAAAAGAATTAGAAAGTCTTCCCCCTGTGCGAAACAGCAATGCTGTGAAAATACCCAATTCAGAAACAATAAAACATTTAATTGAACCCAGTAATGCAGACTCAATTTCCCAGATTATGACTGTGAAACCAGAAGGGTGCAGTGAGTTTTGCAGCGATTACAATGGCTCTCTCCCTCAGGATGTTGCCTTAATCACATCAGGGGAAAGGAGCAGAGGGAAACCTGCCGTGCTACCAGCAAGCAGCGAATTAATGCTCTACATCAGTGCTGAATTTGTAGAAAATGTTTTCCTTCTACATTCAAGCTTCAGATAATTCATACAGGCCCTTTGGCTGTGAGATATGTGGAAAGAGATTTCATCAGAAAAGCCACTTGAGGTTCCACTGCCGCACTCATATGTGGTCTAAATACCACACATGGCAATCGCGTGATATCAACTGACCACACTGGCAAGTTAGCGAGTTTAAATACAAAGGTGGGGGCAGATTTCCCAGCTCACAGAACACTGCTGTGATACGTTTAAAGCCTAAAGACAGAGAATGACACAAATGTTAACACAGATGTGTAATATTAATAAGGTGAACCTGTGAGAAAGGTTTCCAGAGTGACTGTGAAAAATAAATAAAGTCCTAAATCAACACAAAACCCAGGTGGTGTACAGCACAACTGCTTCCACTGTTTTAAGTGTTTTCCGAGTGCCTCTAAATTACAAAGGCATGAGATAGTGCACGCAAGCAGGAAGCCATGTCATTGTCCTATATGTGGAAAAGCATGCAGACAAGCTTCTCATCTGAATACCCACAAAAGAACTCACTGAAAGGGAACTCAACCAAGCCCCTCAACCAGCAGGAGAACATCAGAAAACTGAAAGTGACACATGAAAAGCATTTTTTCTCAGGAATCACTGTTCATATGCCATCACAGAAAAAGTCTGCAAACACCCATGATACACTATCAGATTTTGAAGTTGTCCGTAATGGAATGAATGAAGTATCCTGCAGCACACGTGCAAAATCCATCATTAAAGTAAGTAGCCTTGTTAAGACTAACTCAGAAGGTGTTGTGTCATGTAAAAAAAAGAGAAGCTTCAATTATGCAGAATATGCTCTACAAACTTGGTCACTCATTGTGGGATTAGGTCATACAGATGTGTTTTATTTAGCAAAATATTCCCACAGAAGGGTAACCTGATACCTCATGAGCAAACATGTAGGCACTGCAACGAAATTCCAGACGGTATCCAAAGTGAAATGAAAAATGCCAGCCTACGTCCAGATAAGTGTATTCAAACATGTATTCATTGTACAGATTTGGATGCCAAATCAAACCAAAGTCACTGTATGCTAGTACTTGTTACAAGTCATTTGCTAATAAAGAGGTAGTTCAGGGCTTGGAGGCCGTGGATGCTGATTGGCTGGCAGATCAAGAGGTAGCCTTGAACGAAGGGTAACGAATCGGGGAAAAAGCAAAGAGAGGCTACATACAATTTTAGCAATTTATTTCCCACTGAACTAGTTGTTGAAGTAGAGAATCAAAAATGCCAGCTCAAGTGTTAAGCATGAGAATAATGACTAAAGGAGTTAGAACTGTTTCAGGTTAGGGTTACTTGGACAGTACTCGTCCTGTGGTTTCAGGTTTTGTTTTTGTGGCAGACAAAAGTATCTGACAACACTTTATTTTGTGTTGTCAGATACAAGGGTTACACACAAGCTGCTTAGTGATGAATTGGTAAATTCAGTGGCTGAGAATCAGATCCAACAAGAAAATGATTGGTGTGCACCACTCAGTGTTTCTAAATGAGACAGGTGCACTGCGAGTTTTCTAAATGAAAAGGATCTTAAGCGGCACATTTGTTCAAATAATATTCAAATGACAGACCATCATTGTGGCATTTGCTTCAAAAAGTTTGTGTCTCTTTCTAAATTCGCAAAGCATTATGCTGTCCACACAGGACAGAGGCCACTTAGGTGTGGCATTTGTGGTCTTCCTTTCCCCCTCCTGCTTGGCAGCACTTTATTCAACATCCTTTGATAAAAAATATCTTCTTTGCGCATGCACATTCACTTGAAAATAGTCTATTTTGTTACGTGTTCCATCCCTTTTTTTTAACCAATTATTTTTTCTTGCGTTGTCGCCAAAATAAAAAGCTGATTTAATTTTCCCAGCAGTTTCCACACGCAACAAATACGAAACCAGGGGGAACGGAACGGATTGCAAGCTTTCGTAATTAGGGGACGGTTTGAGGGACGTACCTTTTCAGGAAGTTAGTCGCACACAGCGCGTTTGATTGTGGAGGTACATAACCAGCAGTCCGACGGCAGTTACATTCATGCTGAAATAATAATAATAATAAAAAAAAAAGGTTAGTGAGCTAAATTCTGGTAACGTTATACCACTGAACTGGAGTTAATATTGAACGATTAACGAGTCAGTTGTGTCTAAATGCTACTAATTAGCTATATCACCTCATTGAGAATGCTAACAGTTACTAATGTCATGTTACTACTTTCTGAACTCGTAACTCTTAATTTGATGTTAATTAAAGTACAGGAAAGTCAGTTAGTTCGTGGTTATGAAACCTCTTAGTTTACTTTTTAACCGAGATTGTGAACTTTCTCAACAGTAAATTACCCTGTATTAGTCCAGCTATCGTATATTTACAAAGGCTCAAGTTGAAAACAGATACTTGTATCAGTCGATACTTTAAAACAAACGATTTCTGCGCTTTTTCTTCTTTTTCTCACAGTCGTCATTTTATTATGGCCACCATGGAGAAAGAAACCCCTGCTAAAAAGGCTGCTACTCCGTCTGTATCCCAGATAAATGCGGAATATGTCACGCAGGTAATCACAGCATTTATTTTCTGCATATGTGGTTCAGTACTGTGTTGTGAAGTTTTTCCATGATGCTGGTATGCTGAAGATAAAAAAAAAGTGTCCTGATTTTCTTTTGTTGCATTCTTTGTCATGCTAAAAACATAAAGACAGCTTTGCATGGAGATAGGATAGGCCAAATGGCTGTAACTATGGCATATGTTCAATTAACAATTTGTTGCATCTTCCATGTTTATATTTAATACTATGTGTGATTTTTCACATTTCCCCTTTTCAGTTGTCTAACAAATATTGGGCGCCTCATGCAAAGAATAAACTACCTTTTGACCCTAAGGTGAGTTATTTGCGCTTTTGCAATTTAGAGGTGTTGGTATAACTTTTATTAGTGATAACCAGTCACCAGGGCTTTTGGCAAACAGTGTAACATTCAGTGATGAAAATTGCCACAGTTTGTGCTCCATTATAATGCAGTGCTTATAATTTGGATCAAGTTCAAACAAAAATAAAGTAAAGGTTGATATTGGAACTGCTTATTGGCCTAATTGTTATTTTAATCCTTGGTATCAGCCCAGAGTGGGAGCACTGTAAAGATTTGGTCATGTATCTAATAGAGATTGATTTATCATTTATCATATAGTTTCAGATAGTAAGTCAAGTCAGCAAACTACCAAGCGCATGTTTGTTAACGCTAAATTTCTGTGCTTTTATAATGCTTTGAATGTTCTTTGTGGGGGGGGTTAGGTGATGGAAGATGTTTACGAGAAGGAGATTCTCAACTCCAAGTAAGTGAATTTTGAACTTTCTTCCCCTATGAAACACTTTTAAAAAAAATATAAAGGACATATTTCACTGTTCATTGTTTTTGAGTTATGCCCATTATATTTTCAGATTTGCCATTAGGAAAATTATGCTGCTTGAATTCAGGTAAGTTATTTTTACTGGATTTTCTTTATGTTATCATTTAAACAATCACTGGAAAAACAGTGATTTGACAACACTACTTGCTACATGGATATTAATTTGTTATTTCTAATATTTCAGCCAATACCTTGAAAACTACCTTTGGGTGAACTACACTCCAGAGGTTTCCAGCAATGCCTACATCATGTCCATTTGTTGCATTGTCAATGAGAAGTTCAGAGAAAATGTTCCAGCCTGGGAGGTAAAAAAAGCAGTAATTTGTTGAAGTTTAGCATAATTATCATTAAATGTTGTCTATATTTGATTGTGTTTGCCACAGCTAATGCAGGAGCTCAGCTTTTTACTTTTTCTATTGTTTGCTGTGTTTCAGGTTTTCAAGAAGGAACCAAGTCATTTTCCATTTTTCTTCAAATGTGTGATGGAAGCCGTTCTGGCAGATGAGCAGGCTGGTCTTACTCTGAAGGAACAAACTGTGCTTCTAGTCTTTATGGACCACTGTTTCAACAGTCTGGTGTGTACCACTACACTGATATCTTATAACTAAATATTCAGAGAAGTTAGAGTTATTCTACTACCACAGTGATGTCTGTGTTATTGTGAGTCATCGGTTTATATTTTAAAGACAGTATTTATATATTATAAAATGACATGACTTGTCTATTTAAGCCAGGTTAGTGTCTTAAAATGTAAAGCCAATTACATGATGATTTAAATAATACAAATTAAGACACTTTCTTACACCATAATGGAAGCAATGTCAGCATACACTGAAGAGGTACAAGGTTAAAAAATGTTTGTATATCTCTTGGGAAATAGTTCTACACAACATTTTAATATGGACTTTCTTTACGTCCTAATAGTTTTTAAAAGGTTTTTAAAGAGCCCAGGTGACTATCTCTTGGACTTTCACCGTGATCATAGAATTATGATCACTGACAGGTCAGGTAAACATCACTGATTATCTCTTCATCATGGCACCTGTTAGTGAGAGTGATACGTTAGTGAGCAAGTGAACATTTTGTCCTTATAGTTGATGTGTTAGAAGCAGGAAAATTGGGCAAGCATAAGGATTTTAGCAAGTTTGACAAGGGCCAAATTGTGCTGGATAGACAACGCTGGCAGAGCATCTCCAAAACTGCAGCTCTTGTGGGATGTTCTCAGTCTGCAGTCGTCAGTATCTATTAAAAGATACAGGGTCATGAGCAGCCAGGGTTCACTGATGCACGTGGGTAGTGAAGGCACCGTGTGGTCTGATCCAACAGTCGAGCTACTGTAGCTGGTTCTGATAGAAACGTGTGAGAATACACAGTCCATCGCAGTTTATTGTGTTTGGGCTCATCAACTGGACAATGGAGCAATGGCATAAGGTGGCCTGGTCTCATGAATCACATTTTCTTTTACATTACATGCATGGCTGGGTGCGTTGCTTACCTAAGGAACACTGGGTACCAGGATGGACTATGGGAAGAAGGCAAGCCAGCAAAGGAAGTGTGATGCTTTGGGCGATGCTCTGTTGGGAAACCTTGGGCTCTGCTATCTGTGTAGATGCTTCTTTGACATGGACCAACTACCCAAGCATTGTTCCAGACCATTTAGGTCCATTCATGAAAACTATGTTCTCTGATGCGTGTGGCCTCTTTCAGCAGGATAATGTGCTCTGTCACAAAGCAAAAATGGTTTAAGAATGGTTTGAGGTGTTGGCTTGGCCTCCATATTCCCTAGATCTCAGTCCAGTTGAGAATCATGTCCAATCCATGGAGGCCCCACCTCATACCCACAGGACCTAAAGAGTCTGTTACTAACATCTTGGTCCAAAATACCACAGCACACCTTCAGGGGTCTAGTGGAGTCCATGCCTCAACAGGTCAGGTCTGTTTTGGCAGCAAAAGGGGTACCAACACAATATTAGGCAGGTGGTCATGATGTTATGCCTGATGTACTGGTACTGGAAAGATAAGTAAGAATTAATGCAATTATCTTTACTGTCCACTAGATGGCAATAATAGACAGGACAAGTCAATTTGGGTGATCTCCATCTGTATCCTCTGCAGTTGCATTAAACCACAGGCAAGCACTGCGGATGTTTCACTTAAAATGTGCTGTGATAGCCTGCTGCCCTTTGATTGTATCCCATAAAGGCCTCTAAATAATTTAGTTGGAGACTCCTACTAGGGATTGAAGTATAATATATTTTTTTAAGTATAATGCACAAAGCATTTTGACAACCCCCACCTCTCACACTTAATCTTCCCTCATTTTTTTTCTTTCTCTCTCTCTGCACTTTCCTCCCAGGAGGTAGATTTGATCAGAGAGCAGGTGCAGCAGCTCATCTCTCTGCCAATGTGGATGTGCCTCTTACCAGTAAGATGTCAAACTATTATCGTAATTAAGAAGCTGTGGTGTTTATTGGCACACCAAGTAATGTTTGATAATTCTAAAGGAATGAATTGCTTCCTTGCTATGAGACTAATCCCTCTTTACACTCATTTGTTACTCATTTGTTTCTGTGATTTTTACAGTCCAGACTCCAGCACGAGCTGAAGAAAGTTCCAAAGCTGCAGAAGTTCTGGAATCTAATCAAAAAGAAATCTGATAAAATGGATGCTGACACAGCTGAGCAGTAATGATATTTGTGTTCAAAGAAATCTATACAGATTTAGAGAATCTGTTTCTAGGTTGTTCTGATTTACTTTCTTCGTGTTTCCTCAGGGCAAAGAAGGAGAGGACCTTCCTCTCGGCTCTTATTAAAAAGTTTCACGGAGTTCTTGCGTCAATTCCACCAACAGGTAAAAAAATGCTTGTATATCTCTTGGGAAATAGCTCTACACAACAATTTAATAAGGACTTTCTTTACGTCCTAATAGTTTTTAGAAGGTTTTTATAGGGTCTAGGTGACTATCTCTTGGACTTTCACCGTAAATAATTGGTCAGATCCATAAATCTCAAAAACATAAATGTGTTTAAGCATTCTCTTTGTAAAATTAACAGATACATCTGTGTGCATGGCCCTCTTTTATAAAGCTTAGTCATAGTAAGATTGTACTCACATGCACAAGCTTTATTTCCACTCTGGTATTTATCCATAAATATACACTCCTTTACTTAATCATTTGCATAATTAAATGCTGTTTGCACCTCGAGCTATTAGACACAGCAGTGAATTCCACAGCAAACAGAAGTGCTTTTTCACTGTAAGTGTAACTAAGAGACGGAGATGTTGGAGAAAAAGAAATGTGTTCTGTTTATTGAATCATGGTTTAAAGTAAAACTGCTGATCTGAGAAATGCAAGCCAGATGAAAAAGTGGACTTGATTTGCTATACAAATATGAAAAACGTGAAAAAATTACATTTCTTTATAAATACGAGAACCCCGTGGTACGATATTGTCACAATTCATTACTCATGATATTTTTGTTATTTTTGTTGCAAAATGAAATTGCCAAGCATGCCGACACTGTCACTAAAACCGGCCATAAATGTTGCCAAAGTTGGAGTCGGTCTGCAGTTGAATGGGGGTCAAGTTGTCAGTTGCATGCAGTAACTGGAAAATCACAAATCGCATATCTGTTGCTTTTTGCATCGACATAAATTCCCATTTAACTGTTACTTTTGTGCTTACGAAACCTTTTGTTCTATTAGCAGCATAACCAGAATACAACCAGCTTGCAGCCGGTTGAGCTGAGTTCCCTTGAGTTGTGCTCACTGACAAAAACTCATTAAGACTGGCAGTGTCAAGCTGATTTGTCTACATTTATCAACTAAATAGCAATTATTTGCAAACCTTTGACAATCTAGGACGTGACCAGTGTTGGATGGTTTTTCAGTTGAGCTGATTTAATTAAGTTTGCTAAGCTAACTCAAGATGGTGGTGCATGAGATGAGCCCTTTTGTTTGCTAGTAGCAGTGTTTTAATTCGTTTAATAAAATATTGAAAATTTGGTGTTAATACAATGTTGCCACAAAGAAAATGCGATTCTATGCTGTATCGGTGCGTGTGAAAAGCAGAAATGGCTAATTTGACACAACATAATGCATTATGTTTTCCAGCTATCCTTTCTTCTCTCTCTTTCTTCTCTCTTGCCTTGATGCAGTTTTTAAGAAGAACAGATGAGATTTTAGTGCTTAAAGGTCAAGGTCATCATGGCCTCCAATGCATGAATATGCTGACTATAATGAAATTCCACACAAAAGTCTAATAAGATAAAATGGTCAACTAATGCTTTTTTTATACCCAAAAAGGTCAAAGGTCACTATGACACCGTAATGTTCTGCACAAACACCCTTCTAGTTTTTACAGAAGGCCATATCTCAGGAGCAGGAGTGAAATTTGTGAGAATATTTAACATTTGATTAGATACTGGATTGTCTTCATATAATCTCTGTGTGTTATATGAGTCTGGATAGAAATGGATGTAAACTGTTGCCAGTTGCAGCACGCCTATTCTTTCTTTTCGAGTCGTGCAGCTGCCCAAGGAGGATGTGCTCCAGCTGCCACACAGCCAACGGCGCTCACCGCTATGTTGTAATGCAGGCCGACACACAGGCCCCCCACCTGAATGCTAAAAACAGAATGTGTGTATTTGTGTGTTTAGATAGAATCAAACCTGACAGATTAGATCAGAATCTAAAACCCAGTAGGATCCACATCACTCCAATACTTACTGCATGGCTCAACTTCTAAGTGTACACACACACTTACACACCAGCATGCCTAATGAGAGCTGGGGACCCAACATGCTGCTGTGCGAGCCGTGCAGCATCTCGTAGCGAGGCTCACACACTCAGCATGGCACTTTGGCGTTGTCCATATGCGTTTGCTGTCCTCGTGTCCTTGTTGAAAACTACACATCGCCCTCTACAAAGCAACATCTAATATTTCCTGTCTTTTTTGGGTTTGTCTATTCATCATATTTTATCTTTTGCTGTGAATGTGGATTTCCTGAGCCAAAGTTATAACCTGAATTATGCCCTCTTATTTTCCACAGGGCCTGTACCCATGGACCAAGTGCATTACTGCGAGAGATTCATAGAACTCATGATTGATTTGGAGGTAAAGCACAACCTTCTTAATCATACATTTCTCAGCCATGTTAATTTTTTATTTATGTTGAGAGATAATGCATTCATTCTTAGACTTGTTTCTATGGGACTTTCAGTACAAGGGTAGTTCTACAGTATTTTTGTAATCATGATATCCTGATGAAGGAAGCAGTCTAGACTTAATTTTCTGCAGATCTCATTTGTTTGTCTTTTGTCCTTCACATTTATAGCTAACTCATGTCATTAACAGTCACTGGATAAATGATCTGCATCAGCTTTGCTCTCTGTGCTTCTCTCTTTCCTGTCTGCAAAGCTATGCACTATTTGAAGCAGTAGTCTGATCATAGTATGAGAGGTTATTTTCAGCGTGATGGCTTTTGACATGTGCTACAAACTGTAAAGTATAACAAAGCCCAATGACATAATGTTTGGGGACATCCAATTCCCTTTTTAGAAAAATGATGTTTGAAGGAACAATTTATTTAAAATATCCTTGTTTTGTTTTGGGGGGATATTTTTGGTTTGTTGGTGTCTTTAAATTTATAACAGATTGCAGATTTGAATTTATTTTCCAATGTCTGTTTTCTGTTCTTAATTTAACTCCCGTGTGCTCGACTGTTGCCTGGAAACTTGAGGAAAAGGTCTTGTAGGTGAGAGATAGTTATTTAAAAGTGTCAGTTTCTTTCGGCTGTGAGCTGCAGCGTTATTAGATGTGAGATCTACAAAAAAAAATGTACTCCACCAAATCTCAATGAAAATCATGGTGTACTATTTGCAGCTGTTTTTTTTTTTTCATCATATTTTGAGGCGGGGGAAGCTTCTCCTGGAGAAAAAGTAAAAACTAAGAAAACTTTATTTAGTTGCCGTAGATGCCATGCAATAGAGTGTATTCAACTGTGGAAATCACGATGCGTTTTTGTCACAGAGTCAGGTTTTTTTTGTTTTTTTGTTTTTTTTTTAAGGTGATGAAATAGCTTTTAAAGATAAGAAATATTTTTGATGTATCCATTTTTTAAAAGAAATAATGAAGTGACGCAGAACTTCACATAATTATTTAATTCCTGACTAATGAAGGTGGTGTTAAGACACAGTGTCACGTAAGATTTTTACGCCTCCTGCCTGGGCAGACCTGTTACTAGTGAGTGAGCACAATGGATGTCATCTGGCCCTCTGCTGACAGGCTGGCCTTGCTGTTTCTGGCAGTGGCTACTAGCTGGCCAGTTGACTGTCCCTAGACTCATCTCCTGTCCTTCAGCACTATCATTGTACAAAGACTCAGTTGCCTGAAATCCATACTTCTACTCTCTGATGACAATATGAAAATGATTGCAGAGGAAAATACACCTATTATCAAGCCAGTTCTGTGTTGACTGTCAGAACCGTGTTGAGATCAGAGATTGCTGTTGCATATAAAGGGTATCTGTTCTTTCTCTCTTTAGGTCTTACTCTTACTCCAGCACATGCTGCCTTGAACATCACTTTTCCATGATTGATATAGATATTTTGTCTGTGTTTTGCCTCACAGTTTTGTATTTCATATTTGGTTTCACATTAGTGTTCATTTTTCCCCTTTGCAGCACTCTTTATAGTGTGAATCTGTATGCTCTAGTCACTCTCTTACTCAAAAGTGTTCTTTGTTATATTCTCACCAAAGCAGGTCTGTTATCTCATTTTGACAGGTCTCCTCTGTTCTTGCCTTTATGTCATGTTCCTGTGCTGCAAGCATCAACCACATAAATAATGAATATAGACGAGAGTTAGACAGTTTTTGCCATATTGTCTTCACATCTTTCTGTCAGAAAGCGAAAAATAAGACAAACTGTCTTATGTTGAAAAATAACCTCAAGACGAAAAAACAGCAATCAAAAAGATGCCTTGATAATCACGATGCTGAAAAATATGGTTGTTCGCAAACCAGTAAAGTTTAGTTTAGTGTGGTTTACTTTGTTATCGTTTGGAGGTGAGCATTTATTTCCACAAACATGGTTTCATGTGTGTATAGGCACTGCTGCCCACCAGGCGTTGGTTCAATACAGTGCTGGATGACTCTCATTTGGTGGTCAGATGTCACCTCTCCAGCCTCACAAAAAGAGAGAAGGAGGGGCATCTCTTCTGTCAGGTACAAAAATAAGCAAATATGCATTAAAACTTGTCAATGACAATATTCATGTTCACAAAGAATTAATTGTTATTTCCTCATCTTTCTAGTTGCTGGACATGCTGAAGTTCTACACTGGTTTTGAAATCAATGATCAGACAGGAAATGCACTGACTCAGAAAGAGATGACCACTTTGCACTATGACAGAATCACCTCACTGCAGGTAAGAATTATATAAAATGATTTTCAGATATATGATTTCATTTGCATAAACTATATGGATAAAAGTACTGGGCCAGCTACACAGCAGGAGCTGTAGGTGTAATGCTTTGAAGCTTCCAGCACACAGTGCTGATGTTAATACCAGTGGTGGTTTAGAGCTGTTGAGTTATTGAGTCTATTGGCGTACTTTTATGCACCTCAGCACTCTGGAACCCCGCTCGGTAACTTCATGTGGACTGCTGCTTCATGGCTAAGTTACGGTGTTTCCTAAATGCAGTAATACTACTTACAGTTGAATATCGAATATCAAAGAGGGAAAAAACTTGTTGCAGGGGTAATATAATACTACATACAAATGGATGCACGGTTAGGTGCTTGAGTTATACACCTGTGGTAATGGGACTGAAAAAAACAGAATTCCATGTAATGTAATGGAATACTTTTGATTTTCCAGCATGCCTCATAAGCATCTTTAGTTTTATATATCAAAGTAACTGTTGCAGAGAGAAATGTATGTACCAGAGTATCAGATCATTTTTTTTCATAGTTGTAATAAGAAATGAACTCTTTCCTCATCTTATGCTGAATGTGAATATAATGACTGAATAAATAAGAATGAATGTAAAGTATTCAGGACTGTTGATTTTTCTATATATATCTTTATAAATCACATTTTCAGTAACTATCTCAAGAAACTATTTCATGGAAAAAACAGTTATGTATTATAATGGTGATGTGTATCTAGACATCAGTGTCTCATAGCACTGCTTATTGGGTTCTGTCTTGCAGAGGGCAGCCTTTGCTCATTTCCCAGAGTTGCACGACTTTGCTTTATCCAGTGTCGCATCAGTAGACACCCGAGAATCCTTGACCAAACACTTTGGGCATCTCAGGTAATTAAAATCATTTAAAACAAGTAGCATGTTGTAAATGATGTGATGGGAGGATATGCATCATAACTGCTAAATTAGCTAGCAATGGAACATTGCTTTAGCTGGCATGATTGCTAATGTGTAAATATTTTGCATGTTTATTAGAGGCTTTCTGTGTTCATCATTCTGCCTTATTTTCAAGTACCTTTTGACCTCGAAAGCTCAAATTCTCCGCGTATAGGTCCAAAAGAATCAGCTCCTAGCGTATTGCTACCATGTTCAGAGGTTCTCCTGAACATCATAAAGTACAAGTTACAATTGAAACAAAGAAGGAAAAAAATGTAATAATAATGAGCAATATAGTAGGATTTTTGCTTACACAACAATCCCACCAGCTGAGGCCCATGTCCATGATTATCTTGCTCCTGTGTTGTAATATAGCAGCTCCACCATTGCTGTCTGACTTCCTGCTAAATGGCAGCTAGTGAACCCTTGAACAGGCAGCTGGTACCAGCCGGAGAGAGAGGCACGCCTCATTAATCTAATCGATTTGCAGTGGCTTGAGAATAAACTCTTGGAACAGCTGTGTTTGTCAGATCATATTAGCTTGCCAAGGAGCCAAAAAGCACCCTCACTTTGATGAACTGGCCTGTGTGTGTGTTTTCACTTGTTCACATGTATATGAGAGTGAAAAGAAACCGATTCATTAGTAATTTGTAATTACTTTAAGATTTTATCTTTCTTGAAGTTGACATTTTCAAATTACTGACCAAAACTTTTTTTAAGGTCTTTGTGTTTGGCTCGGCTTTATTCTATTTCACCAAGTGATTACTATTTTGTTTTTACTGTATGGAAGTTCTTTATTTGTGATAGTTGTTTAAACAACTCAAAATTAGTCTTAGCTGGCAATGTCTCCATATACATATTTCTTTCCACATCAGTGGTGGATTATAAAAGCTTAAACCCCATATTAAATTTCTTTGAATCAGGCAAAGGGATATGAGCCGAGCTGAGCTGAATCAGGTAAAGACTTAGCTGAACCATTTTGTGCATTTCTAGGAGCAGGAGCTCTGCTCCATTTTTCCATAGAATTAAGGTTTTGAATATAGCAGGACGGCATTGTTCACTGCTCCACAACTGTCACCAAAGCAGCTCCTGGGTTACTCCAAATATACGATCAGATTTAACGAGGCACTTTTCATCCAAACAACTCCTGCTAATGCCAGTTTTTTCCAGCAGTACTACCCATGGGCTAAGCTCCCAGTCACCTGCCGCTCTGAATTTATCCACTAAGTCCCCAAAACACACAAAAGCTAGCTAGCCCACACTTATACACACCCATACTATTACATATATACGCAAACACAAATAAACACTTTTTTTCAGGTATGTGACAACAGGTGAAGTGCCATTTGTGGCCATAAATGAACTGAATGATATTGAATTCAAACAGAAAAGAATCCTAATTGTGACAAATGTTAACCTACACTGCACAGCATATTAAAATAAGGAGTGTGATTGGTGCTCTGGATTATAGTCACTGTGGAGATGTTTGTACAGATGTTTAGATCCTTTTTATCTGTTTTTTTTGTTTTTTTTTGTTTTGTTTTGCCTCTGGGACAGCTATGACCAGTTACATTATGGTTTTAAGTAGTTCAACCATCAGTACCACCTATCCCTGTGAATGTAATATCTCCACAAAATGTGATGGAAATTCTTGAAATTAGTTGTTATTGGTCAAAAGTCAAGGTCACACAACACATTTTTGGCAGTAACATGAGAATTCTTAGGTTTTTTTCCCCCAAAATCTCGCTCAGAAAAGTGTGTAGACATGATATATAGTAAACTTTAGAAAAACTCCTGTTATGCCCCCCCCCATCTGCATTTCTTATAGTAAGTTGTTGTGCTGCGTTTATTTTGTTGCTAGGGGAAGGAATGTCCACATGATCCATGGCAGGACATCCAGTGGGCCACCAAACTGCATCATTGGCAGAATTGCCACCCCACTGCTCGAGCGTGGCATCACAAGTAGCAAAATGCATGCACATACACGGCTACAGTTGGTCAGTCCACGTGTGGCTGCCCAGGCCTGTCAAAGTGTGTCCAGACCTTGTCCCTTGTTGGGCACCAGACCCTGTCTGTGTCACAGTGTGTCAGCCTGATTAAAATAGGTTGTATGCAGAGAGCCACACCTCAGCCTTCCGAAGCGGAGATGGGCTTTGATTTTCATAATCCTGTCTCATCAGTGCAGCTCGACCCCTCAACATACATGCTGACAGAGCAGGAATGCAGTGTCAAAGCAAACAGAAGCATTTTGTGCCACAGTGCTAATAAGCACTAATAAGACTTTGATGAGGCTCCTATTCTAACACGTTTACAATGTTACCATTTAGTGGATTGAAAACCATCCATGAGTGCCAAAAAATAAATAAATACTAATTTGGAATTGTCAGACCACAGGACAGTTTTCCACTTCACCTCATTTTGAAAAAGTCTGTTCTACTGTAACAAAAGGTGGCAGCATTTCTTTGTCTTGTTTATATTAGATTTTTCTCTGCATCATAGACTTTGCAGTTTCTGCACATTTACTCATGCAGTTAATGACACTGACAATTGTTGTAGGAGCATACCCAAGCACATGGAGGGATTCCACTGCAGAATGGTGTCTTATTTTAAGTAATGCAAGATCATGGCATTTCAGTATTGTGCAAGGTAGATTATAAAATCACTAATGTCTTTGCAGCTGTATATTAATAAACACAATTAATTGTTGAGGATTTTCCCCAACACTGTTGCACCTCTCTCCATCTTCTGAAATATTATCTTTGTACTTCTTTGAATAAAACAGGGATTTGTGTAGATTGTATATAGATGTTGGACAAATAATAGTAAGAATGTATTCTTAATTGAGAAATCCTATGGTTGGTATTCTTATAATCTTTATCACTCGAGTCTTTACCAAACATTAGACAGGATTTAGTTAATATTTACTCATACCTGCTCTAGACAGAAGTGTTGCTTCTTTTTCTGATTTTTCTGTCTCTGTAGTCCCAATATGCTCCACAAGGTGGCCTCTTATTTGTGCCTGCTGCCTGAACTGCCTGAAGGGCAAGACACCACTATTGAGAAAGCGGTTCTGCTTGAGTTGCTGGTAAGTGCACTGTTGGGTTTACTGGGTTATGTATGTGAGCATATCAGTGTTTTTTTGTTTCATTTTGTTTGTTGACATGTTTCTTGAAATTTAAAAAATAAAATATTAAAATATTTATTCCAGGATTTGTAGGCAATGGTTAACGCCTGAGACTTTAAATTAACCCTTTAAATAAACCTATATTGGCATTGGTTATATGGCAACTGAGAATATAAAAGATGTATCACTGGTGTTTATAAACAGTTATTTTACAAAACATTCACTGGTCATTTGGCAATACCGTATACTAGGATTGGATTTTACATTTTAAAATAATTAATCTCATTAACTTCAAATACATATTTTATTATTGCAGTTTGACTGCACTGTCCGTTGTGAATTTGCCTTCTAATCCAATAAATGCTTCATGTGGGCATTTCTGTAACATTGGGTAAATCGTAGGCAGGACTAATATGATGGAGAGTCATTTATTTATTTCCTTTCGTGGAATCTCTGAAGAAGCCTAAGCTTTGATTTTGCTCTGTAGTCACCCTTTGCTTGCTCTCCTAATTTTCTCTTTCAAAACCTCTCCTGGAATCTGGGGGACCCTAGTTTGTCTAGTCTCTCCAATACACACTTAACTGTTCGTGGCAGACCTCTTCATCAAAGTGGTTATTTCAAAGCACAATTACACATAAGACGTGACGGAGAAGAGCTGTGTCTTATTTATCTGAGTCAATTTTTGCAGGAGACTGAGGGCTTTCATTTGTGTGTGCATGAAGTTACGCCCTAAAACCAACATCCTTGCACAGATAGATTAAAAAACAAGTGTTTGCAGGACTGTAAGCTACAGCAAAACAGTTGACTGAACACAGTCATTACAGACAGCATATAGGATGAACCAGTTATAAGGATAGCAGATGACAGCATTTTTTTTTACAGTTTATTTTATTGTTGATATTATTTATCCTCCCTTTATGTCAAGGAAACAAATAAATCCTTAGTATAAGTAACTGTTTTAAATTGTTTCAGCTCTGCATCACATCTTCAGACATCTACTCAGTGCAAAATGTTTCTGACACATCAGATAAACATCAGACATCTGTAAACATTGTGTTATTTGCATGGCCAAGCAGCTCCTGTAGGTGTAGGTGGCACAGTACTCTTTTTCCATATAGTGTAGATAAATGAGGCACAGAGAATCAAGAGTTCAACAGAAAAAAAACCCATTTAATTTGAAAAATGAAACTATATTAAAGGCCTATAACTTTATGTCTAAAGGAGGAAGTAAGATTCCTAAACATTGGGCCGATAGGGCAGTGCAGCATTTGCTTATTGACATCTTCTCTCCAAACATGTTCTCAGTGTCATTTTTCTCTCTTGCTGTTTGCCATCCACGTACAGGTGTCTTGTCATGAGCGCAGAATCTCTCAGATTGAGCAACTTAACCAGATGCCCCTTTATCCAACGGAGAAGATAATCTGGGATGAGAACATTGTGCCAACAGAGTATTACTCAGGAGAAGGTGTGTATTATAAATGAATGTGTGAATTGTTACTGAGTTAGTATGTCTGTGCATGTATCTATGTGAGTTGACATGAAATAGAATACATGCTACTATATCTGTCTAATCTGTGCCTCATATTTGCATATACTAAATATATACCCACATTCTGTGATATTCTGTTATATATGCAGTGTTATAACACAAGGTCTCACAGACGTTTACATCTGAACATGCAGACATCAGTTATTAGTTTTGTTCTGTCTTTTCAGGTTGTTTGGCTCTACCAAAGCTAAATCTCCAGTTCCTGACACTCCACGACTACCTGCTGAGGAACTTTAACCTCTTTCGTCTGGAGTCCACCTATGAGATCAGACAGGACATAGAAGATGTGATTTGGCGCATGAAACCATGGTGAGATGTCATCAATTTTGTTGGCAGCACAGAACACTTAATCTATAGTGCCTTATTGTTTTCTTGATTAAAATATGCAAACATCATTGAAAAAGTAATAGAAAGACATAGTTTGAAAAAGGAATGATAAACATTGGTGTTTCTTTTAATGCAAAAATGAAGCATTAAATAATCTATAGCATACTTTGTGTTTTTAGGTTAATTAATGAAGAATTGTATCCTCTGTCTACCTGTCACGTGGTGGCGCAGCACATTGACAATAATTTATGGCATTTGGTTCACCACATTTTAAAACCCATTGCTTAACATAATAAGTGCTCCCATTATGTCAAGTGATGTAGCAACTTGCTTGTTGTTCCTGCAGAAGTAAATAAGTAAGCAGTAGTGCCATGTGTTGCCCTAAATCCAGCTGATTTCCATTCTTGACAACAGCCCACAGCACTTGTCTTAAGTTCTTGTTGTGTTTGTCTTTCTAACAGGCAGTCAGAGTATGGTGGAGTGGTGTTTGGAGGCTGGGCGAGGATGGCTCAGCCAATCACCTCTTTTTCCATAGTTGAGGTTGCCAAGCCCAACATCGGAGAGAGCTGGCCTGCTCGTGTTCGCGCAGATGTGACTATCAACCTCAATGTACAAGACCATATCAAGCATGAGTGGGAAGGTAAAAGTAGCGGACCATTATAAAGTCAAACAAACTGATTATGAAATTGACCCTATTTCAATAGATTAACTACACATTCCATATTACCTTGGTATACTTTTAGTTTTCCTGTTTTTCCCCTCTGTACAGTTCTACAGGGGTTTATAATCACCATAAAGTCTTCCTGTACTGCTGTTTTCTATCCTGTCAGGCTCATGACCCTTTTTTCTGACTTTACCACAGAGCGTTTGTTTTATTTCCTGGTCATTTTTCTTACTATCTCTCAGTGTGGTTGATGAGGCAGCTATAGATAATGTCAACAGGAGCTTGACAGTTGTGATTCACAGGGAACATAAAACACACACCGAGGCCTCTGACTGGCTCTTTGCTATAGCTTTCCGGAAAAAGATGCCAGCTCAATGTTCCTAAGTAAATGTATGCCAGTGCATTTGGATTGATTACTAGCGAAAATGAATGCTATAGGGGGAAAAAAGTAATCGCTATATTTCTAAAAAGGTGATTTTCTGCTGGATTTAAAAAAAGCAAAATATATATATATATCACAAACTGAAAACTCTGTTCTCTCTAAAACTACTTTTATAGTTTTATTTATATTTTGTATTTCAGTAAGTGTTAGATATTACATCCATTCTTTACTTCCAGTAGCTCTTTCCCTAGAGCTTCAGGTTTTAATGATCAGGCAAATGTTGACATGGTGGTTCATCTTCTTCCCCCACCATACTACATTCTCCCATCTTTTATCTCTAAGTCATTTCCTTTCCTCTTTTTGCTATAAGTCTAACACCCATAAACCTTTTTCCCCCCCTGCAGGTCTGCGGAAACATGATGTTTGCTTTCTGATCACGGTGCGCCCCATGCTGCTCTACGGCACACGTTTTGACCGGCGTCAGTCATTTGTGGATCAGACTGGCCTTGTGTATGTGAGAGGCTGTGAGGTGCAGGGTATGCTGGATGACAAGGGGCGTGTCATCGAGGAAGGTATGCTCATATGCGTTTGCGCCTGTATACGTAGGCTCACACACACAGCAGTGACACCTGACATCCATCCACCTATCAGATCTGTACACCGTCAGCCCTAGCAGCTAATCCTCAGGAGAGGGTCAGACTGGTGTTGTCATGGTGACTGTCACTGTGAAACCTGGCCTTTTTCACCTTAAGACTTCATTAACCTGTGGTCAACAATGACACCTGAGAGCTGCTGGCTCTCCTCTTTGTTCTACTTATTGGATTTAACTGAAGGGCTTGCTCTGGTTTGCTTTATCTATAAGAGGGCACTTAATGTACTTGTCCTGCAGAATTAAGTAATGTGGTACATAAGCTACAATCACCTTAGATGAAAGTATTGCCAACAGCAGCAGATTGTGAAATTAAAAAAAAAACATTTCTGCGACAGTCCTTAAAGTAATCTTGGCTGATTCCGTTTTTGGTTGCAAGTGTGGGAGTCAGAACATGTGTACATGTGTTGAAACATCCTTCCCTTATTCTTTCATGACGTTTTATATATGCAGAGGGGAATGGCTTTAGAAATAGACATGCTGGGGAACATGTCCTGCCAATGTTGGCTTGTTTAAACTTTCAGCTTCCCAACAGGGATAAGTGGTACTTTGGCTTGTTGTGTGGAGGGGAGATGTCACATAAATCACTGGGCATTTGGTGAATGTACGGGGGGGGGGGACGACGACACAGGGCAACGTGTGCATTTTGGGACACTCGTAGCTAACTGACATACCATTTTATAAAACTGCTCAAGTGTAGAACATTTATATGAGCTACGATGGTTTAAATGTATTTTTAATGACTTGAACAATGTATGTCCCTTTATATTAAGTATTGAGTTAATCCCACCTTTTAATAACTGACAACTTAATACAAAGGCATAAATATATTTTATAACAGCTGAGACACCTTACTCCAGCTCGCTACATTGTTACTGAATAGTGTGGAGGGTGTAGCTTCCACTCTTAAGCTATCACCACACTCATTTTGTTAAGGTGGATTTTATTGATCCCCACATAACTGTGCACATTTGCACATGGGAACACATGTCAGAATTGGAGTGGATTGGTTTCTGCTATGTGCCCTGCAGCTCCACACAGATTCTATTTAGAAATCTGTGATAGCTGCACACTGCACCACACAGGCCCCCTAATGGGAATAGGCCTAAAGCCCATGGCCAGTCAATCAAGTGTAATGTAATTCCTCTTCCTGAGAAGGCATTGAAAGTCTTAGCTCTTTTTAAAGGGTTTTATTTTTTAATTTGAGAATATATGAGTTTAATTACTTTGACTTGCTCACAGTGACTCACTTAACATTGATCTTTATTCTTTTTCTCTGTCCTTAGTTTTACTTTCCTGTGTTTAGGATTAGGATAAAACTTTCTAACAATGTTTCTAAAATGCTACACTGTTTCTGATTTTTTTTAAGGTTATTTTTTTCATTATTTCATTGCTATAATAAATAATCCTTGGTACTTTGGTTTAGGTCCTGAACCAAAGCCCAAGCTGCGTGGAGATGTCAGAACATTTCGTGTATGGCTTGACCCAAACCAGTACCAGCAGGACATGACCAGCAGTATTCAGAGTAACACCGAAGACCCATATGAGACTTTCAACATCATCATGAGACGCAAACCTAAGGAAAACAATTTCAAGGTTTGGATTGCTTTAGCTTCAGACCTTGAGTTCTGCTTCTGTCAACATCGCCCTGAGTGATGTATCACTGTCTTTAGTGTTCTAGCTCTGAGATTGGGGCCAGGGTGACTCTGAGGTTGCCACACAATGAGTCCTTTTCAGTGGTCCCTCTAACTCTCGTCCAAGGCTTTTCTTGTAGCAGTAAACTCGCAGTGTTTCAAAATGTTGAGATGCTTTCTGTGAACTAGCTTGACTGGGGTACACAGTCAGTGTAACGTGTTCTTAGAAAGTTAACAAAATGCAAACCTCAAGTTTTGATTTCAAGACCTGTTACACAGATTTCACATCATGGAATTCAGGTCATGATAAAATCAAACATGTGAGTACTGAGACCTTTATTACTGGTTTTATGTAGCTTGGCGTCATTAGATTGTTAACTGGCATGAAGAAAACACCCCCCCACCATCTCTTTCTTTAAAAGCTTTTCATTAGAGCATTTCAGATCTGCTAATTCTAATTCTGCACATCAGTTTCTGTCTTTCACAGCCACAGCAGTTACAGATGTTTTTGCTTTTTTTCTGAATTTGAAAAGCGCAGCAGCTAACAGATATTCAGGCAACATCTCCATCTTTGAAGCATGACAGACCTAAAAGTAAACACGCTTCCCCGTTTGATGCACAAAGTATTAGACAGTTTGCAGCTCATTAAAATATAATTGACAGACTTATAAATTATCTGCTGTCCCATCAGTCTGCCACAAAGCTATTCTTACCCAGCTAAACTGTTTTTGTGTCTGTTTTGTGCTCAGTGTCATCTGTAACATGTTTCTCTCTCTCTGTTTCAGGCTGTGCTAGAGACCATCAGACATCTGATGAACACAGAATGTGTCGTCCCAGACTGGCTTCATGACATCATCTTAGGTTATGGTGACCCGGGCAGCGCACATTATTCAAAAATGCCCAATCAGATCTCGACGTTGGACTTCAACGACACCTTTTTGTCATTGGACCACTTGCGTTCATGTTTCCCTGGTAACACCATAAAGGTCACTGAGGAGAACCCTGAACTTCAGGTTCCCCCATTCAGGTGAATTTTAAAAGAAAAATGTTTTGTTTGATCAATCTTAATCAGAATCTGTTTGCGTAACCATATTTATATAATTGTTTATATATTATTAAACATGTCATAATACATCATATTTATCCTTCTTATTCTCTCTTTTGCTGTATCAGAATCACATTTCCCACCTCAAACACAGCAGACAAAGGAAAGAAAAGAAAGGCTGATGAAGAAGTGGAAAACAAAGAGGAAGACAAGACCTTGATTGTCGAACCCTATGTTACCCCCAATCGTGGGCCATATCCCTACAATCAGCCCAAACGGTGAGAGATCAATACTCGAACCTTTCCATTTATCATTTAATAAGATTTACTGTCAAGTAATTGTACAGTGCACTGATTTGTTTCTGTAATGCAATTACACCTTCTACTCACATTGTATATACTAATATATTCTTGAGTTCCACACCTATTTATTTTTATAATCTTATGCATATTAAGTCCTTAACCTGTTATTCAAAGACTTCATGTCAATATAAGAAGTGTGGAGGTGCAAATCTCTAAGCTATGCGCATCGTAGGTACCCTACACTGAGCTACTAATCTATTCTGATTTCCGTTTCCATGGTATCTGATGTGTTTAGGATGTAATATTGTGGTGCTGTTTTGGTTGGTGTTATGCATGAAATGAATGGGGAATAGAAGGGGCTGTAATATTCCTGTACTAATTACAACAACCCAAAATAATTGTACTACATGAAAAGTTGAGATTCATCCTGTGCTTCCTGAGCATTTTCAGTTTGCACTTTGATATTCAAATCTTGATAGCAACAGCATGTCTGTGGGGAGGCCCTGACTTAGCAATCTTTCAGTGTGGTCTCCAAATGCATCTCAACACTTGCAGCACAAAGCATCTCTTAGAAAAACAAATGAAGTCATTTGAATGCAAATAGGTTTATGCTTCCAAGGGTATTCAGTATCAGATTACTTGATTCATAAATTTCAAGCATGTACATGTCTTACAGGAACACAATTCCATTCACTTCTACTCAAATTGAAGCCATTCGAGCCGGGATGCAGCCAGGTCTAACAATGGTAAGAATCCAGTGTTTGATTTTAGTTTCAAGATTGTGTGGAAGCTATCTATTTAAAATGATATTTTCTTATTATGTATTTGACAAAAAAAACAACTAACTCATCCCTGTCTTGTATACTTATGGAAAACATCAAATTTCACTAAAATTCTCTGTGTACTTTTGAGGAGTACATATTGACTATACCAGCGAAATAGTCAAAATAGGATTAAAGCCACCAGTTGACATGCACAACCACAAAAATTTCACCCCAACCTGCTATTTTTATGTTAAAAGTTGTTTAACACACTGTTGTGACAAGAGTGCTGTTCTGTTGTGGTGACTGGAAACTGGCAGTGGGATCAGAGTTATTTATTGCACAGCTAGCTGAGGTAAATATGGCAAGAAGGCTATCACCAGAGCCATAAAACAACTCTGTATGCATGCCTTCATCTGCCACTCACTTCACCCCTTCTAACCTTCCTTCTTGGCATATGTCACAGTCATTAGCAGCCATAACAAGCACACACTACCTCCTGGTCTGCCTAGCTTTCATGTAGAGAAACGAAGGAGCTGATTACGCACTGATTTATGCATGAATGTGTAATTGTGCTTACTAATTTTAGCAGAGATTACTCACCTGAGAGACCCACACTAAGACCAACCTGTTTCATGAATATTAATTTAGTAAATTTAATGTGCTGTTCCCCCCCAGGTAAGTAAATTTGGAGCTTATTATCATGATAACCTGTAAACCAGGAGAGGCTTGAAAATATTTATTCCTTCTCTGTTCCTCCTACGACTTTCTTCTTTGTTTCGCTAGCTATGTTCCCTACCTTTATGTGGATACCACTGGCTTAGGTCTACCTTTGTAATCTACAGAAACGTTGCCTTTGCAACCTAACTTCCAATTTCTTATTTTTTTTATGTCCTACAGTTAAAATGCTTAATTTCTTCTGACATAATCCCATTCTTACTTCGTTCCTCCAGGTTGTGGGACCACCGGGTACTGGAAAGACCGATGTTGCCGTTCAGATCATCTCAAACCTGTATCACAACTTCCCTGAGCAGAGGACCCTCATAGTCACACATTCAAATCAGGTCAACACTCCCCTCCATATACGCACACAGCATAAGATAAGATAAGATAGAACTTTATTAATCCCTCGGGTGGGTTCCTCTGGGAAATTCAACTTCCAAAAAGCACAGCAACGACCGAAGTTACAGTTACAGAATTGTTATATATATATATATATATATACACACACACACACACACACACACACACACACACACACACACACACACACACACACACACACATATATAAATACAGAGACAAATATAAATAAAATATACAAAGGGGATAAATAGAATAAATAGGAATAAAAAATAAAAATACAAGTGAATTGCACATTTCAAGTATTGAGTCTATTGCACTGTTGACTATTTACAAAAAGTATTGCACAAGGTATTGTACAGTGAGGTAAAGAGGCACTACAGCTTAGTTGTTCCCCCCTCCTTTGTCCTCCTGTTTCCCCTCCCTCTCCCCTCCAGAGAGGAGTTAAACAGTCTGATGGCGTGTGGGACAAAGGAGTTTTTAAGTCTGTTAGTTCTTGTCTTGGGGAGAAGCAACCTGTCACTGAACAGACTCTTCTGATTGTTTATGGCCGTGTGCAGAGGATGCCCAGCATTGTTCATAATGTCCATCAGTTTCTTTAATGTCCTTTTCTCTGCCACTGTCACCAGAGTGTCCAGCTTCATGCCGACCACAGAGCTAGCCTTCCTGATCAGTTTCTCCAGCCTGGATGAGTCCCTCTTTGCTGTGCTGCTCCCCCAGCACACCACAGCATAGAAAAGTACTCCAGCAACCACTGACTGGTAAAACATCCTCAGGAGCTTCCTGCAGATGTTAAAAGACCTCAGCCTCCTGAGGAAGTACAGTCGGCTTTGGGCTTTTTTATACAGGTGCTCTGTGTTGCATGACCAGTCCAGTTTATTGTCCACCCACAGCCCGAGGTACTTGTACTTGTTGACCACCTCCACCTCCTCCCCCTCTATCTGAACCGGCAGTGGACCTTCTCTGGACCTCCCGAAGTCCACAACCAGTTCCTTAGTCTTTGAGGTGTTGAGTTGCAGGTGGTTTGTGTGACTCCATGCGACAAAGTTCCTCACCAGACTTCTGTACTCCTCTTCCTGATCATCCCAGATACACCCCATGATGGCCGTGTCATCTGCAAACTTCTGAATATGGCATAATTCAGAGTTGTAGCAGAAGTCAGAGGTGTACAGGGTGAAGAGAAGAGGGGACAGCACAGTTCCCTGTGGTGCTCCTGTGCTGCTGACCACTGTGTCAGACGTGATGTCCTTCAGCCTGACGTACTGTGGTCTGTCGGTGAGGTAGTCGGAGATCCAAGCCACCAGGCAGGGGTCCACCTCCATCCTGTTCAGTTTTTCCTGAAGCATACAGGGCCGGATGGTATTAAAGGCACTGGAAAAGTCAAGAAACAGGATCCTGACCGTGCCTTTTCCCCCATCCAGGTGTGAGTGGGCTCTGTGTAGGAGGTACAGGATGGCATCCTCCACTCCGACACCCGCCTTGTATGCAAACTGTAGTGGGTCCTGGGCATGTTGTACCTGTGGTCGGAGGAAGTTGAGGAAGAGCCGCTCTAGAGTCTTCATAAGATGTGACGTCAGTGCCACCGGTCGGAAGTCATTCAGCTCATTGGGCCGGTTCTTTTTGGGGACCGGGACGATGCAGGATGTCTTCCATAGGGCGGGCACTCTCCCCAGTCGCAGGGAGAGTGCATCTCCACGTGCAAGTCTGATCTCTGAAAAGTTTCTAGAACACATCGATCAACTAAATGTAAAGTTGTCAAGAGAATTTAAAGCTTGTTCTCAGAACTGCCCATTAATCAGGCAAGAGTCATATTCTAACCATGGAGGAGAAATTAAAAGCTAAGCTCCCTTGTGCCTTGGTCTTTTCCCCTCAGTATTTAATCATAAAGTAATCTTTAGCTGCTTTAAACTAAGGGGAAGCATGACAGAAGGAACCTTAAACACCAGAAGTATAGTTTGATGATAATTATTTTCCTGTATAAGACTCTGCACACCCTCCCAAATTATTTTACTGACTTAACAGAAGTATATTACATACAAATGAAAGAGATTTTTTTTCATTCCACATCAGGCTTTGAACCAACTCTTTGAAAAGATCATGGCCCTAGACATCGACGAGCGCCACCTTCTGCGTCTGGGCCATGGAGAGGAAGAGCTGGAGACTGAGAAGGATTTCAGCAGGTGAGCAAAGAAGATAACAGACAAATGGGTACAGCTAACCAAACAGTACTGCATATGTGAAAACTGAATATTTCTTGAATGCACCATCACTTGTGGGAAATCATGTCTCAGAGTTACAGTGTATCTAAATTGCAGAGGCAACTCACATCCATTAATGCCATCTCCCACATACACCGTAGGTCTGAGTCAATGCACTGACAAGGCTGCTACACTCTCATATGTCAGGCTTTGGACCTGGTTTATTTTCACTAGGCATTGTTGGACTCTCAGTCCTTTCCACCAGCCTAAGGGATCTGTCTCAGCAGCCATGCACTTAGAAGCAGTACATGCCCAAGTAACCCATTCATAGCTATTCTGGACCACAACAGTTGATTGGTTGGTTCTGCCCCAGTTTTTAAAATAAATTTTAATAAGATAGCAGCAGGCCATGTAGAGAGAATTATATGGATTTACCACTGTTTGGAGCATTTGCATGTTTCCCTTAATATTACAGGATATTTACCGTACGCTGTGATAAAAAGCACCTGGTGATGACATGTTGTGAGCTGGCACTATAGAAGTCAAGTAAATAACTTAATACATAGTAAGAAGTGTTTAAATAAATAATTAAGATCATTAGTGATAAGTCAGATGGAAAAGTAGCAGTAGTAATGTCCTTAATCTACTTCAAGAATAGAAAGATCTGTTTAATTAGGAATTATCAACAGTGTAATAAATTCATAAATGAATCAAAATACCCAAAACTTAGGAACGTTTATTTTTAAATCAGTGGTGATTTGACATTATCTGAGTATAATCAAATACATGCACCACCCAGGCTTAACACTAGCTGTAAATGCAAAAATGGAGGCAGGACACAGAACACACCATAGATAAGACTCACTGGTCGTCATAAGGAAGTCCCAGTGTTTCCCAACTCTCTTATATATGCTTGTTCCTAGTATGTCTAATGCCTTTAAGGATAGTGACTCAGTACTATTGAGACGTAGTAAGATAGCATGATAGCAAAAGTAGGTGGGGGTCATTGTACTCATGGCACACTTCAGAAAACCAGAGTATCACAAAATACTCAAAACATGTACAGTTTTATATAATCACTAATGTATTTAACACTTTAATAAATGTACCAGCCGGAAACTTTTTTTTCACCACAGGCAGCGCTCTCCTGCCACCTCCTGAATATAAATAGCTCAGTGTCACTGAATTTTAATACATTTTTTATGCTGTTACTATTTAAAGTGTTCTTATACCCTACAATGTTAATTACCATCTCATCCATCCATGGCATTGAGCAAATTGCACCCTATAGCTCTCAGCTTTCCTTAAGGAGCGAGGGAGGAGTTACACATGCCTCTCATTTGCTGTACCCTTTGTATGACTGCTGTCTACTGGGAGTGCATGGCTGTAGTATGAATGATGATTTATGGAAACTGGGCATCCGCACATGAAGGCAGTCTCATGCGTTCTTAAATTATGCAGCAATTATAAAAGAAAGAGCTCTAGCTAGCTAGCAGCAGTTGACATGTTCCCGCTTGCCCAGTTGCCTCACAACAACATGCCGACTCCACACTTCTTCCACCCCACTGACACCAGAATGAGGAGAGAGCCAGAGAGTTTTAATTAACACTGTACATGAGATAAAAAATAGACGGCAGTGCTTTTCTGAGTGCTTAACGAAGAGGGAAGCTACAGCCTTAATTAACAATGCCTCCATGCATTTCATGAAAAATTTTGTGCCATTTTAATGAGTTTTAGAAGGGGGATCTTGGTGATGGCTTAAGGAAGCCCTTGTTTAGTTTTGGATGGTCTACATTTGCATCCCAGGTTGTCAAGATCATTTTATGATTCCAATTTAGGGCAGAAAATGAAACACACCATTCTCATTCAGATGTTTTACATTTATCAGAGTTTACGAAAACACTAAGACAGACTTGTAGATTAATGTACATTGCACATGCACTATACCTTTGTATCTATTTTAGGCTTTTGGTGAGTGTATTACAGGTGTGTCATCCTAAGAGGCAACGTCACTTCTCACTTTTATTTAATTTTACTAAGGCAGAGCAGTGTGATCGTCTTTGAGTCATCTGCTGACCGAGAATCTTTGGAGAGGGTCTAAAAATAGTGTTCACCTCTAGTGTTACCCGGTAACCCCTCCTTCTTCCTGTCTGTTGTCTCACTGCCATCTGATGACATTTTTCAGCAGTATTGTTTAGCTGCATAATGAGATGTATGTTAGAACGTAGAAAAGGAAGTATATCCCCAGGTGACCATAATCAGACAGCCAATATTCTGCACAGTCAAGTCAGTAATCACAAGACCCTGTCTCACATGTTTGCCATAAGTTGCAGTCTGAGGTTTTCTTATTGCTCAATTGTACGTTTAACTACGCGCTGCTATGAGTCATGCATGCAGGTCACGAGACATGCTGGTTTAGGTCATGACCATTGTTGGATTTATGTAGAAAGCAATTTGTTACAAATTACTAATTCTAATTCTGTTATGTGGTACAAATTAATTTTCGGCCATTGAACGTTAGTGTAACTAATCAAACATACCCTAGTTATTATGCCATGTTTTTTTTTCTGGGTGTATATAGGAAGTGTGATTTAGATTAAATATCACTCTTGTATCATGTTGTGATAGCTTGTTATAGCTGGCTCATTGTTTCAACTGCCTTCTTATTTTTACAGGGGTTAACCATTTAGATTGTTGACTAACACTCCTGTGCTCTCCTCAGATATGGAAGGGTAAACTACGTCCTGGCCAGAAGACTGGAGCTTCTCCGAGAGGTGGGAAGGTTACAGGAGAGCTTGGATGTCCCAGGAGATGTTTCTTATACCTGTGAGACTGCTGGACATTTCTACCTCTACCAGGTAAGACTGTGAATAGCTGCAATCTAAATTAGCAAGTATAGGCAATTGTCCACTGCAGACATCTGTGTTTATCCTCCAGTGTCAGAAACACCTGTAGGAACTCAGGGTAGGGGGGAAAAAAGATCTGATACTTTTCACTGCCCCAAAAAATTGGTATCTGGCCTTGATGTTGATAAACTTGCAACAAATGGTAATTTTTAAAAGACAGTAATCAGTGAGAAACAGGATGGAAAACTCAAAACATCAGCATCAACATTCTAAAAAACTACTGTGCTGATAGAAAGCAATTCAGTTTTCTCAATTGCTTTATTGTTTTGATATCACACACACACACAGTTATGGATATGACTTGTGTTGTTTTGGTGCACTCAGAAGTTGAAGTCAAGGGCAAAGCTGTCACAGGATTATTATATAACCTCATGACCACGCAGCATTTGAAACAGAAGGGCCTGGTTTTTGAGGCTGTAAATGCTGTAAATGTTGCCGTGCCATGTCTGTTCTTGCAGAGAAAAGGCAGTACATGTGTTTCTGTGATATAGAAAAAAAATTCACGTGTAATGTTGGATGTACTTCTAACTCTGATCTTTTATTCATTTTGTGTGTGACTTAAGTAAGGGGAAAAACCACTTTCAGATCCATCCTTCTATTAAGCATTAAGCACCATTTGTGTAGAGATTTTGAAATTGATTTTCAGATGGAGTTAAGGAGATATTTTGCAGAAATAATTAGAATGGATTTCTGTAACGACCATCCTCCTCCTCAGACAGTTGATGAATGAAATGCAGACATTATTGAAGTTTCCATTCTCCTGGCAATCTGCTCTTTCTGTCAAGAATATAAATATTTAGAAACGCTCTTAATGCTTTCTGTTTATTCCTGTCACCTCATCATTACTGTCCCCTCAGGCTGCAGGAGAATTTCCACTGCTAGCAATTACCTACTACAATTTCCCCAGTTTCAATAGAACAATTCCAAAAATAAACATTTTTGACACAGAAGTCCAAGGTTTCACCTTCAGTCAGGGCTAAATTAATGTTGTGTAAAAATATTCTTGTTTACCCCTCTAATTAAAGACTGTAATTGAATCTCAGTTGTTCAGGTAAAATCTATTGTGTAGGCATCCAGAACCAAAATGATCAAAATTACGGTGTTACTGTTCAGACATTTTCAGACCCAACTGTATAGTTCTTTGTCTTTTGAGGTTGTTGGTGTAGTGATAACTTGACCGTGAGCATACTTCCTTGATTATTCATGTGAATGTGAGTGATTGTTGATAACAGTGACTTTGTACATATCATTAAGGTTTCCATGGTAGTCCTAATAATCTGTGCAGACAGATACTCAACATGCAATTAAGCTCAGTCCTCTAGCAGACTCATTAATGCTATCCCTAATGTTGTTTTTTTTAAAGGGGTATTTATAGAAATAAGCTACCCTGCTGTTTGGGTTTGGTTATTAGATACTCAGCAGGAGCACCTCAGCAAGAGTGAGCCTATTGCTTCTCATTTGTTCATTTTTGCTTGTTTATCTATTTTTCTATAGTCTGAATTTAAGCTTAGCAGAGCCATTTAAGATTGGCAGTCCTCCTCCTTCTGCTGTCCAAAAACAAATGTTGTATGAGAACATACAAACATCGCTCATGTGAGAAAATACCCCTGGTCATTTTCTGAATGCCGTGGCTAAGTAAGGCTACTTTTTGAAACCCTTAATTAGTAATCTCCCAAATAAAATGCTGCAGACCCTTAAGAGTTTATTGGTGTGAACAGGTGTGATTTTCCTCTCAGCATAATCTCAGGACCACCTGTCATGCATAACAGCCCACTTTAAAGCAATTACAGCTTGCTAGAAAAGATTCACTCTATTGAAGGTGACAAACACTTGCAACTCAAACCCGAATAAGACATAGATGCCTGATTCTCGGGTGTATACTAAATATCACTACTGGGACTCTTTGAGAGGGTGTTCTGTGACTGTTGTCTCTCCCCATAACAGGTGATATCCCGCTGGGAAGAGTACATGAGCAAAGTAAAACCAAAACAGGGCAAGAACGTGGAGGTGGAGGCTGTTGCTGCACATTTTCCTTTCCACAAGTACTTTTCCAATGCACCCCAGCCTGTGTTCAAAGGTCGGTCATATGAGGAGGACATGGACATCGCAGAGGGCTGCTATCGCCACATCAAGAAAATATTTACCCAGCTGGAGGTAAGAAGATCACAGGGCCAGCAACTTTACAAGCTTTACCTGCTGTATTTGATTATTTTCATACCAGCTGTCTTTCCAGGTATTGCACATTCTCTCTTGCACAAGTAACTGCCTACCTGGCCCCCACATTAACAGACTGTTGTCAGCTAATAGTGACAATCCACAATCCTGGATGTGTTTATTCTGAGTTTAAAATTCCGCCTTGCATGTTATGCCTATAGATATGCTCATGGCTCTGTGTTTTTCTCTGTCACTCTTTTTCACACCCCTTCACGCTCTCAAACACAGCTGAAAGTCTGTTATTATTCCTTCTGAGCCCATCAAAGTGTTTCTGTAGGGATAACAAAAACATTTCAGATTTATGGGAACACCAAGGTGGTCTCCGAAAAGCAATAAAAAAGTTATTGGCTAGAGGTAATATCCCAACATGTGTTGTGACCTTGATTTATCTGGCTGGCCTCTGTATCACTGCATCACAGCACCTCCTCCCTCCTCCCTGAGCCTCACCCATGCTGCAGTGTAATCTGTACACCCATTAAGAAGTATTGCTCTGTGTGGTGCAGGGTAGCAGAAGCAACATTGTGCTGAATATGCTTATCTGTCTACCTTTTCAAATGTAAAAGCAGTTTTGAATAAGCTGTCAAAGGAATATCCTAAGAATGTATTGCTAGGCAAACAGAGAGAGAGAGGGAGACAGTGTGCCTCCTGCGTTCATGTATAGACATCTGCTGTTTACTCCTCTGCAATTCCACCGTTTCATTCCACTTTTTAACTTATTTTTGGTTCCCTTTTCCTAGTTTTTTTCAACTTCTATGAATTCTAACAATCTTAATATCACTCCTCAACTCATTTGGTACTATGGGGTTTAAAAATAGACTTAATCAAAACATGGAATATTGATGAGTTTAATATTAATGCTAAAATAGTAACACATTAAATATTTATACCATGGTGCTGTCCGAGTCTCCTCTCCTCCATCCCTACCCTCCAGAGCTAGTGTACCAACCTGAAAATAGCTTGCCTGTTTACCATTACTCCTCTTCTGTGCATCCCCCCACAGCTTTCTGTAGTGTCATCATATCACCACCCTGAAATGAACTGATTTGTTTTTTGGGTTACAAAATCCCCCAAATTTTCCTTTATAGTGTAACCCATGTAAGAAAATCTCTGCTAAAGTGCTCCTCAAGCCACAGCTACTGAAAAACAAAATACACCCCACATACTTCACAGGAGAGCCCTGCGGCTGGCTAGTCTCTATCACTGCATCATGGAAAAAGAGGACACTCACTTCTAATGAGAGAAGAAAGCAGAGGGATTATGTTAATTATACATTTCATTAAAAAGTGGAGTACTGTAAGTTTCCAGTCATTTAGATGTCCATCATGACTTTGTTGAAGTTTAGAATTGTGGTTCATCTTCCGGGTGTCACTTTGAATTAGGCAATTCAGCAAAGAAAAGTAGAGTCAGTTGGAGATATTCAAACATTTGGATGAAAGATAAGCCACTCAGTGTATCGTGATGTGTGCTGACTGGATTTCTGAATATTGAAATGTGCTTTTTTTAAATTTAAGATTCTATTATGTTACAAGAGATTTTTATATTAGCCATCATCTGTCATACTAATTGTTCATTAAAGTCATCCCCCACACTAGTATGAAAAAAACCTTTAAAAATGACTCAATACAGAATAAATGTCAGCAATTTTAATTCTTTGTGATAATATTTTACTTTTTTGTTCCCTATCAATCTGGTTTATAACATAGCTCTGTGACGTCATTCCTGAGTATCACTTTTCTTCTATCCGAAAAGGAATTCAGGGCCTTCGAGCTGCTAAGAAGTGGACTAGATCGCTCCAAATATCTGCTAGTGAAAGAAGCCAAAATCATTGCCATGACCTGCACACACGCTGCACTCAAACGTCACGACCTAGTGGAGCTGGGATTTAAGGTAGACTTTTGTCAGTTTAAAAATACATTCCCAATAATCTGGTTGTATTTTGTCTGGATGCAGTTAGTTTATTTATTGAAGTTACATCAAGCTGTTCCTTTCTTTATTAGTATGACAACATCCTGATGGAAGAAGCTGCACAGATTCTGGAAATTGAGACTTTCATCCCTCTATTACTACAGGTAACCGAAATGCTAACTTGTTTTGACTGTTAATCTTGACTGAAAAATTATTCTCACAAAACCTGCCAGGATTTGTCATTGTGACTGGTTTGTGTAGTTTAATCTTTACATCAGTAGCCTTTTCAAATTGACTTTCCCCATTAAGGTTTTCCTAATGGGCTCCATAAAAATGGTGTTGGTCTCTGGTAGCTATGACTAACATTCTGTGTTGTAATTTCTGTTTACGGAAAAGATCATTAGGCACACCAGCCTATCCAGCAACCTTGCCAGAACTCCTCATTATCTCTCCTCACCACTGTGCCAGTCAGAGGCTTTGGCCAGGATCATTGTCCTCCACTTCCCTTTTACTACCAGCTTTTCAAACACAACCAGTGATCACACTTTAAAACAATCTTAGACAATGGGTGGGATATTAGATCTTTGTGAGGTCCAGCTCCAAATAACATCACTGCATTTTACAGTATGACACATTATATGTTTGTTAGAGTAAGCATGCCAGATGATGATTTGGAAATTAAAATATAAACCTAAATTAACTGTTGCACCTTCACTGATCACTGTATATTGTCACAGTATCTCTATTTTATTATTATTATTATTTTTTTTTACTGCTTGATCATCTTATGTTCCTCTATCTGCAGAACCCAGAGGATGGCTACAGCAGGCTAAAGCGCTGGATCATGATTGGCGACCACCACCAGTTGCCCCCAGTCATCAAGAACATGGCTTTCCAGAAGTACTCCAACATGGAGCAGTCTCTCTTCACCCGATTTGTGCGCCTAGGTGTGCCCACAATAGACTTGGATGCACAGGGCCGTGCACGTGCAAGGTGGGTCACCAAGCAAAATACAATCTCACTACCCACAGGGGCTCACAAGGATTAAAAAAAACGTAATGTTTAAATGTAATTCGGAAACAGTTCTTTAAACATAATTGAATAGTAATTTAATAGTAATTATTCTTTCTATATACCTTTATGCTTTACAGTGCTTTATTTTATGGATGCAAGTCAGTGGTCTTAACCTTGATTCAAAAAAACTCAAACTTATTAACTTATTGCTTCAGAATGTTCAAGTTTGCATTAAATCATTAGCAAACAGTTAAAGATAAATCAGTTCATTTTAGTATATTTAGTTATTGAGCCTTTGTCAAAAGAAATGTTTTTGCTTGGTAATGGAGAAAACATTTGTGTAGTAATGCCGGGCAAGCAGGATGGTCAGGCAGACTCTGTTTAAACAGCCAGAGTTGGGAAATGATACCTTTACTGGATTTACTGAGAAGAGCCCATCTGTTCTCTGACTGCAGACTGCAGAGCATAGCAACATAATCAGAATAACACCTGTTATCATGGTAACATGCACAAAAATGACAACACCAATGAAGAAAGATCAAATGCCTGAAATCTGGCGTTTTGTGCATCAGTTGTCTTGTATGAAGCAAGAAGGAAAAAAAATCTGCTTGTTCTCTTTTGACGTGAGAAAAAAAGTCCAGTCCAGATATTTGGGATGTTAGTTCACAGGACATAGCTCAGCCCAAGATGTGCTGCATTGTTTAAATAACTGAGCGAGGTTATTTCTAACCCCCAGAAATTGAATTAGAATGGAGAAATTGCAATATTTTTCTTTATTTACTGTAAAATTGATCTTGCATTTCAGTTTTAGTTGCATTAAACACAATAAATATATCTGCCTTGCCTTAAGCTGTGGGAACCCTGATTGTGCTGATTGATTAAAATTTCCAGTGGTCCTGTCAGGGAAACTGTATTACAGTAACACAGATGTGACCTAATGCGTGTTTGTGTTGCTATCTCACAGCCTGTGCAATTTGTACAACTGGCGCTACAAACACCTGGGAAACCTGCCTCACGTTCAGCAACTTCCCGAGTTTCAGGTGCCCAACCCTGGCCTGACGTTTGATTTCCAGCTAATTAACGTGGAAGACTTCAATGGGGTGGGAGAATCTGAGCCCAACCCTTACTTTTATCAGGTTAGTAGATCACACGAATGAACACACTTGATGTAATCCTTGCACATCCTTGTATGCCATTTGTCCAACATATTGCCAATATCTTAATACTAATTTTAAAAATGTAAAAACAACAAAGTATGAGCTACTTCAATTGAAATAACTGAATACTCCAAACAGAACACCATTATTATTTTGTGTATATATGTAGCACAGGTACAGAAATTGTTTGAATAGCTGAAATGGTTCATGTTACACAAGCTGTGGAACTACACTCCTTTACAAATAAACACATTCACACTTCCAGCAGGAAACAGAAGCATATTCTCTCTAGCCCCCATTTCCTCTAAATTGGTTGTTGTACAGCAGTTCATTCATTTTTAAATTTCACTGGTTCAGCTACCAGTCCATATAATATATTCATCACTCTGCTTAGTGTGCAGCTAACATTGGCTGCCCAGCACAGACCAGGCGGTTTGTCCTTCACACCGGAAGACAGACTGTGTTTCATCCTGACATTGCTGAGGCACAAAGACTGTGTCTGGGCACAGGGCAGGGTTGATAGGGGTGTTTACTTTTGCAGTGCACCAGCCCAAGAAGTAAAAAAACAAAAAATAAATTACATTTCTCCAAGAAGAGAAATAAAAATAGTATCGCTTATAGAAATGTAAGATACTGTAAATAAAACGATTAGTTATGTCTATAACTTCTGTTCCCTGAAGGAGAGGAACGAGGTACAACACATAAGTATGGGATATCACGCCCTCGCGTGTCCTGGCTGAAGAAACCTTTATTCACGCCTTTACGGCAGATGACGTGTGATGACACGCGCAAGGCCCCGCCCGCACATATAGCCGCTGCCATCACCGTCATCCCTCAGTTCGATAGCCGCTCTTCACCGAGCCAACTGCTCAGTGGGGCCACCCTGTGTTGTACCTCGTTCCTCTCCTTCAGGGAACAGAAGTTATAGACATAACTAATCGTTCCCTTTCAGTCGATTCACTCGGTACAACACATAAGTATGGGACCTATATACACGCCCCGCAGAGCAGCCACCGAACCGGAACGGGACCACCACATCCTTAGTGAGTGGTAGACCCAGCAGAAAGGACAGCATGAGCCACCGAAGGGGCTGTAACGTCCAACCGATAAAACCGCACAAAAGTGTGCGGCGACGCCCAATTAGCCGCTGCACAAATATCAGCCACAGGCACCCCTCTAAAAAGAGCCCATGAGGTCGCCATCCCCCTGGTGGAATGAGCTCCCACCCCGTGGGGCAACGCAAAACCTCCGGTGCTGTATGCCAGCGAGATAGCTTCTACAATCCAGTGGGACAGCCTCTGTCTGGACAGAGCTCTACCTCTATTCGGATTAGCGAAGCAGACAAACAACTGGTCACACAAACGCACATCCCGAGTGCGCTCAATGTAGGTGCGTAGTGCACGCACCGGACAAAGAGAATGCACCCTCCTCTGCTCCTCAGATTCAAAAGGAGGGGAGCAAAAGCTCAGCAACTCAAACTCCATTGAACTATAAGATGCAGGCATGACCTTGGGAAGATAGGCGGCATTCGGACGCAATACGACCTTGCGGCCATCAGGAGAAAACTGTGTGCAGGCAGGATGCACAGACAGCGCATGAAGGTCCCCCACTCGCTTCGCCGAGGCCAAAGCGAGAAGTAATGCGGTCTTATACGAAAGAAGTTTCATATCTACCGACTCAACGGGTTCAAACGGAGGGCCACAAAGGGCCTCCAGCACCAAAGACAAGTCCCAAGCCGGGACACTGGACTTAAGCACGGGCCTCAGCCGGCGAACCCCTTTCAGAAAACGCACGGCGAGGGGATGCGCACCTGGTGTCACCCCGTCAAAACCGATATGACAAGCAGATATAGCCGCTAAATAAACCTTGATCGTCGAAAACGAAAGGCCTTTATCCAACAGCTCCTGCAGGAATGTCAAAACATCCACAATAGAGCACTGAAATGGGAGAGTGTGGCGGACCTGGCACCATCGCTCGAAGGCTCGCCATTTGTAAGCGTACAAGCCTCTAGTAGACGAGGCCCTGGCGCTCTGAATCGTCGCTACCACACTAGGTGGCAGACCCTTAGCAACCAAGTTTAACCTCTCAGCAGGTAAGCATGAAGGTGCCACAGATCCGGGCGCGGATGAAACACTTCCCCCCCCGCCTGAGAGAGGAGATCCCTGCGGAGAGGAAGCTGCCAAGGACTTGCTGCAAGCAGGCTGATTATTTCTGCATACCACGACTTCGCGGGCCACCAAGGGGCCACCAGGATCAGAGAGAGGGAATGCCGACGCACCCTCTCCAGAATTGGAGATATCATTTCCACTGGGGGAAATGCATACAGGAGCACGTCTGGCCATTGGTGCGCTAGCGCGTCCAAGCCCAAGGGTGCATCGTGGTCGATTATGGAGAAGTACAGGGGGCAGTGAGCATTCACCCTGGAAGCAAAAAGATCTATTTGCGCCTCGCCAAATAGATCCCAAATCTGAGCCACTATTGAAGGGTGTAACCTCCATTCTCTCACCAGAGGACCCCCCCTGGAGAGAAGGTCCGGCCCCAGGTTCAGGTGGCCCGGGACATGGGTGGCTCTTAGAGTCAGAAAATGAACACTGCACCATAACAGCAGAGAGCGAGACAGCTGCAACAGGGGAAGAGAGCGTGTTCCTCCCTGCCTGTTTATATAAGACACCACTGTTGAATTGTCCGTCCTGACTAAGACATGCTGGCCCTGCAGGACTGGACGGAAACGCTTTAGAGCTAAGAACACTGCTAACAGCTCTAAGTGGTTGATGTGCAGCTGGCGCTGAGCCGCGGACCAGATCCCTCTCACTGACGCACCCTCGCACAGCGCTCCCCACCCACTTAGGGAAGCATCTGTGGACACCACCTTGCGAAACAACACCCTCCCAATCCGAGAGCCCTGGTGCAGTAGCCCGGGCTCCCTCCAAGGACGGAGAGCTAGCATGCAAGACGCAGTTACCGGCAGCCTCCTCCGGAGGTGACGCGAAGCACACAAACGGTGAGAGAGAGTCCAGCGTTGAAACGCTCTCATTTTCAACAGCCCAAGCGGCACTACGGCGATCATAGATGCCATCATGCCCAACAAGCGCAATATCGTCTGGAAACGCAGTCTGCGTCCCAGCTGAAATTGAGCGAGGCAGCGATGAAACGCGGCCACTCTGTGCTCTGACAACCGTGCGCGGCTGGAAAGAGAGCATATTTCCAGACCGAGAAAAGCGATCTGTTGACCTGGGATTAGCGAGCTCTTCTGAAAGTTCACAGAGAACCCCAGTGTCTGAATGTGTGACAGAACCCGCGACAGCTGCGTCTCCGCCTGTTCTCTGGAGCAAGCCACGAGAGCCCAGTCGTCCAGGTAGGCCAAGATGCGGATGCCCCTCTTCCTGAGGGGCGCTAGCGCTGCCTCGGCACATTTCGTAAAGGTGCGGGGAGCGAGCGACAGCCCGAACGGCAGCACTAGGTATTCGTAGGCTACGCCCTCGAATGCAAACCTCAGAAACTGCCTGTGTTTCGGGTGTATAGCGACATGAAAATAAGCATCTGTTAGATCGATTGTCGCAAACCAATCTCCCGGGCCGACTGCACTCAGGAGCTGTCTGAGTGTTAGCATCCTGAACCTGTACGTTCGCAGGTACGTGTTCAAGACTCGCAGGTCGAGGATGGGACGAAGCCCTCCCCCTTTCTTCGGAATGACAAAATAACGGCTGTACCAACCTTTGTCCGTCTCCGAAGCGGGGACCACCCGTATTGCTCTCTTCTGTAATAGCGCCTGTATTTCCTCTCTGAGTACCAAGGCTGCCTCGGGGTTGACAATCGTGTTCACGACTCTTTGGAAACGAGGCGGCTTGACCCGGAACTGCAACCGGTAACCCATGGCAACGGTTTGCAGCACCCACGGAGAGGGGGCGCAAGCGCGCCACTGAGGGAAGTGAGCAGCCAGCCGGCTGGCCTGCAGCACTGACGGCGGGGCGCCGTCGCCCCCCAGTGTGTCTGCAGGGGACTGCATCCCCTGCCTGACCTGGCTCATTTCGCCTGCAGGTTGAGCATTTGAGATTGTTTGAGAGTAAACAACACTCTTTATTGATTGCAACATGGGAACATGTACATTTATACATTTTGTTGGGTGCACCTTTTCCGGGGCATAACAATGAAAAACAGCGGGAACACTCGATGTGGTCGCTTGAACATTCAACACATCTGAACCGTGTGCAGGGGTTATGTGCTTGGGAGACCGCGATAGGGAAGTGCAGCGCCTTCTGGGGCTGACAACCTGAACAGAACTTAAGCGGCACCTCTTGTGCGGCAACAGAGGGGTAAGAGCAGCGTCTCCCTGCTGCCGGATCCCTTCCCCACTCGCAATCACAGCTAGGAGGGCTGAGGCTTCTTCCTCCTGGGCGTCGGGTCCCGTCGGGGGCCCGGGGGAGGGCCTTTGCCCCAGGCCGACTGGCGTGGAGCTCGGGCCGGAGTACGTGCTCTCGCCGGCGGCCCTCCCACTCCAGCAGTGGGCGCCGGTCTCTTGCCAGCTGTCAGAGGAGCGGCGGGCCTGTGAGAGCTAGCAGTGGGCTTGGGCTGGGGCTGGCGTCTGGGGATGATGTCGCGCAGAGCTTCCGTCTGCTTCTTCCTCAGATCGAATCTAGCCTGAATGGCTTCAAGTGAATGTCCGAATAACCCAGCCGCAGACACTGGTGCGTCCAGATACACAGCTCTGTCTCTATCAGGGACGTCGGAGAGGGTCAGCCACAGGTGCCTCTGCGCCACCACTGTCGAAGCCATCCCTCTGCCCAGGGAGAGCGCTGCACAGCGAGACGCACGGAGGATGTAATCCGTGGTGACTCTAACCTCGTTAAGAAGAGGTGACAGCGGGCTGTCCTCCGGAACCAGCGATCCAAGCTCCGCCAGGCACATTGCTTGGTACGTCTGGAGCATGGTGACGGAGCTCATGGCTCGAGCGGTGCCGGCCTGAGCCCGATAAATCTTCTCCAGCTGCGAGGCCGAGAATCTGCAGTGCTTGGACGGCAGAGTTGCGGGGCCACCGACACCATGGTTATGGGACGGGGCCAGATAAGCAGCCAGAGACGGCTCCATAGGGGGTGGGTTAGCTAAACCAGCTCCCTCGGCGCCGTCCAATTCCATGTACTGTCCATAGCCGGGCACAGTGACGCGGGTAGACAGAGGTTTGTCCCATGACGCTGTTAGCTCGCAGAGAAAGTCTGGGAACATGGGAAGGCAGTTTTTGGCCGTTGCGGGCTCCGGTGGAAGGAAAAAACCCGCAAACCGCGACGGCTTCCGAGCTGGTGGAGGAGAGGGCCAGTCCACCTGCAGCTTCTCAGCGGCACGGCGAAACAGGGAGAAAAGAGAGGTGTCATCGTGGCCGACCGGCGCAGCAGCGGCGGCATATTGGGTCGACAATGAGCTCTCCTGCTCATCCTCCGACAAACCATGGATGTCCAGGCCGATGTCCAGCACGTCATCGTCTTCCTGGGGAGCGCTGGCGGGCTTCAACCCAGGCTGAAGCCCGTCAGCGCTCCTGCATGGTTCCGGTCCGTCATCGGCTAACCCGTCAACGTATTCCATGTGGTCAGCCCAGCTAATCGCGGGGACATCGACCTGAAAATTTTCGTCTTCGGACTCGGACGAAGCCGGGGCTCCAGACTCGGAAAGAAGAGGGTCATGCCGTGCGACAGCCGAGCGTCCCAGCACTCTTTCCACAAACGTCACCCGTCTTTCCAGGGTCGAGCGTCGGAGCTGGCGACAAAACGCACAAGCTTCGGGCTCCGTCAACGCTCTCCTAGCGTGGACGATCCCCAGGCAGACAGGGCAGGCATCGTGCTGGTCGCTGTCGTGCAAAGAGAAACCACATCCCTGAGGACAGGGGCGAACAGAAGATTTCTGCTTTGCTCGCTTCGGTTTGGAGTCCATTCCCAAAACGCAAAGCGAAACGCTGCACAAGAAAAACTTGAAAATAGCGCTCCGCGGGCAGCCTACGCACCAGCTGGGCGGTGGAGGCTAACACCAACAGGGGCAGTTAAGCTAGGTTCAAGTGGGCAGACAACGGAGCTAACTAGCAGTAGCTAACTAGCCCAACTCAGCAGAGGTGTTCTCAGCGAGGTGAAGAGCGTAAGAACTGAGGGATGACGGTGATGGCAGCGGCTATATGTGCGGGCGGGGCCTTGCGCGTGTCATCACACGTCATCTGCCGTAAAGGCGTGAATAAAGGTTTCTTCAGCCAGGACACGCGAGGGCGTGATATCCCATACTTATGTGTTGTACCGAGTGAATCGACTGAAAGGGAACATATACTTAAAAGAGTTTGTAGTAATCAGAGCCGACAGCACTGGATTTCAGATAAGGTATCGTGTGTAATGATTGAAATATCAAATTGAAGCTTTCAATTTAGAACCTGCATACCCATTAAGTGGATCATATTGCTTCATGAATCTTGCAACTACATTCACGCTGTGCACACTCAAGTCCCTAAAGCTTCTTATTGTTCTTAATTCAGCACCATGTGTGCTTCTCGCGGTACCAGGTCACATGAACCTCAACTCTATTTGCCAGTTGCCATTTTGAGTCTCCTCAAGGGAATCTCCTCAATATCATTCGTTATGCTTGACAAGCACACACACAGATGCACTTTCCTGGAAACCAAAGGGGATAAATTTGACACTAGAGGAACAATTGTATCCAGTGTACACTGAATACATGTCGCAGCTGAACAAACACTGCCACAACCACTGCTTTGTGGTTGCGCGTGAACTGTGCAGAACCCATACACAAATACTGTGTGCACAAAATATAGTACAAAGGGTCTTTTTCCCGTGCTTTGCCTCATTTGCTAAAGCTCTTTCCCTGTTGAGTCTCAGCCAACTGAGACTCAACCTCACTGTTGTCAAATGGCTCATGAAGAGTAAGATGCCTATCTAAATCCACATCTTCTGTTTGGAAATTGCCTCCCTCAGCCACTAGGCTTGTTAGTTATAGAAATTTCTGCTCTACAAGCTACATTTTAAATTGCATAAGAGCAACCTGCATGGTGGAGTTTACTTACAGGTAGCCTGAATTTATGCCTCTCGATATCAATAATGTTCTTGTATCTACTCTAAAGTGTATCTGTGTGTAACCCTCTCTCCTCGGTGCATGTTTGATCATTCTATCCTATCTAGTCCTTTTGCAGTCACGAACCACTGGCTCAAATTTCAATGGCTTAGGTCTGACCTTGTAATAGTTGCCAGCTTCTTTTGGGGTTTAGGCTTTAGATCTGATGTATGTTAGACATGCAAATGAAAGACACAAATCTGGAAGCGTCACAGATTTTTACTTGAATGTCTATTTAATTGTGTGTGTGTGTGTGTGTGTGTATGAGATATGCATTTTTGCCTTTTGCTACATGATTGTGGTTTTGTAGATGATCTGTAAATGCAGAGGGTTAGAAGTAACTTTGCTGGAGAAGTAAGTTGCGATTTTTAATTATCTGTGCCATTTGTAGGCAGGTAATAAGGGACTAAGAATAAAGGATGTCATTGTTTTTGATGTGCTGACTCTAGTGCAGCTAGCTCAGGAACTGTTGATGAAGCTGCATACATTATTATCAAAGATGCGAGGCAGCAGTCCACATTTAATTGAAACTGAATGAATAATACATGGCGCTGCCTTTATTTCTTTTCTTTTTTGGGTTTTATTTGAAGGACAGAATGTAGCCTTGGAACCAGGGTGCACAGGCTTGGGAATTTGTTGATTGTTAATTTGGTGAATAACGTTTTACATGTATTCACATTGGGAGAAAAACTTTGATGTAGTTCTAGGTCCTTTGTAATTGGAAATGAAAGAGAAATCATTATAATCATTATATCAGATAGGTGTAGGTAGTAACATTGTAGCCATTGTCAGTGTGGTTATTTGAATGTGCGTTTCTATCTATGAAGCACAGAGAGCTCCTGTGTTGTGCATAGTGACAAAAAGGAGAAAAAACACATGTTTGTGAGCATTTTAAATGTACGTTAGGTAACCTTTTTCAGCAGTTAAATGCTTTTCATTGCCAGTTTCTGAGTGATTGCAACATAAAGAGACTGTCCCTGACTCTCTTAGTTGCCTCAGATTGACTGGGGACTAATGTCTGTGTAAACGATGGGGTTGTGATTTTCCGTGAAAATTCCAGAAATCTGATGTTTACACTTGCTTCTGATCACTTCAGTGCCTCTCGTCTGCTCACAGCGTAAACAGAGAGCTTCAATAGCAAGTGGTAGCTTGGACTCCAATATCAACAAACAAGTTGGCTAATTATTCTAAATTACTTAAGCTGCCAATTTTGTTTTAGCTAAACTTCACCACATTTGTGCAACATAGCAAATTTGCAGCCAAACACTAGCTTGTTAAATGTATCTTGCCTGCTTTCACTATGTTATATATACTTCAATATGTATGAATAACATTCCCTTCTATGATGAACAAGCAGTAGGCCATTTCACTGTAACTTAGTTACACAACATGTTTCTGGTGCTGACAGCTGTTTCCTGTCAAAGTAAAATTTGTTGTCATTATACTAATACTCAGCTTATATACTGGTCTCATAATGATGTGCAAAACACATGATGCACAGTAGTTTACAACAGTGCAGGACAGGCTTATTTATGTATCATCACTTTTTCGGCTGATGCAAGCAAATGGTGTGCAGGCATGTGTTGTGTGTGTGTGACCAAGAGGCTGCAATTTACTCAATAGTCCCTGGTGTCATTATAAAATATGGTGGTCTGAGGTTATCAAAACCTCCTTTAACATGGAATTCATTAGGGACTGAGTTTCTTCTGGAGCTAGCTATAAGTGGCAGTTTGAGGGACTGCAATATGTACCACTTTAGCACAAGTTTCATTTTTCAGCCCCAGAGGTTGGGCAGCAATGGTTGTTTATTTCAGTAATATAATGTTATTCTGACCAAGCTTTCTCTCTCTCTGTTAAGAACCTGGCAGAGGCAGAGTATTCTGTGGCTCTATACATGTACATGCGTCTGTTGGGCTACCCAGCTGAGCGCATCAGCATCCTCACCACCTACAATGGACAAAAACACCTGATCAGAGATGTCATCAACCAACGCTGTGCTGGAAATCCAGTGTTTGGTCAGCCCCACAAGGTAAGCACCATTTGAAACAAACCAATTAAGAAGCAGCAGTCTTTTATGTGTCATGTTATCAAAGCACAAGCAAGAGGTGATTAAATAAACACACTGGATTATTGGACAGGTTTTGTAGCAAGTACTGGGTTTTGCGAGTATTCAGTCAAACTTATATATAACCTATATATGTGTAGGGCTACGACTAGCGTGTTGGAAACACGTATCACACATGACATGGATAGTTTTTTCACACCTCCGGATGCCAGCTGCAGTTATTGCACCAACCTCTTATCCTCCATTGCACTGGGAAAGATATTCACAGCTCTCCAAGCATCTTGGAGGGATTTCCTTAAGTGTTTGTCACTCATTAACATTAATGTGAAAACTGTATTGTTTGTCTGTTCATTTTAAGAAGAGTTTTATATTTGAACTGGAGTTTATCCGTGTATAACTTAAAATACTATTTGAATTTTAGTGAATCTCAGTTTTTCACGGTGGGTAAAAGACAGAGTGGTAACAGGTAAAGCAAATTAGAGGTGTGCAAGTATTTGCAACATTTGTTTGACTGACTGTGAATACAGGGAGAGTCTGTTCATCCCTGAGGGATACAGTTAGGTTGTTTTTTTCTAGCCTATATTATTCCCCCGAACTTCTCGTCTCTCCTCTTTTCCTTTCTTTACAATGTGTTAAGTCAGCAACCCGCCGGCACAGTTTCCCATCCACTTTCTGTTTGTACTGCTAAATGCTTTTACTCACTAGCCTCAGGTTATGCTTTCCTCGCGCTTCATTTTTTCCCGCTACACACATTGTCTCACCTTTCTTTGGTCTCTGTTCTTTTAGGGTTTTCACACACTTAACAATGTCACAGACTCTTTCGGCATTCCAGTAAGAGTGGAGTGAAAATGGCATATCAACAGTTATATAGAGCATTGTTATGTCAGGTAGCATAGGGTCAGCAGCAGCACGCCTTCAGTAATATTGCGATCGGTTTAGTTTAGTTGTGCATATTCTTTGGTATTTCTTTAACAGCAGGAGTGTTAAAGTGAGGTGGCTCTCAGAGCAATAATCCAGGTCCATCCAATCTCTATTTTAGAAGACATGTATTTTTATTTCCCACAAATGCCTAGAAAATTTAAATAGTATGTAACTTGAATCTTTTTGTTTATCACACAGTATTTTGTAAAGTTTACTGTCTACTCATTACTCATCTGTTCCTGCTGAGTACATAAAAAGTGAATCAAAAATATACATAGGCCGTTTTTGTCCAAAAGCAGGCAGACAGGAAGCAGGTTCTTCCAAGTATGATAGCAATTTGGAGGTTAGAATAGTGGTTTGTTATAGCGTCCACTGTGATTCAGTCTTTACTCATTCCATACTGTTGTGTCTGTATTTTTTGCTGTGCAACCCTACCTTGTTGTTTTGTTTTGAAGTACATTCCCTGCACTGACAGCTAGCCAGAGATTTTGCTTAGCCATGTGAAATGTCCTGCAATGTCAAGACATAAAGCATCATTCATTGTGCTCATGGCCTTAGTCAGTATGCATGCCTAGTAATAAAGTGACAGGAGTGACAGGTTGTTAGATTTGCTGAGATGAAAGATGGCCAGAGACAGAGAGGGATGAAATAGAAAGATGGGCTCTTGTGGGAAAAAATGCTGAGCAGCTGAAAGGTCATGGCGCTGAGCACTGTGTCCACAGTGTGTCTGACAGTGTGTCACAAAGGGTAAAATGGCGCAAATGTCAACATCCAGCTTACTTTACTGTTATAACTTTAATTAGAAAGAAAAGCAGAGGAAGGCCAGTTAGCACAACCCATACGGAAAAGAAATAGTAAAAACTTACAGTGGGGCAAAAAAGTATTTAGTCAGCCACCGATTGTGCAAGTTCCCCCACCTAAAATGATGACAGAGGTCAGTAATTTGCACCAGAGGTACACTTCAACTGTGAGAGACAGAATGTGGAAAAAAAATCCATGAATCCACATGGTAGGATTTGTAAAGAATTTATTCGTAAATCAGGGTGGAAAATAAGTATTTGGTCAATAACAAAAATACAACTCAATACTTTGTAACATAACCTTTGTTGGCAATAACAGAGGTCAAACGTTTACTATAGGTCTTTACCAGGTTTGCACACACAGTAGCTGGTATTTTGGTCCATTCCTCCATGCAGATCTTCTCGAGAGCAGTGATGTTTTGGGGCTGTCGCCGAGCAACACGGACTTTCAACTCCCGCCACAGATTTTCTATGGGGTTGAGGTCTGGAGACTGGCTAGGCCACTCCAGGACTTTCAAATGCTTCTTACGGAGCCACTCCTTTGTTGCCCGGGCGGTGTGTTTTGGATCATTGTCATGTTGGAAGACCCAGCCTCGTTTCATCTTCAAAGTTCTCACTGATGGAAGGAGGTTTTGGCTCAAAATCTCACGATACATGGCCCCATTCATTCTGTCCTTAACACGGATCAGTCGTCCTGTCCCCTTGGCAGAAAAACAGCCCCATAGCATGATGTTTCCACCCCCATGCTTCACAGTAGGTATGGTGTTCTTGGGATGCAACTCAGTATTCTTCTTCCTCCAAACACGACGAGTTGAGTTTATACCAAAAAGTTCTACTTTGGTTTCATCTGACCACATGACATTCTCCCAATCCTCTGCTGTATCATCCATGTGCTCTCTGGCAAACTTCAGACGGGCCTGGACATGCACTGGCTTCAGCAGCGGAACACGTCTGGCACTGCGGGATTTGATTCCCTGCCGTTGTAGTGTGTTACTGATGGTGACCTTTGTTACTTTGGTCCCAGCTCTCTGCAGGTCATTCACCAGGTCCCCCCGTGTGGTTCTGGGATCTTTGCTCACCGTTCTCATGATCATTATGACCCCACGGGATGAGATCTTGCGTGGAGCCCCAGATCGAGGGAGATTATCAGTGGTCTTGTATGTCTTCCATTTTCTGATGATTGCTCCCACAGTTGATTTTTTTCACACCAAGCTGCTTGCCTATTGTAGATTCACTCTTCCCAGTCTGGTGCAGGTCTACAATACTTTTCCTGGTGTCCTTCGAAAGCTCTTTGGTCTTGGCCATGGCGGAGTTTGGAGTCTGACTGTTTGAGGCTGTGGACAGGTGTCTTTTATACAGATGATGAGTTCAAACAGGTGCCATTCATACAGGTAACGAGTGGGGGACAGAAAAGCTTCTTACAGAAGACGTTACAGGTCTGTGAGAGCCAGAGATTTTCCTTGTTTGAGGTGACCAAATACTTATTTTCCACCCTGATTTACGAATAAATTCTTTACAAATCCTACCATGTGAATTCATGGATTTTTTTTTCACATTCTGTCTCTCACAGTTGAAGTGTACCTCTGGTGCAAATTACTGACCTCTGTCATCATTTTAAGTGGGGGAACTTGCACAATCGGTGGCTGACTAAATACTTTTTTGCCCCACTGTATATGTGATTACTCATGAAAGTGGCCACTTTCATGAGTAAATCATATAAGGCTTACATGATTTACTCATGAAAGTGGCCACTTTCGCATTACTTTCATACATTGTTTAAGTAAGTATCAGAAATATACAAGTTTCATTATATAATTTTTCAAGGGATCTTATATCTGTTTTCACACTTATATGCTTTTCATACAAGTTTCACACAAGACAGATACAAACTTTATAAGATTTATATATATCTTTTCCATATGGGAAGTCACAGTGCCAGCGTCAAACATGCTTGCTCAAGGTTTTTACCAAATCCCAAACAACAGTGTGCGTAAATACAGCATGTGCGCAAACACTTTTTATTTATTTTCCTGAGTTTTACAGAAAATATCCATTTGGTTCTCTTTTCTTTGATGAAGAAGTGCTGGAAGTCTGACTGTTAGAGTTTGACTATTTCGTTAGTAAGAAGATACATCAACTGGATCAAGAAGAGATGAATGCAGAGTGACAAAGTACCTATTTAAGGTTTCAGTCCTTATTCTGAATGACCCTCTGCAGTTGTCTAACTCTTCGCCTTGACCAAAAACACACAGCTTTCATATACTGAGAGCAACAGTACTAGCCTCTTTGACAACATGAAATGTGTAGAAAAGGTGTCTTAACATTTCCTAGCGTCATATTTTTGTTGGGGTTTTTTCTTAGACAGGTCTGAAATCCTGAGACACATGTAGACTCGAACACACAAGCAATACAAAGCTGTTAACTCTGGCGTCCCTGCCATTCCTCTTGTGAAAAATTGAATAATCCAGAGGTCTGACTTGTGCACATTCCCAGCAGTAATTACCATAAGTAAGACAGAGTAACAGAAAATAAGATGGGAGAGATCAGTGGTTGATCATCATCTAATAGTGTGCTATTGTCTCCATAAGAAGAAGGCATGTTGGAAGAAAACATTTGGCAGTGCAATAGCTGTTTGTGTATCTCACAGTGTATTCGCTGTGTGTATTTCCTTATGTCCTCGGACATGCATGTGCTACAATGACACGACCTCTGTAATTCTCTCCCTGGAAGATTTCTCATAAATAACTAAACACCATGCAGAATGCTATACCTCGGGGAGAATTTCGACCCGGGCTTTGTTATCACTTTCTGTAGGCTAAGAATAACTCCCTCTCTAAAGAACCACATTTGCTGCAAACCAAGATTCACCATTTCTCATGTGTCAGTACGTGCATGCATACCATGGATGTGTAATTTGAGCATACGGCCAACGATATCTCCTGCTATTGTAAAAGCAACATATTGTTGCCTCTGGCCTTGCACCTGTTCTACATAGCAACAGGGAGACGTAAATAAATACCTCATTAGTCCCATCGCTTTCGATTTTACACATGTTACGTCCCCCCCACCATGGCGGAGGCAAAGGTAGGAAGGAGACAGCAACACTGGACAACCACAATCAATGAAGGAGGAAGACCACAGAACAGTTAAGTATCAGGCAGGATTTATTGGGTGCTTGCCTGGATAGTCAAATTTAACAACAGTAAAGAGGTGGGGGAGGAGGACTGGGCGGTTGATCCAAATCAAAGAAAGTAATAAAACAAAAAGAGGTCAGTAGCTTCCAGGGCCTAGCCTAACTGAAAGAAAAATGCAAAACAAAAGGCCTACCTAGCTACTCGATAAAAGTCAGTGAAAACATACAAGGGTGGCATCAACCGCATAACCTAGTGTGACTAACAGAGTAAAATCTACAACCAGTGTATAGGGTACCCCGGCTTACCTGTCCAGCCTCCCACCACACACAACCTAAAGATGCCTGTTCGCAAATGTTTGTCAAAGCAGAAGCCAGCAGCCACCAGCTGGCCAGGGAGCGGCTCCTTGTAGTGTTCCTTGGAGTGTGATTGGCCAACTGAGCCCAGTCCAGCCAATAGACACCTGCCAATCAACTTCGAACTGGCCAATCAGAGGAGGCCTGACGCCTGAAAGATGAATAGAACACAAAACAGAGTACAAAAGCAAAGCCACACCCCTTGGCACGTAACACTCTCACCCTTCAAAAACCAAACTTAGGGTTTGGTGACCTCTCTAAACAGCACGGGAGAGTGCGTCTGCTACAATGTTTTCTGAACCTTTTTTGTGATGGATTTTGAGGGTATAATTCTGAATAATCAGTGACCAACGCATAAGCCGCTGGTTGTGATTATACATCTTGGAGAGGAAAACTAAAGGGTTGTGATCTGTGAATACTTGGACTGACCTCTGACCTGACTCTGTATAGACTTAACACACACACACACAGTCTCCCCACATTCCCTTCCTCTTATCCAAAAGGAGTTTTGGAGAGGTTCACTGAGGGTTGCATTTAATAATAGGTGGTAACCACAACCACAGGATGATTTATTTAGCATGGCTAGTTACTGAATGCTGTAGTTCTGGGCCTGTATGGCTCCTCAATGGAAGCTGATGTCCTATTGATCCATTTTAAAAAGCGAAACTATAAACGACAGGCCAACTTCTTTCTGCCTGGCTATGAGTTTTTTTTTAGCATGTGTCGTATGTAACTATACAGAAGCATTTTTGTGCAGTACTTTAAAAAAAGGACTTAGTAACTTGGCTTTTAAACTCAATTTTTATTTGGTTCTGTTACCATTTGCAAGATAGGGGACACTCCAGCTCTGATGTGTTTTTCCTTGATCATTCTAATACTGTGCTATCAGATTTAAATCGGTTATTGATTTAACAATTATTTATATGGATGGATGGATGGATGGATGGATGGATATATACACAATGGGGATGGAAGGAATTATTTCTACCCAAGGCATAATCACTCAATTATTAGTAGTTGATTAAAATAATTTAGCTCTGTTATTATAATTCTACTTAATATTTTTCCGGAATAATCTTTAAACATTGCAGCTTTTTTCCAGAGCAGCATACTTTAACCAAGCATTAACCAGTAACATCTCCATGTAACTTCTAACCAAAAACAACAGGAGCACCCAGCTATCACACTATTTGCATTGACATCAACTTTTCAGTCTATAGTTACACACATGCTGTTTACACAGTGTAGACACTGTGTAATGTGATTTTGGACTCAGATTTACATCCCTAAGATATTTCTAGTCCAACTCGGAAACACCACTAAAAATAGACACCGAGTGAAGGCTATATGATCATGAAAGAGCTTATGAAGTTGGAGCATATTCCATGTATACACTCTCCAACACTGTCAAGGCTGTGCACACTCAGTGTAGGTAGTACAGTATGAAAGTTTTCACATTCTTGCATCTCATCAAGACCAGTCCTTGTATCGAGTTTGAAGTGCACATGCTTTATGATAGCTTTATTACATAAAGTAACATGACTGACAAAGTCAAAACACAGCACAGTTCTTTATGTAGTTGAATAAGTACACTTCTCAGCAAGACAGGATTACTGGGGTATAAAAGCAAATTGGCTGACACGGGTTCCCTTTTGCTTAGAAAAAAAAAATTCCACAGAGAAAGCCACTTCTACATTTTCTGTCTCCTTGAAATAATCTCTGATGCAGTCAAGTAGTCCCCCCTCCCCCTCCCAAGTGGCCCTGATTCCCAGGAGACCAGGTAAGAGGCTGCTGGTGGCAAATGCCCTTTAAGCCGTATTAACCCTGCTGGCTGCCCGTGTGGCCCACAGCGATAACGGCAGCAACAAGAAAGTACCTTGCCATCTCTTAACGTTCACCCTCAAAAAAGAAAGAAAAGGCAAAGAAAAAGAATTTAAGACGGAAAGCAGTCTCGCTCATGTTTTTAAACATTTCAGCTAAATCCCTCCACCTACCTAAAATGCAAACACTCATTTACTTTGCAAAGCGTATCCGCTGCCGGAGCTTAGTTAGCATATCTTTGATATTTATGTGCATTTGTGTGTCGTGTTGTTGAATAATAAATATGTTTGTGTCTGTACAGATTACGACAGTGGACAGGTTCCAGGGTCAGCAGAACAACTACATCATCCTCTCCCTGGTCCGCACCAAAGCTGTGGGACACCTGAGGTAATTACTTCTTTGCATGCCAAGCAGGAAAAAAAGTATCTGATCCAAAATAGCCTTCAGCTCTCAGCAGCTATTCTGCTTTAAAATACTTGTGTAATATGAAATACACCTAAGATAAACATCCTCCAGGGAAATAACACTGCAGAAAAGCTGGCACTTAATTCTCGTGAGACAGCTGCTCTCAGGAGGCTTTCTCTTTTTGTCATGTGTAACTACTGAATAAAGTTTGCTGAGGGAAATAACAGTGTTGCAGTTTTGAGGTAAGTATGAGCTTAATTATGATGCAGGGAGGATAAAGGTGCTTAAGGACACATCTATGGAGCTGACTGTAGTTTTTGTTCCAATTAAGAGAAATAATTGTGCTCTGATGATTAGGTTGACAATAACTAACAAAGAGCTCAGTTCTGAAGGCAAACTGTAAAGCAGTCAGTATGATGGATAATCACTGCTCTGCGACACGCCTCTTCATGGCGTCTTCTTTCATTGGCAGCTTTGTTTTGTTTTCTCTCTGCTTTCTGTTCATTTGGCTATGGCCTCTTTGCCCCATGTCACTGAATTAATTTGTAGTCAAATGATCTTTCACTTCTCTGCTGCTGTGAGATTCCAACAACCAAGGGTTTTATACCAGGCATATGATCCACAGCACTTCTACTTGACATGCCGGCCGCTGGCTGTGATGAACAGTAGCTGCTGTTGCAGTTGCACTGCTCACAGCTTTATCAGAGAATTGGACAGTCTGCAAGTTGGAACCCGAGTGCAAATTATAAGCCATTCCCTTTGTAGCTCTGTGCACCCCACCCATCACCGTGGCCATTTAGCTAGCACAGAAAACACTTAAAAACTCTATTTTGTTCTTTCTTCATCTCACAGATGGAGCGATTAATTGATGTAGCTGAAAATGAGAAACTGCAGCTGACTACAGAGAAGGGTGCTTTATCTTGCTGGCAGTGCCTGCTCTCCTCTCTGTATCATTCATTTGATCTTGTCTTTGACTCGATATTACATCCCACCTTTTACACATTCTCAGTGTAGCAGTTTTTCAGTGCAGGGAGCGTACAATAGTTCTAGAGCTTCTATTCTCCTTGAATAAGACTTTTGGTAACACTGAGCTTCAAGGCCCTGAAAACCAAGCTGTCAGTCACTGATAATGTTTGTGGTTATTTCATATAAGAATGTTTGAATCAACCTTTTTGTGATTATTCTGTCGGGCTGCATCAAATTTCAGATTTGCTTTTTTAATTGTTAATATGTATTGTTAACTGTGAGGGATGTGAATAAGAAATCAACCACCATGAGTCAGTCAGAATAAACCATTAATGTAAAATATAACAGAAAATGTCTAGTTATGTCTGTTGCTATAGTTTTTCATAATGGTCATTCATATGTTGGCTTCCCTGACAGCTTGTGAATGGTCAGCTAAGTGGTTGAGAGAGCAGTGCTTCATAGGAGCTCCTAGTGCTGTTCATTGTGTTTTTCTTATAATGGGATCACTGCGGTGTACCACTGGCTTTTACCTCACAATCCTCCTCCCCCTCTCTCCCCTGCCCCTCTCCTCATGGCAATCCGCAGCCGTGACAACCACAGGGGATGCAGCTGACCATATGATGAGCTGACCCTCGCTTTGACAGGGGAAGCATTCCCGTGATACACACGGGCACGCTCACATGCAGGAGCACACACTTTGACAGGGCAGCACAAATTCAGAGATGCTCTGACATGCACGAACACACATGTCATGTCACAGCACAGTCCAGGTGGGCGTCTCTCCGTAGTGCCATGTCCACAGGCTATCGTGCTTCATGATTGGTTCATCTGCTCCACATGTCTGTGCTCATTGGTCTAGGCAGCGGTAGTTTGTCTCTGTGGAAATGTTTCATTTTGTACTGTGCCCCCATTTTTGCCTGAAATGTGCAGTAATTTTCACATTAATCTATAGGCTGCTCACGTTTACTCACTCGTACCCTGCACAATGGCTCCCATAAGCCTTTTTGTCATATTCACAGAACTCATCATGCATATTGCAAAGATTAATCCTCTTAATCTCATGAAGTGCTCAGGTGGACTCCACATTTCATATTTTTGGCTATACTTAAGAGTAGGCTATATAGAAAAACATGGCTGTGTGTCTTATTCATCAGCATCAAAATAAAGACTTTTGCCAGAGCTGTTTGAGTAAAAACAGCTTCTTCCTCAAATGCTTTCACCAATGTTTAATCTCACACCACAGACTTACAGGTCAGTTAAATAGTTACATGTTTTTTTTTTTATAAGCAAATTTATAGTGCAGATAACTGAGACAATATAAGGATTCAATAGGTTCAAAGGGAAACCCCTTGTAAATGACTCATTCTGTGGTGTTTACAGTTGTCCAAATCTTCTCCCTCTCCTCATGTATGTGTGTTTTGTATAGAATGCTAATGTATAGTATAGTGGGATGTGTACTACGAGCAGTGTTTTTGCAGGGGAGCAAAGAGACAAGTATTTTGGCTAGTACAGCAAGCCAGAGAAAGCTCAGAGAAACGACTGCCTTTGTCCTTAATCTCTTAATACTACTTGATGGCATAAAAAAGTAACCTATTCCACCTACCCTTTCCCGTGCTCTCCTACCTCTCTGACTCCTTGCCTGCAGTGCTTATCCATGCCCTTTGTCTTCCATTTCTGTATTTCTCTCTTATCCTCAGTATTTTTCCCACTTAAGTAGTGCCGCTTATCCTTCACTAAACCTCTTTCCTCGTACATTACGGTGCCTTTTCTTCTCTTCCCCTTCAACCATTACTCGGTTCTTTCACTGTGATCTCTTCACTTCAGTTTTTGTTTTTTGCCCCTACGCAGGATCTCTTCTCCTCTTTACAGTTTCACACATTTTACCACCACCTCAAGTCAATCCTTTTTTCTGTCTCTCCACAGGGATGTGAGGCGTCTGGTGGTAGCCATGTCAAGAGCCAGACTGGGCCTGTACATCTTTGCCCGAGTGTCACTGTTTCAGAACTGCTTCGAATTGACTCCTGCCTTCAACCAGCTCACTGCCAGACCACTGCAACTACACATTAGACCACACGAGTACTACAACCAGGAACAGCCTGTAAGCAGTCATACCCATGCTCATGCTGATCTCATAAAACCTACCATATTAGATCTGCCCCATTATGAGATATTCAAGTGGGAGATATGCTGATAAGAACTGAGCTTCTTTCCCACGGTTCAGGCCAGTGCCTATTTCCATAAAATTCGTGCCGTCTTCACCATCCCACCACGTCATTGCCGCTACAGCCCACTGGCTCGGTCTAATTCCCCCCTTTTTATATTCAGAGTGAAATCTTCATTCCACTCAGAATATTGGTCCTCACTGGTCCCACTTCTTACTGCAGCTTTACCCAGTCTGGTAAGAGCATTCTGCAGACCAGCTGCAAAGATGAGAAACACAGTTATGGCTATAATTAACCTCAAAGGTCAGAAGACAAAACCACCGACTGACCAGCATGAAACGACCATTGTCTGGTCACAGTGTCTCACTGACAGGCGTGTTTGGCAACAGTGATGTCTAAAATACCCAATAGCCTCTCTGACACTAGAGTGTTCATCCCCATGGGGGACAGTTCTTTCGGGCACACACATGTGGCCCCTGCTTAGCCCATCTATCTAGAGTCAGTAAACCCCCGCTGCTTACACGCACATGTAGATTAAAAGTCAGACTTTGTCAAGCAACACTCAACTGGAAGTGTCACGGGCTATTTAACGGGGCTAACTCAGAAGCTGCTATAAAAAAACAAAGCTGCCTAAAGCTTCATATGGAAACATACATATTCGATCTATAATCATATGCAGTTATCATATTCTCTCCCCCAGTGTTTTTAATGAAGGTTTTACTGCAGTGAAAGCACACAAAGTTAAACTGTGGAGTAGTATACTTTGACATGATGCCCCCAGGGCCTCTGTGGGCATCTCCCCTGTATTTAAGAGGCATCCGCCAAGCAGATTGAATATTCTGCTTGCCTCAGTCTTCAGTTTAGCCTGCAAGACTCTGTCTGCATACTAATATTATCAAATTAAAAACTCTGCATCCCCGACTTCTTTGGTAATACATGAGCAGTGATCACTGGAGAGGGAAATTTGTTTGAAATAACCAGCGGGTAGCAGTGGGCTGCTGAATTGTAATTTCCCTGCACATTTTACCTCGGATCAATACTTAACCAAGTCCGTGTGCCTGAAAGAGTGATCCCTAGCAAGACCGATAAAAGTTCTTCATTATAATTCCTCTCTGATCGCATCCTGGGCTGAAATCAAACTTCTTTTGTTTCTACCTTTCAGCGAGATACTTCTGGACAGCCTGACCAAATTGTGAAGAACATGCCGGAAATGGCCAACCTGGTGTATAATATGTACATGCACATGATCCAGACCTCCCAGCAGTACAGACAGGTAAAGACCACAAAGTGGACTGTGTGAAAGGAGCCATATAAATCAACCAGCAGCACACCTACTATGTTTATGATACTGCGATATCATAAAAGTTTCTTCTGTGATACACCTGAGGCAGTTTAAAAACTGGCAACCATCCTGCGTTGACACGCTTACAGATGTCATCAACTTTCCTGGCAGCTGTCAGCGCCTGTCCCCAGCTGCCATTTTTGTATTTTTAATCTTTAACTTTTAATGGAGTACAGTAAATAGGTCAGATGTAAGAAATGTAGAGAAGGAACGGGCTACACAGAACAATGTAGTTTTTCAACATACATTTATCATCATTTATAGAGAAATAATAGTAGATACTAAAAACATGTGTACTTAAAAGGAAGAGACATTTTATTATAAAGCTATCTCTATTAAAATACCCTCAACAAAGAATATGTTCCTGTAGATACACTTATTTGCCACGCTGTTACGAACACCTAAATCCAACTAATGCATTTTGAGTGCTGCAGTAAATCCATGAAGATAGTGATGTTTATTTTTTCCTTCATATGCGTAGACGTGTGTAATGTAATAGACGTTTTAGAGGCTGCTGTTCATAGTGGTGTTCAGTGGCATTGTGGTAGACTGACAGGCTCTGCAAAAAGGACTTAAAGAAAATTGCAAAGGATGGACTCCTTGCAGGGTTTTTGTATAAGATTACATCAGTTTTGGCCGTGTGCTCTTTATAATCAGTTAGCTGAGTATATTTGACAATATAATGCCAAAAAAAGTGGAAATATTTTCCTTTGTGTTTTGAACATTTCCCTTTTCTTTTGGCTTCTCAGCAGCAACAGCAAGAACTGGCTCTGCCTCCAAAACAGACCCAAAAAGATGCTGGCTCTTTGTCGACCACTGCTACATCTAAGGAGCCACAGGAGGAAACCCCCATGGAGCAGGAAAACCCAGAAGGAACGGCGAGCACAGAGCCAAACTCGGAGGACGCCGGCGAGAAGGAAGGAAACAAGGATACTGACGGCCATGCTAAGATGCCAGAGCATCCTGGTAGAGACAGCGACAGCGATGGAGAGAGCGCAGATGAGCAAGAACAGTAGAACATCCTGACATGGGACTACCATAGAGGGAACAAGTGGATCCCCTGAAGAGAAATGTAGTGTTTAGTCACCTATTTTAAATCTGTTTTCTACTGAGAGAAGATCATTGTGATGTTTTGTTATTTTTTTCTAAAACATTTGATTTTTGTTACTATCAGTACTTTATTAAAAAAAATCTATTCAGACTGTGGCATCATCATTATACTAATACCATTCTATGGGTGTCCCACACACAACCAACACATACAGCTCTGTGCTAAAGTATTAATCCCCTCCTCATTTCCCCTCAAACATTTATATAAATACAGTATATAAGGCAAAAAAAGAGTTTGTACAATTCTAATAAGATTGAAAGTCAATATTTGGTATGACCACCTCTATTCTTTAAACAGCTTGAACTCACTTGCAATTTTTTTAAGTAGTCTCCAGGCTTCTTGAAGGACATTCAAAGCTCTTTGGATGTTGGCTGCCTTTTGTTCCATATCTGTCAAGATGATCCCACACTGATTTAATAATGTTTAAAGTCCTGGCTCTCGGGGAGGGGTCAGTCCAAGACTGATAGAGAAACACTATCTTAGTGCACTGGCAGTGTATTTGGGATCATTATCATGCTGAAAAAATATGATATTTCCAATCACATACTTTCCAGATGGCATTTCATTGTGGATTAGAATCTGATGGTACTTTCCTTTGTTCAGAATTTCATCAATTTTGACAAAATGTCCAACACCACTGGCTGAAATGCAACTCCAAACCTTGAGAAGTCTCCACTGTGTTCTACAAAGGATGATCTGATATCCTCGTGTTGGTGTTGTTCCCAGACCATCATGAAAATGTTGTTCCAGGTTCAACATTGCAAGTGACCAATCACATTGTTGTGACGTTATTCCTTTGCGCGCCAAGCCATTCGTGCATTTATGAAATTCCAATGTTGCAAGGACAATATCAATTCTGCTTACTGTTTATGAAAGGGTTACGATTAGGGTCAGGGTCCGTTGATCGGTGGACAGAGGCGGTTTCACGCAGCTTAAGTACAGTTTTTTGCTTTACGCCGGTTTTTCCCGAAGTCGCAAAAGTATGACGTCACAACATTCTGATTGGTCACTTGCAACGTTGATCCTGGAACAACACCAACACGACGATATCAGATCAACCTTCTACAAATGTCTGCAAACACTCACTGTTGTTCCCTTCCCTGATCTCCTCTACGTACTTAAAAGGATTTAAACCAAACATTTCACATGTTTGGAGTCATTGCTCCAAAAGACCTGTCGTCACTGAGTTTCAGTCCATTTCTGGTGTAATTGATTGATTGATTGATTGGTAATTTATTTCAACATGTGAACAATATACAAGTACATTTAGAAAAGAAATGAGAGGAAAAAAATATACTATACAAATTACATACAAAAAAACATTCTGATTAATTTACATGTTGAAAGGGAGTGGGAAGAAGTATACACTTATTTAATCCCACCCCTGTCCCATAAATTATCAGTGAATATTTAGTCAGCTTCCTTACTGATATAATTTGTAATAAAAATAGTGAACAGATTTCTGATATACTATATACTATAATATCACATCATGAATTTTTTGTTTGTTTGTTTTTAAATAGAGACATTCACTTAATTTAAATATTTTCCTTTTCTTTATAGATCGAGAAGATCATATTTTTATAACTCTTTTTGAACAGTTTTATGTTTGGACATTGCTTTAATTCCATATTCAGTTTGTTCCATAGTTTCACTCCTTGAACAGAAACACAAAAGCCTTTTCTTGTAGTACGTACCTTCATTGTTTTGAAGTTACAAAAACCCCTTAAATTATAACTTCCTTCTTTCAAAAAAAACATACTCTGAATATTACCTGGCAGTTCTTTATTTTTTGCTTTGAATAGAATTTGTGCTGTTTGGAATTTCACGATATCGTCAATTTTCAATATTTCAGACTGCAAAAATAGTGAGTTTGTATGTTCCCTATAACCTGCATTGTGGATGATTCGAATTGCTTTCCCCATTATTTCTCTTCTTTTAAAAGATGGTTTCTTTGACTGATAGAATCTCTGTCATGATACTTTTATATATTCATCTACTTCATTCTGCATAAAGTACAGCTCAGATTTCATTGGCTGAGCCTGTATCAGCAACAGAAGCTTCAAAAAAGCTCCATTTGTAGGTCAGTCACTATTTCAAGTTATCTGCCATTCATGATTTGTGCACTAACAGCAAAGTGTTTTCACAGCTGAATAAATGTTAGGGTTAACATATGATGACCAGATTGAAGAAAACAATCAAGCAGGCAAACTATATATGTTGACTTAAAACAGCCGGAACTTGGTGATTTAAACATCAATAAATTAATTAAAATGAAGAGGTTAGCACAGTCCACAACCCTGCAGGCAAAAACACAGACCGGAAATTAATTCACTGTCATGCACCAGAGCATTTTATTTTTATTGTTACATCATACCTCAGGCAGGTTGATGGAACAGGTCAGCTGCACAGCTGCTTGTGCCTGGGTTAGTTAAAAGACCTGATGGAGAACCATGTGTTGCTGGATGTGGAGTAACATCAGTGGAACTCAGTCAAGTGTGGAGCCATGAAACGTCTTTCTTATTTCCTGTCTCCTGAGTGCAGGGCACTCTGGGTTAAGGTATAAAGTAGGTATTCTGGAGTCATAAGACACGTGTTTCTGTTGGCTAAGGAAAGGATTAGAATGAGTGGTTAGATAAGAGGTTACCTCTGTTGGCTCAGGACTTTGGGCACATATAAATTGCTGAAAGTTTTGACATGGAGCCAACAACAATATCTGTGTACTGTGTCACATAAGGATGAAATATTTTATAGGTTTTACACTAAGAGTGAACAACTAGCCTAGGTGCAGATGTATCAAATATTCTGTTGCATTACCAGCTCCTAGAAACCCATGACACCAGGCATACTTTTCTCTTGAGTCACATGAATGTCTGCATTGTGTAATATCCTGCCTCTATTAAACTTCTGCTTTCAGCTTGCCTCATGAGAATCTAGTTGCCTGTGGTACCTTGTTGTAGTAAATTAGAGCTAACTGGTGGGACGTGGCTACTGCTCACACACACACACACACACACACACACACACACACACACACACACACACACACACACACACACACACACACACACACACACACACACACACACACACATCATCATCATCTCTGTGAATCTCCAGGAGGATCAGGGAGATTTTCTACAAGCAAGAAGGAAACCAGGTGCACACGTCCTCCAGAACCGTTCTTCTTTCCTGCTGAAGGTGAACATGTCTTTTGTACTCACACGGCAGGTATTCATTGGGTTAATAGCTACTTTGTAAAGCTCTCAATTCTAACCTTTGCTAAGGGCTGATTCATGAGTGAGACTAACAGCATGCAGTCGCACTGTGTTGAATAATCATTAGCGTTTTGCTGACTTGTAAGGTGAATTTAGAGGTTCTGATAAAATTGACATCTTTTAATAGGATCAGATTTAGGGTGGTTTATTTGTGTTTGGTATTTGGTTATTTAAAGGTGCTTGTGATCAAATGTAACAATGCAAAAGCAAAAAAAAAAAAAAAAGCTGAAGAAGAGGAATTTTAATTATTTTCACATCATGTTGCTGTAATCATTGTACTTTAGTGGTTCCTCTACCTCGTCTTTTTTTTGTTTGTTTGTTTTAAGTGAGAGCGTTTACCGAAGCACGGGATCCACCATGGGACAAACTCGTGTTGAATCTTTAATCTACTGCCCAACACTACGTGACAGCAGTGTCACAACAGGAAATTACACATTACATAGAGTTAAGACAGCAAAGCCTGGAGGGGAAGAGGATCTGACCATTGTGTCTTAAACCTAAACTAAGATCAAGGAATCTGACAACACACAACACTTTCGCGCTCGTAAAACCATCAGTTTTACAATCTCAACTTCAAGGCCTGTCCTTGGGGCAGATCTTGTACAGTTTTATTGGACAAAAACATTTACAGCCTGATTGCTCAGGCATAAGATTGCATTTTGTAAAATAAAAAACTTTTCTCATAATTAGGTTTTTACACGTTTTTGCTGCTATACTAATATAAATCATCAAGTCAGATGTATGCACACTTTGCACAGTACAGTATACTTGTTATGAGTTATGATCTCTGCTGATCTGCTCATAGTGGCTGACTAATGTGCCTGCACAGGTCTTCAGCATTGTGTAAGTTTTGACCTCCAGTGGGTATGCAGATCTGGTGATTACTACCAGCTTAGCGTGCTTTGTCAAGACTGGTGCCTAATCCTGTACATACAGATCATTGACATGACACATTTCAATCTAATAATCTCCTGTCATCACTAAAGAAGCACTGCCGCTCACAGGAAACACAGTAGCCACTGAGGTGACTGACCCACTATTGTATGCCATCTAAAGTGCTCTTTACCGCACAGTGTGTTAGAGCTGTTTAACTAAAGTAAAAGCATTTGCCTTTGGAAAGTGTGCCCACCTTGGGGGAAATCATCATTCTAAGCTTCTTCTCTTTTTTTCCAGACTAAGATGGCCACTTGCGGGTCATGTTTCTGGTGCATCATATGGCTCATTGTTCTGCTGTTCATTGGCTGGCCCATCAGCATCGCTTTAGGGGGTCTCTACGGCCTCATCAGCCCCCTCACCACCTGCCTTGGTCTGGACCGACTGTCTGATTTACTCCTGGAGGGAGCTAATGTGGGCAGAACCTGTGCCAATAACATGAGGCACAGCAAGCCTTTGTGTTGAAATCCATCCTGTCTGATCAGGACCAGAAAAAACAGAGGTCGAAGCCTTCACCTCAGGAAGAACTGTTAATGTCTGATTTATGTGGAGCTATTCCAGCACGACTGGTGCATAATTCCCTGAGAAACCTTCCAGCAACTTATGTCACAATAAGGTCCAGAAAGTCCTGGAAAATTGATTCCTCTCTCACTGGTAACATGTAATTAACTACAGATTTTAAATTTGCATGGGTTTGTCAGGAAGAAAATAGGCTTGCAGTGCATGGTCTGTGTTTGCTGTTTAATTCACGATGACGCTGCGTGGAGACGATAAGAACGAAAATGCCAATTTAACAATGAAAATATTTAGACTTGGTAATGTCTGTATGGAAATATATGGAAATGCGATTAAAACTGCTTTGAACTTGCCCTTCGTGTTTGTTAATTGACTTTTGGTGCACGTATTTTGAGGAAAATCCATGCCGTGAAATACTGAAAGTAAGTGGGGAGAAAGAGAGAGCTGCAGATTTGAACAGATTCATTTTACATTTCCTTCATTGAGTTTTATCTACCTGTGTTTTCACATTAGGGGGTCGCAGATGTTTGAGTCTCATCACAAAATTAATTAAATTGAAGTCAAGGAGACAATATTGAGACATGCTCTCTATGTCATGCCAAGCTCAACACAGCTTTCCACACACGATTTACTTTCCAGCTAGCTTTCTTCTGATTGGCTGCCCCTCACAAACAGTATGTATGGACAGCAGGTAAGTGGGGCTTTGGGGCTCGCAACCATTGCCATGTTGCTAATATGACCACATTAAGGATATCCCTTCTCTTTGACATCATACAGAGCCGAGACCTGTCTGTTTAATATGAGCTTCCACTGCTGTAAAAGTATGCATACGACAAGAAAATGAGGAAAACCAAAACGATGACTTTAAATGATTGTTCTGGCCACCTGGAGGCAGTGAAGTAAGCAGTACACACAAATATTAGAGTTTTTAAAGACATGTATATAGACATACTTTGTTCAGCCACTGTCAGCTTTATCCCTGTTTGGAATTTGATGGTCACTGTTGCACGATATAAGAATTTATTATTAGTAGTAAAAAACGTTTAGAGCACTTCTGATAACACAGCACCAAACTGACCACACTAAGTCAGCAAAACACTGGAAAAGCACTCAGAAAATAAATGTTAAAATAAAATGATTTACTGGCAGAGAGCTGCTAACCCTTGCACTTGCGGGTAGATCATAAACTTCTCTATCCGCTTCTCTAGTGTCAACTTTCCAGTGATAAATGGAGTGTTCAGAACCATTAGCTCAAAGATTGTCTAAGCTACTTCTATCTGTACTATTATTTCTACAGAGGAATTTGTAATAACTTTGAGACTGCAACTGGCACTGGACTAAACAATAAACTTGTTATGAAAGTTTTGAGGTTAAGGTTCAGTGTATAGACCCAATTTTCCTTTGCAAACATACATCTTAAGTAAACACTGAAAAGTTAAAAAAAAGAAAAAAAAAAAAAAAGAAAGGGAAAACTCTCCAAAGAATTACCGTCAAGGGGGCTCAAAGTGCTGCAGGGCTGAACAGGCGTTTTGACATTGTGGGGTCCAGTCTGAGGAAGTTATTGAAAATTTTAAAAGTGAAAGCCCAAAGGAAAACTTAAATGGTTCTCAGCCTGGCTTTGTGAGCCAATTATAATTAATCTGAGCTATTTCATCCGATAATTGGATAATGTGCTGTTTGCTGAGCTTTTTGGACTTCATGCAACATAAAGTCCAAAACTATTTTACGTGATTAAAGGCTAGAGCTAGGTCACTGGACATTCAGTATTCAATAAACACATTATCCACTGTATAAGATAAATAGAGCCAGGTGTTAGACTAGCCAATGTGAAGATGTTGATCTTGTTCAAATCTCTGTATTGGCAGAAGGCAAAAAAGTAACCAGTATGTTACTTTTCTTTGATTAATAACTTTCAGATAAAACCGTACAACCATATACTGTAGTTTATATACTTTTTTGTTGTTTTGATGTTTATAATGAATTCTTTTCTGTTTCCTATTTCTTAAAAACTTTTCATCACTGGTGTTTTCATTTTATTCACTACTTTATTTTATTCTGTGTTTTATTCATGGATATTCAAGCATTACGCAATTCCACATTCTTCTGACCTTAATGCCCTTTATTCTTTGTCTTTTTCAAATAAACTGCCATAAAACTTTGACCTTAAGTCAAGTTAAGTCTATGCTATTATTCCATGTAGTGTCTCAGAGGGACATTAGCCTATGTTTAATTCCATTTCTTTAAGGCTAATTGTTACATTCAACCCACATGACTCAGTGCAGTGTGCCGTGAGCTACCATGACAAATAGGGGAGGAATGCTTGTGCTTGACCAAACATTTTAGAGGAAGATCATGGTAAATTATCATTTTCATCTAGCACATACTAATTTAGTGACCGTAAGCCACCTTTTTGCTCTGTTACTGCTGTTGGGGTGAGTAAGATTTGCTCTAGTAAAGCTTTGTTGAGCCGTGACACCAGCAGTAACTGTGCTCATGAGTTGTTCTTTTCTGGGAAAAAAGGTTACTACGAAAGCATAAAAGCTTCTTTCCCCCCCAGTACCCTTCACTTGTAGTAACCGGCAACCTGGAAAAGAACCAAAGCTAAAAGGCAAAAGGTAATGTGGCTCCAGAGGTTAAGTGGAACATTCCACTCTGGTCTCTTTGAAATGGGGGATCTGCCATGACTCATCAGCGAAAAAATATATTGAAAGCATGTGCAGTGGTGGAATATAACGAAATACATTTACACAGGCAATGTATTAATCACAAGGTAACTGCACCTATACTTGTACTTCACTAAAAGCTAATTTGAAGAGTTCTCACTTGGCTACATAAAAAAAAACACAATATATATATATATATACACACATATACACACACATATATATATATACACATACACACACACACATATATACATATATATATATATACACACATATACATATATATATATATGTATGTATATATATATATATATATATATATATATACATACATATATATATATATATACACACATATACATATATATATATATATATATATATATACACACATATACATATATATATATATATACACATATACATATATATATATATATACACATATATATATATACATATATATATATATATATATATATACATATATATATATACACATATATATATACATATATATACATATATACATATATATATACACATATATATATACATATATACATATATATACACATATATATATACATATATACATACATATATACATATATATACACATATATATATACATATATACATATATATACACATATATATATACACATATACATGTATACATATATACATATATATACACATATATATATACATATATACATATATATACACATATATATATACATATATACATATATATACACATATATATATACACATATATATATACATATATACATATATATACACATATATATATACACATATATATATACATATATACATATATATACATATGTATATATATACACATGTATATATATATTATGGCATGCCCTTTAGGAAAATATTATATATATATTCCAACCAAAGTCTGAATATATAGAATGAAACTTGAATATATAGAATGAAGCTTGAATATATAGAATGAAACTTGAATATATAGGATGAAACTTGAATGTATAGAATGATCTTTTGAATATATAGAATGAAGCTTGAATATATAAAATGATCTTTTGAATATATAGAATGAAACTTGAATATATAGAATGATCTTTTGAATATATAGAATGAAGCTTGAATATATAGAATGAAACTTGAATATATAGAATGATCTTTTGAATATATAGAATGAAGCTTGAATATATAGAATGAAACTTGAATATATAGAATGATCTTTTGAATATATAGAATGAAACTTGAATATATAGGATGAAACTTGAATATATAGAATGAAACTTGAATATATAGAATGATCTTTTGAATATATAGAATGAAGCTTGAATATATAGAATGAAGCTTGAATATATAGAATGAAACTTGAATATATAGGATGAAACTTGAATATATATAGAATGATCTTTTGAATATATAGAATGAAGCTTGAATATATAAAATGATCTTCTGAATATATAGAATGAAACTTGACGTCACGGAGGCGCTTGCGCCATCTAGTGTTTTCCTTGTTTGTACCTGCGAGGAATGGCACTATGAGCCAGTCCGCACGGAATTTTGTGGCTCAAATTCTAAGTAATGAGGAGCTAATTAACACCCTGGCAAATGCATGTTCTGGGCAACCTAATATTTGTACTAGTGTACCGCATCGTACTACTGATGAAGAAATTTATTCACTTTTTCGTCGTGGAAGACCAAATGCAGTGAACCTCTCCGGTCAGATAACCCCTGGTTATCCAGCTAACGTTACTGCGGTCAAGTGAGCCCTCACTTACGAAGTCGCAGTCAAGCTAGCCGCCCCGCCAGCCGCACCTAAAATGTTGTTGCACTACTCTTACGCATATTACGGTATAGGTGCCGACTGGCTTAGAAACGCAGTGTTTTCTGTCCTGACACTATTTTACTTCACAATCCACCCCCAGTTTTGGTTAATCTCCACTTTCACCCCTGTGATCCACAGCCCAAATTACTGTATGATTCAGAGAAAATTAACAATAAAATTTACCCAATTTACTCAACTATACTTTTAATGTCCTCATCTTTGAGCTCAGATTACAGGAAAACTGAAAGAGGTGACGCAGATATCTCACTGGATTCTGACTCTGGGTGACCCCCACTCTGCATGCTGTGATCCACAGCCAAAATTACTGTACAGTTTTTGAGAAAATTGATAGTAAAATCTTCCCATTTTGCTTTACTGTACTCTACATATTGACATCTTTGATCTCCGATTACAGGAAAACTGTAAGAGGTGACGCAGATATTTCACTGGATTATGAATCTAGGCCATCTCCACTCTTCACCCTGTGATCCACAGCCAAAATTACTGTACGGATTTTGAGAAAATTGATAGTAAACTTTGCACAATTTACTCTACTGTACTCTATATATTCTCATCTTTGAGCTTAGATTACAGGAAAACTGTAAGAGGTGACGCAGATATCTCACTGGATTATGACTCTGGGTGACCCCCACTCTGCACCCTGTGATCCACAGCCAAAATTACTGTACGGATTTCTGATAAAATTAAATCCTATTCCATTACCAAACAAAATGAGTTCATTGAAGTATTTGCTTAGCTACAAGAAATGTCTTTCCACACACAATTTAAATTTTTCAAAATGTCATTCACACACCACCTCAAGTATCAACTTCAGTTTTAGACATTATTTATTCAGTGCTTAATCACAACAATAGTCAACTTAAGGCACTTACATAATAAGTTAAACCTTACAATAATACATACAGAGAAAAACCCAACAATCATGGATGTGCTGCCATATTCTCTGAAACGCCTGTGGAGACGGCTTATGGTTGAGAAATGAACATTCAATGCACGGGCGACAGATCTGGTTGACATTCCTGCTGTCAGCATGCCAATTGCACGCTCCCTCATTGCTTGTGGCATCTGTGGCATTTTGCTGTGAGACAAAACTGCACATTCCAGGGTGGCCTTTTGTTGTGGGCAGTCTGAGGTACACCTGTGCACTACTCACGATGTCAGATCAGCATCCTGATGTGGCACACCTGTGAGGTGGGATGGATTATCTCAATATGGCAGATGTGCCCACTACCACACATTTGGACTGATTTGTGACCACTGTTTGGGAGGGATGGTTATATTGTGTATCTGGAATGAATTTTCGGTCTCTACGTCCATCCCATGGGGAATGGGAGCAGTAACAAAGGTGTTGCGTTTATATTTTTGTTGAGTGTATCTAAACTGTGTAGTAGTAATATGAGAAATCAGTAATCTGAGAAATGTAATTTCTCACCCTGACCGGTTGAGGCAGATGGCCGCCCCTCCCTGAGCCTGGTTCTGCCGGAGGTTTCTTCCTGTTAAAAGGGAGTTTTTCCTTCCCACTGTTGCTCATAGGGGGTCATATGATTGTTGGGTTTTTCTCTGTATGTATTATTGTAAGGTTTAACTTATTATGTAAGTGCCTTAAGTTGACTATTGTTGTGATTAAGCACTGAATAAATAATGTCTAAAACTGAAGTTGATACTTGAGGTGGTGTGTGAATGACATTTTGAAAAATTTAAATTGTGTGTGGAAAGACATTTCTTGTAGCTAAGCAAATACTTCAATGAACTCATTTTGTTTGGTAATGGAATAGGATTTAATTTTATCAGAAATCCGTACAGTAATTTTGGCTGTGGATCACAGGGTGCAGAGTGGGGGTCACCCAGAGTCATAATCCAGTGAGATATCTGCGTCACCTCTTACAGTTTTCCTGTAATCTAAGCTCAAAGATGAGAATATATAGAGTACAGTAGAGTAAATTGTGCAAAGTTTACTATCAATTTTCTCAAAATCCGTACAGTAATTTTGGCTGTGGATCACAGGGTGAAGAGTGGAGATGGCCTAGATTCATAATCCAGTGAAATATCTGCGTCACCTCTTACAGTTTTCCTGTAATCGGAGATCAAAGATGTCAATATGTAGAGTACAGTAAAGCAAAATGGGAAGATTTTACTATCAATTTTCTCAAAAACTGTACAGTAATTTTGGCTGTGGATCACAGCATGCAGAGTGGGGGTCACCCAGAGTCAGAATCCAGTGAGATATCTGCGTCACCTCTTTCAGTTTTCCTGTAATCTGAGCTCAAAGATGAGGACATTAAAAGTATAGTTGAGTAAATTGGGTAAATTTTATTGTTAATTTTCTCTGAATCATACAGTAATTTGGGCTGTGGATCACAGGGGTGAAAGTGGAGATTAACCAAAACTGGGAGTGGATTGTGAAGTAAAATAGTGTCAGGACAGAAAACACTGCGTTTCTAAGCCAGTCGGCACCTATACCGTAATATGCGTAAGAGTAGTGCAACAACATTTTAGGTGCGGCTGGCGGGGCGGCTAGCTTGACTGCGACTTCGTAAGTGAGGGCTCACTTGACCGCAGTAACGTTAGCTGGATAACCAGGGGTTATCTGACCGGAGAGGTTCACTGCATTTGGTCTTCCACGACGAAAAAGTGAATAAATTTCTTCATCAGTAGTACGATGCGGTACACTAGTACAAATATTAGGTTGCCCAGAACATGCATTTGCCAGGGTGTTAATTAGCTCCTCATTACTTAGAATTTGAGCCACAAAATTCCGTGCGGACTGGCTCATAGTGCCATTCCTCGCAGGTACAAACAAGGAAAACACTAGATGGCGCAAGCGCCT